>NC_081320.1:91594414-92938580 GCF_026419965.1 Kogia breviceps | reverse complement strand
CTGTTGTTTTCATTCACAGAGTTTGTCGTTTTGTATTAAGGCAGCCCTAGGAAACTAATATACCACCCTAACAAAACTGAAAGCCAAATAACAAAATGTTTTTGAAAACTCTAGGGGTCAGCTTGACCCCCTAGTAAATATACCACATGAAATTCAAAATCTTTAAAAGAAGATAATAATATCCAGACTTTCAATCATGTAGCATTCACTATTGTCCAGAATAGAATAAAAAATAAAGAGACATGCAAAGGAGCAAGAAAATGTGACACCAATAACCAAAAGAAGAAGGACAAGGGGTTGGAGGAGAAGAAAGGAGGGGAGATGAAGTGAAGGAGGAGAAAAAGAGAAAGAGAGAGAGAGAGAGAAAAAAAGGAAGGAAGGAAGAAGAAAGAAAGAAAAAAGAGAAAGAAAGAAAGAGAGAAAGAAAGAGAGAGGGAAAGAAAGAAGGAAAGAAAGATCTAGAGATGAAAGACAGTTTAGACTTTATAGATAAGATTTCAAAACAGCTATTTTAAATATATTAAGTAAAGAAAAAGATACACACAATGATTGGACAAAAAATCTCAGAAGGGAAATGAAAGAGAACCCAATGGAAATTCTATAAATAAAAAATACAATATCTGAAATAAGTTTTATAAATTCCCGAGCTTTATATACATTATCTCATTTAAGAAGCAACATGACACAATGCAACTATCACGAGGCTTGGCATTCAAATTCTAGCCATGGAATTTGGGGCAAGTTACCGTAACACATAATATATGTTTTTTTCTGACCTGAAAAGCAACCTACTTTTCCACCCCTTTCTCCTGCGTTTGCTTTTTGTCCACACCATAAACAAGGGTTCAAGTGAAAGCAACCATCTTCTTAGAAATCCCGTACTCCCTGCCACAATCCATGGTCTAGAGAACAGTGACACCTGACACAAGCTGGGACGATGTATCCTTCCCTTCGAATTTTTAAATAGAATAAGAGAATAGAGTCAAGTTTCCCTCAGTCAGAGATTCCTCTATATCTAATTAAGTGATGGTCTTCACTCAGGGTATCTGATTGTCTTTATTCCAATTCTTCAATAGACAGTTTTTAAGTTGACCTACTTCTAGTTATCAAAAACATGAAGCTGTAGCGTTTGAAGAGATCTTGGTGTAAATGTTTTTATTTTCCCTCTTTTTGCAGCTGGAGATAGTAAAACATTCAAAGAATAAGTGGTTCTCTCCATTTGTCTCCTGTTATTCTTCTGCCAGACACATTATATTCTCATGCATTATTTCCCCCAAAGCCCATATCCTGCATGCCACTGGGCCTTTGCTTAAGCTAATCTCTCCACCTAGAACATCTTTTCTTCTCTTCCCTCTTATCAAAATTCTATCTATTCCTTTAATTCTCAGTCTAAAGATCATCTCTATGAAACCTTCTCTGGTCCATCCAAAGCTCTTCTTCATGTCTTTACTCTAGAATTTTATAAACCTCTTGGAGAGCACGCATCAGCCCATGACGTGTATTCAAGCTCATTCTGCTGCTGTCTACCTTCTCACTTGGAGTGTGGGCTTTGGGGAGGGAGAGAGGAGAGAACAAATTGGGTCTTTATTCATCTTTGAAACCCTCACTGATCCTGCCTATGTGAAGCTGTGCACATATAATGATTAATCAATATTTACTGAATTCAACCAAATTTTTCATTAGCAGAGACTAACTCATCTCAAAGAGTTTTATCTATTTACATAGTAAAACTATCAAGAAATGTTAAAAGAACTGGGATTACTTTTCTGGGTAGAGAGAAAAAAATCAATACAGTGCTGCCTTTGAGTGTAGCTGGCACAGAGTAGGTAGACAATTAACACGTGTTAAATTGAATGTCATGACCGGACCACGGCTAGTAATCAGAAGAATCAAGTCTCTGGATGTCCTTTCTTTCTATGAGATACACTCCCTCCCATTTATACTTTTTCCTTTGTACTCCAGTAAAACCCAACCTTTGCAATATGGCGTTTCAGTGACACTCCCTCCAGCCCCCCGTTCCCCTTCCCCAGACTCCAGTCCCAACATAACATCTGTTATCTTAATGAGAAGACTCCTTTTTAATCTCACTTTCCACACAATTCTCAGGGTACCAGGTGGGGGATTCACATTGCAGAACTTGAAGACGAGGTGCATGGGGGTACACAGAGAGCTATTTTCTGCCAAATTCCATTAGTCATGGCCAAGGTTGGGGAGAAAGTTTTTAGTTTTGTGAGTCACTGTTTATCTGTCTATAAATTTAGTAATGAAATGCTTATACCACAGGGATGGGGACAAATTTCATTTTTGCTTATAAAATCCTTGGGGCATGTTTCGATCCAAAGTGCAATAACAGTATAAAATATTGCCCTGATACTGCTGTCTCCAGGCCTGGAACTCATTTCTGTATTATGAGAAGCAAAGAAGAAGATTTATGGGGAGATAAGGAGATAGCTTTTCTCAAGTATTTAAATGAAATTTTTCTTTAAATAGTCATTGTCTGCTAGCGTTCTGCTGCTTGGGACTGAGAAAGAATATTTGTCAGTAGCTCTAGAAACGTGTCTATTTATTGGGAGTCAGGGAAATACTTCAGTAGCAGTAAAAATAGCTACAATTTATTAAGCATCATCGCAAGCCTACTTTCTACCATCATCACCTTAAATTCTCAATAGATTTTTGCAGAGTAAGTGTTATTAATACCTTATAGATAAGGAAAATGAGGTCAGAAAGGTTGAGCAAATTTCCTCAAGTCACACAGCAATAGTGGCAAAGTTGGGATTTACAACAGATTCTTATGACTCCAAAAGCTTTTGCTTCCTCTGTTACTAGTCTATATAAGACCAAGTCACAGAGATCCCTACTGTTCATGATCTGACCCCCCATTCCTATCATTGAAAACATCTGGCAACTCTTCATTCTTTTTAGGAAAAAAAAAGTTTAAAATTTAATACAAATGGGAGAAGGTTGCTCCCAGTACATGGTATAGACGTGCTGGAAGGCACTCCTAGACTAGGCTTACGTGCTTTGGCAAAAAAGGCTAGGTCTATAATTTTAATGCAAAGAGACAACCTTAGGAGCTGAGTGTGGGTCTCCCTTGTTAATATAAAACCCTGCAGGCGACGGGATCACTCTTCCTCTTGTCCCTCTCAGAACCCTGCTAAATAAAAGTACAGGCACAAAAAACCCCACAAACCTATAAAGCAAAGTGAACAGGAAAAGAGATATCAACATATACAATATTTCAAAGAATTGGGAGGCACAAAGCCGGTGGAGGAGTGGTAACTGCCTTAGCGGAGCAAAGGAAGTAGCTAATGCTGCAGAAAAAAATGCTAACAAGAGCATTGAAAGAACTGGTACTGCGTAGGCCGGGGTGAAGCACCCAGAAGTAATCATGGAAACCAGCTGCAAGACCCCTGGTCAAGCCCCAAGTACCTCTTCTCACCTCTGAGCATCCAGGCAATGGCCAACCTCCCCCACACAACCCAAGGAGGTTTGAAATTTATCTTCTGAGGAAATTAAACCATGAAAACTCTGTATTTGGAGACAACAGAGTTAAGACAAGAATGAAGCACAAGGGCTGAAAATAGAAGCAATAAGAGACAGTCGCCACCTCAGCCCTCTTGTACTGCCCTTGGTCCTAAATCACCAGCAGCCTGGCATACACACACCCCCAAGCAAAGAGATTATTGCGGGAGGAGACTGAATGCCCCCTGAAGAAAGACTTCCAAGTACTGACTTTGGGCCAGAAGGGACAGCTTGCTGCTAAACCACCTCAAAGGGAAGCTTATCAGAGAGAGTTAGGACTACTCAGAAGTCCAGATCAGGCTTTTCATCATTCAATCTTTAATTTTTTGATGCTTAATGTGAATAAGCAGAGGGGAAAATCACTAAATATGTGAAAATGGCCTCTAATGTGAAAGATTGAGACCTAAGAAAAGATAGTAGGAATCTTAAAGACATAGAAGAAGCAGGGAAGTTAAAAATATTTTAAAAATACATGATCAATATCATCAGAAAGATAAGAGAAGATAACACATCCTGTGGACAAGAACAAGATGCCATAGAAAGGTAAAATCAAAAAAAACCAAGAAAAATTATTTTTGAAATTTGATAGCCCCCAATTTTTTATTTACAAGAAGTGTTCAGAGATAAAGTTGGGGAAATCTCCCAGAAAATAGATATCAAATAAACAGAAAAAAGGAAGATAAGAAAATTAGATAACCAATACGTAATTGGAATGAAAGAGAAAGGAAACAATAAGGAAAAACAGAAAAAAAGCAGAAGAGAAAACGTTATCAAAGAAGTAATGCAGGAAATTTTTCTGTAGATGAAGCACGTGTGTCTCCACCACGTGCCCAGCACAATGAATGACAAAAACATGTTAAATTATAGCAAAGGACTCTAATGCTCCAGGGGAATGTGGAGCCGTAGATCGAAGGGAAGAGAAGAGATATGTGAGTGGGAAATAAAATGGCATTGACTTAAGTTACTGAAATACTGGGGTTTATTTATGACAGCAGTATCATCCTACCATGGTAGCTAGCCTCAAAGAGGCTGCCAACTGGTCCCTTCCCGTCTCTACACTTATGCTGCCCCTCACATCAGGAGAGGATGTCTAATTCCTCTCCCTGGCATCTGTGCTTGCCTTCGCGGCTTCTTTGAACAATACAGCTCAGCAGAGGTGATGTTCTAGGACTTCCAAAGCTAGATAAGAAGAAGACTTGCAGATTCTCTCTGGGCATCTTGAGAAGCTCATTCTTGGGATGCTCCCTCATAGAACCCAGCTGCTATGCTGTGAAAAGCCCAAGCCACACGGAGGGGCCATGCATAGGTGCTCTGGTTGACTGCCTAAGCTGAGCCCCCAGCCAAAGGCAGCATACACTGCCAACCGTGTGCATGAGCCGTCTTCTCTCTGAAGAACAATCAAGCTCTAGGATGACTACAGATACCCCAGCTCCCCCGTCACTACCATGTGGAACAGAAGACCCCATTAACAACACTGAATGGTGGTGATTATACACTGTTTGAAGCCAGTGAGTTTTGAGGTGGTTTATTATGCAGGAATAGATAGATATAACACTTACATAATACAAGGGAGTAAATCAAGAAGAGGGAGACATGGGGAACAGGAAATAAGAACAAGTGCTATCAACTATCCCACGATGAGAGCTGAGAAGCAGAGTTAGCAACAACTGGTCCCCGCTGGAAGGGGAGAATGGGGATTTCAGGGGAGAGAGCTTTTGAGGAAAAACAGAGTTGATGAGTTTTCTGAGATCTGTTAACATTTGGAAAAAATACAGGTGTCATAGGGGGAAAAATAAGAATAGATACAGAGATAACCAAGCAAATGAAAAATGAGGCAATTGCTTGTTCAAGGAAAATAAAAATTAAATGAGAAAGAAAAGGTAATAATTATAAACAACTTGGTTCATAAATAATCCAAATTTGCATAAGCATTTACATCAGGTAAATGCTGACGAGTTAGAAATTGTGAGAAAACAAGATTAGTAAAGATGGGGGTAGGAAATAAGAAGGAAAGGGATGTATAAGAGCCAATTCCTTATCTTACATAGAGGAACTCAAAAGGTAATGTCTACAGCTGATCATAAATAAGTGGCAGCATAAGTAGATTATTTAGAAGGAGTATCAGGTAAATATCAAAAAGAGTTAAGAGTAGTTGTCTCTGGGAAGAGGAACCAGGTGTGGGAGGAGTCAAGCAGGGGCTGCAGCTTCCTTTGTAAGCAGAAGAGCAGGGGCATAAAATGTGCCAAACTACCTGTGATTTCTGTCTTGGTCTGTCTGGGCTGCTGTTACAGAGTACCACAGACTGGCTGGCTTATAAACAACAGAAATTTACTTCTCATACTTCTGTAGGCTGGAAAGTCCAAGATGGAGGTGCTGGCACATTTGGTGTCTGGTCAGAGCCTACTCCCTGGTTCATAGAAGGTCAACTGTCTTTTTATTTGTCCTCAAGTGGCTGAAGGGAGAAGGGAGCTCTAGAATCTCTTTTATAAGGGCACTAATACAATTTGCCCTCATGACCTAATCACCAAAGTCCAATCTCCAAATACTATCACTTTGCGCGTTAGGTTTCAGCACATGAATTCGGAGGGAGCTGGGCGGGGAGAGGACACATTCAATCCACAGCATTTAGATCTCAGCTCCACCACTTAGAAGCCCTATGACCTCAGGCAACTAAATAAACCTCTTCGTACTTCAGTGTTCCATCTGTAAGATGGACATAATAATATTAAGTTGTGAGGATTATTAAGTGAGCTAATATGTAAAAAACATTTAGAACAGTACCTGACACATGTAAGTACCTGCCATACAAGCATTTGCTATCATTATGTCAAGCCTTTTAGCCCCATTTGATTTTCATCCATGTGCAAGAATTACTTTGATAAAAACAAAACTTAATTCAAAAATTCTAAAATAAATCTAGAGATTAATGATTTTCTGCTTGCCAATGTCTCTCACCTTCTAGGCTGTGCATCTTGGTCCATAGAAAAGGTTTTATCCAATTTCTTCATTTATAAAATAACCAGTCTCACAGAGCAGCAAGGAGAATCAAATTCACTGACACGTGTGAAGTGACTAATACAACACCATGTACGTCATACAGGTTCAAGAAATAAAAGTCCCCCCTCCATTACCCAAATCACAGACCATCTGATTATATATATGTAATTAATGAAGAAAGGTTAAGAGCACTGAGATTTTTTTGCAGAGAAAACAAGAGTTTGAGGGAGAAAATTAATGGCTGTTAAACTCTCTAGACAGAGGATGGTACTCAACCTTCTCCATCTTTGGGGAAGGGGACACAAGAAACCATTGTAGGTTTACAATACGGAAGACTTTACTCTTGGAAGGGACATTAAACATTGAAGGAGGCATTGAAAGTCCCTTCTTTGGAAGTTTTAAAAGCAGAATTCAGTCCCATGGTTTGGGATGACTTTTCAGTGCTCATGGAAATGACACCTTCTGGCACCAGAATCTATATACTTCACTGAACTTCAACATTTTGCAAAAGATGTGGTTCTTCAGAGGGTGTGTGCCGCCCCTGGTTCTCTAATGAGGCAGACTCACAAGACACTTCATGCCCGAGAAACTAACAGCCTTTTCAGCCACTCAGGACCCTCTGCCCAAGCCCCCCAGCTTGTGCCTGGTTTTCTGTCACTGCTCAACTTCTCTCCAGTTTGACCCCTTAACTCAACACCCTGACATTGATCCCCGCCTCCTCTTCTTCCTAGACTTAGCTCTCCACAGCTTACTACTCCTTCAAGGTGAGGCCTGTGCACTTTAGCCAGTAGACTAGATCATCAGAAGGTAAAATAAAATGAATTTTCAAGTCAGTAATAACACAGATGAATACATTAAAGGGTGTGGGTTTTCTGGAGACCACTGACTTACTTGGGAAATAAGTGAGCTGAAGAAGAATTTGAAAGTCCCTGTAAGTAAACCTTTTTAGAGATAAAGTGCATCTCCAGGTACAGTTAATGGAACACTGAATTAGAAGTTAGAATTCTATTTCTAGGCCAGCACAAATTCCGTCTCTCTCCCTATATTTTTCTCCCATCCCATCTCCATCCCTTTTCCTAGGGGAGCTGACTTGATCACCAAATTGGTCAGTTTCCCCCCAGAATACTGATTAGTCATGGACACCACACTGAAGCTCACGGGCGCTGAGATGGAGTTTCCTCACTTCTTTCCAGTGGCTGAATGAGTGAGAGACCCCAGTGAGTCTCTGTAATGTGTAGCCTTTATGCACAAACAGACAATCAATGAGCGGGATCCCTGTAATCTTAGGGATAGATCATCTCTGGGGATTTAGGATGGTGGGAAAACTTCATCAAATTATTATAAATTAAGGTATAAGAGTGAAATCTAAAAGCCCTATCTATAGTCTGGAATGTTATGATTCAAAGAAGCAGCTTTGTCAGAGGCAGATGTAAAACTATGGTGAGAGGCTGGGAAGGCTTCAGAATTGGTATATTTGCAAAAAATAAAAAATAAGAAACAAAAAACAACAACAAAAAAAGAAATTTCTTATTTGAGAAAAGAACATAAAAAAACAGAAGAAATAGATCTGGTTTTGAAAACAGACTTTGGTTCTATAATCAAAAGAGGAAAAGAAAGAGATAGGAAAGATGAGACACTCTCACCCAGAAAACACTATAATTCCCAGACTTGGTAAAGCGAAAATGAGGACAACTACAGGAGGAGGTAGAAAATTTTTAACTTATTCAGCACAGCCTGAAAAAAAGTAGGGTAAAAAGAGAGAAATGGAGCACTAGAAACATATCTCACCACTGCAAAAAAAAAGGTGATAAAAAGGAAAGCTTCTAACTAGCATTAAAGAATAAGATATACAAAATCTGTACAACTAAATGTCTGAGGTAAGGCAAGATCTTGGAGAAGGGTGCATAACAAGGATGAATTGTTTCTCTCTGAGCCCCCAAGAGCTTGGACTATGGAAACATCTACACCTTCGATCAGAAATCTATTGAGGACAGGAGTTTTTTTCTTAGAAGACTTGGAACTATAATTGTTGGCTTAGAGGTCTAGAGGCTAGTTGCGTACCTTTAAAAAAACAGGCATTCAAAGGATGTTTTGTTACGTGAATAAATATTCTATGAATGGCTGCCAGTTTGAATATCTGAATCCCTTTAATACTTTAAATTGAGACCATCTGAATACAAAAAAAAATCAAATGCAGTTAAGAACTGTATTACTAATTCTGAAATATTGTGTGGAAATTAGTGTGTTCACATACTATAGAGCAGGGCACACTTAGAAATCTCAAGTCTACTGGTGATCTAAAACCAGTTTCTGACATTGGTCACACAATCTTCTATGATGTTCTCTGGGTAGATGCAAGTGAAACAGGGCCACAGCCACTTTAGTTGACATAAATAAAGATCCTTTCAAACACCATACATGTGGGTAGAATTCACATGTAAATTGTGGATGTTAATCATTTTATTAACAAGATTCTATTTTGAGTGTGTGTTTTAGCTAGGAGTCATCTTCCAAATATCCCAGAGCAGAATAAAATTGCTCATTTTCAGAGGTTTAAATTTCACACATGTATATATTGGGGCAGCATTACTGGCGGCGGCGGGGGGAGGAGAAAGCTGTTTTCATCTCTCTAACTAAAAAGATATGAATTGGAATGTTCCATTATAATTCCCATTCTAACATCTCCTGCCAACATATAGAATGGCCCATTAAATTCACAACTGTTCAGAGAGAGAATACATTTAACACTACTGAGTAGAATGTTGTTAAAAACTTAATCCAACACACTGAGCCCTCCTCCCCTGAGGATGCACTGTATAAACTCTGCCTTGTAATATAATACCTTCAACTCATGGAAAGAAAAAGTGGTTTTTATACATAACACATTCCATTAGTCTCTTCAATTCCCTATTATTTCCTGATATTTTAAAAGGACTCTAACAAAAGTATTGCATACCAAGATTTTTCTTATATTTCACAGTAACAGCTTTCATGCACTTTTGAAGAAATTGATAATAACCTGCTTCATTTGCAGAAAACTACGCCATAGCTTGTAACTTCAAGTTTATTTTCTTCAGCTTGGCAATAACTTTAGTGCTTAAACAATCAAGAATTCTTCCTCTAGAGCAAATCTATGGGAAAGGTGGTTATTTTAGCACCTTTCCAAGCATTAGGAAAATCAAATATTAAATTCAGTTAATAAAGTGAGAATTTTCCATTTATACACACACACACACACACACACACACACACACTCAAATGTACTCTAGAAATAACATCATTTGATCAATAGAGGAGCCCTCAAAGTCCAAAGGATATAATTTCATAGGTTTTAGGTGATATATTTCTATTTTTTTAATTCAAAATTTTGAAATACCTAAAATAAACACAGAAAAGACTTTTAGAAGTTCATTAATTCATGTCCTTATCTCCTGGCAAGTCAATGGCCTAATTATTCTATAAATGTAGATCTAAAATTAGGTATGGCATGATTTCAGATAATCAGTCAGTTGTTTTTCAATCCAAGTAAATTGAGGTTAAAAAATAAGAATGATAACCTAGTCCATGAACTGTTATCTCTTTGAAATATGCACATGCATTTAAATGAATCAAAAATTTTACAAGCAAAGGGATATTTGGATTCTGTATTTAGAACAAATTTACTTAACAAATATTAATTATGTGCCTGCCTAAAACATGTCTGAAAAATTTTAAGATCAGTTAAAGCATGGCTTTCAAGTAACAGCACTTATATCCACAGACTAGTATTCACCCAAATACCCAACAGTAGGGAAATGTTTAAATACATTTTGGTATGTTTTCTTTTGCTTCATTTTCTATGCATTTCTTACTTAGTTGATATCTTACCCCAGCATTCAAATTTTGATGAATTTTGAGGTTGGTTTCCTAACCTCCTCTCCTACCAGCCTCCTTTCATTCTCAATTCCCAATTCTAATTCTAAATTAGAATGTAATTGGTCAATCTACAGGGGAAAATATTTGTATTTGTCCAGATGTACCTACCACTGCTCTGAAGAAAGGTTTGGGCCAGAGACGTTGGTGCACACCATCACCCTGAAAACATTGGTAAGGAAACAAATAAGACATCTCCCATCCCTACTTAATGAGGCAAAAGACAAGAAACTTTACCCCAGAGATTTCACCAACTCATTCCTTGATTTTACCCCTATCATATTCAACGTGGTGGTATCGCTGAGGCTTATGTTCATTCATAAGAAAAGTCTACTCTTAATTGGAGGGAACACAGCTGCTCATCCATATAAGTCCATTTTGAAATGTAAGACATAACATAATTCAAATGGACCCATCTACCAAAAGTTCCGGGGCAATGTACACTAGTAAATGGGAGAGAGTTTTGTATTAAGTGAAACACTTTTCAAGATGACTCAATGATATTTCCCTTTTGTTTCAAGGAGGATCTGTTTAAAAAAAATTTTTTTCATTACTTTAAATCTCCCCCTTATTGTTTCCAGTGGTCAATAGGAATGTTAACAGAAGGAAATGACAAAAATAGCAGGGGAGATGGATAGCTTCTTCTATAAATGGCATCACGGAAACTGGACAGCCTCATGAAAAAGAACGAAACTGGACCACTATCTTACATCATACATAAAAATAAACTCAAAATGGATTAAAGACTTGAACCTAAGACCTGAAACCATAAAACTCTTTAGAAAAAAGACATAGGCAGTAAACTCCTTAACACTGGTCTCAGCAATGATTGTTTTTTGGATTTGATACCGAAAGCAAACGCAACAAAAGCAAAAATAAACAAGTGGGACTACATCAAACTGAAAAGCTTCTGTACATCAACCATCAACTAAATGAAAAGGCAACATACAGAATGGGAGGAAATATTTGTAAATCATATATCTGATAAGGGCTTAATAGCTAAAATATATAAATAACTCATAGGAATCAATTTTTAAAAGTCTGATTTTTAAAATGAGCAAAGGATATGAATAGGCATTTTTCCAAAGAAGGCATACAAATAGCCAACAGGTCGTGAAAACTTGCTCAACATCACTGATCATCAGAGAAATGCAAATCAAAACCACAAAAAGATATCACCTCACATCTTTAGAATGGCTATTATCAAGAAGACAACAGATTAAAAATGCTGGCGAGGATGTGGAGAGAAGAGAACCCCTGTGTACTGTTGGTGGAAATGTAAATTGGTGCAGCCAATAGGGAAAACAGTAAAGAGGCTTCTCAAAAAATGAAACAAAGAACTACCACATGATCCAGCGATTCCACTTCTGGGTATTTATCCAAAGGAAATGAAATCACTGTCTTGAAAAGATGTCTATACTCTTATGTTCATTGCAGCATTATTTACAATAGCCAAGACATGGACACAACCTAAGTGTCCATCCGTGGATGAATGGATAAAGAAGATGCAGTGTATACATACAGTGGAATACTATTCAGCCATAAAAAGAAGCAAACCCTGCCATGTGCCACAACATGGATAAACATTGAGGACATTATGCTAAGTGAAATAAGAGAAAATCAAACACTCTATGATCTCACTTTGGTGTGGAATCTAAAAAGCAAACAAACAAACAAAAATCTCATAAATACAGAGAACAGATTGGTGGCTGTCTAAGGCAGAGGGTGAGGGTGTGGGAGAAATGGGTGAAGGTGTTTTTTTGTTTTGTTTTGTATTGTTTTAAGAAAAATACATAGCAGAGGAATTAATATAGTAATTAGGTTAACAAGCAAAACAAACAAAGCTGAAAAGCTAATTCACAAAAGAAGAAATAAAATTGATATTTTTTTTAATTGTTCAGCCTATCTGGTTATTAAAATAAGGACAAATTAAAATATGTTCAGAGTTTTCTGCCTATTAAATTTGTAACAAGTTTTTTTTTTTTTTTTTTTTTTTTGCGGTGTGCGGGCCTCTCACTGTTGTGGCCTCTCCCGTTGCGAAGCACAGGCTCCGGACGCACAGGCTCAGCGGCATGGCTCACGGGCCCAGCCGCTCCGCGGCATGTGGGATCTTCCCGGACCGGGGCACGAACCCGTGACCCCTGCATCGGCAGGCAGGCTCTCAACCACTGCACCACCAGGGAAGCCCTGTAACAAGTTTTTAAAGCTCACAATTTCCATGAAACTGCTCAAACTAGTAAACTCCTATTACTGGTGAAATAGCAAATATTTAAGTCTCTTTAGGAAAAATGTTAGGCATGTGACATACAAATGTTTTGCCTATTTGATCCAGTAACCTCACCTCTGTGAGTTTAAGAAAATAACCTCAAAAATGGAATAAAGCCATATTCACCAAAACAAGCAAATAAGATCAAAATCAGTATATATGTCAGCAATAAAATAAACCCTAACCCTAAACCATTGCACGTCAGTTCAATGGAACAGTCTGCATCCCTTGAAATAATCATTGGAAATATCCCCAAGTAACATGTAATTTAGAAACAGACAAAATTATGTGTGTAACAGGACTCCACCATGCAAAATATGATTCTGTAGCCATTTTTATGTTTACCAAATTAATTGTAATATTTACATCATTTTTAAAAGAAAACAATTTTTTAAATAAATGGTAGGAAAATTTTTTGAACATCTTTGGAAAGGGTAGACACCATCTTTCACATGCATTCAGCAGAGATCGTTCTCACTGAAAATCTATTAAATAAGACATTGGCGTTTATATATTAGAGAACCTTAGATTCTTAGAGCAGAAAGAGGCATATAATAGTTGCCTAGGAAGTTTATATATTAAAAAATCCTTTTAAAGCTCAGAAGAACCTATAAACCCATGCTAAACATTTGATATTTTTATTCAAACTCCCTAGTAATAAAAAAAATACAAATTAATATGAAAGAACATTTTTCTTTCAAATTAAACACAACTTATCTATCAATTTAAACACAACTTAAAATTTTATAATAACCAGTTCTGGAAGCAAGATATTGAAATGATCACTTTCATACATTGCTGCTGGTAGGATGAATTGCATAAATTCAGGGGATTACTCCTCTGGACATTGACCCCTAAAAAGATAACTCAGAAAAACGAGTTTTTATCACGTCATCACTGCAGCATCATTCAACATGGATGAAAACAAAAATACAATCTCAATGTCCAATAGCTGGGTAATCCCTATGTAAACTGTGGTATATACACTTGAAACAATAGTACACAGCCACTAGAAAAGATGCCTGTAAAAGGAGTAATAATAGGAGGGAATGAGTAGGCTATAATTTTAAGTGAAAAAGAAAGACATAAAATGGTACACAAACAGCATCACTACAACTCCGTTTTAGAAAACACTGTGCAAAAAACAGACTGGAAAGAAATATATCAAAAATTTACCAGTGTATACATCAGTGGTGAGATTATGGGTAACGTTTTTTTCTTTTATTCCACATCTTCCGATTAATTTTAAATGACCCTTTTTCTCATTGTAATTCTTCAATTGTTTAAACAGCAAGAAGTCTTGTTTAGTCAATTGAAAATTTCAGGCACAAAGTGCATAAGCAGGTTTGCATCTTGGAAGGCTAAAATAAAATTAATAAACAACAATATTACTATGAATAATCATAGTAATAATAATATCTTACACTGAGTATCATGTTTTTACCTTTCCAAAGTAGTTTTTTTTTAGTCTTCCAAGTCCTTATCATCTTAAAACATCTCTCGAAAGCAAATTAATTTAATCACCCATTTTTACTTAATGTATTCACCGAGCACATCACTATCGGGCCCTGTAATGTGTGTAGGGAATACAAGAAACTAAGAGGTGGCTCATGAATTTGAAGAGCTCACAGGCTAGAAGAAGCAAATGAAGAAACACAGCGGTGATCACTAAAGAGGTACCCGTGGGAGGTTAAACTCGCCCAAGGGAAGCAAGGACATCTGAGCCTGGTCTTGAAGTGGGAGTGGGAGTTTGACAGCTGGAGAAGGGGAGAGAAGAGGAGTGTGTCCACCCAAGGACCTAGATGTGACACAGAGGAGCTAGCAGGACAGACTGCCTAGGAGGGCTGCCTGGGTGTCATATGCATGGGGGAGGGGTGGGGACAGAGAAGAAACGTGAGGTCCAAAGTCAAGTATACCCAGCTCAACTGTCAGGGCTGGGACTTCACCAACAAACCTCAGCTCTCTCCATTGATTTCAGAAAAAAATATACTAAATTTGAAATTTTTAAAAAAAGCTTGATTCATATCTCTGCTGTATCAGGATCGCCTTGCTGAGTCTGCTTCCCATGTGAAAAAAGCCTTCCTCACAGGTTGTAAGGAACTATTGAAATAATGGATACCAGCTTAAAGTCCTTTGTGAATTCTAACATTGTAAGGTACCATTGACACTCTTCTTTCTAGGTTTATAGGGAACCACGCGTTTCACTTTGAAAGTTGCATAGTCATGTCAAATTTCCCTGCAGCACCATGGTTCTCAAACTCTGCTGTATACTAGAAACACCAGGGGAACTTTGAAAACTCTTGATACCCAGGTGCACCCTCATCCATTAGATCAGAAACTCCAGAGGTGTGCTCCAGGCATGGAGCGATCTAAAACTTCCCCAGGTGATTCCAGTGAACAGCCAAGTTTCAATATTAGTGCTTGAGCACCTACCCAAAGTATGGTCCAAGGACCTACAGCATTGCCATCACCTGGGTGCTTGGAGGATATGCAGAATCTCCAGCCCCACCCAGGGCTGCTATGTGAGAATCTTCCTTTTAAGAAGCTCTGCAGGTAACTGGTGTACATGAAAGTTTGAGAAGCACCATTCAAGTCAGATTCATTTATTCAGCAAATATTCTCTGAGTTCCTACTCTGAGTTGGACCTCGGAATACAGCAGAAAATTATTCCTACTCCTTCCTCAAAGACACGCTCTCTAGTAAGCAAGGTAGGCAAGCACATGGGTTACTGAGCAGGGGCAACTTTTTTTGAGGGTGGAGATGGTGAGCTGAGATCAGGGAAGGCTTCCTGGAAGAAGAGAAGTAGGCATGGAACAGACAGACACCACACAGCTCAGTGTAGAAAATGTCACATTTCAGAGGCAGCAGGTTTGCAATTTGGAGGTTTGAAATTTAGGGAGGAGGTCCAGGTTGGTGACATAATGTGTGTGAAAATGCTCTGCAAACTAAATCATTATGCAAATGCAAGTATTTAAATTATTCCCCACAAATCCTAGTGGGTCTTTCTCATAATTGAGTCTTCAGAATATTAAACTCTTAATTGTAGCTAAAGGAAATCACCAAATCAAGATGAATATTCAGCTATGTGTTGAAGTCCTTGCAAGGACAATGAAAATAATTCCAGGCAGAACGATCTAATACAAACCCCTCTGCCCAGGCTATCTGACAAGGGTGACCATATATCCTGCTTTGCCCAGGACAGTCTCAGCTATGCCTGTCATCCCAGCATGACTTTTATGATGCCTTCACTCCTTCTCAAAAGTATCCTGCTCTGGACAATTAAAATATATGGCCATCCTGTGTTGGACCCAGTGGTGCTTCAAATAAGTAGGTATTTCTCCATTTTTCAATAAATGGTCCAGGGCTGCCCCCAGCAGGAACAGTACCCAGGCTTCTGGGGAATCAGCTCTGATTCCAGGTATTTCCTTTGTTCAGAACAGTCCCAGGAGCCCCAGATATCATGCACATCCCACACCAGTGTCCGTAACCCAACTGGTTTGAGGGAAGAGCTGAAAAGGCTTCCAGGTGAGCGATCTGCAGGTGGCAAAGGACCCCACCAATCACTGGCCAGGGGTGCTCGCCAGGTGAGAGAGGGGAAGATGCAAACCAGAACGACGCACCATCCAGACGAGCCTCGACCTGAACCCAGCGTCTCAGCGCCATTTCGGTCCCCTTCACCAGCTGCCCGCATGCGCACATGACCAGTTCCGTCTTCATGTCTCCAGGCTCGGCTTCTGAGGACACCAGTGACATGGCTCACGGAGTCATCAGAAAGAACAATTGGATAATATTTGCGAGAACCCATTCCTGATTTCTGAGCTGCCACTAAGCTCCCCACGGTTATCTCAGGGAAGGGATCTGAAAGCGAGTGGCTGTTTATTAAGTACGTAGTACAGGCCAGAGACCCTTTACACTTCTTATCTCCTGGGATCGTCTCTCACAGCAACCCTGGAAATAATGTACCACGCTGACCATTTTATACATAAGAAAGCTGACACTGGGAGGGGTTTCATTGCCAAGGGTCACAATTTTTAGTGTCCTGTGACCCTCTATTTTAACCCAGATCTTTCCCCTGCTTTTTCATTTATACCACATTGAAGACAAGTTACTCCATCAGTAGGGAACAGAAGAGCAAAATCTGAATATTTGCTTAATTTTTTTGTATTTTCATTTCTGTCATCCCGCTCTCCAGATCTCTGCTGTTTTCTAGGACAATCCCTGGCCACTCAGCATCTGGAGACAGTACTCCTTTCTAGAATGACACCTTGCCCTAGTGAAAATCACCCCATTCAATTTTACCAATCCTCTGATTGGTCCAAATAATTCTGTGTCACAATTTGCCCTTTCAAAGTGCTGGCAAGTTCTTCTAATTCAGAGTTGTCTAAAAATATTCAAACTATATTTTATCTTGACTGCTTGAAGTCAGGGTCTATTAAAAAAACCCCATCATTGCCAGAAATAAAAAATCCAACTCTAACCTTCCTAAATCTGTCTTACCTATCGCCTGACATGATATAATATATTCCTAAACATTTTTTAAATCAAATAATAATATTTATTTTAAAAAAACATAGTGCCAAGTAGAATTCAATTCAAACCAGACCAACAAAGATCAATTGAATACCAGCCATGTTCCAGCCACTGTTTCAGAGGGAAGAAATTACAAAAATGAATGTGACATGTCCCTAGCCCTCTACAAAAATGAGTCAGGTGGAGGAGATAAAACGTGCACAGAAATAAGTATTATACAGCCCTTTTTGAAAATTGGAATTTACCCTCAGTGTGTAGTGCCTCGCACACTACAGGACATTTGTTGACCTGCATTTTTCTTTCCCTGCACCGAGTTCCCTAAGAACTAGAATCATGTCCTAATATTTCCTGCACAGTCCAGGACCAGAGTCAGGGATTGGTTCATGATGTGTACTCAATAAGTATGTGTCTCACTGGATTGAATTGCCTTAAACTTGAAATCGATGGCATTTTTTTGAAAAATTAGAAAACTGGCAACCTATGAAAGATCACCATTTTAAGTAAACTTGAGGGAAAGTGAGGGTTCCAATGTTGGGGAGATGGTGGAAGGCTTATTCCCAGTAGGGGGCTTAGAGAGATAAAAGATGAGGTGCATTATGGGTCCAGACCTGCTGAAATTCCCTGACACCCTCAGTGCCCAGCCGCAGCTTCGGCCTGTAGCATCTCACAGTCCAGAGAGGCCACCTGGCAGATGCCGGGAGGCAGCGTGGGGAGAGCGGGCTGGAGGACATAAGGGTTCCCGCTGCCCCCAGCATGAGGCCCTGGACGCGGGGGATGGTCCTCAATTCCCTTCTAATAGGGTTCCAGGAGGGTCGCAACCTGGGAGTAACCCAATTGCCACTTGCCCTCCGGGGAGGTCCGCCTGCCAGGCACGCCCGTGCCCTCGGCATCTGTGGTCCTGAGGCTGCGGGCTACTCCTTGTCCTGTCTTCTCTTCCCCACCTGATCCTGCTGCCGGCCCCACGTGGGAGCAGGGGTCTGCCTGAAACAAGGCTCTTTCTTCAGTCCCAAGAGCCTGGCATTATCTCGGCATCCGGTAACCCGTCCTCGGGGAATCTGCTCCCTCCCTAGCCCATTCCCTGATGGGCTACACCAGTGACAACTAAACCCCCATCCTTGGAGCCCGGGGCCAGCTCACTGCGGAATACTCCAGGAGTTTGCCAAGGCCGTGTGGTTCCAGGTCCTACCCACGGAGAATCGGATTAATTAGGCAAATGGATGGTAGAGAAATCTGCATTTTTAATAAGCTCCCAAGAGATTCTGAGAAGCAGCCAGGTTGGGAAACCACCATTCCTGCCATGGCTGCTGCGTCTCTTTTAGCCCTTCGGCTGGATCAGAAACACCTCCACCCTCTTGTGAGAGCTCAGCATCCTACGACATCATGCTGAAGGGGCCCCATTACCCTGCCCGGCCCCCTGGCCTCATCGCTCAGCAAATGCAGAACTGGGGCTTCAGCCTGACCTAACATCAGCCCGGACACGTCATTTCCTGGCCTTCTGATGTTCTTAAGCTCCTCAGGACCGAGCTGTGACCCCCTGGAGCTCCCCTTTCATCTTCTGATGCCTGGCAGCCCCAGGCCCACAACATCCTGCTCCCCTTCCCCACGCCTCTCCCACCCAAGTTCATGCACGCCATTATCTCCAGTCTGCACCCCCAGCCCAGTTCCTTCCAGAAGTCAACTCAGATCCATCAGGCAGTGACATTTTCTGCTGTCCTCTTCTGAAGTGGAAAAAAAATATGCATAAGTCACTGTCACTGTGCTGGGCACACAGTAGATCCCCAATAAGTGTCATGTGAATCTGCATCTAGAGAACACAGAAGAGACCCCACTGGGTCGCCATGATGGCTAGAGTCATCGGGACACTGACCGTGATAATAGCTGCTAATATTTATGTCTATGTACTATGTGCCAGGCATCAACGTTTTAAGACTTTTATATGTATTAGCTTGTTTAATCCTAATGACTCTCTCAGCTAAGTACTATTGAGTTGCCAATTTACAAATGGAGAAAGGGAAGCCCAGAGAGGTGAAGCAACTTATCCAGGGTCACAGAGCAAATGCACGGTGGAGTCCAGATTTCAACACGGATAGTCCCAACGCCAAACTGCATGCATCACCACATGGCAGTACTGTCTTCCAAGGTCAAAGGCCCCCTCCAAGAGAGGGGACATCTGCTCTTGCCTTGTCCACTGCTCGTGTCACAGCCCAGAGGGAAATACTTCCAAAATAATTGCTCTAGGCTGTCAGAAGATTTTGTTGCTTCTTCAAGATGACAGACAGCCTCGGGTGCTGGGAACAATGTTCCCAATCTTGAATTGACAAGGCTGAACTTAATACTGTGAGAAGGAGCAGTCTGCCAGGGACCTCAGAGCTCCCGCTCTGCCTTCCAAAGGGCAGAGAAGCAGATGCGGATATTATAAGAAAATCACTCCTTAGCTAAACCAAGTACAAACTGTTTTAAGTGCTCAGAAGAAAAAAGCTGCCGTCACCCTCTCAATTTTCTCTCTAGCAGAGCTGTGTGCAAAGATCCCTCCTCTTCATCCCAAGTCACTCAGCGGAGACTCACTGGAATTTTCAGAAAGATTCTTATCCAAACAACAACAGGAAAAATAACAGGACAGATTTTTCTTAAAAGCCTCGGCTTGAATATCCCAAGTGCAAGTTTCTGACCCTATCACAGCGATTTTGTGCATTCGTTTATAAAAATAATGGAATGCCAAATATTTGAATAAATAGTAAGTTGCTTCTCTTCTCCCTCGGGTCTGGCACATGAACTTGCTCCTCTGCCAGATGAACTAGGTCAGATTCAGTTCAGCTCAGCCTTTGCCCAGCACGGACCAAGTGCCTGATGCTGAGCTTGGTCTTGGGTCTGTGAAATGAGTCCGAAGTTGCTGGTCTCGAGGTGCCCACAGAAGAGACACGTGTGAGATACACAGAGGAGCGACCCTAATTCATCTTGCATTTGTCCCCTGTTCCTTTCTCCTCATGGCTCCCTTCCAGCAAGCCTCCTCTCTGATTGATGGGATATTCTTTACATGTTACCTGTAACCGGCAAAGATTGCAACCTTCCAGGTCATGGTGACGTCCAATTAAACAGCATAACCCCAGCCACGTGGATTTCCTACTTTCCCGTGAGTCCCTGGGAAAGAAAAAAAAGCACGGATCCTACTCCTTGTCTTCTAACTTTCTCCTAGATGTGATGCTACACTGGACAAGTCGCTTTATTCTCCCTTTGATGAGTTTTAAAAACAAACAAGACAAACAAATTTACAAAAAGAAGGCTCTGGTTAGTTAGAGGGCATATCCACCTTTACAGAGCTGATAAGTGAAAGCAGGACTGTCTGCCAACAAAGCTCCTGGTCCCACCGCTCTCACGGATCAGGTGGTGGAACCATCTCGAGAAGCAAAGGCCTGCGTGCAGCAGACCTATAACGGGACCCTGCCTCTTATAAGCCAGTGGCTCCGTCCTCACAGTGTCCTTTTGCGAGGTGGCACCCGGCCTCCATGAAGCCAAGGAAAGAAAAGAAAGTGCGGAATGTAGTTGGTTGTTGCCATGTCGAAGAGAAAACAGCCACGCCAAGGAAAGCAGTAAATCCAGCATGAGGCTACTGAGGGAGCCTTGGATTTCCTTCCTTTCCAGTTTCATATTCTAGACTTGCACACGAAGATGAGCTGCTTTTTCTCTTCTAATGCATATATTAAATACACGCGCACACACACTGCAGTTGCTATGGGAACCATCCCTGAGCATCTCCTGTCTTCTATTCAATTAAAATTTCACCCTCACATCCTCCTGAAGCAGCATGCACTTTCCTTCACAAGAGGACAGTGAGAAGAAGGTACTGTGACGAGGTCCACTTCCAATGAGCAGGCTGAATTTCTCCAAATCTGATCATCTTTCCAGAGAGTCACAGCATGCTGGCAATCGATGAATCCGTCCTAATGAACATTCAGGCAAGCGCACGAGCTCAGGCACTAGACCTGGTGAGGGAGGGGTGGGAAGGGCCTTTGGGACCACACCTCCAGGTGTCCACTCAGTGGCCCTCTTAGAGTCACGTAACCTCCCCAAAGCCCTACCAGCCACCCGTGGTCTCAAGGAAGGAGGAGGCGGTGAAAGCCCATTAATTCAGAGCTGCAGGAATTCTGTCTCTGTCCTGATTCTCAGAGGACTCCACCGCAGTTTACCTTTCTGCTCTCCATGGAGAAGGAGGCTTGCAAATGGTTCTTGTTAATACAGTTGCCGAGGAGCCATTAGTATAAGACAGACAACTATTTTGAAGCGCCTCAGAGGAGTCTATTTACAGACTTACCTGGTAATTGCCAAGTAAGCAGTTACAAGGACGGCTTGGGCTGATGTGCAGATGTGATCATTTAAAATCATTTGTATCTATTCATTAAATCATTGGGTTGGAGGCCAGAATACCTAGGTTCCTACCTCATTTCCAACATCTACTGCCTGTGTGTTCCAGCAAATGACTTCAATTCCTGGAGGCACAAATTTCTCATGTGGAAAACAGGGCTAATCATGCATAGGGTATAAACCAGATAGCAAAGCAAATGACAAATAAGAACTGTGCAAACTTTGCAAATTGCAAATGTGCATGTTCGTTGGTTTTATTTTAGTTCTCATTGCCTAGAAGGCAACGGTTGTGTACAACTTGCTTGCCAAAGTGGGAGTGAGGGATCACAGTTCTTTTTATTCTTAATTTTGATGACTTAAAAAAATGTTTTTAAGGGATCAAATGGTGAGTGACTAATATCAGGGCGCATTTATACATGGCCAGTGATACTGACACGAGAGTCGGGGCCATGCTGGCTTAAACTAGTCTGGGATCCAACCCTTCTTATCAATTCATTAAAGCAGGATGTCTGCCCGATAATAGCTGTCAGCCTTAACCAAGTATTGTCCGTATCTGAAAGTAAAGCGCTTAGACTGAATAGGAAAACCAAAAGCTGACAATCCCAGGATGTACTTACTCCTGGGTCATTCTAGACTAGCCAGTGTTCAATACATAAAACCACTCTTTCTGCTACTGAACTCACCCCTGCAAGCTGGCACAAAAAGGGCCAACATCTTAAAGGAGATGGGAGATGCCAATTCCGAGAGGACAGGAGCACAGGTTTTGTAATGAGAGAGAATGTACACAAACCCCCTGGTACAGCGCCTAAGAGTCTAGTAGAGATTATTGCAATCATTAGAACCAAACCGTAAACCAAAACAGATCCTTTCCCAGTGTTTATGGCCTGTCTGCCACCTTGGGGCTGAGCAACTCACAGGTAATATGACTCTAATGAATGTTATGAAGAAACTATGAGGGAGCTGGTGACAAATATTAAATAAACAGTGGTGAAGCATGATAAATAAACCACATTTCTAAGTGGTGCTGGGAAAACTGGACAGCTACATGTAAAAGTATGAAATTAGAACACTCCCTAACACCATACACAAAAATAAACTCAAAATGGATTAGAGACCTAAATGTAAGGCCGGACACTATCAAACTCTTAGAGGAAAACAGAGGCAGAACACTCTATGACATAAATCACAGCAAGGTCCTTTTTGACCCACCTCCTAGGGAAATGCAAATAAAAACAAAAAGAAACAAATGGGACCTAATGAAACTTCAAAGCTTTTGCACAGCCAAGGAAACCACAAACAAGACCAAAAGACGACCCTCAGAATGGGAGAAAATAGTTGCAAATGAAGCAACAGACAAAGGATTGATCTCCAAAATTTACAAGCAGCTCATGCAGCTCAATATCAAAAAAACAAACAACCCAATCCAGAAATGGGCAGAAGACCTAAACAGACATTTCTCCAAAGAAGATATACAGATTGCCAACAAACACATGAAAGAATGCTCAACATCATTAATCATTAGAGAAATGCAAATCAAAACTACAATGAGATATCATCTCACGCCGGTCAGAATGGCCATCATCAAAAAATCTAGAAACGATAAATGCTGGTCTCCAGCATTTATTGGGTGTGGAGAAAAGGGAACCCTCTTGCACTGCTGGTGGGAATGTAAATTGATACAGCCGCTGTGGAGAACAGTATGGAGGTTCCTTAAAAAACTACAAATAGAACAACCATGTGACCCAGCAATCCCACTACTGGGCACATACCCTGAGAAAACCATAATTCAAAAAGAGTCATGTACCAAAATGTTCATTGCAGCTCTATTTACAATAGCCAGGACTTGGAAGCAACCTAAGTGTCCATCAACAGATGAATGGATAAAGAAGATGTGGCACATATATACAATGGAATATTACTCAGCCATAAAAAGAAATGAAACTGAGTTATTTGTAGTGAGGTGGATGGACCTGGAGTCTGTCCTACAGAGTGAAGTAAGTCAGAAGGAGAAAAACAAATACCATATGCTAACACATAGATATGGAATCTAAGAAAAAAAATTGTCATGAAGAGACTAGGGGTAGGACGGGAATAAAACACAGACCTACTAGAGCATGGACTTAAGGATATGGGGAGGGGGAAGGGTAAGCTGTGACAAAGTGAGAGAGTGGCATGGACATATATACACTACCAAACGTAGGGTGGATAGCTAGTGGGAAGCAGCCGCAGAGCACGGGGAGATCAGCTCGGTGCTTTGTGACCACCTAGAGGGGTGGGATAGGGAGGGTGGGAGGGAGACGCAACAGGGAAGAGATATGGGAACATATGTATATGTATAACTGATTCACTTTGTTGTAAAGCAGAAACTATCACACCATTGTAAAGCAATTATACTCCAATAAAGATGTTAAAAAAATAATTAATTAATTTTAAAAAATTAAAAATAAAAAAATAAACCACATTTCTAATTTCCTTTCAGACAAAAATGTTCTATGAAGACACGAAGAGCAGGAGAATTGGAATAGCTCCAATTCTAATGACAAGGTGATCAGGGCAGTTGCTTGCTCAGAGCCCGCTACGCGCCAGGCATATCTGGGCACTATCATTTTCTCATTTCACCGTCAAAAGGACCTAGTGAGGTAAGAATTCCTCTCCCCATTTTACAGACGGAGTAAGTAAGGTTCGGAGAGGTTGAATGACACACCTCACAGCTGGCAAAGGATGAGAACGACTTTGGAGCACAAGTTTGCCTGACGCCATCATAGCATAGCATCCTTCCCAGTTGGGTTGGGCTGGGGAGAAAAAAGCATCTTAGAGGTCACTGTCTCAAAATTGTTCAAATAAAAAAAATCCTGTATAACGTATTGTGAATCAATGTCTTTATGAGGAGTACAAGGCTGATGGAAGAATTCTCGAGTAATCTCTCTGCTATTGAACTCTCCACTCTCCAGATCTTTCTTACAGGATTTTCATATATATTCTATCATAATTGGCTTCTTAGTCCAACATCATTTGTGGAATATCTACTATATATGATGCAAGATATTGGACGTTTTAGGAGTTGAAAAAGATGGCTACAGTTCAATTCTTAATCTCATGGAGTTCAGAGTCTAACAGAAGAAAACTCTACATAGTTATGTTACAAATATAGTTATGTTACAATATAATGTATAATTATGTTATAGGGAAGAACTTTTTGTATTCTATTACAGGTTAATCACTAAAGGGATGTTGCCTATAAGCCTAAGTTATACATAATGGCCCATCTCTGGGAACCCTGCCTCCCAGGTAATGAGCATTAAGCTAAAATACCTTTCAGCTCACAGGAAACACCCTGATCAGGACCACCTGTGAACGACTGCAGGGAGAAAGAAATTAATGCATCCCCTCTGGAGGCTGACTGGAACGAGGAAGTGTTTGATTTTACTCCCTCCCCTTTTAATATAAAAGAAGCCTGAATTCTGACTCAGGCAAGATGGTTCTTTGGGGCACGAGTCCACCATCTTCTCGGTCTGCTGGCTTCCTGAATAAAGTCGCTATCCCTTTGCCTCAGCAACTCGTCTCTTAATTTACTGACCAGTTGTTTGGCGAGCAGTATGAGCCTGGACTCAGTAACAATTATACAACATAATACAATGTTAAATCAAATTACAGTTGTTTATGCAATATACGTAGCCCAATGTAGTATAAAGTATTAGAAAATATTCAAGCTGTTCAGAGCAGGGAGAAATTAATTTCCAGAGCAGAGGTCAAGATAGGCACTTAGGGGATGTAGGTCTTTAACTGGGCTTTTAGAATGTGAATATTGGCAAAGGGAAGGACGGAGGAGAGTCCAGGGAATACAGCTGATTCTGTATTCAGTGCCTTTTGAATGATCAAAGAAAGCCTAGAGGATGGTTGGGAGTGGTTTGTCGTATTGTGTTCATTTACTTTCCAATTATTGCAACCCATACTCAGGATGGTTTAATGTGTGCAGGTACAGTTTTAGGTACTCTGAATATAGCAGCAAACAAAACCAACAATTTCTTGTACTCACAAAGCTTACTTTTTAATGCGGGGACAACATATAAGAACTAAGTTCTTTTTGTGTCACCCTGTTATCAGTGCTATGAAGAAGAATCAAGAGGTTAAGGGTGAGCTGTGCTATTCTACATGGATGGGCTGGGGAAGGTCTTTCCCTCTCTAAAGAAGAGACACTTGTGTAGACCTTACTGACTGATCACCCACAGCCCTGGTTTCTTGAGTGAGGAACAGAGACCCCCATGCCTCGCTCTCCAAGCCTGAGTCCCACCAAGAAATCTCCAAGCTCTTTGGATAGAACAAGAGATTCCAGCTTCCCAGATGTCATTATCACTTTGTCATTTTTTTTGAATTAGATTCTAGCCAACCAGGGACAAAATATTTATGGCAAGATAGTCTAGGCCGTTAAGAAGCAAATCACATTCAAGTACTTGATATTTCAAGTTCATAACTGGATTCATTTTAATTAGAATGCTCTCCCGCTCCTGAAAGATAAAATTCAGGACACAGTATCAGAAAATCAGCTTTACTCTTGTGACTCATGAAAGATAAATCAACTTGAGACATTTCCAGATGTATGTTGTTTTAATGCCATAAAAAATTGGGATATACATTAAATTATTTTTAGGCCACTGGAATCTCTAACATTTAGGAGAGCATTTCCGAGCCAAGGATTCATATGTACAATCTTGAGACATCTTCACAAATTGGATTCCTGGCCTCTGGTCACTAATAAACTTGGTCTCCTTCAAAGTAGAAAATAGTTTCTTTACTATCCAGTTCATTTAGCACAGCATTGGCTTTTGTACTATTTTTTATTTGTATTTTCTGATTTGATGCCAAATATTCAAAATAAGTGATTTCTAGATCTGCAAACATATACAAACAATTTACAGTTTCTGAGAGATTTTTTAAATAACATTCACTTAGAGGTGAGACCAAAGTTTTACTCCCAAATAATCTTTTCAATATTTTTGTCACTAGATTTTCCTGATATTTCATTGCTTTCAAATTTTAAACAAGAATCCTTGAGACTTTCTCAAAACTGGCATTTGGTACTATGTCACTTGCCAAACTGAGTGAGGAGACGCTGTTGTTTTCATTATTTGTACTACGTTAAAAAAAAATGTTTTTTAGGGATCAAACACTGAGCGACAAATATCAGCCTTTATTGTATGATGAAGTTTATATTTTCAACACTAAAATGATACTAATCAGACAGCTGGGATCTGGCTCTCCTGGAAGAGATGGGAGACCTGCCTGCCAGCTCAGGCAGTGACCTCAATACCAGGCGTGACAACAATCCAACATCGTTTTGCTCAGACTTGCTACAACCCGTGCTGTGAACTTTGGCAGGTCTAAGTTTCTTGTGCTTATACAAATAAAATCCTGAGAGTTAAATTCTTTCCAATTTTATTTTACTGTGGTAAGAACACTTAACATGAGAGCTACTCTCTTAACGGATTTTTAAGTGTACCATACAGTATGGTTACCTATAGAAACAGCATTGTACAACAGAGCCCTAGAATTTATTCATCTGGCATAAATGAAACTTTAGATCTTCCCCCCACCCCCGCAGGCCCTGGCAACCACCATTCCATTCTCTACTTCTGTGGATTTGGCTATTTTAGACAGTACTTCACACTTGAAAGGTGTTGTCCTTGATTTAGAGGAGTTTTCGTTTCCTGACATCCTAGGGTACACAATGTATTTTATCATTTCATTTTATCCTCAAACAACTCTGAGGGGCGGGCATTATTGCCATGGAGGTTAAATGACTGCCTCAGGGCAGCCAAATGAGTGACAGAGGCAGGATTGGAGCCCAGGAATTCTTTGTTTTCCCATTAAGAATATGAAGGTGAGACAGGGACTGTCCCTGTGGTTTCTTTCATCCAGATGCTCTTAGCAAAGAAACTGTGGCTGCCTATCTGCTAGAATTTAAGACAATGTGTGACCCTAGCCGAGTCTCTCACTGAACAACTCTCAGGAGACGTATCTTAATATTAAATTCCATATTTACCACAGCAGTTGCCCAGGACCAGGCAGTGTGGCAGCTTGAACCATATTGTGGTGGCTTCCCATGCAGGGTAAAGAGTTTACTCTCCTTGAGAAGACATCGGGAGGCTTTGAAAGATTTGAGGAAGTGGTGACGTGATGAGGGTATTGATTTTAGGAATAATTCTAGCCACATGTAGAGGATGGAAGGGAGGAAGGTTAGACTGGGGTCAGGGAAACCAGTTTAATGCCAGTTCAAGATAAATGGACAAAGGACTTCTTTAAACAAGTAATTAACATCAAGAAATACATTTGGCAATCAATTTGGGAAAACATTCTATTTTAATAGCAATCCAATAAGTTTAAATGAAACAAATATATACTTAACAAAAACTAAGAATACCTAGTGCTAATGAGCATATGTTATGACCGACAACATCACACAGTCCTTTCAGGAAACAAATTGTCAGCCTGTATCAAAAGCTTATCAGATTCTTTGATCCAGAAATTCTATCTTTGGAAATTAGTCCAAAGGGATCATTTGGAAGCCTAGAACTAAGTTTTATGCACAGAGACATTTATCGTGACATTTTTTATGACAGTGAAAAATTGAAACAAAAGAAGTTAGATAATAATGCAGACTTGATTAACTATGGTATATTTGTTCAAGAAGTTAGTGTAAAGGTATTCAAATGTATAATTACGAAGACAGTTTTAAAAAAGAAAATGCTTGCTAAATAATAATAACTGAAAATATCATATAAATTTATTCACAATATGGGTACAAATATGCTTGAAAAAACTAAAATCTACACTGGGGTAGATACGAAGATTTAAATGATAAGGTTGTAAGCAGCTTGTGGCAGGAAAGAGTTCTGCAGGAGGCCCCTTTGTCTTGTCGGTAAACTTAAACCAGTCACCCCCATGTGACTGGCCCTAGCACACTTTTTAAATCTTTTGATCACACAATTCCTTGCCTAACTTGTTAGGTCTTTTCGAACATCAAAGTAGTAGAAATGAAAACTAAGTAATTAACCCATGACCAGATCTCTTCCCTAGCTTCCCCTTCAGTACTCTCGCAAACTGTGTCAACAAGACAGCATCTAAAGAAGAATCACAAGAAGTCGACAAGCCCGCACATAGTGGGCGGGGGAGGGGCGAGGACTCTGACCCCCCCATCTCAATGATTAACTGAGATTACTTCCCTTTTTCCCTTTAAAAACGTTCATGGCCAAGCACAATCTTCGGATGGTTTTGGGGGGTTACTGAGTCTACCATCTCCCCAGACTGGCGGCATTCTGATTAAAAGCAACTTTCCCTTCTACCAACATTTGTCTCTCTCTCAAGTATTGATTTTTGAACGGCGAGCGCTGGACCTGATTCAGTAACAAGGTTGAAGGTGATTTTTGTTTGGTGATGTGACTAAAGCCAATTCTTTCTCTGTTTCTATGAAAACACAAACATCCTTTAATAAATATCGATTTATTTATAATTAAAAATACAATCTCTTAAGTGACTTTTTCAGCTTTCCACGCATCTTCTTTGCAAACTTAGATGTCCAACAAAGCCACCTGGTTATGCACATCGAGCCAGTGACGGTACCTGGGAAAGGCCAGCAAACACTGCCAGGCTTGCGCTTGCTGGCCAGTCTCATGATCTTTCTAAGTGTTGTTCATCCCAGTTGCAGCACGAGGAGACTGTGGTTATTCCTGTGTTTCAGACATTCATTTGTATTTTCTCTACTGCTCAATTTTGGTCATGAGCCTCTACTTAGGATCTACTTAAAACATCATTAAACACTATTCGGTCCTTCTTTGTCATTATTAAGGCAGACATTAAGCCAGTCAGGAATTCTCAGCCACCCTAGGGGGACCCTGGACACGATGCCAAGCAAGGACACAGGACCATTTGTCATTTCATTTTGCTTTCTTCCAAGGGCATTTGCAATACATGTGCTCATGTTCATCGTCATACAATTTGAGCTAATTTTAACACTAAATTATCCGGAGACCCTAGGTGAGCCAATTAGCTAAGGGCCGCCACGGAGTGCTACCATGACCTTTGTTTCTCCACATAGTGGGTAATTCCACTTAGAAGCCAGCAGTGGATGCTGAGATTCATTCAGTCACATGCTGTTTGATAGGTAGGAAGCCAATTCTATCAGCGTTTTTGATTTGCTCTCTTTCATATTGGTCTCGTTTAGTCATGATTTTCACATCCAAGCACATTGTATATAATTTCCCATCTTTTGCCATCCTGATTTTTAAACTTAGGCTGTTTATTTGAAGGAGGTGGAGAGGTTTTTCTCTCGTTGAAGTCTTTTTTTCTTACAATTTTTTTTTCCTGTGAACTATATATTTTGCCCCAGAACAGTAATAGCAAGTGTAAAGGGTCCCTGTTAATAGCTGGGACCGTAACTCAGAGTTTCTGAGCTTCCAATCTCATCAGATTTTCTGGTGGGAATTTGTGATTCTTCCTTTTCGGTAAAGAGTGCATAGAAGACAAAAAAATGTCTCTACCCAAGTCCAGGTCTCAAACATGACTCTCACTGGGATGCTAATAAAGGCTGAAGAATATTAAGCAACAAAATGTATTGAAAATGAAAACAGCTTGGGTTTTGTATGCTACCTAAGCTCAAATCTGAGCTCCACAATTTATTATATGCATGACTTCAGTCAAGTTGCTTAGCCTTTCCAAGTATCAGTTCCTTCCTTTGTCAAATGCAGATAATAATACCTGAATTACAGAGCTGTGATGAAGATTCACAAAGTAATGTTTACAAAGTGCCAGAAAGATAATAGGAAGTTTAAAATGACGTTATTTGTTCTCTCCGGCTTAGTAAGATATCCCCGTGTAACAGATGTCCCCGCATCAACTCTCCCGTTGACACTTTCCCTATTAGTTGTGGCAACACTTCTAATAATTAGGACTCCCAAGGGCTGCTCTCAAAAAGCAACGACAACAGCAGAGGTGGTCACCCAGGAATAGCCTGCAGCAGTGGCAACTGCAAACAACTTTTGCCACTGAAGGGTCTCCATGGGGCCTCACCATCTCTTCCTCCTGGGTTCCTTGCTCAGGGTGACTTCCTCAGTTCTGTCGTTCTAGAGGGCAGAGCTTGCCACTGTTCCATGCTACAGGATTCTCCCAAAGACCCATTCCTTTCGGAGCTAATGCACTTTTAGCTCGTATGCTTGTAATGCACTTTTAACTGATGCACTTTTAGCTCGAGTGCTTGTAAACACACTTTTGAGTGTTTATTCTGTGTTCCAGACATTGTGTTAAATGCTTTACAAGCACTGGCTCATGTAGTCCTACAATTCTCTGAGGTTGTTTAGTATTGTCCTTTTACTAATGAGGAAACTGAGGCACAGAGACCTTAATAACGTTTTCAAGGTCAGAAAGCAATAAGTGGTGGAATCAGGATTCAGACCCAAGCAGTCATGTGCAGACACTGTGCTCTTCATTACCGTGCTACATGACCACCCAGGAGATCTGAGCCCACCTTGGTTACTCTCTCTGATTTCCCCTCTTAAACTCATTGACAGAAATTGTGCCTCAGGGACTTCCCTGGTGGCGCAGTGGTTAAGAATCCGCCTGCCAATGCAGGGGACACGTGTTCAATCCCTAGTCCGGGAAGATCCCACATGCCTGCCACGGAGCAACTGAACCCATGCGCCACAACTACTGAGCCTGTGCTCTAGAGCCCGCGAGCCACGACTACCGAAGCCCGTGTGCCTAGAGCCCATGCTCCGCAACAAGAGAAGCCACCGCAATGAGAAGCCCGCGCGCAGCAACGGAGAGCAGCCCCTGCTCGCCGCAACTAGAGAAAGCCTGCCTGCAGCAACGAAGACCCAATGCAGCCAAAAATAAATAAATAGAAACAAATAAGTTTATTTTTTTAAAAAAAGGAAAAGAAATTGTGCCTCAGAAATCAGTCTGGATGCTCATGGTGTCCCAAGGTGTAAGTACCTTCTTAATAGGAGCTGCTCACTTACCTGTAGATATGATTTCACTTTCTATCATAATATTTAAATGCTTTCCTGAAACTTATAAAGAGAAGAGAAGATCGGTGAAATCAGGCACATATTGTGTTATTTTCCACTCTTTGCCCTAAAGTATAGCAAGAAGGCGTACCTTGGCAGTCCAGCTATTTGAAGTATTACGTAGCCTAATTAATTACTTAATTAACTAAAATTTTAAAAAACCTTCATATGGGTCTAGCTATTGTAACCTCATAGCTTAAAAAGTATATCTCACCCATTGGCCCATTTGATCTTCATAAAATTCCTACTAAACAGTTCAGTCATCCTAATTTAAGTGAAGAAACTGAGGATTAGCAAATTGAAATGACTTTCCCAAGGCCATCCAATTAGTGGCCGTCAGAACGGGCAACCAGCCCTGATGAAGTTTGGCTTTTAGTCCAGTGCCCACCCCGATGTACCAGTAGCTGTGGGAATGTTCAACTACATCGCGTATGACCTTTGGTTAGTGACAAATGTCATAAATGCCAGCAAGAAAAAATTTTGTCCCTTGTTTCCCATAGGTTTGTGGGCACAGGCAAGAAACTATGAACACCCCCCCTCTTAACCTGTATCCAGCCATCCCAAACACACATGGTAATCTAGCTCCCAGGAAGTTCTGCAATGGCAACGTCAAGGACTCACAGATTAACAAGAAGTGCAAATTACTCTCTTGATGTAGTAGACACCCATTAGAAAAAGATTTGCCTTTAAAAAATTTTTTTTGTGTGGTACGCGGGCCTCTCCCGTTGAGGAGCACAGGCTCCGGGCGCGCAGGACCATCGGCCGTGGCTCACGGGCTCAGCCGCTCCGCGCCACGTGGGATCCTCCCGGACCGGGGCATGAACCCGTGTCCCCTGCATCGGCAGGAGGACTCCCAACCACTGCGCCACCAGGGAAGCCCTGCCTGTTTCTTTTTAAAAGCTACTAAAAAAAAAAAGTCCCCGGCCCTCAGACAAAGATTCCTAAACTTGCACTATAAAGAATAAATCTACCAGAATAATCATTCTAGAGCCTAAGCTAAAGGTCTACGTGGTTGTTACTCTGTAGGCTCAATAAATAATGCAGGAAGTCACTGTTAATGCCCAGACTGTGAAGGATATAAGATGTTCCCTCACCTGGGTGAGGGTCAGATGCCGCTGCATGTGCAGCAGTTTGTTCTACAGGAGAAGGACCCCAAAATTATGAAACTCGGAGTTTATACAGGAACGTAGGAAGATATGACATATTTTCCCAGCCTCACTGCTGAGAGAAAGAGAGAGAGAGAGAGAGAGAGTTTATAATTTACTCTGGAATGCAGTATCATGAGGGAAGAAGTGAAGGTCTCTAATCTGGAATATAAACAATAGTCTCTGGGGGAGATGAAAAGATGTTATTATTATTATTACCCTTAGAATGGGGGCAAATGGCAGAGGAGAAGAGGCATTCACCCTCTCGCTTTATAATTGGTCAATTTCTAATTCAGAGAAGGCTTGAAACATGCAGGAACACCAGGAAATCCAGGGAGGGTTGTGTTCCAACACTAAGTAGCCTAGCAAAGGATCCCAAACCCAACAAGCATATGACGTGATGTGAACACATCTCTCCAGCCTAACAAAAAGGATCCTTGATTTGGGGATCTTCCGAGTCAGAGGGCTTCTCCCTCCATGTGAGCTACTGAGACCCTCACATTTCCATGGCAACTCCAGGAAAGAAAAGTGAGGCAGTGGAGAACTTCTACTTATATCCGTTACATCTCAGGGATGCCCTGGGCCCGGCCTGAAAGCTGAAATGCCACGGTTGTTCTCTAACTGGAACCCACCTTTGAGCACTGGCCTAGCTCAGCCTGATTTCCCAGTAATAATGCTAACCCCCAGTGTTTTACGGTGTCACGATTTTACAAGAAACTTTCATATCCACCACCTAATTTGATGCTTAATCCTGTCACACTCATAGAGCAGGAGCCATAAATATCCTTATTTTCTGGATGAATGTAAAATATAGCCCCAAAGGAAAAAATAACCACAAAGATTGCACACACATGGTTGGTGAATTGCAGAAACAGAATGTAAACTCATTTTCTGTGTGCAGATTCTGTGATCTGACACTCATACAACACTGTGTCCTCATACCTGTGCTAGACCAATACAGCCATGAGAACCTAAAATCTAACAAATAACTTTGGCGCCTTCAAAACATTAAATGACAAATATGATTATTTCCCAGAGCACTGGCTTGCTTTATTATTGTTGTTGCTATTGTTTTAAATATTTAAAACAAAATTTTTTTAACTTCTTTATTGGAGTATAATTGCTTTACAATGGTGTGTTAGTTTCTGCTTTACAACAAAGTGAATCAGCTATACATATGCATATGTTCCCATATCTCTTCCCTCTTGCGTCTCCCTCCCTCCCACTCTCCCTATCCCACCCCTCTAGGTGGTTGCAAAGCACCGAGCTGATCTCCCTGTGCTATGTGGCTGCTTCCCACTAGCTAGCTATTTTTTTTTCATTCTAAATTATTTTATTCCACATGATCAATCAATCTTCCATTTACTCATTTTTAGGGAAATAAATATGAGCCTTGATTTTTTTCATGTTTGCATTTTGTTGTTTGGACATATTTTACCTTGCTTAATTTTCAAGTCAATTAAGAGCATATTAATGGAGTCATAATGGTCCAAATTGTAATATTATAGAATAGTTCTGCAAATGATGCTTTTTCCATAATGGGTTTTGTTCTATCAGGACTTGTAGAAAGGGAAATAACAAAAAATAACAGCAACAGAAAGAGTGTCAAGGTTGAGTTCCTTTGTTTTCCTAGAAATGCCTGAATTCTATAATTGAAATTGTTATTGGTATTGATTTCATTATATATATAATTACATGTTATATACATATTATATGGTATAATGTTATGTATGTTATAGTGTATATAACGAATATATGTTATTTTGTTTTGCTGTAATTAATGATAATATTCAACAAGTGTTCAAAACTTGAATTTCCAACAAATATTTACAGGATAGCCATAAGCTAACTTTTGCTAAAAATCTCCTTCCAAGTCTGTAGGGCTGTCTTTTCTTCTGCCTTCTTAAATACTAGTTTTGGTATTGTGAAGCTTGAAAAATTCACCTGGACATATGCATAAAAGGATTGAGTTACTTTATCTTTCTTTCTTAATCAAGGAATTAATTAATTCATAATGTTAGTTGCTATGCAGGAGTATTCCTAAGCTTTGTTCCTAAGTATGCAAGGTTGAAAATTATTTCTACACATAACAACTTGTACACATACCCCAATAAGTCAACCTCAGTTTCTGAGAATCAGATAAAAACTCTTCTTTTTTCTGAAATAAAAAGTCGTTTTGGGGCTTCCCTGGTGGCGCAGTGGTTGAGAGTCTGCCTGCCGATGCAGGGGACACGGGTTCGTGCCCAGGTCCCGGAGGATCCAGCATGCGGTGGAGCGGCTGGGCCCGTGAGCCGTGGCCGCTGAGCCTGCGCGTCCGGAGCCTGCGCTCCGCAACGGTAGAGGCCACAGAAGTGAGAGTCCCGCCTACCGCAAAAAAAAAAAAAAAAAAAAAGTCGTTTTGTAATTGTTTTGCATAGTTCTTTCTTTTATTTAAAATGCATCTGACTGTCATTTTGCGCAAAATTTCATGCATGTACAGGAAAGTATTTCATGCAAAAAGCTGCAGCTTTTGAGCTCTGTACATTTGTTTATCAACTGTGATTATGTACATAAAAGAATGCACTTTCTGCATGTCAATAAGCCACAGGATAGTCTGGTTCAAAACACACAGTTTGGGCTTCCCTGGTGGCGCAGTGGTTGAGAATCCGCCTGCCGATGCAGGAGACACGGGTTCGTGCCCTGGTCCGGGAAGATCCCACATGCCGCGGAGCAACTAAGCCCGTGAGCCGTGGCCGCTGAGCCTGCGCGTCCGGAGCCTGTGCTCCGCAACGGGAGAGGCCACAACAGTGAGAGGCCCGCATACCGCACAAAAAAAAAAAAAAAAAAAAAAACACAGTTTAATGAAATGGTAATGATTTCATTCATATATCAAGCTATGTCTAATTCCTATCAAGGAACACAAGACAATTTGCATTCACTCCGAACGCACAATAAATAAATAGTCCAATTGACAGTAGATTAAATGCGTTCTCTACCACCAGAGCTCTGATACAGACATTATTGCAATATTATTAGAGATTATTGTAAAGGAACAGGAATTGAAGTATAATGTTGAAATGGCAGAAAAAGTTTTTCTGGTTATAATTATGCATGAGGTGAATGATTAAGCCAAAATTCAAGGACTGATTCCTCAAAAATTTTATATTCATAACTTTTTATCTGATCCTTGTTACAAGGTCAGATTCCTCCCTTTATATCCCTTCATTCGTTGTCCCTTGGGGACAGCTTTGTTACAGCATGGGCAGAGGAAAAGGAGCTACAGTTAGAAAGAGAACAAAGATTGTGCAGAGACATGAAAATCAAGAGAGATTGATAAGGCAGTCGTATGCTCTGAGAGCCTCTGGGCCAGGCCAGACATAAATATATCACTTTATTTTAATGTCATGACCACTCTGTGTTGTCTTTACAAGTATCTCCCCATTTTACAGATAAGGAAGTCAAGGCTTAGAGAGTTTAAGGAAGCTGTCCAAGGCCAAACAGCTACTCTTGTTGAACTAGAAAGTGAACGTCCTTGTACTTAACTCCCACGTCCACACTCTTTTTTATTATGTATTATATTATTTTACTTATTTTTTATTGAAGAATAGTTGATTTACAATGTTGTGTTACTTTCAGGTGTACAGCAAAGTGATTCAGTTTTATGTATGTATCTATCTATATCTATATCTATCTATCCATATATACATATTCTTTGTTCAGTTTCTTTTCCCTGATAGGTTATTAAAAAATATTGAGTCGAATTCCCTGTGCTACATGGTATGTCCTTGTTGATTATCTATTTTATATATAGCAGTGTGCATATGTTAATCCCAAACTCCTAATTTATCCCTCCCTCCCCCCTCCCCCGCCTTGGTAACCATAAGTTTGTTTTCTATGTCTGTGGATCTATCTCTGTTCTGTAAATAAGTTCATCTGTATCATTTTTTTTTAGATTCCACGTATAAGTGATATCATATGATATTTGCCTTTCTCTGCCTGGCTTCTCTCACACTTTTTCACTTGACCACACAATTGGAGATCTCTCTATGGGAAGTGTTTCCAAAGAGAGAGAGAGTCAACAGTTTTAAGTGTCCCAAAGTGGTTAAAGATAATGAGGGCAAGACTTGATTTAAAAGTTACGACTTTCTCAATAATATTTTTAAGATTAAGTTTGTGAGTGAGGAAAACACATTGCAACACATTGATGTAAGGAATAAACGGAAGCAAACTCCCAAGCTATTCTTTCAAGAAGGGGTGGCGGGTGGTGAGAAAGATGCAGTGGGAGGTGGGGAGGGTAGATGGGTTGACAGAAGCTTGCTTCAGGATAGGAGTGTGAAGGCTGAAGGAGGGATTCAAGATGAAAGCAAGAGCAGAGACCATAGATGAGACAGGATTCCGGCAGAAGGGGCAAAGGCTCTGGTGGAGAGGCCGGCCCTGAAGATAAGAGACGCTGGACAGAAAAACAAAGTTAATTAAAGCACAGAGGGGATTTGAGATGGAGGGAAAAACAGAGACAGAACTCCATCCCTGAGGTGGAAGGGTGAAGGGGTAGATTGTAAACAGAAAGAGAATATACACATTGTTCATCTTAGAGCCCTCAGAGCTAAGATGTGAGAAAGGGCTTTTATGGGGAAAATGATGCTACTATGTGATGTCTCTTATTTTGACACATCTAAAACAAAACTTGTTGACATGGGTGGGGGAAAGAGAATGATAATCCTGCTAGCATTAGATTCTGAAACTATGGAAGTCTGAAGCAGAAAGACGAGTTTAAAGTCATTAATAGATTCAAAATCCACCCTCACTCACCCGGTGCTTATTCTGCACCCGACACTATACAAAAAGCTCACAATACAGCAGTAAGTAAGAGGGTGACTCTGGAGGGGCACAGAGTCCAGTGGGAAAGACCAAGGTTTAAATAATTATCACCCTTGATGAGTGCTCTAGCAGAGGCAACACAAAGGAGAACGAACAGAGAGGAGCAGGTAATAGTACATCACTCCAGGTCCTGCCTCTTAGTAGGCTCTGCATTGCTATGCGTTTTTGACTGAATTAATGCATATAGAAGGCATTTGTGTCACTTTGATTTACAAAATGGAACCCTAATATACTTATTTCAGTACAATACCTAGTGGGAGTTCCTTCAAATCAACTTAATAGTTAATTCATTCTTTTAAGGACTGTACAGCATACCATGGTGTGCATGTACCATAACTTATTGCTATTCCCTTATTGGTGAGTATTCACCAATTCGTTTCCAGTTTTCTTTTATTTTGTTTTTTGTTTTGTTTTGCCACTCTGAATAACGTCACATGGATCATCCTTATTCGTGAGTCCTTACATCTTGGGAATTTAATCTCTGTGAGAAAGGTCACCAAGAGTGGGTCAAAGGATATAGGTAGTTTAAATGTTATAGGTGTTGTCCATTGCTTAATAAAATAAGCTGTAACTTTTCAAATTTCGAAGTTAAAACTGAAAGTACTATTATTTTCCTCTCGTGCTTGACAACCATCGGTTTCATATTTCCCTTTAATTTTTGCCAATAGGTATAAAGTTATATCTCATGATTTTAATTTCCATTTCCTTAACTGTAAGTTAAACATCACTTAGTGCTGACTGGCCACTGGTATTTGCTTTTCTCTGAATTAACAATTTATGCCTTTTGTTCATTTTCTTAACGGTTGTTTTCCTTCTTGTCAACTTGTAAGAAATCTTTGGATATTAAAAATATTCATGGGCTTCCCTGGAGGCGCAGTGGTTGGGAGTCCGCCTGCCGATTCAGGGGACGCGGGTTCGTGCCCCGGTCCAGGAAGATCCCACGTGCCGCGGAGCGGCTGGGCCCGTGAGCCGTGGCCGCTGAGCCTGAGCGTCCGGAGCCTGTGCTCCGCAACGGGAGAGGCCACGGCAGTGAGGGTCCCGCGTACCGAAAAAAAAAAAAATTCATGCTTTGTTCATTATCTGCAATAAAAATATTATCAAACCATTACCTTTGATAGTTGACTTTGTGGAGTTTTTTGTATACACAAAAATTTTAATTTTCGTATATTCAAATATGCCTTCACATTCTTACATAGCTTTGGGGTTTGAAGTTTTAATTAAAAAGGTATTCCCAACTCCTATATTGTACATGTAGTTTTTTAGATTTGTCTACATTTAACTCTTTAATTCACCTGGAATGTATTTTTGTATATGACACAGGATTAAATATGGCTTAAGATGGATGTCTTCTTTCAGATGAACATCCGGTTGGGTCAGCACCGTTTATTAAACATTAAAGTCTCCCATGTAATTGGGATACATTTGTTCTTTATTTTGTGTCCCATTGATCTATTTCTCTATTCATAAACTAACACCATACTGAGTTGATGACAGTGGCTTCATGGTATAATGATATCTAGCAAGGCAAATCTCCACTTCCTGTTCTTTCTCATACTTCTCTCATATTTTTGTTCAGACTCTTATTCTTACATATAAACCATGTGATAATTTTCTCAGTACCCTCCCAAACTGGGGACTCTGATTGGCATCGCACGAAAATGTAATACTAATTTAGGGTAATTAACAAGTTTGTGAGAGGAAGTCTTCCTATCCAAGTACAACATATACTTTTCGGTTTAGATTAGTTTTACAGACCGACCTCATTTTACTGTACTTTTTATTGTGCTTCACAGATATTGTTTTTTACAAACGGAAGGTTTGGGCAACTCTGTGTCAAGCAAGTCTGTCAGAGCTATTATTCCAACAGCATTTGCTCACTTTGCATCTCTGGGTCACATTTTGGTAGTTTTCTCAATATTTTGAACCCTCCACCAGCAAAAAGGTTATGACTCACTGAAGGTTCAGATGACGGTTAGCATTTATTTATTTATTTATTTTTATTTTTATTTATTTATTTTTTTTTTTGCAGTACGCGGGCCTCTCACTGCTGTGGCCTCTCCCGTTGCGGAGCACAGGCTCCGGACGCGCAGGCGCAGCGGCCACGGCTCACGGGCCCAGTCGCTCCGCGGCACGTGGGATCTTCCCGGACCGGGGCACGAACCCATGTCCCCTGCATCGGCAGGCGGACGCTCAACCACTGCGCCACCGGGGAAGCCCCCTGATTTTAATTGAAGGCATTTTTTCCATTTAGAATAATGTTTACTACCAGTTTTTAGTCATTGGTATTGTCATGTTTGTTGTCTTTAGCTTTTATCATGTTTAAGTAGTTTTACTTGGTTCCCACTTTTTTTTTTTTTTTTTTTTTTTTTTTTTTGTGGTACGCGGGTCTCTCACTGCTGTGGCCTCTCCCGTTGCGGAGCGCAGGCTCCCGACGCACAGGCTCAGAGGCCATGGCTCACGGGCCCAGCCGCTCCGCGGCATGTGGGATCTTCCCGGACCCGGGCACGAACCCGTGTCTCCTGCATCGGCAGGCGGATTCTCAACCACTGTGCCACCAGGGAAGCCCCAAGTTCCCACTTTTTGAGTTGGTATCAGGAACTGCTACTGAATTTAACAATTGCCTTCTCAGCATTTATTATTATGAAGATGAAGGTTTTTCTCCTTCGGTTTGTTGATATAATGGGTAATGTTACAGGTTTCCTTGATGTTGAAACTTAGTTGACTAGAAAACAACTCTGCCTCGTCATTGCATCTTATTCTTTTGATACATTGCTGGAATCTATTAACTAATATTTCGAACATTTGCTTTTATATTCATGAGTGCAGTTGTTTTATAGTTCTGTTGAATAGATCAATGACCACAGAAGAAACCTGAACTATGATTAAAGGACTACCATTGAAAAACTCATCAGGAACTTATGAGCTCACACTTGCACTTTTCTTTTAACATCTTTATTGGAGTATAATTGCTTTACAATGTTGCGTTTGTTTCTGTTGTATAACAAAGTGAATCAGCTATATGCATACATGTATCCCTATATCCCCTCCCTCTTGCGTTTCCCTCCCAAATAACAGATAATTGCATTGTTTTCTAATCTAGTGATTTCCAAACTTTGCTATGAATACAAATCACCTAGGAAACTTGTTGGGAAAAAAAAAAACAAAAAACAGAGGCTCAGACCTTGAAAATCTTCAACAAGTCTAGATTTCTGTATTCTCTATTAGCTATCCAGAGGATTCTGACACATACCCAAATCTGAGAACTACTGTTCTAAACTGTTCCAAAAGCTCCCAATTCATTTTATGAAGACAAAAAAACTTTAATACCCAAATCTGATAAACCTAGGGTCTTTTTATCTTTTTAAAACAGAAATCAGATTGTGTCAATCTCCTGCTTAAAACTATTGAATTGTTTTCCACTGTACTGGAATAAAACCCAAATTCTATACTCTAGCCTATGACGCCCTGAAGCATTTGGCATGCCACCATATTCCTTTGACATCTTTTTGCTCTCTGAGCCACAGCTTTTCTGTCCTCAATCTCAACAAACTCAGTCTACTTTGTGGCCTTCAGTTTCCTCCACCTGGAACCTTCCTTCCTCCAGATGCTGACATGCTCACCTCTTCTTGACGGTCCAGTATCAGCCTAAGGACAAGCAAGTCTCTCCCTACTGGAGTCTTAAAATAGTTCCTTGTCACTACACTACCTGATGCTTTCTTTTTTATGTATCTGCTCATTTGTTAATATTCTCTCTCTCTCTCTTTTTCCTTCCCTCGCTCTCTCTCCTAAAATGCAACCTCCATATCAGCAAGGAGCTCATGCATCTTATTTAGCACTAGATTTCCAACACTTAGAATAACACTTGACATACTGAGTCAATGTATTTAATCCCTTATTAGTCCATAGGCTTCAGAAAGATACAATTCGTTCTGGTTCATATCTGTAGCCTCAGAGCCTAGTATGACACAGATGCTCAGGAAACATTTGCTGAATGAGAAAATGAATGCTTGTTGGTTTTTACTCAACTCTGAAAGGACTCATAACAAAAGGTGGTTGATTGTAAAATACTGCTTTTAAACCTTATAGAGAACTTAAAGGCTTTCTAAGAAAGTAAGGAGGTAAGACTGGCCTGAGGAAGAAGGTCCCACTAGGAGGGTCCAGCTACAAATTCTCACCAAAGCGCCTTTTCCCAAAGGTGTGACTACCCTTAGAACCGTGATTGAATTATAAATCTTACCAAAATAAGCTGAAAATGATTGTCTGGTACAGAGTCTCTGCCTTCAGGCTGCTTCACCATCATTATCCTCACTCTATAGATGAAGCTTGATAGTAACAAAAGAAAAGAGGGACCTTGGCATTAGAAAGAAGGGGAAATTAGGTAAAATACAGAAGTCTAACTAGAGTAATTTCAGCAAACTCTTGGGAGAGATAAAGGAATTTGAAGAAAACTATTACCAGGCCTTGGAAGTACACTCCTGCGTGTTTTGCAATGAGAAATACACAAGAAGGGCTGATGGTGTCTGGTCAAAATATTCTGGTGTGTGTTAGTGTTCTTTTGCGTGTCCTAGTAAGGTTTCATCAAGTGACGTAGCACAGAGCGGGATGGGAGGTGGGAAAGCAGAGTCAAAGAGAAATGAAGATGATGACTCTACTTAACGGTACTGCACTAAACATTGAAAGTTTGCCAAGAGATTAGATTTCAAGTGCTTTCATCACCAAAAAAGGGTAACTATAGGAGGAGATGATATGTTAATTAGCTTGACTACAGTAATCATTCCACCGTGTATATGTGTATCAAATCATCATGTTGTATACCTTAAATATACACATTTAAAAAAATTTTTTTAATCAACATGTAGTTAATTTACAATGTTGTGTTAGTTTCAAATGTACAACAAAGTGATTCACATATATATGTATACATATATATTTTTTTTCTTATATATTTATTCTTTTTTTACATTCTCTTCTGTGACAGGTTATTACAAGATATTGAGTATAATTCTCTGTGCTATATAGTACATCCTTGTTGTTTACCTATTTTATATACAGTAGCGTGTATATATATTTTTGGTCGCGCCGCACAGCATGCGGGCTCTTAGTTCCTCAACCAGGGATCGAACGTGCGCCCCCTTGCACTGGAAGCGGAGTCTTAACCGCTGGATCGCCAGGGAAGTCCCCATAGTGTGTATATGTTAATCCACATTTTTATTTTAAAAAAGAAAAGAATAAATGAAGGATGGAGGGAGCAGGCCTTGGTATTCATGGAGACCACTCAGGAACAAATGCCATGCTGAGTGAAAGGAGTGAGCTGGCATCTACTTCCACCCTGAGTTTTGCAGATATCAGAGGAAGAAGATCAGAGATGGTCAACGATTCCACCAAGACCAAAGAGCTAAGGGTGGAGAGGCAACAGGCAGAGTGCAGACCCGTCTTGCTGCCCGCCCCTGCCATTGACTGCCTGAGAGGTTTTGGTCAGGGCCCTTCCCAGCATTACCTGCCAAATAAAGGGGAGGGGAACAGGAAGGGAGTGGAAGGCACTAGATGCTTCCAAGTCAGACTCTCAAGTCCAATATTTGCAGTATTCTCTCAAATAAGAGCTGGGAATTCAGGGAGAATGGTATTCAAAAGGATCTAGTCTTCAAAAAATGCTAGTAATTTGTCTTTTGAAGGCAACCTTTTTCGCATTAAAAAAAAAAAAAAAAATTCAGGCTCACAGCCTCCACAGGTCACCAGGGAGGAAACTCTTCATCATGCTGTTTCTGCCCTTAATTAATTTAAGCATCTGTCTGTTACCTTCAGAAAATCATCTTCTGGGAAAAGGGGAAGTTGATATTTTTAAGCATAATTTTTCCCCCCAAAATCACATGAAAGGTCTTAGCAGTGAAAAAGAGTGGGCCAGGCTCTGCAACAGCTAGTTCAGAGTAGTGACCCAAGGGCAACAGCAGTCAGGGGACAGCAAGAGAGGGGGAAGGGGAGAGAGGGTCAGAGTCGGAACTCTGTGGGCCACAGTCGTGCATGAGTTGGAAGAATTGGGGCTTTTAAAGCAGAGGAATGACCAGCAGAGGTTTGAGGAAGGAAAATCCAAATCAGGAATTTTCTGAAGCACCCTCTACAACATCGCCTGAACACTGATGAATTGACCCAGGAGCTCCTTGACCCCATCCTGGCCTTGGTGGTGGTTTCCTTTCAAGATGCCACTCCAAGAAGCAGGATGGAGCAGATGTGGGAAGCCCTGTCTCTGCCAGGATGGCAAGACAGACAAGAGAGGCAATGCTCCGTGTGTGTGTGTGTGTGTGTGCGTGTGGCAGGGGGTGAGGTTTACAGATAGGATTCCTGCTCACGCCCTGACCATTTCCACCTCTGAATTTCTGGTGTACAGTCATTAACACAGCTTTTAGCATTTCACCCACTTAGAAGCACATCTCAGCCTTGGCACTGTTGACATTTTGGGCCAAATGACTGTTTGTTGTGAGCACTGTATGGTGCCCTGTAGGGTGCTTAGCAGCATCCTTGGCCTCTACCCACTAAATGCCAGTAGCACCCCTTCCCCTCCCAGTTATAACAACCAAAAGTGTCTCCAGACAGTGCCAATGCCCCCGAGTTGAGAACCAGAGCTGGAGATTGTGTGTGTCACACTGGCTTTTCCGGTGTGACTTCAGATCCCTGAGAATACAGACCATGCTTGTTCTTTGTTGCTCACCTGCCTCAGAAACCTAGTTTTGAGTCTCAGATCTGCCACTAAGCCTACACGCCATCATGTGATTACAAGCATAAAAGGAGAAGGTATATTCTCAAATGTTTTCATATCATGTATAGATTCTATACCAATATATCTATCACTATCAATCAAAAAGTAGACAGATGCTCATGCTTAGAATTTATTGTAATTGACATGGGATTGAGAGCTACAAGCATTATTACCAACCAATGACCTCATATAATTATCGGCCAGCTCTGTCACTAAAGAGCTGTGTGAGCTTGGACAAGTTGTTTAGCATCTCTGGGCCTCAGTGGTCTCATTTTTGAAGAAAAGTATTTAAGGCCCATAAATAACCTCAAAGGCTCTACAGTCTGGGATCCACGTCTCAGTTGGGCTGTGCTATGTTCCTAGTGGATCTTGCGTGGAGGTCCTTCGATCTGAGCCTTGGCTGAAGCACCAAGACAGTGAATGCCAAGTCCTCGTGCACAATAAGGTAGAAGACTCTTGGCAAACTACCCACATCTGGCCTATCCCTGGAGCTGGATGATGGATGAGAGGAAAAGCTGGACCAATTTTTCACTCTTATAAACAATGCTGCTGTGAAAACTCTTGTAAATCTTTCATAATTTACATATGTAAATGTTTCCTTAGGGTAAACACTGAGAGGCTGGATTACTGAATTAAAAGCGTATGCATATTTTCAGTGTAAGTAGAAACTGAAATTGCTCTCCGAGAATTCAATTTCTACTGCCACCAGCAATAAATGAGAGGAGTTGTTTTTCTATGCCCTTTCTAACACTTGATAGTCCCAATATTTTAGATTTTTCCAATATGTTGCATTTTTTTAAGTGTTACCCCACTTTTGTTTTATAATTTGTACGTTTCTGATGATCATTGGACTTGAGTCCTATTCATGTTTGGTGCCTAGCAGAGTCACTGTATGAAATAAATACTAGTAAGTATTTTTATAAGATTTTCCAAATACAACAGCAAAGGCAAAATTTACTAGATGATGTGCCAGGAGGTATACAAGGCACTTTATACACATTTCCTCATGAATTCCCTCAACTGTTCTCTAAAGTAATTATTTTTCCTTCCCATTTGATAAAAAAGAAATGGAAGCCCTGCAAGATCAAGTGCATTCCTCAAGGTCACAAGGATAATAAGACAACACAACTTCCAGCTCAGGTCTGACTCCAGAAACTGAGTCACATTCCACCTGGTCACCCCCCAAATCTTGGGTGAGCACCTACTCTGGGCAAGAGATGCAGGGGGCTTACAATCATGAATGCTGTGCCCATTCCAGGCATAACTGGGAGGATTTGACATACTTCGATATAAATACAGAGAATCATACACAGTGAGCTTTACCACTTACCACTCACCAAATGCTTTCTCCCCACCGCACATTCTGTACTCACTTCAAGTCTTTAGGAAGAGAGGGCGGGGTCTATTTGAAGCCTGTCCATCCATATCTTGCAGATGTGAAACCTGAGTCTCAGAGGGGTTGTGAGTTGTCCAAGAGCACCCAGTTGACAAGTGATGGAAGAGGCTGAGTACCCGAGAAGGAACCAAAGTAGGAAAGACAACTGGAGCACCTGAGGGAGGTCTGTGGACGCTGAGCAAACAAGGAAGGCCCTGGAAGAGCAGACCTTGACAGGAGCCTAGAATATGGGAAGGTTTCTGGGGTGAGAGGGAACACAAAGAATCAATTTGATCCTCCAAGAGTCAACACCAAAGGGACAGAAGTATCAGTACTTTTCTGGCGCTCAGATTCATGCATATGCTTTGCTCTTCTCTGTGATGAGAGTTGTAATCACTCTCCTTCCTCCACCACTAAAGCCACTGGACCCCAACGGAGATCTTGCCCTCAGGACCCTTCACTTAAAAAGGCTGGCATTTGGGCTCCAAGAGGGCAACAGGGGACCTGAGGTATGTTGCACAGTCACTGGTCCCACACAACCTTGTGTTTCCTTCTGTGATGGGACCAGTTAGAGTCTCCTAATGGTCTCTCCTACTTTGGCCAGTCACCCCATTTCTAACTTCTTTGGGAGTAGAGACCAAATCTTACTCTTCTCCATATCTTCCTGTCCCATCCCACCCTGTCTCCACCTACGAGGCCTAGCACGATTGCTACCAACACATTCACAGCATTTCACAGTTTACAAAATTTCTCTGTAGCCAGGAGTGGATGTTCTTTACCTGAAATCTGGAACTTTTACAATGTGAGGGGTCCTCTATTCGAAAAATAATACAAAATAATAAATCAGAATGAAGTTAAAATGAATAATTATTTGGAATTGGAAATAAGTGATTCCAAACTGCAAATTTTAGAAAGTGGACAAATATGATTAATATCATGAAATCTAGAAAACAACATAGTTCTCTTATCTCTAATCATCTGCCTGCTACACCTCTACAATCTTTTGTTCTACATTTTGTGGCTGCACCCTCTTTGATCCTCTTTTCATATGACAATGATTTGCTAAACATATTTATATAAAGACAATTAAAAAATTAATTCCATCTTTCCTCCATCTTTCCTCCTCCTTAAATCAGTATGATTGATTAAAACTTCTTTTTTATTAGTAGTAGTTAGGATGCATGAAACATGTGACTTTACACACAGACAGAGTTGCTGATAGTGATACTTCTGTGGGTTTGTACTCTACAAATACAGGTATTCTGAGAAATTCCATTTCACATGATTCCCATCAAATAATGGAACTATAGTGAATTTATAATTGTATACATTATAGACTATATTCTCAATAGGAGAGAACTTCCACTTGACCATTAGATCAGTACCAAACCTCCCACTTGGAGTTTTACACATCTCAAGGTAGGAAGAATTTCCCACAGATGAGCTCCTAGTTCTGTGCATTTCATACGGTGTTTCTCCTGCAACACCCAACCAGGTCTGATGGCTGGTGCCAGGTGACATGTTCGTATGGCAATATGGCCTCTGCCCCTACACCTTTGTGTCCTAATACCAGGTGAGTCAGCACAGTGACATCCTCCCAAGACAAGCAGCAGTAATTTATCCCTGAGAGTGACTGGGACCGAGTGAATACAGCCCACTGAGCCCAAACAAATGTATCCCCCAAATCAAGTCTCCTTTAGCCTATCCCAGAAAGGCCCACAGCTGTTCCATGCCGCCTGACCCAAGGGGGGCATAAGATGGAGTAGAAAACAGGGTGGAAATCAGAGTGAAAAGAGACAATGTTCTTAACCAATGGCAGATACAATCTCTTACTTTTGTAGATTTTACAAAAAGACCTGATCACGTGAACATGATATGAGGGGCCCTAAAGCTTTATCTTCAGTGGCCTTAGGATAGATCCACCTCTGCTCTGGCTCCTGGTTCCATAGAAGACATTATGAATCCACATTAGTAGCACTGACTAACCTTTTGCAAAAATTGAAATAGCAGAAGCAGAGGCACTAAATTTGAATACAGACCCTGAATCTGATTAGTTGATGGCTTTGGACAAGTGACTTATCTTCACTGAACTTAGTTTCCTAATCTGTAAAATGGAAACATTAATACCAATCTCAGGAAGCCACATGGGAGATTAAATGTAAGGAAAGTGCCGAGCATGCAGTGGGCACACTAGCACTGTTGCTGCAGTTGCGCACTGAACAAATAGGTTGAAAATGGAGACAATTGGAAGGTGGGTCTCATCTCCCTGTGCTGACAACCCCTTAGGTGCCTTCAGCTCAGAAACATTCTATGATTCAAAGTCCCCATAGACATAAACCAGGGAAGGATTTAAAGAAAGAGTTACATATGATTTTTCACAGGCTAATCTGTGGCTCCATGAGGGTCAAAGAAGATTAAGGACTCCTGGAAATTCAAAGGCTGATTACTTCAAATCCCATCCCAGGAGTCAAGAGGGATACAGCACAGCTCAATATTTTGTGCACAAGCCAGAACTTTTAATATAATCATTCAGGGAAAGCTAACATAAGGTGAAGGGTTTCCAGAAAGCTGTGACTTTAAAACAAATCCAATGCAGCAGAGCTCTGCTCAGAGCCTTCGCACTCAATTGGCCCGCTCCCTGAGCCTGTGGCCTGGTCCCACCCCTGGCTCAGGTGCCCCTGGCGCTGCTGGAAACCAATTCCTCCCTGCAGCATCTGAGGGCCAGGAGAACGCAGAAAGGGCTGCTCTGGAAGCCAATCGCCTCCTGACTTTGTATCTTCCTTCCCAGCCCCTCCTCCAAGCTCTGCTAAAGGTGAGGAGGCGAGGATGCGTCTGCACTTAATGGGGAACAAATTAAATGACAGTTTAAATCTTGTGATGGGCCAGGCCGGGGGTGAGGTGAGCGCTGCCTCTTCAAGAAGGTGATTGATCTGTCTCCTCCGTCTCTGGGGAGAAGGGCCGATCGGCAGAGAGAGAAGAGCGGTGAGCATGGAATTAGGAAGGGATGAACCAGCCAGGGGCACATCACTCCGTGCTGCCCCTGCAGGCCGACTCAGCTCAAGGCCTTTGAAAGGTACTTTCCTAGAGCTTGGAGTACCTGCAAGAAGCAGGATTCCAACAAGGAGGCCTCCATCGTCTTGGAGTGCTTTCCCCCATTGCACAATCATACTCCTTGTCAGCATTTACCGTGTGCCTACCGCATGCCTGCTATGTGTCCAGTATTGACACACATTCAATACATTCTTGATCTCATTTAATCCTCACCACACCCCAAGAAAATAAGTTTTATTGCGGTGGGGGGGGGGGGAAATTGATGCTTAAAAAGAGGTTATGGTGACTTGCCCAGGGTCACACAGAGCCCAAATCACAGCCGTCTAGGAATCTCTGATTAGTCCAAGGTTTCTTTTTTGTTTTTGTTTTTTTGCAGTACGTGGGCCTCTCACTGTCGTGGCCTCTCCCATTGCGGAGGGCAGGCTCCGGACGCGCAGGCTCAGCGGCCACGGCTCACAGGCCCAGCCGCTCAGCGGCATGTGGGATCCTCCGGGACCGGGACACGAACCCGCGTCCCCTGCATCGGCAGGCGGACTCTCAACCACTGCGCCACCAGGGAAGCCCCGGTCCAAGGTTTCTGATGGTTTGTTTTGATAAAGCAAATCTTTGCTGAGTCTTGAGCATGTGCATACAGACTTGTCCAGTTTGACCTTGAACCCTCAGAAGGTAAAACAGCCAGCAATCAGGGCTCCAAAGAAGGAACCAGAGCAAAGGCTTCCGAGAAAACTGGTCGGGACCAGCAGCCTGTTGGTGAACTTGTGCCACCCAGGCTCAGCAGACAGACGTGGGGCTCAGCAACAGGCACTCAGCTCACGACAACAGCCGATCCTGAACTGACGTCAGGTGGGCTTCTTTAAACCCACCACCCAGGCTTCCTTGTCACACTTGAGCTTTCTTCACAAGGGCTGCCCCCCTCAGACTCCCTTCTCTCTGAGAAATCTCAGGGCTCGGAGCTGCCCCTGCATCGTTCTCTGACAGAGAAACTGAAGGCCTCCATCCCTTGCTGGCTGTTCCCTCTGATGGTGAGGTTGTCTCTGCCTTGCCTGGGGATAAATTCAGTTTAACTCTCACAGGTCTCAAAGTCTTTGTTTCTCTTCTATCAGTTAGTTTTCCTTGAACTAGTACCTAATTAAATTTCCCTCTCCAGGCTTCATCCCCCAGGCTTCATCCCCTGTAATCTAATTTACACATCACTGGCAGATGAAATTTACCAAAGTTTAGCTTTGATCATGTCAGCCCCCCCACCCCACCCCCCCCCACCCCCACCCCCCCCCCCCCCCGCATCCTTCCGTAGGGGCCCCCCTTCGAATAAAGCCAAGCCCCTTATTCCAATATTCACATCACTCTTTACTCAAGTCAAGCGGAGCCACCTCGTGTTCCCTGAGCAGAGGGTATATCTCACTTCTGTGAGGAATACTGGTCCACACCTCACGGTGATGGTCTCCAGACCTGGATGAGAATAGAGACGACTTTCTGGAGGAAGGCAGAGCTGAGCCTCCACAATGGCGGGTTCAAGGACCTCCCCGGGAATCAAAGAAGTAGGCAGTTATCCACGCAGAAATCCGGGTCCATCTCCAGAGGAAATCGGGAGTCACAAACCAGAGCAAACAACTGGGCAAATTCTGAGATTCTGGAGCACTTTTGCTCTCCCACATCTGTTTCCTACATCTGTGCCTTCTTCCATAAAAACCCTTACAACAAAAGCAGCTCTAGGGCAGGAGGGCCAGGGGGCCGGGGTGGCAGGATCCCACTTGTAAGAGGTGGAGAAATCCCTGAGGGAGACAGTAGCTGTCGAAAGGGGAATAAACCCTTCTGGGGTGGACCAGGAGAAGTGAGCCTGGGATGGAGAACGTGCCTGGTGGCTTGGATGCGGGAGGGGCATCCGGGTCGGGTAACCAGCTCAGGACAGTAGCAGGAAGTCATCTTCGACTCTACATCAGACAGAAACAAATGAAGAAATCTCTGCAGCGCAGCAGCTGCCCACTGGCTGTTCCAAATAAATAAATAAACGAGCACAGCACATCTGGGCCCCTATCCCATCTGCACAGTGAGAAGCCTTGGCTGTGCTGCTTCCAAGGGCTCTGCAAGCACCGATGTTCTATTTTTTCCTTTTTTTTTTTTTTTTTCTCTTGGATACTAAATGGAAATAAGGTCTGGGAAGGTGGGCCCACTTTCACAGTTGAGAGCACACATTCTGAAGCTGCCTTTGGAAGAGACTGCCTTTTCGCGAGTGAAAGTGAAGTGAGAAATGAAGGTGATTTGTGTGTGCGCTTCACGTGTTTCTCTATTTGCCTTAAACACAGACAACATTTCGTAGCACGTGCAGCTTCTAAATCCTCCTGATATTTCCAGAGCCGAGAACTGCTGGCAGCCTAACATAGAAACTTAGTCCAAACTGGGTTCTTTTGTAAGCAAGAGAATAAGAAGCAGGGTGCCACAACTGAAGGCTGGTGTGGCCTTTTTCCTCAGTTCCGATCCAGCTGTAAACGTATAATTGCCATCCTCTGCACAAGAAAAGGCAAAGGAGTGTCAAGAATAGCTTGAACCAAAGAAGTGACAATGTCACGTGCTGGCTGGAGCTGAGTCATGCAGCAATAATGACCATAATTTGGTTAGGTTTCTACTTATTACTATCCACGTTGTTAATTAGAATCAAAGAAAGAAAATTACTGAGAGAGGTAAGTAAAGAGACAGAATTACTCCAGGAAATCAGGGAAGAAGTGAAATGAAAAACAATCAGGCTAAAATAACTACCAGGAAAGAATGGAAGAGAAAAGAAACGCAATTTTTTTTTTTTTTTTTTTTTTTTTTTTTGCGGTACGCGGGCCTCTCACCGTCGTGGTCTCTCCCGTTGCGGAGCACAGGCTCCGGACGCGCAGGCTCAGCGGCCATGGCTCACGGGCCCAGCCGCTCCGCGGCATGTGGGATCTTCCCGGACCGGGGCACGATCCCGTGTCCCCTGCATCGGCAGGCGGACTCCCAACCACTGCGCCGCCAGGGAAGCCCAACGCAAATGCTTTATGTGGGGTTACAGGAAGCCTGTTGGCACTGGTCTGCTCCGCATTTCTTCTAAGGGCTTGACCCAACGTGAAACCAGCTCAATGACACTAGCAAACGCCACGTGTGTTTTCTACAAGAGAGGAGCTTGGCAAGGCTGCAAAGCTGACCATACTCCCTTCCTTACAAGAAATCATTGCAAGCCAGGTCCAGAAAGCCAGACGACCACAGGACCCCCAGCCTCCTGAGCAACCACAGTCAAATCAATAAATGGAAGAGATTCTGGGATTTCCCCATGTCAATTAATAATTAAATTTGGCAGGACCAATAACCCATGACTTCAACCGGAAGCCAGAAAACATTTTCAGTAAAGGGCCAGATAATAAATATTTTAGGGCCATGCTGTTTCTGTCTTAAGTACTCAACTCTGCCATCCTAGTGTGAAAGCGGCCAAGACAATACATAAACAAATGCATGCGTCTGTGTTCCAATAACATTGGAACATTGCATTGCCGCCCCCTGAATTCAGTGACCATAGCAAATTCTATCTGACAGCACTTGACCGTTTAGATGAAACCCCGGCTTTCTTCTTCACTGGCTCACCTCAGGAATCCTCAAGGAGGCAAAGTAGGGATGGCTAGACTCATCCGACGGACGAGGAGTTGGGGGTTCACAGAAAACAGGCACAACGCACAAGGTCACACAGTCTGCAGGCAGCAAAACTGGGGCGTTCCCTCCATACGTGCCTTGGGCCCCCATAATCTGGTCCAGCCCCAAGTCCTGCGGCTCTGCCTTCCGAGGACCTCTGGCTGAGCAGTGCATCTGCACGATGTGCTGTGTCTGTCCTGGCCTGCCCTGTCTTTCTTGTGAGGCCTCTTCTCCCTCCCTCCATCTCTCTGCCTGAACGAGCTTTCTCAGAGTCAGATGTCAACTCCTGCTAAAATCACTCTGGTATCTCCCCATGATCCACAGATTAAGTAAGACCTATGTGACCTTCTTGACTCAGGCCACGGGGCTCTCCATCCTCACCCCTTGCTGAGGTCTCCGAAACCTCAGCAATTTCAAAGGGCATGATGTGCCCACAAGTTGTCATCCTGTGTCAGGCCTCTGTGCCTTTATACGTACCGCTTTTTATGCACAAAAGCCCATCCCCTCCCTCCACCCCTTATCGGGGATGTCTTTGTTAGGGAGACCGTGGTGGTACAAAGGACTTAAAAATTCCCCAAGAGTTAGAAAACCTGGGTTCTAAGTCTAGTTCTGCCAGGGGGACTGGTGGCTCTCTACTGGCCAGCCTGCCCTTTGGCACTCAGCTCAGTGTCTCCCCCAGAATGGTCAGGGTGCCCCTGACCTCATCCCACGCTGGGCCACCAGGGCTCCTGTTCATACCTCTGTGGTGATAAAAAGCCCCCCACTGTAAAACCTCCCTGCGCCCACAGCCTGAGAACATGAGGCTCCTGGACAGAGATCCGCCTGTTAAACTTTCTACTTCCAGCATGTGGCTGAGTGCCTGGTACGGAGCAGACGAACTGTGAATGATGACTGAGTGGACAGCTAAACGATAAAATCAGTGAACAAAGTTCACAGATGAGGGAACAGAGAAGTTCTCACTCTGACTTTCTCATAAAGGGTTAGGCTGAATAGAGAGAAAAATTTTAATTCTCCTTTGCTTCTATGTAAAATTTAGACAGTTCTCTACTTGTGCTTCTGATTGTTTAGATTCCAAATGACAAAATTAGCATTCTGTAAGGCTACCTGTTAATATGCTGATGCTGCAGGATTTGCAGGTGGAAAGGTCTTTGCATGGTTGAGTTCCCCACATTGCTGAAGCATCCGTGACAGCTGACTTGACAATAAACTCCCAGCTCAGAAGCCCCACAGTACAATTATTTCAGCTATATTCAAGCCAATTGACGTTACACATACAGAAGCATGAACAGCAAAACTGTATTAATGAGGTTTCCCATAAAACAGGAAAATAAATGCACTCTGCAGCAAAACATACTAACAAGGGGATCAGTGGAGTATGGAAATAAGATTTCACAAAATAGCTAGAAAGGCAGAGTTCATGTTTAGGGTGACCAAGGAGAATGTGGAGAAAAAGATTACCCTCTGAGTTGGAACACCAGACCTTTTGTCCTGACTCAGATGTTCAGCAACTCTCTTTACTTACCTAGGACTCAATTTCCTCATCTGAACAATGGGGGTGATAATCTAGGCCTGCCTACCTCACAGAGTGGTTGTGAGGTTTTACTGAGATGACCTCATTTTCTAAACTGTAAATAACTATAAAGAGGCAGAAGGTTACTCTATTGTCCATGCTTCTATTTAATCTAGCAATTATTTTCACCGAAGGACAGCAAGATGCTTCCCATATAAGATAAATGTGACCCATGCGTTGCTTTCAACATTTCGCCTTCTGTTGGAAATGAAACAAAAATGCACTGGCTAGCACCAAAACATAATTGGGGAAAGGCTAGCACACAATAATGAAATGTCACATGCTAATAGGAGCTCCCCAAGAGATGATGTATCGAAATCAGATTTCAAAGGAAAGAGCCCATTCCACCCAATTAGCAAAGACTGATCAATTTCTAAACATAATCTTCTCCCAAAATAAATATCAAAATCTCAGTCTTGTATTTTCCAACTTTCCTGGGGCATTCCATTTAGATAAATCAATCCAGGGGGCACTAATTGACCACCAGCACTGGATCAGGCCCTGTGCTGGGAGCTGAAAATACAATACGACCCAATCCTGAGCTCACAGTCTAACCGGGAAACATCGGGGAAAATAAAGGATTCTAGAACAGTGTGGGAGGAGGGAACGGTACGGTCTGAACAAAATACTGAGGAGGCACAGAGAGGGGAACCATTCTCTGCATGTGGGTGGGCATTTCCCCAGCCCCTTGTAACACGGGTCGAAATGGTCCTGCATTGTGTTTCATTCTGTGATCTGAGAGCATGGAAAAGTGCTTCTCACACCGCCACTCAAAAATGCCTTTCCCGGGGCTTCCCTGGTGGCGCAGTGGTTGAGAATCCGCCTGCCGATGCAGGAGACACGGGTTCGTGCCCTGGTCCGGGAAGATCCCACATGCCGCGGAGCGGCTGAGCCCGTGAGCCATGGCCGCTGAGCCTGTGCTCCGCAACGGGAGAGGCCACAACAGTGAGAGGCCCGCATACCGCAAAAAAAAAAAAAAAAAAAAAGCCTTTCCCAACATCTGGCTACCGCCAGAAACCCACATGTAGTGGGTTTCAGATAAAGATATTCCTGTTTCTAGTTTTTCTTCCAAATCCCTGCTACTCTGGGCTGGGGAAGAAAGGACTGTTTCAAGATCATTTCACGTGAATTATCTCAATCTTCACTGCACTTCGATGACTTGGGTTCTATTAATCCAGTTGCAGAGGAGGTCACCGAACCTCAGAACGGTTAAGTGAATTTTCCAGCATGGCACAGCCAGCAAACCCTGGATCCTCCACTCCAAAGCCTGAGTCTTCTCAAATGCTGCATCAGCTCAAGCGTCCAGCCTTTCTCGGCATGGTATGAACCATCTAGAATGCTTTCTAGGACCCCAGCCTCAGTAACACAGGCAGCTGAGTCTGAGGTCCTGGGGCATTGGAGGTTCTGATAAAAATAAAGAGAAAGGGGTTCTTGGGTCTGAGATGACAACACCCTGGGAGGGGGTTAGGGTAGAGACAGAGAAAGGAACAGACACTGATTACTGCAGAGTTCCCACCAGGAGTTATCACAACCTTACAGGCGACGCTCCCAGCACGTAGTGGACATTCACGGCGCAGTAGTGCTTTATAATCACTGCCCCGACAATGCACTGGCTCACTAGGGTCTTCAGGGATACCCAGATCTCCTTGTTGTGATTATTCTTAACTATACCAGAGCTGTGTCTGCCAAGCCCCCATCTTACAATAAGGAACTTGAGGTCAGAGGAATGGTCTTGGTTACCAAGACAGAAAATGCTAATTCCGGAGAATTCTGGAGAATTCTCAAGAATCTGGGGCTTAGCTTTGCCTCCACCTTCATAAAGGACTTTGCACAACTCTTTATCCTTACCTGTGAGATGGGGGTTCTCCTCGTTAAATTACTTTCAACACAAGGCAGAAAATAATAAATTAATATAATTACTACAGGGATGAAAGTATATCCATTCATTAAACAAGTTGATGCTAACTTACTAGGTGTCATTGTTCACTGTGCAAGAGACAATGATACCACCCGGCCCACCTTATGCTGTGGTCAGCAGGTTCCTCTGGAAAGATTCAGAACTTGAACATGGGTAGATAATTGCATGACAGTTATACTTACTATCATCTTGGCCTCTCTCATTTGAATCTAATCCTTGAACCTAATCCAGCACTTAGATCTAATCCCCTGTTTGCCCTACAGTATTATTATTTCACATTTTATAAATGAGCAAATGGAGGCTCAGAGGTATTGAGTGACCTCCCCAGGAAAAGAAAACAATAATCAGTGTAAGGGAAGGGCTTGAATCCATGTGTTCTGGTTCTGAAATGTGTGCTCTGCTCCAGAAACATCTCTGATCTGTTGGCCATATCCTTTATCTATAATGTCCACTATATTTTCCCTATAAGAATCCAACATCTTTTTGGACACTTTTCATTTGGAAATAATTTTCTATTTACCAAAGATATGAAAGATAGTCCAGAGTTTTCCCTATACCTTTCAACCAGCTTCCTCTAATGTTACAAAACGTTGGTCCATTTATCAAAACTAAGAAATTAAATTGATATTAAACCACAGATTTTATTAGAATTTTCTCAGTTTTTCCAGGAATGCCCTTTTTTCTGTTCCGGAATCCAATCCAAGATATGATGTTGTATCTGTGGGATGTTGTTGATTAGACTGAGGTTCTGGATTTGGGGAGAGGATACCACAAGATGGGATGTCTTCATCACATCCTCATATGAGGGACATGTGATCAACACGGCTTATGACTGCTGAGTGTGACCTTATGACGAAGGTGCTGTCTGACTTGCCCTTACTGTTATCTATTTGCTAAAAGCTAGTCACTAAGTCCAGCCCACACTCAAGGAAATAGGTATTAAGCTCTGCTTTCTGGAGAGAGAAGAATTTGTAGTCCTATGTAAAAAACACCACAGTAATTAGTAAATATGTGAGGAGATACTTTGTGCCTATGCAAATGTCCTATTTCTCCTTAAAGTTTCACTGATGAATTTTAGAATGTATCAATTGATCTTGACTGTAGCTATCATAACTGCGTTGCTCTGAGACTTTTTTTATTCCTTATACATTTATTAATTAGAACTCTTCTATCAGGAAGATTTGTTCCTTCTACCCTATTTATTCAGTCAAATCAGTGTATTAGTTTCCTTTTCTCTCCCTGCCCCAGCCCTAGATTCAGCCATTTTTCCAAGGAGCCCTGGTTCCTTTTGCTGGAGAGTAGTATTTAGCAACCAGTATGTGGGAGCTGGGTGTGCTCATTGCTACTGAGGTGTCCCTGCTTGTAGGCTTTCTCAGCAGACAGAGCTAGGAAATAGTTGTATGTATAGTAGTTCACACATGCTGACAAAACTCTCCTCGACCAAACTCTTGTTGGGCTCCTCTGGGCCCTCTTCTTGACTACATCTTGACCTTGTCCCCATCCTGACCTTTGGCCTACACAGCCCAGTCTTAGCAAAGAATCCTGCAAGGTTTCTTGATATCTAATCACCCTTGATATCTGGTCAAGTTCCTTACCCCCCTCCTTTGATACCTAAGTTCTTGACATGCCTTTAGCAAGAATCGTGTTGGGTCGGTTGAGCAAGAATCCTCTACCCTTGATCCTCTTAGTAATTTTCCATCCACTGACCCCCTCACTCTGTTGGCTATATGTCTCCACCTGTCTTTGCTGTATTCAGAGTTGAGCCCAATCTCTCTCCTCTATTGAACTACCCCTATTGCAATAATCCTAATAAAGTCTTCCTTACCATTTTTTTTTGGTGGTACGCGGACCTCTCACTGCCGTGGCCTCTCCTGTTGTGGAGCACAGGCTCCGGACGCGCAGGCTCAGCAGCCATGGCCCACGCGCTCAGCCGCTCCACGGCATGTGGGTTCTTCCCGGACCGGGACAGGAACCCTTGTCCCCTGCATCGGCAGGTGGACTCTCAAGCACTGCGCCACCAGGGAAGCCCTTCCTTACCATTTTAAATCAGCTTTAGAATAATATTTTCTGTAACAATATATACACACCTATAATTATTTCTGTAACTATCTAGCTGTACACACACTGACACATCAAAAATAAACATGAGTTCATATTGATATCTCTAAATCTAATCCGGCAACTCAGGGTTCATTCTAATCTTCAGTGCCTCTTGTTTATTTGTATTTTCTTTCTCTGACAGTGAGAAACTCTGTTCTCATTAGCTACAGTTTATGTACTTATCTGTTAAACCCTAGCAGATGTAGTTTCAGAATGGCTAACCTATACCCTGTGAGAAACAACCTTTACCAATCAGAGTACAGTGTAGATCAGTAGCTCTTTTCTGTCTTTAAACTTATAACATCCAAGCAAACCACTATTTTCCAAAGTTTCTTAGGTCCTTATTCCCCACCACCTCCACTGAGGTTGTGTCATATAATTGTATACAGTTAGATTCATTCATTACAGATTGCATTTGATCCTGGGATGCCCTGCCACTCTTTATTAGGTGAAGGAAGCTCCCTTCTATTCCTAAATTGCCTAAGTTTATATCATGAATAGGTGTTAAATTTTGCCAAATGCTTTTCATGTCTCTATTGAGATGATCATATAGAGTTTGTATTCTTTAACATCTTAATAAGAGAATGACATTGTTCGAACTCCAAATGTTAAACCAATATTGCATTCTTGAGACGAGTCCCACTTGGTCATGATGTATTACCCTTTTATGTATTGAACACTTTGATTTACTAGTATTTTCTTGAGGATTGTTGCCTCTATGTTCATGGGATTATAGGGTAATGCTACCCTTATAAAGTCAGTTTAGAAGTGTTCCCTTTTCTATTTTCTGGAAGAATTTGTGTAGAATTGATATTATTTCTTCCTTCAATGTTTGGTGTTATTCACCATGAAACCATCTGGGCCTCTAGCATATTAATCATAGCTATTTAAATTCCCTGTCACATAGTCCCTACATCTGTGTCATACCTGTGTTGGGTTCTGATGATTGCTGTTTGGGATTTTTTTGGGGGGTGAGGGGTGGAGGTGTTGCTTTTTCTTGCCTTTTCAAACACCTTGTGAGTTTTTGTTGAAAGCAAGACATGAATGTGTAGGACAGGAGAGACTGAGGTAAATAGTTCCTATGTCTAGAAGCGGGTATGCCTTTCCTTTGGCTAGGTCTCTAGTATCAGGGGCTGGGCTGGACTTGAGATTTATTGTTGCTATAGTTACCTTCAGCATATCACAGTCTTCAGAATTCCTGTAGAGACAGCTTGTGTCTAGGGTTTACCAGGGCAATGTCTGTTTGATTCTGAGTTTGCTCTTCCTTTTGTGCTGTGACTCAGAAAGGGTCTCCTTCCATATTCTTGTCCTCTCCTATCCCTTTTCCAACAACATTCTGCTCTATTTGTCACTGAAATCTCCTTAGGGTGGTGGTGGGGATAGGGGTGGGAAGGGGCCATCTCTGTAATTCTGATTAGGAACTAACCTCAGGCCTGTACCTCATCCCTGGGTTCCTGGAGTGTGGCCTTCTAGGTGTTCCTGCTTCCTCTCTTCTGCAGTTGTGGGCTCAGCACCTGATCCTTCCCTTCCCCAAGGAGGAGTGGTCCTCTCCACTCCCCTTCTTCAGCCGCTCTCCTGAGTTTTCCCCAGTGACCATGGACAGCATAGTGGCCATTCCCCAGGGCCTCAGATTAGGGGTCTTTTTCTGTAGTGCAGATGGAGAGAGGCTGGGGCAGAGTTTCTCATCTCTCTCACATGGCTGCTGTTTCCCTCACTCAGATCTTCTATGAACTAGATGGGGCTCCTAGGCCTTGTGGGAAACGTCTGTAAGAGGAGACAGGCCCCCAGTTTCAGCAGCTGCAGAGGTTTCCCTCTGTCCCACCAGCCCACACCCAGCCTTCACCAATCTGTCAGCTCTTCGAGCAGATGTCCTCTTACTCACACGTGTGTCTCTCCCAGGTGAGCACGTGTTCACATCTTCTCTCCCTGAGGGCACGGTCTCTCCTTAGATTTCCTATGAGTTGTTACCTCTATTCCCTCAGCTCTCTGATAGTCTCAAAAACAGTCATGAACTTGACAGAGGCCATGAACTTGACAGAGGCCCACTCTTTCTCATTTCATTGGTGGTTAGTAGTACTCCTTCCAGCCCTCTGTGTCCTGGCGTGGAAGCTGGATTCATATCTTTTTATGGCTAATTTTTATTTTAGTTCTTAAGGCTTAATTTGCATAAGCTTAACAGTTAGCTTAATGGGAATGTCTTATTCCAATTCATGTAAATCTTAAAACTTAAAAAAAAAAAAACGATCATCATAAATCTAACTCAGAGAAATCTCTGTTAACCACAGTACGCACATAATTATAGAATTTGGGAAGAGGGTTATCACTTAGACCTAACAAACACAAACTTCCAACCTTCCTGTTTTTGTAGACTCCACAGGCAATTAAAAATGAGAATAGGGCTTCCCTGGTGGCGCAGTGGTTGAGAATCCGCCTGCCGATGCAGGGGACGCGGGTTCGTGCCCCGGTCCGGGAGGATCCCACATGGCGCGGAGCGGCTGGGCCCGTGAGCCATGGCCGCTGTGCCTGCGCGTCCGGAGCCTGTGCTCCGCAACGGGAGAGGCCACAACAGTGAGAGGCCCGCGTACCACAAAAAAAAAAAAAAAAAAAAAAAAAAAAAAGAGAGAATAAATTGAAGGCAGACAGAAAGCGTCCCTTCTGGAATAACAAGAAGCTGCTGCTATTGTGTGGAAATGGAGAAGACATTACATTTTCACTTTATTTATTTTATTTTTTGCCACTTTAATACTGACAGTCATTTTATTTTGAGTTCATTTTTAATTAGTAGTCAGAAGAAGAGAGCCAGAGTCAGTCCATGGCAGGGGAAAAGAGTTATTCTAGGCAACTCTACACTAATGATAATTTGGAAAGTGCTGAGCAGAGATGGATTTAACTAATGACAAACTCTACACTAGGAGTGTTAGTAAAGGTCACCAAGGAGGTTCCTGGGCCTTGAAGGGCCTGGTTCTGAGAGGTGATGGAACGGAAGGAAGGAAATCCATAAAGAGGCTCCAGAAAGCCCCATGGGACTGGTCATGGGGTATGGGTGGAGCAGGAGGAGAAAGTCGGGCGTCTGTTGGCGAAAGTTCTGACTGCTGGCTGGAAGTTGGGGGAGCTTGAACTCCTGGTTTGTGAGAAGGGGAGATGCTCTAAGGAGGTGAATTTCTCCAGCAGGATGGACCGAGGCAGGGGCTCACATGAGGGCCACGGAGTCCAAAGGCAAAGCACTCAGTCTCCCCGGGATGCTGCAGTATGATTGAGAGAGAAAGAGTTGAGGGACATGATGAAGGCAGAATAGAAAGGATTGTTTTATCGCCTGAAAACAGTGAACAAAGAGAAAAGAGACAAGGATGGCTCAGGTCCTAAGCCTCAGTCCCGCCTTAGCGAAGGCAGGTGCAGCGGACCAGGCAGCGGGAACAAGTGGAGCAGATCTGGCTGCCGTCCCAGCTCTGTGACTTCCTGGCTGTGTGACATCGGTCAAGTTACCTAACCTTTCTGGCCTAGATTCCTAGCTGTAACCCAGGGATACTGACCTCAGAGCCTTTGGCACAGTCTACATTAGAAAACTGACACAAGATGCTTAGCACAGTTCCTGGCTCATAGGAGACGGTCAGTAGCTGCCTAGCATTCTTTAATCTTGTGTCCAGCAAATGGCTACTGGAATCTTCTCCGTGCCAAGGACTCTGCCCAGCAGTAAGGACACTGCAGGCAGAAAGACCGACATTGTCCCTGCCCTTTTGGAGCTTGAAAGTACCAAGAACTAGGGGTAGTAAATGGTGCCTAGAGTGAAGTGCCCCCTGCAGCGGGGAGGGGAGGGCTGAGGAGGGGAGGGAGCAAAGCACGACTTCCACACACTTCCGTCCCACGTCCATCCAAGCCTGAGGCTCTCTCCCTGCCCTCCAATCCCTCCAGGTGCAAGGCACATGCCCGGGCCCACGTGACAAGCAGCCCCACCTTTTCTCTCCATCGACCTCACAGCACACCCACCTTCCATCAGCTCAGCCCCCATGTTCTCTCAAAGCCAAAAGCGCCAAACAGCAGCCGCGGAGTTTCTAACACGAGAAAGCAGGCGGCTTGAGGCTCTGCCGGGAGCCGACTCTGGCTCCCTCCTCTCTCCCCCTGAGGACCACCGCGGCCTCCGTCCCACAGCAAGCGCCGACTCCTGTGCCATCCCAGGTCAGACTGAAGGCAACCCAGCTCAAGAACCAGAGACCATCACCGAGTCACCGGGCTCTGGTCCCCCCGACCTGGGACTGGCCTCAACAACGTGGCTCCTTCCTCGTTCCGGAGACCACAGCTGGTTCTGCCCCGGTCCCTGTCCTTTTTGATCAACACACGCATCCTGAGTCGTACACTGATGAGGTGCTGTCCGCACGTTAGGACTGAATCGCGCAAGACAATGCCCCTCCCTCAGCGAAGGCCCTGTGAGGAGTGTGTTGCAGAGAGAAGGGGGCTCTGGGGGCCCCAGTTGGGAGCAGCCAGGAGCAGGCCGAGGAGCCGTCTTCAAGGAGGTGACGTCTTAGCTGAATCGCTGAGGAAAGGTAGGAGCTGCTCAGGTGAAGGGCTGTGCAGGCTGGAAAGAAGCTGGAAGTGAAGAGCGGATGTGCTGTTTAAGGAACTGTAAACTGTTCAGAACGGCTGAGCCTGTCTCCAAACCTGCGCGGCTGCCTCGTGCGCCAGTTCTGTCCAGGACTGCCCGCCTGCAGCTGCAGCCCTTGCACCTGCCCCGCGGCTCCCAGACGCCAGTCACCCGCCTGCCGAGAGCTCAGGTGTCACCTGTGCTCAGCCTCCCCGGTGCCACGTTACAGGCCCCTGAAGGGCCACACCGCTCCCTCCTGCCAGACCTCCTCCAGGCCCCCGCCTGCTCAGGCTGCCTCATCTCCCCTCCTTTCTCGTCGTCCGCTCTGGGCCTTGCTTTGCGGCTCCCTCCCGTCTCCTGCGGCGGGAGCATCCCTGCTGCTCAGGCAACGCTCAACCAATCAAACCTCGTGGGCGTGGCCCCTCTGAGCTCAGCCCAGAGGAGGAGCGGGTTTGCGGGCTATAGGGGCTTCCAAGGGGCCTGGAAACGACCCTCCTCCCAGCATGTCGGCAGGGCCTGGACCTGTGAATCTAAAACATGAACCCCCGAGGCAATTTCCTCTCTGAAATGGTGCTGAATTCCCAACCGAGGGGGCCAGCGGCTGGTGGAGAGCCTGAAGAGAGCCCCGGGCCCCTCCAGAGCTGCTGTCAGGAGGTGGAGACCAGCGCCCACCTCCTCCCCGTGGACCACAAGGCAGGCCACGCGCTGAGCAGCCGGGCGCTTGTAAACAAACCGGTGACAGGCCCAGGGCCACCAGTCCGACGCCTAGGGAGCTGACAAAAGAGGAGAGCTGCCACGCGCACGTGTCAAGCCCGAGGCGCTGGGGATGTGGGCTGTCTGCTCCTGGCAGCCCGCCCGGCCCAGCCCTGGACCAGAGAGCTGGAGGCCTTAGGCGTCCTGGCCTGGAGCCCCTAGACCTAGATTTTAGTCCCAACTGCAATTCTAATCGACGTGTGGCCTCGGGCGGGCCAGTTCCCTCTCCTCTGCACCTCTGTTGCATCATCTGAATTCTCCAAAACTCCAACTTTCTTCCACACGTGGAGTCTCTGTGAGTTGCTTCCCATCTCATTCAAGCCACTGCACTTCAGTAATGCAGCCCTAGACACCATCCCCAACACAACCTCAAAACAGAAAGCAGCCTCCCTTTTCTAATTCCCACTACATTTTATATATACTTCTTTAAAAACAAAAACAAAAACAAAAAAAACACTTTTTTTTTTAAACTAGATTATCTACAAGAGGTCCACAATCTTTGATCCACAACCTTTGGGCCTGCAAAATTACAAGTTTTCTTATTTTAGAAAGGGATGGAGGGCACCTAATATCTATCATGTAACACCCAGCTGGGTCTCAGGCAACACCCAAGCACCCCACCATCAAACAGTGGCAATTCTGCAGCAAAGCATACAAATATGGATACGCACAGAAAATGGGGTAAAGATAGCTCAGCTCAGAAACAAACAAAAAAAATCGGGATGAGAAGGGTTTGTGCAAATGTAGCTGCTGGACAGACCCCAGCCCAGACCGACGTCTGGAATCTGGGTTCATTTGGGTTTCCACCTTGACCATCTATCTGTACCTGGGCAAGTTCTCTAAGCTGAGCCTCAGTTCTCATGTCCATAAACAGAGATCATAATACTGAGCACAGGCTCATGACAAGAAAATGAGAATAAGGATGAAGGAAGGAGGTAGCGGGTGATAGAAATCTAGGAAAGTGCGGGCAGGGCACTCTGGACCTGCCCAGCTCTGGTTTTCCTCCACACTTTCGTGTTCAGAGTCTCCTGGTCTGAATTCCCCCCTCCCTGCTAAGCACCTGTATTGAGCATTTTCTTTCTATATTTCCAGTACCTAGCCGAGAGTCTTGCAAATAATGGGTCTCAATAAATGCTTGTTGAATGAATAAGAGAATGATAGAATTACCAAGGATGCACTCAACAATCACTTGGTGACTGCACAATGAACACATCCTCCGAGGTGTGTCCCTGAGATACTGGCTTCTTCTCCGGCTGTCTGTTGTCCAAGCAGCCACCCTCGGCCAGTCACAACCGCTGAGATAACACCTGCAGAACCAGACACGCATCAGTCAGCGACTCAAAGAGAATTGCGTGAAGGGAACCTGCCAGGTGAGTTGTGCACAGAATTTATAGCCGCACTGGGATTTCATGGAGGTAAAAGAGAAGGAGGCCAGTAACAAATTGCTGGCCAGAGCACGGGACTCGGAGTCAGACACACCTGGCTGTGAATTCGAGCTTGGTCATTTCCCAGCTGTGGTCCTGAGGCAAAAGACCTCACCCTCCAAAGGCCTTGGTTTCCTTTTTAATGAAATAATAATAAAACCTGCTTCCCGAGCTGTTGGTCATGTCAAAAGCACAAAATAGGAAGCCAGAAACAGCTGTTATTATTTTACACTGTAGATGACTACACCTTAGAGCGAGATGCAGTCTCTCACCATCACCATGATTAGGTTAATTGCTTTAATGTGTATTGCAATTAAAGCACCTATATTTGTCTCAGGCATTTTATCACATATCACTTGATACCATCCTGATCGTTACTGTGGGACTTTGATCAAGTCAGTGATTGATGGATGGCAGACACCAATTAAGGAGTGACCCAGATTTATTTTGTCCTCCTTGACTTTTCTAGAAGTGTTCTTTTCCTACCCTCTCAGAATGTTCAAACCCTACCCACGTTTGCAAGGGCCAATTAAAAGGTCTTTCCCATGAAAACTTTCTTTCTTGTCCCCCAGCCATAAATGCACTCCTGTCCTCCTATAAGCTCCCATCACTGTACTACAGTGACAGTGGACTTCTCACATCTCCCTTCTTGCTTGTGAGTATCTGGTCAGCAGGGGCCAGGTTTGACTCAGCTTTGTCCCTCTAATGCTCGGTACAGAGACTGGTACTTAAAATACCCCCAGCCACTAAGCGATCCCATCAGACAAAGTGGTGAGGAAAAAGAAGCCTACTAGGTAATGAGATGCAAAAGCAAGCAATAAATATGGCACCTCTTTTTCCAGGGAACATTTATGTACCTAGTCATACCCGTGTGCTTTCAGGCTGAAGTGTGATGCCTCGGGAGGTCCTAGACTCGCCGCAGTAGAGGCTGGCATCGTGGTGGCTCTCATCTCCCACCCCCCCTTCACATCCGTCCTTCTCCCATCATACAAAACAAGGAGGTGCCTCTTGCCCAGCTGAAATCTCCCCATGCTAAGCTGCCTCTGGAGCACAAAACAAAGAGATATTGCACCACTCAATTTGCCCCCTAGAATCATGGCACTATGAACCATTCCGGTCCATCTCACAGACACAACTCCCAGTAAAATTTACTTCTCACATTTAGTTAATCAGTAGACAAATTTGCTATGTATATATACATATACATATGTATATATACTGATAAATTGAATACTAAAATCATAACAGTAACCCAATATAGAAAAAAACGTTAATGCTTCAGAGTTTAAGGGAATGTACAAATTATATTGCAAATTATGTACATATTTTTGTTGCAGGGACATATGAGATGATTAATAAGAGACTTTTAAGTGTAAAACTATATTATGTTAATTTAAAATTTTGAAGGGGAACAAAACTGGAAATACAATGTCAAGAAGAAGGAACAATGTAAATTTGCAACTGTTAAAAAATAGTTTGTTCATTGTTTTTTTTTTAATGAATGATGGTAAGTATAAAGTCACTATGGTTTTTACATTCCATTAAATACATTAAAAGCAGGGATGGAATGTTTTTATTATAAAATGTCAATATTTTACAGGAAGCCAGAAATTATGTCATTTGCATCTCTTTATAAGTATGATTAAAATGTTTAGATATGTACACTGATTTTAAAATTACTTTAGGGGTATGCCACGTTTCTCTCTAATGAACGAATGACCTGTTGAAATTTGAGAAAGCAAAGGTGAAATAAGTAAAATACTAACCGCTAGAGAACGGAACGTGCACCTCCCCAAATTCATATACTGAAACCTACTCTCCAGTGTGATGGTATTAGGAGGTGGGGCCTTTGGTCGGTGATTAGGTCATGAGAGTAGATTCAGACTGGTCCAGCTGAGTCTGCCATGCAATGTACATTCCTGGTAATGTCCTCCGGAGCACCCTTTAAACAACACTTTAAAGCAGCACTTTCTACACTGTGCTCCACTGAACATCCATGTTTTTACAAAGTGTTAACAGAAACCCCAAAAGCAAAAACAAAAGAAAAACTTTGGAGGCCAAATACGTTTGCAGCTTAGATGATCCCTCTCGAAGATTCAGATGTTCATTAGGATGTTAAGAGGTTTCTGAAAGCTCTGTAGCAAAGGGAGTTAACGTTTAACTAAGACACAGCTTCCGATGTGGGGACATGTCACTCATTACATCTGGCACTGGGGAAATGATATTCATCCACTGATATCTGTGTGACCTGGTGATGAGATCACTTGAAATGGTGTCTAATGAGAAGAAATGGAAAGCAAGGATGACTCATGAGCAAGCACCAGCAGTTCAGGGGTGAGTGGAGGAAAAGAACAGTCAAAAGTTTAAGAATCCAGTGGAGATACGATGGAAGAAATACCGAAAGAGAGTGGAGATTTTGAAGCCAAAGGAGGAGAGAGTTTCAAGAAAGAAGACATGGGCTTCCCTGTCTTGGGAATGAATGGTTAAGAGTCCACCTGCCAATGCAGGGGACGTGGGTTCAAGCCCTGGTCCGGGAAGATCCCACATGCCGCAGAGCAACTAAGCCCGCGTGTCACAACTACTGGGCCTGCGCTCTAGGGCCCGCGAGCCACAACTGCTGAAACCCGCGCGCCTAGAGCCCGTGCTCCGCAACAAAAAGTAGCCCCCGCTCGCTGCAACTAGAAAAAGCCCGTGCGCAGCAACGAAGACCCCACGCAGCCAAAAATAAATAAATAAATATACTAAAAAAAAGCAAAAAAGAAAGAAGACATGATCAGGAGGGTTATCCACTGCTGAAGGATGGAGAAGAGTGAGACCCAAGGAAGAACACCAGCGGTGCTCTTACACCAGTAAGAAGCGGTGGCTTCTCGGAGAGAGTGGTGCAGCGCAGCGGGGGAAATGTCACCTCAAGAGCCCTTCCTCTTCCTCCTGTTCATCTTCCTCTCTCTTCCTGAACAGTTGGGTCCTAAAGCCACTGGGTGGGGCTGAGCAAGGTGCGGGGTGAGGGGTGGAGGACAGGCAGCGCCCCCTTGAGGGACCTGGGGGCCAGAGAAGGGCGAGGAAAGCGTCCCTTCGGGGTGGTGAGGAGGGCCAAGGGCAGCGAGTCTGAGTCTGAGCCTGGGGCAGCAGCGCAGCCCAGCATGGGGGAGCTGGAGGCCGGGCGGGCAGGGAGCCCCTGCGGCTGAGAGACGGCAAGCGTGGGAGGTTGGTTACCTACAGGGCTTGACAGAATCAAAACACATATTACCATTATGGGAGATTTCTCGCTTTTAGAGAAGGGAGTTACAAACATGGGAAGGGAGGAATCGAGAAAGAATGTTTTCTGTTCGCTTGGAAGTATACCGATGGTGCGAATGTATGGTTTCCAACATCCCGCAGGTCCCAAAATGTGGGTTGTCGTTTTCAGCTTTAATGACTTCCGAGTATAAACACTGCAAACTTCCAAAACACATCATTTGAAAAATGAATTATTTACATGTCTTTTACAGGTGTTTACTTTGTGAATTTTGCACTGCCGAGTTTTCATTTGCTCAGTCCTTCTGAAGATGGAAAACATTGGCCAAAAAAATGAAAAACTTATTATTCAAAACTTTCTAAACGAAATAGGCGTAAAGGAGATTTAAATAAACTTTCAAATAATGATTGTTGTAACTTTTCGGTATTTCTGCTTCTGACATTATTAAAGTTTAAAAAATTGCTAAAATTATGCTGTTAGGGTGACAGTCTTTCTAGATCCTCTTGCGTGTTTGTATGTGTAACTCATATACTACACACAGGTATAACTATTTTTTTTTAATTTTTGACTTTTATTTTTTTATACAGCAGGTTAACTATTTTTAATTGTTTTTAATTTTTGAATTTTATTTATTTGTTTACACAGCAGGTTAACTATTTTTTTAAATTTTTTAAAATTTTTTAATTTTATTTTTTTTTACAGCAGGTTAACTATTTATGTTTTATCTGTAACTATAAATGTTCTACGTAGCAGCAATAAGCACCCCTAGCGCCCCAAATCTGGCTTGCAAATACCATTCTCCTTTAAAAAGAACACTTTGGAAACATAAGATACTTGAAGAAACTGGCTTCAGGACACAGCATTGCCTCTGTCATATTCCTGCCCAAGATGTATAACCTGAATCTACTCACGAGGAAACATTAGACAAACCTAAACTGATGGACAGTCATCAAAATAACTGGCCTGAAATCTTCAAAAGTGTCAAGGTCATTAGAGTCAAGAAAAATGGAGGAATTGTTCCAGACCCAAGGAGACAAGACAAGTAGGCACACCAAGTGACTCTAAACTAAATGCATTTGCCCTAAAAGACGTCTCTGGGGCAAGTGGCAAAACTCAAATGGGCTTGAGGATTGACAAGAGCACAAAGCATCGATGTTAATCTTATGATTTTGTTTATGTGGAAGGCTGTCCTTGTCTGTAGGAAACACACACTAAAGCAATCCGATGTGATGGGGCAGCAGGTCAGCAACTACTGTCAAGTGGTTTGGGGAAGCAGAAGTGTCTTGCACTGCACTCATAGCTTTTCTGTACAGTCAAGACTGAGTGAGAGGTTTTTTTCACTCAAATAAAAAGGAAATATGGACTCTTAAGAGACTCCATCTCTTCACCTGCCAAATGGAAGTGTTCGTGCTTGGGGAAGCTTGTTGAGAGAATAAGAAAGTGCGTGCATTTTTCTTGGTTAGACAGGAAGACCCTTTGCAGACCTCAGATACTAACTACAGAGCAGCTGGAGAGACAGTGGCGTTCGGCTAAGCCCCAGGGGACGGCTGGGTGAGCCAAGGGCAAGAAGAAACATCTCACTTCTGAGAAACAGTGAACCAGTTTATTGTTGTTTGTTTCCTTTTGTTTTTCAAGACAGGGTAGATTGCAGGGAATTGGACCCTGCTCTCATTTTCCCTTTTGCGGACATTTGCCAAAGTTTGCAAACCCAGTGGAGAGCAGCTGGCCTCAGCCCCAGGCAGCTGAGGCCAGCTTCAGCCTCTGTGTCCTCACCTTCTCTGTGTCTATCCTTCCCTTCAGCTTTCCTTACACAAGGCCTGTGTGCACTCAGCACTGACCAGCGTGGCTTCTTGTAAAAACCCCAAACACCAAGTGTAAAACAAAAACCGTTGGGGAGGAGCTCAGTGGTTGGGCAGAAGACTAAGAGAGACTAACCTTGCAGTGTCTTGTGCATCGGCAATCGTGTGAACAGATCGTGATTCTCAATACAGGATGCAATTTTGACCCCTAGGGAATGTTTGGTGATGTCTGAATTCATTTCAATTGTCACAGCTGGGGGGCGGAGGGGCGGGGGAGGGAGAACATGCTGGCCTCCTGTGGGTAGAAGCCAGAGGTATGGCTAAACATCCCACAATGCATAGGACACCCTCCACGACAAAGAATTATCCAGGCCAAAGCGTCAACAGCGTGAAGGTTGAGAAACCCTAGAATTTATTGTCTAACAAGAAATACACACACATTTTAAAAAATATTTGGCTTCTGCTTTGAATCAAAAACAAACAAACCAACAAACCACAGATCATTAAGCGAGCAGCTGTCGACATTTTAACAGGCTAAACATATAAAGGACAAAGGGTTTAAGTTCCTAATTCGGAAGCCCAGCATGACAGTATGGAGCCTTTAATGCACAGGCAGTTTCTTGTAATCTAGGTCACTGTGGTTGGGGAGAAAGATGAAATCCCTGTAGAAATGGCTCCAGGGTAATAGAAAGTGGCTGCGGTTAGGGGGTCAGAGGCCAGAATTCAATTTTGGTTCTATCGACTACTACTTTCACAACTGGCCAGGAATCTCCACCTTTCCTCATCTGTAAAAGGTGGGTAATATCCTCACATTGTCCTACGTTGCACCCCTGACCCTACGGTGTCTTCCGGGGACAGACCCCTCCCCCATTTCCTCTGCTGCACCTCCTCTCTGAACAACCCGGATAATCTCATGCATATTTCCAGAGTTTTCCAGATGCTAAAATCCACCACCAAATGGAAGAAATTAACTACTTGATGATCATGAGAACATAACCCCCGGACCTACTGGCACCTAAGGATGCAGAATGTTAACCCCTCACGGTAATGTTAATACCTCAACATCAACCAATCAGAGAACTGCGCATGAGCTAATCACACACCCTGGGACCACCCCCCCCCCAATCACCTGACCTTTAATAATGCTTTGCCGAAACACGCTGGGGAAGTCTGGAGCCACCCATTCTCCTGACATGGCCTTGCAATAATCTTTTCTCTGATGCAAATTCTGACGTTTCAGTTTGCTTGGCCTCCCTGTGAGTCAGGCACATGGACTCGCGTTCGGTAATATGTTGACCCACATGCCACAGGCAGGGAACACACAGAAGCAGACCCGGAAGGCCAGCCTGTTTTAGGCAGCACCGGGATCCCTCAGGATTCTTCGCTCTTGTCTCTCGGACTCCTCTTCCCAAAGCCCTTGCTTCCCACACCAGCTGGTGTCTGAGCAACGGGGTCGCCCCCAGCAGCCTCCAAACAGCCACATCTCAATCGCTTTTTCTTTGGCCCCTGTTAGAAAAACGGGGGGCCAAATAGCATCCCCCTATTTCTCTCACCCCTGACTTGGGCAAAATCTATCACCAGGCTGGGGTCGACGTCGATTTCACCACTAAATCGGGCTGGGGGACGTGGGTCATTGTGAGAAGATGGATGTGGAAACAATCTGTAAACTCGAATGTGCTCCCCCCAGATGGAGGAAAACTGTGGTTAGGACAACATCTCACTGTGTCTCGCCTCCTTAGAACCCGGACCACACCTGGCGCATAACCCACGTTCCGTAATCCCTCCTATTGTTGGTGGAGCTCACAGGTGTGTGGGGGGGGGCAGGGGAGGCCCATCCTCACAGAGCTCACCTGTAGTGAGGAAGACAGATGCCTCCAGGAGCAGCGGAGAGCCCTAGCAGGAAAAACGGCCTGTGTGGGATGGAGGGGCGTGTCCTCTTCCGAGACTGTCTCACCTAGAGCACCAGGGGCTATGACACAGCCTCAGAGTTCTCCCTGGGCGCTGGCCGGATTCGACCTGACCCAGGGAACCGAAGGCTCGTCATGATATGCGCTTCCAGAAATCATCCAGAGGAGGCAATCGGGACTGAGATTCTTGCTGTAAGAACAGACTGAAGAAATCAGAGATGTTGGCCCTGGAGAAGAGTGGAAGTTCACTGAAAACTTATTCTGTGAAGCTCTGGGGGCCTGAATTAGGATGAAAGGGGGGATTTCAGTTCAACCTAAAGAAGATGATCCCAGTCTCAGAGTCAGGCCGTGGCAAAAAGGCTGAGCCATGGGAAAGTGTGTATTTTTCATCACGAACTAGGATGGGTTGTTGGTTTGTTTTTTTTTTTTTTTTTTTTTTTTTTTTGGCGGTACGTGGGCCTCTCACTGTTGTGGCCTCTCCCATCGCGGAGCGCAGGCTCCGGACGCGCAGGCGCAGCGGCCACGGCTCACGGGCCCAGCCGCTCCGCGGCACGTGGGATCTTCCCGGACCGGGGCACGAATCCGCGTCCCCTGCATCGGCAGGCGGACTCTCAACCACTGCGCCACCAGGGAAGCCCTACAGGCACGTGTATGTGCACACACCCACATACAAGCGCACACGCGTCTGAACGCAGCTGGGTCTAAGATGATCACTGAGAGGCAGCTTAGTATGGAGAAAAGAGCAAACGCTTTGGAGTCCAGATGACATTCTGGGTCTGTGGTTTTTCTTACTAGCTTCATGAGTCTGGGCGAGCTACTTCTCCGATCAGCATAATTAATTTTCAAAGTTGCTGTGAAGATTACATCATATACTTAAATTGGCTAACCGACTGTTTGGCACATAGTAAGTATTTGATGTATGGTAGTTTAGAGAGGTAGCCATTACCCATATGAATGTATGCGATTGCGTTAGAATGTAGTGGGTGCCGGTGGAGACGAGGCCCACGTGGGCTGACAATCCCAGGGTCACGGAGGACACAGTGGATGGGGTGAGAACCCAACAGTTCTCGCTCCCAGCCCTGTGCTCCATTCACCTGTTTAGTGGTGAATACGGCCCCCAAGAGAAATTCTCCACGTGGAGAGCCCTGTTCCAGCCAGGAGCTCCATCAGAGTGCTCTGCAAGGCTGGAAGGCTGCCTTCCAACTCCCTCCCGGTTATGTGGGTGGTGACAGCCCGGGAAGAAACAATCGCAATGTTTGTTTATGGAAAACATTTGTTTGCAAAATTCCTTTTTGTGTACATCGCTAAGACCCTCTGTTTGTAATTCCCCACCTGTGGTTTCACAGGGGAAAATAAATAAACGTTAAAGAAATTTTAAAGAAGAGTGTTACATGATGAAACCTGCAAAAATATACACAAGCCAGGAGGGCCTGGCAGGGAGAAAGAAAGCCAGGGGCCCAACATGAAGTGAGACAGTGACCATCAGCCCCTCCCTCAAAGATGGACAGCCGAGACCCCGAAAGCACTCGCTAGGCCTTTCAAAGGAGGGCAGCCCCAGCCAGGCTGCATCGGCTGGAATTAAGCTGGGCCATCCCCGGTTCTAGTTAACACTGCTGTCACCCTGTATCGACGGAATAGGTCCTTCTGGGATTCACTGCAGGAGAATAAAGCTGAGTTACTGCTGCCCCAGTTGCTGCTCTCCTTTGGCATTTCTCCACGACCCAGGCTTTGCAATCTCACCTGCCACAACTTTGGACCAGAAAGGATGTCTTAGCCATTGAGCTTGAAGGTTACCTCACGATGTATCATCTATTATCCTGTGTTATCACCACACAGAAAATGGACTTGGTCAAGCTGCACAGAGTGATGAGAGATGGCTGGGCTTCCACCTGGGCTCTTTATGCTGGAGGAAGGAGATCTGAAAACCCCATCTCAGTATCTAACACAGCACGATCCTTTTATAGGCAATTATTCCCCCGGTTTGGCCTGAAATTCAAATAAATGTTTAGAAATGCTCGAACCTCCCGATGAAAGCTGTAATTAATGTGTCAGTGATTTTCTTCTAAAGGGCATGCAGTCAAAAGGAGGAACCAGCATATTAGAGCAATTCATGGAAATTAGAGATGTGAGGACAATGGGTTTACATTCTGGTTTCAGACATTTTCAGGATTTAGATGCTGTCAGGTCAAAACCTGTTGTGGCTGGAACCCAAACTCTGAGTAACATTCGTGTCTTCGAAGGGGCATCACACATGCAGAGTGAACTCTGCACACAGCAAAACATAAAAAGACAAAGTCCTGCCACATGGAACTCAAAATCTGAACAATCTGTAAACTAAACAGAAGACAGAAGTATTCAATCAAAACAATGTGGACAGGGAAGGGGTACTAGGCTCAGGCAAGGAGGGACACTTCAGGAAAACCAGAATGGAGCTGAGGTGATAAGCACAAACAATGCCACCTGTACCCAACACTGGGTCCGTAAGTGACACATCTCCACAGCTGTCCCCACAAGCCAACTTCAAATGACTGGGCTGGGCTTCACACTTCCCTGTCTAGCATATTATCAATCCTAGAATTGCACTAAAATCACCCTTCTTCTGGAGTGTGGGCAACTCAAGGGCAAATCCTAGTTTTTATATTCCCAACCTTCAGTTCAATGCTTGCAGAAGAGTAGATGCCCAGGAATTGCTTCCAGAATTACATTAGATTGAGGGCTGACTTCTCACATCTATCTAATTTTTAGACTCTTCTTTGGGTTTCTAGAAATGTGTATGCATCTTTCAAGGTCCCCTGCATGTTGCCTCCTCTCAGAAGCCTTCCTTAACTGCTATAGCCCACAGTAGCCTGACCCTCCTTTGTGCTACAAAATCACTCAGCAGTCCCTATATTTCTTTAGGTATCAGCATCTAGACTGTAAGCTCCTGGAGGATGAAGAGAAGGTCTTTTTCATCTTTGCATCTTTCACAACCGATTTTTTAAATAATTAAGGTGTTATGGACTGAACTGTGTCCCTGCAAAATTCAAATGTTGAAGTGCTAACCCCCTGTGCATCACAGAATATATATTTGGAGATACAGTCTGGCCTTTAAAGAGGTAATTAAGGTTAAATGAGGTCATATGGGTGTGGCTCTAATCCAATAGGACTGTTGTCCTTATAAGAAGAGGGAGAGACACAAGGAGTGAGCACACAGAGGAAAAGCCATGTGAAAATACAACGAGGAGACAGCCATCTACAAGCCAAGGAAAGAGGCCTTGGAAGAAATCAACCTGCCGACACCTTGATCTTGAACTTCTAGCCTCCAGAACTGTGAGAAGATACATTTCTGTTGTTTAAGCCTCCCCGTCTGTAGTATTTTGTTATGGCAGCTCGAGCAGACTAATACGTAAGGTATATAGAACATGAAACTATCTTTTATTTGCCCTTTCTCCTCTAAGCAGTAGAAGGGGAAGCAGGGAGATAGAGAAGAGACAGGGGATGACTTCAGCCTCCAAGTTCCTGAATTTGAACACATTGATAATCACGAGAATTAATCCTAGAATCAAGGATGTGTGTACGTTAATTGTGAACACAGATTTAGAATGAGGCAGAATGACCTAAAGTTATGGACTTTGGAAGGAAGAGAGCCCTGGATTGGAAGAGTAGATCTGACATTTACCAGCTGTGTGTCACTTAAACTCTCTGGACCTTAGTTTTCTTATAATATTTTTCACATTTGAAACATCTACTTCTGCCTAGTCTTAGCCTAGACTGCTGTAAACATTAATGCGTTAATGTGGGTAAAATACCTATCATGACTGGCACATTCACAGATGCTGAATTACAGGGCAGCCACAATTAAGGAGCATTCAAAACAGGAGAAAAGACACGTCTGGAGAAATGGAGGAACGTATGTGCTCAGCATATGCTTCCTTGGAAGGTTCTAGGCCTAAATCTCTAGTGAGGGTCTTCTCCCACATCTGGATGAGTGGTGGAAGTGGTGAGTCCTGACAAAGACTCTCCTTAACCCAACTTTAGGCAGGCTCCTCTAAGCCCTTCCTCCACTGGGCCACATCCTTGGGCCTTGTCCTCAAGAGCAAGAAACCTGCTACGTCAGTTTAGTGAGAGTCTTCTCCCTGTAATATATGATCACTCTCCATATTTGATCAAATTCCTAATCCCCCTGTATCCTCCTAAGTGACCTCTGATCATCATCCTGGCCTGCCCTCAGCAAGAATCCTAGGTCAGTTTAGCAAGAATCCCCCTACCCTCTTGGTAATTTTCCATCCACTGACCACCCAACCCACTCCTTGGTTATAAATCCCTACTTTGATCTAGAGTTGAGCCCAGTCTCTCTCCCCTACTTCAGAACACCCCATTGCAGTGGTTCCTTGAATGAAGCCTTTCTTACCATCTTTAACTGGAGTGAGAATAATATTTTTTTAACAGTCCAAGCTCACCATGTGGGCTTGAATCCAGTCTCTTTTCCTGGGCAAGAGATAATATGTTCATCTCTTGAATGCCACTGTCTATTACATGGCAGTTCTGATAAACTGTATTCAGGTAATGGAAGTAGCTGGTGGGAGTAGGAGGAACGGGAGTAATTCCTACTCTGACTTGCTTTTCTTTCTTTCTTTCTTGCCCTTTCTTTCTTTCTTTCCCTTTCTTTCTTTCTTTCTTTTGCTGTGAAGTTGTTTTTTTTTTAATTTTTAAATTTACTTTATTTTCAGTTGAAGCTTTTTTTTGTTATGATTAGTTTTTTTTAACATCTTTATTGGAGTATAATTGCTTTATAACGTTGTGTTAGTTGCTGCTCTATAACAAAGTGAATCAGCTATAAGTATGCATATATCCCCATATCCCCTCCCTCCCACCCTCCCTATCCCACCCCTCTAGGTGGTCACAAAGCACCGAGCTGATCTCCCTGTGCTATGTAGCTGCTTCCCACTAGCTAGCTATTTTACAGTTGATAATGTAGTGAAGTGGATGGACCTAGAGTCTGTCATACAGAGTGAAGTAAGTCAGAAAGAGAAAAACAAATACCGTCTGCTAACACATATATATGGAATCTAAAAAAAAAAAAAATGGTTTGGACTTGCTTTTCTAAACAACAAGCTGAATTGCCAGCAGCCCCATCCAGAGTCCACACCTGAGAAGGAGTGCCTGTTCCTGGATCTTGTAAATTCTGGACACATCCCCTTATCTACAATTGACAAAAGAATATGAGGACACGTGCATTTAGGCTCTTTTGGTCCAATTTGTCAAAACTCTTGCAGCAGGAAGCTCAGGGCTCCCTAAAATAGCTCCTGATTACCATGCCCAGCAGTGAAGCTGCTTTGGAAATTGTCAAGTTGCCCAGAGAAGAGATTCCCTCCCTCATGACAAAAACCCAGAGTGGCTCTCAACCCTCCATCTTGAAATGATTACCTTCAGAACTCATGCTAATGAGTGCTTTTACTGAAAGACCTCCATCTTTCAGACCAATGAGCTCTGAAGTCATACTCACTGTGGGAACTGCAGATCTTATCATGGTTTCAGGTAGGCTCAAAAAGAGAAAAAAAAAAAAAAAAAAAAAAAAAAACAGATCTGGAAAAGAGCAAAGACGGCAAATGACACTACGAAAACTACTTTTCAAATTTCAAAGGATTAAAAGTCAGGAGCTATTGCCCACCTGATCTCTGTAAAAATCTTCCGTCATAGTGAGGGAGGAAAACAAAATAACTTTTCAAGGATGTTTTTCCTCTGTGACAACTTCTACATAAAACATGCATGAAAGAGCAAAGACAGACCAGTGTTTGGCCTTGTTTGTGAGTGCTTGTAAAATGAGCAGTAGATTAGCACTATCATTACACTAGGGAAGGCAGTCATGCATAGATGAATTGCAGGTAACTGGGACCCCTTGTATAAAGTCCATGAGGAACAGACTCCTGATCCAGGTGTCCTACCTTTTGTGAAGACTCCACCATGAGGATTTCAGAACTGCAGTGTCCCCTGGAAATATCCTTTATTTAAAACACGAATTCATTTTTAAAAGTGGAACCCAACTGTCTCCTGACTTGCTCTCCCCCATGGGCCTACCTGTGATGCTGTTTCTTAGTTATGTCTGTAAATTTCTCATCCTGGTAAAATCGAGGCACCAGAAGGACGGCTCTAAACTAAGTCTCTCTGGTCCCTCCACTCTAGCTCCCAACAGACACAGCTCTTCGCTTGGATGGATGATGTCCCTGAGGCCCCAAATGGGCCTTGATCAGCTCTTTCTGTGACCTAGGGTCCATCCTGGCCTGTCTTGCAGTGAGAATTAAACTCAAATACATCTGCGTTTAGGCTAGAGGACTCCACAGTTGCTGCCCCTGAAAATCAAAGTGAAAATCAAAGTCAACTGGGCACTGTTGGCTCCATGCCAGCTCACTGACACAAGCAGACACATTCTATGGCTCCCCTGGGCCTCGCAGTCTAGGCCCTTCAGTGTGGGTCAGGCCAAAGGTCAATCAAGTTTCCTGCCCTAGGGCTAACGGCTCTCCACTAGGACCACCAAGTCCCTGCTACGGAAAACTCCAGCCTCCTTCACACTGGGGTGAGCCCTTATCCTAAGGGCCCACACAGCCATCCCAGAACAGGCATCATTTCTCAGGGCACCGGTTCGTCATACCTGCACCCGATTATGTTGTTACAACACTTATTTGAAAGACCAGAATGTAAAACAGATCAAAGTGAAGCTTTTTTGGGAGAAGATAGAGGGATTCTAGCTCAAATTCTTCATTCTGGAAGCTGTGATTCAAGAACACACAGCTGGGGGTGGGAGGAAGAGAGGGGGGAACACAGCAGGTTAGTAACAACGTAGGCACGGCAGGTGGCATTTTCCCAGGCTGGTCCATCCAATGGAATTCCACCCCCCATGCTCTTCTTAGGATGTCAGATCAACACTCCTCTACCCAGAAGAAGGGTTTCTGTCCCCAGCCCAGAGCAAGAAGAGACCTACTCCCCCAGGAAGAACTCTTTAAACCAGGGGTTCCCAACTGCCAGGGAACATTCAGAACTATCCAGAGTCATTTTTGTTTGTCATGACTCTTTGTCATCCATCGGTGTCTAGTGGGTAGAGTCCAGGGACGCTGCTGTGCACCCCGCAATTCACAAGACAGTCCCCACAACTAAGAATTATCCAGCCCCAAACATCAGTAGTGCTGAGGTAGAGAAACCCTGCTTCAAACCATAGCAGATTCTGGGTGAGCTTCTCAGAAAACCACCAAGCAGAAACAGGATACCACATGCCTTCAAGTTACACCAGAGGGAGGACATGGATTTCTCCTGAGTTTAAGGAGAAATCCATGTTTCATGAGTTTAAGGGGACTCGTTTCCTCCCAAACAAGAAATAAGCATCTATCACCCTTTTGCTTCTGAAGGTAAGAACACTACTCCCTCTCCACACAGTCTTTCCCAGCTGGAGGCGGGACTGAGAGCCACAAGATGTAATGAACACTTTATCCAGGAAAAAGTGAAGTGACTGAATCTTTGTCCTTGGAGAGTTTGTAGAGTTAATAAACATACGAACGAGGATGGATGTCCACACACATGAATATTTGAAGTTTTCTGCCTACTTTCTCAGGATGGATCTCTAGAAGGGATTACTGTTTCAGAGTTATTTGTCTTGAGGCTCTGGAGATATTTTCTCATTACTTTCCAAAAGTTTTACCCTATAAAACTCCCACTAGTAGTGTATGAGAGTACCTGCCTCACAGCTCTGGCTAATATTTTTATCTTTAATCTTTGTTTATTTAACAGGTTAAACAAATACTCACCTTGTTGTTTTAATGAACTTTAGTACGCTAGCTTGCTTTATTTATTAATTGGCCTGTATTTATTCTTCAGTGAATTTCTCACTGCGTTCACTAGAGTTTTAGGGTTTTCTTATTGATTAGTGTGAACATTTTTATATATCAAGTGTATGAATCCTTTACCATATTACTATAAATATTTTTCTAATTTCTCATTTGTCTTGAATTTTTTATAATGTTTTGGTTATATGGAAGATGCTTAAACTTTTTTATCTAGTCAAACCCATTCGATTCTTTATGATTTCTTCTATAGAGTGGGAGTTCCTCTTTAAATAATCAGGTAAATATTTTCCTATTTCAACCTTGGCTTTGTATTTATAGTCTTATAAACATATAATTACATAAATATTTAAATAGTCTCCATACAAAGCAGTAAGGGAAATGATAAATATACCACCCAATTAAGAGTCACAGGGAAAGGATAAGACTCTGACATTGACATTTCTCATCTGAGAACAAGCGTAGCCTCCCATTTTATTTATGACTTATTTTATGTACTCAGTGGACCTTTTTAATTAAAAAAGAATTATTGGGCTTCCCTGGTGGTGCAGTGGTTGAGAATCTGCCTGCCAATGCAAGAGACACGGGTTCGAGCCCTGGTCTGGGAGGATCCCACATGCCGCGGAGCAACTGGGCCCGTGAGCCACAACTACTGAGCCTGCGCGTCTGGAGCCTGTGCTCCGCAACAAGAGAGGCCGCGACAGTGAGAGGCCCACGCACGGCGATGAAGAGTGGCCCCCCGCTCGCCGCAACTAGAGAAAGCCCTCGCACAGAAACGAAGACCCAACACGGACAAAAATAAAATAAATAAAAATTTATTAAAAAAAAATTATTGACAGCTAAGACACACAAAAAAAGTATAAAGAAGAATATAATACACTCTCCTGTATCTTTGCATTAGCAGGAGGTAAAACAATGTCAACGCCGTTGAAGACACCTGAGCTACCCCTGGCTGTATCCCCTCCCTGCTCCACGGTGAGAAGTCATGCCCCTGAATTTGCGTTTATAATTTCCATGCATTTTTTTCACTTTGTACTGCTTAAATAAGTATTATTAAGCAAAATATACTTTTTCATGTTATACACACACACACACACACATGCATGCAGGCACACAGGCATATGGAGACATACATGTATTGTATAACACTGTTTTCCTTTTCCTCTGTGACTTGCTCTTTTTTTTTACTTACTATTATGTTTGGGAGACTCATTCATATGGATGCAGATAACACCAATACATATTTTTCACTGATGCATTTTATGTGTTTGAATGTATCACCTTGTTAATAGGCATTCAGCCTCCCAATTCTTTTTCCTTCACACACAGCTGCTGTTAATATCTCTGCACCTATTTCACTAAAATAATTTGCTAGTGTTCGTCGCAATTTCAACAGAATATTTTTAGAACTAGACATAGTGATTTTATAGTTCTTTGGGAAGAAAACACTTGAAAAACCCAGGGAAAATCAGAAAAATCTCTGGTGAAGAATAAGAAAGATAACACCAGATATTAAAATATTTTATAAAGCTATAGTAATCAAAACATTTTAGTGTTGGTTCAGGAATAGAGAGAACAGAATAGCTCAAAGAGCTCAAAAATAAACCCAAGTCCTTAAGAAAACTTGTGCAATGTTAAAGGAAATATTCCTTTTTTAAAAAAATTACTTTATTTATTTAATTTATTTTTGGCTGTGTTGGGTCTTCGTTTCTGTGCGAGGGCTTTCTCTAGTTGTGGCGAGCGGGGGCCACTCTTCATCGCGGTGCGCGGGCCTCTCACTATTGCGGCCTCTCTTGTTGCGGAGCACAGGCTCCAGACGCGCAGGCTCAGTAGTTGTGGCGCACGGGCTTAGTTGCTCTGCGGCATGTGGGATCTTCCCAGACCAGGGCTCGAAACCGTGTCCCCTGCATTGGCAGACAGAGTCTCAACCACTGCACCACCAGGGAAGCCCCGAAAGGAAATATTTCAAACCAATGATTTTTTTTTTAAAAAGCTGATTTAATCAACAGTGTTGGGGGACAAGTGGCCAGTTATTTAATAAAACAAGGCTGGATTCCTATATAGAAATTAATTCCAATTGGATTGAAGATGAAAGAAAGAAAGAAAGAAAGAAAAGAAAGAAAGAAAGAAAGAAAGAAAGAAAGAAAGAAAGAAAGAAAGAAAGAAAGAAAGAAAGAAAGAAAGAAAGAAAGAAAGAAAGAAAGAAAGAGAAAGAAAGGAGGGAGGAAAGAAAGAAAGAAGGAAAGGAAGGAATGAAGGAAGGAAAGAAAAAAGAAACATAGAGGAAAGAAAACAATATGTTTACAATCTCATAATGAAGGAAATCTTTTCAAGCAAGCTATGAAAACAAGTCATAAAGAAAAATATCAACAAATTAGATATGATACAAATAAATATCTTTAAGATAGCCATGGCGGGGGGCGGGAAGGGGAGGGGATGTAAAGTCAAAAGTCAGACAAAGGTGTGTATGGGGACAGGTTTGCAATTCATGTGACAGATACAGGGTGAATTTCCTTAATAGACAAAGATCTCTTACAAACTAATATGGAGAACCTTAAACCCACAACAAACAGACAAGTAACAGATTTCAAGCAGCGTGCTCACACACACACACACACACACACACACACACACACTAAAGCTGTCATAGAACATATAAAAATGGTCAACTGCACTTACAGTGAAAGAAACCCCATATGCCCTGTTTTCCTATGAGAATGGCGAGGATTTAAAGGAAGAACGATACTCGGTGTTAGCGAGGGTGTAGCAAAAAGCTCATGGTGGAACATAAGTCTGGGTAATTTGATAGAATCTCTATACATTTAAAATACACATAGCCTTCAATCCAATAATTCTACTTCGGGCTTCCCTGGTGGCGCAGTGGTTGGGAATCCGCCTGCCGATGCAGGGGACACGGGTTCGTGCCCCGGTCCGGGAGGATCCCACGTGCCGCGGAGCGCCTGGGCCCGTGAGCCATGGCCGCTGAGCCTGCGCGTCCGGAGCCTGTGCTCCGCAACGGGAGAGACCACAACAGTGAGGCCCGTGTACCACTAAAGAAAAAAAAAAAAAAAAAAAACAATAATTCTACTTCAAGGGATTAATTTTGTTGATAAACTGGTACAACTACACAAAAATTAATCTACAAAAATGCCCCTTGGGCCACTGTCAGTAATAGAAAACAACCTGATATAACCTGGATGGTTTTTGGTAGGAAACGAGATGGCAGACCTATACAGTTGAATACTATGGGGTCGTATTTTAAATGACAATATATCAATGATAAATTGTAAAATAATGAAAAAGCAAGTTGCAGAACGGCATGTGTGCTAGAGAGAGATGCACTCTCCACTCTCCGGCATCCTGCCCTTTGCCCTTGGAGACAGCTTGTATGGACCACATCAGTGCAGCCGCCACTGGGCAGCCCCGATAGCAGACCAGAGGTAGTAGAGGAGAGAGAGGTCCAAGGATGTATCCCCCTCGCTCCCTCATGGCAAGGATGCCTCAGGCTGGCCGTGCACCCCCAGCCAAAAAGCAGCGAGTGTTCACTCAACTTTCTCCCTCTCATTTCAGTAACTATTCCTTCCCCTTATTTCTTCAGCCCGAGGCTGGGGCCACCTCTGTCACTATTGGCTCCCATCTCCTGCTCTGTCTTGTGTGGTTCCCCAAAGTATCACCCATCTCTTTGTAACTAACCCCTTTGCAACTAACTGAACTTTCTGGAAATTACCCTCAATAGAATATGTCATTTGTTTCCTACTGGGATTCTGATTATACTGTGTATACTATGATGCCATTTATGGACCAAAACCACTGTCATACACACACACACACACACACACACACACACACACACACACACACACACACACATAAAAAAATGCCAGGAAGGATCCACAGAAAACTGTTGTCAGTGATCACCTCTGGGGAATGGAGTTGGTTGGTAAAATTGGGAACAATGAGTGTTACATTTTCCTTTGTATAAATTTGTGCTAATTGAGGTTTTTCCCAAACAAAACCAGCATTTATTACTTTTAAAACAGAGAGATGTTTTAAGAGAGAGAATTACAAATTTGCCACTGTGCCCTCTGTCTTTAAGTCTTTGATCAGTTCTTTGAGGTGCCTTTGAGGGGTCAGATCTCTTCATAAAGAACACCTCTATCCTAAACCTCTATTCTAATAACTGCCCCGATTAGACACGGGGGCCCTTGGAGCTAAAAGCCTGGAACAGACTCTCCCCTCCATTCCACACCAACAGAAAACATTGAAAACATGAGTGTGTTTGCTTCATCTTATCTGATACAAAAGTTATGAGGACTGGCATGGAATGCCCAGGAATCTGGTCAAGGAATATTTAAAACATTAAAAAAAAAAAAAAAAAAAAGAAGAAGTCTGTTGAGCAAAAGAGAATCTAGGATTTCTCAGAATCAAGGGAGAATGATGAGGCCAATGTGCCTTCTTTCTCCTGAAGACGTGCCCTCTCTCAGCCATGCTAATTTGGAGGAGGCTGAAATTCAACCAATATCAGGAAGATGAGATTATCTAAAATCTCTTTATAAAATGTCTGCCAGCATCAGACTTGGACTGGGACCTGGCATGAGATATTTGACAAGGGAGAGAGGGGATGGGACCTGTTGACAGAAACACAGGTTGCTTTCCAATAACATTAGAGGCCAATTCTTTGTTGTCCACTAAGCCCAAGTCCCGTCTGAAGTGGCTCCCTATCTGAGATGGTTTCCATTTCTCTGTAGCATCAGATTCTCAGATCCCTTTGTCACTGTTGACCAAGGCCACAATCGAGTTATCCCCAGTGGCTTCCTTCAGAATGTCCCTTGCCCTACAGCAGCCTGGCAGAACATCTCTGGCTGTGCATCAGTTCTGGCTTCCAAGGCCAATGACTGTGCACGCAATTGTACCTCTGGTCATGTCACCTGTGACTTCATTTCCTTTAAGTCACTGTTTCATCGAGGGATGGAGAAATACTTCTCAATGGCTCAGAGCTCTTCATAGAAAGTGTTGCATTACAATTCCAACAAGCAAGGATAAAACGAAACAACCTTATTTATGCTATGCAATCAAGTTATAAGTTACACAGAGAAATGTCTATTTTTAATGTCAAGATATTTCCCTCCTCTATGAGTTGTCTGAAGGCTTACACTGCTAGGACCCTGATATTTCTATCACATGCAGCCAACCATGCAGCATTCAGTTCAACAGACTTCTTTGGTTTGAATCCTCTATGCCAGTCATTTGCCAGAAACTGGGAGGCAGTGATGAATAAGACAGCACCCCTTCCCAGTTGGGAACACAGAAAAGTGAGTAAGTAAAAGCAGCCCATTGTGTTTCATGTAATAGTGGGACTAGGTGTGAGGTACTGATGTAGCACTGAAGTGTGTGATGCATTCGGGAGGGGAAGAGAGAGCTGGGAAGGCTTCATAGAGGAGGTCTCTGGATCATGGTTTTGAAGGTTGCATAGGAGTTTTCAAGACATACAAGAAGAGAAAAGACATTTTGGACATAGGTCCAGGCATCTACAAAGGCCCCAAGATATAGTTGGACTTGCTGGGGCTGAGTGCTGAGAGCAGAGTGTCAGGAAATAATCTATATTCCTTTAACACAGAATTGAATTTTATTCTGCAGGCAAAAGGAAGCCCTGACAGGGGAGAAACACGGTCAGATGGCAGTTTCACTGTGAGTGCTGGGGTGGGAATTAGCCTAGTGGGGGTATCACAGTATTATTATTATGAACAATAGAATATCAATAAAGCTGGCATAACGCATTCTCCTGAAGGGCACCCTCTTTTACTGCTAGAAGAAATAATGCTTTGTCCTACATCAGCTCTTCCTTCTAGAAAGCTCGAAGAAGCTTGTGAACTTTGCCTCTTTAATCTTTTCCAACATCTCTGAGGACAGGGTGAGGAGATAACACCTAAACTCGGCACTCAGACACAAAGACCGGCATGTGAATTACGCAAAAGGAGGGCTTTGATCTCCGTCAACTTCACCCATTCCCCGGCTCCCCCCAGGGGAAGAGGACCCTGGCCCTGGACCTCCAGGGTGGAGACAGGATTTGAGGGCTCTCGATCTGAATTGCCCACCGCCAGCCTGTACTGAGACTTTTCCAAATAATGGGCTTTTCATTGGAAAAAGCTTGGACCGTACAGAAAAAAGAATAAACACAGGCATACAAATCAGTAGTTATTCCATAACCCAGAGATGATGACTTTTTTTTTTTTTTTTTTTTTTTTTTTTTTTTTTGCAGTACGCGGGCCTCTCACTGTTGTGGCCTCTCCCGTTGCGGAGCACAGGCTCCGGACGCGCAGGCGCAGCGGCCACGGCTCACGGGCCCAGCCGCTTCGCGGCATGTGGGATCCTCCCGGACCGGGGCACGAACCCGTGTCCCCTGCATCGGCAGGCGGGCTCTCAACCACTGCGTCACCAGGGAAGCCCGTTGACTTTTAACATTTGGATGTATTTCCTTCTGGTCTTCTTGGCCACACAATAAAATCAGAATGAGAGAGAATATACAATTTTGTGTCCCAATAACTTTCAATCCTACTGAAGGTGGAGGGAGACTTGAGAAAATGGGCATCATATAAGGAGTAAAAAAAGGAAAACGTACTGCAATTTGTTACAGTGATCAAGATCTGTGAGACAGAAAACTGCATAGAAGTGAAGGTCATTTCCACAACCTCTGTTCTAAACTCCTCTCAAGCAGGAAAAGTTCAATGAAGTTTTAAGTTACAGTTGGACTGTGTAGGCAACCTCACAATCCCCTCCAAAGCCTGGTTAATCTGACTCTGAAACTATAAAATGACAAAGGACCAGATTAATCTCAGAGGCTTTAACTCCAAGTTTGATTCTTCTGAAAAGAGGAAGTGTGAAATTTTGAAACAGACTGGGATGGAAACCTAGTCCAGCCACTAACTAGTTGGGTGGCCTTAATCAAAACATTCAATTTCTCTAAACCTCAGTTTCCTCATCTGTAAAATGGGAATGATATGTCCACCGTCATAAATGTTTGGGAATTTAAAAAGGGTTGAAGCATGCAGTAAGCACTCCATAAAGATACTTCACCATCATCACTCTCACTTTCAGGTCCCTAAGAAATCAAGTAGAAGTCATCACTCACTTCTGAGGCCCCTGGAGGGATCTGTCAGGATCTACCACCTTCACTCCTTTCCACACAGGACCTTCTTTGCATCCGTTACTAACCTGAACCTCTCACCATCACCCCTGCCATGACCTCTAAAGCGGCACTCAATTTCTGAAGCTCTTTTCATTTTGAAAGAGCTCCGGTTCCTATTGTATCTGGTGTGTCCAATCCATTCCCAGGATCTCAGAGGATGTTGCCATACTCACTGGGCTTCTGCCACCCTTGGCCCAGTCCTCCAGGTGGCACTCATGCCCTGTGATGCAATTCTCTTGCTTGGCTTAGCCCTCTAGCAGACAGGAGCTCTTTGAGGGCAGAACTGCATCTTGGTCATCTCTGTAGAACTACTCCCTATAGCTCCAATGGCCAAGCAGAGAGAACAGAGCCAATAAACACTTACGGAAAGAGTGATGTATACAATAATTCAAACTATATGGCATGGTTTTCTACAGCTATAATATTGGCAAACCAGCAGTTCTTTTCTTTCCATTGTCTGACTCTGATAAAAAAAAAAGAACAGAACACCTCAATGCCACCCTAGAGGTTCACAGAAGATGAGGGGGCCAAACAGCACAAGCCAGGCCATCTGCCCCAGAAGCCACTCCTATCCACCAGGACACCCTGGCAATGCCGCAGCCACGCAGGCGAACTGACCTTCTCTTTCAGCACTAGTGGACTTGGCAGGCTCTCAGCTGGAAGAGGCAGCCCTTTCTCCTCCGGAAGTCCTGAACCATCACGGTCAACCCAGTCCTTTGAAGCCCAAAGGGCTCACGTGCATCTCAACATAATTTACCAGAACCGCGCTGATGAGAATAAGGTCTCATTCACAAAGATTCGACTTCAGAGCAACACCATCCCTAAATGCTCTCATGTGCCAATGACACCTCCTCTCCTCTCTAGAAACGTCCTCATGACCCACACTTGAAGCCCTCACCAGCCAAGTGGGGCAAAAAAGAGATCTGCAGGATGACTGCTCTAGTTATCTATGACCTCATTAACAAATTACTCCAATTATTCCAAAACTCAGTGGCTAAAAGAAAAAAAAAGGCAAGCATTTTATTAGAGCTCATGATTTTATGGGTCAAGAACTTGGGCGAGGCTCAGCTGGATACATCTTCTGCTCCATATGGCATCAACTGAAATCGTTCAGTGGAATTCGGTGCGCGGAAGGGCTGGTCAGGAGGACCGGATGCCTTCACTCCCATGTCTGGTGCCCAGGGGGGGATGGCTGGAAGGCTGGCACAGCTAGCCTGAAGAGGCATCACGTGGCCTTTCCCGCACCAGGGTCTCCGGTAGTCAGACTCTTTCTGCGATGGCTCAAAGTTCTCAGAGGGTTCCAAGAGCCAGGAAGCATAAGCCTCTGATTTCTCAGTAGCACCATTTCTACCCTGTTCTATTGGTCACAAAGCCCACTCAGATGCAAAAGGTTGAGATACAAACCCCACCTTTTGGTGGGAGGGCTGCCAAAGAATTCACAGGCAACTTTATTTAAAAAAAAATTGTTTTAGGTTTCTTTTTTTTAAGATCTTTATTGGAGTATAATTGCTTTACAATGGTGTGTTAGTTTCTGCTGTATAACAAAGTGAATCAGCTATACGTATACATATATCCCCATATCCCCTCCCTCTTGCGTCTCCCTCCCTCCCTCCCTATCCCACCCCTCTAGGTGGTCACAAAGCACCAAGCTGATCTCCCTGTGCTATGCAGCTGCTTCCCACTAGCTAGCTATTTCACATTTGTATATATGTCCATGCCACTCTCTCCCTTCCTCGCAGCTTACCCTTCCCTGTCCCCATGTCCTCAAGCCCATTCTCTACATCTGCATATTTATTCCTGTCCTGCCCCTACATTCTTCGGAACCTTTTTTCTTTTAGATTCCATATATATGCGTTAGCATACAGTATTTGTTTTTCTCTTTCTGACTTACTTCACTTGGTATGACAGACTCCAGATCCATCCACCTCACTACAAATAACTCAATTTTGTTTCTTTTTATGGCTGAGTAATATTCCATTGTATATATGTGCCACATCTTCTTTATCCATTCATCTGTCGATGGACACTTAGGTTGCTTCCATGTCCTGGCTATTGTAAATACTGCTGCAATGAACATTGTGGTACATGACTCTTTTTGAATTATGGTTTTCTCAGGGTATATGCCCAGTAGTGGGATTGCTGGGTCACATGGTAGTTCTATTTTTAGTTTTTTAAGGAACCTCCATACTGTTCTCCATAGTGGCTGTATCAATTTACATTTCCACCAACAGTGCAAGAGGGTTCCCTTTTCTCCACACCCTCTCCAGCATTTATTGTTTGTAGATTTTCTGATGATGGCCATTCTGACCAGTGTGAGGTGATACCTCGTTGTAGTTTTGATTTGCATTTCTCTAATGATTAGTGATGTTGAGCATTCTTTCACGTGTTTGTTGGCCATCTGTATATCTTCTTTGGAGAAATGTCTACTTAGGTCTTCGGCCCATTTCTGAATCGGGTTGTTTGTTTTTTGATATTGAGCTGCATGAGCTGCTAGTGTATTTTGGAGATTAATCCTTTGTCAGTTGCTTCATTTGCAAATATTTTCTCCCAATCTGAGGGTTGTCTTTTCATCTAGTTTATGGTTTTCTTTGCTGTGCAAAAGCTTTTAAGTTTCATTGGGTCCCATTTGTTTATTTTTGTTTTTATTTGCATTTCTCTAGGAGGTGGGTCAAAAAGGACCTTGCTGTGATTTATGTCATAGAGTGTTCTGCCTATGTTTTCCTCTAAGAGTTTTATAGCGTCTGGCCTTACATTTAGGTCTTTAATCCATTTTGAGTTTATTTTTGTGTATGGTGTTAGGGAGTGCTCTAATTTCATACTTTTACATGTAGCTGTCCAGTTTTTCCTGCACCACTTATTGAAAAGCCTGCCTTTTCTCCATTGTATATTCTTGCTTCCTTTATCAAAGATAAGGTGACCATATGTGGGTGGGTTTATCTCTGGGCTTTCTATCCTGTTCCATTGATCTATATTTCTGTTTTTATGCCAGTACCATACTGTCTTGATTACTGTAGCTTTGTAGTATAGACTGAAGTCAGGGAGCCTGATTCCTCCAGCTCCATTTTTCTTTCTCAAGATTGCTTTGGCTATTTGGGGACTTTTGTGTTTCCAAACAAATTATGAAGTTTTTTTGTTTTAGTTTTGTGAAAAAAGCCATTGGTACTTTGATAGGGATTGCATTGAATCTGTAGATTGCTTTGGGTAGTATAGTCATTTTCACAATGTTGATTCTTCCAATCCAAGAACATGGTATATCTCTCCATCAGTTTGTATCATCTTTAATTTCTTTTTTTTTTTTTTTTTTTTGCGGTATGCGGGCCTCTCACTGTTGTGGCCTCTCCCGTTGCGGAGCACAGGCTCCGGACGCGCAGGCCTAGCGGCCATGGCTCACGGGCTTAGTTGCTCCGCGGCATGTGGGATCTTCCCGGACCAGGGCACAAACCCGTGTCTCCTACCTCGGCAGGCGGATTCTCAACCACTGCGCCACCAGGGAAGCCCTTTAATTTCTTTCATCAGTGTCTTATAGTTTTCTGCACACAGGTCTTTTGACTCCTTAGGCAGGTTTATTCCTAGGTATTTTATTCTTTTTGTTGCAATGGTAAATGGGAGTGTTTCCTTAATTTCTCTTTCAGATTTTTCATCATTAGTGTATAGGAATGCCAGAGATTTCTGTGCATTAATTTTGTAACCTGCTACTTTACCAAATTCATTGATTAGCTCTAGTAGTTTTCTGGTGGCATCTTTAGGATTCTCTATGTATAGTATCATGTCATCTACAAACAATGACAGTTTAACTTCTTCTTTTCTGATCTGGATTCCTTTTATTTCTTTTTTGTCTCCGATTGCTGTGGCTAAAACTTCCAAAACTATGTTGAATAATAGTGGTGAGAGTGGGCAACCTTGTCTAGTGCCTGATCTTAGTGGAAATGATTTCAGTTTTTCACCACTGAGAATGATGTTGGCTGTGGGTTTGTCATATATGGCCTTTATTATGTTGAGGTACATTCCCTCTATGCCTACTTTCTGGAGAGTTTTTATCATAAATGGGCGTTGAATATTGTCCAAATCCTTTTCTGCATCTATTGAGATTATCATATGGTTTTTTTTCTTCAATTTGTTAATATGGTGTATCACATTGATTGATTTGCGTATTCACAGGCACCTTTAATCCTTCAGATAGAAAAAGACTGTCATGCTAGGGTGGCTGACGTTTTCCCCTGGAATTATCTCTGTCTCAGTGATGTTTCCACATCAATACCCACAGTCCCTAGCTCAGCCAAGCAAAGACAAAACCATTTTCCTTGTGAACTCAGACATCCCTGGGTCTCACTGGCCTGTGACTAGCAATGGGGTCATGGAAACTTTAATTTAGGATTTTGACTAGCATGCCACCCCTACCTGTACAATGGCTGAATCTTCACCTTTTACTCTTAAGTTTCCCCAAGTTACTTCTGGGGGTTCCAGGGGGATATCTCCAGGGGAAGTGTGTTGAAGACTGTTCACTCAGAACTAAGTCCTCTCAAGTTGTTCACAGACCTCCTTGCTCTTCACTGAGATCCTCAGGATAGATAGATAGATAGATAGATAGATAGATAGATAGATAGATAGATAGATAATAAATAGATAGATAGGTGATAAATGGATAGATAGATGACACATAGGGATAGGTAGAGATAGACAGACAATAGATAAATGATAGATAGAGAGATAGATAATAAATGGATGGATAGATAGATAATAGGTAAAAGATAGATAGATGACAGAGATAGACAGGTAGATAGATGATAACTAGATGAATAGATAGATGATACATATATAGATAGATAAATAGATAGATAGTTAGGGAGCTAGCTCACACGCCATATTTGTTTATTTACTTACTATGATGTTACAAGAACTGGCCAGTACACCCAGCCAAGGCCTCTGATTCCAGCACAGTCTACAGTCCACTTGCTTTCCTGACACTCATGTGCTCTTCTGTGCTGTGACCTCTTCATCCAAAATTGCTACCCCAAATCCCATCCTGGAGAGAGCTGCTCACAATGCAGCCACATCCTTCTCAGGGCTTCCTCACTAGAGAGAGGTGCTCAGTGGGCCGGGGCCTCTCTCTCTCCCCGATCCTGGACAGTTATGGTCATGGGCCCTTTCGTCATGAACCCAGAGCCCAAACTGTCCCACTCAGCCCATTAGACAATAGTCCTCAGTTCCCTGCATCAACACAGGTTGGCTCTGACCAGGTGGGTCATGGAGCCCAAACTGTTTGAGACTTGGGCTGCACCCTAGAAGCCTGGCCATTTCTGTCCACTCTGGGAGGTTGCATTTTGGCAGACGGCACAACAACGCGACTCAGGGCGTAGCTGGGAGTCGGGGGCATGTGGGCTTGAATCACAACTTGTCTACGCACTAGATGTGTAATCTGCAGAAAGGCTTTTAACCTCTCAGCCTCGGTTTCCACATCTATGAGATGAAGATAATGCTATCCATCTCACAGGGGGATTGCAATAACTAAATAAACAAGACAATTGAATATAGAATCCATTCCCCCAAAAAGTGCTGAAAAATGGTAGCTATTAATAAGATGAGGGTGGCGGTGTTGGTGTTATTATTGCACCAACTTACCTGGTTCTGCCCCTGAGCCCTCAGCTATGATGTCCTGGGTCTAGCAGCACCCATGACCACATCACAGAGTTCCTTAGGCCCTCATCTGTTCTCCTTGCTCTGACAACGATCTGTATGCCAGTCTTTACCCTATCCGCCATTCATCCATTAATTCATTCATTTAACATATGTTTGTGGAGTCACTATTACAAGCTGAGCATTGACCTAGGGGCTAGAGATACAGCAGAGATTTGGTCATGGCCCTAACAGATCTCCCAACACCACTAGCCCATTTCCTGTTCTGATTCAGGTGATAGCTGACGACCTTGACTCACAAATCTCACAGCTGGAAGGTCACTTCCAGTCTCTCTGGGCCTTGAATTCAGGTCCACTCTGCTTTTGGCATCTGCAGTTCCTGACCCAGTTTGGCTCAGCTACGCTCTCACATTCTCTCTCTTGCCCCCTTCTCTCCCAGCTTCCCCGAGTGGAGACCCCACCCAAACAAGCCCAAGCCTCTGGGGACCAGGGTTTGCATCAGCCCACCCAGCCAGTACCCTGGACCCAAGAGCTCACTTCCCCAAACTTAGAGAGAGCTATGAAAAGCATAAGAGCTATTATTTATTAGGTATCTCCTAAGCTCTTCACAAGGGTGCTTTCATTTACTCCTCCCAGCAAGTATATGTGCTAGAAGCCTTCATCTCCACTTTACAACTACGGGGACTTGAGACTTAGAAGGGGGACAAGAACGTGCCCAAGTCAGCTCGTACGTAGGAGGAGACATTCAAGCCCAGGTCGCGTGAGAATTGAAGATGAGAGATTGGACAAGCTACACAGAAAGTTAATGGACGTTTGTGTCCCCCACTTCCGAGGAGTTATTCATCCTTTGGAGCATTTTCATTTACGTGAGTCTCCCTGTGGTGGACATGGCAACTAGTTAGTAGGAAAGCATCCCTGTCAAGGACGGAGCGGATATGTGGTGTAGAGCAGAGGGAGATCGTAGAAAACACTTGAGGTGGAGTGACCAGCACTTTTCCAATGTTCCCCGCCCACCCGCGGGACCTGGCTGAACCCGTTCTTTCCAAGACCCCGCTATCCTGTGGCATTTGAGCTGCTTTCTGTTTCCTGCAAATGAGCCCTCTAAGTCCATCACTCATAAGGACAGTGCCTGCCTTCCTTTCCTCTCTAACTCCCTGTTGTGTAGTCCTGCGCAGGACACAGTGTGGATACCCAAATCTGATGGCTAAGTCCACAGCAGCAGCCTTTTAAACTTTTTAAATAAAAGCTGGGGTTTTGTTCTTTTTTTTTTTTTTTTTTTCTTTTTCCACGTTTGTTTGGAAGGAACAAAATGTCCTCTTCTATTCCACGTGGAATATGTACCTCCTTCAGCACTATTTGCCAAAGTGTTCTAAAATTGAAAATTGTTGTGAGCTAAAATGGTCTGTCCTCTCCTGCAATTTTATTCTGTCTCAGAATAATGCTGTGATGAGGAAAGAATGGATGTTTGATACAGGAAGATCCTGCTTTTACCAACATAACACACAGAATCATCAAACCATTTTCATCCAACACAACAAAAGCCTGGGACTTCCAAATTTGTGTGGGTATATCGGGGGAGGGGAGGGATGCCATTAAGAGGCCCCTGGGAATGACGGCTCAGCCTGTATGAAAACCAGCATGTTCTCACAAAGGTGAGAACCACGGAGGCTGGAGAGCGTGGGCTTTGGTGTCAGAATGATCAACATGTCAGTTTCAGCTCCACGTGTACCAGCTCTGCAACCTGACACAGTAGCTTAGTGTCCTTGAACCTCAGTTTTAACATCTGTAAAATGGAGACCAAAATGCAGACAGTAGGTTGGCTTGTTGGATCAAATAAGAAAACATATAAAATATCTAGTATAATAAATAATACACGGTGAGCACTTTATTTTATCACAGAAGCAACGTTCAATCAAATATACCTATCAGTAATTAATTAATCCATTATTCAAGTGGCTTGTTCTCAGTAAAACCAGTATTAGAAATAGCCCAGAGTGTCGGAGATAAAATCCGTTTTGCTGCCTCTTAATTATCTCCTGAAGTCGCCCACGCTTTCTCAATTCTGGTTCCTGAAGACGAAACACAGCCTCCAAATCTCATGAAAGCCAGGTATCCTCCATCTGCCAAGCTGGTCTCAGGAAAAGCTGACTCACATTCTCATGCAACCAAGGGTGGGGTCCCTTACAGAGGCATGTGTGCCCCTCACCACTTGCTACACACCTTCCCTTCCTTTCTCTCCCCCCTTTCAATGGTCTGAGAAGTAGGTTCACTCATGGTGAAGATAAAATTGCAGAACATTTAGACAACGTAAAACAGAACAAAATAGGCTCAAGCTCCGTAAACCACTTAAAAATTATTCATTGTACAAAAATCTATTGATTTGCTTCCTGTGAAGGTGGCTTTTACATGTCAATAAGACTGGGCCACAGGGTGCCCCGATATTGGATCAGGCCTTATTCTGTTTCTGGAAGGGTGTTTGGGGATGAGATTAACATTTAATTCGGAAGATGAATAAAGTAGATTGTCCTCCCTACCGTGGGTGGGCTTCATTTGAAGGCTTGAATAGAACAAAAAGGCTGAGTAAGAGGAAACTCCCACCTGGTGGCCTTTGAACTGGGATTCATTTTTTTTTCCTGCCTCTGGACTCAAACTGAACTGAAAACTCAGCTCTTTCTAGGTCTCACGCCTGCGGGTCTTACACTGGATCTAAACCACCAGTTCTCCTATGGGTTCTGTTTCTGTGGAGAATTCTGACACATACAGTTACTAAAGACTGTTTTTGTCTAGTCATTAAAACAGGAATTTGAGTAACTTCTGGGCAGTATCGGTCACACAGTGAGACGGAGTTAGAGCCGATACACTGCGGCTTTTCTCGAACGTGATGTGCGTGGCCAGCCTCTCTCCTTTACCCTGCCCTTCATCCCTAACCAGTCCGACCAGTGACGTTTGGCTGCAGTTATTACAGTTAAGGAAGACAAAGTGACAGGCCTGCCTCTCCCCTACAGCAGTGCACCTAGAGGAAGGAAAACAGTAAACGTACTCGGAGAACTCACCTTCTAAGCCATCAGAAAAAGACAAACTTGAACATCAGGTCTCTTTCAGCCTGGAAGAGACACTGGCCAGTCCTGCACGCGTTGGATTAGGGACTGCCCGCTGGCCATCCTGACAACAGGCCAGAGGGTATGCCAGCCAGCTGGGGAGAAGTGGGTGAAAGCAGGAGAGATGTCACGCTGTATGAGGGCTGGTCTACCCTCGCCTGGGGAACATTTATTCCCTTTAGCTCGCCTTTCATTTATTCACTCCTTCAGTTTTTCACACAACAGATATTTACTGAGTGCCCGAGGTCCAAAGCTCCGGTGGCAGGAGCGCAAAGTATTCACTCTGGGGTTAAATAGTCTGGCCTAGAGCCTGAGAGCGGGCAAGCCTTGCGAAGAAGCGACCTGTGCCCAGGAACAGGCCTGGGTCTGCGCAGACGGAGGGCCGGGGGGGCAGGTCCAGCAGGAATAGGGAGGTGGGGGGGGGACAGGGCCAAGAGTCAGGATTCCTCTCCCTGGTGAGGATGCGGAAGGCCGTCAAGCCAAAGGGCACAGGGCCAGCCAAAGAATTTGAACTTGAGCCAAACCCACCCCAGGGACAGAGAATTTTTGAGTATGTCATAGGACCTATATTTCAGGAAAATAAATCTGACAGGGGAAGTTTAACCCCATTTCCTATTTTTCTGGATTTCTTTTTAATTTCTTTCTTTCTGTTTCACTGCAAAGGCCTAGATGTTGAACATGAAAGACCTTTAAAAGTGGAGAAAAGGGAGACGAAAGACACTTATTTCTTCTCCTGCGGTAGAGTCTTAAGTATATGCTTTATCTTTCCCACTAGATAAAAAGTTTCTCGACGCCAGTGGCCACAGCTCACTCAGGACCCCCTGCTGCTCTGTGGCCTGTTTCCGACTTGCTGTCTGCAAGCGGGCCTAGCAGCTTCTGGGGGCTTTCCCTTGATGTCCCCCATGGAAGCACAGGATGAACTTTAGGGCCACAGAGTGTCAGAGCTTGAAGAAATTGCTTCCAATCTCAGAGGTGGAAACGGAAAGAGATGTGAGAAGGATGAAGCAATGAGTCCACCACAGATTCAAGACAAGGATCCAGGTGGGCTCATTCCCGGTCCAGTGTTCCCTCATCCCAGACATGGGTTGTGATGGAAGAGAACATCCCCAGATTCAGGCCAAGAGACAGGCCTGTAAAACCGACAGGGCTCCATAGGCCCATGCTGGAGTCACACAAACGGCACCAGACAAGCACAGAGCAAGGGTGCCTACCTGCCCATAGCCTGTCCCTGCAGCCTCCTGGCTGGTTTAAAATGTGAGACTAATCTGACAGCAGAACTACCCCTTCCATTCTCCCCAGAATGTTCCAAGCTACTGGAAACCTTGGGGCCACAAGATCAAGTTACAAATGGCTTTGTGTTTCATGAACTTCAGAATTCTGCAAGCCAAAGAAATGGAATGGGCTTTTAATATATACCCAAAATAATTAGTTTAAAATTCCTAATCATTCCAGAATCACAAAATGGGAGACTTGGGAGAGACTCTGGACCCTCTCTCATCCAATTCTTCTTTGTACATGTGGGAGTACCGAGGCCTGGGCAGGACAAAAGACCTGAGATTTGCCCAGGCTGGTGTTTTACAGCATCTCTTTAGAGCCAAGGTCACAGCTCAGACACCCAGAGGACAGGCAGGTAATGGAGTAAGCAAGGCTGGGTGCAGGAAGGGGAGGGGGCACGATACAGAGTGAAAAGGGCTCTCGTGGGTACATTGAGAGTTGTCCCCACGCAGTTCCAGAAATGGTTGCTATGGGCACAGATAGGCTATGTTACCAGGCATTTTTCCCAAAAAACCCCCTGAAAGTCAGAATTTTATATGAAATCGCTACCTTTTAAAAAAGGTTGAGAACTGAGTCAAGATTTTTAAACTTTCTGCCAGAAACATGAGTCTGTGGGCAGAAGGTGGCAGGTGGGCCTCCGACCTGTGACCTCTGGCCCAGAGGATGGAGGCCAAGTGCATGGAGGCCAGCACAGGGCCCTCCTCTCAGTGCCTTTTCTCCCTGTGCATCTGTCTCTTTATGCCTGTCTGAGTGTGACAACACATCTTTTTAGTCATCTGGGAACTTACAGAGCTGAGTCTCTACTTTCAGCTCTCTTGCATCAGGTCGAATCACCTACATGCAGGTAATTCTGACCTCTGTGGGTGAATCACTTGGGCTCCATAAAGATTTCCCCAGCTCAGCCTTGGTTTCCATCAGTGTAAAGTATTAGATAACCTTGACATAAGACATGTGCATATGGACCAAAACAGAATGTGACCGGCTGATCCCAGCGTTAATAATCTGGTAGCCCTGTTATGGGCACAGTGTTTTCGATGGAACAGCTGCAGGACAGCCATCTGGCTCGAGCAAGCTAGAAAACCCAAAGAGAAATGAAAAGAGCATCCCTTCACATTTACCCTCAAACCCTGCTGTTGAAAATTAACAAGACATCTTTGAAATTGCTCCAAATAGAAAAGTAATTAAAATAGGAAAGCCTGGTCTCATCTCATTCCGTTTCCAGCACTGGGAAGAACCCACCTGAGGCTGTAAATTCCCTCTGGGTAAGTAGCTAACAGGCCTGACACCCAGCTGCATATTTACATTGATGTTTATACTAATAACATCTCACTCCTTATTTGGAAAAGCCACAGGAAGCACAAAGGCTTCATTTGGGGGCTCTGTAGCATTGGATAAAAGGCATTTCAAATGGTTTTCACACTCCAGCTTTGTATAGCCTACACTGCGAGATTCCGGAGAAATAACCTTAACGGTCCTCTCATCCTGCACAGAATCCTCTAGCTGACACTGCGTCCAGCTACATCATTGAGTGACCCTAAGCTCTGAAAAAATTATGGTACCCTGCTCCCCATCCTTACCCATGTCTGTGATTCCGAACACACTCCAAATCCTAACACAAGCAAAACTTATGCGATGAGAAAGTCAAAATAGCTTTCCCTAGATATCTAAGGTTGAAAAATTCTGGATTAAGTCCATGAAATGGAAACTTTCTTCATTTTTGTGGTGCCCTGTTTTGGGTGTCCCAAGCCTGGGTCCAGGTGGTCTGTTTGGTAATAGAGCACCAGCCTTGCTGAGACAGGGCCTCGGTGAGGACGGTGAGCTGCCTGGGCTGCCCTGTGACAGGGACACGTGAGCACTTCTGCAGAGGCCATCTAGTTCAATGACCCACACCTGTAGCAAGGTGTGACCCTGATCCCAGAAATTTCAAATACACCGCATACTGCTTCATTATTTCAATCGTCTACCAGTAAAAGGAGCACCTAACCCCTTGGTGACTTTAATAATCGCCAAGTAAAGGAAAGTACACTTCCAAACTTTTTCCTAGGACTCCTGGATTCCACTCTTGAACTGCATCACTGGTGACAAGTCAATCTGCACGTCTTTCCAAAAACTCACCTAAGATGGTTTTCAGGAGCCCAGCGTGATCAATTAAGTACCCTTGGCCACGTAAGGACATGCATGTTCTAATTAGTTAGGTATGCAAAACACAAGGAGCATTGGATTTGAAACAGAGGAAGAGATTTGGAGAGTTCAGGTAAAGGTTCATCAGTTAGCTCCCAGAGAAATTAATTAATTGCTTCTGCTTTCTGTCCCCCATTTAGCTCCACAAATATGTTACAAGCCAGAGCTTTCCCTCTGGCCTTTCAGCCATGTCTCTGAAGTTCCCCGTTTCTTCAGTGATGTGCTTCCCTTGCCCGGCTGGATGCTCCCTGACTGTATGGATGTGGCCAGGACATCCTCCAGGGTGCCTAATTCACGGATAATTAGTCTGAACTAAAAACGTAATCTGCTCAGGGTAACTGACTCTATATGAAGTCAGCTTAAAAAATAATGTCGGGCCTCCCTGGTGGCGCAGTGGTTGAGAGTCTGCCTGCCGATGCAGGGGACACGGGTTCGTGCCCCGGTCCGGGAGGATCCCACGTGCCGCGTAGCGGCTGGGCCCGTGAGCCATGGCCGCTGAGCCTGCGCGTCCGGAGCCTGTGCTCCGCAACGGGAGAGGCCACGACAGTGAGAGGCCCGCATACCAAAAAAAAAAAAAAAAAAGAAAAAAAAAAAAAAATGTCTACCCTGGGCTTCACGGATTTGTATATGACATGATTATTTCTTAAGTCAAATGGAAATCACAGGAGGTCTAATCCCCTTTTAGGTGTGTAGACCGTCACTGGTAATTCTGATGGCGAGGGGGAAGCAAGACACGCTCCATAAACACATCACTGTGATTTTGACCCAAAGCACAGAATTTCAATGGAATTATTCTAAGATGTCCCTCAAACAGGGCACAGTGTTCATCCCTGGCACCAAGGACATTCGAGGCCCTCCATGAGCTGGCCCAGACACCTCCACTGCCTCAATTACTGCTGTAATCAAGGAAAAGAGACCAAAAGGAGAAGGTATTTCTGCCTGGCGAAGGTTAATAAACACGTTCAGGATACACATTATGTGTTCTTATATGAAGCGTAAATTGGTACAAACTTTCTGGAAAGCTAGTTGGCAATACGTTTAAACACTCGGACCCAGTAATTTCACCTCCAGAGTTAACTCTAGACTAATCAGCAAGACGGACGAAGATTTTCTATAAGGAATTTTATCGCGGCGTTATTTACACAGATGAACAACTTGAAAAGAATCCATGTCCACCGTTAGAGAATCGGTTAAATAAATTATATTAAAATCCAAGGTTAAATATCACGAAGCCATTAAAAGTGGTGTTTGCCAGGGACTGCGGGGATGGAGAAATTGGGAGATGTTGAGTAAAGTGTACAAAGTTTCAGTCACGCGGGATGAATAAGTTCTGGCGAGGTAACGTACAGCATGGTGATGGTGATAGTGGACAATACTGTACTATTCCTGAAATTTTCTAAAAGGACAGATCTTACGTCAAATCTTCTAAGCGCGCGCACGCACACACACACACACACACACACACACACACACACACTGATGGTAACAATATGAGGTCATAAAAATGTTAATAACTTGATTGTGATAATCATTTTGCAATATGTCAAAACATCATGTCGTATGCCTTAAATATACATATTTTTTATTTGTCAGTTACACCGCCATAAAGCTGAAGAAAATAAATAAAAGGGTGTTTAAAACAATTATTTAAAGATATGGCAAAAATGCCTATCATATGAGTAGGTAAAACTGGCTACTGTTTTTTAATATAGAGAATGACTGTTTTCCCAATTTATTACCATGAAAATGTATTACTCTTATAATATAAAATATTTTAAAAAGAAAAAAATGGATGATTCTCACAATACTTTATAAATGTAAAGTGTTATTTAATTATAACGGATTTTTAAAGGAAAGCCAGCTTCTTATTGCTAAATTGAGAGGCAGAAAGTGAATTTTGTTAATTTTTAATAATAGTTTCAGAAAGACATAACAATCTGTGGAACCTTCGTTTCTAGCCAAACTGAAAAATCAGCTTCACATTTGATGGATCTCGTTTTAAAATGTACAAAAGGAAAAAGCTGCAATAAAGCAAAAGGCCCATAAGAAAGTCATTTGCCTGGACCTCCCATTCACGTCCAGTGCAGCCCTTGCTGGCTATTAAGGTAACTGGAAAGAACATACTCCCCTCTCTGGTAATCAAAATGCGTCTTCTCCTCCATCTGTCTCATAATGAGAAGTCATAATCTTCTTTTTATGACATCACTATAAAAGACATCAATAGAACAAAAAGAATACATTGCTCCTGGTAATAATAGTGTTTGTGATGGAAATTGTACAATGTTCCCACGTAGGTGCAATCCACTTTAATTAAGCCTTGTCAAAGAATACATTTTCCAAACATCTAAATCAGATATTGCAGAGCCATGAACTTGATGTCTTGGAGAAAAAAATGCACCTCGGGGATTAAGCCTGGGGCTGAATCAGTCTTATTAAGAGCCTGCATGACTCAGGACATCTGTAATGGAAGCTAAGCCCAGCCTCTCACTTTAAGTTCAGCCTGGGAGTCAAGGACTGAATTTTTTGAGCTTAGAGTTTGGGGACTGATGGGGTCCAAAGACGGTGTGACGTTTTCCTCCTCAGCCTTCCCCCCCTCAGCCCCCTCTGCGGAGCTCTCCTCCAGAGTGGACCCCAGTCTAAGCAGAGGGATGGAACTGAGAGCCGATGGATCCCCCATTACAGACTCCAGGGTCCAGGAAGTTTCCAGAAAGAGGGGAATGAGGTAATGTGGACCCCGCCAGATTCGAAGGAGGAAACCATAATTTTCCTTTCATAGTATCTGAACTTTTAATGTAAATTCCTTCTCAAAAATGAAAAAGGTAACATGAGTGCCCCATAATTTTCAAAACACTACTAAAAGGTACAGTAAAAACTCATCTTCGTACAGCTGTTGTATCTCACCCCTTGTAAGGCAGCCAACGGGAGTCAGCCTGGCATGGATCTTTCCGCAATTTCCTCCATGCTCACAAAACATACATAGGCGGTGTCATTGTTTGCTTTTATTACAATCAGGGCATTTCACATGTATTACTCTGCAGTTTGTTTTTCTCACTTAACAGCCCTCTGGGTCAATAGCTACAGATCTAGGAAAACAGCATTTTCAAACATGCAGCTGTGCTCCCCTGAGTGCTCACCCTCTACCTGGGCACACGCAGGGGTAAAAGCTGCCAGAAGGAACTCAGTGGGGCCCCGACCACGAAGGAGCGCACAGTCTAGTGGGCGGACAGATAGACACACGCCGCCGGGAATGCCCCGGACGAGGTGGGACACCGGTGTCGCTGAAGATCCCACTACATCTGCCCCAGAGAAGGGGTGAAGGAGAGCTTCACAGACAAAGTAAAGGTTGAGTTGGGTCTAGAAGGGTGAATGGATCTCATCGGGCAGACAAGGGTAAGAAGGGCATCCCAGGATGCAGGAACAGCCTGCACGGAGGTACAGAGGCACTCGAGGAAACAACGAAAAGTCTGGTGGGCTTAGAGCTGGGACTTTTCATGGGGAGTAGGGGGCAGAGACAGGAGATGGTGGGATGGACATTTAAGCTGGAGTGAGGCTGGGAAGGGCCTTTATAGCAGAGCAAGGGGCTTCCTTTTTATGCTGTGGGTAATGGGAGCCAGTGAAGGTCTAGAGCAAGGAAGGGGCCACCGTCAGGTGCAGCCCATGAGAGACACTGCTGCAAGGTGGAAGGCGGGAAGGAGGAGGGACCTGGGCATCTACCCTTCTATCTCTGCTGCCTGTCGCATCTGTGGTGTGATCTCCTCTGCAGTCTCTAGAACTGCTCTAGCTCCCGCCCTACAGCCCCCGCTTCTAGACGTAACAGCATCCCCTTCCCTTGTCCGTCCTGCCCTCGGGCTGGAAGTGGATTCCATTGCTGCTCATCTCTGGGCTGCCCCCTCCATCCTCTGCTTGGCTTTGCCTCCCTGGCTCTTTCTGCACCCGTGGAACCAATTCCCTGCTGGCAACTCTTTCTATTAAAATACTTAGAGTGTTTCTATTTTCCACTGGACCCTCACTGATACACAGTACTTCCATTTTCTCAGGATATTATAAGACCATTAAAATTGTTTTATAAATGTTTTAGTGTAGTGAAGAAACGTTTGTGCTCTAATATGAAAAAAATAGCAAAATGCAGAACTGCCTACGATATTATTTTGACTATGTTTTCAAAATGAGATTTTTTTTTTTTGAGACCACTAAGACAATGTTAAAATGTTAATAGCTGTCTTTGGTTTGGGAATAGAATGATTTTTTTTTCTTCTTTTACCTTTTCCATATGTTCATAATTTTCAATGATGAGTGTATTTCAAAGTTTACTTTTTAAAGCTGTCATCTCCCGGCTCGAGTCTGACTGGGAACCAGGCACACAGCCCCTGCCCACCTGCTTCCCCAGCTGTCCACGGGCAGGCTCGAAGGAGCCTCTGCCCTGTCCCCTACCTTGCCCGGGCCTCTTTCCCACTGACAACCCCCCACTACCCAGAGGTGGGGAGTGTGGAGAACTTTCCCTCTAAGCATTAAACCCCGTCTTACTCCTTTGATGACCATGGCCGTTTGTCTAGGCGGTGGCCAGGCCCTGGCATGGGAACACAATCTTCCCCTGAAAGCTGACATCACCACGCTGACTGCCATTCTTCACAGCTACCCGCATCACAGGGCAGGAAGATCACAGCGCCTGACCATGTCTCGGAGACACTGCAGGAGGCTGCTCCACACGTCCTGGAGGAAGAGCAGGGAAGGACTGCCCAGGCTTCCCTGGCCCCAGAGCCACCCAGGCGCCATGCGGGCGTATGCGCTCTGAGGCTGGGTGGGAGCCCCACGAGTGCCTCCCCCTGGAGGCGTCTCAGATCTGGCCTGAGGCACCAGGCCAGGAGTCAAGTGGTCTATATCAAGACACAGAGCTTGTAACCTAGTCTTTAGATCTCTGGGTTCTGTCAACCCTACCTTTCCTGAGAGCCTTGGTTGAAAAAAACAGCAGCTCAGCTCACACACACACACCTGAACAGTTGCCCTTAACCCAAACGTTTTCCAAGCCCCACCTTCATTACTTTGCTTTTTCAAGGCCAACTGGCCCTTCAAAACAAGCTGCACTGTTGCTCCCCAATTTACCAGCTGGTCCAATAGAGACAGAGACAGATTAGGTGATTAGCAGCCCTTCCTGCTGTTGAGTCAAGCCCACAGCTGAAGCTCAGACCCACTCCCTTGGGCTCAGAATGCCATCCTTACTGGCCCTCATTGAAGCCATTCTGTGGGCTGCAGAAAAACTCTCTGCAAAACACATAAAAAATGAGAAAACACAGCATGAACTTTGGTGTTGCTGGATCTCAGAAACGGTCCTTCATTACATAAGTCCTCCTCCTAAATCTTCACGTGTTTCAGGGGCATCCTCTAACTCTCCCCATGCAGTCTCCAGTGTCCGGTTCCAAGGACTGTCACCACCCACAGACAGGAAGATGCCATGCCACCAAGCGCCTGAGACACCCAGAGCAGTCAACAGGGCAGGGAAGGCGCAGAGAAGGGGCAGTGGGTCAATCTGAGGGCTTGTCCCCTGAGCAATCCACCCTGGTTCTTGTAGGTGATCAGCCACTTCATCCACAATAAAAACTTGTTTATGACCCGGCTCTTATCTGTTTACTAACATCCCAACATGGTGGAAATCAACAAAGTTATCTTTTGAGAGAGAGACGTGGGAGAAGGGCTGTGGAAGGAAGAAATCAGGAGCGTCTCAAAGCAGAGCCTGAGACAAGGATTTGGAGCAAGGAATTGACTGGGAGGTGATCCCAGGAAACACCACAGAGAAGACAGGAAAGAGACGGAAGTAAGTTGCCAAACCAAAGCCATTACAGTTTAATCCCCTGGGTAGCTCTGGGGGCTGGGACAGAGTTAGCCCACCTGAGTTGGGGTTGCAGCTGGGGTATATATACAGCACCTCCTGTCCATCACTGGTTGAGGGCTACTGGGTGGGCTTGTGAATTCTCTGGCACTTCCTGCCTGCCCTGAAAATGCTCTTTTCAGAGGGATGGCTGCTGGGTAGGGAAGTCAAAGAAGTGCCCCTGGTCAGGCCCCTGAGGCCACAGAGCCCCCAGGCCATAGTGGAGACTGAGAGGGAGTTCTGTTCAAGTTTATTGCATTATGAAGAGTAAATGGTGATAATATTATGTAACAGGGGCTGTCAAACTTTTTCTGTAAAGTGTATAAACTAGTAAATATTTTAGTCTCTGTAGACCACAGGGTCTCTGTCACAACTACATAACTCTGTTTATATAGAGCAAAAGCAGCCATAAATAATACATAAGGGAATGAGTAAGGCTGTGTTCCAATAAAACTTTATTGACAAAAACAGGGTGGCAGGCCAGATTTTGCCAGCCTCTGCTAAATAATAATAACCATCTATTGGACATGCTCTATCTATTATCTGACTTAATCTCTAATGTTAGGTATTATTTCTCTTATTTGACAAACGAGTGAGCTGGGACTCAGGCTGGGTCACTCATCCAGTGGTACCTGGCTGATTAGTGGGAAAAGCCAGGACCCTCATCCAGGACACACTGGCCCCAAAGCCTGTGTTAGTTTTCTACGTTAGCAAAATATCTACAAAATATTTACCAAATATTACCAAAATATTTAAAGAGAGTTGCTAAAAATACAGAAACTTATTGTTAAGTGAAAATTTGTGATACAATATTATATAAACAGTATAATACTAACTCTATTTTTTTTTAAAGACCCAAGAAGAACTTGGAGGGGTATATACCAAGATTTTAGGTGATCCTTTCTGAGAGGGTATTAGCATAGATTATTTTTATTTTTACATTTTTCTCTAGTTTCCAAATATTGTAACTTTACTAAAAAGAAAAGTTTAACTTTGTTTTTTTAACTATAAGTACAAGTGGGACCACAGAGGAAGAAGTTATTTAATCTCAGTGATTCCTGAGATGGGATATAGCCATACTGTAATGTTGACAGAGGAGAGTATAAAACTTCTGTTTTTATTTATTTATCTTAAAAAATAAGAAAGAATTTACATTGTACTAAGTCAATGCTCCGAATGACCCTGGCACCCTATTCAATTCATATGTCATATGACCATGTGTCTAGGACACATGGAGTCCTGTTGGGAAACAGAATTCCCCAACAAGATGGCTTGACAATGATGTCTGTGCTTTGTTGATAATTTCACTGGATTGTAAATTATTTTGCCATCTATTGTATTTTGTGTGTACCCAGTTAAGTTATAGGTTGTATTATCTAGTGTTTATTTGAAAATGGAAAAATGGTTTAAAAAATTTTCTGCAAAGAAATATCCAGGTGGGGCTTCCCTGGTGGTGCAGTGGTTAAGAATCCACCTGCCAATGCAGGGGACACGGGTTCAAGCCCTGGTCTGGGAAGATCTCACATGCCATGGAGCAACTAAGCGCATGTGCCACAACTACTGAGCCCACATGCCACAACTACTGAAGCCCGCGCGCCTAGAGCCTGTGCTCCACAACAAGACAAGGCATCGCAAGGAGAAGCCCATGCACCTCTACGAAGAGTAGCCCCCACTCGCCACAACTAGAGAAAGCCCACACACAGCAACAAAGACCAATGCAGCCCAAAATAAATAAATACAATAAATAAATTTTAAAAAGAAAGAAAGAAATATCCAGGTGAAGATAATATAGTAATACAGGCACAAGTAGACAAGAAAAGGAAAAGCTGGTACTTCTGAGTATGAATTTTTTTCATCCACAGTGCAAGGTGGTATGATGATACTCTACAATGATGACATTCTAATCAAATTACAGAGGAAGTCAGCCCCCAAAAAACCATTTAAATTACAAGGGTTCTGTTTGAAATGTGACTTTCCAGCCACTATTATAAAGATAACCCATATACCCTAAACACACATAGGCTTGGATTTTAAAGTGTAAAGCATCCAGAATATGGGATTTTTAAGAATTTCTCATTTTTCCTGCTGCAACAGGGGTGAAATTACACAGAGCTACAATATGGCAATATGGCGATACATTAAATTGCATTCTTTGTCAGAAATACATTTGGAAGACACCCAAAAGTTTTTATGTGGGAAAATGATTATTTACGTAATATCAATGTTTTGCCAGGCAGTTGAATTAAAGTGCAGATATTTCTGACATGTCCCATTTTATGGATTTAGATTTGAAGTATTTTATTCTAATGACTCATACAGCTGTCCAGGTTGTGCACTGCACACTCCAGAAGACATCACACACATTGTAGTCTATGTGATGTGTGCCCCCTAACATTGTGCAGTGTCCTTTCTGGGGGCCCTGAGGTAGTGACCTGGAATGACACATGAAGAACTACTTTATATGAACCGTGAAAGTTATTGAAGAAGATACAGTCTCAACAATTAAATCTGTAACAGTAACTGTGTTTTACAGGAACACTGTAGAAACACAACCACTAAAATTGAAGAGAGATTCCAGAGTGGGGTTACAGAGCTAGTGTCACATCTGAAATGTATTCACGGCCTGATTCAGATTATCACAGCAAAAAAATATAAGCTAGAGGTGCACACAGTGCCACAGAATACCATTGATGTAATTAAATAGAAAAGGAAAAGGGTGTTTGAATAGTAGAATTTTCACAAAACTTCATGATAATATAAGGTATGACCATGAACTTCCTTTGGAACACCCAATGTACTTGAAATAGTTATTGAATGAACTAGAAAATGTGTGAGGCAGCTTTCCTTTACAAAGAGATAGGGTATGACCTTTCCTGTGATGATAAGTGGCTCTCAGCAGTGTGCCACAGGTAGATATTTTTTAAAAAATAAACATATTTAATTTGACCCTTCAAGGTCAAGAGTGAGTGATGAAGTAACTCTTTTCCAAAGAAATTCAGGTGCAGAAGAGCATTTTTGAAAGCATTTCCATCACTATGTGTTCTCTTGCCAATACACTTTGTTATCAACTATAATAACATTTACATATGCACACTTAAAACAGAAGTCTCTAGCCTGCTTAAAAATCTTCCAAATGAAGTTTCAATGGGTTTGGGACCCACTTGTTTAAAAACGTAAAAATGAAATACCTTCCAATTAGTTTGCAAGAAGAACTGCCTGACACCAGGAAGATGGAAATTTACTAGCCCAATTTCAATAAAAACCTTTGCATAATTGATGGATGGCGTTGACAAATGAGAATCATAATTAAGTAAACACAGCCACAAAGGCCCTATTCCATTTGGATCGACAACTCTTTGTGAGGATACCTTTACAACTCTGGCAGCCAGTAAAATTAAGCATGTTTTTAGACTGAGCTTCAAACTTCAATACCTTGCTGTATCATCTAGTGTTAAAATTTCAAAAATAATGAAGCATATCCAGTCTTAATACTTACTTTAAAATATTATTACTAATTCCCGTGGCAGCAAAAAGGCTTTGTGTAATTTAGAATATTATTATCTATGTCATATTGATACCACACTTTTAAATTTTCTATTTTTGTGTCTATTACATAAGATAATACATATAGAAATTACTTATATGTTTATATTATATATAATACAACATATATAAGGTATAGTATAGTAGTATATTTATAAGTACATATAAGTTAATAATACATATACAGTATAGTAATACATATATGAATTATAAATAAATAAACACAGAGAAAAAAGTTAGGATTTTCATCCCATCTGAATGTGCAGTAGGGGAGGGGCGGGTATGGGTTTATTGAAGGGGTGAGCTTTAAAGCAAGAGTAGCACCTAAATCACGATTGCAACTAAATCATGGATGGAGAAACATAAATTTCTTTATCCAATCTTAATATTCCTTCAGAATCAGATGGGGGTGGGCCTAGAGCAAAGGACAGGATGTTGCCCTTCCTATAGCAGGATCCTGTAGAAACTCATTTTCCTGCAAGATGAGAGACGGTAGAAGGAGAGCTGGGTTCCAACAGAGTGAATCTCACTCTCCAGTGACTAATTCGAGGGCTGCTGAGCGTACAGTCCATTTCGGAGGGTGGGGATCATCCGGGCAGGGATGCTTCTGCATGACTTTATGGGCCATTTCTCTTGCTCTTACAGGGTGAAGTGACCTGCCCTTTAAGACCCAGTCCAAAGGTCCTTTCCACAATGCTTTCTCTGAGCCCTGGGTTGGAGGCGGGTTCTACTTCCCTTCAACTACCTGGGTCCTCAGAATGTGTTAGGGCAATTCTGAGGGAGGAGGGTCCTAGGTGTCAGGAAGGCTATCACCCGAGGTGGGACAGGTAGTAAAAGCCCAGCGTCATGTGGGACTACCACGAGGGGGGGCTGAGGTGGGAGGAGCTGGTCCAGGCAAGCAGGTCACGCCGGCGCCCAGGAATAGAAGACCCTCTCCACCCACCGGTGCACCCCATGCCGATTACTCAGCGTTTGAGGGAGGGAGAACCAAGTGGTATATTCACATATACGTTCACTCAACAATATTCAAGAAGGGTCAGGTGCTGAGCCATGCTGGGTTCTTCCTACCTGATAATACTGTTATTTCCACTCTTATGTAAATTCCCCTACCCAACAGTGAGTTCCAACAGGGCAGACCCCTAGCTCAGACCTGCAGCTCCATGGTTTCTAGACTGTAGGCTCCCACGGGTCTGATGAAGAGAGAGAGGATCTGTGAGTCCACTGTGAACCCAAGGGACTCGAAGTGATCGTCCACTACTCTTACCACAAGCTCTTTCCAGCATTTGAGAAGAAGTTGGCTTGATTATGGGTTGAAGCTACCCAAAGACAGCTCTTTGCCCCCTCTCCCCATCCCCCCATGACTAATGTCTGTCTTCACATCAGACTAATTTGGAACGGTTGGACAGAGCAAAAGAATACGCCGTGACAAGCTCCGAAGCGTCTTCCTTGCATATACCATTATCTGGCCCTCTGCTCTAGCCAGGGAATTCATGGGCCTTGAACCAAAAATCACTCTATCCAATACCCAGGGGTCCTGTTTGTCAGGGTTTACAGCTCTTGGAGGGTCGTATGGGGAGCACTGAGGAGGGAGGGAAGGAGGGAGGGAAGGAGAAGGAAGGAAGAGAGGGAGGGGAAGGGAAGGAGAGAGGGAGGGAGGGAGGGGAGGGGAAGGGAAAGGACAGGAGGGAGGGAGGAATGGCTTGCCCAGCTGGCCAACCGGCCAACAGAATCACCCTGGTCAAAAGTGAGGAGGAAGCAAATCAGTCTCACATGTGACTGCTCCCAACACAGCCCTGGTTTTAACCTTCCCTCTGAACTTTCAGTCTCCCCTACCCACCCCCCCAATCCCCCTCCATATGTTGTGAAGGTTATTTTATGTGTCGGCTTGACTACATCACAGCCTTCCCAGATTAGACATTATTTCTGGGTGTGTCTGTGAGGATGTTTCTGGATGAGATGAGCATTTGAATCAATGGATGCAGTAAAGTAGATCGCCCTCCCCCATGTGGGTGGGCACCGTCCAATCTACTGAGGGCCTGAAGAGAACAAAAATAGGAGGAAGGGAGGATTCATTCCCTCCCTGTCCGTCTGCTTGAGCTAGAACACAGGTCTTCTCTTGCCCTTGGACTGGGATTTACAACGTCGGATCCCCTGTTTCCATGCCTTTGAACTAGAATTACACTGTTGGCTTCCCTGGGTCTCCAGTAGCTGATGGTGGGACTTCTAAGACTTCATAGTCTCATGAGTCTATTCCTCATAATAAATATATGTTTACATATCCTATTGGTTCTGTTTCTCTGGAGAACCCTAATACTCATGTCAAGTTTCTTACTGAAAAACTTTACTGATGTTTCACCCTAAAAGTGAGGTCTGTATTCAACATCATCATTATCACCTGAGGAACATCTTAAACTCTGAATTCCCACACCTCCTGATTCTCTGGCAGGTGATTCTCACACACATTAAAGTTGGTGAAGTTTTATTCTATTCATTCAAAGTGCATACAATAGGCACTTACTCTTTGCCCTACACTATCCTAGGTTTTTCCTAAAGGTCTTCACTTTGTGTAATAGTCCTCTATCTGACCCCATTATTATACTGTAAATTCCTTGGGATGAAGGACAATGTCTTACATTCCTCTGTATCACTGAGACCCCTGGCACAGAGAAGCTGCTCAATAAATATTTCCAGATTAAATGAATAAGCAAACTTATATTTCTATATGCCCAGAGAAGCTATATATTTTTTCATCTGAGAGTTTTCTTCCAAGAATTTAATAGAGAGAGCCTGGAACAGGTCCCAGAACCAAAGGAAGAGGCGCAAATATGGTCTGATCAGAGCTGGACTGTCACCTCCATGGTCTGCACAACTTCCTTACATCACGTGGTGAAATGAAAAGTTAGCTGTTTTGAGGACCACGTAAGTATCAACATAAGTCTCCGATTACTGAGCCGATTAGCAGCTAAAGAGCTTAGATATTTTTCTTTCATGCAGCAGCTAAGTCACGCCTTTCCTGTCTCCTCTATTGTGTACTTGTGAGAAACTGGCTTTCGGATGGAATGTAGGACTTGTAATTAGGCATTCTTTCAAGAATCCTTAATTGTCCAGCTAACCTGTACTCAACATTCTTCTGCACTCCGGAGATACAGAAATAAAACAGTCTTTGCTTTCCAGGAGCAAATGATGTTACAAGATCATTTAGCTGCTACATTTTTTTTTGTTAGATTGAGGATGTCTCAGCATAGAAAAATCTTTTTGATAGTGTACTGATTTTTTCACCCAATGTTTTTGTGGCCCATCCCAGCTTACTACCATAAAAGGATCAGAAAATGTCATCAAAGACATTGTTTAAAAACTGGTAAACAGTTCAGGAGCAAGGACAGAAGTCTCTGGCGCCTAGAAAGAAAAATTCAGGTCCCATTGAATTCAAACATTTAATAAACCTCCACCTTGTATCAAAAATTTTGTAAGACACTAGGGATTTGGAGATTAATCAGGTACAACCACAAATCCTCTAAGAGCTGCCGGACTACGCTTGTGACAGGGACACAGCGCACATGTGCCATTTAACGTGACAATGACCATTGGCCGTGTCCAGGTCATAGTTCTCCCTTGGTCCCCCAAGATCTTCGGAGAATTCTCTTTCAAGTCCAAGTCACACACACAGGGAAGGCTAAGATGTGTTTGTAATAGAGGATGACAAAATATTTCAGAGATCATGATTGCATTTTGCCTTGGGCTACATCTGCCCAAATTGAATTTATTCCAACAACAGGACAGCTATTACAGCAGTACTCTTTCAGCACCGTCATCTAATGAGATGGCTTTGGATACTATTAAAAGTTAAATCAGTCGATAAATGAAATATTAAAATCACCAGAGAATTGGCCCTATGCACAAAATACACTGCAAGCTCTAAATCAAAAGTTGAACATGGTTTTAGCCAAAGCCATTAAAACAAGAATATGGATTCTGTACTGAATTTTGGAGCTGTGCCTGAGGAGAGTTTTTTCAAAAGCTGAGTTTTCCCTCTTGTTGGAACCTTGGTGTCAGGGAGCTACACGGTGAGGGCTCTCTCGGGATGCTTGACACTGGAAAACCTCTGGGAACCCACAACACTTAGGAAATGATGCATCAAATCACAGGGCAATGTGACAAGTTCATTATCTATTAATCACCTCACTCTCCCACTAGACATGACATCCTTGAGAATAGGGACTGGGTGTCACCCAGCTCTGTATACCCAGCTCTCAGCCAGTATCTGCCACAGCATAGGTGCTCACCAGATATTATGTTCATCCTCCTTCCCACGATATTCTCTCTCTCTCTCTCTCTCTCTCTTTCTCTCTGTCCTTATCTCATTATCTCAATATCTCTTGCTCTTTCTTCCTCCCTCCCTTCCTCTTTTCTCTCTCTGGGTCCTCTAAGAGTTCCCTGTCAAAGTAACATGCATCTTTCAAGGCCCAGTTCACCCCTCCTCTTCCAAGAACTGCCTCTGATCCCTATGTTAGAATCACTCTCCCTTCCACAATTAATCCCCCTGTCCATGGCTTGAGATATGAACATTTGTTGGACCATTTTTTCCAGTCTGACTCAAATTACAGTTACCTGTACAAATGTGTGTCACTGTCTTTTTTTAGGTTCTCCCAGATTTTGATCCTGAGATAAGGATTCAGGTTTAAATGGTTTATTTGGCAGGTAGAGGAAACATTGGGAGTGGGCTAGTGGTACAGGAAAGTGAGGCAGTCAATAAAAAGTATTGTGTTAAGCCAGTTACCAGGAGGTGACTGGTTCTTCATCCCAAGGGAAAACTCTGGGAAATGGTATAAAACACACCCCTAAGAGTCTACCTGAGGGGTGTGAGAGCTGGGGTATTTATACACCAACTTCCAGAAATACATATTTGAGGGCTACTCCCAAAGACTGCTCCCCAGCATGTCCAGACTGCCAGTAGCAGGGAGAGAGTATCCTTCTGTAATCCCAGGGGGAGAAAGTTAGAAGTGTCCTCTTCAAATTCATATGTTGAAGCTCTAACCCCTAATTTGACTGCATTTGGAGATGGAGCTTTTAAGAGGTAATTAAGGTTAATCAAGGTCAGAAGGGTGGGGTCCTAGTCCAATAGGATTAGTGGCCTTAAAAGGGGGAAAGTGAGAGATCTCTATCTCCATGTGCACACAACAAGGAAAGGCCATGTGAGGGCACAGAAAGAGGCAGCCATCTGTAAGCCAGGAGGAGAGCTCTCACCAGAAAATAAATTGGCAGGAACCTTGATCTTGAACTTCCTACCTTTCAGTACTGTGAGAAAATAAATTTCTGTGGTTTAAGCCACCTAGCTATGGTATTCTGTTATAGCAGAGCAAACGGACTAAGACAGCTGTAGTGCACAGAAAGGTCAGAGGAACCCAGGAGGGGCAATGAACACATCTGTTTCTGTGCCTCTCACAAGACGGAGCCCAAGGCAGGGACATGCAGTGCTGTTTTCCCTGAGCACCAACCAAAGACACAAGAGAAGCAACACTTACTGAGTACTTACTACATGTCAGGCACTGTGCCAGACATTTTTAAAAATTTATTTTATTAAGGCATCATTTACATACCGTAAAATGCACACATTTTCAGCATACAGTTTGGTAAATTTGACAAATGTGTACACCCAAGTAACTACCCCCCACAATCAAGATATGGAAACATTTCTGTCACCCAGAGATTACTCTCTCCAGTCAATCCCCACCCCCACCCTGGCCCCAGGTTACCACTGATTTGATTTCAGTCACTACTGATTAGATTTTTCTCTCCAAGAGTTACAAACAGAATCACACTGTACACGGTCTTTTGTGTCTGGCTCCTTTTTCTCAGCATAATGTTTTCGAAAATCATCATTATTTTAAGAATAATGTAGCATATATCAACAGTTCTTTCTTTTTACTGCTGACTAGAATTCCATTGTAGGGATATCTCATAATTTGCTTATTTACTGGCCCACTGATGGACCTTTGGGTTATTTCCACTTGAAGTTATTATTAATAAAACTTTTATCAATATTTGTGTATAAGTGTTTGTGTAGACACCTGTTCTTTTCCTCTTGGGTAGCGCCCAAGGAATTGAATTGTTGGCTCATGTGGTAAGTATATGTTTAACTTTATATGTAAGTGTATGTTGGTAATTTTAATTTACCTCATTTAATTTTTTGACCACCAAACAATAGGGGTATAATCATTCTCTCTCTGAGTAAGTACACTGGGGCTCATAGAAGGTGAATGACTCACCTAAGCTCCTATAGCTTGTAAGGACAGATATGGAATACATGCCCAAGTTTTATCTAGGCCAAAAAATTTTGTGTTTTGTTTTCATGACGCCATCTTTTTTTTTTTTTTTTTTTTTTCAGTACGCGGGCCTCTCACTGTTGTGGCCTCTCCCGTTGCGGGGCACAGGCTCCGGACACGCAGGCTCAGCGGCCATAGCTCATGGGCCCAGCTGCTCTGCTGTGTGTGGGATTTTCCCGGACCGGGGCACGAACCCGCGTCCCCTGCATCGGCAGGCAGACTCGCAACCACTATGCCACCAGGGAAGCCCCATGACGCCATCTTGCTTTTATTTATTGACTCAGCAAAGAGGACTGGGTGTTGAATCCCCCTCCCCCCTCCAAAAAATAGATAAAGAGTTACTTACATCCTTCTAATGTCTAAAAGTGTCTGGTTCAGGAAAGGCTGAGTGACCATATTGGAGTAAAGGAACTCCAGGGAGAGGGGGAAAGACGGTTACAGAGGCAGAAACCCTGGCTGGACCTGACCTGGGACAAGCACAACGATATTACTACTTACCAGAACTAATATACCTACCAGTGTGGAGTTCACATTTTTGAAATTTATAATTGATTGTCGACAGCCTGTCAGGCTGAAATACTACCTATGAATAATGAGCATGAAGGAAGCAATCCGTTTTTTTCAGTCTGTGTGTGAGAAAGGGTTTTTAAGTCAACATCCAAGCAGCCAAGTTAGGTTAAGGTAGAGAATAATATCAACCTGTATGCTGACCAAGGTAATCCGATCAATTAAAGTAAAGTAAATACCCCTCCCCACAGACCTCAGAACTCACCTACTGGAGAATCAATTCACTGGAATAAGGAAACAAAGGAAACGGTTGGGGTTCAGTTCAAATCTTTAGAAGAATTCTTAAAGGAGGAATCGGCCTGTACGGCAAATCTGTTACTGCTAAAGATGAAAACTTTGGCTAATGTCCAGAAATAGAGACTATTAAAAATGCATTAAAAGGGTCATGTTTACATTTCTATAGTCAACTAAAAGCCTCTGCTCCTACAAGATGGGGTGCCCTCTGTATATTATAGTCTTTAGTGTCCATCAATAAGCGATAACGTGCTTGAATTCCACAGAACTGCCATTCTTGGAAAAATGCAGCATATTCCTTGAGTTCATGGCCAGAGTGTGGGATTAAAACAACAGCAACAACAGCTAGGCGTCATACGTCTTTGTCTGACCCCGTCCCACTGCTGTGTCACATCACTGCTCTAGGTCTCAGCCTTGCTCCCATAACGAGGATAATAATCTCTGCTACTTATCCCGTGAGATGCTGTCACTAAGAGCTATGTCCTAAGGTGCTTTGGAAATACGAGATCTTTCAGTAATGTGAGGTTTTAAAAATACTTAAGTGGTTTAAATGTTTATGCTTTTCTGTTTACATTGTTAATTGTTAAAATGTACTTCTGGCAGATGGAACACATGCGTTAATCCCTTTCCCCCCTCAAAAGGTCACTGAAATGACAAAGAATTCTTAAAGTATGAATCCACAGAGCCAAAGGGACTAGTAAAGGACACCACCAGAAATAAGAGAAGTCAATTAATTTCTGAAGCTGGAGGACAGGCTAAGGGTAGCCATACCCAAGAACTGTAGAGATGAATATTTATGGGAGTCCAGGATGAGGAGGTACCAGGTCCAATGAAGGCACATTCAATCTCTGCATCAGATGCACAAACCCCAGGGAAGTGGTAGACAGATGATTTATTTGGGTATGGGAAGGAAATTTTAGAACTTCTATTTATAATTTTCTATAAAATATAAATAAAAACAAGCTGTACTAACATTTAATACATATGCCGATGGGGAGTAGTACATGTAAAGTACTCCTGCATAAATGCACAAAGATGGACAAGAACGAAGACAGAGTTAGTTCAACAGAAATTGAACCAGAGAAGTTACAGCCTGTTTGCCAGCGTAAGGGACAGAGGCTGTAAGCAGGGGTACTACTACCAAACACGGGAACCCTCTGACCCCTTTCTCTGTCCAGCGAAATACCTCCCATGCAGGAGATTAGAGGGCACTTCTTTTTTTTTTTTTTTTTTTTGCGGTACGCGGGCCTCTCACTGTTGTGGCCTCTCCCGCTGCGGAGCACCGGCTCCGGACGCGCAGGCCCAGCGGCCATGGCTCATGGGCCCAGCCGCTCCGCGGCATGTGGGATCCTCCCGGACCGGGGCACGAACCCGTGTCCCCCGCATCGGCAGGCGGATTCTCAACCACTGCGCCGCCAGGGAAGCCCGAGGGCACTTCTAATGCAAGTGAATCATGCCATTAGAACTGGAATGGGATCAACTCAAAAGAAGAGACCTAATCATATGACAGCCAGGGTACCCCAATGATAAGATGAGTTTGCAACAGTTCCACTTGTTGACAAGCCCTCTCCCCGACACAAATCCACACAGAAAACTCCATTTCACTTTGAAGTCTACTCTTAAATATGAGCAGACAACCAGAGATAAGCAGAAATTTGAGGAAAGCCTCTAGCATGAAGGATGGGGACCAAAATCAAGAGCTTAAAGGGGTCACATAATCACATAATGTTGGGGGAAGGAAAAGAAAAAAAAAAAAAAAAAAGTCCAAGATAGAAGTGCTGGCCAGTTCAGTTCCTGGTGAGAGTTCTCTTCCAGGCTTGCAGACAGCTACCTTTTCACTGCATCCTCACATGGCTTTTCCTCTGAGTGTGCACAGAGAGAAAGAGATCTCTTCTGTTTCTTCCCCTTCTTATAAAGGTACCAGCCCTATCAGATTAGGGCCCTACTTTGCCGACATCGTTTAACCTTTATCACCTCCTCAAAGGCCCTATCTCCAAATAAACTCTCATTGGGGATTAGGGTTTCTATCAATAATATGAATTCTGGGGTGACACAAACATCTGGTCCATGACAAAAGGCATCAGTAGTAGCAACAGGATATTGATAACCGACACGCGTGCAGCATTTTATGGTTTACAAAATGCTCTCACACCCTATTTATTTTCGAACCTCTCAGCAGAAGGTAAGGAGTAAAAGGATTATTACATCTCACTGGCTGATGAAGAACTCTCAGGAGTTTTTAAAGATGCAATTAAACCAGCTACCTTTCAGGAACTTTTAATTTCATACACATATAGGTTGGATTTCTTTATAAAAAAAAGAAAAATATCACATTAAATATGTATGTGAAACTCATTTTCCCATGATAGCGAAGGAGGTTTGGAAAAGTTGAGTAATTAGTTTCTCTCTCTCTTGCTTTCTTTTTTCTCTCTTCCCCACCCAATGCTAAAGCGTCTCCATTTTCAATGCTGTGCTCCGTCAATTAGACGCAGTACGGGTGTCATGCCCCCCTGCAATTTGTATCAGACCTCGCGGGGCAAACGTGGTCATCTGGGGCTGCGCAGGGTGGGGTCACACACAGCCACCTGGGGCTTAGGGGTCTGGGTGAAGGAGATACCCAGCCCCCTCCAGGATCGTACTCACGGTGGGGACGGAGCCCACTCAAAAGGTCTCTGCACTTGAAGTCAGGCTGGCCTCCCTGGCAGATAGGAAGTGAAGCCTGGGCACCTCGGGTCAGTGTCTGGAATCCGCTTCACCTCTCGCCCAGAATCATCAGCTCCAGGCCCTCCGTTGCAGGGACCCTCGCCTTTTCTCCTGCTCGGGGCCCAGCTCTTCCTTCTGCATCTGAGGGCTGGACTGGGCCTCCCTGGCCTCCCGGAGGAAGCCCTTGCAAAACGCGCTCTCCAGAAGGCTAGTCTTGAAACTTATCCTGAGAAGGAGAATCTCGGACACAATCTGGGAGTCTGTTTTTCACGCAGATTTGGACATGTTCCCTAACTGCAGGCCTTCTCAGAGCCTTTGGTATATGCTGATGGGCTGATTCACTCTAAGAAAACCATTAGAAGGTGTGCTTTTCCTAGACTCATGGCTGGGGACCCCCTTTGGGGAGTAGCCCCCCTTCTCATCCTCAGGGCTGGTGTCACTAGGAGCACAGTCTGGGAAACGCTGCCCTGGGAGCACGGACTACACGTCCCCTCCTCCGCTCCGCTGCCCTGCGGGTCCCGCCCTCGGCCTGTCCAGATCTGCCCCAGTCCCCACCCTCTCGAAAGGACAGAGTGTGCTCAGGTGCACAGGCCTTGCACTTGCCGGGTCTTGATGCTCTGCTCTGCACCCAGGAAGCCCTTCAAGCAGCTGGGACTGGGCTGTGCAGTCGGACAAGCAAGATTGCAGCGCTCTGCTAGCAGACTGCCCCCTGGGTTTAACAGGACAGGCTTTATTAACGAGAAAAAAGAAACGCTTTGTTACGGACTCGCCCGAGTCCTTCCGCGCTCTGGCGCCGGCTCTCAGAAAGCCTGTCTGACTCTGTCGGCTGAGCAGAGGCGGCTTCCAGGGCCTGAGCCGAGCCCGAGACTACCGATAACCAAGCCTCCTGTTACCGCTGGTTCCTGGCCGCTGACGGTCGCTCATCAGGAATTTCAGGGGCAGCTGGGGCGAGCGCGAGTTTACCAGTGAAGTTCTCTGTGGAAAGCCTTGGGCGAGTTTCCGTGTCGGTTAGAAACAAGCATCCAGGTGTATTCTCCACCATCGTCATCATTAAAGCACACAGAGAGGTGGTGGCCGGGCTCCGGTGTCACCTGCTGAGCCACCTCTGCCCACACTTGCCACCCTGCTTACACCGCGCCCCGTCTCCTCGTATCCGGGCTGCGCGGGACTCAGTTGAACCAATGGAAGGTGGCAGGACAGACACTCTGCCAGCTCCAGGCCTAGGTCTCAGGGAGACCCGACAGCCCTGCTCTGTGAAGAGGGGACCCTGAGGCTCCAGGTCCACGTACAAAGTCTGGCTGCCCTGCCAGAGGGATGCCATGGAGAGGCCACGCAGAGTGGCCACGGAGATGGCACGGACACACGGCATCGCGGCCGAGCCCCGCCTTCCTGGCCAAGGGGCCAAACAAGCAAGGAAGCTGTCGGCTTTGTTCCCATCCTGGCTGACATCACAGGGGACAGAGATGAGCCGTCCCCACCCCTCCCTGCCCGAGTTCCTGACCCACAGAATCCTGAGAAATCATAAACCTGGTTGTTTGCAGCCATGACCTTCCGAGGTAGTTTGTTAAGCAGCAATGAATGACTAAAACAGAGAAGAAGTGGGGGACCCATGGTTTGGAGTCAGGGTTCCAGAAAAACAGAGGCACGGCGTGGGGCACGCGGAGTGTGAGGTCAGAGAGGGAAGGAGGGATGAAAAATCAGCAACAGACCCGGAGGGTAACTCTCATCCCAGAGGGGTTCAGACCCAGCAAAGAGGGGTCCTCCGTGCTCGGGCCGAGCCTGGGGGGCCGAGCAGGAAGAGAAGGGAGGGCAGGGTCTCCGGTTCAGCCACAGACGGGCTGAGAGCGGGGAGTCACGGCGGAGGCGGGATCCCCTGGCAGGGAGCCCCCGCCATCAACGAACATGGTCTTCACCGTGCACGGGGTCTCGGGGACCAAAGTCTCTCACGTACACGCCAGCACCACCGACCCTCACCCCAGGTCTGTGTGGTGGACAAAAGCATCGCCCCATCTTATGGATCAAGACACGGAGGCTCGGCTCTTAAGTGACAGGCTGGGGTGCAGTGCAGGGCAGAGGTCTGCTCAGGAAATCCGGCCGGGGTCCTGGGTGAGGCCGTGTGGCTCGGCCCCGTGCTCCCCGGGAGCTGGAGATAAGCTATCATCACTACTCATCACTTCCTCCCCCGGTTGTGGGTGAGGGTGCTTCGGCCCAAGGGTCCGACGGGAGATGCAGCCTCCCTTTCTTTAAAGTAGCTACCACGGGTGGCGTGGGCCTGACTCCCAGCTCACCCCTGACCCATGCTGAACCTTGGACCGCTTATCTGACCTGCCTGAGCTTTTGTTTCCTCCTCGGTCAATGGGGACGATGATAGCCTTTACCTCATACTGTGGTTTCCAGGATGAATTGAGTTAATTTTTGTAAAACACTTAGAACAGTGCCTGGGCATAGTCAGTGTTTTGTATTTGTTAAGTAGGTAACACCTGAGAGCTTCCTAGGTGGCTGCTATAGCCTACCTGCCTCCAGGTGTGTCACCTTTCTGCAGGACCCCAGCCCTCCTTGGGGCATTTGCTCTTTCTCGGGGTGAGGCAGGGACACCTAGAGGGAGTATGAAAAGGGTGTGGTGAGGTTTCCCTAAAGTTATTCTCCCCTTGGGGGTCCCCTGGGTTCCTGCACGGCGTGTGGGGTGTCCCAACTCCAGGGAAAGGGCTCACGGTAAAAAGGAGCTGCAAGCGAGAGGAACCATGCTCCGTGGGGCTCATCCCGGTCCTGCTTGTTAATGTAAAGTGGACGGTGCCATCAACCACTGGGAGCCCCTGTGCAGTTGGGTCCTGGTGGCCCTTCCTGTGAATGAGGTTTGAGAGCCCAGGACAAGCCCCCAGCCCCACTTTCTGTGGAAGGTGGGATAGCTAGAAGGCACTTTCATCGATGCCATTTTCATCACAAAAATCATGCTACATACTGTGGTTGGCTTCTCTAAAGTCTTGGATCCACAAGAATATAACAAGCACGAGACAGCGAATGTGTATTAAGCACCGAATACGAGTGATTCTGTTAAACTGTTTCATGTGCCTTCTCACTTTTCTTCCCCACAATAATCCTACCGGGTAGAGGCTGTTATATCTATATTTTACAGATGAGGAACCTAAAACTTAGGATAAATAACTGGCCCAAGACCTTGAAGGTAACCTCAGAGAGGTTGCTCAAATCCACTTTGAGGTTGGTACTCTTACCCACTGTTACATTATTATTGGTAATCGAGATAACACTCGAGTCAATACTAAAAACGACTGGGTTTTTGAGAATCCATTTCCACATGGTTTGGCAGTGCTTTGCTGCTGGTCCCTCACTGTTAGTTCATTTGGCTGTGGTCGGGGCTGGGACGCAGGAAACCAAGGGACCTTGGTCACAAATGTAGGCTGTCCCCGCAGAGGCTCACTGCAGAATCGAGCCCCTGCTGCGTCCCTGATGCTTTATCACCGTACACCATCCATCCCCACACTTCTGCAAATAGAAATCGCTGCCTTTTACAGGCGAGAAAACTAACAGAAGTTCACCAGCCAGGAAGTGGCAGCCGGGACGGCAATGCAGGACTCCTGACTCCCAATCCCACCGGCGTTACCCGTGGAGAGAGGTGGGCGGCCGCACCTGTTCCTAGAGATTCTGATGACCGAAAATGTTTAAAGCCAAGTGTAGGGCCTTCAAGGGGGAAGTGGGAGAGGACAGGGTGTCAGCCGACTGACCTCGTAGAATCTGAATGTGCCGGTTACACTAGGGAAATCAAACCAGCTTAGCAGACGTTAACGATGAACACATTCCTTCTTTCATTTTAATTATTCAGAGCCTGTTCCATGCCAGGGTATTGGTTAGTAAACATTCTTTATCACATTTAATACCCACAATACAACTACAACGTGGATATTGTTTTTATCCCCATTTTACAGCCAAAGAGACTGATGTTCAGAGAGATAATTAATGGACCCACACCTGTCCCACCCCAAACCTATGTTCTTTCCACTCCAGGTGTGTCAGGGGTAAGAAGGGATGGGTTCATCCTCACGACTCTCGGAAGTACAAAGCCGTCTTATTCTTATTTTTCAGGTAAGGAAAGTGAGGCTCAGGGAGGTTTATGGCTCCTTGAAAGTTCCCAGATGTGAAGTGAAGGTTTTAGGATTTAAACCTAAAATGTTTCCTTTGCATTTTCCCCTTTAAGAGCAGGGATCCTGGCATACTCTACTTTGGCATTCTACATGTCAACGTGGCCGACATAGGAAAATAGAACTACCATATGATCCAGCAATTCCACCGCTGGGTATATATATCCAAAGAAAACAAAACATTAATTCAAAAAGATGCATGTACCCTGATGTTCACAGCAGCACTACCTACAATAACCGAGATATGGAAGCAGCCTAAGTACCCATCAACAGATGAACACGTGGCATACATACATGATGGAATATTAGTCATAAAAAAGAATGAAACTCTGCCATTTGCAACAACAAGGATGGACCTCGAAGGAATTATACTTAGTGAAATAAGTCAGACGAAGCCCAGTACACTATGTTATCATTTATATGTGGAATCTAAAAATAAAACAAATGAATAAATAAAATAGAAAACACAGATACAGAGAAAAAAACATTGGTTACCAGTGGGGAGAGGGAAGTGGGGAGGGGCAAGATAGGGATATGGGATTAAGAGGTGCAAACTATTATGTGTAAAGTAAATAAGCCAGCAGGATATATTGTACCGCACAGGGAATATGGCTGGTATGTTGTAATAAGTGGAGAATAAGTGGAGACTAATCCACTTAAGTGGAGAATAATCTATAAAAATACTGAATCACTATGTTGTACACCTGAAACTAATATGATATTGTATATCAAGTATACTTCAACTTTTAAACAGACATATGGGGGACTTCCCTCATGGCGCAGTGGTTAAGAATCTGCCTGCCAATGCAGGGGACACGGGTTCCAGCCCTGGTCCGGGAAGATCCCACGTGCCGCAGAGCAACTAAGCCTGTGCGCTACAACTACCGAGCCTGCGCTCTAGAGCCCGTGAGCCACAAGTACTGAACCCATGTGCCACAACTACTGAGCCCACGAGCCATAACTACTGAAGCCCGCACGCCTAGAGCCCGTGCACCGCAACAAAGAACAGCCCCCTCTCACCACAACTAGAGAAAGTCCACGCGCAGCCACGAAGACCCAACGCAGCCAAAAATAAATAAATAAATTTATTTAAAAAAACAAACAAACAAAACATGTGGGCGAGGGACGGCGACGGCCCACAGCTTCCTTCCTCTCCACCACGAACGCCTGGAGCTTTGTTTTTTCCCACACGTGGTATCTCTGGGACTGAGTGTTTCTTTCTGCATGTGACCATTCCCCCAGTAGGACGCCTTTTGTCACTCTCTAATGGCCTATTCACAGCATCTCTCAACCTCTTTTATTCTTTTTTGACTTCAAAAACATCTATGTTTCACTCCGCCAAAAATTTTGCTCACTAATTCATCTTCTATCTTGAAAGAAAGCCAAATGGGGATAAGATACAATCATTTGTTGATTTCCAGCCAGCCCATATGTCTCCCACTGTGAGAGCTGGGTTCTCCTCACGGGCAATGTTTGTTTTTAGCGGAATTGCCTTCTGGGACAGTGACCTCGTTTACCATCCTAAAGAACAAGCATAATACATCTTTTCTCTCTCAGTGCATTTTAGCCAAAATCCTTCAATCCTCTCCGTAGCTAAAAGTCTGAGGCCCACCACGGCTGCCGTGACCAAGAATGATATTGGTTTGTCCTCAGCTGACAGAAGTGAAACAGCCCTGAGACACACTCGTATCAGCCCCAGTTCTGCCGTGGAGGAAGGAAGCAGAGAGGTGATTCCTCTCATCCCGGTTAGCAGGGAAATGTTTGGGGTACACTTCAGACTCTAGGACAACTGCTTTTTACAAGGGTCCGTGGATTGAACGGGGGGAAATAATTATACCTCCATTTTCATTCATTTCTAACTGAAATTTAGCATTCCTTTCAATTATGAAAATAAGCAATAATCCAGAGTGGTATAAATAGTAATGCAGCTCTGTCACCAATACACATGCAGATATTTTTATAGTATACTACAGTTGTTGCAGATATAGCAAAATATTGTATACACCCACTGCTACTTCAAACTTATGGAAGATATTTTATCTATACTAGATTGGGTTATTAAATTCATTAAAAGAAACCACATGTTGTATTAGATCACAAATGGGGGGTTTAAAAGTTACATATATTATTATATATATCTACATATATAGATATATCATATAGGTACACAGATATAATATATAAGTATAATAAAACAATATTTATGTCTTACATTTTGTTATCCTACGTGTTTCATTTTGTGCATTAAGAATCATTACTTTGAGAAGGGGTCCCTAGGCTTCATCAGACCACTAAAGGGACCCATGGCATAACAGTCGTTAAGATCTGCTGCTCTAAGGGAAGACTGAGGCACTTACACCCCCTCCCCAACAGGAGGTGGAGAAAGAAGAAGGAAGAGAGGATGAGGAGGAGGAAGAGAGTATGAAGACGGGAAATGTTGCCAGAGGAACGCAGTGGTCCAACAAAGAAAGAAGAAACAGACCTTTCCAAAAGCATTTCAAGAACACGGCACATAAAACTGAGTGAAGCAGAGATTTTTAAAAAAAGAATCCGAAAACAAATCTTGAAACCCTCTACAGGCAAATATCCACTTGAGATAAACACTGACAAGCGTGAAGAATGGCCCGCCACCAAGGATCCGCGTGGCCCTGCTTCCGACCCAGAGACTCTACAGAAGAGCAGCCTCAGCCAGAACCTGCCGAGGCCAAGGCCAGAATGAGGAAAGTTCTGGGGTTTTCACTGGGTCCTACTGTGGAACGACAGGACCCAAGTGCCCTGTCTGGCCAAAAGCAGTGGAGGATGGAATCTGGCTGCTGGAACCCCGCGTCACTCCTGGGCTCCAGCCCAGCACTTTCACGGCAGCAGGGGAGCCACCCAGTGACCACCCGCACCCCCAGGAATGGCCCCGAGCTGGCACCCCGCTCAGGCAACCTGGAGGGCATCGGGGCACAGCGCCAGCCCAGAGGGCTGTGAGTCGCGGCGGCTGTTGGACCCAGTTTCCCCTTTGGTTATTACATCAGGTCAGACATAACCTTTCAATACTGACTCAGCTGAGGGAGCCACTGGGGCTGACACCCATAACCCCTGCTTTCTACATCTTCTCCATCCCTCTCACTAAGGGAAGGAGAAGGAGTGGGACCTCGTCAAAGACTGGGCTCCCGTAGAAGCAGACCCTGAGACCAGGTGCAGGAGTGGGGAGGGCAACAGGGAAGGGAAGGTGGCCAAACAGGACGGTGTAATCGAGCCAGCTTAGTCCCACTGGGGGAACTCGGGGAGCCCGTGGAAGACACACAGGTCAGAGCCATCCCACCTAAGCAGCTAGGGATGCTGGGGCATTGATCCGCCATATTTCCTCAGTGCCTGCTTGAAGGATGACAAAGGGTGGTGGCGGTGATGAATTCTCTGGCAGCAGCAAGAGAGAATCCACCAGGCTAGAAACGCAGGTGCTGGCATTTGGAAGTCAGCGGCTAGGGACTGAAGAGGGACGGGTGAGAGGGTGCCGCAGGGCACCAGCACCAGTGCTGCAGAACCAAGATTTGTTGAGTTCTCGTCAGGTACCACATGCTAAACGCTCCACAAACGTTCTTTCCTGTCATCATTCCAATATCACCGTGCAACTAGTTTTGCTGGCTCCGCTCTACAAAGAAAGAAAGAGAGGCCCCGCCCCGCTGTCCGAGGTCAAACCAATAAAATGCAAAACTGAGAAGTGATCGCAGGCTTGTCCCGCTTGAACAGAGTGCCTTGATTTTTCTACGAAACCGTACCTCCTCTAAAGTTTCAGAAGGCCCTGGTGCCAGGCCCGCGTCATGGGCACGTGACCCACGTGTTCACCCAGGATCCCGGGTTCAAAAGGGCTCCAAGCTTGTCTGAGAGCTTTGAGATTTCACTATCTTGAAACTTAGTAACGTTTGAACAACTGGCCCTGTATTTCCATTTTGCATTGGACTCCAAATTATATAGCAGGTGCTGACTCAGGGCCTTGCCTACCTAAGTTCTAATTTACTTAAGAAATGCATCTCAAGCCCTTAGTCACTCGAAATCTGACTATACAGAATTCATTGAGAAATCCTTGCCACTTGGATAATAATCTTCCTCCACAAAGTTACAGTGAGAATTAACAGGTGATAATGGTTTAACAGCACACTCCCAGCAACAAAGACAGGCCAAATTATTTCTCAACAGCCCCGGCTGTTACTTTTATCTTCTCACTTCTTCCTTGTGTCAGAACACAGCAGTCAATGACCTGTAATAAATCCTAGAAGCTGTGACTTGAAAGCCACGGGTGGCCCAGGGAGGAAACAGATCTGTATTTTCTTTGAGAGGTGGTATCTAGGTTACCTGGGCCCAGCAAGGATTCCTCGATATTAAGGCTCTTTTTTAAGGCTCTTTTTCTTTTAAGACCCACTTTGACATCTCTACCGTCTCACCCAGGGACTTACATTTTTTCTCTTAATCACCTGTACCTACCCTTTGATCTAAGCTTTCCAGGCAGCTTTGCTTTTTAAAGTGCAGTGGCTGGATTATCAGACAAAGGGGAAGGTAGACGTGGTGTCCGAGGGGAACCATCCCAAAGCCTGGCGATGTGGTCCCCCAAGTCACGTGCTGGGGTTGCAGCCATCACCCCGTGGCACCTGGACACACCTCTCCGACGCCACCCCCTGACGTGCACGTGATTCCAGAAGGATTTCTTGAGGCCACCAATGCTCCGTACACACCTTTACAGTTTGCAAGTCCCCGTTCGGCTAAACATTCTCTACTTACTGATGGATCTATGTGATTCAAGCTAAGTTTGAATTACTCTCCAGTCAGCCTGGGAAAATGCATAAACAAAGCTCCTTTTTCCTCTCCAGCAGCATCCCTGGAGAGCACCTAAGGGAGTTCCTCGGGGAAAACAGGTCCGCGATCCTTTAACCTCAGTTCCAATATCAACAAAGCTCGGAAAACTTTTTCTCAACGTATTTGGTCAAAACCCAACCCACACTTAACTGAAGCTGAATACCGACTGTCTTTATCCCTTTTAATACGAATATTCCCACTTTCACCGCAGAAACATGAACATATTTGACTATAGGGAACTACCCCAGACCTACTGCAGCTCTTACATGATGTAGAAGAAATGCACCATACTCTTTCCAAAATCTGAACAATTCTACATTCCACAGCACGTTTGTTCCCTGGGGTTTTGGCTAAGGGGTCGTACCATTCCCACCCCAAACACTGCCGTCACTGGACACTTGCAGTTTAGGGCATCGAATCAGGCAGTCCCTAGTCCAAGAACCTGGGAACCTGAGAAGGGGTGAGACACACCATTGGTTCGAAACCCAGGGAGTCCCAGGGTGAAGTCCCAAACTGGCCCCTTGGCAAGGAGAAGCCAAAGAAAGAGTCAGACCACCCCAGATTGTTGGGGCGGCAGGTTTCGTAAGCAAGAGGATTTACATACCAGGCCTGTTTGGGGTGCCGCAAATCGAGTAGATCTCTGCAGCTGATGCCAGAATCTTCACAGATTGGAGAGAGGCCTTAACTGGATTCAGTCACATATTCAGCCCAGATGGCCTCAGCAACACCCGGCTCTCTCAGGGCCGTGGGCACCCTTGCAGACGGCTCCCACTGTAGGGCCCCTGGGCAGAACTACATTCCAAGGACAGGCAGGGGGTGACGAGCCCAGGTCCAGCTCGCAGGTCAACTGGTGATCAGTCCCACCGTCTCCGGGACCTCCTCCGACATGCACTCGTACATAACCAGCCTACACGGTAGGACACGGTCATTCTGGTCTGGGGAGCCCAGGGGTGCTTCGTGGAGGAGATATAACTGGCCTAGACGATGGCCTGGGGAGGGAAAGCCATTCCCGGGTGTGCAAAGGCACGGAGGCGGCATGCTGTAGAGGAAAGGTGGGCTCAGGGAGCTCGCTTCTACAGGAGCCAAAGGCCGGAGGGAGAGTAGGAAATAAGGTTGGAAAAGTCACATCGGGGAAGGCCTTGAGTCCACGCTGAGGCAAAGCCCGGTGACGCTCCTGCAGCTGTTTTCGAGAAGTTAAATTCTGGCAAAGCCGGAAAGAGCCCAGAGTGGGTGACTGGCCGGGAGACGCCTGCAGGAACCCAGCCGGAAGATGATTAAGGCCGTGGCTCGTGCAGTCGGGAGGAGCTATGATTGAAATGAGACTCCAAGGTAGAAGGAAACGGGCCAGGGAAACGAGGGGAACCCGGTTCCCAGGACCCAGTAGCCGGCCATTTAAGCAGGAGGAGCTGGGGGCCGAAGCCCAAGGGGCGCCCTGCCTCTCCCGGGCTTTGCATCACCACTGGTGCACTCGCTGTGTCTCCCCGGCCCGGCCTCAGGGAAGCTCTTTGTCATTTGTATTTCGCATCTAACTTACCCAGGGAGCCTTCATTGTTTAAATCTCAATTACTCCCGGTCCAAGTGCTTGCCGGAGAAGTTTGTTTAACTGCCCCCTTCAACTTCCGGGTCGCACACGGCCTCGTCGGGCTTACTGATCACCCAGCCCCCATGCTTCTCCCTCAGAGCCGAAGGCTGGAGCAGCTCAGACTCTCCAGGAGCAAATTCCAAGGGTCACCGTGCTGTTCCTTCTCCTGGCCACGTGGCATCGCAGCGGAGAACGGGGCTCAGAACAGTCGCCTGTTAGGAAAGGAGGCGGCCATGTCTTGTCATCAAAGACCTCCACCTCCCGTATCTGGGAGCATCCCCGGCAGTGCCAGCTGCCCACGGAAGGCATTTTCATCCTCTCCCGCAGGCCAGACCCAAGTTTCTCCCTGTGTCTGTCTGTCTGGCTGTCTCTCTCTCTGTCTCGGGCAGCATTCCCCCCTCCTCAGTGCACTGCCCACCCCGGGCGCTTCCCAATCCGTCCCCTCTTCCAGAGGCTCGTTCAAGCCCTGCCTTCATGAAGCACCTTTCCCGCCCAGGCTCCTTGCCCTCACCTCGATGATGCCAGGGCCTTGCTCAGCACCTGGACAACTGGTTGGGCCAATTCCGCCAGGCAAACTGACCCCGCCTCCGCTGAGCTCTTGTTATGGACTGAATGTTTGTGTGCCCTCAACCCCAAATCCGCGTTTAAACCTTGATCACCAATCTGTTGGTATTTGGAGGTAGGGGTTTGGGGATGTATTTTAGGTCATGAGGGTGGAGCCCTCAGGAATGAGATCAGTGTCCTTAGAAAAGGGACCTCAGCTCTTCACTCCTCTTTCTGCCACGTGAACATACAACAAGATGTCAGCAGTCTACAGCCTGGAAGAGAGCTCTCACCAGAACCTGGCCATACTGCTACCCTGACTGCAGACTTCCAGCCTCCAGAACCGTGAGAAGTAAATGTCTGTTCTTTATAAGCTTGAACTGCCCAAGACTGTCTGTTTGTCTCTCTCTTGGTCTCACCCATCACACACACACACAAACATCCCTCGGTCTCACCCATCACCCAACACACACACACACACCCCCCTCGGTCTCACCCAACACACACACACACACACACACACACACACCCCTCGGTCTCACCCAACACACACACACACACACACACACACACACACACACACACACACCCCTCGGTCTCACACACACACACACACACACACACACCTCGGTCTCACCCAACACACACACACACACACACACACACCCCTTGGTCTCACCCAACACACACACACACACACCCCTTGGTCTCACCCAACACACACACACACACACACACACACACACACCCCTCGGTCTCACCCAACACACACACACACACACACACACACCCCTTGGTCTCACCCCCCCCCCCACACACACACACACACACACCTCAGTCTCACCCAACACACACACACACACACACACCCCTCGGTCTCACCCATCACACACACACACACACACACACACACACACACACACACACACACACCCCCCTCGATCTCACCCAACACACACACACACACACACACACACCCCTCGGTCTCACCCAACACACACACACACACACACACACACACACACACACCCCTCGGTCTCACCCAACACACACACACACACACACACACACACACACACACACACACACACACACCCCTCGGTCTCACCCAACACACACACACACACACACACACACCTCTAAGGTCGAAGAAGAGAACTTCCTGAAAGGTCAATATTCAGATGATCTCAGAAACAAGAAGCACCCAGAATGGAAGGGTCCCCACTTCGGATGGGAGAGACATCTTTGCTAAGCAGACAGAGGTGTAAACAATCTGTTACCTGCTGGGCTCGATCTTAATGATCTTAAAGTGGGGCTCAGAACCGAGGCCTTTACCTTCTTACCTTCAAGCTTCCCCATCCTAAATTCACACTGATGCCACTTAAATCATTTGCTTCCTTATGGCTTTTCTATCTACCCCTTTTTCTAATAGTCTATTTAAAGCTGGAAGATGAACCTCATTTTTTTCGAAATGTAATTTGAGAGAATTTGCATGATATACGCAGTAACAAGTGGGTCCTGAATTATGTATGATCCCCTCTAATAGGCCAGAGCTTGTTTGGAAAGCATGATCTTATAAACTACTGGGTTTGCTTTTTATGGCAAATTCAACACCATTCCCCTCTCTTGCTTTACATATTCTCCTAATTAGGGGAGATAAAATAGATTTTCAACCTGAAAAATGTGATTTCTTTCCAAGAGCCCACATTTGTATGGAAAATTAAGCTCATTTCAGTCAGCTGCACCCTCTAATTTAGAGCTGTTGTCAGCATAAAGTATCATCACAAAAGATTTCTCCTTCAGGAGCTCTCACGCCATCCGGATCTTAAGGTGATATTCTCAACTTCGGGAGGGACAGTGAGGTTTGCCCCTCAAGTGGTCTCAGAAAGTCTGGCATGAGACTTGGGTTTCACTAAGGATGATTTAAAGTTGGTCCATATTTTGCTTATCTATTCCTCGGGAGGCAGAGTGAGTTTGACATTAATAATAATTGCTACTCCTTCTTGAACCTGACAGTGCTCCAGGCAGGCGAGCCAGCTGCTTTTGCGATGCTGTCTTGGAGATGAGGTGGGTCCTTGGTGGCACCTGGTCCTTCAGCAGTGATGGAGCATCCATCCTGGGGGTGTCGGGGGAGCCAAAGTTGTAGTGGTCCTTCTTTACGGATATACAGAGGGGCAAGAAGTAGGCGGAGCAGCTGGGGGGAGGGTGTGAAGAGGTGTGAGTATTCCAGTGGGGGGGCGGTAGAGGGAATGTTACCGATCAGGACCCTATGAGGTCTTCCCAGAATAGAACCCCACCTGTCTCCTTTGCCTGCCTTTTGTCTGTAGAAAAACTTTAGTCAAAGAATAACTTTAATCAGAAAAGTGAGAAAATGCAGAAAGAAAGAAAAAGAGTCAAGCAAGACAAAATACTAATACTTTAGCCATTAAACAAACTCAAGGACTTTTCGTTCCTCTTCAAGGGCTACAGATAATATTCTGAGCCATATCCTGTGAGCTGTTTTGCAGATGCTGAAAGCCCCACCAGGTGGGAGAAGTTAACTGTCTGCTGCCCACAAGCAGGCAGACCCCAGACCAGCGGGAACCAGAAGGTTAATGATGTTGACCCCTGATGACCTCACCACCAACCAATGAGAAGAATGTCCACGAGCTGATCACGCCCTGATCGTTGAACACTGTAAGACTCCTCACTACTCCCCTCTAGGGCAGGACACAGAGTCTTGAGGGCATTAGCCCACTGTGGCCCCCTTTGCCTGGCAAAGCAATAAAGCTATTTCTTTCTACTTCACCCAAAACTCTCACGGAGATTTAATCCAGCACCAATGTACAGAGGCCGAATTTCGGCAACAGGAGGACTGTTGCCGAAGCTCTGATCCTGGGTAGTGGAGTCCCTGATTTCTGCTCTCCAAGCAGGGAGAAACTCTTCTTTCAGACCTCCAAGGTACTTATAGGATGAGATATACCTGCTTGTGTCTCTGTGCCACTCAAGACCTTAGTCCTGGGTATCTGCTAAAAAAATACTGTGAATAAGAAACTTCACCTCCCCCAGGTCAAGAAACTCTTGCACCAAAGTCCATCCCATATCCAGCAGAACCAAGAGATGTGAAACAAAAATGCAGGAGCTTCTTAGAACATACCTCTGGCTCAGCAATACCCTGCAATTTACAATTCCTGTAATTTACAATTCCTGCAATTTACAATTCCAAGCAGAAAAACTTTTCTGAATAAAACATCTGCATCCAGGTTCATGGCTCCTTTAGTTTTCTCCAAGAGCAATGGGAGGAGGGCCTTTACGTAACTAACAAGCCTCTGGAGATTTCTCTTTGGAAGGAAAGCATCATCTTTGGCCAGGGAAATTCACTTTACCACCCCTGAGAGGAGAAACGTGCTCACAGAATAAGTCTTAGGACCCAGAATAAGCCTGGTGGTGTGTGTGTGTGGTGTGGGTGTGTCTGTGTGGTGTGTGTGCGTGTGGTGCATGTGTGTGTGTGTGTGTGTGTGTGTGTGTGTGTGTGTGTGGTGCGTGTGTGTGTGCGTGCACACACACTATATGGAAAATCACCTCAGATCCTCTGTGGATTTGGGCAGGAATAAGATATTTTAGAAACCGGAAATTCCTGCTGCCTGCTGCAAATCACTATGTTTTAGCCCCATTCATGAATCACATATAAGAGACCATGTCCTGGCAAACGGAGCAAGGGTCCTCACCTCTCCAAACAGTCCTTCATCTAAGAACAGAAGGTATGGGGGAGGCACCAAGGAGAGGGGTTGCATTTTTTTCTCCCAGAGAACCTCTCCCAAAGCCCTCCTGACCTCAACAAGCCTGCTTCCCAAAGTCACCCCACAGACTGAGTTCTATTTTCCCTCTCCATGAATCTGGGCAGGTCTGTGATGCTATGTGACTTCCAAGACCAGGTCATAAAGGTGATATGACCTCTGTCTGCTCAGCTCGTTTTGGGACACTCGCTCTTGAAAGGCAGCCACCATGCTGTGAGGAAGCCCAAGCAGCCACATGGAGAGGCCATGTGTCAGCGCTGTGGCCAATAGCCCTCACTGGCTGTTCCAGCCAACAGCCAGCCTCAACTATGAGAAAAATGAGTGGTGAGCTTTCAGCTAATTCTAGTTTCTAGCTGTCAGGTCACCCTGACCTTCCAGTCTTCCCAGCGGGGGCCCCAGACAGCATGGAGCAGAAACAGTCCTTCCCACTGTGACCTTTCCAAATTCCTGACCCTGGGGGTCTGTGAACATAATACACGGGTGGTTGTCTGACAGCTTTGTTTGGGGTGGTTTGCAAGGCGACATTAGCAACCGGGACACAGTGAAGGGGAAGGAACACCAAATTTCCTGGGATTATAGAGTGTTACCATTTAGTGACCTCAGACGAGTCATTTAACCTCTATGGGACTCAGGCTCCTTTTGTAAATGGCAGTAATGCTGATATCTGTCTTACAGGGCTTATCTAGCTTCAGGGTTATATAAAATTTTGTGCAGAAAACATTTGACAAATATAGGGAAACACTATTCAGATAGGAAGGATTATTATTTTTCCATTTCAGGAAGATCTGCAGTGATCCAATGGCAAATTCAGCAGGAATCCTGCATGGTCCCAGGTGATGATGCTGGGTGGGGTCCTTGGGGCAGATGCCTCTCAAATGTAACTGTGACCTAAAAGGTACTCGTGAGAATCCAGAAATAAAGTGAAAATGTATATGAAATGCATTTCATTTTACAGTCCTACTACATAGGGTGGCTCAGGGCATTAAATTGCATAACACATTCACATTAAGATCGAAAATAAAACGTTTCTTAGGGAAGCTCTGGTGTCCTAACTCACAGCCAGGCTTATACCTACCCCAGCTAGGAGACCAGAAGGAATCTTCACCAGGAAAGATGTGCAGGATCTGGGATTTAGGAAGTGGTCAATAAATGTAAACTACTACTTTTGGTGCAGTTTGAAATGGTCTTATTTCTGGGAAAAATATTTCTTTTGGAGGAAATGCCTCTCAGGACTTTTTCTGGATAAATTGGCTCTCTCTCTGTTTCTGTCTCTGTCTCTCTCTTCCATCCTCCCCTCTCCCTGTTCGCTCCCTCCTCTTCCCTCTCTCCTTTCCCATCCTCTCCCTCTGTAAGTTTCCACAATTTTGAGTTTTGAGCTGGCACAATCCTCTACTGTGACCTTTCCCCTCTTCAAACTCAGCACCCGTGTGTGGAGTGTTTTCCCTGAGCTCAGCACTTTGACACAGGCTGGTTGGTTGAACCCTGGTGACTCATGAGGTAGCGACCATTGCTCCCATTTTACAGATGAGAACAGTGAGGCTCGGGGAGATTCAGGATTTACCATCAGTGATAGAACTAGGATTGAAGCCCAGGCCTCCGACTCTACTCTTCTTTCTGCTCCACTCCAAGTAGGTGGAGGGCGCTTATCCCTTGATCTACTTCTAAACCATATCCTAGAGGCTTGGGATGATGTCATTCTGTTTTAAATAACTTCATTTAATGCCTCCAAATGCAGTGGGGGAAGGTGTTTGCAAGTTGGTTGCATGAAGGCTAGACTCATTTGGATGAAAAACCAAGATACTTTATGTATGATGTTAACAGAATCGATTATCAGCAAACCTTGTTTTTTTTTTTTATAACAGGGACGATCTCTATACTTAGGCCAAATGGAGAGGCAAGAACTCAAAACTTGTGTCCCCTTTAACAGGTAAAACCTGCCCCTCAACAGGAAAGGGGAGTGGGTGCTAGAGAAGAGTTCTCGCCCAGCATGACTGATTCGGGCACCATGGAAACCCAGATGTGATCACATCTGTATGTTTTTTTTATTCTTCCTGGAAATAACAGGAAGAGAAATAACAAGCTCTTGAAATTCAAATTCCCACTGACTCTGAAGTCATGAACATATTTAAAAACAGTGTGAGGCTGTGACATTTACAATCACTAAATTCATGTCAGAGAATAAATCCGGAATCACCTCCAGTCACTGAAGACAGAACAAGCAGGTGTCTCCAGCCCTGTGTTGGGGCCCAGCGGCTTCAGCAATGATAACGTTCCGGAAATCCTGGTTAGGGGTGACCACCCTCAGCAAGGGAGCCTTTAGACACTTGCAGATGCACCAAACATCGGGGCGGGGGGTGGGGGAAACAGAGACCCAGCAGCAGGGAGGAGAGAACAGGACAAACCAGAGGGACCCAGCCTTGCTGCTTGTCTACCTCTACCTGCACGGCCCGCTGGGCTCTGCCTGCAGGCACAGCTGTGTGGGCTGCATGCAGCAAAGTGAATGTCACATCCCGGGACAGGCGTGTGCCTTTCTCAGCCAGCAATTCATCGCCGTTAAAGCCAAATAAGGCTCGCGCCAATGATGTCGGGTGTGCTTGGCTGGTACTGCCACAGTGAGGCGATTCATCCAGCAGCGAGAGATGCTCACCTCGGCAGGGCTGACAGGCAAGCATTTGAGAGACCTGTCATTGGCCACCCTCCATTCTGAAGAGACACCTTCCAGCCCTGCAGATGGGCGCCCTTCCTGTCAGTCTCCCTGCCCGGCCTTGCTAAAAACTCTAAATGTATTCCATTCTCTGGGGGAGCTCGTCCCAGGCTGCCGGCTGGAAAAGCTTCCTGTCATTTTCCTCTCCAACTTCATCCGTCTGAAGAGGATGAGGAAGGGGAACCGTGGGCTAAAATAAACACCCACTCTGCACACACCTGGAGAGCATCTTGGTTTTACTTTTTGAACCTACATCTGGCACACAGATGAGACTAAAGAAAAGGTTGAAACTTGAGAAGAATCATTCCTCCATTTTTCTGACAAGTTTCATGTCTAGAGGTTGAGAGGAGGACACCCAAACATTCATCCTGCCCGGCCATCCCACCAAAAACAAGCAGCTGCTGAGCACGAGTTCCAGGAAAGAGACAAAGCAATGAAATGTGTGCGGGATGATTTTCTGCTCTGCAGCCCAGACAGAAGCTTCCGGGAGCCCGCTGCTGTGATCTACCCCTTGTGCCTTCCACGAGGTTAGACCACGTGCTCAGCAACCTTCTAGAATTCCTTACTTCATTTAAGGCCCCAAGGACCCCGCTAAGTCACTTACGACCCTCATTTTACAAACGGGAGATCTGAGGCCCAGGGAGCCCGGGGTCACGCAGCAAATGAGTGTCTGTGAGGCTGTGGGCTGGACTCTGTCTGACTCTCAGCCACTGACTGCTTCAGATCACAGGGCGAGGAAGACATGACACTGATTAACAGAGTGAAAGTCCCAAACAGCTTCAGAGCAAGGGCCAGACTGGACACTCAGGTCGTCGCATCGATGCGTCCCCCCACCCTGGGCAGGGGCGGCATCCTGCCCTTGGGGCCACGTGGGCCACAGCTGCCCCTTCCGCAGCCCTCAGAGGCGTGGCCGTGGTGGTGACCTGCCTCCAGCCACCCTTGGTCAGACTGTCATCTCCACCGTGGCCTGGTCTCAGGGCCCTCACGGTCACTCTCCTACACACGTGCACACGCCGGGTCACAAGACGACATGCCTTCCACGGATCGTGCAGCGTGGCCGCAGCCCAGGAAGCACCTCTGCCCCAGCTCCTCACCGCCCGGGTGCTGGCCCCCTTGGCCAGCTGTCCCGGGCCGTGAACACCACGGCCATTTCCAGAACTCTCCCCACCACCACAGACACAGTGTCAAACATGTCACCCCCCTAAACTCCCGCAACCTGCCAACCTAGGTAATGAAAACACGACATTTCTTCACCAAACGAGTCTCTTCCACGTTTGACTCTTTTTGCTACTACGGACCCCAATATGATTCCATTCATAAAAGCCAGACTGAGCAATGCGCTGCGCGAGGCCCTGAGGGCAGCACACAAGCCGGGCCCTCAAGAGCCCGTCAAGGCAGAGGCGTGGCCCTGTAGCCACAGCAGCGCGCGCTGGCCTTGCCTTTGCACTAGCAAAGGCAAGTAATCAAGTAATCTGCTGCCTTTATTAAGGCAGCAGAATAGAGAAAGTGCAGACTTTGCAGTCAGCCAGCTCCGGGTTCAAATCCGATTCTGCCAGGAACCAGTCCCAACTGTTACAACACAGGAGGTCGTGTTGCTTTGTGAGGTTTGTTTTTGGTGCATCAAAAACAAATGCAAGAGTGTCGGTAAGCGACTCTGGCAAACTTTCTCACAATTAAAGAGAAGCCACAGCAACACATGCAGGCCGGCAGGTGAAAGTCGGCAATTTGCAGGAGTGCCTTTCTTTACTGCAGAGTGGTTGGCTTAGAAGCCACTAGAACAGCTAAGCTTTCCAAGAGGGTGAAGCTGTGAGCAGAGCCAAATCCCTCTATTAAAACAGTGGATTAACGAAGAAGGCTACACCTGGAATAGATATTTTAATTTGGATAAAAAAAGGGTCTCCAGAAGCTAGTCTCGATGGAGGATGAACATGCCCCAAGTTTAAGGCAGCAAAGAACAGGCTGTTTCTCTTGCTGGGTGCAAATACCAGTGAAGTTCTAGCTAAATACTCTGCTGCTGCTTTGATTACTAATTCTTATGGTTTCTTCAGTTTTTCGGTCACTGTAGATTTTGAGTACTTCGCCTTTAAGCTTATTTTCCCATAAGGCTGATCATCTTTATTATGCAATTTTGAAGAACCCAAGGATTTTTAGAGCCACCTATGTGCTGTCATAGCAAAAATGCAGACACATGTGTGTATGTGTGTGTGTATGAGTATGTATACGAGTGCATGTGTGTGTGTCCATGCCTCGCGTATAGCAGGTGATTTGTAAATGGAAGCTACTGTGATAAATTAATCTCCACTCTGCATCTGGTGTCCCGGTTGAGACTTGGTGCTGGAAGGACTCAGACCAGCTGAGGCTGCTGCAAAGAGGCAGGCCTGCGGCCGGCCTCATGCTGCACAAACAGGAAAGTCTGAGTCTGGGGTGAGCCTCCGTCCTGAGTGTGGGCGACCAGAGGGCCCTGGGTAACTGGCTCCTGCCTGCTTACTGAAGCTCCAGCCCCCGTCAGCCACCATTCCTGCTGCAAAAGTGTGATGGGATTTTACTCTAAGGCCAGTGCTTCTCAAAGTGGGGTCCTCCCACGTGTAGCATCAGCAGTACCTGGCAACTTTTAGAAATGCAAATCTCAGGGTTGACCTACCGGGTTGAGGTTCTGAGGAGCTGGGCGGCCTTCTGGCTTTCACCAGGCCCTCCAGGGGACTCTGATGCAGCTGAAGTTGGAGAAGCGGTGATCTAAACAGAAGCTGAACACTTCCTGTGAAAGTCCCCACGTTGCAGACACTAACTGTTCACCTATTCAGTCATCAAGTTGCCCATTCAACAAATATTCGTTGAATATCTACGACGAACTAGATACTGTTTTAGGTACTGGAATGGAAAAAACAGACAAACATCCTTGAAGGCTTTGCAGCCCGGCCCCTGCACAGATGTTCCCCTGGGGCTGACCTCGCTGTCTTTCAGGAAATCTGCTTGGAGAGAGAATGCTGGATGACGAAGGCCCCTTCCAACCCGAGCCTGTGACCGATCAAAGCCTCGGACAGAACGTATTTAAGATATTTGCCCGCTTACCGCTCAGCAGAGGCAGCTCTGGGCCCACCTGCGCTAGCGCCCCCCCGTTCCCGCAGCCCCCAAACGCGCCGAGGTTGCCGGGGACCTTGAGAGACATAATTATTGCATCACTTCATGAGTGAATTAGGAGCAGCCAATCCATTGCCCGGCTCTCCTGTTGGGTTTCAACATAAGACAGCAGGCTCAGATCAGGAGAAACCTGGCAGGTTTTACCCGGGGCCCGAAGCTAGTCTAAATACCGATTTTGAAAAAGAATGAAAAAAGGCAGACGTGAAGGTGTATGTTTCCAGACTCGAACTATTCAGTCTAAGAAATGAGCTCCTCCTGGTACCCAGCTCTGGGCCCAGGGCAGGAGGGATGCTGAGAACCCCCGGACTGCTCTCTGAGGCCCTGGGATCCAGTTGTGGGTGGAGACTGACACATGGGACAGCCAGAAAGCAGCTGACCACTGACCTTGAGCACAGCCAGAGACCTCGAGGCACAGGAGCCGTTCCCATGTGATGCCGTGTGCTGGAGGCCCAGGGACGGTCAGGCCCAGGCCCCTCTGCTGCTGAGGCCCCAGTTAGTGGGGGACACAGAGTTGATAACCAGGGTCCCTGCAACAAAAACCGGTTGGATAAAGGTGAGGAGCAGGGCCCTGAACCCAGTCGGCAGGGGTGGGTGTCCATAGAAGCTCCCAGGAGGATGTAAAGCGTGACCTCAGTTCTGGAGAACAAGACAAAGAGGCGAGGGGAGGCCACTGCAGGCCGAGGGCAGCGCCTGAAAGGCACAGGACTGAGGGTGGCTCCAGCGATTGCTGGGGGCTTCCTGGACGAGGGGACCCGACCTGAGCCTTGAAAGCTAGACAGGATTATCCCAGGCCCCCGAGCCTGTCATCATAAATGGAAGGAATTCCTCTCCAGCAAATTGCCTACTTGAAAGCTAAGCCCAGCCCCTGCAGTTCCACACAGGGCAGTGGTTGAGGTCTCAGCTCAGGCCTGACTCCAGCATTGACTAGATCAAAAGAAGTATGAAATCCTGGCTTCATCACAAGTGGTGACAAATATAAAGAAAAGATGGAATTTTACAAAATAGAACCTGTAGCCTAGACATTTGAGATGTATTTCTTTATCTAAATTCACAGCTTAGAGATTTATTTCTTTACCTAAATTTACAGCAACCAGATACAATGACTAAGGGAGATTCCATTGTTTATTCTCCCATTTTAAGAAAGAGAAAACCATCTTAGACCCAAATCTTTGCCGCCCATCAATCCAGTTTTTTGAGCACGGATGACGTACCTGGCGTTAAGGTTTGTAGTTGGGTGGCCAATAGCCTGGATGGATCCTGGTCAGCAAGTTACAGTTTGCCCCAAACATCACCTGCTCCAGGAAGCCTTCCTGACTTACCAAGCCTCAGGTCCTTTCGGGCTAACCATAAGGTCAGAGTCACAAACTTTAACCCTAAGTTTGCAAGCCTATTCATTGAGGCATCATTGGAGGGGGTGCCTGGGGCACAGATTTCCTTAGAGCAAAGCCCACCAAGTTCAATGCTCACGGCCCAGTGTGGGACTTACTGTCAACTGTCTATAAAATGAAGATGGGGCTTTCTTCACCCAGGGGTGGGTAGCTGAGCGGGGAGGTGGGAGCTCAGAGGGCATGCACATGGTACAGGGCAAGAACAATGGAACCCAAGTCAGAGAGGTCTGGGTTCAAGGTCTAACTTTTCCAGTTTACAACTTCTCCAAGGAGAACCGTCTCTACAGCGGCACAGGTAGACAGACAGAAGGCGGGGTCGAGATCCACGGCAAGACAGGAGAGAATGCATGGCAGCCAGATGGTGCAAGGGTGGTTTCTAGGCTCACGCAGGTTACACTCCAAGAGGCTGAAGGAAATTGCCAGGGCCTTCAGAGCCACCTGAGGTAAGAAAAAATGGAGAATAACTTCCAAAAGTGCGGCAGGAAAAAATTCAGAAACTGCAGCCCCGTTAGCTCGACGTCAATTGCTGGCAGAAATGTATCGACGGGGATCAGGCAGATGGTGTGTGGGTTTGATCAGCGATACCGATGTTGCCCAGCTCACCTTAGAAATGTGTTATGGACGGAGTTTAGCTTGTTTGAGCAAAACCCTTGATAAAATCCTTTCTTTTTTCTAGCAAGACGAGGAAGGATGAGCCGCATGCTGCGGTCTGAGGTGCCGTTCATGGTGGGGCTGTAAGGCTGTCTGTGGGAGATCAGACAAGCTCTGCGTTGCTCCTGCAGGTCCCATGAGTGGGTTTTGTATGGAGGCAGATTTGCCTCCACTTTCAGCCAGAGCTGTTCAATGGCGCAATGAGATTCTCTGAGAGTGAGCTCCCCGTCACTAGAGGTATTCAACTAACATTCACCATAACACCGGCCAGCATTGCTCTAGAGGTATAGTGTTGGGATCTAAAGTGAGAAGACCCAGACGCAAGGATTTATTGGCCAATCACCACCTGTGTGACCTTGGGAAATGCATTTTACCTCTCTAACTCTTACCCGCCCTCTACATAAAGTGAGGATGATTCTTCAGAGTGAAGTTACGAGTTACAGAGAGGTTGTAAGTCATAAATTAAACAAGAGGTTGTCCATAAAAGCATTTTATAAACTAAAAAAAATGCTCTACTAATGTGTGTTAGCATTTTAGGAGTTTGGAAGTAAACGACTCTTGAGGCTGGTAGCATTTAGTGCAGACGGCAGGATTTGATGCTGGCACTCTGAAGCCTGGATAGAAATAAAGTGCCGGGAGCATATCACGCCAGCTCTGGCACGCGGTGCCCAGCTTATTTACTGACTCCTCGTTCAGTCGCAATGGTTTTAAAGCATCCAGGCTGGGTTGGTCTATCAGCTTGCAAGTTGGCATATTTTTATTTTGGTTTACTCCAAGTTTGAAACATGATGGATTGGGTACTCTCTAGGTCCACAGACTGTTGATGAAATTCCCCGCCTAATTAAAGAAGTTGACAGATGGAAATGAGTTTCATGACATTCTAGCCCCAGCTCACTGCTGGGCTTGGAGCAAGGTCACCAGGCTGTTCACAGGGCCTCCGTGGGGAGAAAGACATTGCAGCTAGACAGGGTTGCTTTCCTCCTTTTCCCCTCAGAGGGGCTTCAGAGACACAGTGGTTTGGGGGCTGCTTCTCAGCTGGGACTTCCGGCAGCTCGCCGCAGAGTTCTGCAGACAGCTCCTGCCGGAAAGCTTGTTTCTGGGGCCCGGGGAGCATGACTGCATTTCATTCTCACTTGCTGTGTGTCTTCCACTTCCTCGTATGATTCCATCGGGGAGGATTTGTTGAGCAGCTACTCTACTCAGCAAACTTCCATCTCTCCTGTGAATGGGACCTGGGCCCAGCCCTGTCCCAACACAGGATCCTCTTGACCTAAAAGCCCCCAGAGCCGAGTCACCGAGCTGACCTTGCATTTATTACTGCCGGTTCCCTTGGGTTCTAGCACTTCAGCCATGGACCCCGGGAGGGTAGCAGACCTGGTGAATTTTCCAGTGACCCAGTCTAACCAGTGATGGAGCCGGGAAAACATGTCAGCAGAGGCTGCTCGGTTAACTCTAAGGGATCCCCACACTAAGAAGATGGTTGAATTGGGGGATTCCTCAGACCCTTTCCAGTGCCTCAAGTGATTACAAATTTGCAGCTGCAGAGCAGTTAAATTTCCAAAATATTAGAACGCCACATAGCAAAAAAGAGTTCGCTTTTGGGCTCTGTCACTTAACGACCCGAACGTCTTTGGGGAAGCACTCAGTCTCGCTGATGCTCCATTTTCCATCTATAAATAAGGATGAAAATCTCCACCTCCCAGAGGAATTTAAGTTCTTATGTCAAGTGACTAAAAGCTTGAGTGGCACATAGTAGGGGCTCAATAAAGGTTTGTTAGCCCCTTTCCCCTTTGTCTCCGACAAGAGCTTCTCTTTTCCTTCAAGGCAGTAAGGACTCACCTGCCACAAGGCCTGATGGGTCATGTACTGGGAAAGAGGGTGTGCTCCCAGGACTTCAGTGAGAGAGAGGCTGGTCCCCATATAATCCACTTCGGTGGGAGGTTCCCAAGACCAGCACCCTGGCAACTGAGGACGCCTCCCTCCCTCCCCATACTGTCCCATTTCCCCAGGGACCCGGTGCCATACCCCACGGCTTCCAGGCGAGGTGGTCCCCCTTTTCCGAATCTGGGAGCAGATGACGTGCCAGGGCTCTGGAAAGCAGAGTTACTTACACGCCTCAAGCCGGGCCGTGCTCCGGATGCTGGGCTTCACGGCACAGTATTCGCAAGGCTCTGCATTTCTAGACGTAGTGAATCTTCCTTCTTCCTGCAGAAGTAATTGCCGTGCATGCATAAAACTGTTGAAAAAGTTTCAGCCCGTTTCTCTGTTCCCTTTCCACCGTGTAAACATTCCTACAGATTCCGGCTTGGTGGCCCAAATGGTCTAGGAGGAGAAATCAACAACAACTCATCGCGGGGCGTTTCTTGGCGCCACGGCACACAGGAGGTTTATGTTTCACAATGGAAAGGTAAGTGTCTCAAACAAGGCAGAACCCAGGGTAATAAAAGCTCCTTTTTTCTTTTTCTTTTTTTTTTTTTTTTTGCGGTACGCGGGCCTCTCACTGTTGTGGCCCCTCCCGCCACGGAGCACAGGCTCCGGACGCGCAGGCTCAGCGGCCATGGCTCACGGGCCCAGCCGCTCCGCGGCATGTGGGATCCTCCCGGACCGGGGCACGAACCCGTGTCCCCTGCATCGGCAGGCGGACTCCCAACCACTGCGCCACCAGGGAAGCCCAAAAGCTCCTTTTATTTCATAGTTTCTTTCACAGTGGTGGGTTTTATTCTGAATCTCACTAGACGCTTAACAAGCATAAAAAGCAACCGTTTCTGGCCCCAAATCTGTTGCCTTCTGAGTTCTTTTTGTTTCCTTGAGCTGAGCCAGCTGAGCTAAGAGAAGGCTGTTCTCTGTGGGAGGGCAGCGATGCTGAGAAAGATGGCACTGTTTGCGCTGTAACCAGAACAATACTTGTGCGCGGGCCCGCACCCCGCTTCCCAGACCTCTTCCTACAGTAGGTGGGGGGATGGGGCCTCTCCGACCAGGCAGGGGGACAGGTCACCGGGCACAGGTGTGTGGCTGTCTGTGTGTGAAGCTAACCTGGCCTGTGGAATGGAGTTCAAGTCCACCGACTGCTGTGGCTGTCTTTCTTCGCACAGTATCAGCGCTGTGCACAGACTCTACAGAACATAATTTATAATGACCTTTGTGTCTTCAATCCAGCCACTTATGTCACCCTCAATAAGGTTCTTACCTCTCCCTCTCTCTCTCCCTCTCATACACAGTGCACAATTTTGCATGCAACTTCAGGGATTTCTTGGATCCCCCTGAAGCCCAGCCATGCAACCCCAGGGATGAGCAGATCTCCAAGTTCACACCTTTGTTCTAATGTGTGCCCATCCCAGGAAATCACTGCCTAAGGCACCTCTCCTCCCGGAGTGTAAGCTGTCTGAGGCCAAAGTCACATCACGTTCAGCTCCTTACTTCCCACAGCCATTAACCCAGGACCAGGTGATAATAAGAGATCAATTCCAAGTCTAAATCAGCACGGCCCCAAGACCCAACAGGTGACTTTGCTTAATCTATTAACTGAAAAAAGATTCTACCCACTACGTAGAGTGTAGAATTATAATACACCTTAGGCAGAAGCCTCATCCTTGACCTTCTAAACCAGACAAACAACCCCACGCAGCTCCGGGCGCCCCCCGGCTCCGAGCGCCTGTTCTCAGCATCTTCACAGCACAACTCCGTCACCTACCTCTGCTTCCTGGACCACTTCATCGCCACCCAGAATTCCCCTCCCACGGATCTGACGATACTAAGCACCAGGAAACATAGCTGTCCTTTCTTCCCACCGGAAGCGAAATATCTAAATATTTCATAGAGAGCTGCATCGAAAGCCCATGTTTGCTCCTTGAGATAAGACCTGGTCTGCAAGTGTCCCCTGAGGATTGGGGGAGGGGAGGCCAGAGGAACTTGATGGAACGCGGGATGGCTGTGGATGGACGACAGCCAGGTCCCGTTCGCACCTCTGCCGCCCACACGCAGGGTGGCCTTGGGCATGTCACTTAACCTGTCTTCACCTGTCCCCTCACCTGCAAAATGAGGATAACAGCATCTACCTCGCACTGCTGTTCTGAGAAGCCAAGGCTGGGGACGTGCCGCGTAAGCGCTGAGGAAGAAGAACGGGGACGATCCCACTCCTGGTGCACAGCGCCCCTCCCCCCCCCACCGCCCAACTCCGCACCCCCGGCGGCGGGAACAGTACCCGCCGGAAGCCGGGAGCCTGTCAGGACCTTGCCGCCCCCGCCCTGCAAGGCCGTCCCGTGAGCTGAGGGCCTGAGCAAAGGCACTGATCCTGGTAACCTCCGTCCCCTGCGACAGGCCGCCTCTGGGACCACGAGTCCTGAACTTCTGCAGCAATTGCCCTTTTCTAGCAAACTCTCTGGGCCCCAGAGCTCGTGGTTAAGAGGCAGCGAGGAGCTAATAAGCCCAGGCCCCAGAAGAGCAGGGCTGCAGGATCCCGTCGCCATGGCAACTCCTGCAGGTGCTCCTGAAGGAATGACAAGGCCAAGGGAGTGGGGTTGCTTCTCTCTCCCTTTCAGCAAGTCTAAAAGTGAGAGAGGTCACGGGGTGAGAGAGGCCACCTAATGCCAGCAGCAGACACACACGAAGGCTCCTGCCTGGGGTGACCCACCTATAGTAGCTGCTCCCCGACCTGTCCTTCCCTCTCCACCAGGCTACCACTCAGCGAACACCCCAGCTGGAAGAAACTGTATCTCTGCTGCACAGACCTCCCAGCCCCCCTCTCGAGGCGCCCAGATACCTGTGCCCGGTCACCTCTAGAGACCTGAACGAGGGCGGCTGCCAAGCCCCAGGCCCCCCGCGCCTCTCCTGCTGGCAACAGAGCCTGCTCCCTGCAGCGCTGACCCACCGGAGCCTGTCCCCGGGGTCTACCTGTCGGTGGGAGGGGCAGGGAAGGCTCCCTTTCCTCTTGGGCGGCCCAGACATGAAGACCATGAACGCTGCCACGTGGAGAAGGCCCATCTGTGGGACCTGGAAGCGAAACCGGCCGGCAGAGGACTCAGCAACTGTTGGTAAGAAGTGAGGGACTCGTTCACCTTTGACTTGTCAGCACGAAGGGAGATGATGCGTTGTCCCAGGGAAGATGGTTTCGGCAGGATGACCGAAGATGCCTAAGCCCCACCCCACCCCCGGGATTTACTCTAATAAACCAGGAATTACGAAGCAGGAGATCCTCCCCCAGGACTCAAACCAGGGAAGAGCGCGGTCCACCTGTCTGCTAAAGATGCTTAAACTGGGGCAGCTGCCTCTCCATAGGTTGGATTCCCAGGCTCCATTCGTGGTGGGAATTTCTGGGGCAGAGCCACGTGAGTGCACCAGCTTCACCTCGCTCTTGGGTTTAATCTTGGCTTCACTAGGGCATCTGCCATCCAGGGCCCAGAATGTTTTCCCGTGCAGAGCTTGTCATGAACAGTCCTATGCTTTGGAATAAATGAAGATGGCGGACAAGATACTATGAGGCTGACCACTCTTCAAAAAGACAAAAACACACTTGCCCATCGTATGTATATACATACAATGGAATATTATAGAGCCTTTAAAAAGGAGGATCACAGCAAGATCCTTTTTGACCCACCTCCTAGAGAAATGGAAATAAAAACAAAAAGAAACAAATGGGATCTAATGAAACTTAAAAGCTTTTGCACAGCAAAGGATATCATAAACAAGACCAAAAGACAACCCTCAGAATGGGAGAAAATATTTGCAAATGAAGCAACTGACAAAGGATTAATATCCAAAATTTATAAGCAACTCATGCAGCTCAATAACAAAAAAACAAACAACCCAATCCAAAAATGGGCAGAAGAACTAAATAGACATTTCTCCAAAGAAGATATACAGATAGCCAACAAACACATGAAAGGATGTTCAACAGCATTAATCATTAGAGAAATGCAAATCAAAACTACAATGAGATATCATCTCACGCCTGTCAGAATGGCCATCATCAAAAACTCTAGAAACAATAAATGCTGGAGAGGGTGTGGAGAAAAGGGAACCCTCTTGCACTGCTGGTGGGAATGTAAATTGATACAGCCACTATGGAAAACAGTATGGAGGTTCCTTAAAAAACTACAAATAGAACTACCATATGACCCAGCAATCCCACTACTGGGCATACACCCTGAGAAAACCATAATTCAAAAAGAGTCATGTACCAAAATGTTTATTGCAGCTCTATTTACGATAGCCAGGACATGGAAGCAACCTAAGTGTCCATCAACAGATGAATGGATAAGGAAGATGTGGCACATATATACAATGGAATATTACTCAGCCATAAAAAGAAATGAAACTGAGTTATTTGTAATGAGGTCGATGGACCTGGAGTCTGTAATACAGAGTGAAGTAAGTCAGAAGGATAAAAACAAATACCGTATGCTAACACATATATATGGAATCTAAAAAAAAAAAATGTCATGAAGAGATTAGTGGTAGGATGGGAATAAAACACAGACCTACTAGAGCATGGACTTGAGGATATGGGGAGGGGGAAGGGTAAGCTGTGACGATGTGAGAGAGTGGCAGGGACATATACACACTACCAAACGTAAAAACAGCTAGCTAGTGGGAAGCTGCAGCATAGCACAGGGAGTTCACCTCTGTGCTTTGTGACCACCCAGAGGGGTGGGATAGGGAGGGTGGGAGGGAGGGTGATGCAAGAGGGAAGAGATATGGGAACATATGTATATGGATAACTGATTCACCTTGTTGTAAAGGAGAAACTAACACACTATTGTAAAACAGTTATACTCCAATAAAGATGTTAAAAAAAATAAATAAATACAAAGGAGGGAAATTCTGAAATACGTTACAATCTAGATGAACCTTGAGGATATCATGCTGAGCAAAATAAGCCAAACAGTGTGTGATTCCACTCCTGAGGTTCCTAGAACAGTCAAAGCTATAGCGACAGAAAGCAGAATGGTGGTTGCCAGGGGCTGGGGAGAGGGGACGTGGGGAGTTGTTTAATGGGTGTAGAATTTCAGTTCTGCGAGATAGAAAAGGTCTGGAGATTAGTTGCACAACAATGTGAATATACTTAACACTACTGAACTGTACTCGTAGAAACTGTTAAGATGGTAAATTTTATGGTATGTTTTTTACCAAAATTAAAACACACACACACACAGTGCTTGGGACACGGAATAGAGGTTTGAGCCTCAGAGACCACAACGTTCAGATCTCAGATCTCCCACCTCCTGACTATGTGATTCGCAGATACTGTTTAACCTGCGAGCCTCACTGTGCTCTATAAAGTGCATTTAAAATAATAATATCCAGCAATGAGGTTACTGTGAAGATATCCCTATAAAGGATGTTGCAAGTTACATTAAAAATAGCCACTGGGCTTCCCTGGTGGCGCAGTGGTTGAGAATCCGCCTGCCGATGCAGGGGACGCGGGTTCGTGCCCCGGTCCGGGAGGATCCCACGTGCCGCGGAGCGGCTGGGCCCGTGAGCCATGGCCGCTGGGCCTGCGCGTCCGGAGCCTGTGCTCCGCAAGGGAGAGGCCACAACAGTGAGGCCCGCATACCACAAAAAAAAAAAAAAAAAAAAAAAAAATAGCCACTAATCCAAACGGGACATAAAGGCTTTGATTATATCGCTAAGGAGCTTCTCTTGTAGACCACGGAGAGCCACTGGAGGAGGACAAGATCAGATAAGTTTAGGACGATAGTTCTGGTGCTTGCGGGGAGGGGCCCTGGAGCAGAGAGACTGCAGGTAAGGCGGCCAGGCAGAACGGGGTGGGAACCAGGTGAAGATGGGGCCTCTGTGTCTGCTGTAGTAGAGAGGCAGCTTCAACAACATTCAGGGACTTGGCCCGACACGTTGAGGGTGAAGGTGATGAGAGAGCGGATGGGCCCGGTGATGTTCAAGTGAGCGTCATTGCAGGGGTCCCCCACAAACTGGAAATGCCTGGGCAGCCCGTGGACCGCAGCAGCTCCCCATGGCTGGGAGGAGGTATCGCAGCTCACAAAAGATGGAACTTTTAAACAGCTAACACTGCCACCCGGGGGACAAGCTGCTCTGTGAGACGACCTTCAAGCAGAAGCTGGAGGAACTGCCGGACGCGCTGGAGCAGCGAGTCCCGACGGGGCGGGTGGGAAGCGAGACCAGGCGACCTACCTCCAAGGGTCCCTCCAGTCCACGTCTCTGATTTCCTGCTCCCTCACAAAGGGGCCAGTCTCTTCCCACCTGCTATCCAGAGAGAGTTTGAAAGATAAAGGGTGGCACACGGATGGAGCTCTGACCGAAGTTAAGTGTGGGAAAGCTGGGCTTTCTCCCAACTGTGCGGGGTTACCTGGAATTAGAAGGTCTTTTTTTTTTTTTTTTTTTTTTTCTAAATGGGAATATCCCTTCTCTAGGGCAGGATGATAAAAAACTTTTGCTTTAATAGGAAGTTAACATGAAAGCGTTCAGAGAATTTCTCTTTTGCCTGACAGAGCCTGGATACATTTTGGATCATCTCTTTACACGAGGAGACAATTGGTTCCTGACCCTCTGGCCGTGGTCGACCCCTTTTATCAAAGTGCATGGCTGTTGAGACTATCAGCCGGGCACAGAAAGCTAGAATTCTCTAGAAGTACGGTGCCGTGCAAAAGTTGAGCTTTGGAATCAGGTTGACGTGAGTTCAAATCCTGACCCTCCCTCGTAGGGAGACCTTAGGCAAGTCAATTCACCCCTCCGAGTTGGTTTTCTCATATATAAATGGAGAATAATATCACTTTCCTCACTGGAGTGGTTTGTGGATAACTGTTAATGCATCTAAGAGAAATTGCACACATATAAGTGCTCAATAAATAGTACCTTCTATTATTTTTATTGCTAGTACTAGTGAAGGGCAAAACGTCTTCTTCCATTTAAAACAAAGGAGTTGTTAGAAATGGGCTACAAACCAGGGGATGGGGGGGATAAATTGTGACATTGGGATTGACATATACACACTACTGTATATATAATAGATAACGAATAAGAACCTGCTGTATAGCACAGGGAACTCTACTCAATACTCTGTAATGGCCTGGATGGGAAAAGAATCTAAAAAAAAAAAAAAAGAGTGCCTATATGTATAACTGATTCACTTTGCTGTACACCTGAAACTAACACAACATTGTAAATCTACTCTACTCCAATAACATTGTTTTCAAACAATGGGCTACAAGCAAATCGACCAAATGACAGGAGGAGGCCTTCTCCCATCTCCTGGGAAGCAATAAGCTGTAAGTAGGACTAACTTGGACACAGGGAGCTGAAGGACCGAGGCACGGCATGGAGAACACTGAGATGTAGCTGGTGGTGTTGACGTGAACTTCAAGGATCCAGATAAGAAAGTCAATCTCTTTCGTAAGAGAGAAACGGGCAGGGTTTGGGTGGCACTTCTTTCCCAGGAACAGGGTGGCTTTGGCTCCTGAGCCTGGGCCATTCAGCCACTGGCCTGCAGCTCTGCCACAGGACGGGGCAACTTGAAGGGGCAGGAGCCAGGGCCGCCATCCTCAGGCAGTCGAATGCCTATTTAAATCCTCAGCCCAACTCAGGTGCAGTGGGGAGCCCTTGACTACTCAAGTGCCAAAGAGAGTACCAGAGGCTACTACGCCCTGGCCGCACCTGTGCAGATGCACGCGGCTAGACAGGGACCTTCTGCACAGCTTTCACAGGCTCCAGCCGGGCGCCTCATCCTGACACCCCTCCCAGCCCCCAGGTCCCGGAGGAAGAGCTCCCCCATGAATCTGAGCCTCACAGCAGCCGAGAGGTGTAGACAGGAAACAGATACAGAGAAAGCCAAGGAGTGACGCTGCCAGGGTCATAAATTAGCCAAGGTAGGCTCTCAAACCCAGATCCCTGACCCCGTCCGGCAGGTTCTCATAAACCTCGCTGCCTCCGCAACAAGCAGGCTGCTGGCCCAGACAACACAGTTCCATTAGCCAGGCTGAGGGGTCCCTGTCGGAGAGTGAAACCCATCTCCCGGGCTTGGTTAGTTACGCATCAGGATCCCCCCACCCCCAGAGCCCCTCCAGGGCTGGTGAATCTCACACCCTTCAGCTTCTCTCACCCCCTGACCTTTGTCCAGGGCTTTGGTTTCTGAAACCCGCTTCTTGAGCCCGAGGCACCCGTCCAGAACTCCGACAACCACTGGGCAGGAGACCCCACCTCCAGGGATTTACCTCCAGCTTCAGAATCCGAGCTGGTCTTCATTTCACTCCTCACAGTTTGATGCGCCTCTTTCCGCAGCTCTCAGCTGTGAGCTGTTCTCCAAGTTTGCAGCGTGATTGGAACAATAGGAAACCAAGCCCCGCGTCTCATGGTTCCCTCTGGTGGTGAAGAGAAAATCCCAAGGACGGATCCTCAAACCGGAAGCCTCCTCTTCTTCCTCTTAAACCCGTGAGCGCCCAGTACTCTATTTTCCTATTCTCCCGTTTTCAAAGCCATCTTCAGTTTATGAGTTTGTAGTTATTAAGAAGAGATACTGGGCTTCCCTGGTGGCGCAGTGGTTAAGAATCCGCCTGCCAGCGCAGGGGGCACGAGTACGAGCCCAGGTCCGGGAAGATCCCCCCTGCCGCGGAGCAACTAAGCCCGTGCGCCACAGCTACTGAGCCCACACTCCAGAGCCCGCGAGCCACAACTACTGAAGCCCGCGCGCCTAGAGCCCGTGCTCCGCAACGCGAAGCCACCGCCATGAGAAGCCCGTGCACGGCAACGAAGAGCAGCCCCCGTTCGCCGCAACTAGAGGAACCCCGCATGCAGCAACCAAGACCCAATGCAGCCAAAACTAAACTAAAAAAAAAAAAAAAAAAAGAAGACCCAATGCAGCCATAAATAAATAAATAAATTTATATTAAAAAAAAGATACTAAATCCCCAGCTGTAGGAGATAAATGACAGGAGAGAGTGGCTGCGTGTACAGTGAACTGGAGAAAAAGGCAGCCTCTCTCCAAAGAATAGGGCAAAACTGCGTTTGAATGCTCTCCTGCTACATTGATGGTAATCAGTTTTCTTTCCAAAAAGATAAGACCCAGGGGCTGCCCTGGGGGCGCAGTGGTTGAGAGTCCGCCTGCCGATGCGGGGGACGCGGGTTCGTGCCCCGGTCCGGGAAGACCCCACATGCCGCGGAGCAGCTGGGCCCGTGAGCCATGGCCGCTGAGCCTGCGCGTCCGGAGCCTGTGCTCCGCGACGGGAGAGGCCACGGCAGTGAGAGGCCCGCGTACCACAAAAAAAAAAAAAGAAAGACAACATATTACTTCTTTCACATTATGGTTAGCATCTAAATACCAACAGAACATTCTAAAGACCAACTCAGTCTTCTAGAGTATTTAGGCAATTGACATGAATCTGGAATTATTCCATTTCTTTGCTTTTTTTTTCCACATAGAAAGTGTTCAAATCTTGGAAATTTGGTTTCTGATAAGCAAGGCCGTGAGTCAGATCAGAGCGGCATAGGTTATACAAGGGAATCCCTTCCTCATAAGCATTTTGGGGTGGGTGGCTTGGATGTGGAGACCCACACTCACTGCTGGCCTGGCACCCTCTGGGCCTCATTTATAGCTTTATACAGTCGGGATGCAATACTGATGTCTAAGGCCTCTAGTGCTGCAATTAGAAGAAAAACATCTCTGGATGGATTCCACTGAAATGGACTATGTTATCTCAGAATACTGCTTCCTTTGTTTACAATCAGTTGAAATGATGGAAGTCACCTGTAAGGCTAGAGAAAACCAAAGTTGCCAGTAGGCATGCTTCCTAGCTGGATTAATGCCATCTGTACAGCTGGTAGCACCTCAGTTCTAGGAAGACCTTTGTGACCTCGGGGGTCAGTCTGGACAGATGTTATCTAATTTGGGAGAATTACGCTGAGCCTTTTCCTCAGAAGTATTTCAGAAGCTTGTACAAGCCATTCCCAGATTCCAGGTGCTGTTGAAGGTTCAGGCAAGGAACTCAATCCTGGAATAGACAACTGGTCAGAAGTCAGTGGAGTGAGCTTTTATGGCAGTAAGTCTTCCTTCAGTGACAGGAGACTCTAGCTACACCCATAGGAGCAGAAATGAAATGAAGCCAGTGATGACAGAGATGGTGAAGATGATGGTGGTGATGATGGTGATGAAGATGAGGAGGAGGAGGAGGATGGTGATGATGGTGATGATGATGATGATGGTGATGTTGATGATGATGGTGATGGTAACGATGGTGATGATGGTGATGGTGATGATGGTGGTGATGATGGTGATGATGATGTTAATGATGATGGTGATGGTGATGGTGTTGATGATGGTGATGGTGACAATGATGGTGATGTTAATGATGATGTCGATGATGATGATGGTGATGATGGTGATGATGTTGATGATGATGATGGTGATGATGATGATGGTGATGATGCTGATGGTGATGATGGTGATGGTGATGTTACTGATGATGTCGATGATGATGATGGTGATGGTGATGATGGTGACGATGATGGTGATGGTGATGATGGTGACGATGATGGTGATGGTGATGATGATGATGGTGATGATGGTAATGTTGATGGTGATGATGTTAATGATGATGATGGTGATGGTGATGATGATGATGATGGTGACAGTGACGGTGGTGATGATGGTGACGGTGATGATGATGGTGATGATGACGATGATGATGATGGTGATGATGATGGTGATGATGACAGGTGAAGTGAGGTGAAGCAAACTTACTCTTACAGAGAGGGTGGACCCAACCAGGTATGTGTGTGGCATTGGTGGGAGTGTGGGGAGGAAAGGTGGAGACTAGGCTGTCCCAACATGCCACATGTCAACAACACTCAGTGAGCCACATAACACTCAGCCCACTGGCTCTGACAGCAATATGGAAATTGACCAGGGGCAGCCTTTCCACATTACTTAAACTAATTAAAAATTATTCATTGTAGTAAAGGATTGTCCTAGATGACGTTATCTATCTAGACTAAACATGCTTATGAATACAAGGCCACCTTCTCTCACCTTCTCTCTCTCCAAATATTTATTTGGGGTCGTGGTAAAGACCAGTGTGCATCAGACGGATCCTCCGATGGTCCTTTAGTCATGGAGTTTGCTCCCTGCCAACTGCTGCCTGGGGGTAGTTGCTGTGGGTTGAACCTGGTGTGAGGCTTTCACGAGAGCTAAGCCCAGGACTTCCAGCCAAGAACCTTCACCTTCAAGCACACACTTCTGCAGCAGAAGCCAGCGCCAGCGAGTTATGCATTGGGGTCCTTATGGTCCTGTGCAGGGAATTCCCTTTCTGTGTTGGTTTTCCCAAGGGTGTTGCTATCCACGCCCCTGTTATGATTGGCTGTGTGTTAGTCAGTGACCTCCCCGACAGCCAATCCCGGCTGGCTCTGTCAGCCCACCCCCCCGGTTACAGAGGTTCTACGGACATGCAAACCTGTCAGCCTTCTGCGGAGATGGTGATAGGTTTGCAGGCCCCTAATCAATAGGCAGCCCTCGTGTGCCGGTATCGATCATCATCGACCTGTGGCCTTCAAATCACAATTCATCTACATGAGTGAAGCGGGGGGAAAGGTAACATTTCCTGGGCCCCTGCTAAGTATCTGACAGAGCCTCACATGACACAAAGCAACCTGTGAGATAAATAACACAACTCTCATCTTCTACAGGACAGACTAAGGCTCCGAGAGAGAGTACTCTGCCCAAAGTTGCATAACTAACCCGAGACGTGACTCCAGGTCCATCCTTCCTCCGTCCAGGCCATTGCACACGCTCTCCCCTTCCACCGCCACCACAGCCAATGGCCTGAACTGTAGTTTTAGACACTGTATTAATTGTATGCTATCAGAAGAGATGGTTTAAAAAATAAATAAATAAGAAGAGTCCAGTCTCTCTTAGTAGGAAAGTATGTTAACCAGTCGCTATTAAGAAAGAAAGAAAAGTAAAAAAAAAAAAAAGTGGCAGCTTGCTCATCATTTATATACAGCTTTATTTGCAATTCGCTGAAACCACTGAGAACAACTGACAGGTACACATGTTGCCTCTGGAAACAGCACTGGGCTCCGGAGGCTCTTCCCCCAGGGAGCTGAGACTGGTGACGGCGGTGGCCACGGGCGGGCGTGCTCACACCCAGTGCTGCGCCGCACCCAGGGCTGTGCTGAAGGTCCTCAGGGCCCGATGGGTGCCCCGCGCGGCCAGGAGGAGTGAGCCGGCTTCGGCCTCGTGGCCGGCTGCCCGCAGGTGTCTGGCCAGCTCCTCTGCATCCCAGCGCCCTTGCTGGGGGCTGGCCAGGAGGTGCTCGACGAGACGTGGGTAGAAGGGAGTGGAGACACACTTCACCAAGAGCTTGGCGTCCAGGAGCAGGGAGAGAAGTTCTCGGTCGCAGTTTGAATCATTCACCTGCAAGAAGTAAGACAGGCAGACGTGAGGGGCGGGCATTGCTGACTCCCCACCAGCAGACACAGACACATCCCCGCTGGTGTGCTGGGCGCTGCCCTTCTGCCTTTGTCATCAGAAACCCCTTTACCCTGGCTGACAGCGCCTGTTCCGAGCAGCACCCACAGGGCACGAGCATCTCTGGCGTCTCACACACGGGATGACAGACCTGGTCTCCTTTTCACGTAAGACACGGCCACGTACCGAGACCCCCTGGGCTCACAGTGGCAGCTCCCACATCGAGTGTCAAAAGTTGTGCTAAATGCCGGACATGTCCTCATTCACCGAGTCCTCTCGGTCCACCCTCTGAAGCCAGCACTTTAACCTCCTGACTTCACAGATTAGGAAACTGATGGTTAAGAGTTTGGCTTAACATCGTGGTCGGTAAACTGTGGAGCCAGGACCTGAATTTAGGTCAGTCATGACTTCAAAGCTCGAGCTTGTTAACAACCACATTTACCATTTCATTTGTGCTTCACCATATGGTCCATATTCTTTAACCTCAAACCTCTCCTTTATGTAGATCCCTGTGAAAAAAATTCTTTTCGGAACAAGAAAACCCCTTTTCTACTCCACTGAGGGAGTACAGGCATCAACCCCACTGTTGTGAATAGGATAACCGACAGGAGGTGTTTAAAAGTTGTTCTTGCTTAAGCCTCTAGAAAGCTCAGCACCAAGCTCACCTTTTTAAAACAAGGTTTCTGTGCTCTTTCAGTTGCATATTTTCTGTACTTTCTCCCTCGTCTTATCTTCTTGGTCTATGCGTGGTTCTCCATGGCTTTGACACTTAGCTTATATTTTTCTCTTTTATTATTGTCCATATTTTCGTAAGGAATCAAGTCAACACTAATCACAGACCAAAATTCAGAGCTTCTCATTTACATTGGGATGTCATAAAACAGCTTCACGACAGCTTCTACTTCATGTCACTGTGCACTTTTAATAGTTTTGGGTGTAGTAACCACAGAAATAATGTGGCATTTCAAAGCCAATTATCTCATGTTTGGACCAACTCTACTAAGTAACTGTACACGGCGTGAGTGTTCTGTGACAAGGAGGAAAGGCTACTGGAGACAAGAAGGTCAAGGGTGTCGACTGGCTGCGAGGATTAAAACAAAAGAGGTTCTGAGAATAAAAGTTACTGCCCACTACCAGACGGTGCCTATCTTTCCTACCAACCAGTGATCCTTCAAAACCCCACAAAGATGTCACCTCCAGTGCCAGCTTCTTGGTGACATTCCCCCTAGATCTCCTGGCCAAGCTGACCCCCCTTGCCCCACACGCCAGGACGCCGTACACACGCCTCTCCGGGCTGTATTACGGTGCTTGGTCTGGCTGCCTTCCTACCACCCTGGGAGCTTCTTGAGGGCACGGGGGGCTGCAGCCCTTTCATTTCAGCATCCAGTTTAATTCGCACTCGTTAAATGGCCGAATGAACCTACCTCACCGAAACCTGTCACATTTTTGTAAAGTGCTCAGTCACGTACGTGATTGAACAAGATTCTAGACTCGGAACTGAAGAGTCTTGCAAACTCTGGGCATCTTTTCTTCAGCCTCCCATTCCGTCAACAGTTACATCCCGCTCATCCACCTCTGCCTCTGGAAGACACCGAGGTTGGACTCAATTTCCCACTTTTTGCTCGCTTTCGCTTTTAGAGGTGGCGACAAAGGCAACTGGTACAAGACCAGCTTTTCTGCTGCTGAAAAGTGGCAGAAGAGCTTTCCATCCTCCCCGCCGGGGGCTGCTGACAAAGGTTCTGCACGTCTTCTTTCCCTCCTTTGTCTTTTGCTCCGGAGTAGGGAACCAGAACCTGAACCCCATCACGGTGCCTGTCTCTTGCTGAGAGGCCCTCACGCGCCACTGAGGCACCTTCTCTGTAAGCCTTGAAACAGCCCTTTAAGACAGTTGGGATCTCAGCTGACAGATGCAGAAGCCGAGGCTCAGTGAGGTCAGAGCCCTGTGTCAGGCCCCATAAGGCTGCTACACGGTGAGCTGCCCAGGAGCCCTCAGCTCTGACCAGTCCATGCATTTACTGCTTGTTCCTCCCCCCCCGACCCAGACGACGAGCTCCTTCCTCCAGAGCAGAGATGGTGCGTCCTCTGTTCACCCTGCAGCCCCAGGCCCAGAAGAGCGTGGGCCTCGTGCGAGGAGCTCAGCGAGATCTGTGGAATATATACGGGAAGAATGAGCAACCCCAGAGCTCGCGTCCGTTCACGGTACGCCGCGGCCTCGACACACGCTCGTGTGAGCACGCGCGCACGAGTGCCAGCCGAGTTGCTGTGCGTGCTGTCAGTTTGGTTCACTGTTAAAAACGAAGAACCCTTCCACCTAACCCTCCAGGAGAGAACACAGTGTGTGCCAGGATGCTACGGGCAAGTGTTTGATAAGATACGTGGATAAAAGTCTCAGCGTCCAAACACTGCGGGGTGAGACTTTCTTTGCTGCCCTGAATAAGTCTTCAAGGCTCGGACACCTTTATTATTCTTTCTATTGACTCACGACCCCTCCCTCTGGGGGCCTGAAAGGCTCCTAGAAAGGGAATGATGAATTTTTCCAGCTCGAGGAAGCGACAGGGGTTCTGTCAATGCTGTTCTTCTGATCCTCTCTTCTGTTTGCTTCTCTCCAGCGCAATGACATCCTGAGAATTGGTTTCCCGCTGGATGTGCCTGTCGGGTGACTGCCCGTGTCCTAAGGCGGGGTGGGTGTCCACCCTCCAAAAGCTCTCCGTCTACTATCCCGGCCGAGGAAGCCTAAGGCTGAAGTCATGGAAGTGAACTCCGACGTTGCCCCTGTGGTCCTGGCCCGCTCAGAGGCTCCCTAGAGAGAGGCAGAGGCAGAGACCGCAGACCTCCACTGAGCCTGGGCCGCGGCCGGGGGAGGGCGCGGGGGAAATTCTGGTTTAGCTCCTCATAATCAAATGCGGGGAAAATAAAGGGCTGACTTTGTTTCCTTTCTCCGGCCTTCTACCTGATCCTGGCTCTTTGCAAGGGGTACAGAATGGCCAGAGTATACTTTATAATTGTCACGTGCAAGGAAAACACTGCAGGGACATTTATTCTGTACATCTTTGGGACAAAACAGAGAATGAAAGAATACAGAAAGTAAGAGAAGGCCTTTCTAAGGACCCGTTCCAACGAAGAGGAGCCTGAGGGTCAGAGAAGGAAAGGACTGCCCACGATTGCCCGAGGTCACGGGCAGCCGAATCCGCTCCCCCACACACCCCCAGCCGCCTGCCTCAGGGGCCCCGAGGCCAGCCTGAGTCCTCCTCCTCCGCACAGATTTCCTGGCATCATCGCGACAGCGCGGCGCTGCTACGTTCATTTGTCAAGCCTCAGCTTGTCTTTGTTTCTCTCGTCTTCGACTAAAATCCTAACTTAAGCCACTAATCATCTGGTACTACCTACCACAGAAGCCGACAACTGTCTTACCAGTTAGGATTACTCATTCTGACCTACTTGATTTTTCTTTTTGAAATAAAAAGAAAAACATGGAAATCGTTTTAAAAAAACAAAGAAGTCTGTATCAGGATCACCACAAGAAAATGATTTTATCCTCCTTTTCTCTCCAGTAATTATCCACGTGCGAATATATTTTCACAATCAATCCTGTGACATTTGTACCTACTTTTCTCATATGTTGAGAATTTTTAAAAACTAGTTTCACACAGTTTTCATTCCTAAAAAGTTTAATGGATGCAAAGTAGTCTATTGAACGAGTTATTTAACTCCCCCTGCTATAAAAAGCTGTTTATAATCATTTGATATTATTGAAACGCTACAAGTGAATCGTTTCTACACACATCCTTTCTTTATTTGAATTATCTCCTTAAAATAAATTATTAGGAGAGGTATAACTGGGGTCTTATGGGATGACATGTATCTCCCCAAATTCATATGTTGAAGTCTTAACCCCCAATACATGAGAATGTGACTGTATTTGGAGACAGGGCCTTTAAAGAGGTGAATAAGGTTTAATGAGTCATCTGGGTGAATCCTAATCCAGTCTCATTGGTGTCTTTATAAGAAGCGAAGATGACACACACATAAACCCAGAGGCAACCACGTGCGGACACAGGGGGAAAGCAACCATCTACAAGTCAAGGAGAGAGGCCTCAGAAGAAATCAATCCCACCGACACCTTGATCTTGGACTCTGGGCCTCCAGGATTGCAAAAAAACAAATTTCTAGCGTGTGAGTTGCCCGGTCTGCGGTACTTCGTTATGGCAAAGCATCTGAAACAAGTTTTGGCTGAGGACGTGAGAGCGGTGCGGTCGCACAGTGACGTGGGCCGTCCAGCTCACAGTGGTGCTATCAGGGGAGGGGTGTGTCAGTTCCACTGCCAACTTCTCAGCTTTGGATGTTATTATTTTGAGAAGAAACTCATTTTGCTAATTCAGGAGATATGCATAGGTACCTCAAAGATGATTTTATTTCAATTTGTTTATTTGCAAGAATGAATTTTTTCCATACATTTCCTGTCATTTTTATTTTTTCTCGTGGGAAGGATCAAATCCTTTGCTCATTAACTGGAGTTTCAACGTCATTTTCCACATGTGAAGGAGTTCTTTGTCTAACTTAAACATTAAATTTGATTTTAGTTATTGATATAATGGACATTCTAATCTGTTGTTTGCAATTCTGTTTTGGTTATTTGTTGTCTTGTAGAAGTTTTACATTTTTATATCATCAGGAAAGGATCTGTTCCTTTATGATCCTTTTCCTATTGCTTTAAAGCTTAGAAGCTATACTTGCTTGAAGGATCTGATATGTATGCGTGTATGTGTATGTGTGTGTGTGTGTGTGTGTGTGTGTATATATACATATACATATATATAATTTTCTGATTTAAAAAATATCTTAACTTTTTAATTGGTCGGGAATCACTCTGGCGTACGGTCTGGGGCAAATCACGCATCCCTGACATTGGCTGGATTGGTGCTTTAAGGGCTTAAGGAAGAAAATATATTTGGTCATTTTTGGAGTCAGTTGGATGTTTGAAAGAAATATGTGAGAAGTCCAGGAAGATTAGTTGATTTAATTCCTCTGATCAAATAACTTTGAATTAGAGTACGAAGTAGTCGTCTTGCAAAGAGAAAGCAGACAGGCTTTTGGGTGAGAGACCAATTTCCAATCCCGGCTTTTTAGCTACATAGATGTACGACCTTGTTAAGGATAATCTCTCCAGGCCCCAGTTTCCACATGTGAAATACACACAACAGACAGGGGTTGAGATAATCTATGTTTTTAACTGCCTAGCACAATGCCTGGTATAGAGTTCAAGTTCAGTAAATGGCGGGAGTTATTACAGTCAAACAAATCAGGAATAAAGCATAGAAGAAGAAGGCAGCCTTACCTATATCATACAATGAGTAAAAGGCTTGCCTTCTCTGTCAGTGATTTTTTTTTTTTTTTTTTGGTTGGTGATTAATTTTTGAGAATAAATGAAACTTTGAAGATCTTAGGGAAAAAAACTTATTAAAGCACAAAGCACTACTGTCTTCCAAGCCATTAAAATGTTAACTGCTTAATTCCTGTTTCAACAATAGGTAATGAACCTTCTCTGAATTAAATATTTGATTTTATGGATCTGTACGAAGCTAAGAGTAATTACAGTAAGGAGAGAAGCTGAAATCCCAGCAGCCTAATGCATGCAGGACCTCATTTCAATTTCTTTAAAGAAGATTATTTAATATTATTTCACTGTTTACTTTAGGGAAGGATATCTGTCTCACTGCTACATATACTTTTACTAATAAAAGTTATTAAATATATCAGCTACAAGTGCAGAAAAATAAAAGGGCAACAGAAGTGTATACTTGGCATAAGGAAAATGCCTGCAGGTAACTTTTTGTTTTCTCTATTTATTTGCATGACATTCAGACTCCCTTTCTCGACACATCATTAGCTCCACCCCTGGCATGGGACTTAGTAGTACACATGCCTCTTCTAAATCCAAAATTAGGACAATCCTCTGGCTGAGGAGCTAACAATGGGAGAGAATCCTTGAAGATTCACGCTTGGTCACCTCTATGACCCATCCTGGGGCCCTGAGTTTGGCTAGTTCCAAACTTTGTACTTGCCCCCTTTCTACTTTGCTTAATTCCTTGTGTTACTATTTCATATATCAATCTCCTGACGAGATAATTCCTCTACACAGAGGGATGTGTATTTTATTTCATCTTTACAAATGTCCTACCCATTCCTCATTCCAGCACACGGTACCAGCCTATGCACAATGGTACTTCATACGTCTGTTCACACTAAGTAAGGCAGCCACCCATCAGAGCTGTCTAGAAATCTAATAGGTTAGCCCATAGGGAGGTGAGCTGCCTGTCGCTAGAGGCAACCAGCTGAGACGATTGGGAGATATTCTGTTGCAGAGCTTCCTTCACTGAGAAGACCAACTACCAGCTGAGGATGAAGGAAGATGGGTGAAAGCAACATGCCTAGGTATGTACAAGTTAAAATGGTATTTAGAGATACGGAGAGATGCCCAAAATTCTGAGAAAAAGAGCCTGGTACTAAAAGAGACAAAAGAACAGTGATTGTAAAAATAGGTCACTTTCATAAAGAATGGACGTAAGGACACGGGGAGGGGGAAGGGTAAGCTGGGACGAAGTGAGAGAGTGGCATGGACATATATACACTACCAAACGTAGGGTGGATAGCTAGTGGGAAGCAGCCGCATAGCACAGGGAGATCAGCTCGGTGCTCTGTGACCACCTAGAGGGGTGGGATAGGGAGGGTGGGAGGGAGGGGATATGGGGATATATGCATACTTATAGCTGATTCACTTTGTTATACAGCAGAAACTAACACAACGTTATAAAGCAATTATACTCCAATAAAGATGTTTAAAAAAATAGGTCAGTTTAATAAAGCCATTATACTCCAATAAAGACGTTAAAAAAATAGGTCAGTTTAATGTCAGTTGGTATCTGTAAGAGATACATGAAAACACTCACTTGATCCTTCTTTGCATGACTGGATCGCTTCAGCCTAACCTGGTTTGGATACGCTTAGAAGAAAACCAGCTGACATAAGGGCCGAAACAAAAGAAGGGCTTTGCAGACACCAAACAGCGTCGTTAGGAGCCCAGCCCAAGGTGCCTGTTACCACAGCACGCCGAGACCGGGAGGGACATGTGTGAGCCCGACTTCAACGCGAGAAGGCAAGATCACGGGAGCGCGACAGCGGGGACAGATGCTCACCAGGAAGGTCCTTGTTGGAAATCTGGATGGAGTTAAGGGGGGAACAAAGCAAGGCAGGCTTCCCGGTTTTATATCCATGTTGGCCCTTGAACGACGTGGGTCTGCACTGTGCTGGGCCACTTACACGTGGATTCTTTTTTCAGTGGGAGCTACTACAGCACTGCGCACAGTTCCTCGTCGGTTGAGTCCACAGACGTGGAGGAACCTCAGATGTGGATTCAGAGGAGCCTCGGATACGGAGGGCCGGGCCTAACTTACACGTGGATTCACCCCTGTGCTGTTCAAGGGTCGACTGCAAACCTGTCAATCCAAGCATGCTTTCCTGAGAATCTTTAAAGCTCTCCCTCCAGCCTAGACGCTGGCCACTGTGAGTAATGTTGGTAGGTTCCAGTCCCTTCACGGCAAAATTCAAGGAGATAAGAATCTCATTCATTGAAACCATGAAGGGCTGTGTTGTGCAAGCAATTGCACCGGGCAGAACTGAGAGCCACACGTTCAAGATAAAGGCTGCAGCCTTCACTCTAGAGGTGCTGCTCTCTTACGAGGGTTTTCAAAGCACAGCACAGAGCACCCAGGGAGTGGTCGGCTCCCCGCCTCTAGCCGGGCTGGACCAGGGCCCAGTGACTTAGCGGATTTGCAAAAGGAAGCCCTGCGCAGGGCAAGCTGTCAAACTAGCTCTGCGCTCCTCTCTTCAGTGCTGATATTGCATGGTTCAAGATGGTTTCCACAAGTTCACTTCCCTGTGGAGATAACCCGTGTCCAATATCAGAGAGCCCACTAGGTTAGGTCAAAAGAAGCGGCGTGGTCAAGTACAGGCTCTGAACGCTGGATCCAGGGTTTCAACTTCAGGTCAGGCTACTTACTAGCCGTGTGACCTCTGAGTCTCAGTGTTTTCATCTGCGAAACCAGAATGGTGTCTTTCCAGAGGATTATTAAAAAGGGAAGCTCAGGATGTTCCTATGATAACACCTGGCACAGTTGGTACCGGAAGACAGTTATTACGAGCTTCGGGGAGAAACACTTAATTAGGCGCCAAAGGTCTTAAACCCTTGCATGAATGATTCTTTTAAGAGGCATGTGGTCCGGGACAGTCCCCGCGATGTGGCGTCGGGGCAGAGGCACTGCGCAGTGCTGAGAAGGACAAAGCGGCAAAGGGCAGAAGCCACCACGCGTCTGGATGATGAATCGGGACATGTTTCAGTCTATGAAGCTACTGTAAATACACATCCGCTTACTTTGATGGAACGAGTCGTCAAGAGATTTCCACCTGGTACAAAGTATCCCAGAGGTGAGATTCAAACCCACCAGCAATGAATAGACTTCTTGGAGAGAAGAAGGTTGTGAAGGTGAGCTCTAAATCTCACCAAGGCTGATGGAGAGGGTGATCTGGCAGTCAGGGCCACGCCAGGGTTTTTAGTTGTTCATCAGCGACGTCATCCTTAAGAAGGCCTTTCTATTTCTGGCCTAGGAAAGAGGCTGTTGGCCATCTGTAAGGACACGCCGAACACCAGAGGCTTGCAATTTCAGAAAAGCTTAGAGAGAGACGTGGGCACCGCTGTTGGAGGAGAAGCTGGTATAATCTCCGGCATCAGCGTTCAGTAGCATCCTTTTAAATGTAAACACCTATAAAGCTGTCAGTATCTTATAACAAACAGTGGAATAAAACAAGCTATCAGCGAGCAAGTGGAGGCGTTTTTCTGCCTGGATCCGCGCACTGTACAGGAACAACTGCCCATCAGAGGACTTCCTTTGACAGATGCTTTTTCTTTTTGTTTTTGTTTTTAATGTCAACAGGAATTACCGTCAACAACCAAAAGGGCAGAAACAAGTCACTGATGAACTCAGGGCCCCCCAGTAATGGACAGAGTGAATAGCAAAATAAACACAAAAAAAGAAAGCCAACATTTCGTATTTTTTACTGTAATACCAAGTATGATTTAAAATAGCCTGACATAGGCTTCCCTGGTGGCGCAGTGGTTGAGAGTCAGCCTGCCGATGCAGGGGACGCGGGTTTGTGCCCCGGTCCGGGAGGATCCCACGTGCCGCGGAGTGGCTGGGCCCGTGAGCCGTGGCCGCTGAGCCTGCGCATCTGGAGCCTGTGCTCCACAACGGGAGAGGCCACAGCAGTGAGAGGCCCACGTACCGCAAAAAAATAAAAAAATAAAAAATAAATAAAAATAAAATAGCCTGACAGGAGCCCTGCAAAAAGGTCCAATGAAACTCTTCCCTTAGAAAAGTAAAACATGACTTTTTAATGGTGCTGGGAGAGCAATGATAAATTATAGTAATTTCTTTTTGTTTATATCGCACTCTTGAAACGACAGAATTACAGAGATGGAGAACAGATTGGCAGCTGCCACTGGCTGCTGGGCGGGTGGGGGAGGGAGGAGCAGCTGTGGCTCTAAGGGGCAGCCTGGGCGATCCTTGTGATGGGGCTGCTCCGGGTCCTCACTGTAGTCACATGAATCTCCAGGGGACAATACTGCACAGAACTTTACGCCCGCGCGCGCGCACACACGCGCACACGCACGCACACGAGGGCACGTAAAACTGTGAAATCCAAATCAGGTCCAGAGACTGTATCACTGTCAACATCTTGGTGATAATTATACGATAGTCATGCAAGATGTTTCCACTTGGGGAAACTGGGTGAAGGGTACAAAACATCTTGCTGTTATTTTCTACAACCCAATGTGAACTTAAAACTATCTCAAAATGAAAAGTTAAAAAATGTTTAAAAACTGGAAAAATCTGCAACACTTTATTTCTCTGGAGGATGCAAAAGCTTCCATGAACACACGTGAAGGTCACAGGTGGGCCAGCCTAATGTGCGTACTCAACTCAGCGCAGAGAAGTTACAAGTCAGTGTCATTTACTGAATTCCTAAAAGCAAGGGTCTCGGTGCTAGGTAAGTGGCTCACCTCAGCCATTTACGCCTCTGGCTTTGATTTTCGCACCTGAAGGCCACAGAGGTTTTGGGTGCTCTCATCACAACCCAAGGCGAACCACCCACAGGCTTTTTGCACGGCGCTGCACGTCAAACGTGCAGATCAAAGTGTGATGGAGGGAAACTGGCGCCATTTAAAGATGACTTGGGTGACGCAACATTCCCATTTGATTTCTTATTTTGATGGTGTGTGCACGTGTGCGTGTGCACGTGTGCGTGTGCACACGCATGTATGCAGGGGTGTGTGGCGGGCAGCAGGGCTGGTTCACAGTGAGCGAGCCCCCCTTCTAGTTGCAGTTCTGATGCATTTGAGATAAAGAATCTTGAAAATGAAAAGTGACCCGCTCACCTATGGGATTCAGGAGTGTGTCAGGAATGCCCTACGGACGGGGAACAGCAATGTTGAATACATCACCGTTTTATGCTCAAAGAGGCCCGTGGCAAGTTTTAGTGGGAAGACCTGAGCAGAGATATGAATACGTTAAAGGGTGGTGAGGGAAAAAAGACACTGAAAGTATGCAGCCTGATTTTCTCCAGTTTTCCCTTCTTCCTGATGTCTTCGATTTGCAATTAAAAATCAGCTAAGAAAAAAAAAAAAAAAATCTCACTGCAGTTCTTAGTTTCTCGTAAATTCCCAACATCATGGAACTTTTACTTCAGCACAGAGAGACAGGGAGGTTGCCACTGGACAAGTCCCCTCAACTCCCTACTTCAGTCTAGTTTCTAGAAAGGCCCTTGTTATGCTCAACTATCAGTGATAACGAAAGGCATTTTTATCAACACAAAATCTTTACGGAAACTTTACATTGTTTTGAAAACAAATCTAAATGAAAAACGGCACTAGGTTTTTCTCATTTTGTTCATTGTTACTGTTTCCAAATGCAGTTACGTTGTGCTTTCTGCATCCTTTGTCATTAACAAAACTGTGCATCCGTGGTATCTTGTCATCAGTCTCTTCACTGCGCCACCGCTCTAGGACCCCTCTGCCCTCTCTGGCCCCTAAAAGACATCCTCTTACTTTCGTTAAAGCGTGCACATACACGCTTCAAATGAAAGAATCACTGCCCTGCAGAAGGGTTTCAGTGAGGATAATACAATGCAGTCATTAAACACAACCCTGAGCTATCTAATCCTAAAGTGTACAATTTAAAAAGGGAAGTGAAAGTTCCTTCCTTAGTCATGATAACAAGGCAACAGCCTTGCGGGAGGACTCTCCAGCCTTGACACTAGCCCCCCATTCCTCAAAGCAGGAGGGGCTTCGGTGGCGGTGGCGGCCGCCAGAGGAAACACGAGCTTGAGATTTGCGATGGTGCCAGGCAACAGGGCTCTTTCTCACCTTTAATTAGCAGATCACCAAACACATGCGGGCACAGAAAACCTGCCTGATGCTAGGAGCTCCTCAACCAAGATTCCAAGTGGCAGGGACTGGTCCGCTAGTCCCAGGCTGCTTTGACATTTTCTTAAAGAGACTAATACACTGCTTCTCTAGAGAAAATGCTTCATGATCTGGGTTTGTGTTCTTGGCACCTAAACCCAGAGTGTGGCTCATGGCAGGAGTTTAGTGAATGTTTGTAAAATAGACAAATATCTACTGCTTAGACAAACCGAGACAGCTATTGTGGTCAGAGATAAAACAGTCCTGAGTAAATCACAGTTGTTCTTCATGAGAACGGCAATACTAATTCATTTCTCTGGGGCATAAGAAAGAAATTCCGCAGGGAGCACCTTAGCAATGGCGGTGATGTGGTCCAGGGCCACGGCGTGCAGATGCTCGTCTCGGCTCTCGAGGAGCAGCTTCAGGGATGGGAGCAGCAGGGCCTGGTGCAGCAGCAGCGAGCACAGCTCCTTCACACCCTGGAACCACAAGGGCAACTCTGTGAGTGAGAAGGAAAGGAAGCGCATCCAAGCGCCGGCATGATTCTGCTTGTGGCTTTCCACACCTTTTCCTGAGTGTGAGTGTGAGTGTCTGTCTGTGTCTGTACAAAATGCACACATGGGACCACCCTGATTTAGTGTTTGGTACCTGTTTCGCTCACTTCACCATCTATTCACAAAATCTTTCCAGGTATCAGATATTCATCTACAACGTTGCTATTTTAATGGCTGCATAGGATCCCGATGGATGGATATAGGACTGGAATTTATTTTCCTAAACTCTCAGAGCCCTGGTTCCCTCCCAAGTAAAACAGAGGTAAACTGTATCTACTCTGCAGTGTGGGGTGTGTGTGTGTGTGTGTGTGTGTGTGTATGTGTGTGTGTGTGTGTGTGTGTATTAGTGAATAATAACGTACAATGCTCAGCATATACTAGACGCTTGACAATAAAAACGATTGTCGGGCTTCCCTGGGGGCACAGTGGTTGGGAGTCAGCCTGCCGATGCAGGGGACACGGGTTCGTGCCCCGGTCCGGGAGGATCCCACATGCCGCGGGGCGGCTGGGCCCGTGAGCCATGGCCGCTGAGCCTGCGCGTCCGGAGCCTGTGCTCCGCAACGGGAGAGGCCACAACAGTGAGAGGCCCGCGTACCGCAAAACAAAAAACAAAAAACACAACTATTGTCAATTGTTAATATTATCAAAAATATCTAGTTATCACCCACTGTAACAAAGGAAATCAGCAATTCACACATTTTAAAACCTGTTTATAGTTAATGTCAATGTAAACTGCATGCTTGATATACTTAAGATGCTCCATCTTCATGAAAGCTATCTGTGGTCCAGAAAAATGAAAATGGATTTAGATTGTCCCAGACATATTTGCATGTTACTCGCGGCCCTTTTTTTATGCTGGCTGAACCTGCCATCAGAGAGCAGGCTTTTCTAGAACAAGCAATAATCTTTCACAACAAAAGTATAACAGCATAGAAAATAAAATTTCAAGCTATTCTTCCCTGCTGAGTTACACGCTCTCTCGGTGTCCCGACTTTAGCTGTAACGTGAAGTACAAATCACTCGGACCAAAGACCGGACAATGAGCGCGACCTCATTATATAAAGCGAGGGCTGTTTTTGAAAGGGCTGGGGATCACCGCCCGCTCCTCTCGTCCTACTCCAGCAGGAGCACGTCGGAGGAGAAAAACTCAAATGCATGACATTTTCATAATTCCTTTACATTATTATCAAGAGTAGATAAAAGAAGGCTGACATAAAGGAGCCCTACTTAAAGCTTGGGATAAAGGCCTCTTTGGAATTCCACTCAGTGTCTTTTATTAGCTTGCACCCAGCAGGCTACTGCTGGAAATCAGACTGGAAGGCTGTGCCCCCTAAACCCGTGTGAAAATGATCAATATCAGCATTTTACAGTTCTGTAAAATGTGTACTTCAAACACGTCTTCTCATTCAGGAAAGTGCTCTGCGTGCCTTAAGGCACATGCTGCATACAGAGGCCTCTCACCCAGCATCTGGGCCAAAGAGAAACGCGGATTTTTTAATCTGGGATGCCAAAACCTGCAGAAAACATTTGGCAAGACGAAATATAAACTCCTGTGCGTGACAGTCTAGCCCAGCTGCCCCGCACCAACCTGCTTCCTCTGCCCTCCTCCCTGTAGCCTTACGGCCTCGCCCTCCCACCCTGCCCAGGCCTCTGAGAGCAGCGCCTGCCCGGGAGACCTTCCTCTCACCACGGGATGCTCTGAGCCGCGCGGTCCAGCAGGGCAGCCGCGGGCCACGTGGGACTAGTGAGCATTTGAGATGTGGCTAGTGCAAATGAGAAACTGCATTTTTAATTTCATTCAACTTCACTTACGCTTGACTCTCATACCCACGTGTGGCCCATGGCTACCACAGTGGAGGGTGCAGCAGAGAGTCTGCGGCTCTCGCGGATCTCCGGGTCTTCGCACACGATGTAACCTCTGCTGTCTCTCTCCCTCTTTGATTAACCCCTACTCGTCGTTAGGTCTCAGCTTACAAAGGCACAAGAAAATTCCATTCCCTGCGATGGTCCCTCTGATGTCCCAGGTTTGGCGCTCCTTTATTCTGGCTAAACCTCGTTGAATATTTTCCTACGTTACCTGTCATCTTGTATTATTGTAATCATTCGTCTATCTGCCTCACTTGAGGGCAAGAAGGTTTTTCCTTCTCTGTATTCCAAACTTGCTTAGTACATACTGTATCCCAAATTATTTGTGTTCTCTCTCTTAACTCTCATATATGCTTATTCAATAAGTTATCAGTAATTGGTAAATAGGTATTTCTCAGTCATTTATATTTGGAAGAAGCATATAACTTGGCTGATCTTAGCTTTGATGAAAAATTTACTAAAATAACCTATACACCCCTCTGAGCAGGCATAATGGCTAGATATCCCACAGCCAGACAAGGACATGCAGGAATGGAAGAATTCATTTTATGAGAGCTACTGAGTGCTTTTTATCTCTTAGCTAACAGTTACTGGCTAAATACTTACTTGTAATTGAGGACTATACTATATTCACCAGGTATTTTCCCCTGTGTTACAAGAGGACACTTTATTAGGATGTTTATAAAGGGATTTGAGGAGCTGCAGGAAAGGTCAAAAGTAGCAAAGGGAACCACAAAACACCTTATATGCTACGTTTGCAGCTCAAACCTGTCTGGCCATCAGGACACAGAACAACAATGAGAGGCCTTGAATACAGAGGAGCAAGTGCGCTGGGGCCCAGAGCCAGGCCAGAACCCTGGGCGCTGGTTCTCCCCGTGGACTGGTTTTTTTGTTTTGTTTTTTGCGGTACGCGGGCCTCTCACTGTCGCGGCCCCTCCCGTTGCGGAGCACAGGCTCCGGACGCGCAGGCGCAGCGGCCACGGCTCACGGGCCCAGCCGCTCCGCGGCACGTGGGATCCTCCCGGACCGGGGCACGAACCCTTGTCCCCTGCATCGGCAGACAGACTCCCAACCGCTGCGCCCCCAGGGAAGCCCTGGACTGGGGTTCGTGGTGATGCCCTGGGCCCTGTGGCCGCCGGTCGTCAGGGCGGCTGGACCGGTCCCCCAGCGGTCCTTCTGTCCTCACGCCACCCTCCCACTGGTCCTGGGGTATCCAGCACCTAAAGGTGTGGCAGGGCCCACAGCAAGTGCGTGGAGCACAAGGTGTGCAGGGGTGGGTGTCGTCGATTCGAAAAATCAAGCTCTCGACGTCCTCAGGAGCGCCTCAGCCGTGAGAGAGAACAAACGCACTAAGACCGCGAAGCCGGGGTCAGCAGGGCTCACCCGCGAGCCGGGGGGCGGCTCCCACACCCCCGCCGCAGCGTCTGCCACGCTAGCTCCTGCTGTGCCTCTGCAGGGGCCCTCGGGGGCAGCCACAAGTAGATGGAACTTGGGAGTTTACATCTAAATGCCAGGAACTTGTTTTATGCCAAGTTGCCAATTTCTGGCTCTACAGATACCCCACTCCTGAGGACGCTGCACGCGTTGCCGTGGATAGAAGCTGAGAAGGAGGATATGTTAACTTTCCAGACTGTGGGACACATGGCCTGTGAGAAACAGTGATTTTATCTTTCTCGAATATTTTCCATCAGCAAAACCATCACGGCCATAAGTAAACAAGTACCATGAGCAGCAGCAGGTGATCGTGAAAAGAGCCACAAGGAAAAAACATCTCTACATGTGGGAGCTGGGCAGGAGGGTGGGAAATGGGGATGAAGGAAGAAGGAAGCCCCTTGAAGTCCCGTCAGAGATGATCAGGCAAACGCATTTCACACACCATGCAGTAGGGCAACCAAAGGTACTGGAGTAAAAAAAAAAGTGAGTCATGGATAATTTTACTGCCACAGTGATATTAAATCTCATGGAAGTCTGAAATGAGACTATGTAGATTCCAAGTGTGGTAAATTAAACTTAACAAGACATTTCCATTTTATGATAATATTCTTCCTTCCTTTGTAACAATTTTAATTCACATTTGAGCAAATTTAGTGATTAATAAAAATAGTACACGACATTTGCAAAGTTCCTTCAATCATGGCATCCTAAGAAAAAAAAGCCACGTATATACCCCATTAAAATACAGAAGGTAGCAAAACAAAAATGAAGAAAGGTCGCTGTGGCAACAGAACTCTTGATGATGATCTTTCATCTCATCAACTTGGAACAGAGAAGCGATAATGACCTACTTCAAAATGGGGCTCAATCCAGTACCTTACTCCTCACCCCAAGAGAACGATGGACTCGTGAGAGGCAGTGAACTAAGTGCTGCGGATGAAGAAGTGAAGAGACAGCCTCAGTTCACGCTCCTCCCAGGACTGGAGACCTCACAGAACCGTCGAAACGAGAGTCCCCGCCGAGGTCATGTGGTCTAACCCCCTTGTTTCAGAGAGGAGAAAGTGGACGTCCAGAGATCCTAAACAATGTTTTCCTAACCTAGATTCAATAGAACTGACAGTAGGACACTTCTGGTGTTTGGTCCTAATCTAACAATGCTTGATCTTAGCTTATGTTAAGGCAGAGATGAAACCCATGTTGTTTACTTACCCTGCTGGGGGTCATACAGTGTGTTGGGTCCCCACTGCCTGCAGTGTGCCGAATCCTGCCTTGGGTGAAACAGAGATGCTACAGCCATGGTTCCTACCCTCCAGGTGCTCACAATATAGCAGAGTCGAGCACAGGTAGATAAGTATCTGATACAAGCAAATCACAGGCTACTGGAGTAAGGGGAAGTTACCTTTGCTGCTGGTACTTTAAATATTTTATAGAATAATTCTGTCATTCTGGTGGTTGAAGATGTCTTTAAATGGACACAGTATTTTAAATTCAGTCAAAAAACACTTAGCCAGTCCTTCCTTCAGAAAACAATTCATTAAATGTGCATTCATAAACAGAATATTTTCCTTGAGTGATTACGATGAAGGTTCACAGAATCATATTTACAATTTTATTTTCAAGTTTATCTGCTATGTGGTAGAAACTCAAAAACCAATGAATCAGTTTAGTGCCATTATCCAAATGCTTAAGTTTAAGACATGTAAATTGCTCAAACAATACACTGCTGAGGTCAGATCCACAGCAGGGGGCTGCAGTTAATATGTGCTTATTTTAGAATGTACCAGTTTACATATATATCACACAAATATCTCTGGGACAGTCATATTATGGGATCAAATAGAGAACAAGGTCAACGTGGAGGTGGCTGAGTTTTTACCATGTTTACAGAGAATAAATATTGTGGTTATGCACTCTTATTACAATGATGTCAAAAAAGTATGTGAAAATCAGAGTCGCTGGTTACCTGCCGAGGAGTGCTAAGGTAGCTGCTATGTTACCAACTGGCCTGGGTCAGCCACACAGGAATACTTGAGCTACCGTGACCTCTTAGAACAGAAACTTGAGTTAGACATAAAAGGGCACCCCAAAAAAAGCAGAAAACTGGGTTCTACTCTGGGACCTGTAAAAGGAAAACTGCTTCAGAGCTCCAACGAAGAGAACATGACCTCAGAGAATCCTTTTAGCCCTGCTTTTCTTCGTTTGATCGGTCACAGATTACGGGCTTCACTTTACCTCCCGATAACTTAAGCTAAATGCTCCCCAAGTACGGTCACTGGTACTGTTTATACCAAGGAGCTGGGACAGGAAAGGGATACCCCGCAGGAAAGCCACTTGAGATACCCACTCACCTCTGCAGGGAGCATCTGTTCGGTGTTATATAAAGAGCGGCAGATTTTCAAAACTTCGTTCCCCAGCCCTTCCTTGTTCTCCTCCGTACACCGGGTTAGCATTACTGTAGCCAGCCTCACCCACGGATTACTGGTTATGCTGCTTCGAAGGGAGAAAAATGCAAGGCATGGGAAACGATGAAACTTATAACAATTGTGATAAGAAATTTTAAAATAGAAAAGAAATCCCACTTTTTCAAGTAAAGAGGGTTAAGTGGACTGGTAATGCTTGGTTCTGATGCTAATGATTTCATAAAGAAGTCTGTAAAACACAGGTTATTAGCAACTTACAAATTTCACACAGGACTACAAAAGCAAGAATATATGTTTGAAAATGAGTATCTTTATGTCTACAAATGCATTAAATGTTTCAAATGCAGTAAGTTTTTTAAGTAAGCTGAGTTTGCTTCTTGTGGGTAAGTGAGTGATTTGCAATGGTCAGTGATCCAAAAGTAAAAGAAACTGTAGAACCACAGTTAACTAATCTACCAGAAGTGTCATACTTTCAATTTGAAAAATTCTCTTTAGACGCAGAGATCCATTTTGAGTGTATGGAGACATGTATAATTCAACTCTCATGATCTGCTAAAAAAGGGAAGCATTACTGACAATGTAATTAGTGGGTCCCACGTCTACTTCCCATTATCATCTCCTAGGAGCTGTTTAGAAACTGAGGCCCAGGCCCCGGTACCGAGAGTTGGACTCGGAGAGCCAAGCACGGGACTGTTTGTAACAAGCACCCTCAGGTCCTGAGGCAGCTCTGCCAAGATAACTGGGAACCAAATGGAAATGCTGTTTCAAGGTACTGTCACAAGTAAACTAAAGCTTTTAGGACGTGGGAACTTGCACTGCACGGTTTCACAGAGGGAAAGTAAGAACCCATGCCCAAGCATAGATGTCAGCATGCCATCGCTGCCACAGATGCTTGAGATCTAAGAGACGCTTCTTGCCTTTCTCAAAACACCTGCTTAAAAAACAAAACAAAACCAAAATGCCCCGCTCCTTGGTCTGCTTCAGGAATTCCTAACGGTCTCGTCTGAGGGTGAAGGTAAAGAGGCTTGCCCAGATGTTCCTTAGCGCTCCTAAACTGCTCACGGAACCACTTATTTTCGAGAAAACATCCTTCTTTTAACATCTGAGGTGTGGAGACGTGTACTGGTCTGGTGCACAAAGTGCTGGCTGACGTGGGAAGAGCAAGAGGAGTCCTGCCCTCCAAGACATTCGCAACAGAAGCGCGGATGCTCTTGTTTCTTGCCAAAGGGGAGCAGCAGTTCTTGGCAGACAGCATATGTGCTCAGAGGAAATCTAGCCACTTCTTCCAAAGGGCTCCTAGGCTGGCAGCACAGGGACCGTGTGACTACCGGGGCAGCTCCAGCGGCGGCTGCGACCTCAGCCTGACACACAGGATCAGCACGGCTGCGGAGGTTCCAGCAGCTGCTGGAGCTCTGTCTCCCCCGCCTCAGGGCCAGGTGCTGCCGGAAGCTGTTTAACTTCTGAGCTTCCATGTTCTCATCTGTAAAACTAGATAACATCACCTTCCCGTGCAGCTTTGCTGTGTGACTTGACAGTGCATGTCAACCGCACATAACACTGTGTGTTCTCAATAAACGGAAATTATCAATTTATTCCCCACGGATTCTCAAGTTAGCCTCGTAAGCCGTGTTAAAAGAGCGTCAAAGCATTTCCTGGTGAAAATACTGGCACAAAATTATTTTGCTGACATCCTAAATCAGATGTTATTATCAAGCATTGTCTCTATTTCTGAATAAAATATTTGGCTTTAGGGGTAAGGAGAAATGGAAAGAAACTGTGATATTTCAAGAAAAACAATTCTAATTTCATCTAAAGGTTTATACTGATTTTATATATTTCTTTCATTGGCTCTTCTGAAGGTAGTGATTTTTTAAACCTAGAGTCTAGACAAATAGAAGTCCACTTTTATGTTAATACTCACATATATTCCCGTTTCATAGGCGGCCAAGCCTGCAGGAGCAAAACCAGGTGCTGGAACTCGACCTCTCGGTGACTGGCCTCCAGGAGCTCCACAAAGAGCGAATAGCGCTTCTCTTCATCCTCCGTGTCAGTTACGTCTACCTGGAAGGCGGAACACATACCTGAAACCCACAGCAAAGGCCACGGAATTGCTTTCCGGAAAAATTCAAATTTGATTATTTTGATTAAATGTTCTTTCGGAAACTTTTACAGTGTGTCAAGGGGAAATTCAACAACATCTCCCCCAACCCTACTCCCCAGAAAACCTTCAAAAGCTCTACGTTTTACCCAGCTTCAAACATCTATATTGGGCTTCCCTGGCGGCGCAGTGGTTGAGGGTCCGCCTGCCGATGCAGGGGACGCGGGTTCGTGCCCCGGTCCGGGAAGATCCCACGTGCCGCGGAGCGGCTGGGCCCGTGAGCCGTGGCCGCTGAGCCTGCGCGTCCGGAGCCTGTGCTCCGCAACGGGAGAGGCCACAACAGTGGGAGGCCCGCGTACCACAAAAAAAACAAAGCGAAACAAAACAAAACAAAAAATCTATGTTAAAAATTGTTTAGAACGAAGTCACAGGAAGGTTCTTAACATTCTTTAGCAAAATAAATGCAAACAAGTAGACTTCCATAGAACTGGCTTATTGGCACTCAATGTATGTTACGTTAAAATACTGAACTGTTTCATGTGAAATTATAATAGTTCACCATACTCAACATTTGCCAATGTTTGTAGTTTAAATTATTCTGCATTGCTAATTTTCATTTTAGAATGACTATTGCTAAATCTTCACGTTGTCTAGAAAATTTCTCTAATTTGAAAGTAAAGATTTTACTAAAGTACACTTGACATGGAAATTTTTTTTGCTATAAATCAAAATAAAGTAAAATAACTTTTATTCACATCTCCATTTCTAATGCAAAAGAAGCCTGTCAACTAAAAATGCTAAGTTTTCCTCTCACTGAATAACCAAATGATACTTCTTCTACATTGAGGCAGTCCTCAAACAAGTCATATCTCCAACACCTCTGTGAATAAAATGTTTGCGTTTTTTAAATTAGCAAGCAGTTTTCTTTTTTTTGCGGTACGCGGGCCTCTCACTGTTGTGACCTCTCGCATTACGGAGCACAGGCTCCGGACGCGCAGGCGCAGCAGCCATGGCTCACGGGCCCAGCCGCTCCGCGGCATGTGGGATCTTCCCGGACCGGGGCACGAACCCGCATCCCCTGCATCGGCAGGCGGACTCTCAATCACTGTACCACCAGGGAAGCCCAGAAAGCAGTTTTAAATACAAAAGTAAGCCAAAAGCTGGTTCTCTTGTTTCCTAGCCTCTCTCAACATAGACTCTCTATATTTGGACTCAGATGATGATACTCTGAAAGAATAATGAGAATAGATGGTTACCTATATATTTGCTAAATTGTCTATATACTAATGAATGTTTCCAAAACATTTGATTTAATGGTCACCCTGGCTCTGACCCCAGCAGTCACCTGAAAAAGTTATACCATGAATTCTGCATTTTCACAAAAGTTGATTATGTACAATGAAATTATTGGCAATTACCATGTGCAGTCTTGCTCACACAGTGACCATTCAGATCCTTCAAAACCTGACTTAAAGCCCCATGTCATTCTTCCACGGAATAATAACCCAAAAGCTTTTTCTTGTTTTTAAAATAATTTCATAATACAGTCAGTTAGCTGATCCTTACAACAGTTTTGTATGGAGAACTGCACAGGTATTATTAACCTCACTTTACAGATGACAAAACAGGCTTATCTGTCCTGGTAACATGGCTAGCAAGCAGCAGAGCTGATATATAATTATACTCAGATCAGGATGTTCTGAAGCTAGAGGACTCAGTAAGCTAGAGGAGCTTTGAATTATTTAAATTAGTGGTCTAATTGGGAGTTTGGCAATATTTTCTTGCCTATGTATAAAGAAAGGTTTAAAAAAAAAAAAAAAAAAAAAACCTTCTCAAACTCCAGACATCCATCTGTCATTATCTGACTTCACCACCTTCAACTCCTCTCCAGCCTCGGGGCCTCCCAGGTACTCTGCCCATTCATCACTCCGGCTTCCACCTGGGGAACTTTGATCTGCTTCCTCTGCCTGGCACATTCTTTCTTCAGATACCTGCACGGCTCTGGCTCATTCTCTCATTTCTTTCAAATTTCTCAAATGTCACTTTTTGAGGGAACACACTGCGTAACTACACTCCCCCCCACAAAGTAGCATTCCCCCACCCCTATCTACCTCCCTCACCTTGCTTTATTTTCCTTCTTAGCACTTACAAGTATGTGACTTATTGCATATTTGTTTGAGAAAACAGAAACTTATTTGTTCACTGGTTTATCTCCACTACTTAAAATAATGCCTGATATAGAGTAAATGCACAGTACTTATTTAGTGAACGAATGAAATCATGAGTGGATATACAAATGAATGAATGAGGATAATTTATTTATAAAATCTTGTAACACAGAATTATATTAAATATTCTTAGAGTTACCATAAATTTTTGGCTGTCCTTTTTTATTGGAGATAGATGTAAGGTTTACAAAAAAGATCCCACCAAAAGGAAATCACTAAAAAAGACCCAGAGGTAACATGTGTACTGACATTATATTTCAACCGATGATGCCTTGTGGTTAGCTATGTGATTTCAATAAAGTCCCTTGTTTTGAGTCTCATTTTTCCTCATCTGAAAAATGGGCTCCAAAAATCCCTGATGTCCCAGAAGTTCTAAGGAGGTGTCTGGAGGTCCGCAGCAGGGTAAATGGCTGCTTTCTTCTTTCTGAGTTATAATCTGAGCTTATTTGTAGAGCAGGTTTTGTGCTTAAAAAAATATTTTTTAAACAACTGAATGCTATGTCTCCCAGCAGTGCCAATATTCCAGTTTCTTTAATTAACTGCAGTATAATTAATAACAAGATGATTCTCCTTTACATGAAATGCAGCCATATCATGAAAATAAAGAGATTAGGAAAAAGTGATTCATGTTTTCAATATCATTTAGATTTCTTTCTTTTCAGAAACTATAATAGCTTGTAAATTTTTAGGGCATGATCTGTATTATAAGGGAAGGAAAGAGAAACTAGAAACTATAATCAGATCTCTCTCTGTTTTTATATTAGTGTACAAATATTAGTTTCCACTTTAACAAATGTGTTTGCTAATAAGTTTTTTGTACAGTGCCTTTCTCACATGTACACAGAATTATAAGAGTATGGCTTTGTCAGGAAACATTTTCTCCTGAATCCTCACTAATCATCTCAATTATTAGTAACTTATTTTTCAGAGAATTGACACCCATGTTTAAAATACAAATGTGAAAAATGTAGTAACTTAACACAATTATCCATTTTGTGTATGGACACTCGCATACTCCCTTGTTATCAAAAAGGATGTCAAATTGTTATTACTCAGCTCTTAAGAAAGCAGTTTTAAATTCTATCACTGTAGCTATGAAAGCTTTACCTTATATAAGAAAATGGGCCTAAAAATGAACTTGAGCACATGTTTTTTTTTAACACATGATGAAGAATATACTTTGTTGGATAATCATTATATACTCTGATATACAAGTGTTCATCTAGGACTTGTGTCCACATATTAAAATAACTAAATTTATCAAAACTTACCAAAATAACATAAGCTTATCTTGTTCATCATGTCTATAAGGCTTTAAAAATAAATTCTGGTAACTAAAACTCAAAATGAATTTTTATATAAAGAAATATAAAAGATAAACATATACAAGGAACTTCCAGTTTGGACAAAATGGCTTTGACCCATTTTTCCCTACTCTCCTCTGCTAAGCACAACTACAAACTATGAAAATAATGAGACACCAAAGGAGAACTCTTAAAGGTGGTAAAAAAGAAAGCAAACTAGTTTGGAACCCTAGGACTTGAGGAACAATGCATCAGGAGGGTATCCTGTATTCCTTCACCAACAGAAGGAAGACACTCAGACCGAGTGTTTCCTGACTCCTCACCTAGACACAGAAGACATGCCAGGTAAGGTCATTTCTCAGAATTCCAGAAGAGAGGGAGAAAGGAAGTGGAGCTGAAAGAGTGTTTTAAGAAATAATATCTAACAACTTCTCAAATTTGGTGGAAGATATGAATCTACAGGTTCAAGAAGCTGAGCTAAACCCAGAAGGGTAAGCCCAAAGAAATCCATTCCAAGACACAACCCAATTAAACTCTTAAGAACAAAAGACAAGGGAAAATATCTTGAAAACAACCAGAATAACACATTACCTAAGAAAGAACAACAATTTGAATAACTGGATTAATCATCTGAAACCATGGAGGCCAGAAAGAAGTGGCACAATATTCTTCAAGTGTTAAAAGAACTGTCAATTGAAAATTCTATATACAGAAAAACTACCCTTTAGGAAAAAAAGGAAAATAAAAACATTTTCAGATAAGGAAAGCTAAAAGAATCTGTTACCAACAGCCCTCATCTTAACGACTAGCTAAAGGAAGCTCTTCAAACAGAAAGGAAATGATAGAAGGAACTTTGGAACATCAGAAGGAAGAATGTAGAATACAAAGAGCAGAAATGTGGGTAAATACAATAGACTATCCTTTTTTTATATAAATTTTCTAAATTATATTAGATGATTAAAGCAAAGATTATAACACCAACTGATAATCAAGGCAATGATATTTAAAAGCAGAAAGGTAAAGTGGCCCAAACAGAAGTGATAGTTCCACATTATACTCCAAGACAAGGAAGTCCACTCTTACCACTCTTATTAGCATCATACTAGGAGTTCTAGCCACTGCAATAAGGCAAGAAAAATAAATAAAAGGCATACATATTAGAGAAAAAAATAAAATTCTATTTGCAGATAATATGGTTATCTACATAGAAAATCCAAGAGATCTACTAAAAAAAAAAAAGAAAAAGAAAAACCTAGTCTTAATGAATGAGTCAGTAAAGGCACAGGACAAAATCAACACAGAAAAATCAACCTCATTTCTATATACTAACAATGAACAAGTGAAAACTGACAATAAAAACATAATACCATTTATAATTGCTTCAAAGAACATTTTAAAATTTACATGTTCAGGATCTATATCCTAAAAAAATATAAAATGCTGATGAAAGAAATCAATAAATGAAGAGATACACTGTGTTCATGGATGGAAAGACTCAACCTAGTAAAGATGTCAATTCTCTCTAAACTGATCTACAGGTTTAATACAATGTCCATCAAAATCCCAGAATGTTTTTTTGTAGATTTAGACAAGCTTTTATAAAATGTAAATGGAAAGGGGCTTCCCTGGTGGCGCAGTGGTTGAGAATCCGCCTGCCAATGCAGGGGACACGGGTTCGTGCCCCGGTCCGGGAAGATCCCACATGCCCTGGAGCGGCTGGGCCCGTGAGCCATGGCCGTGGAGCCTGTGCTCCGCAACGGGAGAGGCCACAACAGCGAGAGGCCCGCGTACCACAAAAAAAAAAAAAAAAAAAAAAAAATGTAAATGGAAAGACATTCCCTAGAATAGCTAAAACTATCTTGACAAAGAAGAATAAAGTGGGAGGAATAACTACTTGATACTGAGATTTATTATTTAGCTACAGTAAGAAAGATAAGTGGTACTGGTAGAACGATAGAGACAAAGATCAAAAGAACAGAATAGAAAACCCAGCAGCGAATATGCCCAACTTATTTCTGACCAAGGGCATAAGCATTTCAATGGAGGCCAGATAATGTGTTCAACAAATGGTGCTGGAGGAAATGGATACCCCTAGGCAAAAAAGGTAAATAAACCTCAACCCAAACCTTACACTTAATGCAAAAATGACTCAAAGTTGATAAGAGATTTAAATATATTAAATGTTAAATGTAAAACTATAAAGCTTTAGGAAAAAAAAAACATAAGAGAAAACCGTGAAGATCCAGGGATAAGCAAAGACTTGGAGAAATGTGAGAAATCCATGGAGAATTGTCTCTCAGCAGTTTTTTGAGATGTTTACAACCCATCCTGCTGGGAAAGAGTCCAAGACTAGTCTATCTTAATGACAAACTCTGTTCTTTAGAAAAGAGTATTAAGTGACGGTTCCTAAACATAGTTTTCTAGATGGTTAGAGTTAATACTTCTTCTTTTGAAGAGTAATATTTACTGTAAAATTTATTTAAGAAAATGATGACACACTAAGTTTAAAAAGGTACATCTTTATAATTAGACCCATAACACTAATAAGCCCCTATACCAGTGACTTGAGTTATTTTCACATATACTATGTATTCTTCTATCATTGATTTTAGCCCTTATAATAAGTTCCACTTATTACTTCCAATCATTTTCAGTATTTTTCTTGGGTTTTCCAGAAATTAGAATGATACAATCTACAATAATGGTAATTTTGACTTTTTAAAAAGTTACAGTTCCTATTTCTGTTTCTTGTGTTCCTACATTGACTAGGATGCTGAAAAATAATAATGATATTGGGCATTCTTGTTTTGGTTTTAATTTTAATGCAAATGCCTTCAAATTTTCAGTGTTAAAAAAGTCAGCTATAATTAAAATCCTAGTGATCAGCAGGGAACATGAAGCACAGCAAATGATCAATACACATTTTTTGGTAAAAAATATAATAAAAATATTGATGTTATCTACTTACTTTCTATAAGATGGTTTTGTCCCAATATATTTTCATATCACAACTAGTAATAGTGCTCATTAATGGTAAAAAAATTTAAACAACTTTCAGTTGAAGAAAATCACTATGTCATAAATCTGACAAATTATCTAAAAAAAAAACTTAGGAAGAGAAGTATTGCTCTGAGACAATAAAAGTTAAAGCAAACACATCTCAGAGGCTTACAGAGGTTGTGAGAGCATGTGATTTATATTAATATCACGGGAACTAAAATTCCCTAAAATACCCCAAAACAAGGCACCTGGCTGAGCATGAATGTGGACCTATGAATCAAATTCTCTCTTTTCTGAGAAGTACTGCAGTCTGTATTGAAATATATATTCCCAGAATCTAAATATATTTCATAAAAGTATAAGAGGTACAGAGAAATGACTTCGGTGTCCAAATGGAATATGAAATGACTATAGAATGTATTTTAAAAGAGAGGAAAAACTAACTGTAGGTGGCTATCAAATGCTCCAACATACTTCATAAGGACTTCATAACATACTTCATAACATACTACATAAGGAGACCCTAAAATAAATAATAAAGGGCAATTCAATTAAATGTGCAGCTTTTAAAATAGTGTTGGTAAAGTCAAAGTAATACAGAAAAATGTTTATTTTGGAGACATTACTGGACCTTTCTGAGGCTTAATTTCCTCTTTTGTAAGATGAAGATCCTTCATATTTATATTATGGTTGTGAACATTAAATAAGAGGATATGAATAAGATAGCTAGCAAGAGGCTGGCACATGGTAGGCACACAATAAATGATCGGTATTATTTATATTATCATCTACATAATACACTAGATATAAAAAAGCAGAAAGCTGGATGTGTGCTATGATTTCTTCTAACAAGAATTATGCCTATAGATTAGGCAGGACAGAAAAAGAATACAAAGAAACATGGCTATTTTAGGATAATGGAATCATGGGTTAACTTTTATCTCTTTTTAAAATCTCATTTATTTGTGCAACAATTAAAGGATTTGAAATGACTCTTAAGCGTGCCTTCCAAAGATCAGTAAAAATAAAATTGAGAGAAATTGCTATTTTTTTCCTACACTTTGTTTTATTCTGTCCTTTTCCCCAGTGAAAACAAAAGGAACATGTATCTGTTTTAACACTTCTGTCTCCTCCCCAGTGAGCAGGGGGTGAAAATGTTCACTATTTTACAGGCACCGAAGAGTTGGTGACGACTCCATACTGACACCAGTAACTAAATACCACAGGGTTTTAAAGGGCAAAATTCGAATGTGACTCAAACATAAGAATATCTCTTTCCCTTTTGTCTCTGAAAGTGGTTTCTCTCCTCATTGAATTGGGTGACTTTAGCCCTTGAGGTAAGTCCATTTGTCAAGCAGCTGCAGCCTCCTTATCAGACATAGGGTCACTGTCCTTGAAAAAGTGGACTGAGTCACTTATTCTCAGATGAGAACAGCTTTAACCTTAAATTTCTCTGCAGCTGCTTGAAAGTGAACATGACTATCTTAAACTGAGGCATGTCTCCTGAAATCGGCACCTTCCTATAGGCACTGATAGCAGCTTACCTTCAGATATTTGTAAACATGGACAAGGTATTAATGCATATGAAAGTACTTTATGAATAGAAAAAAATTACCAACATGTAGAGAATTATTACTGATAGTAGTATCATTAATCACCATATTCCTATCTTGAATGTGAGTTTATGAGCTGTTCTAAAAGGCTCATATGATGACACCTGATTTAAACTCACCAAGGCACTGTGCAACTCCATTTACGAACACAGTAAAGTCAGACTGAGCTTTCTGTACACAGTGCTTCAAAATACAAAAAAAACAAAAATCCCTACTTCAATAGATATACAGAAATATGAAAAGGTAACAGAAATGATCTCTAGAATACTAGACCCTCGTATGTTACAGCTACTCCTTTAATAAGGTTTCTGGTGGCCAACACTGTCTGTTGTGTTCGCGGGGTCTAACCAAGATTTCTGGTGAAGGAAAGTCAAATTTTTAGAAGACAAAAAAGTCATAAGCTTCTGTGGGACTTAGTCAGAAGCTGTTGGACTACCCCACCAATCTCAGCAGTGCTTAGACCAGTATCTGGCACACAATAAGTACTCAGTAAACAGTATTATTACTATTAATTATAGTAATTGATTATTATTCTTAGATAAGACACTATAAACAGAACCTAAATTATGATCATGTCCATTTCTGAGTATTTATAAGTTTTATTAAATAGAAAACATAAAATTGTGGAAATAGGACTAAAGTTTAAATACTAAAAGTAGGATAGCTATCTTCTAGGAGATTTTCTCATTTCTATGGCAGAGAACTAAAGAATAGATGTAGCTACTGAGAGAATTTCAATAGTACTATATCTTGCACTGCTTATAATAAAGGCAAAATCTGTTGTTGAGACATCCTGAAGGTTCAAACAACCTTCCCTAGCCCATGCGGAAGGAAGAATGTCTACCAAAGAGAGGCTGTACTGATAAGGAACAAAGAAATGAGAGATTGAATTATTTCCCACCTTTGCCTCTAGGTCTGGTGATCAGCACAAACATTCAGCCTCTGCTTCTCTCTGAAGGTATATTAGGAAAATGATATTGTACATCGTTGTATACTTGTGAACTCCTCAAGAATAAATGGTTCTCAATTGCCATAAAAAGTCTCTCCTAGGGCACAGCAAACATGCCCTTGGGATGGGGGGAAACGCAATGAACAAATTAAGTTCCAAAGGGTTTTCCAGATGTTTGAGGCTGTATGTGGGGTGCATAAACACATAAACATACACAAAAAGCCAGCAACCACACTTATGAGCCATGTTCTACAGCCTACTTATTTTATTGTATCTAAAAAGATAGAAATGACACAATAAAGCATTCCATAATCACTCCCCGTAAGTGCTGTTGTAACTTCAATATATAATACATATTTTCACATGGCTAATTATAATATTTAATGAAAACATTCTTAAATGAGACATATGAGAGGGGGAAATACTTTGTTTTAAAATAAGAAGTGAAGATTTGCCTTACAAATTTTTTCTCTAGGACAAATAATCATTCACGCCATAAGAGCCTCCATAAATACACGTTTACTTTAAAGAACTGCTATACAAGCCAATTTTTTAAGGCCAGACTTTGTTTTTTAGTTACTGTTAATAAAGTATTAATAGAATAATTCATGGAGCTGGAAATGCTTTCACTGTACTGTATCATTCAGACTCAGGTGGAATACTGGCCCTGCCACCTCATAGCTCTGTGACCATGTAAAAACACCTCACCAAGCCTTAGTGTTTCCATTTGTAAAAATAAGGTAATAATACCTAACCTATCAGGGTACTTTGAGAATAACATAATATATAACATAATACAGGACAATATACATATATACACACACACCTGTATAGGTATCTAACACTGAGTTAACATTGAGCTACTATGGCAGCCACAGTATTGGTAGTTCATTACCATACATCATTCTGCTATGTTTTAGCAGAGGTACTATAAACTACTATTAACTACTCTGAGCCTATTTGCTCATGTGTTGAATGGAATGATAAGATCACCTCCATCAAAGGGTTATTATGATTTGTATCAGTTTCATGATGATATCACAGGGAGACCTGTGTCAAAATCCTCCTGTGATTTCGGAAATTTCCTTTTTTTCTTGTAAATATGCTAATTTGGCTGCCTTGATAATTATGTAAGTAACAAAATTCCTCATTAAAAAAATGGATTGGGCTTTCCCTGGTGGCGCAGTGGTTGAGAGTCTGCCTGCCGATGCTGGGGACAAGGGTTCATGCCCCGGTCCGGGAAGATCCCACACGCGGCGGAGCGGCTGGGCCCGTGAGCCATGGCCGCTGAGCCTGCGCGTCCGGAGCCTGTGCTCTGCAACGGGAGAGGCCACAACAGGGAGAGGCCACAACAGCGAGAGGCCTGCGTACCAAAAAAAAAAAACATGACTTTGTCTTATAATCAGCTTCTCTATTGTTCTGTGTTTAATGAAATGTTCCACCATTGACTCATCCTTGACCGGAATCATGGAAGTCTACACTGAAACATCTTTTTTGCCAACATGGCTAGTTTCAACGTTGCATAATACAGAATTATCTATCCAATATACATCCTAAAATTTATTCCAGTAACTGCATCTTTTAAAAATGTGATGTTGTTTGCATATTGTGTTATACCAGGACATTCTGCTCATTTTGTCCGAAAACATTTTAAATATGCTAATATCCCTATGTAAACATCAACTGTAAACAATTGATTGACATTTCTCTATGGATAAAATCTTCCACCTGTAGGGATGTAGGAAAACATAATTTCTAGTAAATGTTTTTATTATTTATTTTTTTTAAAAAGAGTTATTATGAGGTTTGAGTGACAAGATACACATACAAAGCCTAATGTTTGGTTCATAGATGGCCCTAAAAAACATGAAAACTGATATTATGTGAAGAATCTTCTCAGCTTAAGTAAAAACAGGTCTATGCTGTAATGACCAAAGTTTTTATTTTGAATCTATTTTTATTAGTTAGAAGTTATTTAGAGAATTATGCATAGTAGAATAAAATGGTGGCCATTGAGTTATGTGGCCTCCTATATATTCTATATATAGAATACCTACATATCCTCCAAAACAAAAAGAACAAGAACAAATAAAACTACATAAAACCCATACATTCAACACAATTACAGGCCAGGAATGTCTAAAATTCAAAGTATCGTAAGTGAAAAAGAAAGAACACCAAACTCCAAAGAATGATCTCTCACATTCCATGTAAATGTTTCACATATTCAAAAAGTGGATCCATAATTGAAATAAACATGAACAGCAAAAACCATACAAATAGAAATAAAATTAATCTATCTATACTATAAGTGAATAGGCAAATCACAGTGGAGGTGGTTTCTGTGTGTGTGTGTGTGTGTGTGTGTGTGTGTGTGTGTGTGTGTGAAAAAGAGAGAGAGAGAAGGGGAGGGAGGGAGAGAGAGAGGGAAGGAGAAGTAACCTTGAATAAAGATTTTTGAGTACTATTACTCTAAGGCTAAAGACAAAAAGAGCTCTACACAAATATTCTAGCTAGTAAGTTGGCTGGAATTTCCATAACTACTTTATGTGTACTCTAGGATTAAGCAAATAAATAAATACATTGTGGATAATGGAAAGTCAAGTTTCTCACTGACACAGAAAGGAGTTCACAAATAAGGAAAGAGAGAAGACTAAACTGATTGGAATTGGAAGGATCAATACAAACTCATGGTTTTTAAAATGAATATAGACAGACATAAAAATAGATGTAGACATATGTGTGCTCTGTCCCTTAAGAGGGTCTAGAAGCTATAATACCACTGCATCAATGAGTACACCTAGCACCCAAGTCTTCACTTCTAAATGTCACTCTTTATTAAAAAAATCAAGCTCTTTAAAGTCAATGACTGAATCCAGATCCAGGCAGGGAAAGGGTGAGAGGGTCTCGAACATCTGTGGTTCAGAAAGTGATGGGATGGGGGACCAAGTCCAAAGGGTGCAGGAGGAAACCCGGAAGGTTCCCAATGGCAAAATCTGAGATGATTTGAGCAAAGCATTAGAATGGTGATAGTAATAGATTACAACCACAGGACAAAATGAGAATCCTTGAGCTTGCAGTGATGTAAATAAATAAATGAATGAATAAATACATACGGGGGAGAACAAATGATAAAAAATACCATTTGGGAGACACCACAGTGATCACTAACTCAGGCAACAGTCATCAATGCATGCTAAAATTAGCTGGTGAAAGTATGGTGAGAAACAGTGCTTACACAATCTTAAAGTACCTCAACACAAGACATTCATTAATCCCAAAGGGAAAAAAGATAATTTTATATAGAAGAAATATGGTTGATGCCACCTCAATCAAGTGATCAAAACGAACACTGTCAGTAAAGGAACACAACAGTACCGTATATCTCCTAAGATAACGTACTGGGAAGGACCCAAAATCCCTTCTGTGGTATTCTCGCCAAAAATGCACAACTTGAATACACGAACAAAACTCAGACAAAGTCAAATTTAGTGGCATTTTACAAAATAATTGGCCAGTGCTTTTAAACAAATGTCAAGGTCATAAAAGGGGGAAAAAAAAGAATGAGGAACTGTCTCAGATTATGGGACCCTAAGGAGACACGGCATTAAGTGCAACGTGTGACCTGCATTGGACTCGGATCAGAAAAAAACATCAGTGGACCGACTGACAAATCTGAATGATGGGTAGAAAAGATGAGGTACTTGCATCAGTGTTAGCTGCAGTCATCTGAGATGGTAATATTTGGTGAACCTGCATGAAGAGTATGTAAAATTCTTAGTATGGTTGACATAGTTTTTGGGGTATTAAATATAAAATTTTCAAAATGAAAAATTAAAAAAATTAGAGAAGTTATGTCCAACTACCTCATATCCGCACCACTCTCTGATATTCAAACACTTGTACTTTTCCTGCTTCTCTCCCCCTATTTTTCTTCAACTCTTCCCTCTAATGCAGCAGAGGAATGAAGAGACAATAGCAATGGGAACACACTGCTACTAAGCAAAGGGCACTCGGATATAACTGTCCCACTAGATAAACAAAGCCAGCTGGGACCTGAGCAGACCCCGGGAGAAGGGTGCCCCGTGATGGAGTCAAAGCCATCCCCATCCAGTGACATTTACTAAACTCAAGTTTATTTCCCAGGAGGGAAATAAACGCTGTGAACTAAGACCCACGTGAGGCTATGAGGACAATCTGCCTGCGTGAAGGGGATAAACAGGGCCTCCCTAGCTCACCCCCACTCCCCCAGAAAGTGCTGTTGCGATTTAAAACACACTACTGACAGCCCTGAACTTCGTGTCTTTCTCCACAAAACCGGCTTCTTCTGTACTTCCTAGCTAGTTAAGGAGCGCCACTTCCTCCCTGGTAACTTTAGCAGAAATCAGAAAGGCACTGGACTCGCGTCTCATCCCCTGCACCCAAGCAGACACCGAGTCCAGTGGTATAAACTCCTTCAGCTCTCCTTTCTATCCTCTTCCATCTTCGAAGCTGATACAAAGTTCAGGGCCAAGGTCAGGCAACTTGACCACAGCCTTTGTCCCCTAACTGGTGCCCCTCCAGTCCCGTGTTCAGGCAGAAGTCAGAGGGCATCTCCTAAAGCCCGGATCTGATCACGCTGCTTCTTGGGCACCAATTTTCCTGGAGGCCTTAGTGTCACTGAGGTAAAAGCTGATCAGGACACTGGGGCTTCTCCACCGTCTGACCTGCTTCTCTCCAGTTTCATCTCTCAGTGGCTCTTGCTTCCACACCGTACACCCAGCTGGGCTGAACTCAGGTCAAGAATGCCCTCCTGAGAGCAGTCTTCCTCACCACCTCCAGGCAGAACAGCTACCCGCCCTCCTGAGCCCACGCACCACGCAGACTTCTACCACAGCACCAGAAGCACTTAAGAGTATTTACTTCTTTGTTCACAAATCTACATTCTCCATCGGACCGGGGTCCCCACACCAACAGCGCCCATCTACCTGGACCGGAGTCAGAGCTTTGCATGTCTGATTCCATTTAACCCTCACACATATTATTCCCATTTTACACATGAGGAAACTGAGGTTGTAAGAGGGTCAGTTAACTGTTCAAGTCTCCAGAGCTAGTCAGTGGTGAAGCTGGGATTTGGATGCAGGTCTACCTGGTGAAGAGCCCAAACGCTTTACTACCACTTGCTTTGTCTCTTTTTCTAACCCCAGAGAGTAGCACAGTGAACGGTGCATAATCTATGCTTGAAGAGTCTTCGATGAATATGTCACACAGTGTACACTTCAAACAGCAGTTACTAGGCACATTTTTCAGAATGTTTTAACTGAACAGCAATTAACACATATAATGCTGTGTATTGAGAGAGTGAAAAATGCTAAAAGATGAAGCAATGTTTTCTGTTCTCTGAATCGAACTCCTGATTTCTCACGCTTAATCACGTCCGATCCACATGAAGTGACAGGGGGAAGAGAAAAGGACAGCAGAGCATGCTACCGAAATGTCACTGCTGAATGTACTCCCCTGGCAAATAGGAAGAGGAGTACTACGGGGCCAAAAAGAACACAGGCTTCCAGATGACACGGAACTGGATTTGAACTCCAGTTCTATAGCTCACAAGCTGGGTAGGCCATGTAACCTCATCTTCTAGGTCATGTGACCTCATCTAAAACACAGCGAATGGTAATTACTTTGCAAGGCTGTTTTAAAGATGAAGTGCAGTGATGTGCACGTAGGACAGTCACATTCCACAGTCTCCTTATCTTCCCCCAGTGATGCCAGTGACAAGAGGGTGAAGTCTTTAAAGGAAGAACACATTACTCATAAGGAAGGACCTTCTCAAGGTCTCCAAACATTTGCAGAACCCAGTAATATGGATGCTCGCTTAACTTTAATCATTTTAGGAAAAAAGGCACATCGATCTCTTGCTCCCATTTGGACAAACGTGCTTGTGATTTGTCTGCCTCCACGTGAGAAGCAACTAGCTGGTCAGAAATCACCATCGGCAAGATACGGCAAGTTAATACAAAGTAGTATCAATCTAAAAGCACCAGGCCCCTCTCTAAGGAAACAGTTGCATTATTCCAAGCAAATCATTTTATTTGCATGTAAGGGGGAAGCAGCATGGTCAAATCATCACTCATGGCAAGAACGTGGGGCTGAATGTCCGGAGTCTCGGCCTTGCCACTTTAAAGGTGACCTTGGACATGTTTTTTAAGATTTAATATTCATTTATTCAACAAATATTTACTGAGTGTCTGTAAGACCTTTGTTCTCATGGAATTTATATTCTAATGGAAGAAGAAAGACATCACCTAACAAATAGACAGACAGATAGAGGGGAAGAAGTTAGCAGACAGGGGTAAGTGATTAGAAGAGAAAAATGCTCATAAAATAGGTTGTGATGGGTGGATGTAGTCATTTTGGAAACGGTGACATTTATGCTAAAATCGGAGGACGTAACGTCTTCCTTTTTGGACACCCACATCCCTCTCTATAAAATGTGACTGCTGAACAAGGATGCTTTTGAACGTGTCTTCTAGTTCTAGGAATTTGTGATTTCATGGCTATTAGAGAAGTGTTCATGTGAACACATATTTTTAACATCATATATCCTGTATTTAAGAAAATCATTTATGGCAATGAGTCTTAGCTTTGAAGACATTTAAGGTAACAGTAATTCTTCTGTAAGGAACTAAATACGGCTTTGCACACTTAACTTTTCCTACTGATCTTTGTCGGAGCTCTGTCTGACAAGGAAGTGAGTATTCTGTTGATGTTTTGGCAAATGAAGCCAAGCTGGCCTCTGACGAGAAGGGCTAATGTATCCTTCCATGTACACGTGAATTTGTAATGAGGTTAGAAGTTGTCTTAAACTAATTCTTTCTGTTGATCACTTACAAACATAAATTCAGACAGACTGAAATTTTACAAAGTGAAATGAAACTCTAAGCCACATGTTCTTTTTTACATAAAAAAAAAAAACTGAGGTGGTGGGGTATGAAATTTTTTAAGGAAACAGTATTTTGACCCATATTTTTCATGTGCCAGTTAACTAGTAAATTACAAAACCTGAAAAACCCATATAAATTGTACCAAGGGAATTAACACATTACATTCATTCCCCTCCCCCCTCTACCTTCCTCCCTCCCCTCCCTCCGTCTCCCTGCTGCCCGCCAAGCTGGGGCACACTTCTGGGATGGAAACGAAGGCTTTTCAAGCTGTTGAAAAATGAGGGCCCCTGAATGTTTAATTCTGTTAACTAATCATTAGAAAACTAGAAATCGCTGTCACTTGGAGAACCAGTGGGGTATCAGGCTCCACAGACTCTGTGTTTAATTTTGCAGGAGCTGGCTGGTTTCCCAGCAATACATTGATTTGTGGGGTCACTACTTCGGGCGCCTTGAGGATAATTAAATATTAAGTCCCTATTTGCTGTATGCAAAGTCTGCCTAAGAGGATTGCCAGCCTCAGTGAAGGTAACAGTCCCACATTTTCTGGTAATTGAACATTGCAATGTCATTACCTATTCTTATCTTTACACTGTAAGACTCTGTCTCTATCCTTCATATTACCTTTGAGGATGGAGGAGGAGATAGGGAGAAATTAAGAAAATGAGAGCCTGTGCAATGAACACTTTGGGGTCTTCTAGGTGTTTGGGAGATGGAGATGAAGACAAAGTTTCACGTGTGTCGAAGAAATGACAGAGGTGAGCAAACCATCCTCTGTCTCCTCTGGTTCAAGGCTCCATCTTACATACCAAGCAGCCAAGGCTCACAGTTTAAGAATCTCCTCCAAGGCCATGAACAACAGTGGAGGGAGGATGGAGACACATGCATAGGATTTGTCTACCAGAGCCCCAGTCTTTCTCCTGGTCTAGTGAGAGGTAACACAGTTTTTAAAAACAGTAATGGAGACTATCTCAAATTCAAACTATGGGCATCGTTCTACAGCATTCCAGAAGCTGTTGCTACTTCCATTCTGATGCTACAAATTCTTTGCATTCATTTTCTAAATAGCAAACAGCTATTTATAAGGCAGCGTTCCCCAACCAAATTCACTTGCCCTCCAAAATAGATTTGAATAAGCAATTCCAGGCTGACACAGAATACTTAACTTTTAAAGGAGGAGGAGGAGGAGACACTCCGTGATTTAATTTATTTTGAAGAAGTCTACAAACGAATAACATAATTAAGCCACTATGGTAGGTTTTTTTTTTTTAAATTGAAGCATAGTTGACTTGCAATGTTGTATTAGATTGAAGTGTATGACATAATGATTTGCTATTTTTATAGATTATACTCCATATACAGTTATTATAAAATATCGGCTATATTCCCTGTGCTGAACATTACATCCTTGTAACTTATTTGTTTTATACCTAATAGCTTGTACCTCTTAATCCCCTTCACTTATCTTGCCCTCTCCCTACTGCTCTCCCCTCTGGCAGCCATTAGTTTGTTCTCTGTACCTATGAGTCTGTTTATGTTTTGTAATATCCATTTGTTTTATTTTTTAGATTCCACACAAAAGTGTCAACGTACACTGCTTGTCATCCTCTGACTCACTGGGTCAGCCAAGAAGTTCGTTCAGGTTTTTTGTTACATCTTATGGAAAAAGGCCAAAATTCAACCTTTTTGGCCAACCTAATATTTCACTAAGTGTAATATACCCTCCAGAGCCATCTCTGATGCTATAAAAGGCAAGATTTCACTCTTTTGTATGGCCTAGTAATATGCCACTGGAGATATATATCTGTATATCTATATATCTCACATTTTCTTTATCCACTCAACTGCTGACAGACACTTAGGTTACTTCCATATCTTGGTTATTGTAAGTAGTGCTGTTATGGACACTGACATGCATGTATCTTTTCGAATTAGTATTTTCATTCTTTTTGAACATATACCCAGGAGTGGAACTGAGGGATCATATGGTAGTTGTGTTTTTAATTTTGGGGGGAACCCCCATACTGCTTTCTCTAGTGGCTGCCCCAATTTACACACCCACCAACAGTGTGCCAGGGTTCTCTCTTCTCCACACTCTTACCAGCCACATGTAAAAAAAAAATGACATTAGAACATTTTCTCACAGCTTGTACAAAAATAAACTCAAAACGGATTAAAGACCTAAATGTATGGTAGTTTCCCTGTTTCTACTATCAAATACTTTAAGAAACTCAGATCATTCGCTTCCAAGGACCAGGAAATTGTTCTTATACAGAGGGAAAGTAAGAGGAGGTAGAAAATTGAAAAAGCAAAGGAGACATGAGATGACTTTTACTGAAGTCAAGAGACATCCTGGAGAGATGTTTTCTGAGGGCCTGAAAAGTTCACACCACCAGAGGAAACAGTGGTGAAACACGGAGCAACATAAGACTTTGCAAATGAGAGAAAACAAGTCCGTTTAGAAAAGGGCATGGAAAAGGATTCTTAACAAAGCGAAGCTCCCTTAAATACTGTCTTTGGAAAAAGTTCAGCTAAGATGAAATTAAAATCTCAGAAATAGCCAGAAGTCACTGAAGTCATCTAAAAGCTGCAACTTGTTCTCTGAATAACTGGAACATCAAGGAAAACTTAAAAGAAGAAATAGTGGTTATACTTATGTTATTTCTGAAGCGTTTAGACCTAAATATCAAAGTGTATGTTCTAATGTTTCAACACAACAGGTAAGATGGATATTTTCCTCACTTCCCAGTTTCCACGTTGCTTCGTAACATTTCTGGTGCACAGATGTGACATGAAGTGAGGCTCCAACCACAGAAGCCGGCCTCACTGCCCTGCAGGGACAGAGGCATCAAGGAAGATGCAACTGAAAAAGGCTGAGAACTTGAAAAATGGAGGTTCTGTCAGAAAAGTACATAAAAGTCAGAGCGTTCATTTGTTTCAGGATGAGTCAGAACTTAAGGTTCCACACGGCAAAAATAACGTGACCTAGTTTGGAGCTTACCTCCAAGATACTTTGGGAATCTTTGGGTCTGTTGAAAACAAGCACACCTCGAGCGTTCACTATGCCAGGGGCCTGGAGTATATGTCACAGACCATTGCATTAGTGTTCACAGACTGCTCTTGAAAAAGCCTGTTAGTGGTCTCTTGATGCAATTCAAAGCAAAATGCTGAGACTAAATAATGTGATATGGTCATGATGCTTCAGAGAGTATTATTCAGATATTAGTGACTTTTAATACAATCCATTTCAGCAATTTGGCAAGATTACAGAATCTTTGATAAGTCCATCTTGTTTGAATCTCAAATTCCCTAACTCTGAAGAATAGATAACAGTATTTACCTGTTTCTCTCACAGAGGGAAATAAGAATATATGAGGTAATTCTAAAGATGCTCTGAGAGGAGTCTCGAGATATCCTTAATATTTGGTTCTTTTTTAAAAAGAAGTTCATTGGGGGCTTCCCTGGTGGCGCAGTGGTTGAGAGTCTGCCTGCCGATGCAGGGGACACGGGTTCATGCCCCGGGCCGGGAAGATCCCACGTGCCGCGGAGCGGCTGGGCCCGTGAGCCGTGGCCGCTGAGCCTGCGTGTCCGGAGCCTGTGCTCCGCAACGGGAGAGGCCACAACGGTGAGAGGCCCACGTACCACAAAAGAAAAAAAAAAAAAAAAAGTTCAGTGTTCTTTAAATGAAGTAATAAGGAAACAAACAAATTATAAAGCAAAGCTTTAAAATTAGAAGGTAAATTGAGTTGGAATCAGACTTCCTGGAAACTCTTTTGCAGACTAGATTAACCTAGGAAGTCTTATTTTCTAACTTTTATTGGCCTGTAGTCTACTCTGCAAGCTAAAGCACTTGATTAAGTGCTGACTCTTAGATCCTATGCTTTCAGGACACATCAGTTTAGAATCTAAGCCAAAATTCAACAGCCACCGTATTTCTTTGATTTAGGAATTGGCATTTCCACTTACTCAGTCAACAAGCATTTAAGCTCTGAATGTGTGCACAGCACACTGAGAGGGATTTGAAAAATGACAGGCATATCCTCCAGGGTTTCTCAGTTTTCAGGTAGTGGGGAGACAAAACTTTTAGTGGTAGTAGTAACGGCAGTAATAATAATAATAATAGATCAAATGTGTGGACCTCAAGGTTCAGTTAATGAAGTGTGAAACGGTCAGGGAAGGGTCCAGAGAGGTGATGGACTGAGTGAGCCCTGAAGGATGTTATGGAGGAACCAAGATCTCGTGTGTCTGCTGCATTTTGTCTGTCTGCATGCAGAAGAGAAGGGAGGGCATTTTAGTGCCTGGGCAGAGCATAAAAGAAATGAAATAGCTATACTGCATGCTGAATTTCCACTTGGATCTGCACTTCTCCAGGGAAAGGGTGAGCTGCCATAATTAAGTGATACTATGAAAAATCCTGACTGTACCCTATGAAGAGAAAAATTAGATACACAAGTTAGGTGACTGAGGCATCATCTACTATGCACATTCAAACATACGGAAAAATAAAAACAAAATCTGTTGCACATATTTAACTACTACATAGTTGGACGGATGAACACACTTGGAGGTTTGCATTAGCAAGCTAATTATTCACCTAAAGGCGGTTTAAAGTAATCAAGAAATGAGCAGTCAGATACTCCCTTACCTGTCTCTGGGGCCAAGCGGCCTTGAGGATGGCCTCCGTTCTAAAGAACACAAGGAGCTTGCCATCCTCCTCGGTCAGGTGAAATGACTGTCCCAGAATCTGCAGCACTTGAATGCGGGGCCTCACGGGCCAGGCGTCGTCAGCACAGAAAGGCCGCAGCCACTCCAGCAGGTCCTCAGAGGACACCAGCTCTTCTCTGCAAAATCAAGGGTTAGATTAAAAAGAAAAAAAAAAGACTTAGTAGTTTCTAATTCCAGTAATCAAATGTGGTGACTGATCGAAACAACTGTTTGTTGGGTGACTTAATTTTTTTTCCTACTGCGAGGAAAAATGTAGGTTTTAAATGGCTCAAAGCAAACCACATTAGGTGTTTAAAAACTATGTAAAATGCATGTGATTTTTAAACAGTAACATATTCAAATGAGTTACAGAAAGCAGATAAAAATAATCAACATGTTCTTAGCTACTCCATTTCTTTTCTTTTCTTTCTTTTTTTTTTTTTTTTCCGGTACGCGGGCCTCTCACTGTTGTGCCCTCTCCCGTTGCGGAGCACAGGCTCCGGACGCGCAGGCTCAGCGGCCATGGCTCACGGGCCCAGCCGCTCCGCGGCACGTGGGATCTTCCCGGACCGGGGCACGAACCTGCGTCCCCTGCATCGGCAGGCGGGCTCTCAACCCCGGTTCCACCAGGGAAGCCCAAAGACTCTCTTTTTTATTGAATTGAATTGACAACTAGCTCAGTGGGCAAAATTAAAGATTTTCAAATCAAACAGTTTTCATTAGAACACTGCTTTAGAGTGATAACTGTTTCTATTGGTAACAGTTCACATAGGAAGGTGCTAGAGTCTTGGATAACCAGGTAGGCATCTGGAAAAACTCTTTGATTGAAATATTATTATTTTAGTCTTGGCAAACAAAATAACTTGTAATACAATTTTCATGAATGGCTTATCTCATCAACTAGTTAATAACTTTGAATTCAACGAAAAAGAAAAAAAGTATGGTTTATTTCTACTAATACTAATAGTGCCAGGCATCATTCAGTAATTTTATATAAACTATTACTAGTTAACAATAGCTATACAAAGTAAATATATTTACTTTGTAAATATTTTATTGAAAAATTTTTCAGTTTTATTGAGATATAATTGGCATATAACACTGTCTTAGTTTAAGGTGTACAATGTCATGATTTATGTATATACTGCAAAATAATTACCACAGTAAGTTCAGTTAACATCCATCACCTGATATAGTTACAAACTTTTTTTTCTTGAGGTGAGAACTTTTAAGATCTCTCTTAGTAACTTCCAACTATATAATATATTGTTAACTATAGTCATCATGCTGTACATGTAAATTCCATTTTATAGATGAGGAAACAGGCTTCATGGAAGTGATAGTGTATGCCCACAACAACTACACTAGTGCAGTATGACCCCAAAGTCCATGTTCTCTCTACTATTTTTCTGTGATAGAATTTAAATAAGGGGTTAGAGTATCAAATTTGATACTACTTCAAAAATAAAATGTGAATGTGTGATTATTAAAGAACTGGGAGGTCTAAAAGGATTTGTCGAAGGGGACATTTGTATAACTTTCTATCCAGTACTAGAATCTTTTCACTTATAATCCCAAATGGACCATCTTAGGAAAACAACTTATTTGATGATGATGTCGATGAATTACTACTATCGATGACTGTTAAGAGGTCACTCATACAGAAGCCTCACTTCCACAAGGCCCTAGAGATCCAGGCTAAAGCACTGAATTATATAGATTCTTTTATAACCAGATCCTTAGGCTTTCCCCAATAAATCACCTACATCAAGTTCCAAATTCCAGGAACTAACAAGACCACATAAAATTTTTTTTAAAACTTCTGAGAACAGGGGCTTCCCTGGTGGCGCAGCGGTTGAGAGTCCGCCTGCCGATGCAGGGGACGTGGGTTCGTGCCCCGGTCCGGGAGGATCCCACGTGCCGCGGAGCGGCTGGGCCCGTGAGCCGTGGCCGCTGAGCCTGCGCATCCGGAGCCTGTGCTCCACAACGGGAGAGGCCACGACAGTGAGAGGCCCGCGTACTGCAAAAAAAAAAAAGAAATAATAAAGCACATACTACATTATCTGGCACATAACGAAGAACTTCAATTAGTGGTAGCAATGATTATTGAGGACGTTGGTCTTACATGGTGTGGAATGGGAATGATGGAGGGTTTCTGAGCAGTGAAATATCATAGTCATGTTAGCGCTTAGAGAGGTGTGCAGGCCGGGGCATGCTCAGGCCCTTTTGGTGAGGCCTACCCTGGTCAAATTAAGTGTAATTCAAGAGAAAAGAAGATTAAAGTACATTTTGGGCTTTGAGTCCAAGCCAATTTCACATAATAAGAAGCTGATATTTTTGACCCTGTCACCCAAGTGCCAAGAGGGGAGCAGGTAGGATGAGCTAGAATGAGAAGAAGCTGGACTCATGAAGAACAGACGGAAGTTACAAAACTAATGCAAGACCTGCATACAGTGAACAAGAATGAAAACTGTCAATAACTCTGAAAGCTTACTATGTGCCGTGAATTACATCACTTCATCGTCACAATCTTTTTCATGTATTGTTATCATCTCCAGTTTGTAGATAGGGAAGCAACCAAAGAGACGTTTAATAACTTGTCCACAGTCGTACAGTAAGTCGTGGAGCCAATATTTGAACTTGGACTGTTACTGCCTTGTCAATCACTATGCAATGCTACTGAACCAAATGGGGGCAAATTCCAGAACACTGTGGCAGGAGATTAAAATTATTCAGGTACTGATGTGATACAGAGAGATTATTATCACAGCGGTTTCCAAGTCATTAGATTTAGATTCCTTTTACCTAACAACTTGCTGTGCAGTTGATACCATTGGACATTTTGGAAAAAACTGCTCAAAGTTTTGGTTGATAGTTCAAATACATAATAAAATTATGAAAACTCATTCCTAAAATAGAAACATTGTGCTCTAGAAGCACTATGTTATAGATGAGAGCTTGGCTTATACTGTGAACATTTGTGCTCAATAAGACTGCACAGAAATGAAAGGCAGCTCTGTAGGAAAAGCTGTCCAGGAAATCGACTGACAGTATCTCCTAAAGTTTTTAGCTGCAAAATAGTTTACATTTTAATTTGAATTTGAATTTTTAAAATTTGTAGTCTTTCTTATCATTCGGCAAATACACACACACACACACATATACAGAGGCAGAGAAAGAAAAACAGAATGTTAGAATTGTGATAGAATGTCAACAATTGGTGAATCAAGGGGAAGAGAATATAGTCATTATTTTTCAATCTTTGCAACTTTTCTGTGGGTTTGAAATTTTTCAAGATAAGCAGGTGGGTAAAAAGTAACCAATTGCAACTTTCTTTTTAAAATAAATTTATTTATTTATTTTTGGCTGCGTTGGGTCTTCGTTGCTGCGTGTGGGCTTTCTCTACTTGTGGCGAGCGGGGGCTACTCTTAGCTGCAGTGCGCAGGCTTCTCATTGCGGTGGCTTCTGTTGTCACAGAGCACGGGCTCTAGGCTCACGGGCTTCAGTAGCTGTGGCACACAGGCTCAGTAGTTGTGGCACACGGGCTTAGTTGCTCCGTGGCATGTGGGATCTTCTCAGACCAGGGCTTGAGCCTGTGTCTCCTGAATTGGCAGGTGGATTTTTAACCACTGTGCCACCAGGGAAGCCCCCAATTATGACTTTTACAATGTGAAAAAAAAAAAGACAGAATGGGAAGGAAAATGATTCTATTTTTATAGCATTTTATGGAGGCAAGGAGAGGGTTTAATGAGCTTAGGAATAAAAAGAGAACATGATTTCAAAACGTTTTTACCTTATTATAAAAGAGATATACAAATGATTTTTAAAAGATATAAAATAGGTAATAGAGAAAAATATCTCAGTTTCATTGCAAATACACAGACATTTGCTTCTACCTCTTTCCCTATAATGAGGATTTCTGTGGTGGGGGGAGGTTATTGTACTACACAGGGTAATTCAGTACACTATTTTTTTTTAAAAAAATTAACTACTAAAGGAAACACACACACATTCACAGAATCAGTTCTGGCCCAAAAGATAAGGAGTCTTCTGAAATATACGAGTAGTTCTATTAACAGAAAAGAACAACAACGGCAACAATGACAACAAAACTAGGTTCACTGAATGATTAATTTGAGAATATGATGTTCTACTAGGTAAGTAGGTAGTATAAGAGGATATTCACAAAACTACAAAGGAACGGAAAAGAAATGCCAACTAAACAAAGGCAATTATTGAATCAAAGAAAAAAGACAGATTCTGAGAATATTAATAAGCTGATCCTTTGTATAAGAGTTTGCAGATTCTGCATGGCATAAACGTATGAAGATAACCCAACCGTGAACTTAAATGATTATGGTCTATTAAAAGAGACAGTAAATATGAAAAGCACTTTATATATCATGATGCACTACACAAAATAAAATTATTGTTCTTATTTGAGAATGGGAGAAGGAAAGACTGCATTCAAACAAGACAAACATAGACCTTTGTGATTTCTTGTAAATATAAATGTCATAGAATTGGAATGCCTGAAGGGAACAGATGGTCACTTCGTCCAATCTTCTAGATTGAAGTTATAAACCAGCAGCCAGCGTTCTGTATTGGCTTACACAGTATATACCAATGTTTCAAAATTTAACACAATGAAGATTTGCCAGCTCTTCTTTTTTTCTCCTGCTTTATTGAGATATAATTGACATACAGCACTGTATAAGTTTAAGGTGTAGAGCATAATGATTTGACTTCCATATATTGTGAAGATTACCATAGTAAGTTTAGTGAAAATCCATCATCTCATATAGATACAAAAAGGAAAAAGAAAAAAAATGGTTTTATTCTTGTGATGAGATCTCTTAGGATCCACTCTCTTAACAACATAGCTCCCCTTTAAATGCTGGAAGATAAGGACTCACTGGCAGCTGCTTCCCTTAGATAAGGCCTCCTGAGCTCTCAAGTACCCCTCAGCCTCCACACTTCCTACCTTCCTACCTTAAGGGCTTCCTACTTAAGCTCCGTCCACCTTGCTCATTTCCATTACCTGCCTGGCCTCAGTAGGAAATGAGTTTGCAAACTGATCTGTAACATGCTAGGCTAGATAGACAGAGAAGGACAGGCAGGTGGGTGGGCCCAGGGTGGAAAACAAGTAAATGTGAGAAAACAGTGAGAGACATAAGTGCTCATATTCTAGGTAAGTCCCTGAACTCAGTTAAGGAACCGATCCACGCACGGCGCACATTTTCCTCACTACGCATGGAACTGGGTGGAGCAGACATTTCCCAGGACAATGTCTTCTATTCATCAGCTCCCGTGAAACAACTGGGGCACCTGACAAAGAGTAAAAGGGAACTGAAAACAAATGAATGCGTAACGTGTTAATGGCATTGCAGTAGTATAAAAGCTGTGATTTTTTTCAAATAATTATCATAATCAAGTTATATTAAAGGACAAATTCCTACAAAGGCAATAATTTTGGTGTGTAGAAATCCAATCTCAAATCTTAACTTTTGGTAAATAACTAACTAACAACGTCTTTGTGGCTGCTCTCAAATGTATGCCAATCAGAAGATCTTCTTGAGGTTCATTCATCAACAGAAACATGGACACATCTCACTGTAATGCGTTAGAAACGGCAGCTGTGAGGTAATAAATACGGCCTTAGGTGGACCCAAGGAACACTGCAGTGGTAGAGCGGATCCACCCTCCTTGTCAGTGACCATGGCTCTTCAGCAGGGTTCATATCACAGAACAGAGGGCTCGTGCACTAGGGGTGCTTGGAGATCATCTGATGATTCACTTTGCCTCATGGAGCGGGAAGAGTAAGAAGAAACTGGATTCAAGTTGCTCTAGTTTTCTTTTTTTGGGGGGGGGCGGGGTCTCTTGTGTGCTTTAAAAATAATGTGAAGTCCCTAGGTAACTCCAAAGAGCTCAGTGAAGCCTGAATGATCTGACACTGTTCAATACACACGAAGCTTTAAGACAGCTGAAGCTGCTACTGTGATTAAGCAGCAATTTAAACAAACAAACAAAGACTCCTAAAATACTCAATAGTTTTGAAGGAAATCTTTCTCCCTCTTTGAATGGTGCACAGAGGAATTCCTCATTAATTATCTGTTTTCTGAGTGGATTTATTGCTATACATCCTTTTGAGAATCACGAATATACTGGTTCACACTTGTGGGTCATTTCTGTTAGGAAATTTTTAAAAGGTATATGAAGGCAGGGAGTAGAAAAGGAAATAAGGCCAAGGCAGAGAGAAGGAGCTGGAAGAGGCAAGGAAATGGAGGAAAGTAATGCCTTAAGACCTCGCAAAGCTCAGTCCATGGGCTAAGGGGCAATTAGTAGCTGGCTGGAAACACAGAATCTCAGGCGCTACCTACACCTACCCAAGTAAAATTTGTATTTTAATAAGATCCCTGGGCGATTCCTAAGCAGAATGACGTTTGAGAAGCACTGCCTTAACAGTCCATCGCAGGCTCTTTAATGTCAGAAAAAGATGAGATATGGTAAGAGAAATTCACAACATGTCTTCATCTGGGCGACCCCAGACAATCTACAAAACCCGTCTGCGCTTCATTTCCTCAGCTGTAAAATGGAGCTGACAATAATAGTAATATGATAGGGTGGTTCTGAGCACTGAGTGAGGTGTTAAATAAGCATAAGTAATGGATGTGCAGTAGATTTTTGTTTTGAAACCGCATCAAGGTATTTTCTTGGTTCCTGGTTTAACGGGTATATTATTTTAGAACATTATAATTTTAGCTGTTGAATTTCTTGAAACTTTTTTTTTCCCTAGGCAGACTAATAAACTAATCCTTAACACAAACCAGAAATTTAAAATATACTCTCAAAATATGATGTTGCAGATATACATGAATACAGCACACCTCACCTTATTACACTTCACTTTATTGCACTTTAGACACTGTCTTTTTATTAACAAATTGGTGGCCACCCTGCATTGAGCAAGTCTACTGATGCCATTTTTCGAAAAGCATTTGCTCAATTCATGTCTCTGTATCACATTGTGGTAATTCTCACAATATTTGAAACTTTTTCATTATTATTATATTTGTTATGGTGATCTGTGATCAGTGATCTTGGATGTTCCTATTGTAATTGTTTTGGCATTTTTTAGCAATAAAGTATTTTTTAATTAAGGTCTGCAGAACCTTTTTTAGACATTATGCTTTTGTACAATTAATAGACAACAGTACAGTATAAACATTAACTTTTATATACACTGAAAAACCAAAAAAATTTGTGTGACTTGCTTTATTGTGATATTCACTTTATTGTGGTGGTCTGGAACCAAACTCTCAATATCCCTGAGGTACATCTGTAATGGGAGAAAACATATACGCTCATAAAATAAATTTAATAGGCACAAGCCTCTGAATTATCGTACTCTCATCTTTAATTGTAGATGTTATAAAAGGTTTTTGTCAGAAACAGACTCACAGACATAGAGGACAGACTAGTGGTTCCCACGTGGGAGTGGGGTAGGGGAGGGATGGATGGAGAGTTTGGGATTAGCAGACGCAAACTAGTATATATAGGATGGATAAACAACAAGGTCCTACTGTATAGCACAGGGAGCTATATTCAATATCCTGTAATAAACCATAATGGAAAAGAATAGGAAAAAGAATATACATATATATGTAACTAAATCACTTTGCTGTACACCAGAAACACAACGTTGTAAGTTCATTATACTTCAATAAGATAAATTTCTTTTTTTTTAAAAAAAAGGTTTTTGACAGAACAGAGCACAGCCGGAACTCCTGGCTCGGGGTCTCTCCCCTCCACTGCCACGGAGCTGCCCTGGAGTCCCAGGGGGAGGGTGGCCTCACTGAGGCTGCCAGCTCTGGAGGGGCCCCACCGGCCAAAGCTGCGACTGTCTTGGGGTCCACGGGCCAGTTCCCTGAAACCTGGACCTCGAAGGCCACCTTTATTCACACTAAGGAAGGATTTTTCCGTTTGGAAGTCAACACGTCAGGGTACAGGCGCCGCCCCGAGGGCACTCTCGGAAGGCCTACCAGCTCCCGGGCCCACCAGGAAAGAGCAGCTTCAGCAGCGCCGGAGGAGGGCGGGGAGAGAACCATGTGAATGAGCTCCGGAGTCTGTGAGCAGCACAGTTTTCCGAAGAAGCAGGATGCTGATCTAGACATGGAAAAAGACCAGTCCAGCAGCTGTATTAGAAGACATGTGGTATATATGAAGTCTGTGATCCATGGGGGAAATTTTGCCAGGTGGCTGACAGGGTCTTGGTGCTCCGGCCGGGTGTCAGGCCTCAGCCTCTGAGGTGGGAGAGCCAAATTCAGGACACTGGACCACCAGAGACCACCCGGCCCCACGTAATATCAATCGGCGAGAGCTCTCCCAGAGATCCGTCTCAATGCTAAAACCCAGCTCCACCCAACGGCCAGCAAACTCCAGTGCTGGACACCCCATCCCAAACAACTAGCAAGACAGGAACACAACCCCACCCATTAGCAGAGAGGCTGCCTAAAATCATACAAAGTTCACCCCAAAACACACCACCAGACGCAGCCCTGCCCACCAGAAAGACAAGATCCAGCCTCATCCACCAGAACACAGGCACCAGTCCCTTCCACCAGGAAGCCTACAAAAGCCACTGAACCAACCTCACCCACTGCGGGCACACACCAAAAACAACGGAAGCTATGAACCTGCAGCCTGCGGAAAGGAGACCCCAAACACAGTACGCTAAACAAAATAAAAAGACAGAGAAATATGCAGCAGATGAAGGAGCAAGGTAAAAACCCACCAAACCAAACAAATGAAGAGGAAATAGGCAGCCTACCTGAAAAAGAATTCAGAGTAATGATAGTAAAGATGAACCAAAAATCTTAGAAATAGAATGTAAAAAATAAAAGAAACGTTTAACAAGGACCTAGAAGAACTAAAGAGCAAACAAACAATGAGGAACAACATGATAAATGAAATTAAAAATCTCTAGAAGGAATCAATAGCAGAATAACTGAGGCACAAGAATGGATAAGTGACCTGGAAGATAAAATAGTGGAAATAACTACCCCAGAGCAGAATAAAGAAAAGAGAATGAAAAGAATTGAGGACAGTCTCAGAGACCTCTAGGACAACATTAAACGTAGCAACATTCGAATTATAGGGGTCCCAGAAGAAGAAGAGAAAAGAAAGGTTCTGAGAAAATATTTGAAGAGATTATAATTGAAAACTTCCCTAACATGGGAAAGGAAATAGTCAAGTCCAGGAAGAGCAGAGGAGTCCCACACAGGATAAATGTAAGGAGAAACACACCAAGACACATATTAATCAAACTATCAAAAATTAAATACAAAGAAAAGATATTAAAAGCAGCAAGGGAAAAGCAACAAATAATATACAAGGGAGTCCCCATAAGGTTAACAGCTGATCTTTCAGCAGAAATTCTGCAAGCCAGAAGGGAGTGACAGGACATATTTAAAGTGATGAAAGGGAATAACCTACAACCAAGATTACTCTACCCGGCAAGGCTCTCATTCAGATTCGACAGAGAAATCAAAAGCTTTACAGACAAGCAAAAGCTAAGAGACTTCACCACCACCAAACCAGGTCTACAACAAATGTTAAAGGAACTTCTCTAGGCAGGAAACACAAGAGAAGGCAAAGACCTATGAAAACAAGAGGGAGGAGATATGGGGATATATGTATATGTACAGCTGATTCATTTTGTTATAAAGCAGAAACTAACACACCATTGTAAAGCAATTATACTCCAATAAATATGTTAAAAAAAACCCCAAAACAATTAAGAAAATAGTAATAGGAGCATAGATATCAATAATTACCTTAAACAAAAGTGGATTAAATGCTCCAACCAAAAGACAGAGACTGGCTGAATGGATACAAAAACAATAGCCATGTATATATGCTGTCTGAAAGAGACCCACTTCAGACCTAGGGACACATACAGACTGAAAGTGAGGGGATGGAAAAAGATATTCCATACAAATGGAAATCAAAAGAAACCTGGAGTACCAATTCTCATATCAGACAAAATAGACTTTCAAATAAAGACTATTACAAGAGACAAAGAAGGACACTACATAATGATCAAAGGATCAATCCAAGAAGAAGATATAACAATTGTAAATATTTATGCACCCAACATAGGAGCACCTCAATACATAAGGCAAATGCTAACAGCCATAAAAGGGGAAATCGACAGTAGCACAATAATAGTAGGGGAATTTAACACCCCAATTTCACCAATGGGCAGATCAACCAAAATGAAAATACATAAGGAAACTCAAGCTTTAAATGAGACATTAAATAAGATGGACCTAATTGATATTTACAAGACATTCCATCCCGAAACAAGAGAATACACTTTCTTCTCAAGTGCTCATGGAACATTCTCCAGGATAGATCATATCTTGGGTCACAAATCAAGCCTTGGTAAATTTAAGAAGACAGAAATCATATCACGTATCTTTTCCGACCACAACACTATGAGACTAGATATCAATTACAGGAGAAAAACTGTAAAAACTACAAACACATGGAGGCTAAACAATACACTACTAAATAACCAAGAGATCACTGAACACATCAAAGAGGAAATCAAAACATACTTAGAAACAAACAACACTGAAAACACGACAACCCAAAATCTATGGGATGCAGCAAAAGCAGTTCCAAGAGGGAAGTTTACAGCAATGCAATCTTACCTCAAGAGACAAGAAGCATCTCAAATAAACAACCTAACCCTACACCTAGAGCAATTAGAGAAAGAAGAACAAAAAAACCAAAGTTAGCAGAAGGAAAGAAATCATAAAGATCAGATCAAAATAAATGAAAAAGAAATGAAGGAAACAATAGCAAAGATCAATAAAACTAAAAGCTGGTTCTTTGAGAAGATACACAAAATTGATAACGTATTAGCCAGACTCATCATGAAAAAAAGGGAGAAGAAGAAAATCAATAGAATTAGAAATGAAAAAGGAGAAGTAACAACTGACACTGCAGAAATACAAAGGATGATGAGAGATTACTACAAGCAACTCTATGCCAATAAAATGGACAACCAGGAAGAAATAGACAAATTCTAAAAAAAGCACAACTTTCTGACACTGAACCAGGAAGAAACAGAAAATATAAACAGACCAATCACAAGCACTGATATTGAGACTGTGATTAAAACTCTTCCAACAAACAAAAGCCCAGTACCAGATGGCTTCACAGGCGAATTCTATCAAACATTTAGAGAAGAGGTAACACCTATCCTTCTCAAACTCTTCCAAAATATAGCAGAGGGAGGAACACTCCAAAACTCATTCTACGAGGCCACAATCACCCTGATACCAAAACCAGACAAAGGTGTCACAAAGAAGGAAAACTATAGGCCAATATCACTGATGAATATAGATGAAAAAGTCCTCAACAAAATACCAGCAAACAGAATCCAACATAGCACATTAAAAGGATCATACACCATGATCAAGTGGAGTTTATCCCAGGAATGCCAGGATTCTTCAATACACACAAATCAATCAACGTGATAAGCCATATTAACAAATTGAAGGAGAAAAAACATATGATCATCTTAATAGATGCAGAAAAAGCTTTCAACAAAATTCAACATTGATTTATGATAAAAACTCTTTAGAAAGTAGGCATAGAGGGAACCTAACTCAACATAATAAAGGCCATGTACGACAAACCCACAGCCAACATTGTTTTCAATGGTGAAAAACTGAAACCATTTCCTCTAAGATCAGGAAAAAGACACGGTTACCCACTCTCACCACTATTATTCAACATAGTTTTGGAAGTTTAGCCACAGCAATCAGAGAAGAGAAAGAAATAAAGGGAACCCAAATCAAAAAAGAAGAAGTAAAACTGTCACTGTTTGCAGATGACATACTATACATAGAGAATCCTAAAGATGCTACCAGAAAACTACTAGAGCTAATCAATGAATTTGGTAAAGTAGCAGGATACAAAATTAATGCACAGAAATATCTTGCATTCCTATACACTAATGATGAAAAATCTGAAATGGAAATTTAGTAAACACTCCCACTTACCATTGCAACAAAAAGAATAAAATATCTAGTAATAAACCTACCTAGGGAGACAAAAGACCTGTATGCAGGAAACCATAAGACACTGATGAAAGAAATTAAAGATGATACAAACCGATGGAGAGATATACCATGTTCTTGGATTGGAAGAATCAACATTGTAAAAATGACTACACTACCCAAAGCAATCTACAGATTCAATGCAATCCCTATCAAAGTACCAACAGCTTTTTTCACAGAACTAGAACAAAAAACTTCACAATTTGTATGGAAACACAAAAGTCCCCAAATAGCCAAAGCAATCTTGAGAAAGAAAAACGGAGCTGGAGGAATCAGGCTCCCAGACTTCAGACTATACTACAAAGCTACAGTAATCAAGACAGTATGGTACTGGCAAAAAACCCTAGAAATATAGATCAATGGAACAGGACAGAAAGCCCAGAGATAAACCCACACACCTATGGTCACCTTATCTTTGATAAAGGAAGCAAGAATATACAATGGAGAAAAGACAGACTCTTCAATAAGTGGTGCTGGGAAAACTGGACAGCTACCTGTAAAAGTATGAAATTAGAACATTCCCTAACACCATACACAAAAATAAACTCAAAATGGATTAAAGACCTAAATATAAGGCCAGACACTATAAAACTCTTAGAGGAAAAATAGGCAGAACACTCTATGACATAAATGACAGCAAGATCCTTTTTGACCCACCTCCTAGAGAAATGGAAATAAAAACAAAAACAAATGGGACCCAATGAAACTTAAAAGCTTTTGCACAACAAAGGAAACCATAAACAAGATGAAAAGACAACTCAGATTGGGAGAAAATATTTGCAAATGAAGCAACTGACAAAGGATTAATCTCCAAACTATACAAGCAGCTCATGCAGCTCAATATCCAAAAAACAAACAACCCAATCCAGAAATGGGCAGAAGACCTAAATAGACATTTCTCTAAAGAGGACATACAGATGGCCAAGAGGCACATGAAAAGCTGCTCATCGTTACTAAATATTAGAGAAACGCAAATCAAAAGCACAATGAGGTATCACCTCATACCGGTTAGAATGGGCATCATCAGAAAATCTACAAACAACAAATGCTGGAGAGGGTGTGGAGAAAGGGAACCCTCCTGCACTGTTGGTGGGAATGTAAATTGATACAGCCACTATGGAGAACACTACGGAGGTTCCTTGAAAAACTAAAAATAGAACTACCATACGACCCAGCAATCCGACTACTGGGCATATACCCTGAAAAAACCATAATTCAAGAAGAGTCATGTACCACAATGTTCATTGCAGCAGTATTTACAATAACCAGGACATGGAAGCAACCTAAGTGTCCATCGACAGATGAATGGATAAAGAAGATGTGGCAAATATATACAAATGGAATATTACTCAGCCATAAAAAGAAACGAAATTGAGTTATTTGTAGTGAGGTGGAGGGACCTAGAGTCTGTCATACAGAGTGAAGTAAGTCAGAAAGAGAAAAACAAATACTGTATGCTAACGCATATATATGGAATCTAAAAAAAAAAAAAAAAAGGTTCTGATGAACCTAGGAGCAGGACAAGAATAAAGTTGCAGATGTAGAGAATGGACTTGAGTACACAGGGAGGGAGAAGGGTAAGCTGGGACGAAGTGAGAGAGTAGCACTGACATATACACACTACCAAATGAAGAACAGCTGGCTAGTGGGAAGCAGCCGCATAGCACAGGGAGATCAGCTCGGTGCTTTGTGACCACCTAGAGGGGTGGGATAGGGAGGGTGGGAGGGAGGGAGACGCAAGAGGGCGGGTATATGGGGATATATGTTTGTGTATAGCTGATTCACTTTGTTATACAGCAGAAAGTAACACAACATTGTAAAGCAATTATACTCCATAAAGATTTTTTTTTAAAGAAGGTTTTGACACTATTTCAAATCCCTAGAAGACTTAACCCTGATATATAGAAGCAAGAATGTGGCTAAACTTAAAAGAAAGTCTGCCCGGACAGGTGGCTGCTGGCTCCACTGGTACCTGCCCAGGTGCTGTGGTTTTACGTCGTTTACCCTTAGCACAGGTAGAAGAAGAGGGAAAGGGGGCTTCACAGGAGAGGCGGGAGCTGCAGTTAAAAGTTAGATGAGGGCTTCCCTGGTGGCGCAGTGGTTGAGAGTCCGCCTGACGATGCAGGGTACACGGGTTCGCGCCCCGGTCCGGGAAGGTCCCACATGCCGCGGAGCGGCTGGGCCTGTGAGCCATGGCCGCTGAGCCTGGGCATCCGGAGCCTGTGCTCCGCAACGGGGGAAGCCATAGCAGTGAGACACCCGCGTACCGCAAAAAAAAAAAAAAAAAAAAAAGGGTAGATGATATCTGTACCAATATAAAAAGTCAAAGGAGGACATGCTGATGAAGACATAAACTGTCTAAGAATTAAACACAAAACTGAACTCTTGGTGGTACCCATTAATACACACACCATAATTCTGACTTTTCAATCTTTCTGCCAGGAATATTATGGGATGGTGTATGCCTCACCTAACAGCATATGGATGTGTGTGTGTGTGTGTGTGTGTGTGTATGCACGCGCATGTGTGTTTGTGACAGCTGACAATGTGTATGAAGAGAGACGATTTGCCGTTTAAATGCCATAGTGGGCAATGGGTGTTCACATTACAGGGCTGGGACTGAGGGAGGGTTAGGGGCGTACAAGCCTGGCGTGGCTCCTAGAGGGTTAGTCGGTCATGTCGGACCAAGTAATGAGTGAGTGACCCAAGAGTGTTACTCTATCTTTATTTATTTGATTTTTTTTTTTTTTTTTTTTGTGGTATGCGGGCCTCTCACTGTTGTGGCCTCTCCCGTTGCGGAGCACAGGCTCCGGACGCGCAGGCTCAGCAGCCATGGCTCACGGGCTTAGTTGCTCTGCGGCATGTGGGATCTTCCCGGACCAGGGCACGAACCCGTGTCCCCTGCATCGGCAGGCGGATTCTCAACCACTGCGCCACCAGGGAAGCCCTATTTGATTTTTTAAATTGAAGTATAGTTGATTTACAATGTTGTGTCTGTTTCAGGTGTACAGCAAAGTGATTCAGTTATACATACATTCATATGTTCTTTTTGAGATTCTTTTCCATTATGATTCATCACAGGATATTGAATACAGTTCCCTGTGCTATAAAGTAGGACCTTGTCGCTTACCTATTTTACATATAATAGTTTGTATCTGCCAATCCTGGAGCATTACTTTAAAAGAGTTTAAATCCCCATGTCACTCTGAAGACCCCACTGCCCGGGAACTACCTAGAAAAGACAGAGCGACTCCCCTCTGTGACTCTGGTGGACACGCTCTCAGGGAGGAGACCCGAAGCCACGGGTGTCAGGTTTAACTGTCCACATTCACAGAACACTTGCCAGGAATAAAAGTTATGACTTGGTCTGTCTTCCTCTTTTTCTTTTTTAAGCTAAAAAAATAAAACGTTCACTTAAGTTTTTTGCTGTTGTTAAGGAGCCTTTGTTGTTCTGTGTCTCTGGGATGAAAAGTAAGATCTTGTTCTGATTCTCCGCTCCCTGACGTCTTCCTCTTTGGAAATCGAAGGTTAAAAAAAGTCTGTATTCAAGTGACCCAAGTTGGATTCTTCTGTATATCTGGCTGGAAATTCACTAAGAAAAACACTGCCTTCTAATTTTTTGAGACATTCCCAGTGGGACGAGACTGAGAGACCCCACTGGAAGGGGCTTAAAGCAGTGCCTGTGAAGATCCCTCTCATCACGTGAGGCCCAGATCCAGGTGTGGGTACCTGACAGCCACTGTGCGACAGCTCACAGGGGAGCGGTGAGCTGAGAACTGATTGATGGACTGTGACCGGAACAGCAGCCGCTCAATGGACCCTCTAGAGAGTGGCTGAGGGTTTCCCACACAGCATCTCTGCGCACCCTGCTATCTGCTGCACCTGCCCCGCTGAAGCTGTGTCCCCAGCCTGGACTACACCTCCTCCTTCTCGCAGACTCAGATGTCGCAGACCAGCTCCAATGCCGCCCCGTGTGGATCCTGCCCTAACTTCCCCGGGCAGAATAAGCCACTCCCTCCACCTTGCTTTCTGCAGAGCGCTGACCCCTCTATTGCATGGTAACTGGGAGCCCGGGCAAGCTCGTCTCCCCTGTAAGACTCGGAGCTCCTCCTACCCAGAACTAACTGTTCGTGACCGAGCACGGAACATGACACACACTAAACGTGCAGAACAGTGACATTTCTTTTTAGAATAAGAAGCCCACGTTAGCCGCAGCTGTGGCTTCCTTACCATTTAAAGACCCACAAGCAAAGGAGTTTAGGAAAAAAAGGTGCAAAGTAAAAGGCACAGTAGGTCGAGGGCCCTGCTGGCCATGCTTGCCAGACCCAGCCATACGGCTTATCCTATGTTCTTTCACTCAAACCGTGGGCCCAAAGCGATGCGTGGAGACATCCTATAAAGGCATCTGAGCCCTAAATTATGACGCAGGGACAGACCGGACTCCTGGCTCTATTTCCTAGGCCTCTGACTCTGGGCAAGTCAACTCCTCTCTCCCAGACTTTCTCTCCTCATCTGACAATGGCAACCACATATGCAGGCGTCAAAAATCATAACCACTCAATCTATCTATCTACCAATGGAAAGAGTTCCAATAGCAAGTAACTAAAACAGAAGAGAGAAGTGTTCATACATTTTGATTGAGATCATGTAAAAATGTATCTGTACCTAAACAGTAACTGGAAGGCAATATGCAAATAAAAACATCACTGAACGAACTCTGAGGGGGCTTCTCAAATACGCTTCATTATTATTGTATCAGAGAAAATTGGGGTGAGGCCTTCCAGGTTTGCCATGGATATGAGACATAGGAAAGATCTTCGTCAACTCTGGGAAATATATAACTGTCATCTTGCTGTTGCTGTTACTCCTACTACTACTACCAGTGCACCTGAATGAAAGATTCTTTCTTAAAATGGTTTGGAGACACACACATTCCTAGACTTAGAAAGCCTCTACACTCTCAGTCCTCAGACAAGACAGATTTAACATATATAAAGTTTTTTAAAAATAACATATACACTCTAGGAGTTTCCATACTTAATCAGTACAGTTAACCTCCTGGAGATGTAAACCCCTGCTCTCCTAAGAGGCAGAGCAGTTTCCTCTCCCTGGCCTCCCTCAGAAGGAGGTGGGAAGAGACCACACTCTCTGAGGCCAGCAAGGCCCAGGAGAGAAGGAGAGGGTCCTGTTGGAGCTGATGGGCTCAGAGTACAGCTGGGAAAATGCATCTCCAGAAAGTCCTCAGCTCTCCCTTCAGAACCGCCTAGAAAAGATGCTTAGTCACGGAAGCTTCATAAACGTGGATATTGAAAGTAATGCTAGGGCTCCGCGGAACGCCCTTCAGTGAGACCCACAAACTGCTCCAGTCTTACCCTTTGTCGACACTGGCGTGGACGGCCGCTACAACCCCTTCCAGGACGTGGAGAGGGTCCGCCGGCCCCCCGAGGTCAGCACTGCCTCCGCTGCGCAGGGAGAGACATAGGGAGGAACGGAATCAGAACAGGATGGCTCAGGCCTCAGAAACAAGCGGGGCATTTACACTCGGAAGAATCCAGCTGCACCTCGGCACAGCATATACCGCCAGCTCACAGCCGTGGTGTGTGCAACCCACAAGGGTACCAAGTCCTATACTGTGCACTAAGGATGTGGAGATGAAGCCTCTGCCCTTAAGGAGCTCACAGTCTAATACAGGCTTGTTTTCCTACCAAGAGAGTAGAGGAAAAGGGAAAAAAAAAAAAAAAAAAGGAAAAAGAGAGAGTAGGAAAATCTACTTGCATTCTGTCATCCAATAATTCAAAGATATACTCAATGGGCATTAAAAATATGAGCTATTTCAAGCATTAAGTATATAATGATCTAAATTCTCTAGTTGGTCTTTTTTTTCAGAACACTAATATTTACATGGTACTTACTAGGTAGCAGGCACTGCTAAGTGCTTCACATACATCCTTACATGTAATAATCCCAACAGCCCATGACACAGGCCCTATTATGCCCATTCTACAAATGCATATGTATGGAACTCTACTGAATTCTGAAAATGTAACAAAGAGAAGTTTTAGATGAGTTTTTGAATAGTTTAAGTTAAGTTATATGATTTAAACCAACTGCTGGATTCAGTATGCTCATCCCTTTGTCATTTTATGCCACTAAATTTCACTAACTTTCTAAAAGGTAAATGTTATGGACATAGTCAATAGCAATTTGTTTTCCTTTGAAAAAGAGGTAGGTGAACTGAAGTTTCCCTTCCTCCCACTACTGAAAGATTTAATTCACTTTTATTGAATGTCTTCTGTGCACTAAGTCTAACATTTACTAGATCAGAACAAAATCTTCAGTAGTAGAACTGGGCACAGGGAAAAAGAAAGGAGTATAATTTATGTCAGAATTTTATAAATGTAAAACTATATCATACTTTTAATTATATGAAAATGTACAATTTTTGAAAAATAAACTAAATTATATTCAAAGCAGTAATTTTTCAAGTGTTTGTTTTTGTGAGCTTCATCTAAGCCTTGATTTAGGAAATAATAAAAGATAACTGAATCAAAAAGGTACAAAACATGGCAAACAATTATCTGTCATCATTTGAAAGAGAAAAGTGGCTCTTATAATCACAACCACCATCAAATCATAATAAGCTCGTAATAGAATAAAGCTTTATTCATTTCATATTTGCGATTTCTAAAAAGTGTTACACTATTTTGCTTCTCTCCCTGTATATAAAATTCCCAGATACCTCAGAGCATTAAGGTGAAAACCAGACGAAGCTGGGTAATTAAACTGATGAAGGCTCATTTGATTTCAGTTCAGCTGCTGAAAATTGACATGCATTTAATCAAAAAGTTCCTCAAGAGCAACACAGAACTACAAAGAATGCTTAAAAGAAGAATAATTTAAACACAACTAAATCTTTTAGGCTAATTGCATTATTCACAGAAAGCACTTGATGCCTCACTATTTTCTTAGCTCAACTTTCCCTCTTTCCTAATCCCCTTGGAGGTATTCCTACAAAGACACCAGCCTATCGACAGAAAGCGAGAATTTCTCAAGTGTCAGTTTTGTGCCATTAATTGCAGGTAAATAATGTCCTAAGATACTTAACACATGTCCAACTTCTTCAGTATATGATTAACCTTGCCTTGTGTACTTCAAAAGAAACTTCTGGGAACTGGTTTCCCACTGCTACAAAGAAGGGAAATTAGAAGAGACAAGCTCTGAAAATCCACGCTGAAGTCACATGACAGTCTGACACTTGGCGACCTGCTTCACATGCCATTTTGGCCTTTCCCTTATTTCAAGAATTATCTGGGTGCGAGAGAGGGTCTACCCAGAAGTTAGCTAGCTTCTTGACGTGTTACACCCAGGACCAATGACAGAACATTGCCATGGTTCTCCATTCATAAGATATTTTAAGACATGAGACTGAGGAGTCTAATTATAATCTCTCACTTTTCATGAAGTACATCATACTTTAAAAAATGCTCCTACATACGTGATGATATTTTACCTTTCTACCAACCGTGAAACAAGCACATTACTGGCAAAATACCAGCTCAGGTTTTCCTCAATGACTATTTTATAGCTTACCTCAACGCAGAGATGATTTTCGTTATTGCACTGTGTACTATATCCTTAGGTGAGACGTCGAGAGGGCCCACGGCCACCTCTAGCAGCTGTTGAATCATTCTTAGAGGCTGACCGTCTAAACACATGGCCACGGCTTGATCCTGAACTTTCCCTTTTTCTGACCGAGACAGATCATAGAGGTAACTATATTTCTGCAGCGTTTCCTGCAAACACACGGAATTCAACATGTAAATATCAACAAGGAATTATATGTCTACATGGACCGAGTGAAATATACTCAGAAGCTCTCAAACCAAATACACTATGACCACAAACACCAATGGAGGAACACGTAGGGGTTGTTAAGAGCTTGGTCTCCAGGGCCGCCCAGGCTTGAATGCAATCCTCGCTTTAATTAGTAAGCCACTGTGACCTCACATTTCCAGTGTCTATAAAACGAGGATGAGGACAATTACTTCTTACGAATAGAGGATGTCAAAAACGTTCAAAAATATAAAAATCAGTCCTTTAGCACAATGTTAGGCACAAAGTAATGCTCATTAAGGGCAAATTTCTCTATTATTATGATTGTGCTCTAACCACGTAACAGCTATAATCTATTAAGCATCAACTGTGTAAACCCAGGTATTATACATATGTCATCTAATTTAATGTTTATCATTATCCCACAAGGAGTTTTTTAATTAGCTCCACTTTACCAAAAGGGAAATAGAAGACCAAAGATGTTAAGTAACGCGTCCAAAGTCACAGAGCCAGCCATGAATGGATTTGGGGATTAGAACCCGAGATTCTACTTTCCCCACTGCACTCCCCCACTCCACACTGCCTGCCCCTCTTTGATAACGCTGTACAAACTAACACGACAACGAGTAACTTAAGGAATAGGACACCAGCTACCATTGTTCAGCATACCAGATATGGCCACTCGACGTTAATAACACTTTCCAGCTTTCACGAGTAATTCTCAGTATAACTGCTTTGTCTTTCAAAACAACCATGCGGAAATCTAAACACTAACTGGACATTTGATGATATTGAAGAATTACTATTATCTTTTTTTACTGGTAATGCTGTAGTGGTTAAGTTTAAACGTATCTTTTAGAAATAGATATGGAAGGATTTGTGGATAAAATGAAAAGATGACTGGATTTTTCTTTAAAATCATCCACAGGAGCCTAGTAAGGGTAGGTAGGGGTAGGTGTGAAATAAGATTGGTCACATTTTGATAATTGTGGAAGCTGGGAGTTGGGCACGTGAGATTTCATTTTACTATTCTCCCCATTGTTTTTTAAACTTTCTATTAAAAAAAAAAAAGTCTGTGAGTTAGGCAGGGCAATTACTAGTATCCCTACTGAGACAAGAGGAAACTGAGGCCCCAATGGCCTGTAATTGAAATTGCACTAAGCTTCCTGAGTATATAAGATGTTCTTTCATGCAGTGCATATAAAGAGGTTAAAATCAAGGCCTGAACTTAAAAGGGACAAATATATGAGGCTGAAGTTACTTCCAGCGTTTGCTCTGAAAGGCGCCTTAACAAAATCATATAATGTTCAATTTAGGAATCAGAAGAGGCTCCTATTATGGACCATCCATGGTCTAACATTTGCAAGTAGCTATTTGGTGCCTTTAAATCTAGATGAAGCAAATGGCTGATTTTGTTAATAACTCCCTTGGCCCCATATACACTACTGTAGCCACTGAAAGACAAGACTTATTCCAAGGGGAGTAATGACAGTTCTCCGGATATGAATATAGAATACTTGATTAGAAAAATGAATACGTATTTTAAAAGTTTTATACCAGTAAGTATAAATCACCTTTACCTGAAGATCCAAATTTTACCCTAGTTCTTATAATTATTGATTATAGAACTCTAAATATCAACAGGATAAAATCAAGATTGGTAAAGCCAATCTGCTCCCTGCAAAGGCTTCTATATTGCTCATATCATTATTTAATATTATTCATTAGATAGCCTAACAGGTGCTGTAAAGTACAGAGTGAAATAAAAGTGCTATCAGACTTCTGAATTCTTCCCATTGTCTTTTGCATATGAGGGGCCTACATTTCTGTGTCTCATACATATTTTGAGGTGTTCCATTTGTTCATTATCTGGACTCCTCTCCACTGACTAATCTTTCTGGTCAGGAATAGTTTTTACAAGCCAAGAATACAATTCAATAGACTTGTAAGGTTTAAGAAAAATAAAAGAGGAGGTTAGTGGCCACTTATAGGTTCATTCACCATAGCATTAAAGGGCAAATGGAATTTTTTTTAAATATACCTAAACACTGTTTTCACCTAGATGAAAATCGTTTACTTATTGATTTGTGAACTTTCAAGTTATGGAAAAGAATGCTAAAATTTCCATGACTGTGGCAATACAGAAGAAAAGCTCCAAAGGCTACAGAGAGTTTCCTCATGCAGTCCCAACACCCTGGTCCCCAAACCTCATCATGGCAGGGGCTCCTGACTCTCATGGGGTGCTTTCTGAGACACCATCAGGGTCTCAACAAGAACCCAACTAGGAACAACTTTATTAGCCAAAAAAGTCATAACAATAATGAAGTTATACTGGAAAATGCAACATAAAAACAGGATGAGTACATATAATTTTTTTTTTAAACTGCTGAAGCAGGCATGGATGGCTATTTCTGAATTTTTCTGAAGATTAGGGGGAAATATATATCATTATCCAATTGCACAGCAAAACATCCACCAGGTAGAAGTAGAGCTTGAGAACCACAGTCTTCATGATTTCTCAGCTTTAGCAACCACTTCCTCACCCCAGGCACCCATCCTGGCCCCCCTTCTCCCACCCCTCTCACCTCCTCGTCCTTCCTCCCCAAGTTATCAATTGTGTTAAGTGGCCTAGAATCCTTTTTAAAGAAGCGAAAACTGAATTGACAAGCAAGAGATAATGAAGAGGTTAAAAGATAAAGATTTAAGACCATTATCTGCAAGATTTGCTTGCAGGGGGGGAAATAAATTAGGAGTTTAAGATTAACATATACACACTACTACGTATAAAACAGATAAATAACAAGGACCTCCTGTATAGCACAGGGAACTATATTCAATGTCCTGTAATAACCTATAATGGAAAAGAATCTGAAAAAGGACACACACACACACACACACACACACACGTGAGTGTGTATATATATATTTATATCTAAATAAAACTGAATCACTTTGCTGTACACCTGAAACTACCCCCACATTGTAAATTAACTATACCTCAATAAAAAAAATGGTTATTGAAAAAAAAAATGTGCAAGATTGAAAACCCTATCAAAACTACAAATACAGCTTCAAAGGAGAAATGAAAGAATACACTGATGTTATCTGAGTGAGCACACAGAAGTCTGCATCTCGTTACCTGCTCACTATTCTTCAGAGAAATGATGAAGCCGTGGTTGAGGGTTTGCAGGTGAGCCAGGGACGTCTCCAGATGATTCAAGGCCTCTGCATAGGTCATCTTAGAATCACTAGCCTCCTGAATGTCTTCTTCTGAATTTCTTTTCCTTGGCTTCTCAATAAAATGTTTGACTGTCTTAATAGCCTTTCCAGTCATTTCTTTACGTACTTCCACAGACAGCTTTAACAAACAAACAAACAAGAAAAAGAGGAACTGAACAAAAGTGAGACAAATCACCCTACATTATTACACACGGCATATTTAAAAGATATTAATGTGGTAGAGAGAACACAAGTAAAATTTTAACACATACAACTTTAGTGAATAGGACTTTTGCTATACTGGTTTTCCTTTCATGAACAAAACAAAAATAGGGCGGTGCCACTTGCACTATTAAATGAGCAAATACGGTCTTTTAAATGCTAATACCCCAAAGCAGGTGGTGCCATGATGAAACTAAAAGTCAAATAGATTACTGGTTACAGTGAAAAAATGAGGAGTCAGTTCTACAACCAGTTCCGATCACTTATCATAAGGAAATAATTCAAAAGAAGAAAACAGTACAGGAATGAAGATTTTAACTGGAATAAGAACATAAAAATAAAACTTCAAAAGCGATCTAATTGTCTGATAATATGAGATATGGTAACTAGCTTATGATAAATTACTAGATAGAACATTATGCAGCCATTAAAATTAGAATTATAAATACAGTATAGCCATTTGGAAAATGGTTATCATAAAGTGTTCAATTTTAGGAATCAGAAATCATGAAACTATTTATACCATGCTTACATTAAAATCTGAACTATACCTGTGCATGTGGCTGAATATACTCGCACACACACACCACACACACACACACGCACGCGCACACACGCACACACACGCACGACCACACACCACACGCACACACCACATACGCACACACCACACGCACACACCACACGCACACACACGCACACACACCATTGGTGACCACTGTGCTAAAGTGTTGGGATCATGAGCATTTCTGTTCTTCTCAACTTTCCAAATTTTCTAGAAAAACGTTGTATTCCCTCATTTACTCACCAACTGCTTACTGAATTCTGATACGTGACGGCCACTGTGATAGGTATGCACGGGTTATATTTTTCTACTATTTAATATGTTAAGTTCGCTTGGCCTCAAGAATGCAAAAGTAAGTTTAAACTTAACTCATGTTGATGGAGGCACCACAGACCTGAGCCATTCTGGGGCCTTTTTAGGCCCTGCTGACTTGTGCTGCTCTGGACCCTGGAATTCAGTCTCTTGTCAACGACTCAAGCACAGCTGTACTAGAGCCTTAAAAGGACTCTGTGTTGAGTTAAAAACAACAACAACAACAGATAAAGAGTCCTAGGACAAAATGCTATCTTTCCTATTACTTCTTAAAATCAGTCACAGTCCGACTCTGGGTATTCTGAAAAGTAGGCACAGGCGTCCATACACAGCACCAGTGACCACCCCAGTCAACACATGGCAAGCCTCCCCCACCCTCCATTTCCCATCAGCTCCCCCCAAGTCATTCCACGCAAGATTAACGTTTTATAAGACACGGCATTCTCTTAATCCCATATACATATCGGTAAAAGGATCTTTAGGAAAGCACTGCTTTCACTGAATTGTAAGTAAGTATTTGTTTTGCAAACGCAGCTTCCAAACAAGTTCTGTGGCCCCCACTCCTTGCCTGATGGCTGCCTCCCAGCACCCATGACATGAAACAAAATCAGAAGCTACCACTGACTGGCAAGTATTAGTTACATTACTATCTCTTCCCCTAAATAAACTGCAAACTCCTTTCTGCGACCGAGAAATACAAGATACCAGAACTTGTGTTTAGTTCAACAGAGCTCCCTACGCCCCCATTATGTGGATGGAAAGACCGAGCCCCGGGGAGGCTGGGTGGTATGTTTGGCTTCATTATGAGAGTAAGGAGAGTAAAAGTCGGGATTCAGATCGCGTGGTTACCAAGCCAGGGCTCCCCTTCACTGCGCGTCACACAGATGCCACGCGGTCACGTCTGCCTCGTCACAGGCTCTGACGGAGCGTGAATAAGATCAAGGCTTCAAAGCCCTCCTAGGCCCTATATGATCTGCCTTCACCTCACCCCACCTCGCTAAGCCTGTACCCCGCCTCTCTCCCACTCTCGGCCCACTCCTACCACGCTCACCTCCCTGCAGGCCCGCAGCGCCTTTCCACCTGTTGGGGCTTCCGCCTGAAACGTTCCTCTCCCAGGTATCCTCATGGCTCAGTCCTGTGCTTCCCTCAGGACTCGGCACAAACATCGCCTTATCCGAGGCTTCCCTGACTACTGAGTAAGAGCTGCCACATCCTCCATCCTCACTTGGCCTCTTTCTCCTTACCCTGCGTTATTTTTTCTTCACAACTGGCATGCTGTGTTTCTATTGGCTTATGGTCTGACTGTCACTGCTATCTTCCCAGAACTCAGAATGGTGGCTCGTACATAACAAATTTGTTGAATGCATAAAGGAATGAATGGATGAATGACAACATTTCAAAAAGATAGAACAGCAAAAGCAGAGTTGCAGAAGTAGGAAAGCTTACGACAGACATATGTATAACCACTAGTGTAGACAGAGCAGGGGTGGAAAGGGCCAGATAGGAAAATGTTCGGCTTTGCAGGGCACATACAGTCTCTGTTACATATTCTCTTGGTTGGTTGGTTGGCTGGCTAGTTCTTACAGTCCTTTAAGAAGATATAAAAAACAGTCTTAAGGTATCTGAGAAAAAACTGTCATCCTTTCTCAAGCCTGTCTTTGTTTGTCCTTCCAGAATCAGCTCAGGGTTCACTCCTTTGAGATGCCATCCCTAACATCATCTCCTCCTGCTACGTGTTCCTTTTAAAGCTTACCTGTATCAAAGAAAGCATTACACTGTGTTAAAGTCTGCCGGTTACCTGTACATTTCCCCGACTAAACAATGTGATCCTTCAGGGTAGAAACTGTGCTTTTTAAATCTCTGTATCCCTAGCACCTAATACAATGTCTAGCACATTGTAGACAAACAGAAAATAGCTACTAAATTACTAAACAACTCTGCTCAACATACAGGGGAGAAGTGGCATGGACATATATACGCTACCAAATGTAAAATACATAGCTAGTGGGAAGCAGCCGCATAGCACAGGGAGATCAGCTCGGTGTGACCACCTAGAGGGGTGGGAGAGGGAGGGTGGGAGGGAGGGAGACGCAAGAGGGAGGAGATATGGGAACATATGTATATGTATAACTGATTCACTTTGTTGTAAAGCGGAAACTAACACACCATTGTAAAGCAATTATACGCCAATAAAGATGTTTAAAAAAGGGGGGGGGGCAATGAAATAACATGTTCTCAACATGTCCCTAGAAACCTGTGGTCCAGAATGCACCGAAAGGTTCCAATTTATCAGTGACCACAGTGTCCTGTTCTGGTAAGATGGCCCTACAAGACTAAAACTGCAACATTTTAAAGAACTTGACACGAACACCTCAGGACCAGGTGCGTGTGCTATCGGGACAATGCCAGCTGGCAGCGATCAGAAGACATGCAGGAAGTGGCAAAAGGACATTAAACTGTGAGGACTTTGAGTTTATTCGTTCACTGGATAGTGAAGGCGCTCACTGTACACCCTCCTCGGGCTGGGTGCTGGCGACACAGACAAAATCAGACCAGGTCCCTGCCCCTAGTTCTGTTAAACTCTAGCTGGAAGGACAGAGAGATACAAGGCACTATACGGAAGCAGGATCCTTATCCAAGTGCGGGAGGGTAAACGCGACCGGCTGCAGAGAGCCTCCAAGGGGCACTGCGTCCCGACTGGAAGGAAGGAAGGTTTGCTGAGGGAGGCTCTCTCTAAGGAGAGTCGTCAGGAGTGAGGAGGCACGAAGACAGGAAAAGAAGAACTTCAAGAGGCCCCCTGGTTACAGGGGCAAGTGGGGACGCTGCGGGTAAATCAGCACGGCCGGATGCAGCCTGCAAGTAAAGGTCCGTCAGAGCCTGAGGGAGGAAGAAGCGGTGGCCCAACACGAAGGGCCCGTGTGCTGGGCGACAGGACTGCTCTCTATCACCCTCATGCCCGGGAAGCCATGAAAGGAGGGAGCTTATGCAGAAGAGTGACGCGATCAGTGCTATCGTTGTCATGAATGGCTTGATTCAAAATTCACCAAGACAACTTTCCTTGAGTGCAGGTACTTTAAGGCTGATAAATCTCGCAAAGCAAATACTACTTTTTCTTTTAAACATGAATATAGGGCTTCCCTGGTGGCGCAGTGGTTGAGGGTCCGCCTGCCGATGCAGGGGACACGGGTTCGTGCCCCGGTCCGGGAGGATCCCACGTGCCGCGGAGCGGCTGGGCCCATGAGCCGTGGCCGCTGAGCCTGCGTGTCCGGAGCCTGTGCTTCACAACAGGAGAGGCCACAGCAGTGAGAGGCCCGCGTACCGCAAAAAAAAAAAAAAAAAAAAAAAAAAAAGATAGGGCTGATATTTAGGAAATGGCAAATGACTTAAGAAAAGCCAGATGCTACCTACAGAGTCAGCTGGACAAATCAGGGTTTACCTACTGTTCACACTGCTAATAGCAACCAGGTGAAATAATGGGAAAATCAAGAGCAAAATTATTTTACATTTTTTTTTAACATCACAGTTAATTTGAGAGGTTGAAAACATTTTCTTTGACTAATAGAGGACAGATAGATACCTTTCTTCTGGGGTTCTATTTAAAACGTCACCCTACTTTTCTTTCATCTCTCCGTCCTCCTCTTCAAGCACAAACACTCCAACACTTAACCACGTGCTAGGCCTGGTCTGGGCACAGGGGATACAAAGGGAAATTAAAACGCAATCTCTACCTTTGAAGAACACACATCCTAATGGAAAAACCAAACACAAAAGTAAGTATTTATAAAATGTGACAGACGTATGAGCTAACTATTGTGGATGCAAGAAAAAGCATCTGTCTTAGGAAGGCAGGGAAGTCTTTAAAAAGGAGGTGGCACCTACACCGGGACTTGAAGGATGAGCAAGAATCCCTGTGGAAGAAGCGGCTGAGGGGAACTCCAGTAGAGAGTGAAGCGTGGGGACTTTAAAAAGGGAAGGTTCTATGACTGACTCTCAGCCTTCTATTGTACTTCAAAACCCCCGAGGGATACAATATACTCCCACCAAAAGCAGTGGCTCGCCACCTCGAGGAGTCTCATGGGGGCGGAACAGTGGAGGCGAAGCATCAGCTGACAGTATATTGGGGAAAAGAGGAAGCATCACTTCTGAAAAAGATCCAAAGACGCCAGGAATTTGACCCCCTCATAGCACGTCCTCAATCCCATTGTTAAGAAAAGTTAGACACTCTTCTTCCTTCAATCTCACTCCCATGGAAAATCGCAGTTCTAGGGGTAAGGAAGAGCCCTTGGTGTTAAGTGGAAAGTCTGTGTGTGTTCAAGCAGGAGACTGTCCTGCAGAGAGAGGACACAAAGGAGGGCTAGGGTCACCACGGGCGCCACGTTGGGAAACTCACATTTTCCTTCAGGCCAGTGGTCTTTAAACTGGGGTATGTGTGCCCCAGTCACAAAGCCTTTTTGAAGGGTACACAGGTTCAGACGATTTTAAGGGAATCAGTTCCTAAACTTTTACCTTCTCCAAATACTCCTTCCTAAGATTAGCCCCTTGAGAACGTGCTGGAGGTCAGAGTGTCAGGCGTATTCTCTCTTACCACAGGCCTTCCTCTACTTACACAAGAAAGACGTGCCCTGCACCCTTCTTGAATCAGACTCCGATACACTGTCCTGGAGTCTAAAAAGCTCCAGAACACCAAACGAAGGGACAATTCAAGTCCTGATGTGCGACAGGACTTCAACATCTGGATAACGCATTTCTTTTTGCATGTCAGAAGGTTTTCAATTCTTTGCTTTCAAAAAAATTTATGAAGGATCTAATTGAGTTGTCAGTTGATAAATCATTACAAATGAGTTTTAACAATAGACCGCTATGCGATTTTGGGCTGATAACCTTGAGGGCATTCAAGGAATCGAGTGGCACTGCTGTGACAAAACTCCTTGCCCATCCACTGTGAACAAAGTTTCAAAATATTCATGCCTATAAAAATGTAAAGTGGAAAGAAGTGATGTTGAGTGCAATATCAATCTAGCAATAGTAAGAGTCAGCCATGGGCACATAAACTAATTATAAACAATGTTTAAAGCCCTACCCATCTCATTAAGAGGTACATTTTAAATACAACTTTTTTGTAATTAATGCTTATTTATCAAAAGTTAACGTATCTATGTTGTTCTAGTATATACTGCAATAATTGAAACAATAACTCAATACAGAATAACTAAAAAAATAATAATCTTAGAGCCCTACTGAAACCTCACAACGCAGATTGGGACTTGAACTTACGGGCCAGGACTCGAACCCAGCTAAAACCCAGACTGGGACTTGAACCCCCATGTTTGTAACCCTCAAAATTCATACATTGAAATCCTAACCCCAGAGGTGACGGTATGCATGGGTGGGGACTGTGGGAGGTGCGTAAGTCACGAGGGTGGAGACCTTATTAATGAAATTAGTGCCTCGTACAAGAGGTTCCAGAAAGATCCCTATCCCCTTCTGCCACGCGAGGACACAGTGAGAAGGTGCCTACGAAAAGGGCTCTCACCAGACCTCGACCACGCTGGTACCTTTCTCTTGGACTTCCAGCCTCCAGAACTGAAAGCAATAAATTTCTGTTGTTTATAAGCTACCCAGTCTATGGCATTTTGTTATAGAGCTAGAAGAGACTAAGCCATCAAGTGTGTGAGAGGATAACCAGGTTATTTGAAACTCTCTTAGGTCCATGAGTAAAAAGTTAAGTCCACTGCTTTGGAGCACTGTTTCCCTGAAGTGTGATTTTTAGACCACCTATACTGAATTCAACTGAGCGCTACTTTAAAAAAGCAAACTCCTGAACCCTCCTTATACTCCCTGACTCTCTGTGAGGCTGGGGAAGGCACTGGCACTGGTGGAAGGAAACCTGTATTTTGCACAGCTTCTGGTTAATTCCAGGTGGCTGGTGGTGAATGTGGGATGTGGCTGGAGATAGCTCCCAGGACTGGAGGCTGAGGGACAATTAGGTTAGAAGGTCACTGCAAGTGTCTAGACAGGTTAGGGGAGTGATGAAAGAAGGCAGTTTTTACACGGATGCACCTAGAGATTATCATACTAAGTGAAGTAAGTCAGACAAATATCATATGATAGCACTTACATGTGGAGTCTGAAATATGATAGAAATGAACTTATTTACAAAATAGAAACAGAGTCACAGATGTAGAAAACAAACTTATGGTTACCACGGGGGAAAGGTGGGGGGGGGGATAAATTAGGAGGTTGGGATTGACATATACACACTACCCTAAATAAAACAGATAATCAACAAGGACCTACTGTAGAGCACAGGGAACTCTACTCAATACTCTGTAATAACCTATATGGGAAATGAATCTGAAAAAGAAGGGATACACGTACATGCATAACTGAACTACATTGCTGTACACCTGAAACTAACACAACACTGTAAATCAACTATACCCCAATATATAAAAAAAAATTAAATTAAAAAAAAAAAAGAAGGAGGCAGTTTGGGATTTAAATGATAAACAAAGAAGAACCAAAAGACACATATGCTGCCCTGTGCTGGCTGCCCAAGTTACACACGTGCAGCCGGGCGCCTGTCAGTTGACTAAGCAGCTTCTAAACATTTCTGCCCAACACCCACAGTAAGAAACACACTGTATATAAAAACTCAGTATCACAATATATATGCATTGAAATGTACGCATATATTAAAAGCCAACCAAAGTTTCATGAAACAATATAACCCCGACTGGGGTGAGGTACAAGCTGGTATCTGATATTAACCTACCGTCTAGTGTTTTTTCCTGTTTGCTTGGTTTTCATGCTGATCACAACACTCTAATTGCAGGATCCACTAATGGACTGTAACTCACAGTTTGTAAAGCACCTGCAAATCTGCTCCAGTGATGACAGGATGACTTGTAGGGGTCAGCAAAGTTCAAGTCTACCAGCAAGGTATCAAACTATCTAAGTTAGAGGTAATTGACTTCAATAAAAAAGAAATCCCTTTATGTTTTACTGACAACCTAATGTTAATCTCTCTCTCTGCTGACGCTGAATGTTATATATATGCTTTATTTCTCTGTCTACTTTCCTTCCTAGATTATGAGATCCATCAGAGCATTATTCATTTTTATACTCTCAGTGCTTAGTCTAACATTTAAAGTGCTGTTTTAAAATTGTAAATATAGAATACTATGAAATAGTACCTTAAATGTTATCTGACAGAAAGTGAAATTGACAAGTTTTAAAATTTTTGCTTTAATATAGTTAATGAGATACTCGAGCACAAAAATAAGAATGCAGGTTTTGTCACACTGAATTATACACTTAACAACAAAATCAACCTTACAATTTTGCTCCTCTGCTTTACCTATCAATTGCTTATATAATAAAAATGAATGATGCCAGATACAGAGGCCACTTTATCTTTACCTTTTGCCTTGTACAATAATTACAGTAATATTATTATTCTTCAGCAAAGTGTAAATGGCCCTACCTTTTTCACTATTCACTTTCAGCAGTCACATAAGGTAACACATCCCCAAGTTTTTCAACAGCTTGAAGGTCACCTTTACCTTAACGGCGAGGGCCATGAAGAATGTTAGAAATGAGATGGAATGTTCCTGCAGTCAGTAATGAAGGCTACTATCCACTGCGGCTAGGAAAGCATTCATTCACATTTTCCGTTTAAAAACCGTTTCCTATCATATGTATGCATGGGATACACAACACAAATTGTTATTAGTAAGAGCATTTTAAGTAGATCTACTGAATCTATATCGAAGCCGAGTGTAAATATGAAAATTCAGATCTTATTCCAACACTCACGACTATTTAGTATCATTAAAAATCAACCTGAATGGGCTTCCCTGGTGGCGCAGTGGTTGAGAATACCCCTGCTGATGCAGGGGTCACGGGTTCATGCCCCGGTCCGGGAAGATCCCACATGCCGCGGAGCGGCTGGGCCCGTGAGCCATGGCTGCTGAGGCTGTGCGTCCAGAGCCTGTGCTCCGCAACGGGAGAGGCCACAACAGTGAGAGGCCCGCGTACCACAAAAAAAAAAAAAAAAAAAAAAAAAAAAAAAAAAATCAACCTGAACTACTGCCAGATGTTTTGAAATTGGGCTGAAAGGAATTCAAATGTCGTTTTACCTTGTAGGAAAGAGTAAAACAGAAAGAGGACTGAAGAAAAGCAGAAGGGGAGCTGACCAGTACTGAGCACCTACTGACACCAAGATCGTTATACTGGCTATTTCATTTAATCCTCTCAAGAGTTATTCAAGGTACGTGTTCCACATATCGTGCTTGTCTCCCTTACGCCCACGCAGTACCTCGTCTGATAGCAGCTGACCATGCAGCAGGTGTAGGACTGACTCAGGGCTGCTCAGCGTTAGTCCTGATGGAGTCAGACCATTCACGGTGATCTCACGCCTCTCGCCACAGTGGTTAGTTCAGGTACAACGGATTGGAGGTAATCAGTACCTGACATACCAAGAGCCGCAGGAATCCGTTCAGGGGTGATGGAACCGGTAGAAAGCTCTGACTTCCCGTTCGGTGCCTTCACGAAGTTCTCTCACCCTATCTGGCGGATGTGGACTAGGAAGCCATGTCGCCCGTTTCCGCAAACCAGTGCACTGATGCAAAGAGCCTGGAGGGTGGCGCTAATACCACAGACGGCAGAGAAAAGAGAGGGAAAGAAATTGGCTCCTGATGACCACCCACTGCTGAATCGGCCAACCCTGAAGCCAGGCCCACCTCTGGGCCTTTGAGTTACAGGAGCCAGTAAATTTTCTGCTCAGTTAAACTAATTTAATTGGATTTTCGTTTGTGTCTAAAAACATGCTAAAGTTAATCTATATTTATATAGTAGTAACTATGGTTCTCCATTATGTGGAGGAGAAAACTCAGAAGGTAAGAGTAATTTCTCCCAGGTCAAGCCTGATGGGAACTCAGAAGGTCTAACTATAAAAGCTGTCTCTTTATGCATCACCCTGCTGCCATTCAAAGAACTTCACAATGTGTCTAAGATCTACCAAGATTTAATTCAATATGTTGAGAGGCCACAATATTCATGTAGGCAATTTCCCAGATTTTCCTGGGTCGATGTTAATTGAAAATTGTTTTACTCTGTTCTCCTCACGGAAATTTTATCATTTGCTACATGGCATCAGTCCCTCCTAGTCTCCTACACATATGGGTGGCGTGAGAAAGCCCTCATCAGATGGTGTATGCGGGACAAAAAGCTGGTTATACGGGCTTAAGGAACCTTGCTAGGCGGTTCAGTGACCAAAGGGTTAAATAGTATCCTCCAAGGATGTATATAGAAATGCATTATTAAAACAGAGATACAGCACACATGTCTGCGCTACAGTCATGGATCACAAATCGAGTGAGTTTGGTATCAACAATGCCTCTGTGCTCCATCATCATCTCCCCCACACAATACTGCGCTGGCCTTCACACTGGAGCTCCCCTGTGTCCACGCTGGTGTGTCTTCTTTCCTTCCCCCCATCACCACCAGGGTGATCTTTCTAAAGTAAGAATCTGACAGTGTCACTGCCCAGCTTAAAATTTATGTCTAACTGATCCATCCTCAGGATACTCTAAAACCTTTCGCCAGGTATATATAAGAGTTTTCATTCATTACCAGGCCCTTCCTTACCTCTCTAGCCTCATCAAGACACTTCTATTTATATCACCTGTCTTGTAGTCAACTGAAGGTACTAGATCATTCCATGCCTTTTCTAAAACTGCCAAAGCTATCTGGAATGCTCCTCCTCTACTAATCTTTCCCTCTGTGGTACTCATGACAAACACCCTCATTTGTTAAGACTCGGCTCTAGTACCTCTTCTACTACGGGGCCTTTCCTGGCTGGTCCCATCAGCTCAACTATTGACCATTTCTACCTTAATGCTACCACATTACAAGCCACCTATCACATCAATTATAAATCTTTCACTAATTTATTTGTTTACCATCTCCATCTATGAAGCGTTCCCCCTGACTGTCAGGTAGGCAAAAACAACCAGCATCCTGAGATGGCTGCAGTTAGACAGGGATCTTCCTTTGGGTACCAATACTTAAAAAGCTTTTGGCACCAGATGAGAGGAGAGGGCATGGTTGTTCATTATAAATCCCTTTGCTGCACAGGCTAGAGAAAGTATTCATAAGATGGCAGTTAGAAAATAAATCTGCTTGTAAGTTTAAAATGTACTTAAAGGAGAGGAGGGCTCCTAGGATGAACAAAGAACGGTGGAGTAGTGGGAACCCACATCGCTGAAGATATATGGTTAAACAAGCAACAACTCAACTACGAAGTCCGCCAGAGGGAGAAGAGCATTTCAGTAGGGAGGTGATTTGCAGACTCCTTGTCCTTCTCTGCTTTGTTTTTTAATGTTAAAATACGCTTTGGCATTTGCTGCACATTATTCTGAGATTGTTGATTTATTCCTGCGTCTTCCCCCAGACGTCCACCCACTGTGAATTTAGAGTCCACAAGCTTCCCAGGAAGGAGCTGTGTATTCCTTCTTGCGCATTTTTAACGGAGAGACCCGCGAGGGCTGCAGAAACACGCAGCAGCTCAGCGCCCACCGGACTCCTCCTCAGAGCAGAGGCATTATCACTTATGATTGGACTGCGAACATGGTCTTTTGGCCACCTTTCAATTTCTCTTACTAAATTACTACCTCAGTCAATTTGAAATAATCTTCCAAGCACAGAGGATGAGTTTTCAGCTTGCAAGTCAAGCCAATAACCACGATCACCCCAGATGGGCTTTTGCAGCCAAGTTTCTCAGGCAAGGGAGGCAGTGGAAAGCCAGATGTAGGGAGCAGGCCTGTATATGAATCCTGACTTGGTTACTTGCAGCTCACAAGACACTGGAGCGGTTATTTCACTTCCTTGAGCCTTCACTTTCTTGTCTGTTAAAATGGTGGTAAGAGTATTTACTTCACAGAGCTGCAGGACAACTCACGGTACTATCGCAATAAATATCGTCTTCCTCTTCTTGTAGAATCTTGCTGGAAGGCTGGGTGTGAACAGTGAGATGGGTAATCCACACCCGTATTTGGGTGCCGCCTAGGTGCCTGTGACAGACTTTCGGAAGGAAACATTCGTTCCCCTTGCTGTTATGGGGTGATACTGACAAGACACCTAAGGGCTAATTCTTAGGCTTCTTCGACAGGTCACAAGATTCAGAATGCATGCCACACCCACAATCCCCCTTTGAGGAAGCGGTCAGAAGGGGCCTGTTAAAAACAGGTTATCTGCTCGGCAACAAACCTCCCCCGAATCTGACCACAGCTGACAGGTCCGGGGACTCGCCCTGCAGCTGAAGGCAGCCACGGGGAGGCTGGACAATGACCCTCGGGGCGGCCGTCATACGGGGCTGCTCTACAATGGATCATGATACGCAACCAGAAAGGTGCCTCTCGTGGGAAATTCTAAGGTGAGCACGTGTGTGCGTGTGCGCGTGCGCGGGCGTGTGCGTGGGGCGGGCGGGCTCGCGCCTTCGCGTCGTGACCCGGCAGCTGTGTGGGTGTGGGGGGAGCCTTGCTCACTGAGATGGCTTCCTTGCACTCATATTCTCAGTGTGGCCACCTTGTCACTCTTGCCATAATGACCCAGTAGCCGCCGTAACCAGAGTGTGCGGGTTCCCGATGGCCCGGAAGAACCAGACCGTCCCCGGTTGTGAAGCACGGAGCACACCGGTCCGTCTGCCCTAGAAAGCCGTCAGCCTCTGAGCTCGCACCCACTGCCAACACCCCACACGACGCACAGTTCCATTCTGCGCCGTGCGTGCGTCTACAGGTAAGATCTACGGGGCACTGCGGATCTGAAGCTGGTCCCCAGGTCATGCCAGTTTATCCTTTCAAATGCCTTACATATGGAGCCATTTGCAGGCTGCTGCCCCCCAGAAGCACCTCAGTTCCGTCTTTCTAATGACGGTTCCCGAACTGCCCTGCTAGCCTCTAGATATGTGATGCTAGCAGTTTAAGTCAGATTACTTAAAGTATAGTGAATGAGTGAAGTCCAAAATGATTCTGTAAAATAGAGCTACAGCTTTTGTACAAACAGCATGCCTAGAACAAGGTGTCAGAATATGACAGAATGAGGTTCAAATCCTGGCTCCGCCACTTACATATATGCTAGCAGTCTAGGATAAGTCCCTACACTCCCCTGAGCCTAAGCTTTCCACAAAAAAGGGTGGCATTGCTCACCCCACGTGCTTGTTACACAGGGTTTATGAGATGATGCCCGTACAGCGCCTGGCACACACTAACACTCAGATGCTACTTCTCTTGCTCTCCTTAAAGCCCTTCTCCAACCCCTGCTGCCGTGCCCTCTAGGCGCTGGCTTGCCCACATCCCACGTCACACGCAAACTCCACGGACGGCCTTTGGGAATAATGCATGATCCAGCTGGGTCGAACAAACTTTCCAGCTTATCAAAGCTAAGGAGCACGTCCGGAGCCTGTGCTCCGCAACGGGAGAGGCCACAACAGTGTGAGGCCCGCGTACCGCAAAAAAAAAAAAAAAAAAAAAAAAAAACGTCAAGCAACAGCAAAAACTCCTGATCCTACCCCAAAGGCTGCTCCTTCCCAACCTTAGTAAATGGCAAATCCACCTTTCCAGTTGTTCAGACCAACAATCTTGACACCATGCTGAATTATTAGCATTTTCCCACATTCCACATCAATTCCATCAGCAAACCCCTTGGGCTCCGTCTTCCGAATAAATCCACAATTTGACCACTTCTCAGCACTGTCACTGCTACCACCCTCATCTCTGACTTACAAAACTGCGGCTGCCTCCTTAGCTCTGTCTCCGTACTTCTACCATTACCTCCTACAATACTTTCAATACAGCAGCAGGGCGACCCCGTGTCCATGCCAGGTCCGACCACAATTCTCCAGTGGGTCTCATTCAGAGGAGACCCTGCCCATGCTGCCCGGGTCCTATCAGCCCCTCCCACTGTTCCGTCTCCCATTCCACTGCAGTCAGCTGGCCTCCTCGCCGTTCCTCAAACGAGCCCCACAGGCTCCCTATCAGGACTTGCCACTTCCTAGTCCATCTCTCCTGCAATAAGCAACAGCTTGTTGCTGCCTTACTTCCTTAAGCTCTTTGCTCAAGTATTACTTTCTCAACGAGGTCTTCTTCGACCGTCTTACTTTAAATTGCAGCAGTCCTGCTGTCTTGCACTTCTGAGTCCTTCCAGGTTTATTTTCCTCGTGAACTTACTACCATTTCACATGTCTGAACTTAATCATTTTGTTTACTGACCCATTTCCACCTCTCCCTGGTGCAGGTTCCCTAAGGTCAGAAATGTTTGTCTCTGCTGTTTAGTGCTATATACCCAGCGCTGAGAACACCTGTGGATACATAGTAGGCAGTGATGTTGATTTTCCATTCTTGTATAACAAATTATCCAAATTCAAAAGCTTAAAATATTGATTACCTCTCAGTTCCTATGAATCATGAATCTGGTGTGGCTTGGCGAGGTGCCTCTGGATTAAAATCTCTCATGAGGTTATAATCGAACCACTGGCCAGGACTGTGGTTTCATCTGATGACTTGGTTTGGTTGGGTGGCAGGAAGAGACGCGTGTCAATGTTTACTCACATGGTTATTAGCGTCCTTGGTCTCCTGCCATGTGGGGCTCTTCACAGCAGGGCAGCTGGATTCCCCAAGAGTGAATGATCCAAGAAGAAGAGAGAGCATCCAAGAAAGAAGCCACAGTCTTTTTATAACCTAATTTTGTAAATGGTGTCCCAACACTTTCACTGTATGTATTCTGCTGGTTAAAAGTAAATTAACAAGTCCAGCCCACACTCAAGGGGAGGGGATTACACAAGGGATTATAAACACTGGAAGGTAGGGATCATTAAGCGCCATCTTAGAGGCTGTCCTTCCCAGCACTCAATAAATATTTGGTCAATGAATGAACATATTAGCTAAAGATCCACATTTGAAGAGATCCTGTTCCCAACTTCTCTGGGAACGTATGGATTTTTTACTTTTAATAAATGGAAAAAGGGCAAGTAGGACAAATAAAGACCATGTAAAAACTTTAACAGGAGAGCCTTTCTTTTCCTTAGAGTCTTGTAACAGAAGATCATTTTTCATAGGACTGTCTATAATTTGTTTATGAGTAAATTCTGTTACATCATATCACATTTCAAAAACTGTATTCTCTTGGGCTTCCCTGGTGGCGCAGTGGTTGAGAATCCGCCTGCCGATGCAGGGGGTACGGGTTCGTGCCCCGGTCCGGGAAGATCCCACATGCCGCGGAGTGGCTGGGCCCGTGAGCCATGGCCGCTGAGCCTGTGCGTCCGGAGCCTGCGCTCCGCAGCGGGAGAGGCCACAGCGGTGAGAGGCCCGCGTACCACCAAAAAAAAAAAAAAAAAAAAAAAAAAAAAAAAAAAAAAAAAAAAACTGTATTCTCTTATCCTTCAAGTGTTCTGCCTGCTCCCTTTATTGTGTGCCTTTGACAATCACACTGGAAAAACAATTCCTTTTTATTTATTTTATTTTTATTTTTTTAGTATGAACTCAATACATATTTATTGAATATCTGAATAACAGTATGATTTTCAACTCACTTGGAAAATGCCTCTTTTTTTAAAACATCTTACAGCCACTCTGGAGAACAGTATAGAGGTTCCTTAAAAAACTAAAAATAGAACTACCATACGACCCAGCAATCCCACTACCGGGCATACACCCTGAGAAAACCATAGCTCAAAAAGAGTCATGTACCACAATGTTCATTGCAGCACTATTTACAATAGCCAGGACATGGAAGCAACCTAAGTGTCCATCGACAGATGAATGGATAAAGAAGATGTGGCACATATACACAATGGAATATTACTCAGCCATAAAAAGAAACGAAATTGAGTTATTTGTAGTGAGGTGGATGGACCTAGAGTCTGTCATACAGAGTAAAGTAAGTCAGAAAGAGAAAAACAAATACCGTATGCTAACACATATATATGGAATGTAAAAAAAAAAAAAAAATTCCTTGTTTAGATTGGCTCTTCTTTGCTTATCTCCTAAGCTCCTGGCTTTTTGCATTTTTGTCAAGATAGGATATGCTGATCAAACTAAACTCTCACCTTGGAAAATAAAAGAAAATGGTTCTTTAAAAGCAAAGGCATTCAGGAACAGGAATGGAAGGATAATGCTTACAACTATAATAATACACACAGACTAGCTGAAGGTCAGATGAGAGTAGTATATATTGCACATTTAAAAACCTTGAAATAATCACTATTAGGTAGCATTACTAACAAATATATGCCTGGAACATAGAAGGCATTCAATAAATATTTACTGGGCTTCCCTGGTGGCGCAGTGGTTGAGAATCCGCCTGCCGATGCAGGGGATACGGGTTCGTGCCCCGGTCCGGGAAGATCCCACATGCCGCGGAGCGGCTGGGCCCGTGAGCCATGGCCGCTGAGCCTGCGCATCCGGAGCCTGTGCCCCGCAACAGGAGAGGCCACAACAGTGAGAGGCCCGCATACCACAAAAAAAAAAATAAAATAAAATAAATAAATAAATAAATAAATAAATAAATATTTACTGATTATCTCTTGTACACACAGCATTTATTAATATCCTTAATGGTACTTCTTATATTAAATTATAGTTCATTTGATACACATGCATACATTTTTCCCATCAACTGTGAGCATCTCAAGGCCAAGGAGTTTGGCAGTCTTTTATTTGTTTAGAACACATAGGACAATGGCACTGAAAATGTGTTCACATAAACAGTCCCTGAATGTATTTGGAATGAATAAAACTCACTCAGTTCAGAATCAAAGGAGTCAAATGATGACTACACCAAAACCAGAGACAAATGAGCAAATTACTTATTATGAGATTAGGAAAAAAAATTATGAGTTAACATTTAGTCATCTTGTAAAACTGAGTAAATGTAATGCTTTGTAGTCAAATTCAGTATGATTATAAAATAGCAACCATACACACCACAAAATTTAGGGGAAAAAATAACATGAGTATGCCCCCACTTAAATACAGTTGACTGATCTCGGACAAAGGAGCAAAGGCAATACAATGGAGCAAAGACAGTCTTTTCAACAAATGGTGCTAGAACAGCTGGACATCCACATGCCAAAAAAACCAATCTAAACACAGACTTACATCCTTTACAAAAATTATCTCAAAATGGACCATATATTTAAATGTAAAACACAAAACTAAAAATTCCTAAAGGATTACCTAGGAGAAAATCTAGATGACCTTGAGTGGGGCTATATAACACCAAAGGCACAATCCATAAAAAAAATAACTGATAGCTAGACTTCATTAAAATTAAAAACTTTTGCTCTGAAAAACACAACAACAAGGAAGTGAGAGACAAGCTACAGACTGAAAGAAATTATTTGCAAAAGATACATCTAATAAAGTACTTTTATATAAAGTACTTTTATATAAAGTACTTTTATATAAAATATACAAAGAACTCTGAAAACAACAATAAGAAAACAAACAACCCAAGTAAACAATGGGCCAAAGACCTTAAAAGACATCTCACAAAGAATATATACATATGGTAGTTCTATTTGTAGTTTTTTAAGGAACCTCCAAACATAGGCAGAACACTCTATGACATAAGTCACAGCAAGATCCTTTTTGACCCACCTCCTAGAGAAATGGAAATAAAAACAAAAAGAAACAAATGGGACCTAATGAAACTTAAAAGCTTTTGCACAGCCAAGGAAACCATAAACAAGACCAACAAAAGACAACCCTCAGAATGGGAGAAAACAGTTGCAAATGAAGCAACTGACAAAGGATTAACCTCCAAAATTTACAAACAGCTCATGCAGCTCAATAACAAAAAAACAAACAACTCAATCCAAAAATGGGCAGAAGACCTAAATAGACATTTCTCCAAAGAAGATATACAGATGGCCAACAAACACATGAAAGAAAGCTCAACATCATTAATCATTAGAGAAATGCAAATCAAAACTACAGTGAGATATCATCTCACGCCAGTCAGAATGGCCATCATCAAAAAATCTAGAAACAATAAATGCTGGAGAGGGTGTGGAGAAAAGGGAACCCTCTTGCACTGCTGGTGGGAATGTAAATTGATACAGCCACTATGGAGAACGGTATGGAGGTTCCTTAAAAAACTACAAATAGAACTACCATACGACCCAGCAATCCCACTACTGGGCATATACCCTGAGAAAACCATAGCTCAAAAAGAGTCATGTACCAAAATGTTCATTGCAGCTCTATTTACAATAGCCAGGACATGGAAGCAACCTAAGTGTCCATCAACAGATGAATGGATAAAGAAGATGTGGCACATATATACAATGGAATATTACTCAGCCATAAAAAGAAACGAAATTGAGTTATTTGTAGTGAGGTGGATGGACTTGGAGTCTGTCATACAGAGTGAAGTAAGTCAGAAGGAGAAAAACAAATACCGTATGCTAACACATATATATGGAATCTAAGAAAAATAAAAAATGTCATGAAGAGACTAGGGATAAGACAGGAATAAAACACAGACCTACTACAGCGTGGACTTGAGGATATGGGCAGGGGGAAAGGTAAGCTGGGACGAAGTGAGAGAGTGGCATGGACATATATACACTACCAAACGTAAAATAGATAGCTAGTGGGAAGCAGCCGCATAGCACAGGGAGATCAGCTAGGAGGTTTGTGACCACCTAGAGGGGTGGGATAGGGAGGGTGGGAGGGAGGGAGACGCAAGAAGGAAGAGATTTGCAAACATATGTATATGTATAACTGATTCACTTTGTTGTAAAGCAGAAACTAACACACCATTGTAAAGCAATTATACTCCAATAAAGATGTTAAAAAAAAAAGAATATACACAGATGGCAGGGCTTCCCTGGTGGCTCAGTGGTTGAGAATCCGCCTGCCAATGCAGGGGACAAGGGTTCGAAACCTGGTCTGGGAAGATCCCACATGCCACGGAGAAGCTAAGCTTGTGCTCCACAACTACTGAGCCTGAGCTCTAGAGCCCACGAGCTGCAACTACTGAAGCCCGCCTGCCTCGAGCCTGTGGTCTGCAACAAGAGAAGCCACCACAATGAGAAGCCCGCGCACCACAACAAAGAATAGCCCCTGCTTTCCTCGCTTAGAGAAAGCTCGTGCGCAGCAACGAAAACCCAACACAGCGAAAAATAAATAAATAAAATAAAATAATTTTTTAAAAAGGAATATATACAGATGGCAAATAAGCATATAATAAGATGCTCTATATCATATATCCTCAGGGAAATGCAAATTAAAACAACAGTGAGATACCACTACACATCTATAAGAATGGCCAAAATCCAGAACCCTGACACCATTAAATGCTGACAAGGACGTGGAGCAACAAGAACTCTCATTCATTGCTGGTGGGAATGTAAAATGGTAAAACCACTTTGGAAGACAGTTTGGTCATTTCTTACAAAATTAAACATACTCTTACCATATAATTGAAGTCCTTATTATTCATCCAAAGGAGTTGAAAACTTACGTCCACATAGAAACCTGCATATTAATGTTTACAGCAGCTTTATTCATAATTACCAAAACTTAGAAGTGCCAAGATGTCCTACAGTAAGTGAATGGATAAATAAACTGGTGTATCTACACAATGGAATATTATTCAGCACTAAAAAGAAATGAAATATCAAGTTATGAAAAGACAGGGAGAACTGCAAATGCATATTACTAAGTGAAAGAAGCCAATCTGAAAAGGCTAGGTAGTTTATGACTATATGAGCTATAGTCTATATAAATAAATAGACTATACGACACTCTAAAAGAGGCAAAAATAGGGCTTCCCTGGTGGCGCAGTGATTCAGAGTCCGCCTGCCGATGCAGGGGACGCGGGTTCGTGCCCCGGTCCGGGAGGATCCCACGTGCCGCGGAGCGGCTGGGCCCGTGAGCCGTGGCCGCTGAGCCTGCGCGTCCGGAGCCTGTGCTCCGCAACGGGAGAGGCCACAACAGTGAGAGGCCCGCGTACCACAAAAAAAAAAAAAAAAAAAAAAAAAAAAAAAAAAAAAAAGAGGCAAAAATATGGACACAGGAAAAAGATCAGTGGTTGCCAGGGGTTAGGGGTGGGGCATGAATAGGCAGAGCACAGAGGATTTTTAGGGCAATGAAAATACTGATATTATAATGATGGAGAGATAGTACATGCCATTGTACATCCGTCCACATCTACAGAATGTGCAACACTGAGAGTGAACCCTAAGGTAAACTCCAGACTTTGGGTGATAATCGTGTGTTAATGTAGGTTTATCAATTGTTTTTTTTTTTTAAAGGTACCTTCTAGTGAGGAACGTTGATAATGGGGGAGATGATGCATGTGTAGGGGAGGGGCAACTGGGAAACCTCCGTACCTTCCTCTCAATTTTGTTGTGAACCTAAAACTGCTCTAAAAAAAACAGTCTTAAAAAATATATGGGAGGGCTTCCCTGGTGGCGCAGTGGTTGAGAGTCCGCCTGCCGATGCAGGGCACACGGGTTCGTGCCCCGGTCCGGGAAGATCCCACATGCCGCGGAGCGGCTAGACCCGTGAGCCATGGCCGCTGCGCCTGCGTGTCCGGAGCCTGTGCTCCGCAACGGGAGAGGCCACGACAGTGAGAGACCCGCGTACCGCAAAAAAAAAAAAAAAAATATGGGAATGCCACTTTCCACTCAGGAATAGGAGCTTCAGAAATAGTGTCCTCTGAGACAAACGTGCATTTGATATATATCCTTTCAATTTAAAAACTTATGAAGAAGATCAAAAGATCTTCATGCATTGCTGTAATGTATACTCCGATGATTATACATAAAGATCACTGTGGAGATATACATTTACCAGTAATTAGAAGTAGAGGTGCAAGTAGTTTATTTGTCTTTAAAGTAAATATGTCTTATCTTGAATAAACTAAAATCCATTTACTTACATATAAAAAAAGAGTATGTATGTATTATGGCAGTACATCAGCTTTGAGTTAAATATTTTTCAATACTTTTTATCATTTTTCCACTTTGGTTTAAACTTCAGTCTTTTTATAAAACCTAATTATAAAGTCTTATAAAGTGTCTAAAACCTTATTATATATAAAAATATAGGTGGGCAGAATTATGGTCCCCAAATATGTGTACATGCTAATCCCTGAGATCTGTGAAGACGCCACCGTGCATGACAGAGGGACCTTGTTGATGTGATCACTGGTACAGTCCCTGCGACGGGGAGAGTATCCTGGATTATCCACATAGGCTCCCCTCTCATCACATGAATCCTTCAAAGTGAGAACCCTCCCTGGCTTTGGTCAGAGAGAAATATGTGAAGACAGAGAATCAGAGAGATGCCACGTCGTTGGCTTTGAAGATGGAGGAAAGGGGCCATGAGCCGAAGAAGGAAGACAGCCTCTCACCGTTGGATTCTCCCCTGGAGCCTCCAGAAAGCCACACAGGTCCCCCTGCACCTGGATTTTAGCCCACTGAGACACCTGTCTGACTTTTCACCTACAGAAGTTTAAGACAATAAATCTGTATTAAGTCTCTAGGTGTGTGATAATTAGTTACAACTGCACTAGAAAAACTAATACGTGGAGGTGATTTTTTTCCCTTTTTTTAAAAAAAAATTTTTAAGGAGGAACACATAAATTGTATCAAGGTGAAGGTGATTTTAATTGAAACACATGAAATCCTGGTTATTTGAGGAATAAAGAAGAAATGAGGGATGAAAGTCTTGGAGGATATATGGTATTTTTATTGCATTTCCCAAAGAGCAAGGAAGGAAGTGGTTCTATTTCTTGTCGTTACAGAAAGGAGGACAGATCAAAGGGGCAGACGTGGACCCCATATAAGAGAATAACATAAACGTATCCAATAAATGAACAAGTTGCCTCAGAAAACAGTGGGCGCCTGTCTACGGAAGAAGGATTATCATTTGCTGAAGACCTCTAACACTAAACAGATAAGACTAGGATTGGAATTCTGACTCAGCTACTAACTTGCTTCTGACCTGAAACGAATGACTTAACCTCTAACCTTCAGTTTGCTCATTTCAAACTGAGATGTAATACCTACACTGCAGGGCCACTGTGGTGATTACTGGAGATAAGGTCAGGTGGAGAACCAGTGTCCAGTACATAATCAGTGAACGATAAATGGGAGCTATCACTACTATTATTACGTAGCACGCACTGCGAGCTCCGTAGATGACAGGTAATTCCTAAGGTCTGATCATTTATTTTTAGCCTGACACTCATTTAGTATGTGCGGTAGGAACCACGTTCTCCTCCTCTGTAGCTCCTGCCCAGGCCCATAAGGCAGGAAGTCCCCGACGGGTCCCGAGAAGGTCAGTCCTGCCGCTCTCTTCACCTTTCACTCGCCGGGAGAGGAGGAGTGACAGCTGGTGGCCTGGGGGAAGAAGCTGCTGATGGGTGGCTAGTCCCTTCCCTGTCTTTCTGAGATCTGCCTGTGAGGAGAATACACTTTTCTCCTGCTCTTGTCCTTTCAGTGGTAAATGTTTGTGAGACAAAGGGGTAAGCCGCGGACTTTGGTTCCAGAGAAGCATTATCTGCCCAATACATTTATATGGCTATTGGGCATCTGAAGTGTGGCTAGTCTATGCTGACAGGTACTGTGAGTACACAACAGATGGCAAAGGGTATGCAAGAATGAGAATGTTAATGGAATATTACTCAGCCATAAAAAGAAATGAAACTGAGTTATTTATAATGAGGTGGATGGACCTGGAGTCTGTCATACAGAGTGAAGTAAGTCAGAAGGAGAAAAACAAATACCGTATGCTAACACATATATATGGACTCTAACGGAAAAAAAATGTCATGAAGAGGTTAGTGGTAGGACGGGAATAAAACACAGACTTACTCGAGCATGGACTTGAGGATATGGGGAGGGGGAGGGGTGGGCTGTGACGAAGTGGGGGAGTGGCAGGGACATATATACACTATCAAATGTAAATTAGATAGCTGGTGGGAAGCTGCTGCATAGCACAGGGAGATCACCTCTGTGCTTTGTGACCGCCTGGGGGGGTGGGATAGGGAGGGTGGGAGAGAGGGTGATGCAAGAGGGAGGAGATGTGGGAGCATGTGTGTATGTATAACTGATTTAGTTTGTTGTAGAGGGAAAACTAACACACTATTGTAAAACAATTATACTCCAATAAAGATGTTAAAAAAAAAAAAAAAAAAAAGAATGAGAATGTTAAAATATCTCATTCATACTTTTATACCGATGACATGCTGAAATGGTAATATTTAGGACGATTTCACCTATTTCGTGTTTCTTTTCTTAATGTGACGACTAGAAAATTTCAACTTCCACAAGTGGTTCACACCACAGTCCTATTAGACAGCACGAACCGAGAGGCCACCTCTCCGGGTCCCATGAGTGGGAAGCAAGTTGGGAGGCAGACCTCCTGAGAAAGCACGCGTGCTCTCCAGATCCATCCTGTGCTTGGCGGGGCTGCCTGAAGATCTGGGCAGGGAGCAGGTATGAGGAAGGCTGACCGTGGAAAATCAAGCCATGGTCGGCGCTCCAATCCTCCCAACAAGAGGCTTCAGTGTCCATCTAGCGGATCCCTCTATCCCTTAGCTGACTGCAGCTTGGGAAGGCAGGATGCTATTCGCTGCTCTTTCCCCATCAAACCCCAAGGACAGGACAGAACTATTTCTCTGCCCGTGGAAGGAGCACAAGCATAGAGTCAGGTGCAAGCGCAGAGCAAGCGTAACGGCCCCCCCTCCAGGTCCTCAGGGGCACAGGGCTCAGAAACATCTACACTGATTGCAGCTGAGAGATCTACCGCAGACGGTTCCCAGCAGAAACAAACACGCGCGTGAGTGGCTGAGCTCCCCAGGGAACAGGATTCTGAGACCAGCGGGACTCCACGGCAGTGAGACAGCGGCAGCGGCCACCTGCAGGGACACCGAGCTTCAACGGGGAAATGGACACCAGGAAGTCACAGCGACCGCACACAGGCACGTGTAAAATAAGTCAGTCTCGGAGGAGACGGTCTGGGTGGGTATTTTCCCTGCCTCCGTATGGAGGACACACACCGCGTTTAATAACCCCTTCGTGGGAGACCTACCCAAGCAAGCTCTGGACACCTGGTTTGACCTGATACGCTGGCAAAGCTAAATAAACTCGGTAAAAGCTTTTCTCTGCCGACTCTCCTCTGCTCCCACACCACCAAGCCACTTGCATGTTCTCCAGCACCCTAGGAATGTGTATTTGATTTGAACCCAGAACAGGATTCAGGAAGCTCGTTTCACTTGGCTGTTTCAGGGCTGGTGATTCACCCGAGTTTCCTAAATTACACAGCAATGGAGCTGACGCTGAAACTGTTTACATTTTTTTCTCTTTTTCTTTTACGGTTTTAAAAAAATGAGATGCACGGAAAACTTGGGCTGGGATTAACCGAACTTCAGATTTGCTGAAGAAGCTATACTCCTCAAGTGTAAGAAGGTATATTCTGCTCAAGGAACCCGATATGACCCAGACACCTCTGGCTAAGATAGAGCAGAAACCAGGAATATCATCTTGGAACTTTACTTTTGTTGAACTTATGAATTTTGAATTTTGATGTAATGGAACTCCAACTGAAAGGGCAAGAGGATGTGATTTTTAAGGATGTCACGTTTCTTCCTGGGAATTTAATCATGAGAATTTAAATTTGGGCCATTTGAAAGTTGCTGACCTGTAATACTTGGCATATTTCGACTCTCATTTAAGCTTGTTGCTTAACTTCTGAGGAGTTTTAATCATCATTCCAGTTGGGCAAAATGTGAGATTTGGGCAATAGAATCGAGAGTAGATTTCTAGCCTAGTCCACAGGGAGTCAGAAGAGTGCGCTCTTCTGACCTATCTTAGAGTTTTCAGAAGCACAGGCTGTGCTGCTGCCACCACTGATCCCAGGGGGACACGCCACGAGACTCACAGGTAACAAGAGGTGTGGCCCCAGGAAGAGGGGACATCAGGACCAGGTCCCCACAGACCCTGGACTCCTTTCTCCCCTCACTGGCAAGAGGTTTCATTATTAAGCTGAATTAGTGAAGGAAACAAAAAGCCCATTGCCCTCTCTTCATCTTTCCATCACGAGGAGAAAACTTTCACTCCAACCAACAGGCAGAAACCACAGGAAGAGCACTTCTGGCATCTCTCCCCTCCTTACTCCTCCCCACAGGAGGAGAGCAGCCTTCAAAGCCACGTGCAACGCGGCTGCGCCCGTCAGCCTTGCCCGTCCTCGGTGTGCACTCATCCTTGGCTTCCCTCCAGAATTACTTCCTATGGCAGCTCTAGCTAGTCAAATTTCAAGCAAGTGTGAACTTTTGTGAAAGGCAGACCATCGGGCTGCAGATCCAGGCCATGCTCCCCCATTCCAGCTTTTCCAACAATATTTACTTATTGGTGATACCTATCGTCATCATTCTGAACTCTAAAAGGGGCTCTGAGTGAAGGCGGGGTGGAGCCATGATTAAGCATCACACTCACACTCTATTGCATCCGGGCCCCAGAAAAAAAAACCACCTCTTCTTTGAGCTGAGATCCCGGCCTGGGAATAAAGCTGAGGACACCAGGTTGAAGGAGTGCCCCTCAGCAGCTGCACCCTTACTCTGAGCCCCTTCTCTTTCCTTAGATGTCTTCTCTTATACACCAGCAGTTGAGAGCGAGTGTTGAGTGTAAAACACGAAGGCTGGGGTTACACGCAGGCACCCCCTTATCTAACCACATCATGTCTGAACCGGGCAAATAGTGTTCTGACCTGCATTTCAGCTTTGTCGACCATTTTCCTGATTTCTAACTCACTAACTTGTTCTCTGACCCTTCTACGAAAATGTCTCTAATTACTGAATCGGAAGAGCAATAGGGGAGCAACTCTGAACTGACTCAACTGAAAAGCAACAATTCAGAATTGGAGCCAATTCACTTTAAACATTTGCATTCTTTTCCCTTCGGCATATTCATCACCTCGAATGTCCTGCAAATGCACTCTTGGCCTAGTGACGTAATGATGCTTTCTTTGTGAATATTCTCCCCAGGATTTGTACAAATTCTCATGGTGCAAACGCCTATTACCATGAAGGCAAAGAGCCTCCCCTGGCTTATTTCATTACGGAATGGGTACTAAACGCAGGCTTTGGGGATACTTCCTCTCTGAATAGACTGCTTACTGTTCTCATTAGGCACTCTGGATGTTCACCAGTTCTTTCCGAAGTCTGGCTCTGAATTAAATGTGGGTAAATGTTTAAAAACTGCACACTATATGTGAGTAGTATACACTTATTTTACATTTTTAACACCACGTACAAGCTGTGGCAACATCTGGTGTTTTGCAAACTTGGCCACATCCAGCCGCATTTCCTTTTGCAAATGTGTCCTCTGACACGTGAGGGCTGTATTTCAATATGAATTTTATACTCTCTCTCTAGGACAGCACCGTGTGATTTCAAACATGCATTGTATCTAAACTTTATACTTTCCCTCTCTGAATGGAAAATTTAAAGCTTGCCAATTAACAAAATGAGAACAAATATAAAGCTAGACTAAAGATATCAAATTAATTTATCTCTCTCACTTTTCTCTACCTTTTTTGACTTAGTAGGAAACCACCTCTTGACATAGTTTACAGTAAAAGAATATCTTGCTGAGAATTACACCATCTGAGCTAAGAGAAAGCAATGCCACAATTAACTGACTCAATCCCTACTGGGTCAGCTGTGCATCTTTTCCTCAGGGAAACATGCACATATGTCCACAAACAACTGTGTCATACATATTCCCGCGGTTGGAGGGCATCTTAAATATATACAATTAAGAAACTAAGGTGATGAGAATGTGCTGTAACTTAAAATCATCTGACGTAAAACATCATAAATACCAACTAAAACTGAGTAGACTCTACATCCAACCCCTGAGCTGCTTTAATCAGGAGTAAATAATTGCTGTCGGAGAGTCTAGGCTGTCTGTCCACCCCATATCCGCGCTCACAATTCGCACGCGGCCCTGGCTGGCCGTGCGGGCTTTGTCTCTGCCCTCGCATAAAATATGTAAAAGCTCCTTCACCCTGGGCCCCTCCATCTTCCCGGCCAGTCAGGCTGTTTGTCAAGCTCCTTCAGCGAGTTCATAGGTCCCAGCTCTGGAGCCATTTCCTTGGACTTCAACTCCCCGCTGGCTTCAGTCCCTTCCCTCCAGTACGTACTTCTGGCACTGCTAGTACTTACTTCGACTCAAACCTCTTCTCATCCTCGGAGATCCACCCAATATCTGCTGGACTCTTGTCTTTCCCCAGACATTGTGAGGTTCCTGCTGGGCTTTCCTCATTTAGACTCAGCCCTGCTCCGGAAACATCCCGAGACCGGGTGCTCCACTTGGGCTGAAAATGCTTGGGGCTCTCTGGCCCACTGTTCTCCCACAGTCCCTACAAAGGCTCCAGGTCCCTTGACTCTAGCTGTTTGTTTCTATGACTTCTTAGAAATAGTACCATTCAGTGGTTAAGAGCAAAGACCCTGGAATAAGCCTCCTTGAGTTCAAATTGTGGCTCCTCTATTACCAAATTAATTTGTTGAACCTCCGTTTCCTCACCTATTAAAAGTAGGATAATACTATCATCTATTTCAAGATTCCTCAGTCACTGCCTCTGCCTGAAGAAGGTAGAACTTAACAGAGATTCCTGAGGCTAAACCACGTAGCTGGCTAAGTGGCGGGTTCAAACTTCAAAGCCATATGACTCTAAACTCGTGCTCTTTTCAGATATATCACGCTATATCCCTTTACAATCATCCTTACTTTTTTCCTTAAAAACAACAAAAATGATTACCTCCTCTTTATAGCAGTGGTTGTAAAATTTAAAACTAAGTTGAGTTAAAATAATAAATGAAGTCATTGGTTACCCACAACTATTCATCTAGCAAGTTAGTTAAAACTAGCATTCCCCACAGATGTTTGAACATCTACCTGGGCCAACCTCCAAATGAATGACTTGGACTCTTAGCCTCTACACTCAATTTTCATGATAATAATAACAGCTGTAATAAAAATTCATGGGATAGGGTCCTGGGCAGACTTGCCAACTTGGGGGAAAGAGAAGGCAGCAGCAAAGGTAGGGAAGAGAAGATGAAAGGAAGTTCCAAACGCAGTGCAGTTCAGCAGTTGAGACCAGAGGCTGGGAGATTTTCTAGGAGAGGTGACGCCCCGTGCCCAAGCAATGAGAAATTCACACTTGTTGAAGAGTGGTGTCTGGGTGAGAGGGCAAGAAGGGGAGGAGAAGAACCCACGTTATATATTTTGTGTGAAACTCTACAATGTTGAAGGATTGAGAGGAGAAACTGAAGTCCAATTGAAGGGCTCAGACCTGGGCATGGAGCCGACATTGGAAACTGCCACACAGACTCACATGGGTTATTCTACCACCAAGTCATGTACTACGCAGCACTCACGTGATTTTAAGACCTGGACTTAATCGTCGCTAAGCTGTTAGCCTGGCTCTGAGCGCCAGTAATGTGGGCTCGGCACTGGGGGTTCTTTCCACTCGTCAGTTGGAAAGAACACGATGGAATATTTACTTTAAAATGCCATATTAGGAGAACTGTAACATGAACACGATGTACATGCAAATTAGAACCGTTAGGCCTGATTTATATTTACCTGTGCAACTGTGATAGAGGCAAATGATCTACCAATTAAAATACCTCATGCTTAGCAAAAAACAAAACTGCCAAACGTGTTAGGTTATGTTAGATTATTCCCTATTTCAAGAAAGCAAATAGAAACAAAATCGACAGAATGTAAAAGCAATTTCCATTTCTTCTAAAGCAGCCAATCTACTTTAAACTCTTATCTCTTTGGTTACCTTGGTCACAGCTTTCGGAGAAAAGGTCACTGAGTCCACCACAGTGATGAGGTCACCTGGGAGGAGACGGTCAAAGTACTTCATGCAGACGTCATAGGCGCACAGCCACTCGGGGGAGGATGCCGGGACCTGTTTAATGAGGTGAGGGTCTCCAGTCCAGAACAACTTCTGCAACCAGATGGCGTACAGAGAGCTTGGGGAAAGCATGCGCCCATCCTTTTCAGGGATTTTGGGAACAAGTTTGGAAATGGATAAGACATTTTGACTTGAAAGGACTGGCTCCAATGCCTCAAGAGGATTCATGTTTTCATCTGTCAGCTTTTTGTAATTAAGACCTACCGGAGAGAAAAGGGGAAAAAAATGAGAGTAGTTCATTCCAAGATAACCATACAGGAGCTTTCAAATACACACACGGCCCCTCTGCGTGGCCGAATGAAAAGATTTAGTTACAGCGCAGCTTCGTTCGTCACTGAGATCCATCAGAAGACTTGATTTCCAGTCCCTGCCTGCAACGTAACCGACTGTGCGACCCTGAACAGGCCCCTCAGCTGCTGTGGGCCCCGGTGTCCTCATTTGTACCCTGGAGCTGGCAATGTCTCGTCGCTTCTTTCATCCCCCCGTAGCACCTATGTCTTCTACCAGTGCTCTCACCAAACTGCACTATATTCATCTGTTATTCATCTAGCATCCACCTCATCGACTGCCTGAAGGCAGGGATTGCATCTGACTCCCTTTCCTCTGTCTAGTCCAGGGTCTAATTCCGCTACTCAGTAAACCACTGATAAACTGAAGTAAATACTCACGGTTGTTATGAATAGCAGATGAATGCAGCTTTGCAAGTGCCTTGTAAATTGTAAAGCATCATACAGATTTGAGAGCTATTAACACGGTTAATTTCTTAGTTATGAGCTAAAGACACACAGACACCACTCTACATATTTCCACAATTTATCAAAGACTCAAAGGCTCTTATTTTAAGGGTTCCATACATACTTTAAACATGTAGGTCCACTGAAGTGAAATTCTGCCAAATTGCCTATTGGGAAGTGTCTCAGCCTTGTCATTTACGTAGATAAAATATAACCAGTGGAAGCAGGGAAAAAAACCTTTGGCGCACTGGTCAGAAACTTTGGATTTTAGTACCAGGTCTGTGTAGGTCATAGTGGGACTTAAGTTTCTCCAGTATTTAATTCCCTCAACAGTAAGGAAAGGAGCTGGAGACAGAATAAAGTCTATTAGCATAAAAATACTGTGGTTTCACAGTTATGCCAGCCACAATGCAGGAACAGGACTGTATACAGAAAATCGCCCTAGATTAAATTTAAAGAACGAGCTCAAGCAGGAAAATGATTAACTTACCTGATGCAACGACCTTAAACTTCTTTAGCAGCCGAATGTGGGTTTCTGGTTTAATGGTGTATTTCCCCAAATCTGCACAGCCACAGCTTTCCAGCAGAGTGAAATAATACAGCAGTCTTTCATGATCAAAGCCATCAATCGTGGGGTAAATATACTTGACCATGTGCTTGTGAAAGGCTTCGGGACTGCTCTTCAATGTCTCGAAGAGATGAAGGGACTGGGCTCGGTTTTCAATTTCTACTGTGGACAAACTGAAATTAAGAGACAAAGAAAGTATGTTAAGATTGGTAAGATTTGGTTCCTTTATTAAACAACATGGTTTTTTGGAAACCTAGGAAGAAAGGCTACTTCTTACAAATCCCTTCTTGCTGCCTAATCGAAGACAGGAAACCACCGGTGTGTGCAGGTAGTTTATATAAAGGGAAACAAATGCGTTTCACATGGTACTGTATGATTTTCATGTTGTCTCATGCGGGTCTACAGCACCCTGTAGTTCTCTACAGAGAACTGCCCAGTGCTCACTAGCTAGGAAATGAACCCAGATCTGTCACCTTCTACTGTGCATTATTTATTCATATCACAAGAAGAATTTAAAACCTGAGCTTCCTTACAGAAATGTCAACAAATTTATTATTTCAGGAATTTAGGAAATAGAGAAGTGAAGAAACAACCCCAACTTTTAGGCATAAATTTTATATCAAAGAGGCTTGAACTGATAGTAGACATAACCTTGATACTGTGTTCAAACAGAATTAAAATAGAAAAGAAGAGATACTTGCACTTTCACTTGAATTATCTGTAGTAATGAATGCCACTTGAATAAAGCACATATCAATATTTTCATCCTGACTTAGCTGTCTTTTTTTTTTTTTTTGAAGTCATTTAAGGTTAAACTCTTGAAAAAAAAAATTTAAGGACTTCTGCTTGGTTGGTCAGTTTGTGTTTTTTGGGTGATGGGGAGGGCTTAATTTTGCTCTCATGCTTCTCCCTGGACAGAACACAGTGCCTCCTGGCCAGCATAATCCCAGTGTCCCACACGGGATGAGTTTCAAGCTTTCTAACCTTAAGACGCCTTCAAGCGGCCTTTGGCACTAACAGAAACTCCCAGCTTCCAGGGTTCGTAAAGCAGCAATGAGAGTACCTGGGAGCAGGAAGTGAGACCTCTGACAGGATCAAAGTTAGGTTTCATATCGTTTAAAAGCAACTCTTCTGAAATACGATACTCTGTTTATTGGAATTCCCCCTAAGTGCCAAGACATGTTTTTGTTTTACGTAAAGTTAATACACAATATACTTTAAAATTTGTATCAGGATGTGATAATACTTGGGATAACAGCAGCGATTTATAAAGTCAAAATATCAAGCAAGTCAAAAATGCTCTTTTCACCTCAAGAGAAATCCTATTTTTCTATTAAGACACGGTTCAAGCATTTACAAAAATATCCCTATCTATAAAAATGTCCCTGGTCTATAAAAATGTCCCAGAGTATCCGTCTATTCATAACATGCTTTAACTATTTATTACTTTGCCTGTCTCCCTCACTAGACCATGTACCCCTTGACGGCAAAGATCATACCACATCTTCTTCAGCTTTAGCTTCTCAGTACCAGGCACCAGTGTGTGGTACAAAGGAAACACTCGACACGTGCCTTATGAATGCCAAATAGATGGGACAATGAACAAAAACTTAGGTGTCCTCTACGGACAAGGCCCTGTGCTCAGCACTGGGGAGGGTATAGAGTTACAACACAGAGCTCTCATCCAGCAGCGTGGAAATCCAGTCGCATTATACATACTTAAAAAACACTGCAGAATAATGGTGCGGGCTGACAAAGGACATGCAATTATATTCCAGTTACGAGTGGGGTCACTAAAGCTGTCATTTCAGAGGAGGCAGATATCGATGACACCAGAAGGCTTATTGACAGAAGTACTTGAGCTTGGTATTGTAGAAAGGAATGAAGCAGAAATAATATGAACAAAAGTATCAAGACAAGAAAGCACAAGGCCTGTACAGGAAATAGTGAGTATAAATGGACAGCTATTTCAAAACTCTTCCGATACTATCACTATTCCAAGAATGCAAGGTCACCCCTGAAAGATACAGGCAGGCCTTGTTTTATATTGTGCTTTGCTTTATTGCACTTCACAGACATTGCATTTTTTTTTTTTTTTTTTTTTTTTTTACAAATGGAAAGTTTGTAAAAACTTGGCACCCCTGGGTCAAGCAAGTCCATTGGTGCCATTTTTCTGACAGAGTTTGTTCACTTTGTGTCTCTGTGTCGTATTTTGGTAATTCTCGCAATATTTCAAACTTTTTCATTATTATTATATCTGTTATGGTGATCTGTGATCCGTGACCTTTGATGTTCCTATTGTAATTGGGCATTGTTTTAGCAATAAGGTATCTTTTAATTAAGGTCTGCACATGATTTTTAGACATATTTTCGCACACTTAATATTGACTATAGTATAGTGTAAATGTAACTTTTATATGCACTGGGAAACAAAAACATTCATGTACTAGCTTCACTGTGATATTGGCTTTATTGCAGTGGTCTGTAACCAAACCTGCGATTTCTCCCGTACTGTACACCCAGTGGTATATGAAAATCACAGAATTCCTGATGTTCCTTCATAACTTGCAAAGTGAAGTCTGAAAACAATGCAGTGAGGAAGGAAATAAGAAACGGCGTCATCCCATTAAGATGATTCACGCTGACAGAGACTTGCAATCAGAGCGACATGCCCGATGGAAGAGGAAAGCAAGCCTGCACTTATTCCATGGATGACTGTGGCAGGCAAGTGAGAGACGGTCATCAGATAGGTGAAGTGACGCCTAAGACCAAGCGCCCAGATCTGTCCGGACTCTGCGTGGCTGGGGCTGCTCACCCAGTCACAAAGCAGCCATCAACCAATGGAGCTTAAGCGCCCTCACTTACGACCATTTCAAAACCAGGATCCTTTCTGTGACAGACACGAGTTCTCTCTCAGGGGCAGTAATCTAAGAGTTCTCCTGTCACACTTCACTGCTATCCCCTGGGGCAAGCAGAGTATCTGAGACTCATCATCTACAAAATGGACAATGGCTAAACCGTAACAGCTTCAGTCCATCTGGGTTCGACTAGATTCTGAATACAGCCTCTCTCAGTCAACGTTACTTTCCCCCCTAGCCCACCCACCTATTCCTCTGTGCCTGCAGTTTTGTTTGCCTGATGTGCAATTTTCCCTAATTATCTTGTCAAGAGAGATACTGGAATACTTTTTACTGACATATGATAAACACGAAAACCTCCCTCTTCAGTAAGCTACAAGGTACCAAGATCTTTCATAGATGCCAGTAATTGATCACCCATTTTAATAGTTCCCACTGAAAGATGCTGTTATCTTCCTTTTGGAACAAGAAATGAAATCTCTGCTTAGAAAACAATTCCAAAGAACCCACATTCAAGAGAGTAGGAAGAAATACCAAGAAGCTACTGTGGACTTTTCACTGCTCAAATCAATGGTTACTCTTAAAAACTGCTTAAGTGGTTTTTCTAAGCTTTAGCTATAAGGCAACTTATATATATATATGTATATATATATACATATATATATATACACACACATATATAAATATATATATACACATATATATATATACACACACATATATGTAAGTATATATATGGTGCAAATTTAACTTTCAGAGATTAACTACAAGAAGAAAATTAGCATTAGTTGTACTAAAGGCACAAGGAATAAGTTATTAGTACTAATCCCATGATTAAGGGATTCTGTAATGGCTTCGAGTTGTCAATCAGCCAAAACTGTGATTCAAGAACAGCATGAATCGAAAGGACTTATATTCATGGAGGGAAACACATTTATTTAAATGCACTTAACTTTACTCAATGTGAGACTGAGTGATAATACTGATACAATTCCATGAGTTGACTGCAGAGTAGAGAAAGAAGGCGAGAGGGAGAGAGCTCCTGGGAGAGGCTGGAGAGGGCAAAGGGGTGGGGTCCACTGGTCCACACAGTTCAGATGCAGAAACTTCTAAGCATTTCCCCCAAAGACTAACCCTAAAAGTGTGAAGATACAGAAATCCACATGAATGACCGTGACCATGGGTGAATAGGCCTCCACCACCGATTCCCGTGGGAAGACACAACTCTACCCTCTAAATCACAACTACCCCGACCTGAGGGAAAGAGTCCAGGATATCTGCCACACAAATGCCTCAGAAAGGAACTTGACGTCGCAGGCCTGACCTGCAGTGCTGCCTGACAGCGGAGTATGTGACTATGCGGGGGAAACATGGTAAAAACAATAAAATCATGGCCTTTTCCAATTTTTCCAACATTGTAGCCAAGTGTCTTTGCAAACCAAACAATGAACTCTAACTTTGCAAGGTCACCTACACAGCTGATGAGAGAATCAATAGTGAGTACCTTGGAGTCTGTTTCTTGTCACACTAATACTTGGTGAGTTCCTCTGTGGGACGTTTTCTGTGGGCAGAGTGGTGACTACGCTTCGTCTCCTCCATAAGGACGACCCTGACCCCTTAAGCCTTTCCATTTCTCATAAAATGTCAACTCCGACTGGTTTACGTAGTCTCGTATTATCACCTCTCCAACAAAACAATACTTTAAAAGGCACCGTAGCACAGAAACAGCAATAGGTATCGTTTACTGAACACATCTTATACGTTAGGTACCGTGTCATCTCATTTAATTCTCACAAAGCAGGTATATTATAACTGATACCACACTGTCCTGAAATATAATTGTTAAAAAATCAGATTTGCAATGTTAGGCTGATAGTGGCCAGAGGGTGAGTTCAGTAAAGTAAATCTGGTCTGTTTCCAGAATTAACAATAGCAACTACTTTTTTTTTTCCTTTGAGCATCTAATACACATCAGGCATTTTGTATAAATCTCTCAAATCTCAGAGCAATTCTGCAAAATGGAATAAGGATACTCATTTTGCAGAGGAGGAAACGTAGGAATGGAGGGATGAAACAACTTGCCCACCACGAACACACCAGAAGGAGGTCACAGAGCCACGATTTAAACCCAGACCTGAAGGGTCCAAAGACTGTGCACTTTCCACAAGACGGAAACAGGCCCCAAATGCATCTTTCTGCTTATTACATTTTGTGCCAGTGTCAGGAACTGTTTCCTATCTGGGGGAAAAGTGGCCTTAAGAATCACAACACGGAAAGGAAGGTTGCAGATACATGGAAACAATTGCTTCCATTTTGGTGATGGTAGTAATTAGTTCTTCCATTTTTAGGACTGGAAGATTTCTTCTTATGTACAATGCAAATCACAGCCTCGGTCATGATCAGGATCGGGGTCCTTTAGGCCAAAGAAAGGTCAAAATTTTATCTATGGCTCAATTTTAAAAAATAAGTAAGACCTATGACCTGAATTTCTACATTCAACCTTCCTACTCTAAATGGATTTTTCCTGGTTTGAATTTTTACTTATCTTCTTTCTTTTTCAATGTTATAACATACTTTTAAGAAGCTAGGTTGCCTTAAATCCCCCCTCTACACACCAAGTGTCATCAAACTCCTGAACTAAGTCAAGAAGAGAAGGCCAGAATTGAGAATTCCTCACCATGTGACAATCTGGACACAAACCTGCCTATCAGCAACAGCTACCATCAGGCAGAGGCTGGGCGTCGCTTCGGTTTCAGCGCAGGAAAAGGCAGACGCGTTACGGTTCATTCACCTCCGCACAGCTACAGCACGCTCTCGCCTATCCTTATACTTGAGACCAAAAGAATCCTACCAGAGAATGTGAAACCGACTGTGCAAAACAGCACAGCACAGCACAGTCAGAGTCCCTTCCCAGGGGCCTGAAAGAGGCAGCACTGAACTAACCAGCAGAGATGAAGAGGTATCACGATCTGCCACCCAAGCAAAATCACTTGGATAATTAATCCCCTGGGTGATGGAAAAGTACCTACTAGAGTGAAATGAAAATGTAGGATGGATGGCCGTCAGTTCTGCTGTTTAAATAAGAAGGAACAGGTGGCGTGTTATCAAGGCGGACGATGAGAGGTACTTCTGGCCCTTATGCAGGCCTTTGATCGCCAGGCTCCATGCGCTCCAGCCACAGAGGCGTTCCGTTCCTGTAGTTACTCAAAAATGCCAAGAACGTCCCTGTCCCAGAAATGCCTGAAATGCATCCCCTCTGCCTGAAATGCCTTTTCTTCCACTCTCCAGTCGTGAGCTCTTTTGACGTCCACGAGAGGCCTTTCCTATCTGCTCCTTGTGCATTTCCTTTATGGTACTTATTATGACCAGCAATTTATGTTTTAGTTGTTTTTAACTGTGTGTGTGTGTGTGTGTGTGTGTGTGAGATGGGGGTCTCCCCAGTTGGCAAAGGATATAAGCTCTATAAAGGTAAGGATGCGTCTGTCTTGTTCAGCGTTTAAACCTATGCTTGGAACACAAAGGTACTAGGAAAACGATAATAATAGTATTTAATGAATTAACAAATGTGGTACTACTGTACCAGCTAGAAACATCCTCTGCCATTCCAAAATGATCCCATATTCAAAACTTAAAGACACGCATGGAGTCAGCAGAACTGGCAAGAACAGTAACAAGGAATAATCTCGACAGTATTAAAGAGCCGCCCGGCTATACACTTTCCACAGATTTTCTCTAATCTCTACAACCACACCAGCGGGGGTGGTGGTCCCCTTAACAGAGAAAACCGTGACTCCAGAGGATTAAGAGACGTGCCCAGGTACGCAGCTGGGGTTACGGGCAGCAGGGCTGGATCTTGAAATGTGGCCTGACTCCAGAACCCATGTCCTCACTGGTGGTTACTGTTATCTGTAAGATGCACCAAAGTGTCTAGAACAGCCTAGAGGTGCAGATGGCTGTGAAGGCTGCAGTGAGTGAGAAATCAGCCCTGAGCTCAGGGAGCTGAACACGCCCCGGGAGAACCAGCGTCCGCCAGAGGGAGCCGACGCCAGGTGTACACAGCCGCTCAGAGCCGTCACTGATGTTGAAAACTACCAAAAAAAAGAAAGAAAATGAGGAAGAATAAGGGGAAAAGGGAGACCAGGAACTCAAGTTTGGGTGTTTACGACCATTATCTCCTTCTTAAAGGAGTGAAATTCCAGGAATAAACTACCATTAATTATGGATCATGTGTCAGGTACTGTAGGTTTGATATTTCACCAGGAAGTCATTTAATTTTTATGACACCTCACTTAGAGTAAAGGAAAATGAGTTTCAGAGAATTGAATTCTCTTGTGCAGGGACACACAGCTGGAGAGACACAGGATCTGCTCTCGGTTTCTTGATTGGAAGGCTTCTGCTCTACTGCACAATGCTGCCTCACCCAACCTGTGTGTTTGCTTATCTGTACATTTGGTGAGATGAGGAAATACCTCCAAATTCAACCAAGAGGAAGGAGAATGTAAAATTATAGGAAAAAAATCAACTTCGGGGGGAAGATGGCTTTTATAAAGGAACAGTAATACAAAACCCTAAGGTACACAACATTATTTTTCTTGAAGCTCTGACCTATTAACTTCCCATTGGCATTGACTCAACAAGTAAATACTGGGCAATTTCTATTGTACTAACAAGGCTGATCTTTAATACCTCTGTTACTAAGCCGGACTGAATAGGAAGGCAAACAACAGGCTTTTAAGTAAAGACCATGAAGCACCAAACGCCACTTGCTAAATCAATATTAGGTGTTTTGTCACTCGCAAGTAATAACAAAACAGGAGGTAATGATGTCCTGCTTTTGTAATTTCCGTGCGTCTGTATAATCACACCACTATCAGGTACAATGATACGCTGGGAACAGTCTTGCACGTTACTGGAGTGCCTGATAATTTATAATATATTCCGAGACCAATGGAGCATCCTGTTTGTACAGATATGACAACCTTTTATGTAACATTCAACGAAAGGAAAAAGATATTTAATAAAATGCCAACAGTTTTTTACGCTAATATGCGTATAATAAGAAACATTTATTTGAACATATTTCTATGCCTCAAAAATGGTACAGTCAGTACAATACTTATCATAGAAAACACTATTACCCATGTAGCAATTTCATAAATACTAAAACGTAGAGGGTAGAATTTCAAAGATATTAATAAAAATTAAAGATGATGAATTATAAGCAGGTCCTGACCATTCAGTACCACCCCCACTTCTTGAAACTATTCCTTCCCATGGCTTGCTGAGAACAAGAGCCCTTCCTCTCGACTGCTCTTTTTGTCCCTTCTGCTAGCAGCTCTTCCTCGATCACTAATTGTGGAAGGGCCCCGAGGTGTGTCGTAAGTCTTTCTCCTTTTCTCATTCTATGTTCACCACCCAAAGCACACCCACAACATAGCTTATTTATCACCTATGTGCACGTGGCTCCCAAATGAGTATCTCCAGCTCCACCTTCTCTTTTGAGTTCCAGATCTATAAGATGCACTGTCTACTTGACCTTTCCTCTTGGGAATTTCAATGTGTGTAACTTTTCCATTCCTTTGCCTCTTCCTCACCCTCCCCTGAAATACCTTGTGTCCTTAACTAGTGTCTTCTGTCCCAAATGATGTCACTGTCCAAAAGGCAGACCAAGTAAAATCCTGGAGATAATTCTTGACCCTTCTCCTTTCACTCACCTTCACAGCTAGTTTATTCTTATTAATCGATTCATTTATTACCATTTATTTCGCCTTCCAGGTACCTCTGAAACCCACTCTCACCTCTCCTGTACTACCCCAGGCTACGGTCACCCGTCCTGCAGCCTGTTGCTATCGTAGCTCCCGAACTGGTCCACATGCGTCTACGCCGGCCTCCCTGAACTCTTTCCTCAACAAGGTCGTCATAGTGATCTTATCAAAATGCAAATCTGATCACATTACCTCCCGCTCTTCTACCAGCATCTTTAAATACCCTCCTAGTGCTCTTAGGAAAGAGCCCACAGCCCTGGATAGGGCCTGTACGGTCTGGCTGCGAGGTCTGGCTTCCCGGTTCTCAGCAGCCCCATCTCAGTCCGCGCTCCACCGACTCTCAGGGCGTCACCACACTACCCATCTGTCAGGCTCACAGACATCATGTTCCATCCTGTCAAAGGGCTTTTGCACTCAACTGTTTTGCCCCCCTAGAAAATGCTTCCCATCTCCTCGTAGTGTACTTAATTTTGAGTCACTATTTAGGTCTCAGCTCAAGAGTTATTTCTTCAGGAAAGCCTTCCCTAACTATGCCAAATCCCCTATTTGGGCTCTCTTACACAGCGCCTATCACAGCTTTAATTTCACATTTGCTTATGTCATTATGCAATTATAATCTGTCTCCCACCGTAGACCAGGAGTTCCAAGACAGCTGAAATTTACTGACTATTGTAACCCAGTCCCTAACACTGTTCCTAGTACACAAGGGATTGTCAATAAACATCTTCGCATAAATGAATGAATTCAAGTCTCAAACTCAGGACTATTATTACTGAAAAACAAAAACTAAGACTACCGTTAGCATATTGGTATGTCAGAGACATATGAAGAGAGACTGTACAAAGACACTGGTGTACTACAGCTCAAAAGGAAAAGTGAAATTGAACAGAATGACTTCAAGTCTCCTTTAAAATAGACTCTGAAAAGAAAGACATGGAAATAAACTTGAGTAAGAGTTGTGTGCTTACCCACTGTCGGTGAACAGGAACTCCAGATGCGTCATGAAAACTTCCCAACAGGAGACACTGTAGCGCTGGGCCAGAGAAAGAGCAATGCTGTAGACGTTCTCCTCAAGCGTCCTTCACGAATGCCCATCGGCCAGAGGGAAGGGGGAGGAGAGGAACACATGACGTTATTCAGCAAAGAAGACGCTCATTAGTACTGCTCTCCAGCTGAGAGGGGTGCAGCCAGCACAGTCCTTAATAAGACATTTCACAGTAATTCAGGAAAAGTACACCGAAGGAATTTTAATGCTCTTTTTTCCTCTGTGGTGCACTGCAATTGACCAAGGAATTGTCTAGATCAGTGGCCCTCAGCCGAGGGTGATTTCGTCCCCCAGGGGACATCTGACAGTGTCTGGAGACATTTTTGATTGTCACGGTGGCTGAGGAAAAGGAGAGAGCTGCTGGCATCTAGCAGGCAGAGGTCAGGGAGGCTGCCGACCGTGGTACAGTGCTCAGGACAGCCTTTCCCACAGCAAAGAATGGCCCGGCCCAAAATGGGCTGAGGTCAAAAGAGTCTCACCTAGATACCAGAGCCTACGGCCACAAAGCAGTGGAAAGGAGATGGATCCTTACCCTACAGATAGATATTATCTGAGGAAGCACGGTTAGTCACTCAACACATTTCTGTTTTCTACACTGGGCCGGCTACTATGCTAGCTGCTGAGGACATAAAAACAAACAAGATATTTCTTGAGGAACTTACAGCCTAATGGAGGATGTGAAGTGTGAAGCAGGAATCAACCAGAACGGGGGGAGAGCTAAAAGAAACGCTACAGAATTCTGCGAGGATGGAGACGAGAGAGTGACCAATCTGAGCTGAAGATCGGAGAGTAAACAAGGATTAAATAAGTAGAGGCTGTGAAGAGGGAGAAGAGACAGATGGGCTTCTGACAGAGGAAGCAGAAGGTGAGGTGGTGTCACACCACGACCATACAAGGACCTGCATCTTGTCCTGTAGGCAACGGAGGGTCAGTGGAAAGTTGAAACCAGGGAATGGTATCATCAGATTTGAGAATCTCTAGGCATATAAGGAATTCTGGTCCAGAGCACCTACATAAAAGCCATGTTGGTAAGACTACTGCAAGACCCCTACTTCCCAGAAGTGGAGGAAATATAAGGATGGAATTCTTGGTTAGAAGAATGGTGGACAAAACCACAGAAACGGGAATGAAATACCTGTTATCATTAAGTAATACTGCTAAGACTGTACTTACCCCAGCTAAGGAAACCAGGACATCTATACATTTGATCAGCCTGGAGTGGGCAAATGTTTTCTGCGCAGAGCTCGAGAGTAAATCCTTTAGGCTTTACCACCATACAGTCTCTGTAGCATATTCTTCTTTCTATTGCTTTTTATTCTTGTTTTTCCACAAAGCTTTAAAAATGTGAAAAACATTCTATGCTCATAGACTATAAAAAAGAGGCCAAGGACTGGGTTAAGTCTGTCAATACCTGCATTATTAGGTTAACTGTCAAAAATGACTTCTTGGGCTTCCCCGGTGGTGCAGTGATTAACAATCCACCTGCCAATGCAGGGGACACAGGTTCTGAGCCCCGGCCAAGGAAGATCCCATATGCCGCGGAGCAACGAAGCCCGTGCGCCACAACTACTGAGCCTGCGCTCTAGGGCCCGCGAGCCACAACTACTGAGCCTGCATGCCACAACTAGAAGCCCGCACGCCTAGAGCCCGTGCTCCTCAACAAGAGAAGCCACCGCAATGAGAAGCCCTCGCACCGCAACGAAGAGTAGCCCCCGCTCGCCGCAACTAGAGAAAGCCCGCACGCAGCAACGAAGACCCACCGCGGCCAAATATAAATTAATTAATTAATTTAAAAAAAATTTTTTTCTTAAAGTACTTACTGAATACCAATATCCACGTGATAGATGAGAATTCCTGGTGAACAGGGACCATTAGTAGCTCACTCTTCCCTTTGTGGGAGTCGGGCACAGTGCCTGACACCAGGTACATGCTCATTAAGCATTCACACCTTTATTATCTGATAAAAGTGGGAAGTAAGCAAACTATACTCTGTTCTCCTCAAAGTCACCCTAACCGCTGAGAATGTAATAACTAAGATACACAGACAACAAAGGACAACTATAGTGGACTCACAGAAAACAACTGCCATTAAAGTGGACACACAATTAGGGAGAGAATAAAGAATGGTCACATTTGAAGGTGGAGCTGCAAAACAGAAGGAAGCAGGTCCTCTGAGGATTCTTGTATGTGAGACGCTAAAATGCCATCTCCAAATCAGAACTGCTAACTCAGAAAACCCATAGACACTTTGAGACATTTTAGACAAGCCATCTAAAGACTGCTGTATATTTTTCTAACCAAAGGATTGCGGAGAAGATTCTATTATATATTTATCGAAAGCATATATCTGTCCTCTAGGACATAGTTCAAATAGCAAATGCCAGCTGGATACTTAAAAAGAAAAGACAAAGACCAAGCAAAATATTTGTAATTGATGATGTAAGGCAAGCCTTAACAACTTTTATTCTGCACAGTAACCTCTCTTCTAAGAAACCAAGAGCATGGCACCAAGGATTACCAAATGCCCAAAGAAAAAGCCCACTGGACTTGGAAACAGGAAGCCCAGGCTCAACTCCTAGTTGTGTGACCTTGAACAATGCTTTAAAGCGCCGTGGTTCTCAGATTCCTCTTCCAAAAGCAAGGAGGTTGGATTAAATTATCTCTTTGGTCACTTTCAAATTGGACATTAAATGAGCCTATGAAATTATGAACGTCCAGGAGAACAGAGGGGAAGAGAAAAAAAAAATTCTGTATTTCTCTTCTTAACTTAATTCTGCTATAGGTTGTTCCTACTCTCTCGCTTTGATCTCTTTGTTCCCCGCCTCCCTCTAAAGAGAATCTGGGGTGTCTTCTAGTAGGAAAGAAGCCCAGGCTAATATAAAACTGTTCCAGAGTACCAAGGTTACTTTGCCACTTTCTTTAAGATTTAAGAATAAAGATGAAAAATAGCATGTATCACTACCATAACCAAGCCTATCTTTGTAATTTTCAGGTAACTTATCAGGAGAGAGAAATAATCGTTCAACGTAAGCACAGTTTAACCTCGATTCAAGGGCTGGAAGCCTAGACTGAACTGCACACCAATGCTTCCTTGAGAATTCAATCAAGCAGTGTGGGGAGGGCACATGGTGTTGAAGATGTGATGCCTCTGGCATGTGGCAGGTCAAGGTTAAAGTCACAGCTGTGACCTTTACCACCTATGTAAACTTGGGCCACTTACTTTATATCAATAAGCCTCACGTTCTTTAGCTATAAGATGGGGATAACAACATGTTACGTCATAGGGTTACCTTTAAGGATTAAAAGATGTTTATAAAATAAAGTTTACAGAGCACCTAACACAGTTCCTGGCCCATGATAAGCACTCCACAAATTGCGGCGTTAAAAACAAAACACACCTCTAACTTAATGACCACTGTGGGTGAACACACTTAAAAAAAAATTTTTTTTTCACTTTCCCACCGTTTGACATGTAATTCTCATTTGATCTGAACTCATCTGATCGTAAACAAAAAATGAAGACGAGTATTAAAACCAAGGAGAATTCCACCCCTAGAAAGGGACCTCCCCAACCGTACTGCCATCTCACACAAGGGCTCGCTTTGAGCGGTAAGGGACAAAGGAAAATATGGCAGCTGCTACAGGCCTCGAACAAGAGAAAGTGCTCAAGTGGTTGGCTCTTCTTTCTCTAGAAACCCAGGAGAGATAAAGGTGTCCCGGACCCGTAACACTCAGTGTCTCCTCTTGTATTAAGTCAACGGTACCTAACTTTTAACATACTGAGGAAATTAAACGGCCGTGTAGTAGCAAAGTGAGATTCTAGCCAGGAATAAAAGGGAATCTTGTTTTTAAATTTCTATAGTAAGCTTGACACTTTTCACCCCTGATCACACTCTGTCACCTCTAACATGGTACTGGTATTGGATTATCAACATCATAGGAAGCTTTTTAAAATAATTCCCATCCTTACGACTTAAATCTGCAGGCTCAAGATACTGTCTGCATCACTAATCCATTCGGGAAGACACACACACCCCCCTCACAGGACAGGAAGAAGTAGGGGAAAGTCCTGTTCACAGCCGCCATGAATGTGCATCTTCAGACGACTGTGATTAATAGTCCTGATAACTCAACGTGTGCTTGTGCGTTTTAAATCCATCCCTTTATGAGACGAAGGAATCCCTTACTCTGCCAGACCGAGGATGGTTTCCCGTTTGTACTGGTCATCTGCAGTAAACCGCTGCACGTCCACGCCCTTGCGCAGGCCCTGGAGGATCTGAGCCTGAGTGAAGTCCAGGAGGCGTTCGTTGTAGTACTGTAACTGCTTGGTCAGTGCAGCGAGCTCCTCGGGCCAGGCTTCCTGCCCATATCGAGTCACATGCCTGGTGACCATCTTGATTAGCTCTTTGGGATCGGCCTATGAGTAACAAAAAGACTAATTAAAAAAAAAAAAAAAAGTAACAATGGGAGGAAGCTCGCGTCTGCCGGGCACCTGTTTGACCCTTCACACGGCTGCCATGTAATCGAGGCTGAAAACCACCCCGGGGAGTGAATTGCAGAGGCAGCACTTTCTGCAGACCACAAAGACGGGACCCAGAACGGACTCTAGCAGCGGGTTTCTGGACTCCCGCTCTGCTCTTCCACCTTAAAAATCTCCACCCGCTTACAGAATAATGTATGCTTGCTTTTCCAACTACCAGCATCCTATACCAGATCTCTTCTCCAATTATCTGATCGTTTATAATAATTCACCCTGGAAGTAATTTTTTTCTTTTTTTCCACTGTTGTGGCCTCTCCCGCTGCGGGGCACAGGCTCCGGACGCGCAGGCGCGGCGGCCACGGCTCACGGGCCCAGCCGCTCCGCGGCACGTGGGATCCTCCCGGACCGGGGCACCCGCGTCCCCTGCATCGGCAGGCGGGCTCTCAACCACTGCGCCATCAGGGAAGCCCTGGAAGTAATTTTTATCATCACTGACCCTAGATGAATTTTCTTTGGACCATCTAAGTGTTCTCAATAACAAAGAGCTGCAGTTCAATGATTCCACGAGAAATGCCTAAATAGCTAAGTAGAAGAATGTTTTCTCCAGGGGTAAGTGAGGGGCAAAAACCCCATCCCTGTTCCTGAAATCATAAATTTTCCTAGTTTCGTAAGAAAGTATGCAACCAATTTTTACACTGCTCCTTAAATCTAGCAGCTTCTTTAACAACAATGCAATTATTCCAACAGAACAGCTGACAGGAAAGGAAAATAAGTGGTTAACCGACCGCATTTATTTATATTAAAGTTGGTCCAGGTGTCAACAAAACCAACAGCAATGCAGCCATGATTCTGGAGTTACCGAATATGTGAACAACGTGAACTCAATCCCTCCCAATTTCTGGGAAAATATGGCGCATATTTTAACACAGCAAGTTAGGAAGAAAACTCCAGAAGTGTACCTTTGGTTCTCAGAAACACATCTAATTACTGTAAACCACCAGCATTTGTAACGTGTAAGCCATTATTCTGAGCTACACATGAGATTAGTCAATGTCAAGTCCATATTACCTAACCTAGCCTGACATTCTCTCATGATCCTATTAAGGAACAATCTGGGAGTGCCCATAAAAACCAATTAAAGAAATCTTCTTGGATTCCAGAGGGCGGATTTAAGAAAAAGTCAACCTTACTCAATTTTTCCCCTACCCCTAGGCAGGCACTGAGTCCTACTCTCAAAAACCACAGATATGTGTCTCACGTCAGAAGCCGTGGGTTTGAAAACTAATGCTCCGAAGTAAGCAGCTATAAGACCGTCTGTCATTCATTCAACAAGTATTTTTTTGTGCACCTATTATGTACCAGGTGATGTACTAAGATGCGACCCTTTCTTCCGAGAATCCAGTCTATGAGGAGAGACAATCAAGCAAGCGGTTATAAAATGGTGTGATACAAGTAAGCACCGGGGGCTCTGGGAATACAGAGGAGTGGGACTTGGGCACGTATCAGGGAGGTCTTCTCGGAAGAGTTGATTTCTAGGCTAACTGCTCAGGTACCAGAACAGGGAGACAGATCCTGCTAAAGGGGAGAGTACGTGCTCAGCCCGGATGGCCACGACCTGACGGGAAGACGGAGTGAATAAAGCTGATCTAACTGCAATCGGAAGTGATCTGGGAATAAGCTGCGTACGCCCGGTACTTCTGGCAACGGATACAGGCGAAGAAGACCCCATGCCTCAGCCCTCAGTGCCTCTATGGCTGTCACTTAACCCAACCCCCTCCTACTTACGGACTGAAGCCCTGAGCCCCCCCCCCCCGAACCGCCCACCGGGGCGAAGCCCCCTCCGAAGCTGCCTGGTATAGGGATGCTGCAGGGGACCAGCCAGCCCGTCGTCCACCCCTGCTCCGCACCCCGGTGTGCTCTGTTGCTGCCTGCTCTTCTCACACCTCATCCGATTAGCGCTTTCCTGCCTAGGAAGAGAGAGCGCAGGAGCTAATGTCCAATGATCAGGGTTTCAGGGCAGCAGGAGAGCTCTTCTGTAGCTCTTCCTCCAGGGAACTCTTTGGGTCGGTTTTGCGCTCCACCAGCAAACCCACGCTCATCAAAACTGTGAGGAAGGCTTCTTTCCATATACACTCTGACCCTGTGGTTTCAGGCGAAAGTCCTCGGGCTCCAGTTGCCCGACGCGCTTTGAGGGAGAGCCTACAGCCAGGCCGTCCATCTCTGAGTGACGTCCACCCCCACGCATGCAATCGACCACCCCCCTCGCCCAAGGGCTGCTCACAGCTATTGCTCCACATTCGCTTTTCACTTTTCGCTTTCTGGCATCTCAAGGACTCGGTCTCTGTATTGGGAGAGTGGACTCTATATGTGATCTCATTTCTATTCTCTTTGTATTCAAATACTATTTAAGAAACAAATCCCCAAACCAGGTAGAGAGTTAAGCTCCAAAATGGCAGCCATAGAAATAATGAGCATAATTGCTAATACTGATATTTACATTGGCTTTTCTTTATCTTATAGAGAGTTTCAGGTCTCCACATACAACCTTTATTTTCATATGTGGCAAAAAATACCTTTCCTCTCCTTTTGCGAATGAAGAAAATGGCATGGCAGAGTGTAATAAGCGTGGACACAGAGAAGTTACTACCTAGATGACCTTGTGCAAGTTACTTAACAACTGCAAATTTGATTGTCTCATCCATAAGATGGCAATATATATAGCTTGCATGGTTTCACAAAGCCTAAGAGACCACACACACACACACACACACAAACACACAAAATACACAAACCAAGACCTGGCCTTTAGCAGGTGCTCCAAAAATGAAAGGGATTATGGAATTTACTCAAAAGTATGCACCAGTTACACTTTAACTGTACCTCTACTGCATACTTTACATTGCCTTCTCTTGTAAGTATTAAAACACAGCTTCCAGCAGGCAGAGACCATGGGTACTTAGTGGATTTGTCTTTCCTAGAGCACATTAGGGTTTCTTGAACAAATCAGGTGTGGAGTAAAACGGAGACACACTGAACAGCAGTTGTAGCTTTTAAGTTAGTAATACTAGTTTATATTCCAGATCCTTCATTTAGCAGAGATGCAGTTTGGGGCAAGTTGTATCATGTCTCTGTTTCCTCATCTATAAGAGAGTCACCAAGCACACCATCCTCGTGGCTTGCTGGGAGGCACAAACAAAATATTTAAAAATGTCCTTTTCTCTCTTATTATATGAAAGCAAACTGGGCCCAGAGCTTACTCCCAAGAAACTAAAACGAGTGATTGTCAAAGATGTACACATAAACAACTCACAGAAGGCACCTGAATATAAGAACCATTATAGAAACACAAACAAGAACGCTGGAAACTCCTTAGAGGGAGCAATGGACACTCCTGACTCTTCTGGGGCTCAGTTTCTTCAGATGTAGAACAAAGGAGTAGTACAAGATGATCACCTTTCTAAGGCTAAAATCCTATGAATGTATAAGAATTCAATCACGAAAATAAAACAAAACCTTGTAAATCCCTCCAGGTGTGGAACTGGGGAAGTTCTACATCTCACCTCATTGATGCCTCCACTAAACATCAGAACAGACTTCTTTGTTAAAAATACAATTTCAGACCAACAAATTATAACCAGTAGGTCCCTACACAGTTTAAACAACTTTCATCCCTTCTCCTTTACTAAGTAGAAATTGTCTAGCCCCTCTGAATAATTTTTACTTCACATTCTCTGTGCATCAGATGTGTTCACTTTTCTAAGAAACATTTAAGAACAAATACCTAGTATTTCAGTCTTTGGTATGGAACAGACATAGTGCTAAATATACATGAACTGAATCTCATTTAATACTAACAATCTTGGGGGACCAGAGTCTACTAGTACCATCCTCTTTAAGATGGGTAAGGAGGTGAGTAGCTTGACTAAGGCCATTTAGGGTTGGTGGCAGGGCAGGATATGACTCCCAGGCATAACGTCGCCCAAGAAGCAGCCTTTTATATTTGTTGTACAGGGAGGGGTATCTCTGAAAATTATAAGACTCTTGACAAGATCAATGTACACATAGTTCCCACCAAATGTAAATGAAATTTGGCATTTGAGTCCTTTTACAGATGACCAACTTTCAATGATGGACTTAATGCTGTCATTGTGTATTACATCAGGACTGACCTATTTTTAACACACACATTCTCCCTTTCATCCCTTTCACACACATACACACATGTGTAAATACAAATGGTCACAGAGGACACACCATGGCAGGTGTTCAACTGGAGATCCTGGTTTCAGCTGTGTTTCCAGGCATTCTGTCTTCTCTAAGAATAACGGAGAGAGATTTAGAACAGAGAGAATTCAGAATATCGTTTTCTGTTCAACCTCTTGATATAAATATACCTCCTTTTAAATTTCCATCCCAATAAGGTGGTGAAAAGGGGCATTCGATTAATTCCTTGATGATAGGTCTTCAAGGTTATGGATCAAACATTTGTTAAATGTGTAGGAATATTTTCAATACTTTGATTTATTGGGTAAAACATAATACTAATCCTTTCAAAATCTTCCCCAAACAAAGAACATTAGCTATGAGGAAAAAACACAGGAATTGGCATCGAAGAACCTGGATTGCTGGCTCCTCCTTGCTGGGCGTCAGGTTTTCCATTATTAAAATGGAGGCAATTTCTCTCTGACAGACTCTTCCCAGAGACTGAACGAGAGGAGATGGACGGGCATGTTGTCAGTTCCGGCTTTCCATGCAAATTTCCCGTCTTACCATCATCACTACTAGTTTCTAACCCTTCCTTCAGGAACTTTACTTCCTTCATGATTACTTCCAATGTACGATTTAAATTTTAATAATAATTCTTCCCCTGAGCTTATCACAACTTCTCTAAAAATATTCCCAAAGCATCCTCTACTCAGCCCAACACTTCATTTCATACATTCGTTCGTTCACCACACAAGTGCACCGCATTAAAGCTTCTAAAGCACTTTCGCATGATTTTCATTTGACCCTCCCACCAACCCAGTGATGGGCACAGGAGACTGCTGTTGCTGTTTTACAGATGCCAACCTGCACGGCAGGCATCCTGAGCTGGGGCCCTGCAGCGAGGAAGTGAGCCCAGCCCTCCGGCCCCTGGCCTCGTGGGCGCCCCACTCCATCAGCCCTTCCTCCCTGTCTTGCCGGCAGGGCTCCCTCAATGCTCCACACCCGGCCGCACACCTGAAGCCGCGAATTTCTGTGTGCAGAGTATATTCAAACCTCTCTCCCTCTCTTTCCCACCTAATTTCAATGATATGATCCATGGGTGTGAAAGCTCCCGGCCTCTAGGAAACTTTTGAAGGACTTTATGGGTAGCTTCAGAATCTCCCATATTCGGTATCAAAAAGATACTGCAGGGGCTTCCCTGGTGGCGCAGTGGTTGAGAGTCTGCCTGCCAATGCAGGGGACACGGGTTCGAGCCCTGGTCCGGGAAGATCCCACATGCCGCGGAGCAACTGGGCCCGTGAGCCACAACTACTGAGCCTGCGCGTCTGGAGCCTGTGCTCCGCAACGAGAGAGGCCGCGACAGTGAGAGGCCCGCGCACCGCGATGAAGAGTGGCCCCCGCTTGCTGCAACTAGAGAAAGCCCTCGCACAGAAACGAAGACCCAACACAGCCATAAATAAGTAAGTAAATAAATAAATATTTTTTTAAAAAAAGATACTGCAAAAACTGAAAACATAAAAAGGCATCAAAAATTTAAAAAGTGTAGAGAGTTAAATTACTCTAATTTTCCCCCCCCAAATTTGGCAATGCAGTTCTTCTATGGGGTGAAAAAAATACGATTTCTTTAAAGAATATGGTCAAGTCCCTGTAAAAACAAAATGTACATAAATATTTATGACACCAAAATGCTGGATGACTTCATCTACTACTTGCTAAAAGAGGTAATAAATCCATTCAGGCTTAATAGTCTCCATTTCTTGGTAATATTGTTTGGAAAGTTTTGAACAGGTGGTATGTTTCCCCTCTAGGGTTGTTATTTGCTTGAAATAATTTTCTACTTGGTATATTCAATTAGTAGCTTAAGAAAACACATTTTAGAAATAGTTTACCATAAAGTTTTGAATTTCATCCCCTGCTGGGTTTGCTTCTCTAGCATATAAAACTAAAAGACACGTTTCCATTTTTAACTGATTTTATTTTCTGAAACTTTTTAAAAAGAATGATAGAGAAATCACACTTCAAGATGCATTTACGTGGCGAGGGATAAACTAGGAGTTTGGGATTAGCAGAAACAAACTACTATATATAAAATGATAAACAACAAGGTCCTCCTGGATAGCACAGGGAACTATATTCAGTATCTTGTAATAACCTATGATGGAAAAGAATATGAACAAGAATATTTACGTATGTGTATGTATGTATGTACAACTGAATCACGTTGTGTACACCAGAAACTAACACAACATTGTAAACTAACTATACTTCAATTTTTTAAAAAAGATGCCTTTACAATAATTACAAAGGTAAGATATAAATGAAAAAAATTAAGATACAGAAAAATGTGTATAGTTTACTCATATTTGCATAAAAAATTATTATATAAATACGCATATCCATAAACTATTTCTGGAAGTAGACAAAAGGGAAATACTTTTTGTTTTACCCTATTTTCATCATTTGAGGATTTTTGGTCAAGTTAATTAGGACAAATACCAGAAGAGAAAATTCTCTGCAAGTGGCCATTTGCCAATCATCATTATGGGTCTCTAAAAAGCAACACGACCACCTAGTGGGCTGCTCCAAAGCACATCCAGGTTTGCCGCTGGGTGTGGCAGACTCGGGGCGTGCTTCCCGTCAAGATGCACATGCTTTTTATCAGAAATAACATCACAAATTATACCAGTACTTTTATTCAAACCTGGTAGTCTACCTAAGTTATCGTTCCAGCAGCTCAGAACTACAGGAGGTGGGAAGAGAAAATGTGCAAATAGAAACAAGCTGAACTGACAATGAAGTGGAAGCTAAGCTCCACAGAGAGTTATTATGTGTGGACAACAAATTGAAACCACTTTGATTTCAGTTTCCAGGATGATTCATCAGGAGTTTGTCACATCTAATTCCAGACCCAGCAGTGCCGTTTTATACAAGGGGAGATGCTGAAAAGACTCAAATAATGAGTCATTAGGTAATCGATGGACAACGCAAACATACTTAAAACATCCAGCTAACGTGCCCATCCGTGGGGGGTCAGGACTCGAAACTGTAAAACTGAAGGTTGTCTGAACCACAGGAGCTGGAATGATTCAACTTATTCACATGCCAATAAACAGTCACTGAGTAACTGCGGCGGGTGAAGTCCTGGGGACTCAGCGAAGACGGGATTCCTGCCCTCAACAAGGTGACCACGTGGCGAGAAGACAGACGTGCATCAGCTACCGTAGCCTAAAAGAACCACTCCAGTGGGTGTCTGGAGGAGAGCCGTGAAAGACGGAAATTAACTATACCACAACTTTTTAAAAAAAGATGCATTTACGATAATTATAAAGGTAAGATATAAATGGAAAAAAAAATTATTTCAGGCCGGTATCTGCTGAGGCAGCAGAGAAGGCTTCACACAGGAGGCTCTTTGGAGCCCAGACTTACCTATCTATAGTGGGAAGAAGGAGGAGGTATTTCAGGCAGGAGAATTACATCTGCACAGGCACAGAGGTGTGGGAATGGATGTTAAATTAAGAGAAATATACATTCTGAACAGCTGGAGCATAGACTGCAAACGAGCTAGCGTCAGGATCATGGCTGGCGGGGCGAGGAACAGCCGCCAGTTCTCTGAGGGGCTTCCCTGTCATACACAGGAGTGGAGAGTTTAGCCGGCAGCCACCGCAGAGCACGTGCAAACATCCTCCCGGGGACGACCGGCTAGGAACTGCGAGCCAGAGATCACTCAGGTCCTGAACACAGAGACACGCTGCTTCCGAAACAAAGCTAGGGCGGCAGCACATCCAAGCAAAAGGCAGGCGAAGACTGGGGTCCGGAGGTCTAAGTGACAGGTGTCACCTTCTCCCAGAGCAACCCGGAGCAAGTGACCGCATTTCTCTGTGTCTTCCTTTCTGCAACATGAGGCTGCTCGACAGATCAAGCGGGAAGGAATGTGAAAGGTACGAAGACAGCCAATGCCTTCCCAGGGTTAGGCTGACCTTCCTACCGTCCCCTGACGACTCCCGATCACAAGCCCCCACGAAGCCTGCCACTGTCACACCCCTCCCGACACCTTCCCAGCCAGAGAGAAGAGACCCCACCCGGTCACAATGAAGTCTGGTCACAGACTCTACTTCTATGCTTTTCCTCTGCAGTCAGGCAACACTTCCGGGCCTTGAATTTTATAGCGTGGCACTGTAATACTTTCTTCAATATTTTGTGAAAAAACACCACAGCACGTATGATGGGACAGGGATACCTCAGTTCCTCTGTGACAGATTCCGCCCCTCCATCTGGAACGTTCTTCCCCTCCATCTTTCTGGTGCTATGCTAGTCCTTTTCGTTACTCAAAGGTCACCTTCTCAATTGAGGTCTTTCCTGAGCCTGTTTAAATTGTATTCTGCACACACAGTCCTTAACTTTCTTCTTGTTTTCAAAGCTCTTATCATAATCTAATAAAAGTATGCGTTTCATTTACTTATTTTGTTTATGCTGCTCCTTCCTCAGTGGAATGTAGATCTGAAAAGGGCAACGGGTTTTACATATACTTTGCCCACGACCCTCTCCCCAGGATCGAGACCACTCCCTGGCATAAGTGGTCATCTGACAAATATTTGACAAACACACACATAATTCAATTATTTCATATGTACTGAAGAATTATTAGTTTTCAGTAATCCATCCAGGGAACATTTGTTTACTACCCTTGATATGTCAGGTCCTGCTCTAGGCAATGAGGAAAGCAATAAACACCACACAGACACTGGTCTCAAACAGCTCATTTTCTAGTGAGATGAGAGTAGACAAATTCAAGGTAATAGCGTATAAACGTTAGGAGGTAAGCAAAGGGCGGTACAAACGTGCGTAGAGGAGCATCCAACACAGCCTGGGAGCGCGACAGAATGCCAGCGAGTGGCAGGAACCGTGCCTCGGTGAGGTTAAGATCTGAACCAAGTGCTAAGCAAAGGAATGCTGGGGACACATTATAGGCGAAAGAGTACAACATACTGAGTGCCCAGAACAGAGAACACACGGGCTGGTTGAGAAATTTAAGCAGCTTGGTGCGGCTGGCATGAAGGAACATGAAGTTGCAGAAACAGACAGAGGCCAGGCCACCACCACTAGGGCAACAGGAAATCACGGAAGGATTGCAGACGCACGGGAGGATGACCAGACCTCCATTCTGGAAAGACTTCTCTGACAGATGCTTGGAAAAAGATGCCAAAGCAACAAAAAGGAAGAGACAATGATGTTTGATCGCATTTTTCACTCTTCATCTCACCCTTCAGACTAACAACCAAATGCTTTCCACAGAGTTGCCAAGAAGTCTCTGGAGAATCAGCTGGCTTGTGGCCTAGCCGTGTGCCATCCTGACGCTACCAGAGGGCACATGTGTTTCTCTCTGGAGCAGCTGAGAAGGTAGAAAGCACGTGTTGAGGCGTCACCGCTGGGCCACATGAACCCTGCCGGCTTCTATCTGCACTAGGCTTTAATGCTGCTCCCCGAAGCAGTGACCCTGACCAGCAGCTGCCTTACGCCACTGGACCCAGAGAGGGCACGGCTACAGGTGTCAGGAACCACGTCGCAGGGTGGGTGAGGACTCCGCCAAGGCCTCGGGTGAGGCAGGAGACCTCCAAGGGACATCTTCAAAGGAAAGAACAGGTTGACAGGAAAACGGTGACAGGAACAAGACTAAGAGCTAAAGGGCAGTGCTGGTGGGTTGGCATAAGATGAAAGGAAGAAACAGAAATTGGTGTAAAGGGTAGAAAAGGGCAGGAATCAGGTTTCATTATTCTTCACACTATAACACCAGGCTCTACGTCCTTCACAGCAGGCAGTCGATAAATGCTGGAACGATGAAAGGATGAGCAAAATATAAAGACCTGAAAACAAAACACTCATACTTTCTGTTGGGAACACAGAAGAAACCAAGATGGACACACGTTTACTTCTCACCCTCATCTTTCCGTGTTCTACTTCCTCTCTCTGCACGCTTTACTCACAGAAATCTTAAGTGGGTTTTCTTACAGGGTGACTTCAATATCTGAAGTAAGAAACAGTGACTGCCAGATATGAAAGCCGGGATGGAGTTTAATGGTTTTCTCCTACCTTACCTCTCTCAAAGACAGTTCAGGACTTGGGACTTTTAATTTTTGGTTCAAAGTAATTTACTATCGGGGAAAACAGGAAAAATCCAGACTGTACTAGAATTTCCCTTCAAGAGGACTACTTTAAATTTTTAGGTAATGAAACCGAAGATCAGGCCAAAATTGTGGCCCTGCAGCCAGCTCTTTGGCTTCTGCCACAGCCTGAACACGCGGTCTGTCTGGCGAGGGTTTCCAGTCCTCTCACCTGCAGCTCTTCTAATCCACCTTTATGTAACTGTCTCTCATGGATTTATGGTAAGTGGTGAGTTCACTGAGGTCAGACAGCCATAATCACCTTCTCATCTCAACACTCGCTCGGAGGCCACGGCACACATAAGGTGCTCGGGGCGGGGTTTAGGGCTAGACCAGCTGACCGAGCGGCCTTTCAATCCTCTGTATCCATGAAAGGTGGAACATGGTGTTGGGCCCGCAGTGTGACCTTAATACAGATTACACACATGGAAACAGTACATACTACGTGGGAGTCCTGAGCCAGTTATCCAGCACTCGTGTACAGACTACCGAAAAGATGAAGACATTTAAAAGGAGACACCAGCAAACGCCATGAATACTCTTTGCCAGCCATCCAATTGAATGGAATAAGAAAGACACTAAGTAAGTACACTGTTCCCGAAATAAACCTGCCACACTTCCACCTATATAATCACTTCTTTCCCTCAACTGGTAACACAGTAGGTCAATGCCTTATTTCACATAAAAACATACCTGTGATATAAAAGCAAAACAAAGGAAAATTACTAGAGTATAGAATAAAAGTACTGTACAAAGAAAGCAGCAGTAGCTATCGAAAACAAAACAATAAACTCAAAATTTCCAAAATAAAGTAATATATCAACTGGCTAAAAAAAAAAAAAAGAAACAGTCCTTTTCTTGGCCAATTTCATCCCAATATACCTGTTCCCGAGAACAATACCCACTGCCAATGATGATGCCCCTGGGAGAGTAACCTGCACAGCACAGGGCCCCCCACCCACCTTCCTCTTTCCAAATAAAAACTGATGAATGAAAGCCATAGACTCTGCCACAAATGGAATGTTTTCACATACTTAAAGGTCCTTAGATATGTTTTGGATGGCGGAGGCAGCTAGAACTTTGATACTCATGTGAAATTATTTCTTTATAGTCTACTTTGGGTCGGGGAGGAAGAATCCTGCCTCAGTAAAAACTGGACCTTGGATTTGTACACAGAGTGGATGTGAAAGTCTGATCTATTTGCTTACCTACTCTTAAAGTGCTAATTCTCTTAAAATGTCCAGTATATAAAGGAAATAATTTCCAAACGCTGATGATTAAAGGTGGTGTACACAAGTAAACCTAGAGGGCTTCCACTTTCCATCGGCATCTGGAACACTTCCGTGTCCACAAAAGAAGGCACACGTAACTTGAGGCCACGCTTAGGTGCTCACTCAGAAATTAACAATAAAGTTAAATAAAAGTGTCAGAAGCTTGGTGGCAAGTAGGCATAGTGTGTCTCAACATTTCATCTGCATAATTACTACTGTCATATCTCCCTGGCTTAAAAATAAATAAAAGTGCAGCACTGTTCAAAGAACTACATTGCCTACTGTCCTAAATTAGATAGAGCCATCTTCCTCTTGAGAAGTGAGTTAAAAAGCCAACTCTCCATTTCTCCTCTCCTTTAGCCTTTCCTAAGAATGCTGTAAAATAAAATAAATGACAGAAAAGTTAGGGGATGAATCAGCATTCACAATAAATATTAGAAACTCTACTTCTTATTAATTCCTGGAAAAGCAACTACGTATAACACGGAAAAGGCAAAGGCTATCAGCCACTGGGAATGCAAAGCACTCTGAATACAAAGTGCCTCAGTCCCTCCAAAGAGGTAAACGTGTTTTAACTACTTTAGAAAAGCTTAACCCTGCTCATTAACAAAGTGGAAACCATGAGGACTCACCCTGTAAAGAGGATGGCACTTGTCCCTGAAACACGGAGCCAACCGGGCGTAGATCTGTAGGCTGTAGTAATAGGCTGCCAGCTGGAGAGAGAGGGCAGAGTGGGACTGCTTTTCAAAGCACCTGTTAGCGTCTAACACCTAGAAGGAAGCACGACAGAAACAGCTCAGCTGAAAGGAAATTAGCACAACCATCATAAACCATTACATTTCTAGTCCTTATTGTAGAATTCTGGTTCAAAGCTTCTATCATATCAACTCGAGCTCAAGCTCATCTTAATATGACTACATTAAAATTCAGAAGACATCATAAGGCAGATCCTATGCACATGAAAGTAGATTTTTTTTTTTTTGAAAGTAGATTTTAAAATCAACATTTCAGCTCACATTGTAGAACTTACTTTCCAGGTACTGACCACAGTCCTTCCATCTTGCAAGAACAACCAGAAGGAAGTGAAACATATAATAAACAATTTACTCGTGAAAATCCCTAGTAAAGACTTTTAGTTTATTCATTTTTAAGTCCTTCTTTCTTGGTAAGGGTAAACTTACCTGTGGTAAGGCAAGGAGATAAGCAAGAGCCAAGGTCATATCATTCGGTAAAGCATCGCTTGCCAGTTGCAAGAGAACTGAATATAGAAAAAATATATATATATTGCATTATTTTATTAGAGGATCCATGTGACATTCATAGTTACTAAGTGTCATGACTTTAGTTCTTTATGATGTCAACAGTAATTCATTTCAGAGAACTCTTTAAGATCCTTTATGAAAGTCTATTCAGCACCACAGAAATAACAGACTACATGAAACTATGTTAAATGATCACCTTGCCTTAACTCAAATTATGCTGTTGGTTACTTACACAAGAGAAAACCTAACTGGTGCACCTGCAAAGTCTCCGTGCAAATAGATCGGTGAGGATGGCTTCTGCCAGCTAATCTTTTGGTTTTCAAGACCCAGACCAAGCTATACAATTCTGCTTGTCAATGACAGCTACTGTGGAAAATGACCATCTGAGCATTAATGATGAGAGTGACAGCACAGCTTTCTGTGAGTGCAGATTTAGGCTGAATCTTCTGATTTTTACTACAATTACAATAAATGGTTTTGTTCTTTCTCTTCACCACACTCCACAGAAAGAAAACCAGTCTCTTGCTTTGATTACAGAACACCTTAAAATATCCCAACCTTCTACAACTTTTCCACATAACTGTTTCTACAAGCAACGACCTATCAATGTCATGGCTTTAATAAAGGAGAGAACACTGCCAGTAACATCTGTGTTTCTATCCATTTTATATTCATCAGGAGGTATTCCATTTAGGGTCTTAAGTGACAAATACCAGGTACTCTCTGTAATCACCATGTAAATCTTTTATTTTCAAAGAACGGACTCTCCTAACCTTCACTAATGAAGGCAAACAGTATTTAAATAATTCAGAGTAAATATTTCACTTTGTAAATACACCATATAATTTTTTCCCAGAAGATTTACCTTCCTAACTGTGTCTTACTTGAACTAAAATTTAAAGCTATCCATATAATCTGAGCTCGGCTGAGCGCTGGAGCAGTGGGTGCGTGTGTGGTGAGGAGCCAGCTGCAAGCAGCTGGAGCGTCAGAGGCTGACGTAAAACTCAGCGTGTCCTGCGCATGATCTATGGGGGAAGAAACTGAGCTTTCTCCACTGTGCCTCTGCAAAGCGTTCTCTAAACGCTCACCTCCCCTGTGCTCTCCAAATCTCATAAACCAAGTTGGACCACCACTCAGCCTCAAGCCTCCCAAGGAATTGTACTATTCTAGAGATGTTTTCTGATCAAAAGCTACTCATTTCAAGGCCCATTTCCAAATTCAGCCCTTCACTCAGTATCAATGAGAACTTTCTCTGAACCCGATACTGCTCTAAAATAAGAATCAGAGTTCCCGCCCTTTCAGAGTAAACACACTAAGGCCAGAAAAAGTCTTCAAATAAATAATTTAAAAATACAATGCAAAGGGCCCAAATCAAATTGTATACAAACAAGTATGAGAGCAAAGAAGAGTTATAAAATCGCCAAATGTATTCTAGAACACTATCAAAACTGAAGGATGACGGAGTTAAGTTATACATTTTGGACAACGGAAGATGAAGGAAGAAAAAGCAGGTAAGCTTAGTCTGCTGAAAATCCTGTACTTTTGAGAAAGATTTACTTAAGAGTCTAGAAATTGCACACCATACAAAAACACATAGAAACACACACACAACACCAAAGCTGCCATTTTGGCTTATGTCTGCCTTATATACTTTACCATTTAATACCTGCCCAGCTGTGCGTGGGACCTTTAATTTGGAGAAAAAACAAAATCCAAGTTTCACATACTAATAATTCTTCCCTATTAATTTTCTTTCTTTTTTGCTTTTTTTTATAAGATTACCTACAACTGCAACCTTATTTAGTTTTTTTCCACCCCTGTTTTTATTTTCTTCAGATACTTCCCTTCCTTATGCACAAAAGAGGCCAATTTTCAAACGAGTATATCTAAACCCACTCATCAAAAAACAGCCCTGTCTCTTCAGAGCTCAGAAGCCCTTACTTCAAGTGAGTGGCTGCTGCTGCAGCTAGTAGAGGACCACCCCTTTCCCTCTTAGACTTGTGGTTAGGGCCAGTCTGAGGCTTGCCTGGGAAAAATCAGTCCCATGACTGACTATGTTCCAATCAGACTTTTTTTTTTTTTCTTTTTAAACCCTGTCATCGACTCAATCTTTCACTCCATTTAATGTGCATTTGGTTACTTCCAAAAACCAAAGCACCCTCAAGGGATGAAAAAATATGGTACCGCTGAAGATATTCCTAAGCATGTGCTACAGACCCTGAAGGAAATTCCAAAAGGAAAACAACCCAACAAAAACAACAAAAAAGAGCCATGACAGCGTGGTTGGAACAAATGCATGGTTCCCAGAAGATACCTCTGAGAGAGAGAATCTCCATCTGAATACGTAAGCTCCAGTAGGTTTATTTTTTAAATAGTTATATTATTTCACAGATACAACTCACAAGATGGTCACCAGCATTTCTTGAACACATACCACTGAATACAAAGCTTTCAGCAGGCAAAAGAGAAAAGAAATAGTTAATTTCCAGGAGCTAAAAGTAATGACAAAAATCACCCTCAGAGGAGTCCAAAGAATCATCACTGTTAATTTGCACCAAGCAGCGAAAATAATCACTTTAAAATACAAATGTTTGCTCCGAGTGAATAATATTTCATATATACGAATGTGTTCGTCATTTCAACCTTTTCTGCATTGTATAATGCTCTGACACCGGCGGGGGGGGGGGGGGCGGTCTTGAGTATCCTGGGGAGACTGCCCTCCCAGGGCTAGTCAAGTGGCAGGTAGAGCATCCGGTTTCCTGGAGAGCACGCCTTTGATCTACAAACCAACCAGTTCAGAGCCAATTCTCTGAACCAGCCCCTCTCCCTCTGGCTTTTACACTACAGAGGCAATATTACCTCGCCCTGATCACCCCGGGGCCAGGCGCCGGTCAGCCAGAGACCATCCCATAGCCCAGAGTCCGCCAGGTTGTTCAAACCCTCCATGGGAAGCCTGCTCAAGCGTGCCTACCACACCTCTCCTGTCCCTTCCCACGGAAACCCATACCCCGGCCTCATGCCTTCTGCCTCCAGGTGAGCTGAGTGCCTCCCCATGTGGCCCACGTGGCTTGCTGTGTCTTCTGTTTCTAGGGGTTGGTGAGTATAAACTTCTTCCTTCACGACAATCATTTTCATGTCTGGGTGTCTGCCCACACCTGAAGAAAACCAGACTCTGGGTACATTTCAGAACAACTAAAACATCTATAAATGGAAAATGAATCCCTGGCCTACAAAATCAGGCAGACACAGCAGGAGGGAGGCCATCTTCAGAACCAGAAAGTTATGGGATCAAAGCCAAGGCCCACCACTGACTTACTGCACAAGTTTTTCCAATTAATCGTTCTGTACCCAGGATCTTTCATGTTTCTAAAAATAGTACACTATTCTTCCAGTGAGACAAACATAAAACCCCAGAGTCTTCTTGGACTTCACTCTCTTCTCCGCTCCCAACGTTCAGGTGGCCATCAAATCCTGCTGAATAATTTCTAAAGAACTCTTTCACACACACTTTCTATTTTCACTGCCACAAACTCTAGTTTAGATTGTCAGTGTTCAAAACCTGGACTCTTTCAATAACCCCCCAACTCTACCTGATGCCTTCAGTCTTTCTCCTTCCAATCCATCCTTAAAATAGTGGTTTCATACCAATTTTACAGTAATGTTCATTAAGTACTGTGTAATCATGTCTCTCTCCAGCTGAAAACACACACACACACACACACACACACACACACACACACACACACACACACACACACACACACACACTCCTACTTTCAATGGTTTCCCATTCCCTAAAGAAGGAAAGCTAGATTTCTTATTTAGCACTCAAGGCCTTCATAAATATGGGCCAGCCGTAACTTATGGTTTTAACTGATATTATCTCTACCCTATACCCCAGCCGAATTAATCTGACATTCAAATGACCTATAATGCAAACTCTCTATAAAGAAAGTGCTCATGCCATTCCTCTATATAACAATACTAATAGTTATTATTATCATAAAATGAAAATACCTATTTTAAAAAAAATCTGCTTTGGGCTTCCCTGGTGGCGCAGTGGTTGAGAGTCCGCCTGCCGATGCAGGGGACAAGGGTTCGTGCCCCGGTCCGGGAGGATCCCACACGCTGCGGAGCAACTAAGCCCGTGAGCATGGCCGCTGAGCCTGCGCTCTACAGCCCACGAGCCACAACTACTGAAGCCCACGCACCTAGAGCCCGTGCTCCACAACGAGAGAAGCCACTGTGATGAGAAGTCCGTGCACCGCAACGAAGAGTAGCCCCTGCTCGCCGCAACTAGAGAAAGCCCGCACACAGCAACGAAGACCCAACACAGCCAAAAATAAATAAATTTTTTTTAAAAACTTCGTAAAAAAAAAAAAAAGAAAAAAAGAAAGAAAAAAAGAAAAAAAACCTACTGATAGATGCAGATAAATCTCAAGTTTTACAAAAAAGAATACATCCTGTATGATTCCACTGAACGAATTCTAGAACAGTCAAAACTAATCTACAGCAGGGGAAAATCCAAACATTTGTCACCTGACCAGGAGTGTGGGGTGGGTGTTTTCAGGAAAGAGGCCTCAACTTTCTGGGGTGATAGAAATGTTCCGTATCTTGAGAGGAACCAGGGTTGCACAGGTGCTGCACTTGTCAAAACTCAGCAACCTTACGTCTACGCTTAAGATTTTTGTATTTCATTGTTTGCAGATGTTAAGTCACAAAAAAAGTAGGAAGTACTGACTCCAGTTAAGGATACGCACAGTGCGGCGTCAAGGGGTGAAGGGTAATGATGCCAACAACTTTGAAACGTGTCAGCAAAGAAGCTGGATTCGGTGGATGGACTAGAGCAAGTACAGTAAAATGCTCGCTGTAGAATCGAGGTGCAGAAGTATATGGGAGTTCACTGGAGAATTTTCTCAACTTTTCCGTGCATTTGAAAATTTCCTTAATAAAATATTTGGGGAAGAAAAGAGAAAAAAATCCTCTCTGAAAACAGTGCCAAATGCTTAAGCTCCCCACCCGTTGTTTTTTTTTTTTTTTTCCCCAAATGGGGTTTCCTGAAAGATACACATGCCTCGTCTCCAGCCCTAAAGCAGCTGAGTTTCCGGCCACACAAAGCCCACGACCTCCCCGCTGCTCCAAGACTAGAAAGACCACAATCACTGGCATCGGGTATACCACCGTCCCCTACGTCCCCAGCTTGAAAGGGAAGGGATCATATCTCTTCCCTAATCCTTAACACAACTGCTGAAGTCATCTTGTGACACCTTTTTCCTCCATAGCCAGACCACAGCTCATCAATCCCTGCAACCCAGAACCCCTCCTGACTAATAACTGAATTGTTGAAGGAAACCGATGGTGGAGGGACCAGCGGGGAGGGGAGTGGGGAGAGACACGGTAACTGCCCGCACTTCACACCACCCAAACTTTCCCAGCAGCCCGCACTGAGGCTCAATTATTCTTGCAAAGTGGAAACCAAGCCCCCACGTACGGGAAGCTTCTCAGAGCATGAATCTGTGAGCCATCGGATGCGACGCAGGACAAAATTATCGACGAGGATCTGAAGCAGACCACGTCCCACAGTGTTTCCCTGGGATCCACCAGATGTCAGGCTGGCCACAGACTGGGTCACAGTGATTTTACATTACCATTTAAGTTTTGGGGTTTTTTTTCTTCCCTCAAAAAAGGCCTGCCCTACATTTAGCAGTGTGTATGAATTTAATTTGCAGCGCTTATTCTCTAACCTGGAACACAATGCATTTTCTAACAAGTTATACAGCCAAAATCAGATGAAATCTACATCTGAGCCTCCAAGCACTAATTCTCCGCAAAGGAAGTGCCTCTGGAAAGCACTCTATGATAAATTTAATTCCAGAACTAAATTCACAGAGGAAGGCTGCCCATATTATTGATTTGGAAATCATTAGCCATTAAATCATTCATTTAGCTAAATAAATAATGATCGGTTTTCTTCAGCTAGTCTCTATAAAAACCTTTTCATCAACTTTATTAAAAAATTCTGAAAAGTCAGCTCACGTTGCGAAGTTTAATTCGTACCATGACCTACTTCTGAACCATAGTCAGGAGTCACATGTTTACGATTTTTAACTTGGGTCATTTAACCTACATCATTCATCAAATCTGCTGACTTTCTGACAAATATCTGACATTATAAAATAGCCAGAGATATCTGGCTCAAATATATTAGCGTTATCAAGAGAAAGCAAACATGGTGATCATTTTGTAATATACAGGAGTATCAAATCACTACGCTGTATACCGGGAACAGACAGCATCGTAGGTCAATTATACTTCAAAAACAAGCAAACTCATTGAAAGAGAGATCAGATTTGTGGTTACCAGAGGCAGCGGGTACGGAGATGGAGAATTAGATGAAACTAGTTAAAAAGCAGAACAAACTTCCACTTATAAATAAGTACTAGGAATGCAATGTACAACATGACTAATATAATCAACACTGCTGTATATTACAAGGGAAAGTTATTAAGAGGGTAAATCCTAAGAGTTCTCATCACAAGGAAAAATATTTTTTTAATTTTTCTTTATTTCCTATCTATATGAGATGATGAGTGTTCACTAAACTTACTTTGATAATCATTCCATGACGTATATAAGTCAGATCATTACACTGTACACCTTAAATTCATACAGTGCTATATGTCAATTATATTTCAGTAGAATTGGAAGGGAATAAAAAGAGATCCACCACACACGGCAGGTTCATTCAACTCAGAATGCCATTTCACAGATGCGACAAAAGGCGCGCAGGGAAGGGTACGGCCACAGTCTGTTGACTGACTTACTATAAATTTCAAGGGTTAGAAATAAATATCTAAATGCACTTTTAAAAAAAAAACGAAAAGTCTAGTATTCTAATGTATCAGACCTCTAAGATCACATTTTATTTGTACCTACTATAATAAAGTTGCCTGTTTATCTGCAAAAAAAAGAGATATCAAATGTGATAGTTTATGAAAATGCTTCATAAATTCATAAACCCAAATGTAAATTAAAGGGATGATTTATATTAAAATCACCTCTATATTTTAAAAGTTCCATTCTTAATATACACCGTAGGTACTCTGAAATGTTTTTCCTATTCAATTCAACAATATTAGAAAAAAATTTTTTTTAATATTTTAATGGACGTGGGTTCTTTCCCATGATGGGATATTAAAATCTGTCAAAAAAGACAATTTGAAGAAACACTGGGGCAGAAAGAAAATCCCTAAAAATCTCACAGACACTACAGTACTAAGAATAGAACACATGTCTCTGGGAACTTGGATTCAGATTCACCAAAAGCATAGTCTCAATTCCTGTCCCAATAACTGTCATGCACGTACCGTACCTACTCTCATCATTGTGAAGAGACACAGATTTTTGCACCTATCATATAGAAAACCCTGGTAAAAGTGTTATAAATAGATATAGCACTCAGGATATGACCCTTAAGCTGAAAAGACCCGACACAGACATAAAAGATACAGGTGGCTTTCTCCAGGCTGCCAGGAAGCAAGTGTGTCAGAGTTTGAAGAACAGACATATGACGGCTGGAAAGAATCTATTATCTTATGTGAAACATCCAAAGGGTCTTAACCATGGTTTCACCACTGAATCACCTGAGGAACTGTACAAGATATCTAATGTGTTTGGACCCCACTTCAGAGATTCTGAAATAAATGGTCTACATTGGATCCGAGGCTTCAGTATTTCTTAAAACTACCCTAAGTGATTCGAACGTGCAACCAGGACGGAGAGCTATGGCAGCAGGCCTTGAAAACAAGGTGAAATCATAATTGGATGGACTGAAGTATGAGATGATCAAATGGCAAGGAAGTCAGGGCAGGGCAGGACCAGCCTTTAGGAAAAGCTGCGCAGACGGGGCCCCATCACCGTCACTGAAGAGCAACAATCCAGAGGTGGAACATGTAGGCCGTTATGCCCAGTGTACAGATAAGGAAACTGAATACTATTCTTCTGCTTGAAACCCCCACAGCATTCAGTAGCAGGTTCATTTAAAACGTGTAACTCAGCACCCGCGTTCCTTCCAGCCAACTGCTGCCTCACTTCTTCACTGGCTGCCCCCGCTGTCTCTCCTCCCCGGGGATTAGAGCAACACACAAATCCCTGAGACGTCATGGTGTCTATCTTCTTCGCTTCGGTGCACCTGCTTCCCTCTACCCAAAATATCCCCCTTCTCCCTCTCCTGACACATCTCCCTCTCAAATTCCCCCCTTTTTCATGTACTATACTCTTATGCATGCTGCAAAACTCAGGTCAAGTACCACCCACTCCAGGAAGCCTCTTCACACGCCCTCTTCACTCAGCCATCACACGTCTGTCATCCCAATGCCTCCTGTGTTTGCCCGTCTTAGCGCTTACACATAAATTTGCCTCCTCACTCGACTGCAAGCCCACTGAAGATAAAAATAGTGTCTCCTTCAACTTTGTATTCCAAGTACAAGGACAGTAACCGGCACACAGGTGGCTCAAGGGCCGTTGCTTCAATGAGTAACGTACACGTGGTGAGAAAGGGAACTGGAGGGGATCCCCGATTCATCACTAAGTGTATCACCCCCAACCCACACAGCTCCTCCAGAAAATCTCTATCTGCTTCAGGTTTCGAGATCATTTTGACACCTCATCACTCAGGTACCAACTACAGCAAAGATGAGCGAGTACTGTAAGAATGCTATGAAAAGGGGAGACAGACTAACCCAGAAATCTGTGCCCCACCAGGGCCTTATGCTCAGCTACTCTCCACCTCTCTCCGAAAACAGGTCGGGAAAATAGCAGAAGCCTTAGTAAACTGAGAAGTCAGTGTGAGGGGGCCTACTTAAGGATGCAGCCTTCTTTCAAACCTTTAGCATGTGATTCCATTCTTTTGACTTTTTGTAAGGCACACCTTCTATATGAGAGGTATGCAAATTCACATATATATGTCATAAGCTAAATCCTAAATTAAGATATTACATGAGGCAATGTTTCCAAATTCCGATTATTATTTCAGTCCTTTACTATGCCAATTAACAGATGATACTTCCATGTCTAACCCAGTAATTTCTTAGGGTCTTAGATTTTATCTGTGTAAGCTATCCCAATAATCAATCATACTTTAACCCATGAATAACTAGAGACAACTTTTTTAAAAGAAAAGAAGTAATAAATAATAATTAAAAGGGGAAACAGCAATGCAACTATACTCTTCATATATGTTCAACATCATTTGTAAGATGTCGTGAATTTAATAATAGCTCTTTGGAGAAAAAAAAGAAACATAAACGTACTCATCAGCTGTGACTTGTACCCTGATTTCAGAAATGATAAGAGACAGATGATCACATGCATCTCAGAGCTGAAGAAAAATGCTATGCTTTGTAAAAACCTCCAGTATTCAAGGGCTCTGCACAGTGGACAGGGAAATGGTATTTGCTTCCTCTCTTCCCAACTGCATATAAATATTGATTGAAAGAATGATCTAAAAATAAGTTATAGCATCAGGTTTCCGGGAACATGGCAGTTCTGTTCCCCACACACACTTCCCCAAGTTTTATTCCACACAGCAATGTGCTCCATTAACAGACAGCATCGCCCAGGCTCACTGACAGTTAGATGTAGCCAGTAATAGGTAAGTGGAAGTCCTGGACACGACTGCCAAGAAAACTGTTTTTCCCACCCACCCCCCTTTCCTCCTTACTGATGCCTGGAATATAGACAAGATAGCTGAAGCCCCAGTAGCCTTTAAATCCTGAGGTACCACTAAGGATGGTAGATCAGAGAGAGAGGGAAAATTGAAAAAAAAAAAAAAAAAAAAAAAAAAGTCAAGGCAATTACCCCGGAACCTTGAAAAGGAGGAGGCTAAAGAGGAAAAAAGTATAAATAGCAAGTTATCTTTGTTACTTGCATACATTTCATTCGCTTCAAAAAATTTCACATGGAAAGATACGTCACCATGCAGAAAATTCTTAAGATGAAATATACATCTACACTCCATGAAACAAGCACTTAAATGTTCTTAATTAATCCACAAAAGCAGGAAAAAAGGAAATATTTACTGAGCACTTTATATCATTCACTATAAGAATCACTTTACATAATTAGCATCCTAAAGATAGGAATTACATCTTATTTACCTTTTAAATCCTCAATTAGTAAGTATCCAGAAAAGAGTAGATACTCCGTAATGGTGTCAAGTTAAGCCATTCAAAATTACTGAAAATGTTATTGTTCTTCCCAACTCTCATTCATTTATACAGTCTCATCTATTATTCTCCTAATATGAGTTACACACTGTCGGGGAACTAGAACCTTCTTTCATACCTTCTGTTGTTGGAAATACTTCTTCTCCTTCAGTTTTAGTCTCTGTCAGTTTCCCAGTTCTCAGCAATACTTCTGCAAAGCTTTCTACCGGGACATGCTGATAGGTGTCATAGGTCACTTCCGACTAGACAAAAGAAGCAGTTACACCATTTGGTAGGGTGTCTTTTTCTCGATAAAGATATTCTTAGAAAACATAAATGATAGGAATTTTACCTTCTGCTAACTTGAATTATAGCTTCTCACTTACTGAAGCATATTATTTTATGTAAAATTATAAACAGATTTTAGTCTCATAACATGTTGTAATGTATATGAAACAAATCACATAAAACCAGTGAACAACATGAGTAAGAACAAAGCAAAAGAAGTACATTTTCAGGAAAATTGTAAGTTTTGTTCATTGTAAAATGCCCACGAGACCATGACAGTTAAATCTGTGTTCTTAGGCACACTGTACCTTACCTCCACAACAAAGGGATTGGAGATGACAGATTCGTAAAAAGGATGACAGCCTTGTTTTTCTAGGCCTTCATTGGCTCTGGTTCCAATTCGATAAGCACCACCAAATTCTTGTCCCTAAACAGAACAAAGTGAAGAGCACTGGATAAAAAGAAAGAGAGCTGGGCGGGGAGGTGGAGGAGGGCAGGAGGGAGGACAGAACAAACAGACTTCAGGGGAGACTCAGCAATGTGCACTGTGTGATCCAAAGAGAGAGACAGTGTCAGAGTGACACCGATACCCAGCAGCGAGTGCAAGAATCATCACCACATTCTCAGTGCGGCACTTCAACGCTACCCTGAAGGGCCTTTTGATTTTCCTGGTCACTTTGATATCACTGAATCAGAAACATCGAAGCAATCGGTGTCGCACGCGTGGCCAACATTCTGTACAACGGTCGGAATAACCTTTCCAAAACATCATTCTGTGCATACTGTTCGCCTGCTCCAAAATCCTTTAGTAGCTCTGAATAACGCAGTCAACGGTACTCAATCTCAACTGCACAGAATAACGTTCACATTTATTAAATGTTAACTAGCTTTAAAGACTAACTCTCCACACCAACTGAACCATCTACCTTATGCATCCTACGGGCCCCTACGCCTTTCTTCCATTATGAGGGTGATGGTCCATGCTGACTGCCCACCTCCGACCGCACCTGCTGAAACCGCACCAGACGGAGACAAGGCACGACTGGGCTCCCTTCGTCACTCCCGCCTCCGCCACAGCGACAACCCACACACACGCCTCCGTAAGGCTGGCCATCAGTGTTCAGTACTACAGCATCCCTACCATGGGCAACCGTCTTTATGTGTTGCTCTCCCCAAACGGACTGTAAAGGGCCCCTTATTGGAAAAGCCAAGTAGAAGATATTCACCCATTCCTCCAAAGTTTACTGAGCACTTACTTTAGGCCAAGCACAGCCTCAGGAAACAATCAAGATCTTGCTGCAAATGATGTTAACAGTTACAGCTGACACTTAATAGAAACTATATATTAGGCACAGCATTAAACACTTTATCTAAGACATAAATCCTCAAAACACCCCAACAGGTGAGACAGAAAAGTAACCCTAATCATAATCCAGTGTGACACTCGAAATGATGAGAGATGCACAGACTTAACCCCAAGTCAAGCCCCACTGCGTGTCAGCAAGTGGTTTCTTCTGGGCGATCATCCTTAGTTCTCTTTCCTGCATATCCCACATTCAGATCGTCATCAGGTCCACAAAATGCAGCCCTAAACCAAACACCTCCCACTTCCTTCATGGCGACCCTAATCCAAACCACCAACATCTCTCATCTGGAGTCCTGGCAGAGAGATGCGTCTTTTTGCTTCACTCCTGACTCACTACTGACGCCTCTCTACACAGAAGTTAAATAAGCTTTATGAAAAGTAAAGTCGGATCACACACCTGCATCGTCTGAATTTTCCGACAGCTCTCCGTGTTGCTGAGAATAAAATGTGTGGTCCTGACCCCCGGCCACGGAAGGCTTGACACGGCGGGTCCCTCCACCGCCTCTCTCACCTCACCTCCTACCTCTCTTCCCACTCCGCACGCTGCCCCCACTTACCTGGGCCTCCCTCCTGTCATCCTGCAAAGAGGTCAACCACATTCCTGCAAAATGTACTCGCCCTACTTGGTTCAACCAGCTTTCTGCTCAGAGTGGTTCCTCTTCTGAGAAACTACCTTCCCTGATCAGAACCTCACTCCCCCCGCACAGCTCACTATTCCCTGACCTTGCTTAACGTTACTTTCATAATACTCGTTACCACCTGCCATTTCATTATTATACAAATATTGTTATCTGTTGGATTCTTTGTCTCCTCCGCTGGGATGCAGGTTACACAAGGGAAGGGGACTAGACGGAAGGATTTCCCCGCTCTTTTCCCAGTCGTGAGCACATTATCTGACACAGGGAAAATGCCTGTAAGTATCTGCAGAATGAATTGATAAATAAGATACTCAAATGTTCAGGGCGCGTTTATAAAAAGGCACATGTTTCTTTCTCCTCTTAGTTTTCCAGTGTGAGATTAAAGGGTGGACGGCAGTGCAAGAACGCAGAGAAGACAGCAGGGACCCGGCGGGTTAAGACGTCACAGAGAGCAAACTCGGCTGTTCTACTGCTTGTCTTGACCTCTACTTGCGGAATGCGTGAAAGAATCGGTTAAAGCACTCTCTTTACCTAAAGGCCCTACTAAAGACTGAATGTCTGTGCCCCCTGCCCCAAACTCCTATGTTGAAATCCTAACCCCAGTGTAATACTATTAACAGGCGGGGCCTTTGGTAGGTGATTCGGTCAGGATGGCAGACCCCTCGGGAATGAGATTAGTGCCCTTATAAAAGAGACTCCAGCGAAGTCCCTCACCCCTTTTGCTGTGTGAGGACACAGCAAATAGACGGTGGTCTATGAACCAGGAAGCAGGCCTGCATCAAATACTAAATCTCCCAGCGCCTTGATCTTGGGACTCCCCAGTTCCCAGAACTGTGAGAAAGAACTGTCTGCTGCTTAAACCACCCAGTCTATGGTATTTTTGTTACAGCAGCTCGAGAGAACTAAGACAGCCCCCAGGCTGGCTCCTAGCACTTCTCTTCCACTACCGGCCTATAGAAACAGCAAAAGAGAGAGAGAGACTTGATAAACATCATTTTCCTTTTCATCCCAGTAAACTTCAGCTCTGACATATAAACCAAACCGTACTTAAATCCGTATTGGTGTCTTTTGCAAGTATTGTATGGTAGTATATTACATTCCATAAAATCAATTACTCATTCCCTATCTGATGCTAGGCCTAGATTTCTTACGAAATTATTTTAATAATCCAAAGAAGATAAAGCTGTAACAACAGTGAAACCAACTGAAGAGCATGCTACTGAACTGATATAAACCACACCAATTGAATTAAAAAAGCAAGATGCACTGCTCACTTGAAGGGGTCGAAGGTAAGTCAAAGACTTCTTCCACCACTGCCCATCGCTGACGGCCTGCAGCACAGCCCTGGTGGTGGTCGTGGTGTTGGAAAGGACTTTCATGGTGGTAGCAGTGGTCCAGTGGAACAGGTCAGCTGAGTTGCTGCCTGGGACACTTACTTCATCCTATGTTAAGAAAAAGAAAATGGCAAGAGCAAAACGTGGGAAGTCACAAGAACAGAGCAGAGAGTGATAATGTGACTACTTAAAATTATCAGACATGAAGACAAATAGATCTAAAAATCCATCTTTGCCAGTAACAAAAAAAAATGGGAAACAAAGCACTATTAGCATATAGTACCTCCTCGAATCATTTACAAAAGAAAATTCAGTAAAGGAACATACATCTTAGTGCATTAGTCAAAGAAATATTTATAAGGCGAATAATGGGTTCATCATTTTTTTACCAATATAATATCCTCCAATGAGATACTCACGTTTGTTTCTTTGACAAGACATTTTAAAGTATTTATTATGTAGATTAATTAAGAAATATTCATTTGAACAATGCTACTGTGACCCAGACAAACGTAGAAGATTCAGATGATCCACCTTTAAATGTTGAAAGGCATTTTGTTTTTCATGTAAACAAGTGGATGATTATTAGTATTTAAAATGTTTATAATGTGGAACCTCCTGCCAATCTTGAAGCAATCAGCTAAAATTCGAACTCTCCATTTATTAAACCCAAGAGAGTCCATGTGGAGAAAAACGCCAATACATTAACATTTGTTTAAACAGAAATGACAGCAACTACATCTGCTTTTGATCCAAGAAAGATAAATTTGTTCTACAAAAGCCAAGTTTTTAGTTTAGTATCTGTCTACTTCTACTTATTTTTTCTGTCATATCCCAGTTAAAGGAAAGAAAAATTAAGGTCTAGTCTTGCAATTTAAATAGTTTTCTTGTCAATAATAGAAGAATAGTTTAATTTGGCTATTTAGGTCTATATCACATCATTCATTAATATGTTATTTAAGTAATAAAAAATGATAAATCATGTAATCACTCAATAATTACCAAGACATCATCACACAACAAACACTGAGGACACACTCACCATTTTAGACCAACCTGACAGTTGCCATATCTGGTTGGTAGAACTATGGCCCCCCCAAAAATGTCTACATCCTAATCCCTGGAACCTGCAAGTATATTACATTACATGGCAAAGGGCCTTTGCAGATATGATTAAGGACACAGACCTTGAGGTGAAGAGATAATCTTGGATTATCTGAGTGGAACTAACCAAATCACGTGAGCCTTTAAGGCAGAGAACCTTTCCCAGCTAGGGTCACAGAGATGCCACGGGGGAAGAGGTAGGAGAGACGTGAAGCAGGAGGGGATTCAACCTGTCATTGCTGGCGTTGAAGATGGAGCAAGGGGGCCATAAGCTAAAGAATGCAAGAAGCATCTAGAAGAAACTTCGGGTAACAGCCAGCAAGGCAATGAGGACCTCAGTCTTACAAACACAGGGAATTAAATTCTGTCAACAACATGAATGAGCACGGAAACAAATTCTCCTCTAGAGCCTCCAGAAAACAACACAGCCCTGCCGGCACCTTGATTTTGGCTGAGACACTAAGCAGAACCCCGCCCAAGCCTGCCAGGTTTCTGTCCTATGGGAATTATAAGAAATCAATTTGCATTGTTTTAAAGCTGCTAAATTATAGTAATATATTACAGCAGTAAAAGAAAATGACTACATCATGCTAGGATACTTAATAATTTCTAGAAAAGCCTTTGAATTTTATTCTTACTGCTAATGTATTTAAGCTGTATTAACCAATACTTACAATTTACCTACTTTGCTGTTGGTTAAGCTTTCTCAAAAGATTTTCTAATTTTTTTAAACATGAAAAAATATTGTGTCCCAACACTAGAAGAAATGATAATTATGTGATGCAACAGAGATGTCGGCTAATGCTACAATGGCAACTATACTGCAATATTAATATATCAAATCAATATATTACACACCTTAAACTTACACAATAATATATGTCGAGTGTATCTGAATTAAAAAAATTTCTTTAAACCTCTGTTTCCTATGGGCTTTCTAGACTTTGGGAAAGGTATAAACCATCAACTCAATGCATTATAAATTATAATTTAATTATGAAAACATAGAAAAAAGAATGATATGTTAAAAAAGAAAAAGTCATGTTAAACTGATTGGATATAAGGGCAACCATGCTAAAAGTAACCGTTTGGAGTTCAGGCGCAAATAAAAAACAGCGCTTCTCCTGGAATTCAGATTTTTGTGGCAGATACTGAAGCTTGTTTCACCCGACTCTGTTCCGGACGCCTTACAGACTGTGTTACTAGAAGCTGAAAAGCTGAAGGCTACGTTTCCCAGACTCCTTATGGCTGACACTCCACACATGACCTAGTTTTCCTCAAACAGGTGCACCCAATGCATAAAATTTGCCAGGTGAAACTACAGTAGAGACCATACTTTTGTTATTACTGTGCTCTTCTACTGGCAAGCAGTATACCTAACTTTTCTCCTTTTTTTTTTTTTTTTCTTTTCTGGTCATCCTGGTTGCTTTTTTGCAGTAGTGGTTACAGAAGTACCAGCAGTGCCCAGACCCTAGTTTCACGGCGGTAAAGGACAGTATGGACGGCCATTTTGCTGGCTTGTATCTCGGCAGAGTCAGTGTAGCACTGGAGCCAGCTGATAAGGAGTGGCTTTCCGATTTCCCAACTTTTTATGGCAGGTGTTGGCTCCTGCAGCAGGCAAGCTCCTCAATATTTTTTCCAGTAGTTACTCTTAAAAAACAGACCTACTAGAGCATGGACTTGAGGACACGGGAAGGGGGAAGGGTAAGCTGGGACAAAGTGAGAGAGTGGCATGGACAAATAGACACTACCAAATGTAAAAGAGATAGCTAGTGGGAAGCAGCCACATAGCACAGGGAGATCAGCTCGGTGCTTTGTGACCACCCAGAGGGGTGGGATGGGGAGGGTGGGAGGGAGGGAGGGAAGAGATATGGGAACATGTGTATATGTATAACTGATTCACTTTGTTATAAAGCAGAAACTAACACACCATTGTAAAGCAATTATACTCCAATAAAGATGTTAAAATAAAAAACAAAAAACAAAAACACACCAAAGCCTGCTCCTCCAGTCCTTTGAAAGATTTTGCAAGACTCCAATTTCTCATTAAAAAAAAAAAAAGTCCTCTTCTGTTTATAACAGCTAGAATGTTTTCTGTTACCTACAACTGAATCATGATTAATTAAAAACAATGAAAAATATACAGGCAGGAATCAGAAAGATCAGCAGCATCACCTTTATTCTGGAGCAGAGAATATGGCTTAAACCTCCAGTCATAACGAGGTTAAAATCTTCCTGCGAGTCTACATCTTGGAGTAACTTTTCCAAGCAGGAGCTGAGTCTACAGAGCAGACACATCTAAGCAAAATAATCATAGCAGCCCAGTGGTAGAAAGCTGGGCCAAACAAACTTCCAGAACTGCCCTGAACCTGTGCTGTCCAACCCAGCAGCTGGCAGCTACCCAGGGCAACCACACACTGGAAATGCAGCTACTCCAAACTGAGATGTGCTGTTAATGTACAACACACTGGACTGTAAAGACTTAGTGCCTAAATAAACAAGTAAATAAAATAGCCCACATGTGTGTAACTTCAAGGAACAAAAACTAGAGCAGAATGCACCCTTTCTATCAATAGGCAAAACCAAGAGGGAACCCAGGGAGGCTACGCCTTACATTCTCAGTTCTTTCTCTCAATTTCAGCAATTAGGAAGGTTAAGGACCCTCTCCTCTGTGTGCGTGGGGGGTTGGGGGATGGGGTTAGGGAGACCGAACGAAAGACTGAAGCTTATTGTCAACGCTACTGAAAAGACAGGGTAGAAAGACTGACATAGGAAAAAACATAATAATTCTCCCTACAAGAGCAATCTTAACGATAGCTGCCACGTCTTGAAAGCTTGCTATGTGCCAGGGCTTTACGGCATGCCTTATGTGTATGCTGGGCATACAAACTGCAAGGGAACTCAAAAAACAAAAATAGTTGTTTTAATGGTAGCATTACTATAAGTCTTTCCTTAACTTCTTTACTATTTGAGACGATGGCAAGAGGCTCATTTCTTCTCCACTTTAGTAGCACAGACAGCTGGCTCATCACGTCTGACTTCACAGAAGAAAAGCAAGCTGATGCCAGCTCCTGCACTCCGGAGGCCCCTCTTTTCTAACACGCTCACAACCGCAGCCAAGGAGCTTCCGCTGTTACGGGGCAGTGTAGGTGGTGCCTCCAACCCCCGTCCTGCGTCGTGGCGGCAGGGCCCCTTTCCGCTGGACAGCTCCTCAGCGGGCAGGTCACCCTCCAGGTTCATCTGGGCTCTACCGCAAGCTTTGGATTCCTGTACGTTCTGCTTCATTCTGCTTCTAAGCTTCTGCCCCCAGTAAAACTCTGCCCTGAGCAGAACTAGTACTGTATACATATATATGTCCCTCTCTGAGTAACACTGCCAAAAAGAGTTCCTTGCCAGAAATAAGTCTCGGAAGGAATCTGCAGTAACTAGACATTCCCTTTCTCCCCTTCCCTCTCTAAATACATGCATATATATACACAGAGAGGTACAAATATAAATATGTGTGTATATAGGTTAATATATGTAAAATATAGTAAGCATCTCAATTTATGTTATATTTTTTAATTACATAGATAGCTACACCTGGGGAAAAAACAGAAGCTAATCAGAATTCATTCATTCACCTACTCGGCAAATACTCACCGAGTGACCCCGATTTGATGTTATACTATATCATACTAGGCAATAAGGTGACAAAAACAAGAAAGGCAGAGTCTCTGCCCTCAAGGAGCTCAGAAACTAGAAAGAGAGGCAGAGATACAGACAAACCACTGCAGAATAACATCAGCTTCTATAACAGAGGTACACATAAAGTACTACGGGAGCATAAAGAGAGGTCATACATCCTCTGCCTGGAGGCACAATCATAGAAAGCTTCACAGAGAAAGCAATATTTCAGCAGGAAAGAATTTAAGGCTTCCAAAGAAGACATGGGGATGATTTCAGGTAGACTTACGTAAGTAAAAGGCATGAAACAGCAGGGCAAACGGAAGGAAATTTAAGTTGATTTCATGAAGGTGTAGAAAGGGGCACACAAAGACAAAGGGCGGGGCATAGGAGGATGAAAGGCAAGGGCGCAGGCAGGACCAGCGAGAGACCTGCCGACCACCCCAAAGCACCTCCACCACCACCCGGACAGACGGGACGCCACGGAAAGGCCTGAAGCAAAGGGAACAACGTAATTAGATTTGTGTTTCAGAAATATTATTCCAGGAACAGGAATCCAGTTAGGAGACTGATGCGTTAGTCCAAGAAATTAAGGCAGTGATGCTGGGAATAGGTGACGTTTCCATAAGGTATATTTGCATCTGAATGCATATATTAAGTTTAAATGTTTTTATTTCTATTTCTTCTAAAGGTGAAAAGAGCCTGAGGTAAGTCAGATAAGCAGAGAAATTCAAGGATTCTGAATCCAGGCATCTAAAAAAGAAAGTAGATGGCCATCAAGCTGGGTCTTAGTGAAAGGCTGGGAGAAAAAAAAAAAAAAAAAAAAAAAAAACATGGGGGAAGAAAACGATCTGTTAAACAGGGTTAGATGCAATAACGGTAAAAATGAGCAATGCAAGTTGTCGAGGAACATAGGACCAGGTTCACAAAAAGTAATAAGGGAGAGCTAGACACGTTATTTACCGAGAGTACCGTCTAAGACTCTTGTTTATAATATCTAAGAATCATAATGGCTACCGTTTATCGAATGTTAACTGTGAGCCAGGTACTGAGCAAGGTGCTTCAATGGTCATTCCTAAACTTACAATAGCACACTGCTGAGTGGGTACCGGAATACCATGTGAGACAAAAGTAAACTGCAGGCCAATCAAGTGGAATACGCCGCCCACAGACGGCTGGCCGGCGGTGTCTCCTCTCTCCTCAACCAGGTCTGGCTCTCCACACGTGTGGCCCACTTGATTTCTGCAGGGGTTTCACCCACTGGCAATATGTTACAGACAAGCAAGCCTATGTATTTAAGTTAACTTATTCTTCTGCATTATAAAACTACCACGATCTGATAAAGGTGGTTTGAAAAATTTAAAAGAATAGGGGAAAAAGACAATATTTATTCACAATCCCAAGATGCACAGACAATACTGCCAGCATGTCTTCTCCCTTCCTGTCCTTAATCCAGGCATAGGGATCTTTCTTTAAAAATCTTTTCATTCAAGTAGAAGATATATTTTAAAATGCGTACATTTAAGGGTACAGCTTGGTAAGTTTTAACGCACCCAAGTAACCAGCACCGAGGCTAAGAAACAGCACACCAGCAGTAACCCAGATACACCCCCTCTTGTGCTCACTTCCAGCCACCATCACTGCCAAGATAAACACTTTCCTGACTTCCAGCAGCATAAATTAAATCTGCCTATTTTTATACTTTATATGAATGGAATCATGTACTCGTTTGTGTCTGATTTCTTTCATGCAACATAAGTACATTCATGCTCTTGTGAGTAGCTGAAGACGGTCCAACTCACTGTCAGTGTAACACTATTACATGGCTAATGTAACACTACTGCTGTGTGTGACTGAATCGGAACTTCTTTATCCTTCCTTCTACTGATGAGCAGTTGGGTGCTCTCTAATTTGGACCTAACAGCAACAGTGCTGCCCTGAACACGCCAGTAATTATCTTTTGGTGAACGTTTGCGTTTCTGGGTGTATGCCTAGTAGTGGAGCTGCTACAGAGTGTGCAAATGCGCAAACTTAGTAAACAGCGCCAAACACTTTCTAAAGTGATTATAGCAATTCATGCTTTAAGCAGCAATTATGAGTTCTGGTTGTACCGTATCCATGCCAACACAGGGTGTCCCAGGTCTTTTTCATTTTAGCAGTTCTAGTGAGTATATGATGGGACTTCTTTATGGCTTTAATTTGCATCTCTCCATGACTAATGGAGTTGGATACTTCTTCCTGTATTTACTGGCCATTTGAATGTCCTCCTTTGTGAAGTGCCTGTTCAAGCCTTCTGCCCATTCTTCTGTTGGCTGTCTGTCTTTCTTATGCATTTGCAGGAGATTTTTATATATTCTGGATACATAGCCCTTACTAGATATATGACTTGTGAATATCTTCCATTATTCTGCAGATTATTTTTTCATTGCCTTAACAGGGTCTTGATTAAAAGAAGTTTTTAAACTTCTAAATTAGTCCAATTTACCAGTTTTTTAACTTTATAATTGGTATTTTTTGCAAGAAGTCTTTTCCTACTCCAAGGCTGCAAAGAAGTTCTTCTATATTTTCCTTGAAATGTGGTATTTTTGCTGTCAGTAAAATCCTGTTAAGACAGTGTACTTTGCACTCATAGCATTGTATGCATACTTTTAATGCACATATCATAATATACGGACATTATGATTTTTCTGTCTTCTCACCTAGACAGTAGTTTTTCAAGGGCAGAGACCATGTTTATTCATTACTAAATGCTCAGGGTATGTGAATATTCCTAATCTATTGTTTGTATCTGCAGACATGAATAAGAAGTCTGATTTTACTTACTGTACTATTTAAATGTTTGAAGAAACATTTTCTAAACCCTAATATGTTATGCCTACAGTAGCTAAATGTTATTCAAATAAGATTTCATGTCACATTTTCAATTCTGGTTCATCTTTAGAATCTTCTTAATTGAGAGGGCAAACTGAATGATTTGAATGTTATCAACTAATCCAAGTATAGAACTAAAAATATAAACATGGTAAGAAATACGGCACTTAAGCAGGATACAACTTCGTTCAGAGGAAAATCAAATCAATTGAAAAATATCAAAAAAATACAGGCCATAAAACAATTATTCCATTTCATAAAATAAACCTAAAATTTACTCTGTTCATATGGATTGGCTAACTCAAGATAGAAAGTTTTAAACATGGAAACTGAAAAGTCTGTTTCAGAAGATAAATGAAATTCCAATGCACAGAAATGTACACGATAAAAGGATTTTCTGTGAGAGATTCCTCCCTTATAAGAATTACAAAAGAGAAAGTAAAATAAAAGGCTCATTTAGACTGCAGAAGAAGCATTTAATTTGGGGGCAGTCTACCAAGATTATAGTGTAACCAGAGGCATTAATGAGGAAAACAGTTTTCTTTCAACTCCGTGTAATAGGGAAAGCAAAAAGAGGTTCGGCAAAACTCACTCCTGAAATGATTACTACTGGCGGTTTTTATATTCATAGTTGCACACTGCTAATTAATTTAGTGTATAACAGCAGAAACAGATTAATCCCCCAAACCAAGTCAACAACTCCCAGCATAAAATTTAACATGAAATCTCATTAATGGCAGTGTTACACAGCTCAAAGGTTAACTTCCTAAGCACTAATAGTATTTTTCAAGTCCTACAACAGACAACATAACCGAACAGGTTCACAAGAACAAGGACAGTTCCGTACATCAAGCGTGGCTTTACAGAAACAATTCTTGTTGATCGATTACTATAGTAATCTATTTAGGAGCTGCTCTCTCTGGTATCTGGTAATTTGACGGTTGATTTCTGAGAAACCTGTTTGCCAACTGAGAACTGAGCTGGTGGTACCCATAACCTAGGCTAGGATCACAAACAGAGCTCAAACTGAGCTCAGCCACTACCCTCTCTCCTCCAACATATCTGTAAACAATCCAAAGTACTTCCCTGCACCTAACACTTACTTATAGCAAATTTCATCCTAAATTCGAAATATTAAGAATGCAACACTTACTACTGGTGATACTACTTCTGGAACTACTTATGAGAAGAAGCAGCAGAAAAATACCCCGTGTTGTGAATCACTCTAAAGTCTGACTCTGCTTCAGTTCATCTGCTAATTAACAGGCCAGGCTACAATTTAGACGTTCTCATCTGTGGGAGTCATAGCCCCCTGTACACTTGTAAAGAAAGCTGTAACTGCTTTTTCCCCAGGAAACTGAATGCACCTGCATGTGTACATACATGAACACACAAAGTCACAAACAGACACATACTAACATAACAAATTTCACACACTATTTCAGGGGCTTTAGGGACTGAACCCTTTTTGAATCTTCTAGCATTCTTGGAACCAGATTAAGAGAACTGTAGTTAGGAAAAATAGAGGTATATGGAGTATATTTTTATTTTCTTTTTCCAAGACCAATTTTTCAATCAGCACTTCCCCAACGTTATGGAGGACAGACCGCAAGAAACAGGAAACTGTCTCTCTCAGGAGCCCATTTCTCCCATTTGATCCCAGGGTAATACTAGCATGAATGTGCAAAGATGTGTACATAAAATGCTCAGTGCAGTTCAGTCCAAAATAGAGGAACACTGGGCACAATCCGAAAGTTGAAAAGCAAAGAAGAAGATAACTAAATCATGGTACATACATGTCCAGTGACCACTGTTACACCATGACATAAATGGTCCACATGCAATGACAAGGGCAGATGTCCATGACACATATCATTATATGAGAAAAAGCAAGCTTCAAAATAATATATGCAGGACAAATCCACTTTAGTTTAAAGAATAAAATAATAGTCCTCCAGGAGACAGAGCTCGAGAGCTATACAGAAAATCTGTCTATGCTCAGAAAAAGTCTGGAAAGATATATATAAACTTTAAAATGTTTACCTCTAAGCAGTGGGATACATAGAATGGGGAGAGAGAAAGAACTGAGTGAGAAGAAAGAGAACTTACATATCAATGTATTATTGACTATTTTTATATTTTTAAAAAATCAGAAAGACCAAAGTTACCACAAATATACATGTGCGTCTTACCAAAAATTAACAAATATCAGTATTTTTTTCATAAGTGTTTCACATATCTTTTTTTTTAACTTTCAAGAAATAAAGTATGCCAGATTATATTGATTATCTGAACTCCTATATTATCTGAATTGCTAACACTCCCTATAAGCAGATTGTTAAAATAGAAGCCTGTACTATATTTGTAATTAAAGAAAACATTACACATTCCAGTCAAGATGGAGTCATGAATTATGTTGCAATATGTTCACCATGCTCCAAAATACTGACAATAATAGAAAGAAGAGGCAAAAGACACTCAACTTTATAGAGGTCAACCTCTGGGGGCTCAAAATTCAGATGCTGGCAATGGCTGCCAGGTCCTCCTTCTCCGAGAAGAACTGGGAATTAAAAGGATTCCCTGTAAGAGGGAGAACTTCATCCTGGCTCACTGCCTGGGGTTATGTATTTATATTTATTTCATGAAGCTGTGGGCCGATGGAGGCAGAGAACTAGAATCAGAGCCCAAAGGAACTGGGCCAAACCATCACTGGTTCCATGTCTGTATTTCTCACAGCCTCACTAGTACAGGGGGAGGGAGTCCCAAGTGAAAAGCTACTCTAGGATATGGTTCTGGACTGAAGCACCAAGGGATTAGATAGGAGGAAACCACAAAACTACAGAATCCTTAAGGAGGGTCTAGGGAAATAAAGATTAAACTGAATGAGGACTTCCCTGGTGGCCCAGTGGTTAAGACTCTATGATTCCACTGCAGGGGGACACGGGTTCGATCTCTGGTCAGGGAACTAAGATCTCACATGCCACGCTGCATGGCCAAAAAAAAAAAACAAAACTGAATGGGAGGGCTCAAAACAAGCTTGCAATTCAAGACATCTGGAAAAATGAAAATTACTAAGGCAATAATTTTAACAAAAACCCACTTCAGATGAAATCATTTGAAACGTCATACTATTAATGTGTGTCTTTGTGCAATATAAGATTGAAAATCCTTTAAGAAGGAACAAGATAGCACATAAAAGAAAAAACAAATATGATCCTATCAAGTCCAATTTTGTTTATGATATGAGGTAAAGCTCTAATTCATCTTTCTGTATGTGGATATTCCTCAAGCCTATACTTTGATCTCATACAAAAAGTGGTTCATTATTACTTATTTATCAATAAATATAAAAGCTAAAACTATAAAACTCTTAGGAAAAAAAGCACAGGAGTAAATCTTCACAACCTTAAGTTAGGCACAGATTTCTTAGATACAACACCAAAAGCACAAGCAATAAAAGAAAATGTTAATAAACTGGACTTCAGCAATATTAAAAGCTTTTGCACTTCAAAAGTCACCGTTAAAGTAAAAAGTCAAATCACACACTGAAGAGAAAAATATTTTCAAATCACACACCCAACAGCTTGTATCCAAGAGTTTAAAAACAACAGCAAAAACTCTTACGACTTAGTAAGGAGATGACAGACAACACAGTTAAAAAATGGGGAATATATTTATAGCCATTTCACCAAAGAAGGTATAGAAATGGCCGATAAGCACATGAAAATATGCTCATTATCATTAGTTATTTGGAAACACATACCAAAATGATAATGAGATACCACACACACCTATAAGGATTGCTTTAAGCAAAAAGCCAGTCAAGAATGTTAGCAAGGATATGAAGAAACTGGAACCTTAATACTTCCTGGTGCAGCCACTTTGGAAAACAACTGGGCAATTTCTTCCAATATTTAACACATATACACCATACAATCCTTCAGTTCCACTCCCAGATACCTACATGAGAAATCAAAACATATTTCCGTACAAAGACTTGTATACCAATGTTCACAGCAGCATTATTCATGATAGCTAAAGAGTGCAAACAACTTAAAAGTCCATCAGCTGGTGAAGGGGAAAAGAAAGGGTTATCCGTGGTACTGAAATACAACTGTCATTTGCTTGCTTTTATTTCAGTATTTCTCAATAATCCATTTATAAATTCAAAATAGCTGTATGCTTAGCCCATGCCTCAATTCTAAACATTAATTAGTCCAGTTGTATAAATCTGTAGCCACTTAAAATGTTCGTAACAAGAATTCCCACAGTGAAGATGATTTTTTAATGGGAACCTTGTATATTAACCATTTCCAACTCTAATTAGATTTATCTGGGGCAAACACTATTGGCTACGTGATATGACTAACACTAACTAAACAAAATGTTAATACACTCTAAGTGGTGGAATACTGTTACATCTAAAAAAAAAACATAATAACCAACATTAATAAGAAACTAGAAATCTTTGATTTGGTAGTTATTCACAAATTATGCATTTTGTTCTATTTAAAAACAAGTATCTTGTGCACCGGGATAACAGCCAATATCTTAGAACTTGTATGCTCCACTTGTACTAATGCAAATGCAACAGAACAGCACTTAACATCTTTTCTTTGCTTGGATACTTAAGTAGAAATCATTATTTTCACAACCGAGTCATGAAAATCTTGGGCATTAAGCAGATTACATATGCAGTCGGCTCTCATTTTCGAGTTATAATTTAATGTGGTTATTACATCTACGGTTAATGTGTAACGCACGGCATCTTAAGGCGAAGCACTGCATTTTAATCTAATAATAGTAGCTATAATATTCTGAAATGTGCTTCATGAATCAAAGCCATCATGTGTTCACTGAGGGCTTGGATTAGCACTTCATGAGACCTAGATCTATTACAGCTTGTTGGAAGAGGAAAAAGGAAGACCAGAAAGCTTTTAAGGAGCTAAAAAAAAAAAAAAAAAAAAGACAAAAACCGACCATCATTTTGGAAGAATTCCTTTTCCTCGCTAAACGGATCCTGTAGAGGACTGCCGGCGGCCTCCTACATTTACTGCAGAAATGTTAACGGAGCAGAGTATGTTCCCACTTCTGGTGGCACAGCAGGCTCTACTCCAAAGAGGCTACCAAGGGGCCGGGCTGACACTTTCTAATTCATCAGAGAGGCAGAAAATAGGAAACCCGAAAGCCACAAAAGGCTTTTCATGGATTCTATCAAGAAGGATGGGGATTCAGGATAAGCTTATGGAGCCGAACTCAGCAAAAACGTGGTGCACTTCTCTACTAACCGGAGAGATGACACTCCCCTTACAGTAGCAGAAATCCAACAAGACCTCAACAGCAACCAGAACACACACGTATGAGTTAAACTGGAAATTCCCTATATTTTTAGGCTAAAATCTACTTTCGAATTCATTTTTACCACACGCTAAGCTTTTTGCAGTGGGAGTTTCCAAATGAGCTTTATTAAACATTTACTAGGCAGTCAGTCTGTGACAAGCACTCTATGGAGAGAGTACAAAGGTAAAGGACATATTTCCAGTTGTGTGTACCAAGCCGTAGCACACACGAGCTGATACAATGATGTGAGATGCTTGGGGGATATGGAAGAGGGAACAATGGGCACCCAAGGAAAGCTTGATAAAGAAAACGACAGCTTAGATGGGATCAAGAGGGCAGGAAGATGACAAGAGCACAAGACAAGAAGGGCGGGACAGGCAAAGAGAACCAAAGCTGTGAGAGAGCCTACTCAGAGAATGCGGCAACTTCAGCGTGACTGGAACACAGCACGTGTTTGGAAGGCATGAGAAGAGAGGAGGCTGTGGAGACAGTGGGTGATACGGCTGAACACGTGGCGAAGGATCAGAGGTGCAAAAGGTACAAAAATGGGGATAAAGATCTCATGAAAAGCAGGTCTTCCACTGGACCTTGAAAAATAGTAAAATCTGCCAACTCCCCAATATAAGAACGGTTTTGAATTCCACGGAGAAAACACCATAGAATTTAATGTGCTTTCATATCCAGTAAAAGAAAACCGAACAGAAACTAATCAATACAACAAGTCAAAACACGCCAAAGGACAAAATACACCTACACCACTCCAGGCCCCTGGAAAATGCTATGACTTCAGTTCAAAGAGAGAGTAACAACAGTAACCAAAAAAAGTCCACTATCTGCAGTATTGACTGCAGAACACAATCCTCCTCTGAATATCTCGCCTTCTAGAACTGTGACGTCCAATCTGGTATCCAGTAGCCTTGTGTGGCTAGTAAAATTAACTTAAATAAAATCAAACAAAATTTAAAATTTGATTCCTTAGTCGCACTACTTTTATTCCATGTACTCAATAGCTACATGTGACTAGTGGCTACCACGCTGGACAGTGGAGATACAGAATATTTCCCTCACTGTAGAAAATTCTACTGGTCACCGCTCTCCTGGAGTCACCACTACAGGAGGAATAGGAGAAAAACCCTTAAGGGCCAAAAATCACATTACAAACTTCTTTGAGATCCTGAGATCACTTAGCAGTGAACTGGGGATACACATGTGTATTCAATAAATGTTTGTCAAACTGAATTTTAGTATAAAAGAAAGAATTACGGAAATTAAGTAATTGTACATATTCCACTGTAGGCAAAGCTAACTACTCCTTAACTCTATTAACAGATTCCACAACTGACGCTTTCTACCAGAGTTCTAGAAGCAACTACACAGTATACAACTACCGATGAGTTCGGCAAGATGAATACAGCCAGTTTATAAAGAAGATGTGGTATGTACGTACACACACACACACACACACACACACACACACACACACACACACACACACACACCGGATACTACTCAGTCATAAAAAGGAATGGAATTCTGCCATTTGCAACAACATGGATGGACTTGGAGGGCATTATGCTAAATGAAATAAGTCAGAGAAGGACAAATACTGCACGATATCACTTATATGTGGAATCTAAAAAATACAACAAGCTAATAACTATAACAAAAAGGAAACAGACTCACAGGTATAGAGAAAAAACTAGTGGTTATGAGTGAGGAGAGAGCAGGGGGAGGGGAATATAGAGGTAACGGATTAAGAGGTACTAACTATTAGGTATAAAATAAATAAGTTACAAAGATATATTGTATAGCACTGGGAGTACAGCCAATATTTAATAATAACTATAAATAGAGTATAACCTTTAAAAATTGTGAATCACTATTTTTTGCCTTATATTACATAATACTGTACATCAACTATATCTAAAAAGAATTTAAAAATTAAAAATAAAATCAATGTATGGAAATATAAGGCAAACAAACAAAAAACACATAAAAACAAAAGAAAGGAGATTAGGTGTAGCTCACTTATCACAACAGATGTCTTCCAAAATAGTTACTAGAAAAATGAATGACATTTTACACTTTGAAAGTGAAGCTTACCATTTAAAGGAATCCTGTGGAAACCAATCTATGAAGAGGATTATCATCTCTAAATTTATCTAGTTAGAATATCAGAAATAGCTACTGTCTTTGACCCAAAAAAAAGTGCCAATTCTGTGTTGCTACAAATACTCATAAAACGTTAAATTCCATGGAGCAAAGGCTGACCAACACGAGGGAGGTCTCAGTGAGTACACGCTTCCTCCTTCCTCCTCTCCCAGGATGAGCTCTCCTGAGACTCATACATACTTCGTGGGTCCAGATAAATTTTGTTCATAAGAATTTCAATGAGGAAAGGGAAAAGCGATTAAAATTCAATAGAAAATGGACAAGAGAACTGAATAGGAACCTCTCTAAAGAGGACCTCTCCTGAGATAAGTCCATCTCATTAGTAGTCAGGAAAATACAACTCAAAATCACAAAAAGATATCACCAAACACTTAAGAGAATTGGTAAAATTTTAAAAACCACCTATGCCAAGGTGCTGGATTGGAGCCGATGGCAATCCCAGACACTGCTGTTGAGAGTGCAACGGGTAAAACCCCTTTAGAAAATTATTTGGGATTATCGACTGAGGTTGGACGTACACATTTATCTAATAACGCAGACTTCCAGGGCTAGGTAGGTCCATGCCAGAGAGAAAGGTCTGCACGTGTGCACTAGAAACACGTACAGAATGATCGCGCAGTATTATTTTTAGGAACCAAAACTGAAAACAAACCAACGTCAGTCAACATTAGAAAGGATAAACTGGAATATATGCCTATAGTAATAAATTTCCACACAGCAGTAACAATGAGTCAACTGCAACACATGTAATAGCACGGACGGATCTCACAAACATAATGTTGAGCCTGACTCTTTCCATAAAGTACAAAAACGAGTAAAAGTAAACTATCATACTGGGAGGGGTGTGATAGGTTTTAACGTTGTTTTAAAACAAGAACAAAACACACATGGATCTAGTTATGGGGATGAGTCAGGATCTCTGGAAGGAGAGAGAAGAGTTAGAAGGGCGTGAGGGGACCTGTGGAAGGCCTGTCATGAGCTATTGCTTCATCTGTGTGATGGTTTCATGGATGTTTTCTTTATGATACTTGGACATCTTTGTTTTGTGTATTTTTCTATATGTTATATTTCACACACAAGAAAAGTTTAAAAGAACAGCCTTCTCTCTCTCTCTCACACGCACACGCACACACACGCACGCACACGCACACACACACACACGCACAGAGTAAGGCGACTGTTTCACTCCCCTCACAACCACCTTTCAAACCCCCCCTCCTCTCACCCTGACTCACCTCTTGTAGCACTTTACTCATCAATGGCGACACACTGATACCCTCTCCTACTTCTGGATGGATTTGGAAATTCACTCTTTGATAAAGAATCTGAGAAAAGAACAACTGTTTTTAAGTTTGCCTCATTTTACAATGTAGGCTTGAAATTTTAAAAGTACTCTTTTGAAGGAAAAAAACCCAAAGCACTATTCCCTAAGGACCGCTTTGTGGTAACAGGCTTACCGTGGGGCCTCATGGGCACCTTCACAAGGAAGGACACGGCCACAGTCTCAGGGTCAGGGTCAAGTGTGAGAAACCTGATATACGATATGCAATAAATGACCACGAGACGAAAATGTGATGTCCAGAACCTCTTCACACACTTAACAGTATTTAACAGTACTGTATTTCCAAACCAGAGCACCGTCCTCCCTGACACAGATTTGGCCCGTGAATTTTAGGAAATTCAGCTTCTCTCTAACCAAAGCCCATATCCTGCCATGTCCCAAGGACTTCTAAGGGGATGGTGCCATCACTGGTCTTAATTCATAAGGTTTCAAGTATATTGTACAGGACCACTTCTTATATATTTTATTCTTGACAGCACTAACTTTCCCCATTATATTCAATAATTTATTTCCTAATATACTTTCTTTTTTTTCTCATACCTGTACCCTTTCTTCTTTACTGAAGAAATAAAATAATAAAGCCAACACTAATTTATATCCTACTATCTTCAAATCCCTTTTCATGTAAGTGACAGACTATTTTTTTCCCATAAATTGAAATTTTCATGGTGCTGAAAAAAAAGAGCACAAATCCCAAATCCACAGACTCAGCAAAATATACTTCATACAGTTCAGGGGCACTTACTTTGTGGGGGACACTTACTTCTGTCCTCAGAGAGCTGCTGGCAGCCAAAAGAAGTTCAATGCTGCCGGGAGGGCAATGTGTCAAAGCAAACGCCACGAGCTCCTGACGAGTGGCCAAGTCCTGGTAACCTTCCGATCGCCCTAACTGGCTACAAACAGCCCAACTTTTAGAATAGCCTGGAAAAAGGGCAAGAAAAGACAAACTGATTTTCACTAGAAGAAAAAATCTTTAATCTAACACGAGAAGCGGCTTTCTGCTTAGGTCTTACGTCACCAAAGCAAAGTCAGCCATTAGATGCATATTATTACATAAGCAGAAGCACATAAGGACCTGAAACTAGAAAAGAAAGATCAGGTGAGTTTATTGTCTAGAAAGTTCAGTGCTGCTCCAGACAAATTCTTCTGATAAACTATGTTAAGTTTTAGATTACCTCGCAAGGCTACAAAATAATCTACTGAGCTTTGACGCCGAGTGAAAGACTGGGTATCTGAGTTCAGAAAGACCTGAGGGTGTGGCCCAAGCACTTGTGTGAGAAAGTTCCAAGTATCACACATCCTTCACCACTAAAAAAACAATAATAATAATAACTCCTCCTTCACTGGGTTGTTAGAAGGACTGAACAATCTTTATTTAAAAACAACCTGCATTTAAAAGCTGTATTTATACACTGCAAAGCCTAGATAAAGAGAAATTAGTATAGGGAGCTACACAGCATCATTCACTTTATAAAGACAGAGATCCAAGGACAGTGCCCAAAATACAGTCAGCCCCTGAAACCAGCAGAGTTTTATCCTATGCAAGCTTATACTGTGAATTCTTAAAACGCACTTTTATTCTTATCTGAAGGCATTCCAGTTAGAAAGCAGGTCTTCTTTCTAAATATACAGCGTCAAAATTAGCCAAAATTACAGGTACCATTCCTTATAGGAATAAAATTATTACAAAGCTCTCCAAGTAAGTGGTAATAAATTAAGACAACAATGATCATCCAGAATACCACAATTTTTCTGAACTGAATGTTGCAAAATCACTAGGTTAATATTACAGAACATAGCTCTTTCGTGAAAACAGTTTTCTAACGCTGAGGGTATAAAGTATTGAGCTTTTTTTTTTTTTTTTTTGCGGTACGCCGGCCTCTCACTGCTGTGGCCTCTCCCATTGCGGAGCACAGGCTCCAGACGTGCAGGTCCAGCGGCCATGGCTCACGGGCCCAGCCGCTCGGCGGCATGTGGGATCCTCCCGGACCGGGGCACGAACCCGCGTCCCCTGCATCGGCAGGCGGACTCTCAACCACTGCGCCACCAGGGAAGCCCATAAAGTATTGAGCTTTTCCCCAGAGTTTTCAACATTTTCATAGACGTATTGCCAGACTCTCTCTCCTTGACTCTCAGAGAACTTTATTCAGGCTTCTCTGAGCCCTCTTCTCAAGGAGGCCTATACCTTGGCCCAGTCCTTGCTGAACCTGTATAAGCCAGTTTTATCAAGAATCCTGCCAAGTCAGTTCGGAGAGAATCTCTCGCCCGGCAAGAATCAACCCCTCTGCTCCTGATGTCTCTTTGCTGTCATTTTTCACCCACTGTTGACCCCTCAACCTGCTCCTCAGTGGTAAATTCCCAGCTGCCTTTTCTGTATTTGGAGCTGAGCCTGTTCTCTCTCCCCCACTACAAAATGCATGAATAAACGCTTCCTTACCATTTGTAACAAGTGTCAGAATGTTTTTTTCCTTTAACAGTATACATACAGAAAGTATACATATCATCAGTGCACATCTCCAGGAGTTATTACCATGAAGTGAAGCACTGCATTTCTAACCACTCACTAGGAAGGCACAGACAATGGATAAACGGAAGTGCTTGAGTTTTCACATAGTCAGACATAGCTACAGAAAGCAGATCACTTAGCATAGAGCCTGTAATAAGACAACATCACTTCCTAGCCCTCTGGGGAATGTATTCTTTAATAGAGAAATTATTCCACGATATAACCTGCTTATCCTCCAGAGACTTGAGCTATAATTTCAATATAGAAAATTTTAGGGTTGCAAACTACTTCCCAATTACTCAACATTAATTTGAAAAGCATTACGCTATCTCTTAAAAAAATTAAGGAACAGAAATACTGACAATTTAGTCACAAATTATAGATACTTCAAATTTTTTTAATTTTCTTTTATACGACAAATACATAAAAAGGCATTCAAATATTTGAAAACTGTTATTAAAATTATGAGCCTGTTTTTAATATGGAATGGAAAGCAACCATATCTCAGATAAAATATAACCCTTGAGCCCATTAAAGTATGTATATTAATATACAAGCGCATGGAATACATACTCATCGGTGCTCACAAGACATTTCTCAAGGCTTGCGAACACAGGGTGGCTGGCTTACCGATTAGGCCAACTGATTTCAAAACAGACCTCTTCCATTATTCACCACGTACACAGGACATGAGCACAGTGTTTAGTATCTACTTCACCTGTGGCCATCAGCTCCTGACAATGCACATTGGCAGCTTTGTAGTCATGGAAACGAAGTGCTTGCTCTACTAGAAGGATTAGAACCTGTCCACGCCTTTCTTCTGGGTCTTCACCTGTAAACACATGCAAATGACTTACTGATTTGGGCAGTATCAATTGACAGAGGAGCTCCTTAACACTATCCTTCTAATTAATTCCAAAATAAAAAACAGAGATTAGACTGATTTTTATAAGATTATAGGAGAAAAGATCCTGGCCACTTAGACCTTCCAATCTATTTATTAATCATGGAATTCTCTCTCAGTCTCCTAAGTGATCAATGATTAATATCAGCCTCAGACCGAAAGTAAATTGGTACAAGCACTATGGAGAACAGTATGGAGGTCCCTTAAAAAACCACATGACCCAGCAATCCCACTCCTGGGCATATACCCAGAGAAAACCATAATCTGAAAGGATACATGCACCCCATTGTTCACTGCAGCACTGTTTACAGCAGCCAGGACATGGAAGCCACCTAAATGTCCATCAACACAGGAGTGGATAAAGAAGATGTGGTACATATACACAATGGAATATTACTCAGTCATAAAAAAGAATGAACTAATGCCATTTGCAGCAACATGGATGGACCTAGAGATTATCATACTGAGTGAAGTCAGACACAGAAAAACAAATATCATATGATATCACTCATTATGTGGAATCTAATTTTTAGAAAAAGGAAACAAAAGAACTTATTTACAAAACAGAAACAGACTTACAGATATCAAAAACAAACTTATGGTTACCAAAGGGGAAACATGGTATGGGAGGGATAAATCAGAAGCCTGGGATAAACACAAACACACTACTGTATATAAGATAGATCACCAACAAGGACCTACTGTATAGCACAAGGAACTCTACTCAATACTCTGTGACAACCTATATGAGAAATGAATCTGAAAAAGAATGAATATATGCACACGTATAACTCAATCACTCTGCTGCACACGCGAAACTAGCACAACACTGTAAATCAACTATACCCTAATAATACATATATATGTATGTATGTATGTATGTATGTATTCACCCCAGATCAGCCATCCCAATCTAAGTGGGTAGAGGAAAAGTTTTCCTCCCAATAGGGAATTCAAATATTTTTCCTATTTATTAAATAATTTTACCCTTTGAATGTCCTAAATATAATTCATAAATGACAAATAAAAGGGGAAAAAACTTAAGCACAAAGTAAAATGGACTTAAATTTTATACCTTCATTGTGATAAAGCTAATTTGCATATCAGGCAATCTGAGCAGGTGGTTAAAAGGAAAAAACATAAGCAAAAATAGGCTTGAAAAGAATGATGTCTAGAAAAATCCTACAAACAAAACAAAATTCTCAGGGAGAACAGCCAGGAGTATAGCCAGACTAGAAATCTATTAAAGAAAATGATCCAGATGTTTAGTCTGAAGAAAATACTAATGGTGGCCTGACAAAGGCTTGAGTATATGAAATATAATTTAAACTGTGTCCACAAATTGTTTGATACTCCCTTCTAAAGACGGAGCTTAATGCTTCTCCCCTTGAGTGGGGGCTGACTAGTGATTTACTTCTAACAAACAGAACATGCTGTAAACGACAGTGTGTGACTTCCAAGACTGGTCATAAAAATCATTATGGAATCCGCCCTGCTCTCTCGTAGATCAACTGCTCTAGGAGAAACCCAGGCATTGCCATGTTAAAAGGACACTCAGGAAGCCCTTTGGAGAGCTCCACGGGGCAAGGAGCTGAGGCCTCGCACCACCAGCCAGGGAGCAATGGAGGCCTTTTCCAACAGCCATGGAAGCCAGCTCGGGAGCAGACGACCCAGGCCCTGTCAACTTAACTATTTCCCTTGAACTTGGGAGGGCCTGTGTGACTGCTTCTGTGAATGAGACACAATGGAAATGAAGCTACCCAAATTCCAAAGCTAAATTATAGACAAATGACAGGAAGTTTTGCTGGTTTCTGTTGGGATGCTGACTCTGGGACCCCTCAGCCACGTAAGAAATCTGGGTAGTCTGAGAACACCATAAGGAGAAACCACACAGAGAAGAGAAAGCCATAGCTACTCCATTCCCCAGCTTTTTAAAAAATCTTCTCAGCCTAGATGCCAGACATGTGAATAAAGCAGGCTTTGAGATGGAGCCCATCCCTAGCTGCTACATCTGACTGCAATTTCATAAAAGACCCTGAACTGCCCAGTTAACCACCAGAACTGGGACAGATAAAAAGATGTGACTGTTGTTATTTTAAGCTACGAAGTTTGGGGGTGGTTTGTAAAGCAGCAATAAATAACCGTAATATTCTATAAGCTTCAGATACATGTCACCTGCCTGTGATCCATCCCTTTCTTAATACCACTCCACCCCCAGCAAAATATCAGAATTGCCTTTCTTCAGGTTCTAGAACATTTGTTTACAGAAGCCATGTGCTACCATCACACCCCACGATGCAGCATAATTCGCTGCTTCTGCAGACCTCTAAGATTCTAAATCCCCAGAGGGCAACAGGTGTGTAACAGAACCCTGTATCCAAAGTACCTGACAAAGTGATATTACTTTAGCTCTCTGAGGCCTCTATCTCCCCATCTGTAAAATGTGGCTAATAAGAGGATGTTGTGGGCTTCCCTGGTGGCGCAGTGGTTGAGAATCCGCCTGCAGATGCAGGAGACGCGGGTTCGTGCCCTGGTCCGGGAGGATCCCACATGCTGTGGAGCAGCTAAGCCCGTGAGCCATGGCCGCTAGGCCTGCGCGTCCGGAGCCTGTGCTCTGCAATGGGAGAGGCCACAGCAGTGAGAGGCCCGCATACCGCAAAAAAAAAAAAAAAAAAAAGAGGCTGTTGTGCACAGCAAAAGAGGTAGCACGTTAAAAGGACCCAGAAGGGAACTGGCACGCAGCAGTCACAGGTACCTATTAGCTATTATGTGCACTCAAGGGGCTCACGATAAAAACACTACATTGAATGAAATGTAGATACTAGTCTTATTTTTTAATGATACTGCACTGAAGTTATAATACAGATCCCACGTTAAAGTTTGTGAAATAGAGGTGGCCAAGTTGAGATGGTTCCAAACACGAGAACTAAAATAGCTGCAATGAAGAAAAGAGCTCTGGACACCATGTGGTCCACACAAATGTGCTCTGCGGGACTGAAGAAGAACGTTCATACCATTATAAATGCAGGTTGGCCAAGATCACTGACCGTCCTGTTTCTATGTCAACGTCACAAAGACAAAAGTGGAAATTAATCCTAGTAGGCAGGTACATGGAAAATGCAGGCGGCATCCCCGGCTGCTTCATTAGTTTCTATGAACTGGATCCTTATGAAATTCTTCCCTGATGATCAGAGAGCTTCAAAGTTTACAAAGGGCTTTTATATGCATTAGCTCGTGTGGGTCTCCTATAATCTGGCAGGTGAAGCAAGGGGGGGTGTCATTCCCATTTTCCAGACGCAGAAAGTGAAGCTTGAGTCATTTAGCAAATGAACGGGACAGTCAGGAGTGGACCAGCCTTCTGACTCCACACCCAGTTTCTCCGCAGACCTCTGAGATGCCTCACGATGGATGCCTGGCCCCAGTCACAGCACCAGCACCTTTCCAAGGCTGCTGCAAGTCCGAAGGGGAAGATGCTAGTGTTATGCTTTGGAATAGGCTAGGAAAGCACAACTGACACAATAAAATTTACTGAAACTATAGGCCTTAAGAAGAAGAGTTCTATACATAAAAATTTTAAAACATTAATGTGTGTCCACTAAATATACTAAATATATATTTTTAAAGCTCAAAATAAACAAAAATCTCCTTTGCTTTTTTTTAACCTAAAAATGGAATTTATCTCAGTTTAAAGTAAAACAATTCTGGGGTTAGAAGTCTCTTTAGGCAGGATTAGATCCAGAGGCATGTAGTATATCATTTGGGTATTTTCTTTCTTTCTTTCAGATGGATTTATTTTCAGAAAACTGATCAGATCAATGACTGCCAGCATCCCCAAGGCTGTATCCTTCTGACTTTCATTTGGAAAGGAAGAAAGAGCCTCTGTCTTCCTGTGTTTATATATCAAGCATCAGGAAAGGTTTCGATTGGTTCTGTTTGAGTCACACGGTCATCCCTGAACTGGCTGGTGGATAGAATACTGCGGCCAACAACTGTGGCAAAGCATCTTGATTGGCAAGTCTCCCGGGATCACACGGGCCGGGAGACGGATGGCGTCCCACAGGAAGACCACTTAGCACACAGACAGACACGTGTAGGACAGATAACTAGTGTTTCAAGTCAGCAGGGGGTTCGTGTTTATTCTTTTAGTTGAAACGGGAAGGTAACTGTCACAAAACTGTGCTGGGTCCATTTGAAATATTTAAGAAAAGTATTAAAAGATTGGTAAGCAGAATACTGCAAAACATGAAGTGCAGAGTCAGCAAGACTTTCCTTGAAGGCCATGGTCTGCTATTTAACCCTGTTGAGCAAGATACTTAACTTCTCTGATCTTCAGTTTCCCTCATAAAATAAGGAGAATACATCATCAACACCATGTAATAGAAAATGAAGTAACACATGTGAAAACCCGACCAAATAGGAAAGGCACAACTTTTTCTAAGAAATTATTCAGGATCAAAAACATCACACCACATTTCAACATTGAAGGTGGACTGGTAGGGCTGGCTGGGCCTACTTTTCAGTTTTCAGGTTATAAATGGTCACCCTGACTTCTGTTTCTGACCTCGAAACCACTTCGTGGCACCCCAAATAAGCCTGCCCTCGTTTAAAGAACAGAAGGTCCAAGCAGCTCAATATAGGTACACAGTTTTATACCATGCCAACCTTTCTAGAAAAGACAAATCCTTGCCCCAAAGCAGCTCCTCTGACACCTATAAGCACATATTCCAATGTTTGCCTAGGTGATGTCGAGAATAACACAGATCCGCACTCTGCAGTTTAGCATTCAAAACTTACCCGCTACCCTCAGCAGCTCAGCCAGGCCCAGCAGTTTGGTAGACTGCTTGTAGCACACCGGGGACTCGCAAATACACTCCTTGATGAGGCCGATCCGATCAGAGCACAGTCGCACTACCAAGAAAGACATACTTTAGACTTGTGACCAGGGACACAACACTTCGTTGTGTCAACCAAACAAAATGAAAACTGTGTTAACCCCCAGATCAATAAGAATTAAGTAAAAGACACAATTTTTTCTTTTTTTTTTTTTTTTTTTTTTTTTGCGGTACGTGGACCTCTCACTGTCGTGGCCTCTCCCGTTGCGGAGCACAGGCTCCGGACGCGCGGGCTCAGCAGCCGTGGCTCACGGGCCCAGCTGCTCCGCGGCACGTGGGATCCTCCCGGACCGGGGCACGAACCCGCGTCCCCTGCATCGGAAGACGGACTCTCAACTACTGCGCCACCAGGGAAGTCCAGCATTATTTTTTTTATATGATATTTGTAATCCTGTTTTCTATTAACTCATGCATTATAACTTATCTAGTACCACTAGCCCTCACCTGCTGAGAGTTGGTACACACCAACTCCTGGAGTGTAGGCAAAGAAGGCTTCAAAACAAAGCAAAGTGGGCTTCCCCGGTGGCGCAGTGGTTGAGAGTCCGCCTGCCGATGCAGGGGACGCGGGTTCGTGCCCCGGTCCGGGAAGATCCCACGTGCCGCGGAGCGGCTGGGCCCGTGAGCCGTGGCCGCTGAGCCTGCGCGTCCGGAGCCTGTGCTCCTCAATGGGAGAGGCCACAACAGTGAGAGGCCCGCGTACCGCAAAAAAAAAACAAAACAAAACAAAACAAAACAAAAAAAAAACAAAGCAAAGTGACAAAATGAACTGTTGTACACTAACTACAATAACAAATACCTGGACCATAAATCTTTAAATATCAAGTTACTTTGTTCATCCAATATTACTGATGGACACTAAAACCTAAATTATATCTGTGACATAGATATAACAAACAGTACACAAAAAGAATATTCCATCTCCACATCCAAAAGTCATTCTAATAGGAAATTCCAAATTAATATATCAAACTGAAAAGCTGTCAAAACATGAAAGCAAAGTCTTTCTTAAGACTCTCCTCAGTCAGGAAATTTCTCAGAACCTACAGTTTGGTTGCAGATATTCAAACCCATCAGCTGACGTGCAAATGTTGCTAATTGAGCACCGAAGAAAACTCAGAGCGCAACGTAATTTTCAAACTTCGATAGCATTTGGGAAACCATTTTTTGTATTCTATCAATCTGCTTGAATTAAATAACTAGCTAAAATATACACACACACAGAGTCAAAGCTATAATGACTTGACCTAACAAGAGATATAAGAAAGACAAAAGTTTCACAGTGCTCTGGACTCTCTCGTGACTGAAATCTTCAATTAAAAATATAAGTGTTTCGGAGGAGGTGGTTAATAATTTCAGATATTTGAGAATAAACTGAAAATGATTTTTTGTAACTCTGATTATACCTCACAGTTTTAAGAAGCTTTGAGCTCAAAAATTATACGAATGGTGCAAGTGAATAGAATTTTCTAGTGATTTAACAGTCACCTTGAACACAGTTGTTTCAGATGTTGCAGGCTATTTATAAACCACATACAAATTACTGTCAAACAAAGATATTCAAGGTAATAGTAATACTACCTTTTAAAAGTCTAATAAATTTGTCTGACAAGCAGAACTTTAATTTTTAGTAAAACTACAGTGGAAATCCATATGAAAACATGAGAATGTCTCTCCGGCCTCATATTCGCTAAGATCCACCTGACTCAAAGCACCTCAGAAGACAAAGACACCAAGGAACCTTTAACAGGCTATCACTGACCGAAGATAAAAGAAGTTTAAAAAAGAAGAAGAGAGACACACACACAATTCTGATGAAAATTTATCAAAAACCAGAGAGATGGAAGGAACTTAGTTATGCCTCCCCGACTCCCAATTCCAAACATTTCCAGAGTTAAGAACAAAGATAAGAGCACTTTGCTGAAACTAACACAACACTGTAAATCAACTCTCTACTCCAATAAAAAATAAATAGTAAAAATAATTTTGTTTAAGAATAAAGATAAGAGATTACATGGAAACTAGCCAAGCATACCACTAATCACCAAGCATACCCACTTCATTTAGGGCAATGAGGTCTGGGATTGAAAATCTACCTCCTTCTTATCAGGTAAGGTTCAGGACACTGGGAGATGCCCACTGTCCTGACAGGACAGGTGACTGTGTAAAGCAGGATTGTTTGAGTTGGTACTAACCTGACTTCTACCTTAGGTAAAAGAACTTGAGCAATGTTAACTAACTGCTAGTAATTTAATTCTAAACAACTTCCTGTCATTCCCGCTGTTTAAAAAAAAAAATCTGTTTAATTAAAGAATATTCTACAGTAAGCATAAAAACAAATAAACTATTATCATTTATAGCTAAGTCTATGCAACTGAAACAAATAAATAAATTGCAATACAAAACCGATGTAAACCTGAAACTCTCATTCATATTCCCCAATTTCTATTTTTGTTTTTATCCAACAGCCTCACTGCTGTACTGTTATTAAAAAATGGGACAGAGGGCAGAATCTATTGCTAATGGACTAAATGACCAAAAGTACTCTTTAGTTAAAAACCTAAAAAGGAACACTAGTGAACTAATGCAAAATAAGTTAATAATAGTGCAACACTAAATAGAAAATTCACCTTGCAAAGGCAGAATCTTTACCCCAAATTCTTCGAGGCACCCCAGGGCTTGGATAAGATCTAGCTCCTCTTGAATGGCAGCGGGTCTATCTGTTATCAGCTGTAAGCAGCACCTAGGAGAAATTCATTTTTAAAAAGGAAAAGTAACATATGTTTAGCTAAGTTGCCTTTCTATGATCAACAACATAGAGATCCAACACATTTATCAAAAACCAACTTCCTTCCAGGTATTCCGCTAGAGGCTTTCTGATATTTTATTTAATCCTCACAGCAAGCCTGGGAGACAGGCAAATATCACCATCTGCTTTTTAAGGAAGCCAAAATTGAAGCTCAGAGGTGAAGCGATTTGCGCAGGGTTATGCTGATAGGACGTAAGGTATCACAGTATAAAGCAAGATACGCTAGCTCTGGGTTTAGTGCTCTGTTCACTGTTGACTCAAAAGATAATGATCGTGTAAAAAGGATTTTTAAAAAAACAGAAGGAATACAGTTATTTCCAGTTATTCTCTTAAGGAAAACAGAAATGTCTTGTTTCGGTCACAATTCTGTCTCTCAAAGGAAAAGGAATAACCTAAGAAACTGCACAAGAGACATTTTTCTGATCAGAAACCATCAGTTGGTGATGAAGTACTGAGATAAATACAGATGACAGTGATTTGATAATCTACAAATTTGTGATACCTATGGAGTATTTTAAGCAAATTTTTTTTCAATTCAGAGAAAGTATACTTAATAAATATTGTAGTTAACGATAAACCTATTTTCTGAAAAGTGCATGGAGAGGAACAGTGGGGAATGAGACTAGAAAGACAGGTGGACATCAGGCCATGAAGAGCTAACACGGCTAAAATCATGGACCATCACATGAAAATATCTAGGCCCCAGGATCTACCTACATGACCTAGCGACAGATATAGGCCTAGCTCGCTCTTGCAAAATCTGGGGATTCAAATTGGATGAGCACTAACACATACTTACTACTGGTTCAAGGATAAACAGTATACAACCTGTTTGTGGCATCTACCAAAATTCTAACTGCACTTTGAACCCGGGAATCCCAGTTCTAGGAATTTATACTACAGGTAGGCTCTCACATGCCCAGACATAATTATGGATGTTCACTACCACAGTCTTTTTAAAATAAAACACACTAAATCGGGAACTAATTAAATAAATTGTATAAAAGTCAAACAATGGAATAATCTACAACCATCAAAAAGGAATGAAACAAACCTATATGTATTCACATGGAAAAACCCACAATATAGATCGTAAGTGAATAAAACAAGACACAGAAAGATAGGTACAAGTAGTATACACTTATTTGTGATTTAAGAAAGAAGGGAGTAACTTTTAATAAGATATTCCGGAAGGATACACAGGAAACTGATTAAAAATATAACTGAGGGGCTTCCCTGGTGGTGGCGCAGTGGTTGAGAGTCCGCCTGCCGATGCAGGGGACACGGGTTCATGCCCTGGTCCGGGAAGATCCCACATGCCGCGGAGCAGCTGGGCCCGTGAGCCATGGCCGCTGAGCCTGCACATCCGGAGCCTGTGCTCCGCAACGGGAGAGGCCACAACAGCGAGAGGCCCGCGTACCAAAAAAAAAAATATATATATATATATATATATATATATATATATATATATATATAAAACTGAGGAATAAAGTTAGAGGAACTCGAATGAGGAGAAAGACATCTTCCATATCTATCCTTTGTGTATTTTTAAATATTTTATCTTGTGGATGTACTGCTTCCTCAATTAAAAAAAAAACTAGTAAATAGATAGTAATTTAATCAATAAGAATGGATGGGCTATTTTCTATTTCAATAAAACTGTAAACAATTAAATACATCTGGGCTCACAGGTCTCAATCAGTTTGGTGCCACATTATACACATATGACATCTTTTTTAAATTAAGGTGTGTCCTTGTAGGAGAAAAGGGGATGGATGAAAGTCAAATACTGCAAGTACTGTGTAGTTTCAAAAATGATCTCTAGGAGCATCTGTCAAAAAGATTTAGGTCCAACACAATTCCCAGTTGTTCTATTTGATATTTTCATCATCTGAAATAGAAATACTATCCCTTGGGAGAGAAGGAAAAAATTTACTAACTATTTTAAACAACTTTGTCAAGTTCAATAACATGGCTTGAGAAAACATGATTCTTTCTGTGATAAAAAATCACTGGGGGAAAAAAGTTACCTTTAAGTTTTGCTAGAGTTGAAACAACTACCAGTTATTTGAGGGGTAAAGTAACTCTAAACCACTACCACAACCTTTACATCAAAATAAATTCCAAATGGGCCTAAAATTTCCATGCAAAAATAAAACCACCAAAGTAGTAAAAAAAAAAAAATACAAAAAACTATTTTAATGGTCTTGGGAATTAAAGGTCTTTCAAAGGATGACACAAAACACAGAAAAAAGAATAACAACCGAATTTTTAAAAAATTCAAAATAGCCATTTGAAAGATAAATTGTATATTATAAAAACTTGGCAACACACTTTAACCATTAAGAGGGGCAAAGAGCACGTGTCCCATATGCAAAAAAAGCTCCTAAGAATCAACAGTAAAAAGAGGAACACAAACTTTCCTGTACAACAGGCTAAGAGAGGAACAGAATTCAGAGTCCAAGAAATTTCCACCTGGAAGGGACTTTTGAGCTTTATCACCTAATGAGAGCGGAAGCCATGTAAAACATATAGACATGACCTAATGTGTTGAAATTTTCCAGAACTTGAATTTGCTGGCTACCACTTGAATCTCTTCCAATAGAAGAAAAGTATAACCTTATAGACAATCATCTAGAATGACCATGGGAAAGTGTGCTGGAGAGAAAGGGTCACAAGAAAGTGGATGAATACTTATGACGTAATTAAGTTTTCATTCTATACTCAAGCAATAAATAATGGTGCCCCATGTAGTAGCGTCAATCTGTACTTGTGGTAACGTATTTTGTGAGGTAGAGAATAAAACCAACAATGAAGTTTGTATATTCTGACCTCCCCCCCTCCCTCTTATGGAGAATACAGAGTTCCCCTACCTGGCCAGATCCATGCAGCTGTCAGTGAGGCTGGTAGAAGAATTGAAGTACTCTCTGCTGGCAGCCAAAACCAAGTCAATACTTTTTTCATAACTGACCCTGTACTGGGTTTTTCCTTTATGGGCTACACTAGTTGGTGGATTTATTGAACAAGCACTGCAGTGCATCATCTGCCCAGCCAGGTGGATATTTTCAAGACGACTGGAACACAGAAGGCTCTCTGTAAATATCTGGGAAAAAGAAGAAACTGGAATTAGTGCTTAAAGAGGAAGGACTCACTCAGTTCTTGACACAATGGAGGCTCGGATATCCAAGTGAAATAAATTTTTAAAAATACATCCATCCTACAGGTAGAGGTTGCACAATATTTATGAATGTACTAAATGACAATGGAGCACACTTTAAAATGGTTAGTATTATGTTATGTGAATGTCACCTCAATAAAAAAATCCCTCTTTTAGGAAGAAGAAGAAATAATTTAACTGCACAAACCAATGGTAAGCATAATATTTTAATGTGTTATAACAACACATACTTGAGTAAAATATCCAAAGTTCATACTTATTAAAAACAGGATCCATTAGACATATGGTCCCACACTCTGCTTAAAGTATTTATAACATTTCAATTTTTTAAAAGAAAATCTTTGAGTATGATACACATAATTAATGACTGTTTAAAGCAGCTGAAGTCAGTCTCATAAACTAAACACCCAAGCTACAAATGTTCTACTTACACCTAGTCACTAGAATTACAATATACCACATAACATTTTTTTTTTCTAATCTGCAATTTTAAAACTATTTAAATACAACAAAAGTCACTGATGGAAGGCAGTTATGCAAATGTCATTGTATTTTACAAGGCAACTAATAGCATCAATTAACATAAAATTTATTCTATAATTGAGATTATCTACTTATTCCAAAAAAGTTCTATTAAAGAGCTTCCTTTAAACCCACACTAATAGCGTCAACACATAAGTAGTACAAGAACTTCCATAAGAATGTTCTTTCCTATCGTGCCACTGTTGGATGAGGATAACACAGAAAAAGAAGCAAGAGATAAAAAGTAGATTTCATGGAGAAGCAAGAGTTTCCTTATAATTAGGAAGGCTACCCAATTTTCATAGGACTCCCTTATTTTCACTTGTTTCTAGGCTTCTGGAGAAGACATTTTTAGACAGGCCTTTCCTAAAATGACTGATCAGGATAAAATTACCAATACCTATGAGAGATCTGCTATAAAATCCATACTGTGACAGAAAGCGAATTATCAGTGAGTAATGCTAATCACTTATACGACAGGTGAAAATGGCTTGCTCCATGTGACCAAAATGACTTAGATGTAACAATTTCTCTATTCCTTTGGTTTATTCAGGTAAGCCATAAAGAGTCAATGCCCCCAATACTGAAAAATAAAATTCACTCACTCTAATATTTTAAAGGTTTTGCTGAAATGAACAATATAGATTTCTGCTCTACAGGCTGTATAGAAATCTTGCACCTTATCAAAATTATGCCAATGAGATTTAAAATTATTTTCCAATGACAGCAAAACCTAATACAATGGCCACAGGTCAGTAAGACAATAGAGCATAATTTAAACATCACTAAAATATTTTAAAATGTTAAGTTTGCCAAATCTGTATTATCTTCTAGAATCGGTTCAGGACAGTTATAATATGCTTTCAAATGTGTTCTCAAAGGAGAAGGACTAAAGGCGCGAAGTCATTAAAATATCAAAGCCCATTATAAACAAAGTCATTAAAAACAAAGGTGTTAAAATATAACTAAAACAATTTAATATGTCCAGTTGTTATGATAGACTACACAGGAGCAAGTTCAAGTGTAAAATAATTAATGCTAATTTTTCAATCAGAATCAGAAAATACTAGGAAATAACACTACTCCCACTTAAAAACACTACTTCAAGCAGTATTACTAATGACAGTAAGATTTTGGACCCCATGTGCATACAGATTATTTTCTCCTGAAACTGAATTTCAAGTTTTGCTTTAGATACAAAGGTGAAGTTACTGGCAGCTGTACGTGGTCTGAGAGTGTAATCATCAATATAAACTTTACACTCATCAAGCACATAAAAACCTGAAGTTCAAATATAAAACCATTCATTTCTCAACAGTCTATATTAGCGCTCTTCTGTTAAAACTACCTTAAATTAAAATACCAACCAATTTCACAAAACAGAGGACTATTTTGTAACTCTCACTTTATCAACGGGTTATGCTTCGTGATGTCAGAGCAGAGCAACACAGGAAATATTCTACACGATTTTGATCTGGCTTGTTTGATAGACAAATTCAAATGGGAACCCTCTTTTAAGCTGTATCTCATTAACGATGGGTTAGCTGGATCGTTTTTCCATACAAAGCATGCGTAATTTGGTGGTAATACACATACCTTCCAAAATAAGGACTCAATTCTCCTAAATTACACTCCTAGTCAGTTCACCATCCTTAAGTATCCTTTATGTTCCAGACACTATAATATGCCCCGGGGAGCAGAGGATGAACATGGTATGATAATGCCTGCCTAGGAGCTAATGACCAAAGGGAAGAAACACACACAGAAACAAACAAGTCATGGCATCTGAAAGAAAGGCTGCAATAGAGACAAGTTATATCAAAGGACAAAGGAAGGCATCCTAGAGGGCCTGGCTAGTGAGCTGAATCCTAAAAGGTATCAGCAATTTTCAAATTTAAAAAAGAGGAATATATTCCAGGCAAAGGGAATAATGCGTACAGAGTCATAGAAACAGGAAACAGCATCGTGAGTGGAGGAATTCATGACAGATTGGGCACCGCTGGAGCACAGGGCACATGGCGGGGAGTGTCAGAGGCGAGAATGGACAGGGTGGCTGGAATCCGCCGTGGCTTTCTATGTCAGCCTAAGGGATACGGTATTTTATCTATTTTATTTAGCAGCGCATTTTAAGAAGGGGAGTGTCATGAAAAGGTCTGTTTTAGAAGCATACTCTCTTCCGTGAAAATGAGGAAGAGATATGGAAGTAGGGAAACAAGTTTGGAGGATTACAACAACTTAGCAGAGAAGAGGAAGACAGGACAGAAGACAGAAGAGAGGACAGATTTGGAAGACTTTTCTCGGGCACATGAAGCAAATTTTAGTGACCACCGAAACTATGGAAGAGGGCGGAGCCAAGTACGATTCGGGGTTTCCAGCTGACAATTAACCCACTAAATAAATGGTGTTGCAATGATCAAAGAAGAAGTTATGTATGAACGTGTTCAAACTCTAAAGCACCACTCAATTACCAGCTATTGAATATTATTCAATAATCCACCTACGGTCATCATCTTGTGTCCAATCAACAAAATGTAACAACCAAAATCACAAAATTAAAAGGCAATATTTACACACGTAGAGTTACCTCGTAGCAAGCATCAGAGTCCAGACAGGTGTAAACGTTCTGCTGCATGGTTAACATGTCCTGCAGCAGCATTCGCCAGTGAGACTCACCGACAGGAGGCTGCCTGGGGGTCAAGAAGAAAATAATTCATGAAACTGCTCTCTTCAATGGGTCAACAGTAAAAAAAAAAAAAAAAATTGGTACCACTATGCTATATGCCACACAGCTCCCAGATGATCGAGAGAAATAGATCTCATTTGAATTTCCAGGAAAAACACCTTGATTAAAGATAGAGGGAAACGGGCTTCCCTGGTGGCGCAGTGGTTGAGAGTCCGCCTGCCGATGCAGGGGACACGGGTTCGTGCCCCGGTCCGGGAAGATCCCACGTGCCGCAGAGCGGCTGGGTCCGTGAGCCATGGCCGCTGCGCCTGCGCGTCCGGAGCCTGTGCTTCGCAACGGGAGAGGCCCGTGTATCACCAAAAAAAAAAAAAAAAAAAAGATAGAGGGAAAAGTTGGGCAGCGACGCATCAATGCCAGAGATGTCGCCGGAGCTGCCTCTGCCGCAGGCTGCCTGGACACAAAACTGATCATGGCAGAGGTAAACGAGCTATGAGTTTCTACGGTAAAATAAAGCACACGGTAAAGTAAGATAAAACGGCCGTGACGTAGCAGAAAAAGCCCTTGGAGACGCAGGAGAATGAGTTTCAAATTCCATCTTCACCACACTCTGCAGTCGCCAGCGGGGTATGTTCTTAACCTAACCGCACATGCAGACCCAGAAGGCAACAGGGGCCACCCCTGGCTCGAGTCTGGAGGCGGGCAGCCCCGCTGGTTCCTCTCAGCGGGACTCCTCCTCGCCGCAGTCCACAGAGCCTGGGATAGAGCACTGCGGGGGGTTCGCGCCCATCCAGGCGCCAGCCCAGGCGCGACAAGCCCTGTACGGTAGCTGCAGTTCCCATCTGGCTTAGGAAGAAGCTTCACTCCCCACAAACGTCAGTACTTTTTTTTTTTTTAAACATCTTTATTGGAGTGTAACTGCTTTACAATGGAGTAAAGCATTAGTTTCTGCTGTATAACAAAGTGAATCAGCTGTACATGTACACATATCCCCATATCCCCTCCCTCTTGCGTCTCCCTCCCACCCTCCCTATCCCACCCCTCTAGGTGGTCACAGAGCACCGAGCTGATACCTTTCGAAACAATTCCATAGGCATAGTTTTCAGGGTCCCCTCAAGGATAAGCCAGTGACCACATATGGGAAAGTCAAAGCTTCAAGCCCCTACCAGGTTTTCTAGGTCATTTACACAGTTCCTCTAGGAGCAATCTACCAATCAGAGATGAAGTAGTGAGGCCTACACTATCCAGTTGATCAAATACCATTTCATGTTAGTATCCAGACTTACAGAGTTAGAGAATCAGTGGTTCAGATTCTCCTGCAACAGGGGAGACACTTTTGTTAACAATGTCACAAAGAGTCACACATTAGCTGCGTGACTATATTTAATATTCCTGAATTTCAGCTTTCTCACTTAAAGAGAATCTCAAAGAATGATAAGGAGGGATAAGATCAATTTTGAAAAAACTCAGACGATGAAACAAGCTTTTTCCTGAGTATAAAAACAAGCTCAGTTACTTGTATGGATTTGAATAAATTTCTTAATTTCTTTGAGCTTCAGTTTCCCTTTTTGTATATTATGATGATTAACTTAAACTAGAATGTATGAAAAGACACTCCCCATATTTTTCTGGTACAAAGGAGTATTCAACAAGTGTGAATGAATGAATCTGGAAGTCACAAACACATCTGTTTGTTTTTCTGTAGTCACATACACAACCACTAATATTGTCTAGTAGTAGGGAGAATGTGCTGTAATTCTCTCTACCTCTCTCAAAAGTTCATCTTTGTTGAATATATGTGAGTTTGGAATCATCGTTTATTTTCTAGTCTTGAAGTTCTACATAATCATGAATCTCATTGTTTGAAAAAGGTAGGTTTTGTTTTGTTTTCTGTTTGTCAAATACCAACTGGGTGTACCTTTTCCACACATCATTTTCTTTCTTATGCATTAAAACAGGGCAAATAGACTGTGTTTAAGAGTATTGCTATGGAAAAATTATGCATTTGGGATCTTTCCTGCAAAAATTCTAGTCTTCAGGAATTTTTTTCACCTAAAATTTTTAATAACCATATGCTTCATTTGCTTATAGCATTTTCTATTTGCTACAACACAAAATGAACAATTATTTCTATCTGATATGTAATAAAGCTTAAGAGAATACATTTTTTTTTCCAGCATACAAATACACAAAACAAACTGATATATTTGCAAGTCTTCAAGGATAATCCCTGAAGTGTTTCCATTAGTTAGACCTTGGAATGTGAACTCTTTGGGTGGGCTTCAAAGAATTCAAGGACTCTTTCAAATTTGGCTCTCAGGCAGAAAAGTAGCAAAATGTTTGAAAAAGTGAGTGTCCATCTTGCACCAGCTTCATAAAATCAGACCTGGGCACTGTCTAGCTGAATTCAAGTTCTCTCAGCCCAGCTGTTCTTCTAGAAGCCAGCAACACTGGGACAGATGGTATTAATGTTTTCTCACACATGGCTAGCCTTTAAGTACAGGTTCTAATTAAAATAAATTATAAGACATTATTTCCAAAGGTCCTTTTAGAATACATGCAGTAAATAAGAACCAAGAGAAGAATCTGGAGGCACTATACAAGAGGTGTGCAAATTGACAGGGAAATACCTGAATACAAACATGATGTATTAGTTACAGCTTTGGAATGGAGGTGTATTTCCCAGCGAGAAATAGTATTGCACTCAAGATAGTAAAACCTGATTTGTGACAGTAAGTGAAATCTGCCACCATTTAAAATATGCATAAGAAAACTCGATAGGTGTTGAAGGCCAAGCCATAGTAGCATATATGAAATAATTAAGATTCATTTCAAGTTGACTACCTTGAAAAAAGAGGTCGTACTCTCTTACATATTCACAGTAAGTAGAATGCCATAAGTAGAAATTAACTGCAAGGACTTTAGATGTATTTGAGGGATTCAGTGGAAAGAGAGCAGGTATTCTAGCAGAAACAGTGAGGCTTTCTTACTGAAGAGTAGGTTCTTGACTAGAGCCAACATGATGGAAAATATTGACCCATCGTTTATAGCTGTAAAGAAAGTTTAAGACTTAAATTGTCAAAACCTTCTAAATTATTCATTTAATAATTACTGAGAGAGGGCCAATGATATGTAAGGTTCCAAATTAGAAGTTTGGTGACTGTAACACTTGCCTTAGATAAGCTTATGATTTTGAAGGGAATGTAAGGCACATAAATCAATAACTATAGTAAACTGTTGAAAGAAACAGAGATAAAGAGAGAATTTTAAGACTTCCTATAAATCTACGATAATTTTAAGAATTACTATAAATCTATAATTAATACAGGCTGGTTATTAGAGGAATGACAGACAAACAGATCAATGGATCAAAATAAAGAACCCCCAAATAGGCCCCCATAGTATGGAAAACTGATATTCAACAAAGATGCAAATGCAATTCAGTACAGAAAGGACAGTCTTTTCAACAAGTGATGCTGGAATATTCAGATATATAAAAGAAATAACCTATACTTTGAACAATAAACAAAAATGAACTTTCAAAATGGGCCATGAAACCGATTGTAAAATGTAAAACTGAAAATTTTACTAAAAATGGCAGGAGGAAATCTTTGTGCCAAAAGTTTCTTAACGTGACATCAAAAGCACAATCAACAAAGAACAAATTGATAAACTGGACCTCATCAAAATTTATAAAGTATGCCCTTCAAAAGACACAGGTATGAGAATGAAAAGACAAGGTACAGATAGGAGAAAATCTTTGCAAAGCATATATTATATCTCATAAGGGTCTTGTATCCCGAATGTATAAGAAAACTCTCAAAATCAGTAAAGAATACAAAAACCCAATTTTTAAAATGATCTAAGAAGATACACTGATGTCAAGTAATCACATTAAAAGATGCTCAATATTATTACTCACAATTAAAACAATTAGAAAGCAATTAAAATCAAAATTAGATACCACAACATACCTATTAAAATAACTAAACTTTAAAAGACTGACCACAGCAAGTACTGACAAGCATGTAGAGCAACTGGAACGCTCCTAAAAGACTGATTAAAAAATAAAATGGTACAAATGCTTTGAAAGACAGTTTGGCAGTTTTTTGAAAAGTTAACCGTCCACCTACCATACAATCCAGCCATTCCACTCTTACGGATTTATCCAAAAGCAATGAAAGCGCATGTCCATACAAAGGCTTGTACATGAATATTCACAGCAGCTATATTTGTAAAAGCCAAGACTCCAAATAAACCAAATGTCCATCAACAAGTGAATAGATAAACAAAGTGCAATAAATCCATCAAGGGAATACTAGTCAACAAATAAAATGGAATAAACTACTGATCCATGATACACCACGGATGAAACACAGAATAATTATGCTGAGTGAAAGAAGCCAAACCAACCAACAAAGAGCACACCGTTATGACTCCATTCACATAAAATTCTAGGAAAGGCAAAGTACGATATAGAGACAGAAAACAGATCAGTGATAGCCTGGGGAGGGGATGGGGGTGTAACGAGGAGGAGGGAGGGGATTATAAATGAGCAAGAGAAAGCTTTTAGGGGTGATGGATACATTTGTTATTTTGACAAGGTGATGGCTTCATGGCTATATACATATAATAAAACTTATCATACTCTATACTTTAAATATGTGCAATTTATTGTCGGTCAATTATAACCCAATGAAGTCAGAAAAAGAAAAAAAGTAGTACTTTTTCTTAATCACATACAATTATCAATTAATTTCATTACTCACTTACGACCGGTGTGCCTGGTCAATCTAACCATCAGCCTGTGTGCCTCTTCTGCGCTAGACTGAGTATTTTTAACATACGAAATTGGCTTCTCAAGTCCATGTTTCTCCAAAATCTCTGACACACTGTAAGTAAAAAGAAAAATTTTTAAATAAGTCTTGCTACCAACAAAAAAGCTCTAAGAATCTTAAACACATAAGTAGCACTTAGGTGTTAAAAGTATTTTTTTTTAAAGTAGCATAAAGAATGACCAAATTTTACACATTGCATTAATTCTCAGCAAAAAGAAAGCTAATAATTATATATCAAATTTTATTTCCCCTACTGACTTTTATTACAATATACTTGGGATAAGTTAACATTTTTTCAAAAGCCTGGCATATCCTTATCTCAAAATCATTTTTTTACAATTTTCCTGTACTGTAAAAGCATCAAGTCAGCAAAATAAGCCAAATCTATAATTGCAATACCCAGCTTTAACTCTTAACAACCTCAGTGAGTATTCTGTTATAGGCAAGGTTGCCAGAAAAGCAATAAGCAAAGAATTTTAGGGTTGGAAAACCACAGAAACCCCATAAGGCTCAATTTCCCTCAAGAATCCATTCTATAAACAAACAGATAAGATTTCTGTTCTTATATGGATCTTCTTGAGATATCCTATTCCATAATTATCATCATTTGTATATACACCTTTTCTGTCTCACCAAATCTCACATTTATGAAATTAACCACTACTGGGCTTAAAGAGAGGTTGGACAAAACTCAGTAACTCTTCATAAAGATAAGTTCCACGGATCACGCCACCTGACATCATATACACTAAAACATCTATCAACTATTAATGGCCATGAGGTGGAACTGGAAAAAAAAGTGCTCCTTTTAAAAGGTTAGTAAATTAAGGTGAACAGTAAAAGACCTGGGTATCACCCAGAAACCTAAAGGGTGTTACTGTTTCCTTGAGGTACTGAGTGCATAATTTGACTATCAAGACAACCCATGGTTACACCCAGGAACGTATGGTGAAATAAATGATGTGTATTATGCAATAATTTTTTATGAAATGCATTATGTTTATTATACTGTATTTCCTTGAGAAAGCTCTTTTCAAGTTCATTAGGGAGAAAAAGGAAACCATGCAGATTTGTAAGGAATGAATCTATACTGACTTAACCCATTAAGCTTTGTTCAAACTATGCTCAATTTTTCAGGGAGGCTAGGGAGAAGAGAGGGACATCAAATTGGTAGATTCCCAAATTCTTATCCTTTACATATTACCACTATCAAGTGATGTTATTACCTATAATTTCTATAATTATATATTGGAAGAACAAAGTTTACTAGTCCTAAAATTTCATTTTTAATGCAAATATTTAAAAATTACACACAAGCACATTATATATACATATAAAAATGAACACTAGTAAACAATATTAAACTTCCTGAATAGCAAATTAGAAATTTTCAGTCTCCAAAAGAGACAGTTTAATGCTTCATTTTCACAGTGAAGAATATTGCTAGAGTCACTAATATAATATAACCCAGATAGTCAATCAAATGTAGTATACCCCAAAAAGGAAAGTTAGGGGTTATAATAAACATTGTTTGCTGATGGATGTAATAACTGCTGAAGGAACTAATATTTCTTATTTACCTACTATGTGTGAGGTACTTTAAATGCTTTATCTAGTATCAATATCTCACCTCATGAGGTAGATATTATAGCTAAGAAAATCCTAGGCTCAAAGATCACACAGCTAGTAAGTTATAACACCTAGATTTGAACACAGTTCTACTAGTCTTCAAAGTCCATGTCCTTCTCATTACTGTAGTGTTCTGCTAAAATAAGCTAGTATTACATTCATTATTAAGAAAATTCACTCCTGAGAGAGTCAAACAAATATTAGGTCAAACTGGAAATGATCACAAGGCATATTTAAGGTAACATTTCTCAGACAGACCTCCTTAATCAGCACAGAACCAAAAGTCTGTCATTTTTCTCACCTGAGAATGTGTTCCAGTTGGTCTACCATGTCATGAAGCGCTGTGGTTACCTCTGTCTTCTGACTAAAGGATTAAGATAAAAGAATTAAAATTAGGTTTTAGTAGTAACTTTTTACCTGAAATACTAAACTCACTTAAGTTAAAAAAAAAAAAAAAAAAAGTGAAGTTTCCCTTGTACTTAATATATGACAGTATCACCCTGTCCAGATAAAAGGTCAGTCTTATCTCCTATACGCATTCAGCATCTTTCATGACTCAAAAGCGATTAAGATAAAAAATACTGGAATATAACAATATTCTCTATTACAGATTAGTGAGATATGGGCAATTATTTTCCTAAGAACTTTTAGTTCAGTTCTGCTAAAAGCAAAAAAGAATTATGTATCAGTTGTAGTCTTTCTTTGAAGAAGTGGTAAACGATAAGGCCATCATTTATTTCTCTTCTTTTAACCAATAAAACAGATTAGGAACCATGGCCCTGTACGTTGGCTTTCTCCTAGTCCTATCTATTCCACCTGTGGCTCCCCTAGGACTTTTCCATTAGGACTCTATATACTCAGGGGACTTCTCCCATGTCATCATTCACTCTGCCTCCACTGCAATACTTTAAAACAAAAGAGAAGTACACAGCCGTCATACAGAGAATTCCTACCGCGAGTGGAGATAACAAGCACTTTTCCTTTTTCCTTTCTCAGGAAAAATGTAGACGGGGGACTAGGGGAAACATTACCATGAAAAAGATCATAAACTAATAAAAACGTGGCTGATAGGGTAGATTTAGCTCGGCACAATGCACATACAAGTGTGCAAGGGATTTGGTAGAAAAGTTAAGCAAGTGCTACGAAAGCCCTCTGCCACCCTCTGCAACTCTGTGTCCCAACCTTGGAGGGACGGCTCTCACCTGAGAACCACTGTACCTGACACTCTCAGGTGCCTTCCAACCAATGATTCTACTGAATTCCAGCAATTCTTAGGATTTAATGAGACGGCTAAATAAAAATCTTTATCTGGACTTGGGAAATTAAAACTGACCTAATTGAACACAAAAGTCTCACTCACTATTTTTAAAACTACCAATCTATCTGATCTAAATCTATGTGGCAATTATTTCATGCAATTTACCAAGATTATACTATCTTTTTAAACCAAGTTTCAGGCCTTGGACTAGAGTGATAAATTAGGGTATATTCCCCTTAAAGTCCTTCCAAAAAAAAAAAAAAAAAAGATCATTCATCGGAAATAACTTCAATTAACATACTCATTCAGAAACAATCTTTTTTAAATTATCATTTTGTAACTCTACAATAAACATTTGTCACTGATTTTCAGAATACAGTGTTCTTCCTCTGTGAACTGACATTCACAAACATAATGACTAAAGATTTTTTTCAGCCACATGAAGTGTGCTGCCTAGGTAAGATGTACAAAAATTTAATTTCCTAAATAGTGAAAAACTACAGTTAACCATTTGGTAAATAATAACCATTTAACCACTAAAAATACACAACTGATCACTGGGAGAACATGAATTGACACAGCTGGCAGGAGGAGCACAGAGAACCAGAGTAAGTATTTTGAAGGCCTATATTTTAATACCAGGCTAATTTATAATTGCAAATTATTTAGAAAATTATAATTATGAAATACAATCATTAAGAAATAAATGGAACAACAAAAGAGTACCATGCTATTTTTTATGTTTACCAAAAAAAAAAAAAAAAAACTCTGTTAGATCAGAAACCATTAATCTGAAGCCGAAAAAAGCTTTCAGCCACACATACACAAAAGAGGCATTTCTTAGCCTACACGTTCTTTGAAAACAAATATACTCATCCTCTCATTATAATGTCTACATAAAAAGTGTTCTTTTAATATCATCATTCAATTGATATCATGACTATCTCCTCATGGTAGGCAAATTACCATGTAAAAGTTAATAGATAAGCTCTAACTGATATTTATGCTCATTTGATCTTACTGAAGAACTAAGCCTAATACATTTATTTTTAAAAATCGCACATGCCAGGGCTTCCCTGGTGGCGCAGTGGTTGAGAGTCCGCCTGCCGATGCAGGGGACGCGGGTTCGTGCCCCGGTCTGGGAAGATCCCACGTGCCGCGGAGCGGCTGGGCCCGTGAGCCGTGGCCGCTGAGCCTGCGCGTCCGGAGCCTGTGCTCCGCAACGGGAGAGGCCACAGCGGTGAGAGGCCTGCGTACCACCAAAAAAAAAAAAAAAAAAGAAAAAAAAAAATCGCACATGCCAGCTGGAAGTCAATGGTCTTACCTAGATGACTCAGGACAACCAAGGGACACCAAGTGGCAGAGGGACCATCAAATCACCCACCGAGACCATGTAAGGAAGAAACTCCCACCCCTTCTGCTCTCTGAGGTGCTTGTTAGGAAGAGAATTCTGCATCTCTTGTCACCCTCTGGGAAGAGCACCCTGACTACTGATTCTCTGACATCCACTGGGCTGAGGTTTTTAAATGATGAGTAATGACAGTTTGCTAAAAAACTGTTAACACAATCCACGTTACCAGCCCTTTGTTGCCTACTGAGGGCCCACGGTTCCCAGAGGTACACGGGCTGCTCTTCCTTGAGGAGGGGAGGGAGCTTGTGGTCATATCTGTACAGGTTTGGGTAACACGTGGATGTTGTGATTATAACTTTTCCTACATGAAGATTCCCTAAACCTGGACTGAGGAAGGGAAGTATTAACCACTAGTACAGTCTCCATTTAGCTTTACCAATAACAAGGCTAACTGCTTTCTTTCTTGGGGGTTAGTACTTAGACCCTTAATGAGAAGAGATGAAGAATCAGGATCTACAAACCACGCAACATTTCTGTAACATAATACACAGAATCTAAGATTACCTTACCCCTCCTAAAATCAAAACTGAAGCAAGATTGACAATCTAGCTGCTCACATATAAGGCAATTTCCCAAGGACTCCTATAATGAAAAGCCTTCAGCTTGTCACAAGGCAGCCAATCAACTTTTAGTACCTTAGATATAAATTAATGACCAAGAATCACTAGACATGGAGGAAAGGTCCTCACAGTAGAAACAGAGATGCAAACAAACAGAATATGAAAAATCAGAGATCACGATGGGGTAAGGGTAATGCAGGGTGTAGAAGTGAATTTATGCATCTGTGAAACAAGAGCAGGATATTATTTTGTTTGAAAGTGAATGAGAAAAAGTTCTTGGAACTTAAATAAGAAAGCCAAAATAGAGGCTTCCCTGGTGGCGCAGTGGTTGAGAGTCCGCCTGCCAATGCAGGGGACATGGGTTCGTGCCCCGGTCCGGGAGGATCCCACATGCTGCGGAGTGGCTGGGCCCGTGAGCCATGGCCACTGAGCCTGCGCGTCCAGAGCCAGTGCTCCGCAATGGGGAGAGGCCACAACAGTGAGAGGCCTGCGTACAGCAACAAAAAAAAAAAAAAAAAAAAGCCAAAATAAATTTTAAATTCAAAATATGGATTAGAAGATAAAACTATAGAACTCTCCCAGATCACTTAACAAAAGATCAAAACATGGGAAAAAGAACAAAAAGGGCAGTAAATAAATTTAAAATGTGCAAAAAAAGAGAAAAAAGAAGGACATGCAAATAAACTTATCAAGGAAACTTAACAGGAGAAAAATATAAGAAAATTTCCCAACAGTTTGAAGGACATGAGTTTCCAGGTTGAAATACACGATTTAAATGAACAATGATAAATTCAGACTCAGAATAAAACACATCCTTATGATATTTCAGAACATGAGAAATGAAGGGAAGGTACTGAAGTATTCCAAAAAGGGGAGGAAAAAGCCATATAATAGCCTTGGACTTCTCAACAACACTGCAAGGAGAAGACAAGAGTGATGCCTTCGAAACTCACAAGGAAAAGGATCAGAAACCTAGAGTTCCATACACAGCCAAGCCTTCTATCAAGTGTAAGGATGCAATTATGATATTTTTTTGACATGTGATAGTCTTAAAATAAAAATGCCTCCATGCAACATTTGACAGGAAGCTATTCAAGATTATGTTCCATCAAAATAAGGGAATAAGTAAAGAAAGGAAAAGATAATAATCCCAGAAATGCAATATGCAACACAAGAGAGATGCAAACAAAAGTCCAAGGATGAATGCTGTACAGCAGAGTAGAGAACAATTCATATCAAAGGAAGAGGAAAAGACAATTCTAAGAAAGATGTTTCAAAACCAAGAGGGAGAGAGAGAGACATCGAGTGAAAAGAGAAAGGAGAGATTACTAGATATTTTTACCTTGAAAAGGAATTTTACACTTCTGTCAGAAGAGTGAGGGAGGTAAATGGAAACAAAAAACAATGACAAAAAAGGAAATTATTCAATCCACGAAAAGCAAAAAGTTGCATAAAAAGGAAATACAATCATACCTAGCTCTGTGAAAACAGTATATACATAATCATAATGATAGAAATACCACTTTGACTACACTGAAAAAAATGGTTAAGAGAAGTAGGTATGGGGGAAGGGTAGGCTTCAATGAAAGGAAGTCAATAATCATCTAAAATTGTAAAATCAATAAAGAGCAATGTGAGCATAATATTTTAAAGGACACAGGCAAAGTCAAGAAGAAAAACATGACCTATAATGAGTGTTTACTTTTAGAACACAGGTATCCAAGGATGGGGAAGGAGAGCAACCAATATTTTTTTATCAATTACAAGTCTTCCTGTACCCTGATTTTAACTAGTCCATACATTATTTACTCTATGGTTAAAAATTAGAAGGGGATCATATGTTCCCTCGGACTTCATGATTTTAGAATAGCACCTCCTCATCCCCACCAATTTGTTTTTCTCCATGTCACTGACTTTTCAAAGTGAAAAGACAATATGACCTGTTATCTGTTTTTCTTCTTCATCGTGTTATTTAACTTGTTCTCTTATTCCCTACATTGACTGTAAACTAGAAGTTTGGCTTAAAGGATCGATTAGATTCAGGGTAAGTAATTTTACTTCACACTGCTTCTCACCAGGAGGCACATATGGCTAGGCTGCCTGATTGTAAATGATGTCATATTTGATAACTTGATCAAAGGTGATGGCAGTCAGACTTAGACTTTATAAAGGTAAATTTCCCCTTTGAAATTACAAAAAAAAAAAATTTGCTAAAGGTAATACTTTGGTACCATGCAAATATCCCTTCCCCATCAATTTTTCACCTGATTTCAATTCTATCAATGACTACGTGAAACAATTATTTCACATTGGGTTGCAAAATCAAGTGACTTCTATCATTCATTTCACACAAAAAATAAAAATTTCCTTGGAAGGAAAAGAGAGAGAGAAAAGAAGAAAGAGAGAGGAGGAGAAGAAAACCAAAGCATGAGGAAGATTTCTTGTCTAAACACCTGATTTTGCAAATGAGGAAACTGATGACCGTAAAAGTTGCGTGACTCAGCTGTAGTCACAAAGGCTTAGAAACAGGCCCACCGATTTTTCATTCAGTGCTTTTCCATGTGCTGTTATTAACTTCTCCAGATATGAAATTTATAATATGCACTATGTGTTAAAAGAGTGATTAAAGGAATGATTGTTATGTGACTTCCAAAGAGAAAATATAATCTGATTTGCATACCACTAAATGAGGTATGTATATCCATACATTATTGCTTAGAAGTTTTACTCTGGGCAAGGGCCAAGAACAAACAATTCATAGAAAAAATACAACTAGCCCATACATAAGGAAAAAGCTTAATAAGAAACACAATTTAAAACAAAGAGAGGGGCTTCCCTGGTGGCGCAGTGGTTGAGAATCCGCCTGCCGATGCAGGAGACACGGGTTCGTGCCCTGGTCCGGGAAGATCCCACATGCCGCGGAGCAACTAAGCCCGTGAGCCATGGCCGCTAGGCCTGCGCGTCCGGAGCCTGTGCTCCGCAACGGGAGAGGCCACAGCAGTGGGAGGGCCACATACCGCAAAAATAAAAAAAAAATAAAAAAATAAAAAAAAAAGAGATATCACCACCTGTCCACTTAAGAGAGCACTTTTTGTTGTGGCGGTAGTGATAGTCTTGCTTGCTTTTTAATGGATAATTATCAAGGTTAACAAAATTATAGTGACGTCCTATATACTGTTAGAAAAACAAGTGTCTATCTCGAGGCAACAGGCTTGCACATGATCTCATTTTCTTCTTTACATTCCCCAAATTCTCTATCATGAACATTCAGAGAAGCAACATCTTCATCTTAACTGTTAGAGTAAAAAGACACAACCATAACAAAGGCACACTGTGGGTTCTTACCCATATCCTCTTTGTGGCAGACATTCTAATAAGTCATAGCAAAGAGCAAGCTGGTCATTTCGTTCACAGTTATAGATGCATTCTAGTGCTACCGCCATCAGTTGGTCCTGATCCGGAATTATTTTTTGCTGCAACTAGAGAAATAAGGCATGTTGTGCTAAATGTCAATAGATTTACATTCAATTTTGCCATATCCCAGTCCACTGTCAATAGAATATTAAATAGCTCAATTAATCAGCTGCAGAAGCAAATCCTGGTTTTTCTTTAGCTTACAAACTTTTGGGGTCTTTAATTATTCTAAATGAAATTGCATTTTAATTACAGAATCAGCAAGAAAAGAAAATTTGTACCCATAAGCTTTGCATCTGCTGAAAACAGATTCTTCAATTCATTACCCATTCAAGACAAAGTAGATAGAAGAAACACAGTGAACTAAAAAGGCAATTCATTAAAAACAACATTTCTAACCCTAAAACCAAATTTTATGTGTTTCAATCACAAAAATATATAAAATTCCTTAACTAATTTTCAGAGATGTTCAAACTTACTATCTTTCGGTGTGCATTATGTATTAGTCATTGGACACAACAGTATCGACATTCTACTCGAAAGAAGTCGCATTGTAATGCCATAATATTCATATCCCAAAATACACTCCATATTTCTGATGCAGAAAAATGGATATTGGAGGTCACTTTCCCATTGTAAACCACAGAGACCCATTCTTAAAGTATTTTCTGGGATATAAAAATAACAGATTTGTGCCTTGTTTTTCTCATCTATAAAACTGGAATATTAACATCTTAATAGCATTGTTGTGAGGATTAAATAAAGTAATACATGTAGAATGCCTACGTTATTACCACCACGAAACCAAAATGGAAGTTTGAAACTATTTTCTTAGAGCCCTTGCCCTTTACAACAACAAAATAAGCTTAAGATGATTTCCATGATAACCATCTACTACTTTTCAACATTTCAGTAGAAACTCACAAAACAGAGAAAAAAGTGATGAAGAGAAGCTGCCAGACAAAGGCATTTTCTCAGTAGAAAAACCACATCAATGGATGAGAAGAAGAAACGGATGGAAAGACGAAAGCTTGGTAAGGTTACCAGGGAAGAAAAGTTTTCTAAAGTACTTGGGTTAAAGGATTCTTCAAGGTATTAAGAAATATATCATTGGGCTTCCCTGGTGGCGCAGTGGTTGAGAGTCCGCCTGCCGAGGCAGGGGGCGCGGGTTCGTGCCCCGGTCCGGGAGGATCCCACGTGCCGCGGAGCGGCTGGGCCCGTGAGCCGTGGCCGCTGAGCCTGCGCGTCCGGAGCCTGTGCTCCGCGACGGGAGAGGCCACAACAGTGAGGGACCCGCGTACCGCAAAAAAAAAAAAAAAAAAAAAAAAAAAATAAAGAAATATATCATGAATTTGACATCAACATTTGACAAAGAGTTAGTTATCTAAGTTTGCAAAGTGACAAACTGGTGAAATAGGGACAAGCAGGGCACAACAAAAGTGTCAGTAAAGCAGAAACTAACACACCATTGTAAAGCAATTATACTCCAATACAGATGTTAAAAAAAAAAATTAACGAAAATAGCTAGCTTTTCCCATTCTCTTATTGTGTGCCAGGTACTGTTTCTAAGCGCTTTAAGTGCATTAATTCACAAATCCTCAAAACAATCCTGTAAGGTTAGTGCTAGTATCATTTCTATTTTACATAAAGGGAAAATCGAGGCACTGAGGGGACGAACAACTTGCTCCAGGCACAGAGCTGGTCGCGGTCAAGCCAGGATTTGAATGCAGGCAGCTGGCTCCAGAGCGCAAGCTAAGTGTTAGTTCTCGCAATCCTGCAGAAGAGCTTCATGTACGGAAGAACGGCAGAGTCTGAGAAAAAATATGGTAATAAACAATAAAAAAATATGGTAAGGAAGCATCTGAGGAAGATGAAAAAACTGCAACCAGTTTCAGTCAAGGAATGACGTGGGAAACCAGCTGAAACAGAAGCCAGGGCCCTCGATGCTTTCCTCCGTCTTCCTGCTTCCTGTCTTTCCCTCCCTGAGATGCTGAAGTGTCACTTGAAAGTTAAATGTTCCAGAGTCCCTATTTGATCAGGTATGTTCAAAACCCTTAAGCAGACTTTCAATGTGAAAGGTAAAGGGTAACCTTCTGGCCTTCCACTCAGGCTCCTTCATGGCCTGGTGCCCACCCACTTTCCCAGCCCTGTGAACCACTACCTCTCTGCTCAAAGTTTTCGTCCACTCAGCTTAAATCATTTGCCTTTACCTAAACACGGCATTAGTCTGATTACGTCCCTTTGTCTTATTCTACTCCTACCTGGAATGTCTTCTCAAGGAAATTCTTAAAACCTTAGTCTCTAAAACCTCCCGAATAATCCAGTTTTATGTCCATTTGGGTGACTTCAATTGGACTTCCCCAGATTTCCAGAGGCTCTTGCTTATACCTGATAACTGCTGGTCCGAGGAATAAATCCTCATACTACTCTCTACGTGAATTCTTTTTTTTTTTTTTTTTAATATTTATTTATTTATCCATTTTTGGCTGTGTTGGGTCTTCATTTCTGTGTGAGGGGTTTCTCCAGTTGCGGCGAGCAGGGGCCACTCCTCATCGTGGTGCGCGGGCCTCTCACTATCGCGGCCTCTCATTGCGGAGCACAGGCTCAGTAGTTGTGGCTCATGGGCCCAGTTGCTCCACAGCATGCGGGATCCTCCCAGACCAGGGCTCGAACCCGTGTCCCCTGCATCGGCAGGCAGACTCTCAACCACTGCGCCACCAGGGAAGCCCCTCTACGTGAATTCTTATTCCTCTCTGTACTCCTATGGCACCTTTCCGCACTCTTCCTATGCCACTCAGCATATCCTTCTTAACACACTCTACTGTGTATGTGAATCATAATGCTCACATTAAGATACTTTCCACTGTTGTCCTATTAGACTCTCCACAGATGTCCAACTTCATATAGTAAGACACACTTCCTTTTATTCTCGTTATTCCTGTACTAATACCTCAGTGGTCACTATTAAACCATCATTTGTCCCACCTCAAGCTAATAGAAGGGAGCCCATTTAGGACTTTTCAGGAAATCAATAAATCCTCCTCACCATGGGCAGCAAATTTTCTCCCATGTTGCACAGCAAGGTAAAATGTAACAAAGTCATAATTTCTTTTAAAAGGTCTTAAAATTATGCACTAGTAGACAACTAGAAAAAGAACAACAGATGTTAAGCTAGAATACTTGGGAAACCCCAGAAAAACAAGCAACAAAAGAAATCAGTAAAACAGTGAAAGAATCACTGAAAACTATCATACAAAAATCAATAACTTTCACATACACCAACAATAAAGTTAGAGAAAATGAGGGTAAATAAAACTCCATTTGTAATGTAAACAGAAAATTAAGTGGTTAGGAATAGATTTAACAAGAAATGTGCAAAACCTACATAAGGAAAAATTTTAAACACTCCTAAAAGACACTAAGAAAGATATGAACAAATAGAATGATGTCCCCTATTCTTGAATAGGGTGACTGAACCGTATACTAAAGTTCAGATAGAAAAAATATATATACAAGAATAACTTTTAAAAAACTGGGGGAAGAAAACACTACAGAGGAATACTACCCATACCAGACTTTAAAAACAGACTATAAAATCTCTATAATTAAAACACTGTGGTACTTAGCATATGGACAAACAGACCAATAAAACAATAGAGAAACTCTAGAATTAGACTCAAAACAAATGGAAATTTTGTATATGACAAAGGTGGCATCTCAAATCACTTGAGGTACAGATAAACTTTTTAAATAAATGGTGTTGCAACAACTAGGTAGCAGTAGGCAAAACATAAAGCAGATCCGTATCTCACACCCTGCAAAAGAACACACTCCAAATAGATTAGGGGTCTAAACATAAAAATAAAGCCATACAAGTACTAGAAGAAAACACGAGTGATTTCTTCTTTAACCTTGTAATGGGAAAAGGCTTTCCCACCATGTCTCAAAATACGGAAGCAATTTTTTTTAAAATTGCTCAATTTGATTACACAAAAAATAAACTGTAAAAAATTCTGCATGACATAATACACCATAAACAAAGTCAAAAGACAACCTACCCACTGGGTGAAATAGTCACAACAGAAACCACAGAAAAAGGACTAATTACACTAATATATATGAATTTCTACAAGTTAAGGCACAAAGAAACAAAAATCAAAGTGAAAAGTGGGGAAAAGGCAGGAATGGACAATTCACAAAAACGACAATGCCTCTCGAGCACATGAGAAAATGTTCAGATTCACTCATATTTAGAGAAGTACAAATGTAATTTGTACTTTGAAATGTAATTTTTCACCCATCATGGTGGCAAAATCTTTTAAATATGACAACAAATTGTGACTGCAAAGTTGTGGAGAAACAGCCATGCTCATACACTGCTGGTGGAAATGTAAATTAGAACAACCCGTCTGGAGAGAAATGTGGTAATACCGACACAGTCCTGCCTTTAGAGCCCGGAAGCCCCTTGCAGTAATATACCCTGAAGATATGCCAATAATACAAAAGAAATATAAACAGGTTACTCGTTGTAGCACTGTTGCTAACTGTAAAATACTGGGAATAGCATAGAAAACTAGTGAGACTGGGTAACAGTTTTCAATTTTAGATTTTAATTTATACAACCACACATGACTAGTGGCTACGATACTGAACAGCACAGTCCTAGAGGCACTTTTCGATTTCCTAAGGAGTGTGGGCCCAAAGTAGGCCAACAGGAAATTGCAGCTGAGAGTTTACAGTGTTAAGGAGACTTTCCCATTTGTCCCCATTACTGGAATACAGTCTGGTATCTACAAGCAGAAGGGTCTAGTAAGTATTCAATACTTCTAATTTGGACACACCCTAGGAATACGGGAGAACTGGAAATAGGACAGTCTTTTTGAAACCTGAAACAGCTCAATAGTCGATCAGATTAAAGTGACCTTCACCATAAGAGAATGGTGGGAACAGCAAAAACAAGAGTGGCATATTCCGTATTCCCCCAAATTCTAATCTATTATACCTGGGTTGGGCCTAGAAAATTGTTTTCTTTTTAATCCATATAGTTCTGATGCACAAATGCGTAAAAAAAAAAAGTATAAAAGACAGAAAACGATATGAGAAGGTAGAATATTTTATTCCCAAGTAATCTCTATCCAGACTTGCCCAAGTTACTTCACAAGTTTCACTTCCCAAAGAGGGATTCAAGCAAAGAGCAATGGCTTAAAATAAGAAATGAGTGCTTAAAATCAGGATGTTATAAAAGAGAGGAAGAGTTTGAAACACACGAGATGGTTGAAAAGACAAATTTGTATTTGCCTCGTTGTTCCCATCATTCGCTCCCCTCTTTCTGGTAGAGGATGGTTCTTCCCCGCCGCATTAACACCAGGTGTGGCCACAAAGCCTTCAGCCTGTGAAATGTGAGAGGGAGTAATTTGAGACACTGGGAGCTACGCTTTAAGAGCCACTGTGTGGTTCTACTTTGTTCTTTTTCCTGTGCCACGAGTTAGAAAAGGGGACTGTTCTTTCAGCCTGAGTCCTGGAATGAACAAGACATGGAACACAGCAGAAGCCCAACCACAGCCTACATGACACTCGTGAGAAATGGACGTTTGCTGTTGTCAACTACTAAGATTGCAAGGTCATTTGTTAATGCAGCATGCCTTAACCTCAGCTGTTGGATACAGAAATCACGGCTCCCTTTATAGCACTAAAAATACCTTGTGCATGATTCATGGCAGATCCGAGATAAATTCTTTTTGCCAACAGTCAAGGAAAATAACAACAGTGCTCCAAGGACAATCCTAGCACAGCAAAGAAATGTAATCAAGTGACCTAAAGCATCATAATGAAACCCAGAGTTAATCATTCATTCCTTCATTTGCCCTGCCAACATGCACTGAGCACTTGCTCTCTACAAGGCACTGTGCTAGTCCCTGGCAGCACAGAGACACCGGAGACAGAGAGGACAGACCCAGGAAACAAAGAGAGGGGGAGACAAACTTGAACAAGCAATGACAGCACAGTGAGATATGCATTGTTCTAGAGGCAGCTACAAGGCCCACCCTAGCACAGAGAAGTCCCCGGAGGTTTCACAGCAGGATCCTGAAGGGTAGGCAGGTATTTGTTAAATGAAGGAAAGCGGCCTGATTATCACAAGCAAAGGATAAACAGCCTCACACAACACAAAAAGGCATGAAAGAACCTGACAGGGTCAAGAGGTGAAAAGTTAGTGTGTGTAAACCAGTGCATTCATGAAGGGAAATGAGGCTGAAGAGGTAGACCAGAAGCAGACCGCAAAGAACCTTCCACGCCACCTAAGAGAGCCCAACATTTACCCTGCGGGCAATGGTAGGCCACCAGAGATTTTCTGTAGATCATGACAGGATCAAATTTGTGCTGTGCAAAGATAACATCGATAGAAATAGAGAGGGTGGATTGGAAAGGAAGAGCCCAGCAACACACCATTATCCTCTGCTTTGATTTTGACATATTTCAAGAAAGGCAAATGGCTATATATTTTATTCAAAAGGCACATGCTAAATGGCCAAGTAAAAACAACGAAAAGCTGACTACGTACAAAGGATTTACAAGACTGTACGGCAGGATCACAAACAAGATTACTCGAAAGAATTTAAAGTCACTTCTTTCTTCCTCATAAAACATTCATATTCAACCCATCCTGCTCCTCACAGAGCATTCTGCTGTCATAAGCAACCCACCCTCGGCTCATAGTAAACCACCCCGAGTTTAAAATCAGAATAATAAATGGAAAGTGCTTATGAGAAGATGGAAAACTTTAAATAGCCAATGAGCAGAGATACTTCTGACAGACAGCCCTTCCAGAAACCACGAAACGTGTGAGATTAACTAAGCAATGCTTTCCTTTTCATCTCGATTATAATGGTCTATGACCATATACCTTAGAGGACATCAAATTGCTAACAAAGGCTAGTACAAGGAGTACTTTCAATTAGCATTTAGGATTAGAAGGGGCCTTCAATGCTTCTGCTTGAATCCCAACCTCATGCTTTAACTCTCACTACAAAGTCAGTGCCTCGAGTGACTACGCCATACTGCTTGAGTCTCCTCCAATGGAAAGGGAGCCACTATCCCTTGAAACAGTATATTTGATTTATGGTTAAATTAAGAGGTAAGTTACATTTCAAAAGTAACCCGCACTTAACAAAACGATTTATCACCAGTCAATCTGAACAACGATTTGATTTCAATAAAAAAGATAGACAGATAGATAGATAGATAGGTCTGTCTTCAGCAAATATAAGAGTTATTAAGAATAATTATAAGATCTCGTTATGGGATCCTAAAAATTTTAATAAATACTTTGAAGGTCCTCAAGGGTAGAAGTCTTTTCTTCTTCTTCTATTGGTGTTACAGTAAAGCATAATGGTTGAGAACACAGCTGGGAAACTAGAAAACCTATGTTTGAACCCAAGGTTCCACTTCTTACCGTGACCCCGGGCAATTGCCTAACCCCTCTGTTATCACGAGGTTCTTTTCCAGTAATAGTAATAGAATCAAAAATATCTGCATCATAGGATTGGTACAAGGATTAAATGAGTTAACACTTGTAAAGTGCCTACCTCTATAGTAAGAATTCAATACCTTTCAATTATTAGTCTTTTTGGTATTGCCAGTTTCCACAAGGTAGTAAAGAGTCAACAAACTTTGGAGTAAATCAATCAAAGTAAACATAATCTTAAAAAATTCCAAAGAAATTTTGGACTAAACTGCTAAAACACTTTTAAAGAATAAAATGATAACTACTCCTTCTGTTTAAAGAGAAATTACTTGCAAAGCCTAGTATTAAAAAATTTTGTAAATAAAACCTAATTCTGTAGGGAAAAAAAGTACAGAGATTTTTTTTTTTTAAGATGTTAAAGTTTCTACTTACATCAGGCTTGGAATGCTGAAATATCTTCAGGGGAAATTTTAAGTCTCCTTTAGCTAAAGTTACTAAATATTCCTTTAATAGCTCATTAGCCACACCAGGAGACTGTTTCTCACAACGATGAAGAAAGGGAACCATCCACTGGTAGGCACTTGTCACATAATTGTCCTCAGAACACTGAAAATGTAATTCACCAAAACAAACGCACATTAAATTAAATACCTGATAATAACAGACAAGTTACAGCTCAAGGATAATCAGACTCATGTGAAACAATGAAAGGCCAACACTTTCTAAAACATACTCCAACTCACGCCTCACAAGGAGGCTGAGAGGCAGCCGGATAATCACCCTCTGCCTGGGGTGGACAGAGCCTGTAACAGCAGCAAGGGCACTGGGGTCCATCGCTTTAGTGCCACGACCACCCTGGGGGCCCCGGCAGCCTAAGCCCAGCCCTGGAAGACAAAGACGCTGCAGCTGCTGCTGGGTCCTGAGGTCTTCCAGAGCAAGGAGAGATTCTGTCCCAAAGTGTATGTATGTGTATGTGTAAAAAGAGTTAGCGGGCTGGGGGTGGGGGTGGGGGTGGTTAAGAACAGAGAGAGATATGCATAAGGAAGCTCTAGAAAGGAGCCACTTGAGAAATCCCAGATTCTCTTCCACCCTTTCCCTCTTCTTCTGTTTGTTTTACCCCTTCACATCCACCTTCACGAAACTCCAAATGACACACATACTCTTACTCATTCTCCCTGAAATTATACAATCCCTTCTCTTCTTTATCCCAGGAGACACACCTGAATCTCTTAAGAGGCATCTTGCAGGTAACACAACTCAATCTTCACTGGGTGGATCATAGGGGAAAAGAAATTAGTAAGAGAAAAGGAAGGTAGGGACAGAGGCAAAGAGAAAAGGGGGATTGATAAGAGGAAAAAAGATGGTGAGAGGCATGAGAAAGAGAGGAAAAGTGGGCTCAGTACAAATTGGTTCCTAACTTTGGAGACTGTACTTTCCGCCTCGAGTGACCCCCCTCCCCATAAAAATCTAAGAATGGCCGGGCAAATTCTCCTTCACATACAAACCCTGAAGCCAAGATGGTTTCTTCATACAACCACCCAGCCAATCATCTGAATATACACGTAGTTGGGAATTTTAACAAAGTGAAGGATTAGAAACGTGATTATGAGAATGACAGCTAATTTAAATATGCCTCGCTAGAAGGGGGGAAGAAAGTCATATACAGATAAGTATGAATGAAGGGCAAAGAAGGTACAAAACCAGCCAAAAGGGTTTTGGATGCCTTCAGTAATTTATTCATAAAACTTGATTTTTTTTTTTAAGTCAAGAAACCTTCCTTTATTGACTAAGTTCTCTGGTTTGAAGGACACTACATCTTTGGCTTTGAGACACATATTAATCAAAGTACATACAGAATAGTTAAAAAGAAAGTTTTAAAATAAAACCTACACTATTCATCAGTAGTCTTAGTTTTTCAATGTCTTTCATCTGCTGGAGTTCTTTCAAGGTTAGGGTTAAATCACACCCTGCTTCATAAACCAGTGCTTCCAGAGTAACCAAATTATCACAGAGAACCAGCAAACCAGGAATATTCCGCTCCATTCCAAGTCGAATAAGTGACAATGCACAGTCAACCTAAAATGGAAAGGCAACAGTAAGTCTCTGAGTATTATATCTTTCTTTTCCATATATTCTAAAGTAAAAGTCTCTAGTATAGAATCTAGCAATAATCCTTATAATCATTTTATATAAAACTGCATTACTACATACTTTTTTATTCAGTACAAAAACATCAGACTTGGGCTTCCCTGGTGGCGCAGTTGTTGAGAGTCGGCCTGCCGTTGCAGGGAACACAGGTTCGTGCCCCGGTCCGGGAAGATCCCACGTGCCGCGGAGCGGCTGGGCCCGTGAGCCATGGCCGCTGAGCCTGCGCGTCCGGAGCCTGTGCTCCGCAACGGGAGAGGCCACAGCAGTGAGAGGCCCGCGTACCGCAAAAAAAATCAGACTTCTTTATGAAATATGTCAGCACCAAACTGTCCCAAAAGAATCAAATAATCACCAAGAAATACTGAAAATAAAAATAAACGAAAGACAACCATCTTCAATTCATAGAGCATTACAGTTTACTGAGCTGTTTACATATATTTGTCTATTTAATTCTCAGAACATTAACAACCAGGGGAAAAAAAAAAAAAACATAGCTAGGTAGTGATAATGTCAAATTAACCTATTTTCACTATAACGCTCTGCCCCAAAAAGAATGCTTGGCTTCCATAGTCCTGTACAGTACCTCTCCTTCCACAAGTCCTCCCTATAGACCACATTCAATAAACTCTTGCTGAACGATTAACTCTGATTAATTCAACCTTCTCTGTCCCAATTTAACTATTCAGATCTCCCTTACAACAAAACAAAAAATAATCTTTCTGCAGATGCTGAATACACAGCAATTTCACTCCCATCACTTGATTAGGTTTATAAAATGGACATATTCTGATTGACAGCAAAATCATCTAACATGGCTTTAACCCCCAGCACCTTATACTTCTCCTTACTTGCTCCCTTACTCCTAGAAAAGCAATTATTTATTGAGAACCTACTATGAACTGAACACCATTCTAAGTATTAGGAATACAAAACTGAATAAGATGAGGTCTCTTCCTTCAAAGATGTCTCCATCTCATAGGGAAACATAATCTGGTAAATTAATGATTGAAGTGGAGTGAGGGTGCCTGGGATCTCAAAGTAGCCCAACCTGAGAGTCACGAAGTCTCCCAGAGGGGAGAACACTTAAAATGGGTTTTAAAGAATCAGTGGATATTAGTAAGTAAAGAAAGAAGAAGCGCAGGAGAACAGCATGGAAGGCAGAGATGCGTGAATGTTGTGGAAGTACGATTAGTTCCATAAACTGAAAAGAAGGTATGAAGTGAAGCGATGAAAAACAAGGCTAGAGTAGCAGAGAAGGGCCAGATAAAAAAGAACATCATTTGCTGAGCTGAGCTAAGGAATTTGCAGTTTACCCCGAAATGCAAATCTAAAGAATCTTCGGCTGAGGCATGTCATAAATAGCCTTACACTTTGGAAAGAATACTCAGTAAGTATTTATTGAATGAATGACAAATGAAATATGAATGAACTGGAAATGGACTAGACTGAAAGTAAGCAGACTAGTTAGGGGAACTGCAATTACTAATATCAGAAGACTCTCTACTAGTGACAAGAACAGCCCCCGTGGGGGGACAGCGATATGTAAGGGACACGCCAGAGACCCTGAGCCACACTGCGGAGAGGAACACGAACAAGTAAGACAAAGACGATGAAGAAAGCAAAATGACACCACAGAGGCCTAAGGAGAAGAGACTGCGGGGAAAAGGAAGCAGTAGCGTCAAAGGACAATGTTGTTAGTCACCAAATGAAGGGGGTCTGGCGTTAAAAGGCGAGCAGGGAGCCTTACTGATGGAGCTTCCGTGGAGTGGCAGGAGTAGCCAGACACCAGGGAAACGAGGAGTAAACAAACACTGAGGAAGTGATTGCAAAGAGCAGAGTGGCTATCTCTGAGCTGCGCTGGCATGGAGAGAAGACAGATAAAACGGAAGCTAGGGAGAAAATGGCTCTCATTTATATTTATACACACACACACACACACACACGCACGCACGCACACACACACATATGAAATAGGAGTGATTTGAACTTGTTATGTCCAAGAAAAGGCACGGGGGTAACAGACCAGAGGCTGAAGATACAGGAGAGAGAGAAAAACTGAGTACTAGAACAATCCTGAGCAGGGGGGTGTGGAATCCAGGGTACAGGTAAAGAAAGAAGTTCAGGAGAATGGGAGAGAGACCTCTTCCTGTGGGAAAGCCGGAAAGAGTAGGGCAAATGGAAGTGCTTTCTCAACTTTCACCGTGAAATACAAAGCAAAATCACTGCTGAGAATGATGAAGGAAGCGTTGGTGCGAGGAAAGGAGGGAATGGGGAGAGGAAACAGTCATGCAGCACAAAGAAAAAATGCCAAGCGATAGCACAGATCCACCCAAAGCCCTTCCAGGACTCAGGGATTAACAGGTGAAGAGGTGGAAAAGGAAGAACTGCATGTTCAGTTGAAAAGAGCGGTACAAATAAAAATAAGCGGGAAAACTAGAGGTAGATAAGGCATGAGGCAAAAGGAAAGGGATCCGGAAATACCTCAACAAAAGGACAATTAATGTCGGAAAAGCCACATCTACCTGTATACCAAGTTCTTAAAACCTCAGAAAAATCTCAGAAAGTATGAAGAAACTTGATATGTAAAACACAACTTTGTGCAATAGTCTGAACACATAGCACGTTAGCAATTTGTAACACACTCAACCAATTTTGCGATCCAGATCTGTGTTTCTAATATCAACTTTGACGCTGTTGCTTTCCAAAATAATCACTGAAGTAAAAATGTTTGAAAATCAAATTACTGACACCTTAAAGTAGGTTCTGTTACAACTTACAGAATTATACCACATACCCCAAGCCCCCAATAGATAAATTTCACCACTATATGTACACATTTTCCTAAACCAACAAACAAGATTTCCAAAAGCCATTTATAGGCACTAAGGAAAAAGTAGTATTACAACAGTTTAACCTGTAAAAATGAAAAAGATAAAACTATGTCAGATACCACTTTGATTATAGCATAAGCCACATGAAACGTCAATACATAAAATGAAGCTGAAGAACAATACCCCTACTATAAGTGTTTTTAAATAAATCAAAGAGATGAAAGAGTATACAGCCAGCTAAATAAAGTACCCCCAAATCACTTTCCTTTCTTTATAATTATTCATTTTTTTAACTGTTTATTTTATATTGGGGTACCGCCAAATAACAATTTTGTAATAGTTTCAGGTGCACAGCAAATCTTTATAATTATTCTTGATTACTAAAACAGAAATCAAGATGTCTAGGAATTATAATTAGACTTAAAAAAATCATATTTCAGAAAGTGCTAACTTTGTTTTTAACAGACTTTCTTTTTTGGAGCAGTTTTAGGTTGACAGCAAAAATGAGCAGAAAGTGCAGAGATTCCCCACATCCCCCCGGTCCCCACACATGCACAGCCTCCCCCGTTACCAACATTCCCCAGCAGGGTAGCACGTTTGTTACAATCAGTGAACCTATACTACTGACACACCATTATCACTCAGTGTTCACAGTTTACATTAGGGTTCACTCTTGGTGTTTACTTTCTGTGTGTTTGGACCAAAGTAGACTGACAGGTATCCATCATTATGGGATCATACAGAGTATTTTCACTGCCTTAAAAATGCTCTGTGTTCCATCTATTCATCCCTCTACCACCAACCCCTGGCAGTCACTGATCTTTTTACTGTTTCCATCATTCTTCTTTTCCCAGAATGTCACAAGATGGGAATCAAACAGTATATAGCCTTTTCAGACTGGTTTCGTTAACTTAGTAATATGCATTTAGGGTTCCTCCACACCCCTTCATGGTTTGATTGCTCATTTCTTTTTTAGAGTTCAGTAATATTCCATTGTGTGGATGTACCACTGTTTATTTATCCATTTGCCCACTGAAAGACATCTTGATTCATCAACGGTAACTAACATACCACTCAAATGCAAGGTGTTAATAATAGGGATAACTAGTGGGTAGGGCAGAAAGTGAGGGGAATATATGGGAACTCTGTACTTTCTACTCAATTCTTCTATAAACCTAAAGCTCCTCTAACAAATAAAGTATTAATAAAATAAAGAAAGAAGATAAGTGTAAAAAATGATAATTTATTTTGCATTCCAGTATAGGACTTTTTTCTTTTTGTTAGTGCTATTTTTTAAAAACCTGAATAAATATTTTGTAACCCAAATTTCAGTCATTAAACACTAAAACTGGTATTGGCAGAAAACCAGACACATAGATCAATAAAACAGAATTCAGAGCCTAAAAATAAATCCACATATATATGGACAACTAATTTCTGGCAAAGGAGCAAAGAACAATGGAGAGAGGACAGTCTCTCCAATAAATGGTGTGGGAAAAACTGGACAGCTACATGCAAAAGAATGAAACTAGACCACTATTTCACATCATACACAAAAATCAATTCAAAACGGATTAAAGACTTGAATGTAAGACCTGAAACCCTAAGACTCCTAGAAGAAAACATAGGCAGTACACTCTCTGACATCATTCTAGCAATATCTTTCTGGATCTGTCTCCTCAGGCAAGGGAAACAAAAGCAAAAATAAACAAGTGGGACTATATCAAACTAAAAAGCCTCTGGGCAACAAAGGGAACCATCGACAAAATGAAAATACAACCTACCAAAAGGAAGAGGATATTTGAAAATCATGTATCTGATAAAGGGCTAATATCCAAAATATATAAAGAACTCACACAGATCAACAACACAAAAAACAAATACCCAGGGCTTCCCTGGTGGCGCAGTGGTTGAGGGTCCGCCTGCCGATGCAGGGAACACGGGTTCGTGACCCGGTCCGGGAGGATCCCACATGCCGCGGAGCGGCTGGGCCCGTGACCATGGCTGCTGAGCCTGCACGTCCGGAGCCTGTGTTCCGCAATGGGAGAAGCCACAGCAGTGAGAGGCCCGTGTACCAAAAAAAAAAACCAACAAATACCCAATTAAAATATAGGCAGAGAAACATAAAACACCCCAAATAGCCAAAGCAACCTTGAGAAAGAAAAACAGAGCTGGAAGAAGCAGGCTCCTGGACTTCAGACTATACTACAAAGTTACAGTAAGGTACTGGCACAAAAACAGAATTACAGATCAATGGAACAGAATAGAAAGTCCAGAGATAAACCCACGCACATATGGTCACCTTATTTTTGATAAAGGAGGCAAGAATATACAATGGAGAAAAGACAGCCTCTTAAATAAGTGGTGCTGGGAAAACTGGACTGCTACATGTGAAAGAAATAAATTAGAACACTCCCTAACACCATACACAAAAATAAACTCAGAATGGATTAAAGACCTAAATGTAAGGCCAGACACTATAAAATTCTTAGAGGAAAACATAGGAAGAACACTCTTTGACATAAATCACGGAAATATCTTTTTTGCTCCACCTCCTAGAGTAATGGAAATAAAAAAAAAAAATAAACAAATTGGACCTGATGAAACTTAAAAGCTTTTGCACAGCAAAGGAAACCATAAACAAGACGAAAAGACAACCCTCAGAATGGGAGAAAATATTTTCAAATGAAGCAACTGACAAAGGATTAATCTCCAAAATTTACAAGGAGCTCATGCAGCTCCATATCAAAAAAATAAACAACCCAGTCCAAAAATGGGCAGAAGACCTAAATAGACATTTCTCCAAAGAAGATATACAGATGGCCAACAAATACATGAAAGGATGCTCAACATCACTAATCATTAGAGAAATGCAAATTGAAACTACCATGAGGTATCACATCACACCGGTCAGAATGGCCATCATCAAAAACTCTACAAACAACAAATGTTGGAGAGGGTGTGGAGAAAAGGGAACCCTCCTGCACTGTTGGTGGGAATGTAAATTGATACAGCCACTATGGAGAACAGTATGGAGGTTCCTTAAAAAACTAAAAATAGAACTACCATACGACCCAGCAATCCCACTACTGGGCATACACCCTGAGAAAACCATAATTCAAACAGTCATGTACCCCAATGTTCGTTGCAGCTCTATTTACAATAGCCAGGACATGGAAGCAACCTAAGTGTCCATCAACAGATGAATGGATAAAGAAGATGTGGCACATATATACAATGGAATATTACTTAGCCATAAAAAGAAATGAAATTGAGTTATTTGTACTGAAGTGGGTGGACCTAGAGTCTGTCATACAGAGTGAAGTAAGTCAGAAAGAGAAAAACAAATACCATATGCTAACACATATATATATGAAATCTAAAAAAAAAAAAAAACAAAAAAATGGTTCTGAAGAACCTAGGCATAGGACAGGAATAAAGACACAGACGTAGAGAATGGACTTGAGGACACGGGGAGGGGGAAGGGTAAGCTGGGACGAAGTGAGAGAGTGGCATGGACATATATACACACTACCAAATGTAAAACAGATAGCTAGTGGGAAGCAGCCACATAGCACAGGAAGATCAGCTCGGTGCTTTGTGACCACCTACAGGGGTGGGATAGGGAGGGAGGGTGAGAGGGAAACGCAAGAGGGAAAAGATATGGGGATATATGTATATGTATAACTGATTCACTTTGTTATAAAGCAGAGAAACTAACACACCATTGTAAAGCAATGATACCCCAATAAAGATGTTTAAAAAAAAAAAAAGAAACTAGAAATCATATACGGCTTCAGAGCTGTTGTCAATGAGGAATTTCAGAAATGCATTTCGCTTTTTTCATATATGGTATGGTCATAAAATAATTCCTAGGGGCTTATGGGCTCCCATTTGCTGACCCCAATGCTTAATGTATTGTGTGAGGCAACACAGCTACTCTAGATTTTTTCAGAGCAGGGGATGCAAAGTTTTCTAAAGAGCCAGACAGTGAATATTTTAGACTTAGGAGCTCTGTCGCACCTGTCCAACTCTGCCACTGTAAAAGAAAATCAACACAGGCCATACTTAAATGAATGGGTGCGGCTGTGTTCCAGTAAAACTGTACTAACAAAAGGAAGCACTGACAAACCTTGCTTTTGATTATGATTGAGGTGTTTTTTTTCCTTTGTGCTACACTGACTACCCAGGGTCCGTTGAGTAAAGTGATCTCTGAACTGCTCCCACTTACTTTTCCTTCTAAAGAGTCAGGTAAGGACAGAAGAATCTCAAATATTATTGTGCAATAGGTTATCTTTTTATCACTTACTTTCACACTTGAGTAACCTGAAGCTAGTGTGGTAGAGGTACTCCTAGATTCTAAGCATGTATCTCTGTCTTCAAAGCTCATGTTCTCTCCTTCGGGCATGTGACAATTTGGGGGAGGCTTCCACAACCTGTCTTTTTTGTTCTTGGTACTTCTGCAACTGCAGATAACCCATCTGATGGTCCCTTGCTACACTCTGGCCTTAGGCCAACTCATTTCTATGAAGAAGTTAATAGGTGACATCATTTGGTGATACACATGTGAGTATGTCCTCTTATTAAAAGGAGACTCCCAAGACTGAAACCTCTTGAACAGACAGAGAAGTACATTTCTAATTGTATACTGAATATACCATGTTAAGAATTAGACAAGAAAGTTTAGGAAAAGGCTACCTATCTAATCACACTTTGTAGGTCTTCTTTATCTACTCACAAGGCAAAGTTTGAAAATATCATTCTTCTCTTTTCTCTCTGTCATATCGGAGTTCCTGGAACCGGCAAAGCGTAACCGTGAGTGCCCGAGGCAGCTTCCTCCCAATGTGTGCCCTATGTGCTCCGGCCCTGTCTCCATGGCCTCTGGAAACTGGAGGTGACTCAGCACTGAAGAATCTTACTGACTCTTTGCACGACTTTGGCACAAGAAAAAGTGCACATTCCTCTGTCTACCCCTAGTTGAGCTTATGAACAGAGACTCTGGATCCAGTCTACCTGGGTTCAAATCCTAGCACCCTTACATGCTAGGTCTGTGACCTTGAATGACTTTTTCTTTTTTTACCATTTTCATGCCTCAGTGTGAGTACATATGATGGGAATAGGAAAGCACTAATCTCCTAGGGTGACAGGGATTAAAGGAAATCACACACGTAAAGTACCTATAACAGCGCGTGTGACAGGACGTGAGCACCGCACGGCATACTCGTTGCTGTCGTAATCATGATCATCAACGCCTCTTTTCAATACTTCTCCACAAAGGTTTACGCCTCTTATTTGTCAGACTATCTGTCCTTTCCTTAGTCTTCTACCAACATTTCTCTCTGTATCTTTATCACAGAACTTTAAAAGTTATGTTCAATGTAACAGTATATGACTTGAATGCTTGCCACTCCCATAAAATTCAGTGTCTTAGGACAGAAGTCACAATGCTCTCTTCCTCATCTCTTTTATCACAGGGCCTTAGAATGATGTTTTCTCATATACTGTACATCCGCTAAGTGTGAAATACAGAAGAATGCAGGAACCCGCTTGCACTGTTGGTGGGAACGTAAATTGATACAGCCACTATGGAGAACAGTACGGAGGTTCCTTAAAAAGCTAAAAATAGAACTACCATATGACCCAGCAATCCCACTACTGGGCATATACCCAGAGAAAACCATAATTCAGAAAGACACATGCACCCCAATGTTCACTGCAGCAATATTTACAATAGCGAGGACATGGAAGCAACCTAAATGCCCATCGACAGATGAATGGATAAAGATGTGGTACATATATACAATGGAATATTACTCAGCCATAAAAAGGAATGACATCAGGTCATTTGTAGAGACGTGGATGGATCTAGAGACTGTCACACAGAACGAAATAAGTCAGAAAGAGAAAAACAAACATCATATATTGATGCATATATGTGGAACCTAGAAAAATAGTACAGATGAACCAGTCTGCAGGGCAGAAATAGAGACACAGATGTAGAGAACAAACGTATGGACACCAAGGGGGGGAAAGTGGCGGGGAAGGTGGGGGTGGGATGAATTGGGAGATTGGGGTTGACATATGTACACTAATATGTATAAAATAGATACGTAATAAGAACCTGCTGTATAAAAAATAAATAAAATAAAATTCAAAAAATAAAAAATATAGGCAGAGGAGCTGAACAGACCTTTTTTCAAAGAAGACATACAAAGGGCCAACAGGCATATGAAAAGATGTCCAATATCACTAATAATTAGGAAAATGCAAATCAAAACCACAATGAGATATCACCTCATGCTCGTTACAATGGCTACTATCAAACAGGCAAGAAATAACAAGTGTTGTATGTAGAAGTTCAGCTAAAAACCACAAAGTGCTCAGACAAAACTGATCCAAACAGAATCCCTTCTCTTGTTAGCCAGAGACGATGGTAAACTACAGGTGTCTCTAAACTCCTGTAAATCAAATGATGCCATCAATCTTAAAAGATGTCTGCTACACAGTATACAACCTATATTTGCCTGTACAAACTACCAAAAATGCACCTCTTTGACTCACTTAAGAGCTTTCTTCATCAATTATTTACAGGTGAGTTTCTCCTGAATCAGCAAAGTAATACTGCCTTTGCTTAACGTGACTGATATGAACTGGTCATTTCCAGACGTGTGATACTGGTCGAAGACTACAGTTCTCAATGGGAGCAGAACTGTCCACCAGGAGGCGCTCCGAAAATCTGAGGAAACATTTCTGTCTTTCCCAAGTATTAGTGGAACTTACTAACATTCCAGGGTGGAAGCCAGGGATGACAGACATTCCACGGGGCGCAGGGCAGTCCCACACAACCGCCTTGGCCTAATCCCTGCCTACCTTCAAATACCCTGAAAAAAATATTCACCATGAGTTGTTCACATCCCAGACAGCAACTTGTAGTGTTTAATTCTATACACCTCAATCTGTCTGCAATGTCTGCTACCTTGTTCAAAGTGATTTCTCACTGACTTTAGTCACTTTTTTAGTGTACTTATGACCATGCGTTTACATATTTTATTTATCCCATATATCACAGTTGAGTCATTATATTAATTTTTTGGAAATTATTTCTGTAAATAAGGTATGCTCACGATTTTCACAACAGGATAAGAAGGAAGTATTACAAAATATTTGCTACAGAAAAAATACAACGGGTCTGAGAATTGAGATCCATTTTTTTGGATTAATTTATCTGGCTTTCAGTCATTAAGATTTGTGTAACTGTCCATTTTTTTATGGATTCTATAAGAAAAACTATGCAGAGACCTGTATTTTGTCTGGCTCTGCTCCTGTGTGTCCCTGAGCGAGCTGTTCACTTTCTTTCCTGTGGAACTTAGTTTGTCCATCTATAACATAGAGAATTAGACTGGATCCGCTCCAGAGATTCTTTTCATTCTGGTAACTTAGAATTCTAAACATTTTCAAATGTCCTTAGCCATCTTCAAAAACCTGAAAACTCAATTATAAATATTCTTGGCCATCCTCTAAAAAGTTTGATCTATAATATTCCCATCAGCTCCAGCAAATAATTTGTCACTTCTATGAATACTCAAAATAGAAACTAGATTAAGCAGAAATTCAAGAAGGCTATCAAATCGAGACACAGGGCTGTGCCAGATACACTAAGCAGAAATTTAAACAAGGGGGTTTATTCCTTCCTGCAATACAGCTGTTCATCAGACCTTCTGAAATCACCCTTCCTGACAAATGAAAAACTGACTGTAGGACAGGAAGCCCAAAGCCAAAACTGCAAGTAGAATGAAAAAGACACCCACTGGCCGGACCCTGAATGAGATTTCAGACAAGATAGGGCGTGTTCAGGGTGGTACAGCCACAGACCTGAATGAGATTTCAAAGGCCATTTCTGCCATTCTTTGCTCCGAACTGCCAACTTCTGTTCTCTAGGATGAAGACAATCTTTGCTTACATTTGCAGAGAGCTCAATTGGAAGAATTTTTAATGTTCTCTCCTATATATTTTATTTGTTATCACTGACTCCAGTGTAAGAACTCACCCCCTGAAAAAACCAAGGTACAGAAAAGGTAGCTAGCAGGTCCAGAGTCACCAGGTCTATGAGCAAAAGAGTCCAGATTCCTATTTAGATCTCCTAAGCTACAGTACAACCCTCATCTCTCTCTTCCACAACCCCCTCTGATGAAGCTGTTACACATCTCAGTAAAGGCACATGGGAACTGAGGGAAATTAGGCTTGGACTTCAGGAAAGCATTAGAAACAGATCCTCAAACAGGGCTCCTGGAAAGCAAAATAACAATCCACTGAATTCATGCAATGTAACAGGGGACTAATCAAGCATTACTATGTTGATACAATCTTTTGATTTAAAATGGTATTAAGCCTATTAAGCATGTATATAAAATCTGGATCAGTATGTAAATATTTTGCAGCTTACATTTTAAAGAAAGGTTTTTGAACAGCTTTTGTTATATGTATTTGCTCTTTAGGAATCCAAAAAAAAATAAAACACAAAAGCTTCTGAAGCAAACAATAAATGAATGAAAGTAATAAAAAATTTTCATTTCTTCCCTTGCAAACTATTAATACATACAGGATCCCTGGCACTGCTGTCAGCAGCCAACACATGCACTGAATGCTAAGGATCTGACACAGCACTGCCCGCCTCACCTGCAGAGCATAATGCTCTATTTCCTCCGCTCTGCTCTGGTACCAGTCCATAACCTTCTCTACTGCAAGCTGGGATGTCCTGTACCTCAGCAACTCAGGCTGTGCGGCGTACAAGAACTCACTTTCATCTGGGAGGCTTGGCTCAATCACCATTCTGCAAAGCACAAAAAGAACAATTAGTCACTGATTGAAACGCTAGGGGAAATTATAATTTTGTGAAAGACAGAGAGGGGTGTGGAGAGAGCAGTTACTGAGACGGGCAGTATGTATGTACGTATGCGTGGATGGGTGTTTTGTGTGTGTTTTCCTATATGTATCTGCGCACTTACAAGATAAATGGGAAATTTGGGGGATGCTTAATTTAGTTTCCTATCAGTTTTCCCAATTATAAAAAATCGGAATAGACAATAAATCAAAAAAACTATGCTACAAATCAATCAAATAAGTATTAAATAAAATCAGAATCACCCAGGGTAGCTTTAAAATGCACATGGCTGGGTAACCGCCACAGGTCTACTAAGTCACAATGACCTGTGATGCCAGCCAGGCCTAGTTTAGTAAAAACACCCCCAGGTGATTCTGATCCAAATACAAATTAGGAAGTCTTATTTTCCACATTCATAAAAATAAGTGGAAATATGCCTTATTTTTGTGGATAATATAACTTCAGTAGGTATCAGCAACATAGGAAGGCACTGAAATTTGCAAAATACGGAACTACTCTATACTATGTGCCATCACGAGTGAAAAAGAAACGACATAAAGAGGAAGATACCCAGGGAAAACATCACAGGGATCACAAAAATCACAAATTATGAGGAGTTTTTTCGAGGACAATCCTGGCCAATTGCCTTCAATGGTTAAGAACTAAAAACAAAACAAAACAAAAAATAATTAACTTAAAGTAAGTTATTTCAGATAGAAATAGGGGAAAAGGCCATGTTCCATTAGGGATATTCATTCATCTAAAGTAAGTCAGTAAGTGACAAGTGGTATAATTATTACTATTATAAGGCAATGGGCTTCAGAGTCAGAACTGAGGTGCAATTGCATCACTGAAAGCTGTGAAACCTTGCATAAATTAGTGAAAACTCATCTAAGATTCACTTTACTCATATCAAAAATGGGAATAATACCGTGCAAGAATATTCAAAATAATATAGATAAAGTGTGCAGAGAACGTTGTCTGGCCCGGAGCAGGTGCTTAATTTTTACTTACAGGTATTATTTTCACTGGAATTACTAGCAGTTATAATATATGACCAGACCCAAAGCTGACAATATTTGGGTGTTTAATCAACAGGACTTAGACAACCTACTGTGCTTACAATTAGCAGTCCTTTATTTAACGAGACTCACAACCATCACTAACATTCTGACTGGTGATTCTTTGCCATCACTGCCACATAAAAGTCACATCCCTTCCCCTGAAATCTTCCCATTTCAGGGAAAAAATACCCATAAGCAACTTTAAGTTCCTTTGATACCTTTTTCAGTCCTTATCTATTTCCCTCTCAGCACTGTTTCACAGAATTTAACCACTTTGTCCTTCTAGAAACATGCTTGTCTTTAGCTCCAGCATGCCATACTGTCAAGCTATACATGTCCCATCTTTCTGGCTGCTCCTTTTCAGTCATCTTTGCTAGAATATCCTCCTCCAGCTGACCATTAAATACTAGCTCTTCCAAACTCTCCAGCTCTCCTGTCTTCTCACTATACTCTCTGTAGGTCTCCCCTTCAATGCTACAATATAAATTGATCACCATATTTTTATGCCTAACCAAGACTTCACTTGAAAGCTCCAAAATCGTCCTTCTATATGCTCTTAGATGTTTCTCAGGCATTTCAAATGCAACAAGATCAAAACTGAATTCATGGGCTTCCCTGGTGGTGCAGTGGTTGAGAGTCCGCCTGCCGATGCAGGGGACGCGGGTTTGTGCCCTGGTCCGGGAGGATCCCACGTGCCGCAGAGCGGCTGGGCCCGTGAGCCGTGGCCGCTGAGCCTGGGAGAGGCCACAGCAGTGAGAGGCCCGCATACCGGAAAACAAACAAACAAGCAAACAAAAAACTGGATTCATGATATCTCGAGGTAATACAGTTGTCTTTTATAAAACAGAAACATGATTATATCATCCCCATGCCTCCTTTTATAGCTTGTCATCTCCCTTAAAATATTCTAGCCTCAACTTGATTCCAATGTCACTTTTGTCCTGTGTACTTCAACAATCCAGGTCTATTTTCAGTCCTTAAAGGGGACCTCACCTTGAGCCTTTCAAATGGTCTTTCCTCTGCTTAGAACACTCCCTCCCCGCATTTGCCAAACTCACCCTTTGCTAAGCTAAATCCTATTCATCCTTCAAGTCTCAGATTTCATACCACTTCCCAGGAAACACCTCCTTATCCTCCACCAAGTTTAGGTCTCCCTATTATGTGCTCCCTGTGGCCCCTGCACTTCTCTTTCAAAACACGCATCACATTAGTAATTTAGAGCAGCAGCGTCTTTCCTGCTAGATTACATACTTCATGAGTACAGAGACTGCATGTTTTTCTTCCTTCAGTATTCTTGAATCTAGCAGAGGACAGAATTAATTACAGTAGACCCTTGAACAGCATGGGTTTGAACAGTGTGGGTTCACTCACATACAGGCTTTTTTAAGAGTAAACACCGTAGTACTACACCATCTGTGGGTGGCTGAATCCACGGATGAGGAGCCATGGCTATGGAGGGAGGGCCGATTACAAATTATGGGCAAACCTTTGAGTTCACAGAGGGTCGGCACCCCTAACCCCTGCGCTGCTCAAGGGTCAACTGTAAATGAAAAAGCCACGAGATATCCTATAACCACCCTTGTAGATACAGAGAACGGACTGGTGGTTGCCAGACATAGGGGTACAGGGTGGGAGTAATCGTTGGGGGAGGTGGGGGAGGCAATAAAATGAATGCATTAAAAAAAGAAACGTCCTGGGAAAGTTTGTATCATCTTCAAAAGCATCTTTTCTTCTGTCAAACTTTTCCTAGCTTTTCATTTTTATAGTTTTAGGAGTTCCAGCACAGCAAGTTTGGCTTACAACTTAGCTTGCTGTGCTTGGTCTGAGAAGAAATGCCGTTATTCCTTTCATCTCCTTGTTAGAATCATAAAAAGGCACAGGCTAAGGAGAACTGGGAAGCATCAGGTGAATGGAACAGGTCTACTCTGTCAAAAGCACCACCTTAAACTGAGAGCACTGCGGCGACAGGGTCACACGCCTTCCCTGCGCCACATCCACTGGCATCAACCTCCCACCTTTTCCAACTTATACCCGGCTTCCATCTCTCATTACAACTGGTAATTGAGGACTTCTAGTTAAATAGGACTGATACATACCATGCATTAAGCTCCACTTTTTCCTGAAATGACAGTATAAGGTTTTTAAAGCGGAGAGGAGGTCACATAAACACTCAAGGAGGAACGGAGTATATGGAGTAAAAAGAAACTAAACCATTATCTTCCACTGAAGCAAGTCCACAGATAACGGCTAGAACTAAAAAATTCAAGGGGTAGCTATACAATTATGTTACTCAGAGATTGGAGTAAATATGAGAACAATCCTTTAAAAGAAATGAAAGTAGTTACTCCTGGAAAGCAGGATATAAGGAAGGGGAACAAAGGAGTATGGGTTGTTACTTTTTTTTTTTTTAAACAAGATTTTCAGAAAATTTTAAATCTTTAATCTATTTGTAACTGTATACAACTTTAATACAAAAATTGCAAAAAATAATTTTTTAAAGCAAATAATAGCAAACACACAGCAGGACATTCAATTGCTATTACAATAAAAGCCATCGGAGAGAAAAAGGTAACTAAGAGTTACATATTCTATTAACTCAGATATCAAAAGTGAAAGAAATAAAATGAAGGGAAACTGCCAACATTAGTGCTAACATGAAGAAAGCTTCCAAATTTCACTTGCGGAAACCTTCCAAACTCATTCTATGAGGCCACCATCATCCTGATACAAAAACCAGACAAAGATACCACTAAAAAAGAATATTACAGGCCAATAACACTGATGAACACAGACACAAAAATCCTCAACAAAATACTAGCAATTCAAATCCAACAATACATTAAAAGGATCATACATCATGATCAAGGGGGATTTATCCCAGGGATGCAAGGATTTTTCAATATCTGCAAATCAATCAGCCTAATACACCACATCAACAAATTGAAGAATAAAATCCATATGATCATCTCAATAGATGCAGAAAAGATTTTTGACAAAATTCAACAACCATTTATCATAAAAACTCTCCAGAAAGTGGGCACAGAGGGACCTACCTCAACATAATAAAGGCCATATACGACAAACCTACAGCTAGCATCATACTCAATGGTGAAAAGCTGAAAGCATTTCCTCTAAGATCAGGGACAGGACAAGGATGCCCACTCTCACGACTTTTATTCAACATAGTTGTGGAAGTCCTCGCTATGGCAATGAGAGGAAAAAAGAAATAAAAGGAATCCAAATTGGAAAAGAAGAAGTTAAACTGTCACTGTTTGCAGATGACATGATACTATATATAGAAAATCCCTAACTGCCAGAAAACTACTAGAGCTCATCAATGAATTTGGTAAAGTTGCAGGCTACAAAATTAATGCACAGAAGTTTCTTACATTCCTATACACTAACAATGAAAAATCAGAAAGAGAAATTAAGGAAACACTCCCATTTACCATTGCAACAAAAAGAATAAAATACCTAGGAATAAACCTACCTAAGGAGACAAAAGACCTGTACTCCGAAAACTATAAGACGCTAATGAAAGAAATAGAAGAAGACACAAACAGATGGAAAGATATACCATGTTCTTGGATTGGAAGAATAAATATTGTCAAAATGACTATACTACCCAAGGCAATCTACAGATTCACTGCAATTCCTATCAAATTACCAGTGGCATTTTTCACAGAATTAGAACAAAAAAAAAATCTTAAAATTTGTATGGAGACACAAAATACTCCAAATAGCCAAAGCAATCTTGAGAAAGAAAACCGGAGCTGGAGGAATCAGGCTCCCTGACTTCAGACTATACTATAAAGCTATAGTCATCAAAATAGTACGGTACTAGCACAAAAATAGAACTATAGATCACAGGAACAGGGTAGAAAGCCCAGAAATAAACCCAGGCACCTGTGGTCAATTAATCTACGACAGAGGAGGCAAGACTATACAATGGTGGACAGTCTCTTCAACAAATGGTGCTGGGAAAACTGGACAGCTACAGGTAAAAAAAAATGAAATTAGATAATTCTTTAACACCATACACAAAAATAAGCTCAAAAGTGGATTAAAGACCTAAATGTGGGCTTCCCTGGTGGCGCAGTGGTTGAGAGTCTGCCTGCCGATGCAGGGGACACGGGTTCGTGCCCCGGTCCGGGAAGATCCCACATGCCGCAGAGCAGCTGGGCCCATGAGCCATGGCCGCTGAGCCTGCGCGTCTGGAGCCTGTGCTCCGCAACGGGAGAGGCCACAACAGTGAGAGGCCCACGTACCACAAAAAAAAAAAAAAAAAAAAAAAAAAGACCTAAATGTGAGACCAGACACTATAAAACTCCCAGAGGAAAACATAGGCAGAACACTCTCTGACATAAATCGCAGAAATATCTTTTCTGTCTCCCAGAGTAATGGAAATAAAAATAAAAATAAACAAATGGGACCTAATTAAACTCAAAAGCTTTTGCACAGCAAAGGAAACCATAAACAAAATGAAAAGACAACCCACAGATTGGGAGAAAATATTTGCAAATGATGTGACCGAGAACAGATTAGTCTCCAAAATCTACAAACAGTTCATGTGGCTTAATCTCATCAAAACAAACTACCCAATCAAAAAATGGGCAGAAGATCTAAATAGACATTTTTCCAAGGAAGACCTAGAGATGGCCAAGAGGCATATGAAAAGATGTTCAACATCGTTAACGAGTAGAGAAATGCAAATCAAAACTACAATGATATATCACCTCATACCAGTCAAAATGGCTATCAACAAAAAATCCAAAAACAGTAAATGCTGAAGAGGGTGTGGAGAGAAGGGAACCCTCCTACACCGTTGGTGAGAATGTAAATTGGTACAGCCACTATGGAGAACAGTATGGAGGTTCCTTAAAACACTAAAAATAGAGCTACCATATGACCCTGCAATCCCATTCCTGGGCATATATCTGGAGAAAAATATAGTCCAAAAGGATACATACACCCCAGTGTTCACTGCAGCACTGTTTACAATAGCCAAGACATGGAAGTAACCTAAATGTCCATCGACAGAGGAATGGATAAAGAAGATGTGGTACATATATACAATGGAATATTACTCAGCCATGAAAAAGAATGAAATAATGCCATTTACAGCAACATGGATGGACCTAGAGATTGTCATACTGAGTGAAGTAAGTCAGACAGAGAAATAGAAATATCGTATGATATCACTTATATGTGGAATCTAAAAAGAAATGATACAAATGAACATATTTACATAACAGAAGCAGACTCACAGACTTAGAGAATGAACTTATGGTTACAGGGGGAGGACGGGTGGAGGAAGGGATAGTTAAGGAGTTTGGGATTGACATGTACACACTGCTATATTTAAAAAGGATAACCAACAAGGACGTACTGTATAGCACAGGGAACTCTGCTCATTATTATGTGGCAGCCTGCATGGGAGGGGAGCCTGTGGGAGAATGGATACATGTGTATGTATAACTGAATCACTTTGCTGTGCACCTGAAACTATCACAACATTGTTAATCAGCTCTACTCCAATATAAAATAAAAAGTTAAAAAAATTTTTCACTTGCAATGATCATACTACTGGTCAGAGCTTTTATTTAACATTTATCAGACAGATAGTTCATACACACAGTTTTAAAAAAATCCAAAGGCATAAGATGATTCATATCAAATGTAAAACGAGCAAGGAGTATTCACCTGACTTTGAGGAGTGTGGGATAAAGGGATTCCAATGCCCCTCATCAGAAACTTCATCCCCACACCTCATCTCCCACCCCCTTCTGTGGGTTCTGATGCCTCCATGTCCTGAGGCTTTCCATGGTTAAGTTTTATAAAAGTGAAAATTAAAACTGAATCAAGAACGAAATTGCACACATATCATAAAAACAACTACGAAAAATATACCCGTATACGTCAAAGAGTAAAAAGGAATACCCCCAAATGAAAAGAGTTGTTATACAAGGACCACCTGTAGAATAATTCCTTTGGAGCATTTAACATTTTTCCATTAAAAGAATTTTTAACATACCCTGAGTAAAGTCACGTTTTCAAAAAAAACTTCAACTCAAACTCTCAAGCAGGGCCACCATCAAATAAATGACCATCCACCAACACCACCAGCACAGGGCATTCTACTCATCCATCCCACAAACAAATGAAGAGCTTTCACGCTGGCTCTTTCTTACCTGCACTCCAACTCCTCACACCAATCTTCATCTCGGTGTTTATGTTCATGCCAAGGAATGATCACCAAGGAGTCACCATCATAACTTAAAATTAAAAAAAAAAAAAAAAAAGCATAAGTATTTAAAATACACCTTACCTCAATGACTGTCAACACAAGGAACATGATGCAGAAGTACCCCGATAACCTTAAACCTACAAGACTCCTGTTTACGGCACGGTGAGTGGCACGTGATACATATCATATACAATACGTAAATAAAAAACACCAAATTGCTGATTTCTCTTTGATCGTAAAATGGTTCAAAAGAAAAGAAAAATTCAAAACAAAAAATTTGGCGAAAAACTAAAGGATGGTATGGGTATGTTTTCATTCACACATTCTAAAATACTTATCAAAAGTCCACATTTTATGTTCTTAATGCTAACATAAATGGTCCCTTGCTCTCAAAAAGCTTATAATATGAGCTTATAAAAGCTTATATAAAGCTTATAACTTCCTGTGATCACAGAAATGTTCTCTAACTGTGCTATCCAATACAGTAACCACTAACCTACAGGTACCTGTATTAACCACTTGAAATGTGACACTGATACGAAGAAAGAAACCTCTAATATTATTTCATTTTAATTAGTTTTATTTAAAATTTAAATAGTCACATGTGGCTGGTGGCTCCTATATCGGACAGCCTCGACCTAGGGGACAGGTAATAGCCAGAGTGAAGAAATAATTCTGCAGGTAAAAAAAATACCACTTAACAAATGACAGAAGGAGAGTCTAAGAGGAAAAGACAAGTCCTCACTGGATGGAATTAAGAATAAATTAAAAAGGAAGAGTGAGGTAAAGACAGTAGAGTAACACAGCAGAGCAATGTGCTACGCACCAGGAGACAAGGGAAACGTAAATGCACCCACCTGTTAACCAACTACGCAGTCTTTCGCACGTGACTTTCTAAAGTGAAGCACTTCCAACATTACCTCTAAAGTACCTTTTAGCCCTAATATTCCATAAATCCATGAAAACAATGGAAACATCCTGAATTAAGAATGAAGACAAAAATTCTAAACACAAATTTCAATTGCCTTGCTTTTACAGTTCAATAAGACATCTTACCTCATTATTTGAGGGTCAACAGTAGCACTTGCTAAAATGTATCACAGCCCCAGAGAAAAGACTGCACTTTTGTACCTTATGAGGTTATGTTTTGCAATTTCTTATCTTACTAAGTTATGAAACATGCCTTGCACAAAAAATACTTCATAGGCGTTTAGAAATTATGTAAGTAAAGAGATTAGTCTTCACATAAAGGGGAACAGGAGACCACCGGGGAGGGGTGGGGTGGGTTACAAGGAAAAAAGAAGCTAAAAAGATCTGGAAATGAGCAGAGCTAATTCATCTACCAACAGCATCCCCTTTGAAGTCATTATCATTGGTGCAAAGTATCTGAATTCAAAGTTCGCCATTAGATATTCACAATAAGAAATGTATTACATCATATTTGTAAAACACAGTATTTTACCTGCTTTTTAGCTAGCATGTAATGTCCTAGCAAACTATGTACCAGAGATACATTTTTGAAGGCCTGTGAGTTCACGGGTTAAACTGCAGAGTCATGCAGACGATTACAGTGTTCACTATGGGTGCCCCTGCCACACTACTTCCTTTGTCACCAAGTAAAAACTATTTTATTTTCTTCCACATCTGTAACTCATATTTTACTACAGATCACTGAAAAGTAGAAAAGATAACGTTTGGATACAATGATGATAATAATGCTCACTCTTCCAACATGAAAATAAATTGCACAAATGAACTGAGGAACAAGGAAAAAAAATAACATACCAAACTATTCCTGCCTTTTCTAATTAAAGCAGACACGGTTCCACAAGCTAACAAAATGTTTTCCAAAAAATTAAGAGAAACGTTATCACAAGTTGAGATTTGTATCTTTTATACCAAGTACGTATTAGATACAAGATTACTAAAATGATTAGTAATGATGTGAGTCTCTTAGCAAACTAACATTTATTTGGTATTTAAAGACTAGAAAATTGTAAAACTTTGTCAAGCTTCAGTAAACAGAAATGGGTAAGAAAACATGCCTATTTTTATCAAAACACACATTAAAGACAAGTTCTGCTCTGAGGCTCACTCCAAAAAGTAGGCCTACAAGAGTCCCAAGTTAATGATGCATTTTTGCTGCATTTTCAAGGCACAGCATAAATAAATGTCTCAACATGTTTCTAAATGTACTGATCACCACTGATTTAATGATAAGAATACTAGTAGTAATATATCAGGAACAATCAGCAATAGCATAATCTTTAATATTTATTGATCTCTCACTACGGACCAGACAGGATGAAATGCTTGTAATATTTAATACCTAATTTAGTCCTACCTAATGTAGGTGATATTATCTTCCTCGTATTATAATGAGAACACTGAGGCCCAGGTTAACTTGCCCCTCCTCATAAAGTCAATAAATGACAGAGCCAAGGATTCAAACACAGCTCAACAGTTAGAATCCAAAGTTTACCGTTCTGGCTAGTAGATGCCCACCAGATTAGACAGAGGTACCAGTTAGATTGTGCACAGTAGGTAGAGGGCAACATGAAACCTTCCCAAATCTTAATTCAGACGACCCAATAAGGACCTTTTACATGCATATCTGAAGGACACATTTAAACTGAGATATAAAACCAACCTTGACACCATTAGATCACTAGTACTAGTCTCATGAAATTAAATTCTACCAAACATGGTTTCATCATCAACACTGACATAAAAAATTAATTAATTAATTAATTAAATTTAATAAACATTTCTGCTCTTTGATTTTCTTCCAGGATGCTTCTACAAAGCAAATTATTTTCAAACAAATTTTAGGAGTTTAAAATGCTTGCTATAAAAACACCATAAGAAAAAAAAAAACAACCATAAGTTCTTTATCATGAATCAAATGATAGTGCTTAAGAAACAGACAGGGGCTTCCCTGGTGGTGCAGTGGTTGAGAGTCCGCCTGCCGATGCAGGGGACGCGGGTTCGTGCCCCGGTCCGGGAAGATCCCACATCCATGGAGCAGCTGGGCCTGTGAGCCATGGCCACTGAGCCTGCGCGTCCGGGGCCTGCGCTCCGCAACGGGAGAGGCCACAACAGTGAGAGGCCCAAGTACAGAAAAACAAACAAACAAACAAACAAAAAACCACAAAAACAAAACAGACAGGACCTCTTCCCCAGTCAGAATATAAATATCTTTTCCTTTCTTTTTTTTTTCTTAAACATCTTTATTGGAGTATAATTGCTTTACAATGGTGTGTTAGTTTCTGCTTTATAACAAAGTGAATCACCTATACATATAGATATGTCCCCATATCTCCTCCCTCTTGCATCTTCCTCCCACCCTCCCTATCCCACCCCTCTAGGTGGTCACAAAGCACCGAGCTGATCTCCCTGTGCTATGTGGCTGATTCCCACTAGCTATCTGTTTTACATTTGGTAGTGTATATATGTCCATGCCACTGTCTCACTTTCTTCCAGCTTACCCTTCCCCCTCCCTGTATCCTCAAGTCCATTCTCTAGTAGGTCTGCATCTTTATTCCCATCCTGCTCCTAGGTTCTTCATGACCATTTTTTTTCTTTAGATTCCATATAAATGTGTTAGCATACAGTGTTTGTTTTTCTCTTTCTGACTTACTTCACTCTGTATGACAGACTCTAGGTCCATCTACTTCACTAGAAATAACTCAATTTTGTTTCTTTTTATGGCTGAGTAATATTCCATTGTATAGATGTGCCACATCTTCTTCATCCATTCATCTGTCGATGGACACTTAGGTTGCTTCCATGTCCTGGCTACTGTAAATAGTGCTGCAGTGAACATTGTGGTACATGACTCATTTTGAATTATGGTTTTCTCAGGGTATATGCCCAGTAGTGGGATTGCTGGGTCATATGGTAGTTCTATTTTTCATTTTTTTAAGGAAACTCCATACTGTTCTCCATAGTGACTGTATCAATTTACATTTCCACCAATAGTGCAAGAGGGTTCCCTTTCTCCACACCCTCTCCAGCATTTGTTTGTAGATTTTTTGATGATGGCCATTCTGACTGGTGTGAGGTGGTATCTCATTGCCGTGTTGATTTGCATTTCTCTTAATGATTAATGATGTTGAGCATTCTTTCATGAGTTTCTTAAGGGCAGAATTTTTGTTTGTTTTTTCTATTGCCATATCCTCAAACCTAAAGTAGTGCCTGACATTTAGCAGACTCTAAATAATGTGTCAATTGAATTAATTAATTGACAGCACAACAAAGATTTTTTTAGAGTGATCTCACGAGTATCACAAAAATTCAAAATTGGAATAGAGCAATAAAAGGACTTACAGATACATCAAGGAGGTATATTTATATGGAATCTGTAGATCTGACAGTGAGAACAAGAATACTTTCCTGATATAGATTATGATCCTGATGAAAGGGCAAGCTATACTGGTGATGGTATACATCTACAATCTAGATTATTTAACATGTCATGTTACACTTGTGGGGGAAAAGTGATTTCAGAATACATATTTTCCAAAATCTGACCATTTTTTACACTTCAAAGTAATTGATTAGTTCTATTATTACCATCTTTACTATGCCCATATTTTAGCTACTTATTCTTTCATAAGGTAAACAGAATGATAGAATGCTTAATAAAAATTCAGAGGAAAACGTTTTCATTAATTCTGTTCCCAACAAAAATATTAGCCATGTAAATTAATCAGTAAGTGGATTAGGTGAAAATGTGGTTAAAAAAAACCTAGAAAACACAACTGTTCCTTCTAAAGAACTGTAGAAAGTTTGGTTAGTTGCAAAATTTATACTTTGAATCTAAAGTTCTATAAACACAAAATAACATTTACATACACTTTATTTCATCTTTTTCTTCTCGTTTCCACTTTGCTAGGGAAGACTTAGAATTTAAATGCATCATCCCCACTAAAAAAACGAAGTACATGGTAAACTTAAATTATCTCTTTACAAAATAATGGTTGCTTTTGCTTAATTTTAGGATTCTTTATACTAGAGCCCTGCTCATTGTTTTATGGCAAACAATAAGCTTTGCCAGTTTCATCTGAAGGTTACATTTATCTGTCAGCAGAAAAGGAATGACTATAACAAGTTCTATTATGTTCAACTATTCTCTCACCAATTATTTCTCACACTAAATATAAATGTTTTATTTCAAAGAAATTTTATCAGGAATAAACTTACAAAAAGTTCTTTTATTCGTGTTCTATGCCTTGGAAACAAAAGGCTAAACAGACAGTGTATTACTACTAATTGCCACCTTTCATGCACTGGTTTTAAGATGTGAAGTTATATATATTTCTATTATTTAGCATAGAAGAAAATGTTCTGGAAAAGAAAGGACAAAAAATAATAATAATTTGGGTCTACATGTATAACTACATGTGATTAACCATCACTGGATAAGTCAAACTTGATCAGAAACTCAAGGGGAAACCAATTAAAAAGCTAGTAGTTATCACTCAGAACACCAAGTTTGAAAGAAAAAATTTTAAGACATCAGAGTTCTCCTCCAGATTAATGGGATTCAATTTCATTAATAAGTGACTTAGAAAATACAGAATCTGCTAATAAGATATCCTGAAACTTACCAGTATTCTCAGATGTTAGCAATGTGTAAAAGAGAAACAAGAGTTAAAAAAAAAAAAACAAACCACCACACTAAGATTTGACTTCTCCTCCACCACTAATTTAATCTCTGGGACCCAGCTGCCTCACCTATTTAGTAAATACTGTAATATTATGTGCCAAAATGAAGATGGGACTAGAGCAATGTTTTCTTGAATCCTAATCCAGAATAATTAGAGCATGCTCTTAGAAGTCTAACCTCTGTGTTAGAATTATGATGTCACCCTGCAGAACCACGTAATCTTGACCAAGTTATCCAATCTGCCTGTGCTTCAATTTCCTCATTAGTGAAATAGGGATAAGAATCTAAATTTGGGAAGGATCAAATTAGAACATATAAAGCCTTCAGAATCATACCTCGTTATACAGTAAAAGTGCATCCATCATAAAAACCATCAATATTATTAATGCCACCAAGAAGGTTTTTCATGTGTAGTGAAATACAGGACATATGTGACTGACAGTCATTTCAAGATCTACTTTATGATAGATAGTAACACCATATTAAGAATCATATCAATGATTATATTTACAAATGCCTAACAATGGCAATAAACTCTGCTGACATCATACTGGGTATAAGGCACCTGGCCAATGCAACAAATAGTAACAAGAGAATTTGAGGAGCTGATTTATAAGGTAGTAATAAGTAACAATTTCCACAAGGCATCATCTCTCTCCCAAATGCTTACAATCAACTTTGAAAATAAATATTTAACCATGAACAAAGGATGATTTGATTATTTCTAACGAAAACTAGTCATAAAATCATTAAAGTTTAAGGGAAAGGCACAAACTCCAATAGAGAACCACTGAAGAAATTTTCAGAAAAGTTAGTTATAAATAATTGAGAAAGGCCGCTATTCACATAGGTGTTTAATGTCAACAAAACAAGGGTCAAAGGATGAATAGAGACATCAATGACATGAAAAGTGACCCCCTATACCACTATCACCCGCCCCTTGAACAAATGACTAATTTTGAAGAAGAGACACTGAAGTTCCTCAGAAAAATGAAGAATACCTGTCCTTGCTACAAGGAAAGTCACTGGGGAAAGAAAGGCATTCTCAAACCCAGTTTCAACAGCCTATACTTAAATAAGAATAAGCTAAAATGAATAACATCTTTAAAAAGGCAAACAAAACATTTATGTAATAATTTTTATGACTGGGGAAATGAAGATGGCAGAGAAGTAAGATGCTGAGCTCACCTGCCCTACGAACTCATCCAAAACACATCTATACATCTACAGGTAGAGCAACTCCAGCTGAAAACACCCTGGAGACTAGAAAAAAGTCACTTCTATTTACAACCAAGGCTGTAAAAAAAGATTCACACAGAGGTGGGCAGGAAGGGAGAAGAGATCAGGTCGGAACCTGTGTCCCTAGAAGGGGACACAGGAGAGGAAGGGGATATCAGAGAGTCAGGGATCCTCCCTAGGGAATGAGGGATTTGAGATACATGTTAGACAACCCAGCCCTGTGGTCCCACACCAGGAAGACAAGTCCCCTTAACTGTACTGAAAATCAGTGGGACTTACTTAGAAACTGAGATATAAACTACGACCTCAAAAGCACAAAACATGGAGGGGGGATGAAAAAACGTAGATCTTTCAGAATGTGTTTGAACTTAAATGACTGACAGTTTGAAAAAAAGATATAGCTATAGGACAACATATATGAATCCCATGGTAACTACAAATCAAAAACCTACAACAGATACACAAAATCTATATATAATATAATTATAACACTAAAAGGAATAGACTAAAAGAAGAAAAGAACAGAGAAGAACTACAAAACAACCAGAAAACTAGTAACAAAATGGCAGTAAGGGTATATCTATCAGCAGTCACTTTAATTGTCAATGGACCAAATGCTCCAATCAAAAGATACAGAGTGAAGCAACAAGGACCTACTGTATAGGAGAGGGAACTATATTTGATATCTGGTAATAACCTATAATGGCAAAGAATCTGAAAAAGAATATACATATGTAGGTAAACAATCACTTTGATGTACACCTGAAACTAACACAACACTGTAAATTAACTATACCTCAATTTTTTAAATGGTTTAAAAAATAAAGATATAGGGTGATTGGATAAAAAAAAAAACAAGACATACCTATATGTTGCCTGCAAGAGACTTACTTCAGAGCTAAAGATGCACACAGACTGAAAGGGAGAGAATGGAAAAAGATATTCCATGCAAACGGAAACAAAAGGAAAGCTGGTGTAGCAAACTCTTATCAGACAAAGTAGGCTTTAAAATGAAGTCTATAACAAAAAGACCAAGAAGGGCACCACATAATAATAAAAGGGTCAACTGAAGAAGAGGATATAACATGTGTAAACATATATGCACCTAACATGGGAGCACCTAAATATATAGAGCAAGTATTAACACACATAAAGGGAGAAATTAACAATAATGCAGTAACAGTAGGGTAATTTAACCCACCACTTACATCAATGGACAGATCATCCAGACAAGAAGAAATAAAAGGCATCCAAAATGGAAGGGAAGAAGTAAAACTGCCACTATTTGAGGATGACATGATACTACATATAGAAAAGCCTAAAGTCTCCACCAGAAAAACTATTAGAACTTACAAATGAATTCAGTAAAGCTGCAGGACACAAAATTAATATACAGAAATCTGTTACTCTTCTATACACTAATAATGAACTATAAGAGAAAGCAAGAAAACAATTCTGTTTAAATTTCACCAAAAAGAATAAACACCTAGTAATAAACTTAAGCAAGGAAGTGAAAGATGTACACTCTGAAAACTATAAAACACTGATGAAGGAAATTGAAGATGATAACAAGAAAGGAAAGGTATCCCATGTTTATGTATTAGAATAATTAATACTGTTAAAATGTCCATATTATCCAAAGCAATCTACAGATTTAATGCAATTCCTATCAAAATACCCATGACATTTTTTACAAACCTAGAACAAACAATCCTAAAATTGATATGGAACCAAAAAAGACCCTGAATAGCCAAAGCAATCTTGAGAAAAAAGAACAAAGATGGAGGTATCTTGCTCCCTGACTTCAGACTATACTATAAAGCTACAGTAATAGGGCTACCCTGGTGGTGCAGTGGTTGGGAGTCTGCCTGCCGATGCAGGGGGCGCGGGTTCGTGCCCCAGTCCAGGAGGATCCCACATGCCGCAGAGCAGCTGGGCCCATGAGCCGTGGCCGCTGGGCCTGCGTGTCCAGAGCCTGTGTTCTACAGCGGGAGAGGCCACAGCAGTGAGAGGCCCACGTACCGTGAAAAAAAAAAAAGGTACAGTAATCAAAACAGTATGGCGCTGGCACAAAAACAGACACATAGAGCCAAAGAACACAACAGAGAGTCCAGAAATAGGCCCACACACATATGGTCAATTAATCTTCAACAAAGGAGGCAAGAATATACAATGGGAAAAAGACAGTCTCTTCAATAAGTAGTGCTGGGAAAACTGGACAGCTACATGTAAAAGAATAAAATTAGAACATTTTTTCACACCATATACAAAGAAAAATGCAAAATGGATTGAAGACCTAAATGTAAGACTGGAAAGCAAAAAACTCTTAGAAGAAAACACAGGCAGGACACTCCTTAACATAAATCATTGGAATATTGTTTTAGATTTCTTTTGGAGAGGCAAGATGGGGTAGAGGATTAAAAGGTACAATCTACTACTATTTATTACATAACTTCTTTATGTAATAAATAAGATATATGGATATAGTGTACAGACAGGGAATTTAGCCAATATTTTATAGTAACTTTAAGTGGATTATAATCTATAAAAACACTGAATTACTACATTGTATGCCTGAAACTAATATAATATTTTAAATCAACTATACTTTAATTTTTAAATATTTCCTTATAGATTATACTGTTTCAATTCACCATCAAAGAATCATTTGAATTAAGATATGGTCTTGCTATCTCAGTAAAAATATCATTTGAATTCTCTAAAATCCATCATTGCATTAAACAAGAAAACAATATTTTAAAAAATAATAATTTTAATTTAATAATACTTTTTCCATTCAGTAGTTGGTGTTATACATATAACAAATATGTATAAATGCATATTTTTCATTTTTATTTATTTTTCTGATGATTTTCATATTTATAATGCTGTACCTATGGAAAATATGGTCTCCAAAAATTAATCTATGCACCTATGGTCAATTAATCTACAACAAAGGAGGCAGGAATTTCCAATGAAGAAAGGACAGCCTCTTCAATAGGTGGTGCTGGGGAAACCAGACAGCTATATGAGAAAGAATGAAATTAGGATATTCTCTAACACCATATACAAGAATAATTTCAAAATTAATTAAAGACCTAAATGTAAGACCGGATACTATAAAACTCCTAGAGGAAAACATAGGCAGAACACTCTTTGACATAAATCACAGCAATTTTGGATCTATCTCCTACAGTAATGGAAATAAAAACAAAAATTTTTTAAATCGGACCTAATTAAACTCAAAAGCTTTTACACAGCAAAGGAAACCATAAACAAAACAAAAAGACAACCTACAGAATGGAAAAAAATATTTGCAAATGATGCCACTGACAGGGATTAATTTCCAAAATATACAAACAGCTCATATAGCTCAATATCAAAAAAAAAAAAAACCCAATCAAAAATGGGCAGAAGATCTAAATAGACATTTCTCCAAAGAAGACATACAGATGGCCAACCGGCACATGAAAAACTACTCAGCATCCCTAATCATTAGAGAAATGCATGTCAAAACAACAATGAGGTATCACCTCATTCCGGTCAGAATGGCCACCATCAAAAAGTCTACAAATAATAAATGCTGGAGAGGGTGTTGAGAAAAAGGAACCCTCCTACACTACTGGCAGGAATGTAAATTGGTACAGCCACTATGGAGAACAGTATTCAGGGGCCTTAAAAATCTAAAAATAGATCTACCATATAATCCAGCAATCCCACTCCTGGGCATATATCTGAAGAAAACCATAAGTCAAAAAAATACATGCACCCCAACGTTCATTGCAGCACTATTTACAATAGACAAGACAAAGATGCAACCTAAATGTCCATCAACAGATGAATGGATAAAGATGTGGGTGGGGTGTGTGTGTGTGTGTGTGTGTGTATACACACACACAGACACAGAAACACACACACACACACACACACACACACACAATGGAATCACTCAGCCATAAAAAAGAATGAAATAATGTGATTTGCAGCACACATTATTTGGATGGATGGACTTAGAGATTATCATACTAAGTGAAGTAAGCCAGACAAAGACAAATATCATATAATATCACTTATATGTAGATGATAATGATACAAATGAACTTATTTACAAAACAGAAATAGACCCACAGACATAGAAAACAAACTTATGGTTACTAAAGGAGAAAGGTGGGGGAGGGATAAATTAGGAGCTTGGAATTAACATATACACACTACTATATATAAAACAGATAACCAACAAGGACCTACTGTACAGCACAGGGAACTATACTCAACATTTTGTAATAACCTACAAGGAAAAAGAATCTGAAAAAGAATATATATATGTAGGTATCACTTTGCTGTACACCTGAAACTAACACAACATGTGGTAAATCAGCGATAGTCCAATTTTTTTTAAAAATGGGCTCAACTTAAAAGTGGTGAATTACAATTTTCATTTACAGTAATAAAACCAAACTTTATATTCGAGGTTGCCAGCACTTCATTCAGTGAGGGAGAATACATATTAAATGTGATGGTACTGAAAGATCTGAGGTATAAGAGTCAAATAAGAATTAATGAGGAATATCTTCATACCGGGGAGACCCAAAACTACATGTCCACAACTATCAAAAGGGATGTAGCGATAATAGGAGAGAAATCCAATCCATTTCACTCTGTGTTCTGTGTTACTTAGATTGACCCAGAACAAGAAGAGAGAATAACAGTAAGGCCCTTATTTCATGATACTTCAAGACAACAAGACCCGTAACAAAGATAAAAGTATATGACAACTGAATTTATCAACTATAAAACTAATGAAATATACCCAAATGTTCATGAATTGTATCAATGTACATTATAAACCCCGACCCTATATAAGGTTGTACTGCTAAGAGTTTGAACAAAAGGATTAGAGAGAAAAAGAAGAGTTTTTTATCTCCTTTTTATTCATATCACCAAATAAAGCCGCATAAATAATGCCCATGCAGATCCCAAGCCACAGGAAGATTGATTTCCTCATTGTCACCCTTCAAAATCCCTGCATACTCCTACTTACAGACGTGTACTAAATGGACATTTCACACACCATCTATAAAGCTATCTAACGGTGTCCAGCCTATAGCTGACACTTATAACATGCTTACAATGTGTGAGAACAACTATAAAGTTCTAAGCTATTACACACACACAACGCACAAATTCAGCAATCCTGAGAGACAGACAATATCCTTTCCCATTTTACGGTAGAGGAGACAAAGACACAGAAACGTTTATTTAGTAACTCGTCCGAAGTCTCACAACTGAAATGCTGCAGCTGGGATTTGAAGCCAGGCAGCCTGTTTCCAGCGCCTGTGCTCTCAGACACTATGATGTCCTACTTATCTGAATCCCACATCTTCCAGCTCAAATTCCCACTTCTCTCAGATGTTTCTATGACCATTCCAGGCATTGCTTTCTTCCTGTTCTAAATTCTCACTACCAATAACCGCACAATTCGTCTGGCATTTACTCTCATTTAACCTTATGAAAATACACATAAGGTGGTACATTTGTCTCATGTTTTCATGAAGTTCTTTACTTTCCTAGTACATATTTTGTATCCCCACTAAAAGCAAATTTTCCTTTCTTGTAAATATTCCTTTGCATCCACCACAGCTCCTAGCAGTGTTACATGCAGAGCAATAATATATCATTTTAACTAAATTTATATAAATGCATTATTTCATTTAATCCTCAAACACCCCATAAGTTAAATATTATGATTATAAATTTGCAGGTAAGTAAACTCTGTGAGCTCAAAAATCATCATCGACTTACTGAATGAATGATTCAATGATCCATAGAAACAGAGCCACTGATATTCTTTTAATTCTAAAAGCAGAGCTCTCAGAAACAAATAACAAGAAAACTCTTAAGAACTCGAAATATATAAGATTTAGTCAAGAGATAAATGAACAATAAATGAAAAATATAAAAGTCAATGTAAGAGAAAGACTACATAGCTAAGACTGTGTAGCTAACTCTTTCAGCATTTATCTCACTGCTACTGTAATTATCTGCGCACATGTCCTTCAGAGAATGAGCACTTTATACCCTCAGCACCTAACTTAAAGGAGGATCTCAGCAAAATGATTAAATCAAGTAATTAATTAGATAACTTCTTTAAGAAAGGAAGCACTGTGTGACTCTAACTTCTGAAAAACTCTTCAAAGAGAAAAATATGCACTTCAGAAAACAAGGTGTATAATGGCAGTAAGAAGAAAAAAATGTGGATATAAGATCCATGAAAAGAAAAAGAAAGCACATTAACCTCATCTAAATGGATAGAAAAGTAGTATGATTCATGGCAGGCATATTTACAATGTTATCTTTAACTGTGTCAATCAATGTAGGGTTCATTAAAGGAAAAAAACTGAAACCTTCTCTGCTGTTCCCAGATCAAGCAGCTTACCATACTTTCTTCCAGATTACTAAACCCTGCATGTATTTCTGTTACTGCTGTCAGTGCACTGAATTACATTTATCTGTGTCTTGCTCCTTTACTAAACTGTAAGCTCCTTCAAAGCTTTAGTCATTTTTATATCCTTCGTTCAATATCTGGCATGCATTTAAACCTCACTAAATATTTAATGGATGAATGGATGATGGACAGACTGAAGGATGGATAAAGCTGAATAAATGAAAAAACAAAAACTACCCAAAAACCACAGGGGTATTTACATCTCAAGATCAGTAGGCTTTCCCTGCAACTAAAGATTTTGATAATGTACCTGAGGTTTATTCAAAAGTTTCTGATTTAAAGTTTCTAACATGGACTGTAGGACTCCCCATCTCGCAGCCATGCCATTAGCAACAGTGCAATACTGTAGACCACAGCTGACTCCTGGCCTCCGTGTAGGAGCATAAATAAGCACAAAGAGATGTGGAACGTCCTAAGCTTTCAATAAACGAAGAGGCATAAAAGACTGTTTGCTCTGAGATACTGCTGTACAAATCTACTTACAGCCCTTTCATCATGAGTCGTCTAAGTCTAGGCCAAATTTCACTGCAGACTGACTAACCACAACTGAAGAAATGAAAACCCCAGAAACAAAGAGGGAGAGGCTCTTGGTGTCAATTCCACAGGCTGTGATTGGGAAGACAATGGTGTATGTGTCTGCAGTGCTAGCTATTCTAACACATCTCTATTGCTGATGAGCTTCAAAGTTAAACGAGAGACTGTCAGAAGAGAATGAAAGCAAAACACTAGAGAATTTGAAGGAAATGAGTCTCATTTTTTTATAGAGATTCTTAACTATGTAATAAACACTCATCCACAAAATCAGAGACAGGAAGTACAGAAAGGGATCTGGGAATTGACCCTGGAATAAAAACAAAGTCCAAATTATCCACAAAGAAAACAATAGCAAATAAATACCTCTATATCTGCATTGCTAGATCATGTTCTATAATTTTCAGATTAAAAAACACATACGGGGCTTCCCTGGTGGCGCAGTGGTTGAGAATCCGCCTGCCGATGCAGGGGTCACGGGTTCGTGCCCTGGTCCGGGAAGATCCCACATGCCGCGGAGCAACTAAGCCCGTGAGCCATGGCCGCTGAGCCTGCGCGTCCGGAGCCTGTGCTCCGCAACGGGAGAGGCCACAGCAGTGAGAGGCCCGCATACAGCAAAAAAAAAAAAAACCACATACGGATTAATTTACCCCATTACAAATTCAGAAACCTATTTAGATCAACTGTATAGCTTATCTAAGCTAACCTTCTAGTATACACAGTAAGGTAGCTGGTGAAACTCAGAGGTGTAATTGAATAAACCAACAGAATTGGGGAAAGGACAAAGCATGTTCCATAACAACTGAGATACGAAATCTACTAGTGAGATCAATAAGCCTAAATATCTGGCATCCAATAAAAAATACAAGGTACGCAAAAAAGTAAGAAATTATGGCCCATAACCAGGAGAATAATCAATTTCCAAGAAACACCAATAACATGATAAGGAAAGACATAGAAAATAAAGAAGACCCAAATCTAACTCCTAGGAATAAAAAATTCAGCAGCTAAGTTGATAAAACACACTGTTGTCATTAATAGCAGACACTGCAAAAGAAAAGATTCGTAAAGACATAGTAACAGGAACTATCCAAAATGAAACACAGAGGAGAAAAATACTGAAAAAAGTTAACTGTGAGACAGAACCAAGTGGCTAACACACACGTTAAGTGGAGTCCCAGTAAAGAGTATGCATACTGGGGATGGGAGGAGGAAGAGGAAAAATACCTGAAGAAATAACAGGCATGAATTTCCTAAATTTGGCACAGAAGATCCAAGAAAGTCAATAAGCAACAATCAGAATAAACCTGAAGGGACTTCCCTGGTGGCGCAGTGGTTAAGAGTCCGCCTGCCGATGCAGGGGACACGGGTTCGAGCTCCGGTCCGCAAAGATCCCACATGCCGCGGAGCAATTAAGCCCGTGCGCCACAACTACTGAGCCTGCGCTCTAGAGCCCGTGAGCCACAATTACTGAAGCCTGTGCACCCAGAGCCCGAGTTCTGCAACAAGAGAAGCCACCACAACGAGCAGCCCGCACGCCGCAACAAAGAGTAGCCCCCGCTCGCAACAACTAGAGAAAGCCTGCACGCAACAATGAAGACCCAACACAGCCAAAAATAAATAAATTAAATAATTTTTTTTAAAAAATGCTTTCCTGCTAAAAAATGCTAACCATCATTAGAGCCGTCGGCAAGTCATAATCTTTTTGCAACAGTAACATCAAAGATCACTGATCACAGATCATATAACAAATATAATAATGAAAAAGTTTGAAATATTGCAGAAATTACCAAAATGTGACACAAAGTGAGCAAATGCTGTTGGAAAAAATGGCGCCCATAGACTTGCCTGATGTAGAGTTGCCACAAACCTTCAATTTGTAAAACACACAGTATCTGCGAAGCACAATAAAGCAAAGTGCAATAAAACAAGGTCTGCCTGTAAATGGTCTAAGCAGGCCAATTAAAAGGCAGAGATTGCTAGATAAAACAGCAAGATTCAACTATATTCTGTCTACAACAAACACACTTTAAATATAAAAATCCAAAATGTCATTGTACATCCAGCATTAGAAAAATAAGAGAGGTATTTAATCTAAAGAACATCAGAAATCTGATCTCTGTTGAGGTAAAACAGTCCTCATAAACCACTCCATATGTTTAACAGACAAAACTAAGCTGTCATGTTATAAATCAGGGTAGCGGTTCTGTTGGGTGAGGTGACCAGAAGAGGGTGAAAGGAGAGGGCACAGGGTGGCTGGTTATGTCTGTTTCTTAATCTTGTTCACTTTATTACAGTTGCCCATTTACGATTTGTTCATTTTCCTACATCTGCAAGTCAATAAAAAGCAAAATTAAAAACTTTAACTTCACTTGAAACAATGCTCAAGTTTTGATTAATAATCTGGAATCTCAGGCACCTGATACCAGAAAAGGGGTACTGTCACAGATGAGAAATGAAAGCACTGGTGTCATCAAGGAGGAATATTCCCTATTACAATTTTGCATCTCGTTTATTCATCAGTCTTTTAAAGCCTACTTAATGCACTTAGAACTAAAATATGTCTATTATGACATTCCCATCAACATGTACCAAAATTGCTGCTGCTACCGCTACAGCCATATCCACTATTAACACAACCACTGCTGTACACTGAATGCCGATTATATGCTAGGAACTGTGCTAGGTAACATTACCTCTTAGGTTACTAAACCATCACAATCCCTCTACAATGTCCCCATTTCACACTTGACAAAACTAAAGTTCCGAGAAGCTAAGTGACTTCCCAAAAGTAACACAGCTAGCAAGTTCAGGACCAGGACACACACCCATGTTTCTGACTGAAAGCCTCTTGCTCCTTCCAGTATACCATACTATCGCTTCTCTACATAAAATATGTGTCAATACCAGGCATGCGATCCCAACGTTTGCACATATCATGGATTTTTTCTATGGTTATTACATATAGCATCTACACTTTTAGGATTAAAAAATGGTACACACTGAGGTCAAAACATTTCTTAAAATAACGCAGATGCTTTGTCTACAAAATATCAATTTGATTCTTAATAGACTTTTACTTACTACAAATACAATATTTAAACAGGCTGGCCTGTATCAGAAATTGGAAAAAGTGCATCACAGAGTTATTTATATGTTCGTTAAATACATGTGATAAAGAGATTCACTGCTGTTACAGGCAAGTATTTACATATTAATGAAATCTTGACAGGAAAAGACATCGTGTGATCAAAAAGAATTATAGAGACTATTTCCCAAATGGTAATTCAACCATTCAGAAGATGTTATAATCTACTTAAAGATCCCATGTTCTGAAATGATTGGTCAAGGTATTTAAAGTTTGGAAGAAAATGAATAATGAAAGAAAAACCTCATCTCCAAGAAAAGAGTATCATTTGGTATCACTAGGTAATGCTGTATCTAGTAACAGAATTTTCGGAAAATGCACTAGTTTAAAAAAAAAAAAAATAGGGAGACTTCCCTGGTGGCACAGTGGTTAGGAATCTGCCTGCCAATGCAGGGGACACGGGTTCGAGCTCTGGTCTGGGAAAATCCCACATGCCGCGGAGCAAGTAAGCCTGTGCGCCACAACTACTGAGCCTGCACTCTAGAGCCTGCGAGCCACAACTACTGAAGCCCATGCTCCTAGAGCCTGTGCTCCGCAACAAAGAGAAGCCACTGAAACGAGAAACCCACGCACTGCAATGAAGAGTAGCCCCCGCTCACTGCTACTAGAGAAAATCCGTACGCAGCAACGAAGACCCAACACAGCCGAAAATAAATTCATTAAAACCTGAAGGATATTTTTTTAAAAAGCTAAAAAGAAAATAGTACCTTCTCAGAGATTTTTTAATTTCAAATAAAGTCATAAACTTTACATCATGCTGTATACCTTAAACTTATAGAGTGCTATATGTCAATTACATAACAACAAAACTGGAAGAAAAACATCATAAACTTTAGACTATATTAAGCCACATTAAAAACATTTGACAAAAGCTATATATACGCTAAAATAATGATGCATTTAAAATTATTTTAAAAATAACTTCAGGACATATTTCTTCCCTAATACTTCTCAAATTTTTTCCCTGAAAGCAGGATAATAATCCCTTTTCTGCTTATCTCATAGACATGCTATGAGAATTGTATATGAATCATAAAATTCATTTGTAAATTTTTTTTAAAGTTTCATAATCATGAAATGTTTGTCAAATACAGAGGAAATGAATTAGTAAATCATTACACCTTCATTTCTTTAGTATAATACTTCTCAGAGTACCAAATACATAACAAATACCAACATACTCCCCAAGGTCCATAAAAATTACTCTTAAAAAATATGTTTCCTCTTTCATAATCAATAAAATTGCCCTAAATCTATTGTGTTTCTTTAAATAAATAGAAAGACAAGAACTAATCAAGTCAAAATCTAAGATGCCCACAGTGCCAGGAAACATGCAAAGCAATTCTCCCACTCCCAGCCCCAGACCCTGCTCCCAGACAAGGGAGGCTCTTAGGCTTCTTCTTTCCTACCCAATCGCCAGGTTATTCTTGGATTCCGAAACTGCCAACTTATCCCATTTTGTAGCATGCTGCCTGCATGCCTCTCTCTAATGATAGTCACCGCAGAAGGCCACATACTTATTTCAAGCCTAGAATATAAACCAATTTATTGTTCTTTGCTCATAGCAGTTCAGAAATAAGCTGCACATATGGGAATTGAATTTTGGTTAGGTAACTAATCAATTTTTCAATTTTAAAGGGTAAAGAAACACTTTTATGTTTCCCTTGAGAATCAAAAAAGTGAATGCAATGCCCCAATCTTTCCATAATTATTTCTTCATCCAGGATATAGCTTAGGTGATATTTCATTACTACAACAACAAAAAAACATATGGTGGAAATAGAATGCCCAATAAAAACTGCTTTTTAAACGTTTCAAGGAAGAAAAAAGAGATCTTTATGATCAGGACTGGGCTACATAAAAACATGAGTAAAAAAAGATTCATTAATTGTTTACTGGAAAACCTCTGCACTAACTCATTTTCAATTAACAAGTTAATTGGGAACATCTTTTGTACTCTGTGACTAAATGATATCATATATGTGAGGACTAAGTAGGTAAAACAACTTCAGGTTAAATATTTAATCAGATGACTCTTTCCTATTCAAACTTCCCAGCATCAAAAACACACTCAACCTTCAAGGCCTAGATCAAACTCTACCTCTGCCAAGAAGGGTTTCCTGATTTACCTCCTTTGTAACAGAAAGTAATCTCTCCCATCTCTAAAGCCATTTATACTCCTCCTATGACACATATTTTAACTTTATGGTAGTTATATCTATAATTAACCTGTCTGATCTTCCCTACTAGATTCTAATTTATCTGTGGACAGGGACCACATCTGACTCATATACCTATCCACCTATTTAATCTAATATAATGCCTTTACATGGTACATGGTACATAATTATTCCCTAAATATATATATATATATATATATATATATATATATATATATATATATATTTTTTTTTTGCGTTATGCGGGCCTCTCACTGTTGTGGCCTCTCCCGTTGTGGAGCACAGGCTCCGGACGCGCAGGCTCAGTGGCCACGGCTCACGGGGCCCAGCCACTCCGCAGGATGTGGGATCCTCCCGGACCGGGGCACAAACCCGCGTCCCCTGCATCGGCAGGCAGACTCTCAACCACTGAGCCACCAGGGAAGCCCTATTCCCTAAATTTTTATTGAAATAACACAAAATTTTATAGATTCATTCACCTTCTTTAGACTGTTCTTTCAATGAAAATGAAATAGTATAAAGCAATGTAGAAATGCTTCAATTTTTAAATCAGTTTCACATGTACTCATGATTAATTATAAATTTCACTGAAAAAGTTAAAATTCAAAAATCAACATCCACTTCACAAGAAACATTACAGTAATATGCTTCTTATGGGAGAAAAACTTCCAGAATATCCTTAAAACTATGAAACTAAGCCAACAGTAATTCATCCTGGTACTGTTTTCTGTTGCCTTTCAAGGAAAAAAAGAAAAAAGAAAAATCAACCAAACAATAACTTACCTTCTGAATCAAAAGCTGCCTAGAGTCAACTTTGACTTCAATGAAAAAGATAGTTCAAATTATTTCATCTCTGAAAAAATCACAAACTAATGTAAAGTATCAAAACATCACTAATTTGAAACTCAAAGTGTAGGAAAAAGTAAACTCCTATCTACCTTTCAGTTGTGAAGAATGGGAATAATGTCATCTGATCTTTTTCAAGGTAAATTCTTTATTTGATTTATATGATTTAAGTTAAAAGGTATCTTAATTTGACTTAGATCGTTTGTCCTACTGAAACTTTTAATAAAATGCATATTGTTTTGCTTTTATGACATAAATTTTATCTTGTTGTAGTAACAGAAAAAGTCTCCATATTTGGCTATTCAAACCCAAGATTTAGAAAACAAAGTATTAGATGTGATATTAGAAGTTCCCTTCATTTGGATGCCCTCTTCATCAGCGAAAGATAAAGAAAAGGCTCTCCACAAGGAGTCAGGCAACAATGGTGATGGAACATCCCGTCCTGAACTAGAACTCATCTTTGTCCTTTACTTTATTTACGAAATACTTTTGCAGAATAAACAGAAACATGGCCCACAGGTGGCCGGCCACTCTAAATCTTATTTGTGATATTAATTTTACTAAAAGCATATTATGCCTGGAGGACATTACGCCACTCACAAAAAGACAAACACTGTATAGTCAAATTCATTAAACGAAAAGTAAAATGGTGGTTGTCAGGGGCTGGGGTGAAAGAAAAATGGGGAGTTGTTAGTTAATAGGTACAGAGTTTGTTTCCCAAGATAAAAAGGGTTCTGGAAATTGAGTGCACAACAATGTGAATGTACTTAACACTACTGAACTGCACACTGAAAAATGGTTAAGGTGGTAAATTTTTATGTACTTTACAATTTAAAAAAATTTTTTAATAAAATAAAAAGTATATCAAGGCCAAATGGTCCTAACGGTCCCTATGCTTAACACAGAGTCAAAAATATACAACGACAAAGATATGATCCAGAAATACACTAAAGATATACATATATTCACTCTGAAGACGACTGCAGACCACAACTAGCATATTACCTTGCTTTCAGTAGGAAAAGTCAGACAGGTTTCCTTTCCAGATTGTTTCAAAAAGAATGCTTCTGAGTCCATTTTATTTACTTTGCTACATCAACCCCTTGTGTTTTCCAAATTTCTTCACGTAAGTACCATTTGTTCATCCAACAGTCATTAACCATCATTGCATTCATCAGTATATTCATAGCACCTGATTGTGAGATGATGTTAGTCTGGTCATAAAAAACAAAACAAAACAAAACAAAATGTGCCACGGGATACTAGTAGCCTCTAAAAACAAAAACATCCTCCAAATTTGTCACCCGAAGGCCTTCAGGGTGGGGGGAATGACAAAGACTTGTCAATGAGGAGAAAAGGATGCAAAGCTTATTTACCCAATGACATTTCCCAATGCAAAATGAAAATGGGAAAATTCTTGGGGACACTGGATTTTCTGTTGCATTACCAAGCGGGGTAGAGAGGCACCAAAGGGACAAAGGCCTGAGGAAAGCAGAAATGATTTAGGGTTAGCAAGGGAATAAAATGCCAGGGACAAACACACGAGTTAAAGTATGCACAGCACAAAGAGGGCCTGGGTCTGCAAGTCACAGGGAGGAAACTTCTGCCAGTTGGTTTGTCACACGATTTATCAGACTGTTTTGCAAGGTTTTTCTAAATGAAGGCGGGGTAAGTGCTTTTTACACTCTAGGATAATAGCACTTTCTGAATATGAGACTAGGTATGAGAATATGAAATGACTATAAACAGACCTAATATTAGGTTGTCATCATATTCTATTTAAACTGGTGACTTAAAATTTTTCACTCAGCCACTCCTTATTTTCAGCCTTAATGATATGTCACATAAATTACTGTGGAACTAATGCTAGAGAATGGTCAGAAGTCAGTCAGCAAATAATACAAATGATCGCCAACTCTGAAAAGAAAATGGAAACATCTAAAACACATTTTCATAGTTCACACAAGCACAGCCCACCTGTATATTATAGCATGCTTTTCAAAGTCAAAATTTCAATCATCAAATAATCTAAACTTAGATATTCACAAGCAAACAAACTGCCAAGTTACTATAGAAACAGGTTTTCAAGGATGATGAAAAAAATGAGGTGTTCTGGATACTCTATTTCCATCAACAGAGGTTTGCTACTTATACTACAAAATGCTTTAAATATTGCAATACACCAAAATACGCTAAATATAATTCAATGTTTCCTTGCCAATTCTGGAGGCGATCCAGGAATATACATATTAGGATCAATTTTTCACTGTCTAGTAATAAATATATGTGTCAAAGAACTTCATGAGTGACAGATACTGAATGACAGAGTTTATTTCCATATATTAAAAGTAAATGAAGTCTAAATGCAATGTGGTATCCTAGATCAGATGCTGCAACAGAAAAAGGATATTAGGAGAAACACTCCTTAAATCCAAATAAATACGTAGTTTAGTTAATAGTAACGTATGGTCAGTTCTGCAATGTTTTCAAAATGCAAACTTGTTCCAATAAATTAATATATTATGGAACAACTTCAGCATAACAAATTTCACGTTTGCTGATGCCCAATTCCATCCACAAGAAACATTAGGTGAACACAGAAAACTGCGCTCAGCTGAACCAAGCCACGTCAGCTCACGTGTGCGTGCTCACACACCCCCCAAACATCCAGCAGCAGCCTCAGTTCCCAGAATGTATCAGGAGCCACTCCAGTCCACATCTGGGGCTACAACTTTGTACTGGAATTCTAATCACCCCCCTCCTCCACTTCCCAATAACACACAAACTGCAACTGCTCCAACACTCACTTCCATAAGCAGTCGTTTTCAGGTCTTCGTCAAGGTAAAGGGCCATATTTTAGTATTTACGTGTTTCTTAATCATTTAATATATCTAAAACTATAGTATGATTGTTACTACATTCCTAACTTTGTTCCACTAACCCTATTCTCCCCATAAGCCCTGTGGTTCTCACTGCAGTATTTTGCACAGTGCAGTGATTTTCAGGAATGTATATGTCACGTTATATGCAGGACTATTCCAGCAGTAATTTCTTAGTTTTGACAAATGTGCTACAATTATGCAAGAAGGAAGAGGAAGCTAGGTGAGGGGTGTACAGGAGCTTTCTGTATTATCTTTGCAACTTTTCCATAACTATAAAAATATTCCAATAAGTTTAAAATAATAATTATATAACGTATATAAGGCCAAGGCCTTAGCATGGGATTCTGCATTCATAATAATTCCTAATGCTTAAGTAGCAATGACTTGGTGCCAAGCACCATTCCCAGTGTTTTATATACATTAACTCGGTCATTCTCCCAATGCTATGAAGTAAGTGCTATAATCATCCCCATTTTACAGGTGAGAAGACTGACATGCAGTTAGAAAACATGTCCAAGATCACAAATCTCCGCAACTTGGCTCTAGCTAGTCAGTGCTTTTATCCCTCTTCTATATTATTTCAACAGACAACTGTTCTGAATACAACCTTTCAAACTAGCCTGCTTTCATCACTCTGGAAAGGTTTTCCAATAAAACAAAAGGCATAAATGAAAAATCTAAATAAACTTTCTAAAACACACTCTAAGCATCAAAAATACTAGAAGTCAAAAAATGTATTTCTCTTTCTTTCACCAAAAAAACCCCTCTATTACCACAAATTGTCAAAGTTAACAAAGATGGTAAGAAATGTCACCTTTGTACTTTAAAACTAAAAGAGTCAAATAGAATATAAAATGTAAACGTTTTACAGCAATGGCAAACTAAGGATAGGTAGCTAACAAAAAGATGTAACACCTATGACAGATAATATAATTTCAAAGTTTTATACAACTTGGTCACATTTCATCAATGTCAAATACGATTATTTAAGAGTGACAATATAAAACACTAAAATCACACAAACCAAAGTTTCCCAGCAATCATAATCATAAAATTTGGTTCAATTAAAATTAGTTAATCAAACTTCCATTAAAAGCCAAGGCTGGGGCTTCCCTGGTGGCGCAGTGGTTGAGAATCCGCCTGCCGATGCAGGGGACATGGGTTCGTGCCCCGGTCTGGGAAGATCCCACATGCCGTGGAGCGGCTGGGCCCGTGAGCCATGGCCGCTGAGCCTGCACGTCCCGAGCCTGTACTCCGCAATGGGAGAGGCCACAACAATGAGAGGCCCGCCTAGCACCAAAAAAAAAAAAAAAAAAAAAAAAAAAGCCAAGGCAGGGCTTCCCTGGTGGTATAGTGGTTGAGAGTCCGCCTGCTGATGCAGGGGACATGGGTTCGTGCCCTGGTCCGGGAGGATCCCACAGGCCACAGAGTGGCTAGGCCCGTGAGCCATGGCCCCTGAGCCTGCGCGTCCAGAGCCTGTGCTCCGCAACGGGAGAGGCTACAACAGTGAGAGGCCCGCGCAATGCAAAAAAAAAAAAAAAAAAAAAAAAAAAAAGCCAAGGCACACATATATATGGAATCTAAAAACAAGAATGGTTCTGAAGAACCTAGAGGCAGGACAGGAATAAAGACACAGACATAGAGAATGGACACTTGAGGACACAGGGAGGGGGAAGGGTAAGCTGGGACAAAGTGAGAGAATGGCATGGACATAACATTACCAAATGTAGAATAGATAGCTAGTGGGAAGAAGCCGCATAGTACAGGGAGGTCAGCTCAGTGCTTTGTGACCACCTAGAGGGGTGGGATAGGGAGGGTGGGAGGGATACACAAGAGGGAGGAGATATGGGGATATATGTATATGTATAGCTGATTCGCTTTGTTATACAGCAGAAACTAACACACCATCGTAAGGCAATTATACTCCAATAAAGATGTTAAAAAAAAAATGCCAAGGTAAATATTCTGCCAATGGCATCTCAAAATAGAGTAGGTGAAAGGTCGACTATTTGGCTGACCTAAGCTAGGAAGAAAATAAAGCAGGAAAGGAGGATTTAAAGTGAGGGTAAGAGAGAAAAGACAGTCTCTTCAATAAGTGGTGCTGGGAAAACTGGACAGCTACATGTAAAAAAATGAAATTAGAACACTACCTAACACCACACACAAAAATAAACTCAAAATGGATTAGAGACCTAAATGTAAGACCGGACACTATAAAACTCTTAGAGGAAAACATAGGAAGAACACTCTGACATAAATCACAGCAAGATCTTTTTTGTTCCCCCTCCTAGAGTAATGGAAATAAAAATAAACAAATGGGACCTAATGAAACTTAAATGCTTTTGCAAAGCAAAGGAAAGTACAAACAAGACAAAAAGACAACCCTCAGAATGGGAGAAAATATGTGCAAATGAATCAATGGACGAAGCATTAATCTCCAAAATATACAAACAGCTCATGCAGCTCAATATCAAAAAAACAAACAACCCAATCCAAAGACGGGCAGAAGATCTAAATAGACATTTCTCCAAAGAAGATATACAGATTGCCAAGAAACACATGAAAGGATGCCCAACGTCACTAATCATTAGAGAAATGCAAATCAAAACTACAATGAGGTATCACCTCACACCAGTTAGAATGGACATCAACAGAAAATCTACAAACAACAAATGCTGGAGAGGGTATGGAGAAAAGGGAACCCTCTTGCACTGTTGGTGGGAACGTAAATTGATACAGCCACTATGGAGAACAGTATGGAGGTTCCTTAAAAAACTAAAAATAGAACTACCATATGACTCAGCAATCCCACTACTGGGAATATAACCCTGAGAAAACCATAATTCAAAAAGAATCATGTACCACAATGTTCACTGCTGCTCTATTTACAATAGCCAGGACATGGAAGCAACCTAAGTGTCCATCAACAGACGAATGGATAAAGAAGAAGTGGTACATGTATACAATGGAATATTACTCAGCCATAAAAAGGAACGAAACTGGGTCATTTGTAGAGATGTGGATGGACCCAGAGACTGTCATACAGAGTGAAGAAAGTCAAAAAGAGAAAAACAAATATTGTATATTAACACATATATGTGGAACCTAGAAAAATGGTACAGACGAACTGGTTTGCAGGGCAGAAACAGAGACACAGATGTAGAGAACAAACATATGGACACCAAGGGGGGAAAGCAGTGGCGGGGGGGGCTATGGGGGGATGAATTGGGAGACTGGGATTGACATGTAGACACTGATGTGTATAAAATGGATAATTTCATAATTAAAATGGATGGTTCAAAAATAAATAAATAAAAATAAAGTGAGGGTAAAATTCTAAATAGAAGGGCCAAGGAAGATAGATAAACTGGAGGAGACAAATAAATAAGCATATAATATGTTAGGTATAAGTGCTAGAAGAAAAGAAAACTCAGATAAGGGCAAAGAGAGAGGAGGGAGGGGAAGCAATGGGGAAGAGTGGTTGAGGAAGGCCTTTTTGAAGAGGGAGCCTTTGAGCAGAGAGCAAGTCACGTGAAGATCCAGGAGGACACACCCAGCGGGAGTACACTAACCTTGAAAAGCCCTACGAGGGGCGAGGGGCGGGGAGGGAAGGCCCGGCAGGATCCTGGGACTGCCAGCGCGGCAGAGTGGGGAGAGCAGGGCACTGTACCAAGTGTCCCAACAGCACGCTGAAGGCAGCGGGGAGCCACGCGGGCCCCCTTCTGCGTTTGGGGGCCTTCCGTTCAGAGCTTAGTGACTTGTTTCTAATCAATTCAACAGATAATTAAAAAGTCATTATTACTTGAAAAATACAAGTTGGCGGGCTGAAGAGAAGAGAAAGCAGGATGAAATATAGGCTCTACCACTGAGCAACGTATACGCTCACAGAAAAACAAGACATGCACGCAGAAAGTTCTACAGCTCTCCGAGGCAGTAAACAAGCAAGTGGCAAGATCATTTCAGGAGCTGGGAAACATTGTAACTGAGGAGAAAAAGAGAGAAAGCAAAAAAGGCTGCAGATTTACAGTCTTTTCAACTCATCTCTTCCTCACTTTGAAAGCATGATGCTGCAAACAGGAACTTCTGTTCCTGTGTAAACCATACCTGATGACTCCTGCTGAAGAGGAACTGTGTTCACTCATTTCAAGGCCCCTACCATAGCACCAGGCATGCAGAAGGGGCTCGGTCAAACGGTGAGGAGTGTTTACATTCCAACAATCAGACACTTTGTGTCCATCTGACCCAAAGCTTCCAAGTGATTTGAAAATGAAGAGCAAGTACTCAAAAACTATATCTCCTAAAAAAGGGAAATAAATCCTATGATTGTATCTTAATGGATCTCCACGTCCATTAGAGTAAAACTTTGAATAGGGTAAAAGAGTACAGGCTTCAACTATGGGCTAAAATAGCAATTGAATCTTTAAGGCAGTGGGAGCCCTGGAGAAACATTACCTGGACACCTCCCTTGTTAATAAGTGAAAGCATATTCTGTTGCAATCCCTTCAGGACATCTTTTCATCTCTTTTGTAAATGGGCATAAAATGGACCTAATTTATCCAGTTAACAAACTACTTTAGAGAACCACTACACAAACACCTGGGCCCTGAGGATCCAAAACTCAGGAAGAGATGGCCTCCATCCTGAAGTTAGAGAGTTTAAGGCTGGATGTTTATTAAAGAAAAGAACAAGGGGGAGAAAGGCAGTAATAAAAATGACTGACTATAATACAAAATAAAAAGTGCTACACTGCAAGAATGAACAAAGAATTAAGAGAATATAAGGAAAGGAATAATTACTGAAGACCTCATAGAAGAGGCTATGCCTGAAACATAACTGTGGTTTTGCTTTGCAGTCACATGAAAGACATTACTATTAAAATCTATTGTTCTTTCTCAGTCTTTCTAACTATAGCAAAAATATAATCACTGTGAAAGACTTTCTTGAGAAACAAAGATTAACAAAAAAATAAATCTGTAGTTTCTCAATATATTTAAAATGATTATAACTTAAAGACTCACAAGAAATCAGTCTTTTCCAAGTTTGTCTAAGCAACACATCCCACAAGAAAGATTAGAAATAACATCTAATTACCCTCTGCTGCAATGATATACCCAAAGTATTTACTGCCATTTAAATCAGTTATGACAGCCACCATAAAGGAAGCATAGATAGGGCTTTCAAAGATAACATACAGCACCGGGCATTGTGAAACTATTCTAAAAACCAATTCTGAAATTTCAGGTTAAAATCAAACGTTTATCTAAGCAATCATCAGAAGACAATGCAAATAAATGAGTTCAAATCTGAGGAGAAATTACCTTTAGAAAAAACATTAAGACAGTGGCCCTTCTCTCTATACTAACAATGTACAGTAGAAAAGGCCATTTCCATTCAGATTAGATCTATTTTGCAAATAGGCAGAAAATAAATGAATTATATTCTGAAATATTTATAAATACATCTTTATAGACTGCAGTTACTTATCAGTATTCAGATCTAAAAGAAACTGCTTGAAAGGTAAATTCCAAGCTTTTTCTTTTTGCTCACTTTCATCATAACAAAGAATTACATTTTAGTACTAACAGTAAGGCAAAACAGGGAGTTTATAACTTCTATTTTTAGAGCTTACTGACTTACAACTCTAAATAAAAATAGGTTCGAATCCTGGCTGCACTTACATAAAGTTTAATATGCTATTAAACCTCTGTAAATCTCAGCTTTCTATAATAACAGAGATAATACCAAAAGTGTTGGGAGACCGGATGTAAGTATGTGCCAAATGCATAGTAATTACTGTATAAATGCTGGTCATTATCGTCAACACCTAAGCCTACAACTATGCAGGGGAGGTGCAGAGGAGGAATGAGGAAGCCAGATGATCCCCGGTTCCCATCCCAAAACACTGTAAGTTGCCAGTAGCTAAAGTCTGTAACAATGATTTCAATCAGAGCCGTCATAATCCCTTACAGTGTATTTTATAGTTTACAAGCAGATTTCATACAGATCAATTCACCTATTACTAAACGTATGCAACATGAGTAAGCAAGACAGGGACTCTCAACTCTTTTTAAGATTGGGCAAACTAATTCAGAAAGGATGCAATTAATGACTGAGCCACATTTACTAGTGGGCTACTTTACCGGATATAAAAGGTCTCACAAATGGACATATTCTTGCCTTCTGCTTCTATGTGGTCAGACAGAAGCAAGGTATGCTACTCCCAGGTGGCATTCAGGCCTGGGGCTGATGACCTGCCCACCTCTGGGCTACACACTGAGGCAAACACAGCTGAGTCTGGAACAATGGGGAAGATAAGGGTGTCAACCCTCCATGCAGTCAAAAACCCCTATATAACTTATAGTCAGCCCTACGTGCACATGGATACGCTGTACACACAGCTCCACATCCTCAGATTCAGCCAACTGAGGACCATGTCACCTTGTTGTCTTTACTACTGAAAAAAGTCCATGTGTGAGTGGAACTGCACAGTTTGAACCCGTGCTGTTCAAGGGTCAACTGTATATTCTCTTTTCCTCATTCTCAGGAAGTGATGTTCTGGCCTTTGGAAGCACACCAGATGGTACAACTGGGTCCTAATGGTTCCACTGGTCTTAAGAGTCTATGTCACATGTCACAACCCAACTATCAGAAAGCCTTCAACTGAGATAAGGAGCATTAGTATAATAGGAAAGAGGTACTTTGATTTCCCATCTGTCTTTGTGCCTCTGGAATTCCATAGGGAGAAAAGGTTGTTGAGAAAAGCAGGATCCCCAGGACATTCCTGGGTTCCCTGGACCTACAACCTAATATTGTCAGAACTACACTTCAATTTCTAAAGGATATAACTAATTCAAACAGACACTGTTATCCTAAAAACTGTTCTTAACCATAAAACAGTATATATTGAGTACACAGCCATAAAGCTAGGAGACTTCCTTTTCTTTTTTAGTAGCAGAAGACTTTCCCCCCCGCAAAAAAGTAAAGTTCACATTCCATACGTTACAGTAATCCTATTATGCTAGACACATTTTGGTTTGGCCTCAGGATCACTTAAAAATAAGTTAGAAATAATTTTATAATCAGAAAAAGAAGTTTAAATAGTTTACATTTTAAATTTTTTTAAATTTAAGATGTTTAGCATGAAACAAAAATTGTTACTTACAAAAAAGGTAAAATTCAGTGAACACAGTACATACCAAGCTTCAGGGAGCAAAACGGAATATTCATGTGGAGAAGTAGTCTCTGGGAAATTGGAGAGAATCACAAGGCGATGAGGAAGCAGGTCAGATCCATGGAAAGTGAACAGAATTTCTAGGGCTTGTACATTACTTTCCTGTACAGAAGGCAAGGGCAAGTTTCTAATGTGAACCTTAGAAATACAGGAGTGATTTTGTATGACAACATTCAAAACCTTAAAATTAACTTTTTTATGCAGTTCTGATATGAAGTGCTTTGAAAGATTCCTGATTTTTCCAGGTCTGTATCACTTTTCTCAACCTAATGTTCTAAAAATTATTTTTAGAACTCAGAATGATGAATAAAACAATTTTTAACATGATTCTATTTTCTCTACATTTATTACTATAGTACAACACAAAAACGAAATGTAATGATATATGCATGCAAGAGCATTAACTGCATGGCTCAAAGACTTAGAAAGTGTTAATAACTGTAACTGTTTTATTTACAAAAAAGAAATTACCCGAGCATAAGTTCTTGCTGAGAGAACAATATTCTGATTTCTGAACTTCTTAAAGAATTCAGCATCATATCTCTGTTCAGATGCATGAGGCACTCTGAGGATTTCCTGAGGGGAAACAGTGATTTAATTGAAAGGCTTTTAAATACGGGTGACAAGAAAATATTAAAAACCATTACAACTCTGCCTACCTAAATAAATAAGGCCTGAATTAATTAAACTTGCAACTGTTAACAAAAGTACTACATCTGTATTCTTGTCTTTATTTGGAAAATGGTTATATTTATAAATGATGTTAATTAACAAAAAAAATCCAGAAATAAATGAAATAGGCAGTAAAATTACAGTAGGACAACCAAAATCCACCACCTGGCACAAACAAATAAGCAACAGTTATACATGGCTATGTACTACGGACACCTGTCATATGTCTGTGAGAACTTTAGATTAACTTTACTGCTGCTGGAGTGATCTATGTAAATTGCAGATTGAACTTTTTTTTTTTTTTTTTTTGCGGATCACAGGCTCCGGACGCGCAGGCTCAGAAGCCATGGCTCACGGGCCCAGCCGCTCCGCGGCATGTGGGATCTTCCCGGACCGGGGCACGAACCCGCGTCCCCTGCATCGGCAGGCGGACTCTCGACCACTGCGCCACCAGGGAAGCCCCATTCATTCTTTAATCAGATATTTATTAGGTGTCAATAATATGCAAGGGGCACTGTGATAGGCAGTGGTGATACAATGAACAATAATACAGCTTCCCGGCTCTCCAAGTAGCTCAAAATCTAGTAGGGAAGACGAACAAGCAAAAAGAACAGGTAAAGGGAAACACGTAGGAAGGGAGCTAAAGCTAGTCCTGGGAGGACAGGGAAGGCCTCCCAGAAGGGACGCCAAAGCTGAAACATAAAGAATAAACAGGAGTTAGCCATGGCAATGGCAAGTGTACATCTCCCTACTACAGTGGATGACTTCAGGTTCATTTCTCTTGTGTTTATGCTGAACCCCAGATACCTAGCATGCCGGCTTTCACATAATAAACAGCCAATAAATATTTGTTAACTGCATTAACTTACTGAGATAGGAAAGAGGGAAGAAAGAGGATGTTCAGAGGAGGTTCTTGCTTCCAATTTATTTAGACAAAATACTTACCACCTCTAAGCCTCACATCCATAAAACTGAGAGGATAACAATACCTGCCTCAAAGGGCTGTCAAGAAATAATCCGAATTAAGTACCTAAGACACTGGCTGGCAAACAGTAAGTCCTCAACAAATATGTTGGTATTTTTTAAGGTATTCTCTTAACTACCAGTTTCTTCAAATCTTCCCTGAGCTCCTCAACAAGCCAGGTCTCGTTCTGAGCTCTGGTGATACCGCAGCAAACAAGACAAGACCCTTACGCTTACGGAGCTTCTACGCCTGCATCCCACACCCCCGCACAGTAGTCCCACAGCCCCCTAAGTCAGCCCCCCTTCTTCTAAGGACTAGTTGAGATATCACTTCCTACATAGAGTCTTCTCGGACATCCCCAGGAAAAAGTTAATGCTTTGCTCCATGACGCTCGCTCATCAATTCTTCCTATCTTCATTATCGTCACTTATTCCCCACATAATGAGGACTCCACAAGGACTATTCCTTGTTCATCTCTCTACCACCAGCACTGGCATAATATTTGGCATACAGCAGGAACTCGTGTAAAATATAAATAAATCCACTTTTATCTGATTTATCACAGAATTAATAAAATAAGCCCTGCCCTACGATTAAAACGCAATGCCTATCTATCTAGCTGGTTAGTCACTGTACCAGAACATCTTTGTTTCTAAGTTTTAATGGCCAAGGTCATCAACTTCACCTACTTTTCAAAAGCTACAGACAGCTATATGCCACAATCTAAAGTTTAAATGTAAAATAAAAGTAAATGACGAGGATCGTAAATCTACGAAACACAGATGCTCTGAGACGACGGCTGCTGCATTTCTACTCCCTAGACTAACAACGCAACTTCTGGCCTTTCAGGAATCTCTAAATTTTACCAAAACTGATGTATAAGAGAACCTGCTTCTATACAAAATGAATTTTTCCCACATAAATAGTTCTAAAGACCAAGAACATCAGATATGAAGGCAGCCTCAGCATTTATAATGACAGGTCAAAAGAACATAACTGGTTTGATTAAAACTACTCCTTACCTCATATGTTGCGAGTCGATCTAAGTAGGTGAATAATTTCAATCTACAACGGCAAAGTTCCTTTTGTTCCAGTGTTAACCTGTTTTGAACAACTGTATTAGGCCACTTATATTTACCTACAAGCACATTTCTCTAAGATCTAAAATAGAATAAGAATGATCAATATTCCATTAAGCCTCAAAGTCATGGGTCAGCACACAAAAGCACAAGGGTAAAACAATACTAAATGCATTTGACTGAACTTGCCGAAATAATGCACAGCAACTGTCACTAGTAGAGAACACACTTAGGTTACTAGCTATTTTAAAGAAATTACCAAATGAACAGTAATAAATCATTTACTTTGAAAAGTTCACTAATTTAAGTAGTTCTTGTCTCTTCCTGAGCTCCTTCTCCTTTTTCTTCTCAGCAGGCTCTTCATCAGGCGGGGAAAGCTCCTCGTAGGAGATACTGTCAACGTCCATTTCACCAAGTAGTGTAAATCTGTGAGAAATAAATAAAACCCAAATCTGTGTATTTTTTAAAATTTCATATAGTGAAGAAGTACCTCTTCCTACTTTGATTTTATTACATTGGTTTCTGCAGAAACAGAAACAAGCAATTATTTGAAAGAAAGCTTTTGCTATTTATTATAAGCAAAGCGATTCTTTCATTTATGTCCACAGGATGGGCAAAAAGTCATCAGTAATCATCACATGTAGAAACTCTGAATATCAAGAAAATGGAAACTGCTTAGGAAAACACGGGAGGTTATAGTCACCCAATGTGAAACAGCCTGTGAAGAAAACGTTGCCCAGAGTTTACAATGTGCATCACTTCTACTTAAGGTCTTAAAATGGTAATGAATGTCAGTCTTATTTAAATTACTTATCAAATACACTATCACATTTATATCCCCCCAAAAGTTACAAATGTTTGATGAACAGCAGCCCTTGTCAAATAACTTTATTACTGTTATTAACTGACATTGGTAGGGTGCTTAGAAGTTTATGAGGTGACTCCCTCTTGCGAGAGCACCAGAATCACAAGAAACTGCTGAACAAGCATCGACAGAAAGACACTGGAACTCACCAAAAAAGATACCCCACATCCAAAGACAAAGGAGAAGCCACAATGAGATGGTAGGAGGGCCGCAATCACAATAAAATCAAATCCCATGACCACTGGGTGGGTGACTCACAAACTGGAGAACAATTATACCACAGAAGCCCACCCACTGGAGTGAAGGTTCTGAGCCCCTCCCAGGGTCAGGCTTCCCACCCTGGGGGTCTGGCAATGGGAGGGGGAATCACTAGAGAATCAGACTTTGAAGGCTAGCAGGATTTGATTGCAGGACTTCGACAGGACTGGGGGAAACAGAGACTCCACTCTTGGAGGGCACACACAAAGTAGTGTGTGCATCGGGACCCAGGGGAAGGGGCAGTGACCCCATAGGAGACTGAACCAGACCTACCTGCTAGTGTTGGAGGGTCTCCTGCAGAGGCAGGGGGTGGCTGTGTCTCACCATGAGGACAAGGACACTGGCAGCAGAAGTTCTGCCAAGCACTCCTTGGCAGGAGCCCTCCCAGAGTCCACCATTAGCCCCACCAAAGAGACCAGGTAGGCTCCAGTGTTGGGTCGCCTCAGGCCAAACAACCCGCAGGGAGGGAACCCAGCCCCACCCATCAGCAGACAAGCAGATTAAAGTTTTACTGAGCTCTGCCCACCAGAGCAACAGCCAGCTCTACCCACCACCAGTCCCTCCCATCAGGGAACTCGCACACGCCTCTTAGACAGCCTCATCCACCAGAGGGCAGACAGCAGAAGCAAGAAGAATTAAAAGCCTGCAGCCTGTGGAACAAAAACCACATTCACAGAAAGATAGACAAGATGAAAAGACAGAGGGCTATGTACCAGATGAAGGAACAAAATAAAACCCTAGAAAAACAACTAAATGAAGTGGAGATAGGCAACCTTCCAGAAAAAGAATTAAGAATAATGATATTCAAATGAGACCTAAGGAAACTTAAAAGCTTTTGCAAAGCAAAGGAAACTATAAATAAGACGAAAAGACAGCCCTCAGAATGGGAGAAAATATTTGCAAACGAATCAATGGACAAAGGATTAATCTCCAAAATATATAAACAGCTCATGCAGCTCAATATTTAAAAAAACAAACAACCCAATCCAAAAATGGGCAGAAGACCTAAACAGACATTTCTCCAAAGAAGATACAGGTGGCCAAGAGGCACATGAAAAGCTAGCTGCTCAACGTTACTAATTATTAGAGAAATGCAAATCCATACTACAGTGAGGTATCACCTCACACCATTTAGAATGGGCATCATCAGAAAATCTACAAACAGCAAATGCTGGAGAGGGTGTGGAGAAAAGGGAACCCTCTTGCACTGTTGGTAGGAATGTAAATTGATACAGCCACTGTGGAGAACAGTATGGAGGTTCCTTCAAAAACTAAAAATAGAACTACCATATGACTCAGCAATCCCACTACTGGGCATATACCCAGAGAAAACCATAATTCAAAAAGACACATGCACCCCAGTGTTCACTGCAGCACTATTTACAATAGCCAGGACATAGAAGCAACCTAAATGCCCATCGACAGACGAATGGATAAAGAAGATGTGGTACATGTATACAATGGAATATTACTCAGCCATAAAAAGGAACGAAGTTGGGTCATTTGTAGAGACGGGGATGGACACAGAGACTGTCATACAGAGTGAAGAAAGTAAAAAAGAGAAAAACAAATATCGTATATTAATGCATATATGTGGAACCTAGAAAAATGGTACAGATGAACTGGTCTGCAGGGCAGAAATTGAGACACAGATGTAGAGAACAAACATGTGGACACCAAGGGGGGAAGGTGGCGGGGGGCGTGGTGGTGGTGGGATGAACTGGGATATTGGGATTGACATGTAGACACTAATATGTATAAAATGGATAACTAATAAGAACCTGCTGTTTAAAATAATAAAATAAAATAAAATTCAAAAAAAAGTTTATGAGGTGCTTTCACAAGATATATAACTTAATCAAGGTAACTCTCTGAAGAAGGACACAATGCTACAGATAAGGTAAGTGAAGGAAGCTCAGAGCTGCCTACGGTGGTTCGAATCACCGGTAAGCACACCTAGGCACATGTCGCCTTAACCTCACAGCTTAGAAACAGCCAGCATTCAATAAATGTAGAATTTGCTCTTTCCTTGGCATCAAGCTATCATATATAAAAGTATTTAACTTAAAGGAAAGAAAACTGACCTCAGATAAAGTATTAATCAAAGGCAACTGCTTCACTGCAGAAGAACCTAAATAAAGAAAAGTGTACCCTTTCCAATGTCTCAGCTTAGAAGTTTTCACAGTCACCTTTACTTCTATCCACATCTTTCCGGAACCAACCTGCCATCATCTGCTCCTTTCCCTATGGCTAAAAGAGACTCCAGGTCTGTGCCTTTTAATCCATATTGAAGCAGTTCTTTTGCAGCATCCACATTTTCAGGAACTCTTTCCAAGCACTCATGAAGAACCCAGGATCGTTTCTTTATTTTACTCTGGATATAGACAAAATTTAAAAACAGAGGCATTAGAGATATCATGACATCTGAGAGCACCTGAGAACTGCCTTCTAGAATTATAAAGCTATACGTAAGAGAGTAGAGCTACCTGAAACCCTGGCCACAAGCAGCTGCTAGAGCATCTCAACATTAAAAAGCTACTTTCCTAACAGTGATTAGGACTGGGTATAGGGCATGTGATTCCAACTGCTTTCTTTCTTCATTTAATGAAACACACTGAAACACAAAGTTCAGTACTCTTTTTTGGAAACATAAAAAGTTCTTTCCAAACTTTTTAGTTGCTCTTTAGTTTGCACCCGTGCTGTATAGAAGAGTAGAAAATAAAGAAGGCAAGATTTATCTTCTTGTAACAAACACGTTTAACTTTGAAAGAAAACTAATGAGGCATAGCACGTCAAGGTTCTGTATTTACTTGACCCTGAGATGTACTCCAAAGCACAGATGATAATTTAATCATAAAAAGTCATGGTATGTTGTTCCTTGGAGAGACAAAGGGCCCATGTGTACTTCCCTCCCAACAGCTTCCTCTGACTCCATTCCAAATTCCTGACTTGCCCTCTTCCTAGAAAGAGTCCTTGTGGATACAAGTTTAGTGTAAAATCTGCCTCATACCCTGCACATTCCTTTACACATTCCTTCCTATCAATTCTTTCCTCAAATGTCTCTGAACTCACACCCCCTTCTCCACATCTATGGTCTCCGTATCTGTCCATGTCATTGACACGTAACAACTGGGACACTGCAGTGTCCTTTGGCAAGGTTTCCCACTTGAACCCCAATCAATGTATCTTTCTAATCAATATGCCCCAGTGTTCACCATGATGGGATCTCAGATCCGACAGACTGGTCTCCTTACAGAGCCATTCATCCAGGAAATATTTACTGAGTACCTTTTGTGTGCCATGAAAAGAGAGCAATGAATAAGCCAGGTCTAGTCACTGGCCTCATGAGTCACGCTCATTTTCTTGTAATTTGCTCATACCACTTTTCCCATTAAGAATGCCTTCCTCTCTTGCAGCTCTACTTTGACTCCTTTCAAATCCCTGCCCAAAACACCTTCACTATATGAAGACTTCCGTAACCGGAGTCTATAATGATTGCTCCCTTCACTGGGTTCCCACAGCATTTGTCCGCAATCTTCTTGTATATGGTCATTTCTATAATGAAGGCGTCAAGCTTGTCTTCTCGCTAAGGTTATAAGCTCCCTAAAAGCGAGGGCCATATATATGCCCTCTACCATTCCTGGCACAGTGCTTTTACTCTTCACTGCCCATTTATTTTGCTGAATTAAGTATTTCCCCCAATAAAAAATGTACATAATTTGTCTCTCCTCACATTTGTCAGCTCCTTCAGAGACCAAATCTGCTTTCTACCGTGTTACAGAGAAGGCCGTTACGTGGATATACATGAACTCGTGAGCTCACTGTCCCGAGTCACAGAAGAAAGAAAGATAATATAGGTTTGCTGTTCTGATACTCTAAAGAAAATACAAGCAACTCTGTCTTCTTCCTTTATTTCATTATCTTTCATGCTCTCTCAACTCTGATACCTTACTTGTATTAACAGTTCATCTTCCTGTTTGGCTGAAGCATCAACTTCTTACACACAACTTTTTCAGATTACGTCTTTATTTATTTTTAATGACTCATGTACATGAATTTTTAGGGAAAACAACTACCATGAAAATTTCCCAACACTTCTTAGAATATTCCTAAATGCAAAGGCATTTGCCTTCCTAAATGTCACATGAGAAGTCACCTTCTAAAAATAGGTGTGAGTCCAACTACTTCCTTACAGAGGTGCCAACGATTCAAATAAACAGCCAACATAGTACCTCTAACTGTGGAAGTGCACAGCAGGAAGGATTTAACTGTAGGATTTAAGCAAAAAGGGGGTATTTGGCAAGCAGGATATGACAGTTATCTATTTATTGCCTCTCCGCCTCAAAAGCACTCTTCAGAGCCAGCTATGGGATGAACGAACAGCCTTTCCCATCTGCGGCTGACACGAAATTAAGCTTTGTCGACAGAGGGCGCTGGAGGCCACTGCAGAGGAAGGGGCCCTGGTCGCTAGTCCACATGTGCGCTGGTTCTGCTCTTGCTCCTGTCTTGGCAAGGCCGGCGGGCAACATCATTTGTTGTAAGAGGAAGTAAGTAGGCGGTGCTTACTTCCCCCTCCCTCCTTTGGAGGACAACTTCCCACTTAGTGTCAGCTGCGCTCCCATGGACAGACTCCTCCCCGGCGAATCCTCCCAGACACCTGAAGGGGAAGCTCCCTAAACTAGGCTCGCCTAACACTCCAGGGGGAATTTTTTTCTTTTCGGTCCTGGCCACGGCTCCTTATCTACCAGCCTTCATGCTGGTGGGGGCTCCCTACTTACCAGCCCCTGGGGTTTCCCGACCCCCCCAACCTCAGTTCACGGCCACCCTAGCAACAGGCATCCAGCTGGCCCATCCATCCCACCCTTCCCTGCCTGCCAGCCTTGGCTACCCTGGAGCAGCCGTGGCCGCAGGCATTCCAGAGGACTGCTCTTCCGTCCAACGTGCTGCAACCACTCCTTGTCCAATGAAGCCTGAATCCCAGACCCAGGGGAGCCCCCCCTTCCGAGTCTGCCCTCTCCTTGGGTGCATTCCGTTCAGCCGCAGGGCATTCCTTAGGGTTCTCTTTGCCCTCATATAGTTAACCTCTCGTTCCTAGAAAATATTAATTCTCCACATGAAAACTCTTCCTGTTCAAATCACTGTGTGGTTCCTGGCTTCTGACAGGACCCTGACTGATGGAGGTGAACGGAGGTTAACTGAGGTAGATGAAGGGAAAGGATTCGGCCAAGACCAGGCAGTTGACTGGTTTATCAGTGAATATTTGGTCACATGTCTTCTGCACCAACGTCCAGCTGCAGGGCCGACAGAACCTGATGAGATAATTTTTCCAGGGAGAATAAAACACGTCACATAGAAAAGGCAGCAGTGAAAAGTACTCCAATACGAAGCCCTACAGCCAAAAGTTATTCCGTAAGCTTGCATTTTACTGCCTGTTACCGAAAAATGTAAACATACCAAGTAATTCTGAATTGAAGCAATGTTGACAGCTGACTTCCTCCACTGCCTCTGATACACCAGGTCCGTGTCCAGGCCGTAGGTCTGAGCCAGAGACAAGGCTTCCTCATACTCTTCGCTTTCGATCTTTGGACAAGGAAATGGAACACGGACGTGACATTACCGAGCAGCCTGCAGTGTCAATATGATGACAGAATGAACGATGACGACGTGTAGGTCGTTCCTAACCACCTTTTATGTGCACTGTGGCGCCAGAAGCTCACAAACACGCCAAGGGGCAGGTGGATCAAGTATTTCTTTTAAGCGCTTTAACAGAAAGACGAGAAACAGAGGTGAAACACCCCGGGCTATAAAGTGAAGTGGCAAAACCAGGACAAGCAGGGCGGCCCGACTCCTCCTCCAGGACTCCGCGTGCGACACCGCGGCACAAGCACGCGCAACACTCAGTGCTGATCAAATCTGCTTCCCAAGCAAACCCCGGACTAGAAAGCAAGTCTGCGCTTCTTCCCTCACCTGCTGCCGTCTGAGGGGACAGCTGTACCTCAACACAGAGGAAGTGAGAGCTGAAGGCCACGCGAAGTGGAGCGAAAACCTGGGCGGAGCCACCAAGCGGACAGTGGGGCCACGCGAGCTCACCTCCCACCCGCTGCCCTCCCTGTGACCTGCTCAGGCACAGAGACCAGCACTACCCTCAGCGCCTTATCATTCTGACACGGCTGAGATGCCAAGGATAAGAACAATCCCTCTTTAAATTTCTCCCTTTATTAAAAAAAAATAGTTTTTTCTCAATAGAGGCAAATCAGATCTGATGCTGTGGCCGTGGAGAGTAAGGGGACACCCTCACCTTCCTCTGGTAGAGCTCCTCTGGGGTCGTAGACCGCAGGCTCACCAGGCGGTAGTTTTTAGTGATGGTGCGCGGGCGCTTCCGGGCTGGCGCGAACCGCTCCATCTCGGTCACTAAGTACAAGCCCTGTTTCATATAACCAAAGTAGCGAGCCTTGGCAGACATTTCCTGATCGGAATCCGAATCCTCTTCTCCTTCACCTTCTTCTCCCGCCCTCGTCTCCAAACGAGATCGTTTGGGGGCAAGTTTAATCTCGCACTGAATTGAAAAAGGGAGATGTTAAATGAATAGTGAAGGAACTAAAGATAAGTTTTTAGAGCTAATGAGAAAAATATTTTTAATTCTACTCTGGTTTGATTCATTACCTCAGCCGTGGGATTAAAACTAAGAATGGAATTCAAAGAAACCCAACAACAAATGTTACATATTTACATCAATAGCTCCAGAAACAAGCACAGAAGTTACTGGCTCCAAATCTCAAAAACTGAAGTCTGTTTTAATAACAGGTCATTAATACAGTCTTGTAAAATATATATATTTTACATATTTTATATATTTTAGGGAAATAAAGGAGTTGAGAATGTTAATTTCTTTCTTTTCGATATTTTTGTACCTGCTGTGAAAAGATTTTTTTCCATCTATTTAGCAACATGAACATGAAGGTATTTATTTGCTTTATCAAGAAGAGCTCCTCCTCCTCCTCCTCCCCCAGCTTTTAAACAATGTCTTCACAAAGTTCTGAGTCTGAAGGCTGCCTGTTAAAGACAACTTTCATTCCAGACCTAACAGAGTTGCCTTCGATCTTAAGCCCTGGTTCTCTTTAAAGAACATCTTTAGTCTCGGTACCAAACTTCAGGGTAGAAGACATTTGCCAGTCTGCACCTAAGTGAAGGCTATTGAAGGCCATTACCTTGAAAGACTTAAAATAATTTTAAATGACCAAAACGTAACTTTAAAATATTAGCCTCTTTTCAAAATTTTTGTCATGATAAACAAGTTTTTCTTAATAAAAGAACCAAAAGTTTTAAGCTGTCATATTTCATAGGAATAGGTTAAAGGCTGTATTTCTTAGGTAGTGATATTATTTATATTTTTAAGATAACTAATCCAGGCAAAAGAAAAAAGATATCATGTCAATGAGCAAGAAATGCTTTACAGAGAGCAAAATGACTATAAATGTTCTTCATTCTTATACAAATGCAATTTTTTAAATTGTCTAAACAATAGATCTTTTGTATACTGCACTCAAGTTCTGAGTCCAATAACAAATTTTTCTTTTTAAAGACAAGATTAAATAATAGGATAACCAAAATTAAAATCAGATATTTAGATTTGGGGGGTAATAAATGTTTAGTCTCAAACACACTGATTGCTTTAAAAAGGAAAGCATTACCTCCAAAATTAAAAATCCCCCATCATGGGTAGCAGTGACTTGAGGGGATGGTTCAAACCATTCACAGGATTTTCCCAGTAAATTCTTCAAAGTTTTCACCGACGAAACAGTCAAAGCACCAGAGCAGCGAGCCAAAATCACTGCACTGTCCACCCACCAATTCACATCTATCAGTGGGTAAAAGGACTCTTTATCTAAGGGGGGGGAAAGCAAATTAATACAAATCCATCCATCAGTGTGGTTTAAATACAACACACTTAGTCCAATAATCAATTTTAAAACCATGTGAGTCCTAAAGGTATGACAAATGATAAGAAAAAAAATAAAATGTAAGTCACCACTCAGGTTTTTACTCAAGTAGAAGATATAAAATGGTAATTTATTTAATGAACATCTGAATGCCAACAACTTGCCAAAGTCCAAAGTTCTAGGGATGCAGAGGTAAATATATTAAGGTCTTTCTGCTCAAAAAATGAAAAAATATTCAGAGATATATCACCATTTTCAACATATAAAACAAAGGAAGGTGTGTACTGAGAAATGGCAGACTCAGGAAGAACTCTGACCTTCCTCTGGAGCAGGTCCTAAGATCCTCATGTGAGAGGTACCTTCTTTATATCTGGAGGAAAGGAGCATCCTTATCTCCAAAGATGGGGGGAAGCCAAGAAAAATGGAAACAAACAGGCCTTGCTAATTTCCTCCCAGTTTACTACCCTTAGCTCAGACCCTTTTGTCTCTCATGTCTTTCTACAACTTTCCACTCTTCACCCAACCTAGTATAAAACTGACCAGGTTTAACTGTTCCTCAGGTCTTCATTTCCTTATGAAGGCTCCTGTGTCCCTAAAACATATTAAATAAATGTGTATGCTTTTTTCTTTTTGTTAGTCCAAGTTACTGGGTCTCAGCTGGAGAATCCAGTAGGGTAGTAGGAAAAAGAACTTTTTCCTCCTCTATACTTGCAACGAATCAGAAAGAGGAAAACATATTCAAGACCAGTAAGGAATTGCAGGGGTTGGGGGGAGGGTAGAGAGAACTGAACTGGGGTTCACCAAATCGAGGCATTCAAAAGGACATGGCAAGATATTTACTATAATTTTATTGCCCTTTTATACCTTACTTGTTCCACTAAGGATCTGATGAGGTTTAAAGGTAATACATACAAAGTACACCATAAATTTTAAAATATATGTAAACATTAGACTAAGGAGATAGAGATTTTAAAATAGGAGGTTAATGGAGTTCCCTGGCAGCCCAGTGGTTAGGACCGGGCACTTTCACTGCCGTGGGCACGAGTTTGATCTCTGGTTGAGGCACGAAGATCGCAGAAGCCACGCAGCCTGGCCAAATTAAAAATAAAATAAAATAAAATAAAATAGGAGGTTAACTCCATGAGATTAACTCATTATTTTAATTAAAAAACGAAAACCAGGACAACTCAACGTTTTCTTCCGATTTAAGCCTAAAGCAATCTATATAAATAAGGAATTCCAAGAAAACATGAAAAGCAGTGTTCCTAGGCTTACAGCTTAATGTATTACGGGATAAAAAGGAGTAAATCATTTAAATATGCAGTCAACCTCCTAATTAATATGACAAATTATATTTTTTCTCAAAAATGTTTTTCTGAATGAGTATTTCGGATGATTATTTAACAAAAGCGAAACCATGAACATGACATTTTGAACCTTGTAACTATCACTAATTTTATGAGACACTTAAAAATTCAGCAGTGTTTAACTTGGGGAGTTTCACCTAAAGAAAAAGGAACCAATTACTCAAAGTAACTCTTAATATTTTCATTTTTGTTTTTCCTTTTAATCTACCAATTAAATGATCACTATTGCTTTTAATTAAATGTAAATACTGGGCTTCTTTTCTATTTATTAAAGTAATACATGCTCGCTGCTAAAAAAAAAAAAGCTTAGATATGGAGATGTATGAAAAAAAAGAGAAAGTCCCTCCAACCTCTCATTACCTACCATCTACCACACGGGCACCCCAGCCCCAAAGATAACTACTCAGAGTTCACCCTTTGAGGAGTCCCTTTCGGCTATCCCCTCCATGCTCATTTACAAAGGAGGACACTTACGAGCTTTGAACTCAGGGTCCCATCTCCGCGCCAGCCTGTGGAGGGAGAGCCATGCTGCATACCACAGGCTCTGCCTCAGCCTTGGGAAAACTCAAAATATTAACACCTGACGGTCAGAAAGCTGGATCTGTTGCCTTGTCCCCATCCTCTGAAATCTTGGTGTTCCTTCCAAAGTGAAGTATAAGTATCTAGAGACTTTTATATGTAGGGTAGCCGAATATGCCACCCCAAAATATGCCCCTGTGGCATAAGGATTATTTGGGGTTGGAAGCCACTGAGAAGAAACAGACACAAGAAAAGCCCCCTGCCCTCTACCTATCTGCGTAAAAGTAGGACATAAATTTACAAAGCTGTTCCCCTCTCCGCTCTCTACCACGAAGGACAAGAGTTCATCACTGGAGACAAATTTAGACCCTTATGAGCCCAGAGACAGCACCGAAGGAATCTACATAACTAACTAGTGCTTATCTTCCATTATTTTCCATGCATATTTGCCTTCCCACAATTTGCCACTCCTAGAAACTCCAACTGCTTTTCCTTTGTCTGTCACTTCCCTAAAAATATACTGTTTCTTTGTTTAGATGCTGTAGAAGCACAATTTCCAACCACCCCTCGGAGTTACTCATCCCTGGGTACCCCCATGTATAAACTCAATGTACAGGCTAATAAACTTCTGCTTGTTTGCCTCTTATTAATCTGTCTTTTTTCAATCTAATTTTACAGAGCTCCAGCCAGAGAACCTAGGATAGTAGAAAGAAAAGGAGTTTTCCCTCCCCTACATATATCATACCATCTAAAAAGTACCTTTATTAAACAACACGAGTCTCTTAAGGTTTTAATCATCATACATCATAAAACTCACCTTTGATTTTTTTTCTCTTCTCACTAGAGAGTCTCCAATCAGGATTAAGGTCATCATAGCCTGGCTGAATTTGAAAAATAGGCACATAAATTCCTGGATCAACAAGGTAAGAAAATTATGAGAACATCATCAAGAACTTTGGATTTTTTTTTTTTTAACAAAATACAGAAATGATGCTTTCCTTTCATCTCTTAGTTACACTAGTTGAAATCTATTCCTCTCCAAGATCTTGAAAAGCAATTGTTCTTATACCTAAGATGTACTGCGACTCAATTTAATGAAGAAAGTAGCATGAATAAGAACCGTGATGGCAAGCATCCAATTCATACAAATGAAAGCAGGATACACTAACAATTCTGTACTCACACACACACACGCGCGCGCGCGCGCGCACCTGCACGCACTGCGAGAAGAGCCATGCTGTTGTGAATAAAACACCAGCCTGGATGTAAGAGCTACCCTGCCACTCGTAAGGCAAGCAACCCTCCAGGTCTCAGTTCCCACAGGTCTGAGAGGTTGGACTCCACAACTTCCGTGTCATCCCCAGTTCTCACTTTCTACGACTGAAAACCTATTGTACTAAGTCAAAAAATATAACCATGCAATCCTCAAATTCAATATATTCACAGTCTAAGCTCATGGCAACACAATGTCCTGCCCACCTTTGTGAACGTCAGGACACACCACGATCTCTCAAGCATCACAAAACAACAGAGATTAAGCCACTGCCAGACACTTCCCAGGCCCACGTTAATGCCATAACCTCCAGAAGCACAACAGCATGGGGGGAAAAAACAACAAAATATCAATTGGGGGTTATCTGAAATCCTGAGCCTAAAAAGAGTGATGCTGTACTTATGTCAAAATGTGCTCTTCCATCTTACGCCACAGAATAAGCATATATGTTTTATTACCAATTTATCAGTGGCTTATACTTTAGGGTATTAAACTGATATTTCTTTCCATACCCTGAGAGAACTTTCTGCTCTCCACTACTATAAGTCGCTCAGAGCAGACCCTGAGAACAGAAGATATAATTCATTAACTTTATCAGAAAAAAGTTGCCGTAAGAGGTTATTGATATACTAGGCGAAGAAATGGATTGTCCTTAAGTATAAAAAAAAAATTAAGTTTCAAAAAATTAGAATAAAGTACGTATTACTGAAAATAATCAACTAAATTAAAATCTTATTTGACCATTACAAGGCACCTTAGAAGTCTCAGTAGCTCCGAACCACCAGCTGCACCTCCACCAACAGCACCAGAGGCGTGCCAGCATTTATTTACGTGATGCCGTGTGTGTCTCCCCACGTACATTCTGGAGTACACAAGGAAAGTGTGGGATGACACTTTAAATCTTTAAGCCCCACAAACAACAACAATTATGATTCAGCCTTGGGTAAATTTAAGGACGTATAGATTATAAAGAAATTTAACAAGCACTATTTTTTTTTTTTTTTTTGCAGTACGCGGGCCTCTCACTGTTATGGCCTCTGCCGTTGCGGAGCACAGGCTCCGGATGCGCAGGCTCAGCGGCCGTGGCTCACGGGCCCAGCCGCTCCGCGGCACGTGGGATCCTCCCGGACCGGGGCACGAACCCGCGTCCCCTGCATCGGCAGGCGGACTCTCAACCACTGCGCCCCCAGGGAAGCCCTGACAAGAACTCTTGAGAAAAAAATGTAAAGAGAAGTCATCTCACTGGCAGAAGCATGTTGAGAATTCGGTGTGTGCTTCTGTCCTCATCAGAGTTACTGCTGAGCAAGAGGACCATGAACGGGCAGCACTAGGGTCTCGCAGAGCCGACCTCCACGCTCCGGGACTAGGCTGCTCTGTGCAGACTGCTTAAATCATGGGTATCTCTGGTGAAACCCACTTTAAACCCAAGGCGAAGATTTGTTCCTCTGCATCCAGGACTCTGTCAGTCATCCTTGTGCTTCCCCGTCTATCAGTGCCCCACCCCTGTCACAGTAGTTAAACGCTGAGTGAGGGGATGAACTAATTAATCCTTTGAATCACTGAACTCTAAGTAGAACGTCTAAGCTATAGAAAAATTAGTTGACATAGTACAAATATTCCTACATCTTCTCAAAAGCGTGGTTTCTTCTGCTGTTTAGTCCATGAATACTGTGCACTTACACTATGAAAGAAAGAAGGAAAAAAAAAAAATCAGACATTACATGCCTTATACTCAAGCACATAGATGCCTAAGAAATGGGTATAACTAACTGTAACCGAAGGTCAAATTTGATAACTGCCCAAAAAAGAGGTATAGGTAAAAGTGCTAAGGGTCTTCAAAGGATCAAGAGACCATTTTGGATACAGGCTTGAGAAAGATGAAGGGAGTTCAAGTGGATCAAAGAAAGCCTGACGGTGTTATATATGTTTATGGCTGGATAAGAGCTGGACGTGGAAAATGGGTGGAGGGCAGCGTTCCAGTGGGAGACCGCAGTGCGCACAGAAGGACACAGGTAGGGAAAGACTAAGCTTACTCAGGAAAAAAAAGTAGGTCCAAGTACGGGACTAAAATGCATCATATTCTAATTATATGCATTTTTGTCTGTTTTAGGGTTTGGGGGGGAGGAGAGGATTAATGAAATCATTTTTTTTCATTGTGGTGAAATTACCATAAAATTAACCATTTTTAAATGAATAATTCAGTGGTGTCTAGTACGTTCACAATGTCTGCCACCTCCATCTAGTTCCGAAACATTTTTATCCCTTCAAAATAGAGCTTAGGCATTAAGCAGTTACTCCCTTTCCCCAGCCATAGCCACCACCAATGTGCCCTCTATCTCTGTGGATTTACCTATTCTGGGTATTTTGTAGAAATGAATTCAAACAACCTTTTGTGTCTGGCTTCTTTCACTTATCATAATGTTCTCAAGGGTCATCCACATTGTGGCATGGATTGGTAGTTCACTCCTTTTTTATGGCTGCATAATATTCTATCGCAAGTATATACCAGTTTGTCCATCCTTCTGTTAACAGACATGTGGGTTGTTTCCAGCTTGCGGCTGCTGTGAACATGTATGTGAACGTACTTGTTTGACTACCTGTCTTAAATTCTTTGGGGTATATACCTGTCTGTACTTCTGTCTCAGAAGTACACAGCAATTCAGTCTATATATCTGAACTAAGCGTTCAACTTCACAATATGTGGGAGTTTGATGAAATTATCTGTACAGTATATTTAAGAAAGAAGCCCAAACAAAATCCCAAACTTACCTCTGCCTCAGGCAGAGGTGGCCTGCCAGACCAGCAACCTGACGGCTTGTCCCTTGCTGCTTTCTACACCGACATTCCCACTGCTCCCGTTATACTATTCAAACTGGCCCCAACTTACCACCCTTCAGAGCCAAGGACTCTGTGAGGAGAACCAGGATCTGGCTGTGCTTTATGACATCTGATTCAAACTCTGTAGGCTGCTACTCTGAAGACAAGATCACCAAGCTCCCAAGACCGCCAGGAAAGCAGGGGGGTGGGGGGTACTCAGCCCCAGTACTCTGTTGATATATCCTCAGCAGCAGCCTCCATGCCACTCCTCTCTGCATGACGTGCTACCGTATATCTGAAAACAGCCTCAGGTGCCCTCACTTTATAGGACAGCAGTAGCCTAGAGGAGGATGTCCTAAGGATACAGTTATAGATTTTCTTCAGAGGGGCTATTATGGCTAAAGCATATAGCTTAAATCTGTTTTCTTCAGATTGAAGGATTTTATTTGCTGACTTTTTTTTTCTTTTTTTACAGCTAGAAGCTAAATATAACAAAGACCTTGTCTCCGACAGCATAAAAGCAACCTTTAAATGTTTATTCATTCCACAAACATTTATTATTAGTATTTAATACACCAAGTCCTTTGTTAGCTCTCATGGAAGAAATGTATATTCAATTCAGCACCTCTCCTCAGAGCTGACAGTCTAGTGAAGTTGTGAAAACAGCTGTGGTTTAGATCACTATTAATGACATGAACTGTCATCTTCCCATTTATCCTTCACTGATTCATCCACTAAACAAAATTAGGCCAGTACCTACTATGTGTCAAAGAGAAAATACAATCAAATGGAAAAGGTTAGTTTTGTGTCTACTACATCCAAGTAAGTACAAATAAGCAAGTAATAAAACTTCTTCAGAGAACAATTAAGGCCAAAAATGAGATGTAAACATATAAAACATAACATATGGGAAATGTTTGAAATGAAAATCAGTTTGGCAATTTTACTATATATTCCAAACATGAACAAAACTTAATGCAGATTTCTAGCCAGGTGGATTTTCATATTGACAATGAAAGCCAAAGTATTTAATCAACTAAAACCTGGATAGAAATAAATCAGAACGGGTACTTCCAAACTATCTTTAATCATTAGATTTTACAGAGAAAATACTCATTCAAACAAAGCATATTATGAAAACTAATAAAGTAGCGGATTGCTTGAAGAAAGGCCCAGATGAGCTGAATTCACAATTTGGTAAAGGACTTTTAAGTCTGTATAGTGCAACAGAAACATTAGTTTTTTTCTCAGGCAATGTTTAAGGTAAAGTTATAAGCTAACTATACACTACATATTATATGCTCTATTTTAAACTAATTGGCTCTCCATTCATTTCCCAGAGTAGCCACAAAGAAATCCAAGGCCTGTCCTACCTGGCTGACCCAAGGTCACTTGATTAAACTGGAAGAATGAGAAAAGAGCAGCTGTTTTAAGTGTTTTTCAGCTGTTTAAGAGTTCTTCAGTGATTTTCAGCCAGTGATGAATCCACAAAGTGACGCCATACATTCGGTAAGTGACAATATTATACCTCTCGCTTATTAATATTCTCACATTCCCAGTGTCTCTACATAATGAACTGTACAACTCCAGGTGTCATTCGTATAAACCACACAGGCTATCTCTCCCTGTTTTCCATTAACATCTTAACTAGTACCCAATTTGCCCACTTCAAGTCAGTACTTCTAAATATAAGCACTGTAAGAAGATTCTCTGGAAAAAAGTCTTGACCTACGAAGTCAGAGGACCTGAGTCAAAATGGAACACTGATTCTAACACTTAGTGATCTAAATTAACTTCTTTTAGCACTATTCCCGTCTCTTAAAACGAGTATAAAAACATTTTTTACGTAACAGGGTTTTTTGTGACGTAAATGAAAGAGCTGAAAATCGCTGCTGATAGCCAAACCTCACTATACAGACACTATTTACTCCCAACAATCCTCCTCCCCATAACCACCAACTGAAGCATGCACCATTCCTCTGACCTTATCTTTTCATAATATTAACACGTTATTTTGCTAATTTGTTTATGATTTCCCTTGCAAGACTATGAATGTCCTAAGGGCACGGATTGTGACTTACTGCATTTTCTATTGTAGTACTTGGTAGAAATTCAAATACTTGAACTTTATTATTTTATGATAATTATTCTGAATAAAGTAACAACCTACTCTTGATAGCACTGTTACATGCAAGCTTCATAACATTTACTCTAATGCACTATTACTTTTATTTAAGTATAGTTTATGTACAATATTATGTTACAGGTGTACAACATAGTGGTTCACAATTTTTGAAGGTTATACTCCACTTACAGTTATTATAAAATACTGGTTATATTCCCTGTGTTGTACAATATATCCTTGTAGCTTATTTCATACATAATAGCTTGTACCTCTTAATCCCCTACACATATCTTGCCCCTCTCCTCTTCCTTCTCACTACTGGGAACCACTAGTTTGTTCCCTATATCTGACTAGTACACTACTAGATTTTAACGACTCTCTTCATACATTAAAGTCAAATCTAAAATGTCCAATATCCAATGTGATTCATCCCCGGAATGTAGGTGAAAGCCTCAAAGTATGGTTGTTCAAACTTCTTTTGCTGGACAAAGGGTTACCAGCCTCACCTCATGTCGCCACATCATAAGGACTGTGATATGATATCTATCATGAAGCTAAGGGTTTACCAATGACGGACTTTCTCAATTACTTATTCTATTATCTGGTACACACTAATTAACTCAAGAGTTCAACACATCTGAGAGGGCTGAAGAAATCCGTGTTACATTCACAGAGAAAAAGAAGTTGTCTCTGTTCTTTTAAAGGTCACATCAAATAAAGCCTAATAAAAAACCTAACAAATAGGGTTTTTCCCACCTTTTTTAAAGTGTATTTGTTTTCTCACATGGTCATGGAAAGAGCACGGACATCAGAGCCAGAGAGTTATGAAATCAAATCTCAGCTCTCCTGCTTACTTGCTGAAAAGCCCTAGGACTAAATTAATGTTCAGTGAGTAATAACAGAGGTTACTATTAGAGGAAATGCTATAAAAGCTGCAAGACTATGTGTACATGTACCTCTATCCTACTGAGCTTTATAAGCCTAGATTAAGTATATCAAAAGAAAGCAGAGCATTCTGTGAAAATGATGAAGCCTCACAGGAGTCTGTTTATGATGGAATGAAGTTTCACAAAGTAAAATACAAAGGGTTAGGCAAAAGTAGGGAAGCAGGAGAGGAGGGTTCAGGGAGCAGGTATAAAGCAGCGTAATGACCAGACTAGAAAAGATGGCAGGTTAAATGAAGGAGCTTTTGCATTTTGATCACAACCTTTGAATAGATAAAATTACATGCCCTCCCTGTTCTCACCTTTGGACAAACATTTACTTTGAGGCTAGCATGGCAGGGGTCTCGGAGGGCAAATGTGTCCTGTTCAGCTAGTTCTTCCGGGTGCTGAGCAGCATCAGGAAAGGGCGGGGTTGGCAGCCACTGGCCTGTGGCGGGATGTGCTCTGGAATGAGGATGTGCTGAGCAGCCTTGGTGATGGCTACCAGGTCCATGGTTTTCAGCTGTGGGAGCCCCAAATCCCTCTTTCTTCCAGTTTACTCAGGCATTCAAGGGAGATCATTTATACCAACCAAATCAGAAGAAAAAGCTGTAAATTATAACAAAAGATACAACTAGCCTGAGGAGTTGTATCGTCACACAGTCTGTCTGCAGACTGCAGGGGTGGGGCGCAGCACTGAATCCGAGCCACAGAGGTAAGGTGGAAACTCTTTGAGGTACAACGGAAAAATCGGGCTTCAGCAATTCCTGATGAACTGCCTTCTGAACTCTCAGCATAGTTCTGTTCAAAAGAGTCTCCCTAAGACAACACTAGAGACACATTTCTGGCCTGAACGCATGTCCTCCCACCATGCATCCCTGTTGCCATTTCCAAATTCCCTTCCTTTCTTGTCACATTACCTTCCTCATGGCCTATTCCAAATGACTGAGATATTTACATTTATTCATTCCTGAGTTTCAAGAGCTATAGACAATTTTTGCGTTTTTAATAGAATCATTATAAAAACCCAATGAATAACATTCATGAGCTAAAGAGTAATGAAGTATAATGAAACTGATTGGCAACTAACGATAAAATGTCTAACCAGTTAAAAATTCAAGTATATGCCAATAAGCACTACCACAGATGCAGTTTATCTTTGCATGCAAAACAAACAAACAAACAAAAAGTACCCAGAATTTCAGAAAACGAAACAGCATGCTAATGAATTTTTTTAATAGCCCTTATGCTATATGTACAACATTCTAGGACACTCACAAGATGAAACATTAAGTGTGCTTCAGAACTTGATCAATATTTCTATTCCAAATGACTAATATTCAAAGTGTTCACCTTTTAAGAAAAAAACTTGCCCAAATGTAAAACCTCCCATATATAATAGAACACCAGGGTCTTCCCAAACAACAAAAGCTAAGTATCTTAACACTACACACTGATAACCATGAAAAACGCACAGACCCTTCTGGATCAATTATCTGATGAGCCTAGCTGAATACATTACAAAAAACAGTTTTGAGAGCTAGTCTACTCCACTTCCAGAGTGAAGATATAAGTCAACTTAGCTCTCCTTTCAGAGGAGACAGAAAGAACGTCCCTCTACTTGGCTACTGAGGTTGATAACTGAGGAGGATCTCTTTCTTCCATTTAGAACAAATCTAGATCCAGTAAGTAAGACAGAGTAGCAGAGATGTGGAGACCAAATTAAATTCAACATGGTGAGGAACTGGGCGGGGGGGGGAGGGAATCTTCCTACAACTGTGTCTAAGAGAAAAAATTGAAGAACAGCAAAAACAAATAAATTTAAGTCTATAAAAAGAGTACGAAACTGTAGAGCCCCTTTCTCTTTTCCTCTATTCTGAGAAATACAAAATACTATTTGCTTATTAAGAATTCTTTTATAGTGCAGTTTAATGAAATGAAATTCAAAACAATGCTAGTAAAAAGACCTTGATCCATTCAGACCTTGCAGGGAATATGCTCCTTTCTTAGAATCACAGAAGTACCCACCAAAGCTGGTGACAGGATGCTCCTATAGGAGAGGGGAATGGGGTGTGAGGGAAGGAGAACTAACACTCAAAGTGCTGACGTGCGAAATTATCTTCAGAGGAGTGAAAGACTTATAACATAAGCTGTACCTAATTGAGAAGATTCTTCTTAGATCTTCACTCTATATCACAATGTGTGGTATTAAATGAGCATTATACCTTACCTGCCCATCCTGATTTTAGATTACAATAGACATTGATACTATCCATTACTAAACAACTCAAATGTTTAATTCTCAAACCCTGTTATTTCCAGACACTAAAAAAATGAACAGTTCTATCTTTCTCTGTTATCTTCTCTATCTACCCTTTGAGTAAAGAGAAGATAACTCCCTTCAACCTTAAGGAAGCCCAGGATTACTAGCACTGCAAGATCTGGAAAGAAGTCTAACCTTTTTACGATACTGACCCTTCGAATCTTTGACATTAGTTAACTTTTGCTGAAAACGTAACATCTCCATTCTGTATTTTTGCAATGAGAAAGGGGGAAATGCAGAGATCACAGGACAGAGGACACTCAGGATACAGAGTGTCCTGCTCTACAAATTAGTATCAGCACAGAGCGCTGCTCTGCTCTCCATCTGTCCTACTACACTGATAAGAGTATAAGTTAAGTAAAGAATAGGACAGCTTTGGAATGATGAGAGTAAGTAGTAGCTGTGAGCTACATTTTAAAACGTAAAATATCATCAAGATGAACTTCGTATTGCCGGTACTCACCCTTAGGCGAGAATCACTCTAGGAATAAATCATAATCAAGAGACACACCTGCTCATTTTGATTCCACTCCCCTTGCTGCTTCAGAGATGGAATGGCCCAGAGGCTTAGTTTTCCCGAGAAGTGAACGGCTGCAAGGAGGGTCCCATCTGGAGAAAGTCTCATCTTAAAGATCCCATCCTAGACAATAATTATATTACATTAACGTCAGAGCAAGAGACTTGTAGCCAAATAGAAATAACTTTCAGAATTAACGCTCTTTAGGGGTGCCATGTCGTAAATGATCTCTCATAACTAAGGATTCTGACAGCTTCCTAACACTATAAATGTGCTCCGGAATATAAACAACAGGACTCTCGCCCTTAAGGAGTTTTTTAAAATCTACTTTATAGTGTTGTGATTTACATATAACCCAAAACCTAAATATGTGAGCATTATAAAAATATTCCTTTATATCACACATAGATTACCATGAGTTCTGACAAAATTATGAATTTCTTGAATTTTGGGTACACACCTTTACAAGAACCTTTACAAGATTCTATGCGAACACAATGCCTGGAATATTCTATACCATGGACAGGCCACAAATTCATGCTATGAAAAAGAAGGAAACGGAGAGGGAGAAAGAGAGAGATGAAGGAAAAGGGGGTCCAAATGGTGATGGGAATAAAAGACCAACTAGAGGAAAATGCATTCCTTAATTTAAGAAATACATTAAATGCGTAAGGTATTCCAGACCTGCTGGCAAATTATTCAATTTAAGGATTCTAAGTGTTGCCACAGAACAGAGCCATTTTGTAACACTCTGATTTTACATGGCCAACCCCGGGCACACAGAGAAAGACTTGCCTTCCCAGCTCTGCTTGTCCAGATAATAATCTCTCAGTCCTTTCCCATGACGATACCAGGTTTGCTCAGCTACCACAAGAGAAACCATCTGAGCAGAGATGTTACCTGCCTACCAACTACAACAGAACCAGAAGAACTGAAAAAATACTTACTAAAGACCTATTTCCCATTCAAGCATTTATTAAGAACAGGGTCTAAGGTAGTTTCCCCACAAAAAATAAAAGAGACCAGAAAATGGCAGTCCACCACCATATTTCTCTCGAATATTTAGAAAATCGGGCAACACGGGGCCCAAATGGCAATAATCAGATAGGACTAGGTAGTATATGCCCTCTTGAAAAGGTCATAAGCTTTCCAGTTAGCCAAAACCCCCATCATTCTCTATTATGGCCCCAAGATTAAGGCCAAAAGCTGCAGAACTGAAAACTAAAGATGACTATATCGAAAAACCATAGTTTACAACAGATTCGAGTCACTATATTATCTACCTGGCCTCTTGCAGACAGAGTCTAAGTCCTCAGGTCTAAAATGACTGAGGCACATTAGCCATCAAAAACAAAGAGAACAATTTCAGGAAGTGAGGAACATTGCTGCAGGAGTGGATAGACACGAAGATTAGCATTTGCTAATCTCCTCGCTGAGGACTAAAATCACTTTAAGGAGATGTAACAGGTCTGTCCCACAGCGTCTTAATTTAATGTAAGAAAGACTAAAATACAAGTACCTGGGAAGGAGAAGCAATAAAAGCAAAAGCACTTTAAGCAAAATTTTAAATACATCAGCTCTTTTCCTCTGTGATGGAGACAGAGGAATGAGTAGAAGATGAAGGACCTGGCATCTTCCTTTCACAACTCTAAAGTCAATTAGCTCTATGGTTTGGCATAAGATGGGCCTCCAAAGCATAGATTTGCATTAATTAATGTGCCTCCGAAGCATAGATTTGCATTAATTAGAAGAACTCTCAGGGCTTTTCTGGTGACACAGTGGTTAAGAATCTACCTGCCGGGCTTCCCTGGTGGCGCAGTGGTTGAGAATCCGCCTGCGGATGCAGGGGATACGGGTTCGTGCCCCGGTCCGGGAAGATCCCACATGCCGTGGAGCGGCTGGGCCCGTGAGCCATGGCTGCTAAGCCTGCGCGTCCGGAGCCTGTGCTCCGCAAAGGGAGAGGCCACAGCAGTGAGAGGCTCGCGTACCACCAAAAAAAAAAAAAAAAGAATCTACCTGCCAAGGCAGGGGACACGGGTTTTTGCCCTGGTCCCGGAAGATCCCACATGCTGCGGAGCAGCTAAGCCCGTGCACCACAACTACTGAGCCTGCGCTCTAGAGCCCGTGAGCCACAACTACTGAAGCCCACGTGCCACAACTACTGAAGCCCGCACGCCTAGAGACCGTGCTCCGCAACAAAAGAAGCCACGGCAGTGAGAAGCCTGCGCACCGCAACGAAGACTAGCCCCAGCTCGCGGCAACTAGAGAAAGCCCACGCACAGTAATGAAGACCCAACACAGCCAAAAATAAAAATAAATAAAATAAATAAAGAAAAAAAGCCTCTCCACCCATCCTTTAGAGTTTCAAATGACGAAACTGAAGACCTGAAGGGTTACAACACTTGCCCAAGATCACCATTCAGTGTAAGCAGCAAAAGCTGAACCAGATGCAGAGTCTTCCATCCCCCTCCACGCCCCCTGATGGCACCATGATCACTGCCCTCACCTGGGCCAAAGCCTTTCTAGTAGTGACAGGCATGCTCCTCCGTAGAAATTACGACCAAGTACACCTTATTATTTCATCACCTGAACAATCAGTCACGTGTGATCTGCATGGTAACCTGCAGGTACACCATATGTTCCATTAAACAACCCCACTAAAAGTGCTCTGAAAGCAAGTAGGAGGTTTATGGATCTCTTCAACAAAAAACAAACCAAAAAATGTATACTGAATAATTTAACAACAGCATTATGACCAGAGAAATAATGAGTGAATACGCTAAATTTCCTTTTGTTTGCATTCCTCCCTCCCTTCCTTCCATCCTTCCTCCATGCTTAAGTAATAAATATATTAACTAAAATGTTAACCATTTGCTTTTTTTTCTCCTCATCCCCTTAGTTTCATTTGATGCCATGACATTCACAGTGCAAACTTACCATTCCTTTCCATAAGCATTTTGTTGTAGAAATTTGCACTCACACACACAAAAGTAGAAATTGCAGTATAATAAATACCCAGGGGCCCAACAACCATCTTAAACAAACATCAACATTCCAAGCTTGTCTCACATGTCATTCCCCAATCACCACAATGCCCTCAGGGACCTTTGTCCCCTGGAGGATTTTAAAGCAAATCTCAGACATCACATGCATACACATTAAGTGTACATTTCTCTCAAGTCCCAAGTTATCTGTTTATCTTGCATAAATATGCACAGTAACAAGATATGGTTATTAGCAGCAACTGAATTGTAGCCAGCTGATGACACAGACAAGTCACCTATGTTACTTGAGAAACACAGTGATTTCCTTCTGAAATATAAACTCTACTTCTTATCTGTAGAAACTTTTCTGAATATCTGTAGCATGCGGGGTATTTCTGGCCCAGAAAGTAATTTATTATCCTGACAGTAACTGTGACACAAGAGGTAAAGCCACAGTTAGAAAATCCATGCTAAATTCTATAAGCAGAGTCTGCAGTATTTGGAAACCTGAATGCCTATTGGTTGGCAAGGAAGAGAATTCAGGAGTGTATGTTTTGGAAATAGGAGGCAATGGCTTTTCAATCAACTGTACATCACAATAAAAGTAAACTTCTAACATTCAAACCATAACCGCTCATATTGTATTAAGATTTCGCAGCATAAGCGAATAACAATCTTTTTCTCTTCTCCTCCATTTGAATTAAGTAGTTGTAAAGGCAATAAAATTTAGGTGTAGCTGTAATTTTCACTTTGGTTAAAATGTGTCTGTGAATTTCTTTCACACCTCTCAACTACGAATGCCATTTTCATTTTAATCATCATTTCAACAGTTGGAATGTTGGTCAAGAATACAGAACTTGGCAGGGAAAAGAGGAAAGCTCCAAGATGAGGAACAAGACAAGGATGCCCCCTCTTGCCATTTTTATTCAACACGGTACAGAAAGTCTTAGCCAGAGCAATTAGGCAAGAAAAAGAAAAAGCACATGAACTGGAAAGGAAGAAGTAAGAGTGGCTCTGTTTGCAGATCACATGATATTATACATAGAAAACCCTAATGACTCCATCAAAAAACTGTTAGAATAAATAAATTTGTAAAATTGCAGGATACAAAATCAACAAACAAAATGCAGTTGCTTTTCTATACAATAACAGTGAACTCTAGGAAAGAGAAATTAAGAAAACAATCCCATTTACAATAGCATCAAAAAGAGTAAAATACTTAGGAATAAATTTAACCAAGGAAGTGAGAGAGATATACACTGAAAACTATAAAACATTAATGAAAGAAACTGAAGAAGACACAAATAAATGGAAAGAAATTCCATATTCATGAATTGGAAGAACTGCTATTGTTAAAATATCCATACTACCCAAAGTGATCTACAGATTCAATGCAACCTCTATAAAATTCCAATGGCATTTTTTACAGAAATAGAAAAAACAATCCTAAAATTTGCTTGGTACCACAAAAGACCCAAGTAGTCAATGCAATCGTGAAAAAGAAGAACAAAGCTAGAGGCATTATACATCCAGGTTTCAAAACTATATTACAAAGCTATAATAATCAAAACAGTATGGTCTGGGCATTAAAAACAGATACATAGGTCAATGGAACAGAATAGAGAGGCCAGAAATAAACTCAAGCATATATGGTCCATTAATTTACAACAAAGGAGCCAAGAATACACAATGGGGAAAATAGTCTCTTCAATAAATGATATTGGAAAAACTGGATAGCCACATGCAACAGAATGAAATGGACCCCTAATGTACACCATATACAAAAGTCAACTCTAAATGGATGAAATACTTGAACATAAGACCTGAAATTGTAAAACTTCTGGAGGAAGCATGGAGTTGGGTAAACTTCTTGACATTGGTCTTGGCAATGATTTTCTTGGATTTGCTATCAAGGCAAAGGCAACAAAAGCAAAAACAAGTGGGAATACATCAATCTAAAAAGCTTCTACATAGCAAAGGAAACTACCAGCAAAATGAGAAGGCAACCTATGGAATGGGAGAAAATATCTGCAAAACATATAACCAAGAAGGGGTTAATATCCAAAATATACAAGAAACTCATACAACTCAATAGCAAAAGACAAATAATCCAATTTAACAATGGGCAATGAATCTAACTAGACATTTTTCCAAAGAAGACACACAAATGGCCAACAGGTACATGAAAAGTTGCTCCACATCACTAATCATCAGGGAAATGCAAATCAAAAACTATGATATATCATCTCACAACTGTTAGGATGGCTATTATAAAAGAAACAAGAGATGATAAACACTGGTGAGAACATAGAGAAAAGGGAACCCTTGTACACTGTTGGTAAGAATGTAAACTGGTATAGTCACCATGAGAAACAGAACGGAGTTTCCCCAAAAAATTAAAAATAGAACTACCGCAAGATCCAGCAATCCCACTTCTGGGTATATTTCCAAACGAAATGAAGACATTATCTCAAAGAGATACCTGCACTCCCGAGTTCACTGCAGCATTACTCAGAATAGCCAAGGTATGGAATACACACACACAATGGAATATTATTCAGTCTTTAAAAAGAAGGAAATCCTGTCATTTGTGAAAACATGAATGAAACTGGAGGGCATTTTGATAAGTGAAATAAGCCAGATACAAAAAGACAAACACTACATGATATCACTTATACATAGAATCTTAAAAAAAATAAAAAATAAAAAAGTCAAAATCATAAAAACAGTGAGTAGAACAGTGTTTGCCTACCAGGGGCTGGGGGTTGAAAGAACAGGGAGAGGTTGGTGAAAGGGTACAAACTTTCAGTTATATGATGAATAAAGTCTGAGGATCTAATGTGTAACACTGGTAACTATAGGTGATAACACTGTATTGTATAATTGAAATTTGTTAAGAACAGGATTTAAATGTTCTCAAAAATATACACAGACACAAAAAGTAAATATGTGAGGTGATGCATGTATTCACTCAATGGGGAAAAATCCTTTCACAGTGTATAGGTACCTATATCAAATCATCAACTTAACTATCTTACAATTTCATTTGTAAATTATATCTCAATAAAGGTGAGGAAAAGAAAAAGAAAACAGTGACTATCACTTACCACCTGTTTCTGTTTACGCCATGAGGTTTTAACTTCATTAAAAGGTAGTCTAGGGCTTCCCTGGTGGCGCAGTGGTTGAGAGTCCGCCTGCCGATGCAGGGGATACGGGTTAGTGCCCCGGTACGGGAGGATCCCACATGCCGCGGAGCGGCTGGGCCCGTGAGCCATGGCCGCTGAGCCTGCGCGTCCGGAGCCTGTGCCCCGCAACGGGAGAGGCCACAACAGTGAGAGGCCCGCGTAACACAAAAAAAAAAAAAAAAAAAAAAAAAAAAAAAAAAAAAGGTAGTCTAGCTAAATAATTACTTGGTAAGTTAGCATCCCTGGGTAGACATCATGGGGCATAGGAAGAGGACTTTGCACAGTAAACTGTCTTCTTACATTAGCCGTTCATTTATGGCCCTTTTAATTAACTTCACTGTCAGTTCTCCTATCTACCTCCTCATCTCAAATCCCTTCCTAAAACTTTTCAAAAGATATCTTCCCTTACTTCATTGAGTCTTCCGTGTAGCAACGTAATACTAACAAAATACTACTGAAATTAATAATGTGAACATAATTTTAACTTCTACTTCTCATTTACACTAAACCACTAGCTCAAATGTCCATTTGATCTTGTGTTAATTAAAAACACTAATTAAAGCCTTCTCCTACTGGAGCAATATTTGGAGTAGGAACTGTGTCTTCTCTCAAACACTGCAATAAAACTTTTCAACTGTCCTTTCTAAAAGAGAGACTTTTTTTTAATGTTAAATATCAGACCTTCGTACTGAGATTAGTTTAAATTGCCTCACTTTCTTCAACTGCCTATCATCTATATAGGACAATTAAAAATGAGTGATTTCCAATTTCATTATACCTTTCAAATGTACAAGCTATAGCAAAATCAAAGTACTGAATTCTAGTGCACACATTCAAAATGTTCTAAATTACTATGTATGCTTAAAGGAAAAAAAAACTCAGCTCAATCAAAGGTGAATTTGTAAGTACTGCTCTTCCAACACTCGACAATTATTTTCTGAATATTACATATTCAATAATACATAGTACATGCCAGGCACTGTTTTATACTCCGGGGAACCTGCAGTGAAAAAAACAAACATAAACCCCTGCTCTCAAGGTATTCAGTAGGTATTCTAACCCACTGAAGTTTAGAAGTCTGACCCCAAAGAATAAACAGAAATCTATTTTCAAATCAAAAGAAAGTCATCCTCAGAAGCCTAGCTAACAACCTGAGGGGGGGAACACTGCAAAACTATGAAAGAAAAAAAAAAAGCCTTTGGAGAAAAAAAAAGTTTCAAAGCTAACACCCTTTTCAAAAAAAATATTTTTTAAATATAAAACTTTAGTTTATTAAAACTGTAAGATATTGTCATGAGAATAGACATGTACACCAATGAAACAGAAAAGAGAGCAGAGAAACAGAGCTACAATGTACCCTCTGTAAATGTCTGTCCTGACAGACATTATATAAATTATGGTGGCAGTACATAAATTATGGCATTATATAAATTAGTTGGAAAAGAATACAGCACTGAATTAATGGTACTAGCCACATAGAGCATATTATAAATTAGATTCCTACTATATCCAACAAAAAGAAATTCAAGATGGATTGAAAACTTACAGATTAAAAGCAAAACCATGAAACTTTTCAAAGAAAACATAGAACATCTTTACAATATCAGCATTTGAAAGAACTTCGTAAGACCTCAAAGCCCAAAGCATAAAGGAAAATACTTAAATTTAAACTTTCTGGAGGAAGGAAGGATGGGGAGTTCTGGATTAGCAGAAGCAAACTATTACACATAGGATGGATAAACAACAAGGTCCTACTGTATAACTATATTCAATATCCTATGATAAACCGTAATGGAAAAGAATATGAAAAAGAAAAAAAGTATTCATATAACTGAGTCACTTTGCTCTACAGCAGAAATTAACACAAGATTGTAAATCAACTATACTTCAATAAAATTTAAAAAATAAATAAAAAATAAATTTAGGGCTTCCGTGGTGACGCAGTGGTTGAGAGTCCACCTGCCGATGCAGGGGACACGGGTTCATGCCCCGGTCCGGGAAGATCCCACAGGCCGCAGAGCGGCTAGGCCCGTGTGGCCGCTGAGCCTGCGCGTCCGGAGCCTGTGCTCCGCGACGTGAGAGGCCACAACAGTGAGAGGCCCGCGTAACGCAAATAAATAAATAAATTTAAACTTTCTGGTGACAAAAGAAGCTCAAAAGAAAACAAATAATTTTGATTATTCATATACTCTTCAAAAGATAATATATGCCAGACAACCAGCAGTTCATTATTTTGAAACATGTAAATTTGGGGTATACTAAACCACAATTAAAAAGGACCCACAGACTACTAATTATTGGCTCTATGATTATGGATATAAAGAAATTAACAGATCAGAACAGCAGCCACCACTACCATTTATCATGTGCCTGCAAGGTAGCAATCACTGCCTTAGCTATTTTATATATATTCCCTCTTATACTATCCTATCAGTGTTGCTACTTTATAGTCTGACAAGTGAACAGAACAAAATGAACTAAATATTAACCATGTGGTTACTATATAGGAAAGCAGTTCCTCTTTAAAAAAAATAGCAGTAGTTAAGAGATAACACATTTTAAAAGAGAAGTAGAATTGCTGCCAAACTTGAATAGTAAAAAAGAACATTCTTTCTGAGATAATAGGTAATTTTTAACTTGGGCTACTTTTAAGTATAACATATCTTGGCTTCTGCTGCTTCAATTGTCCAACTAAGGGTTTAGACAAAAGCCAACAAGAGGTAGTGAAAAAAAGCACTAGATCAAGAGCCAACTCGACCAAACCCATCTCTGACACTATCTAGGTAGGTGAGTTTGGGAAAGCCAGTTTTCTTGAGGCTTTAATTTCTTCGTCAATAAAACAGGCATCATAATGCCATTTAATGCAAGCTTCCTCTGAGATCATGCGAAAGGACTTATAAGCTAGAAAGTATTCACAATAATAAGGAATTATTAGATAATCTCTATGAGACCTGTCAGGTCTAAAATGATGGTGCTAAAAACGTATGCCCCATAATTATTTCTGGGCTAGGAACCACTGAGTACAAACAGGATACTAATATAACATTCAGATATTTACTGAAAGGCCCTGATTTTAGAGTACTACTTTCATAAAGTCTTTTTAAAAAGTCCAAACAGTTAAGGATTCCAGTACAAGGTGCCACAAAGAAAGATCAAAACGTAAGGAAATTAGTTGCTACCTTCTCCCTCCTTCTGTTCAATCATAGAGGATACCGATAAAAACAAGAAAGAGCTGAGTTCCACACAAAAGAATAACCAATAGCAGGAGGCAAGGTAACATGAATCTGGAGTTCCCAGGAGGTAAGACCGAGTAAAAAGAAGATGGACATTTTATACTGATTGAACAGAGTTACATCTGCCTGTTAATATACCAAATCAACTAGTAAACAGAGCATTTAATATGTAAAGGATATGGTACAAAGGAAAGTCATGTACCAATATATCAATCCCCAAATAATTCTTGTTCTAAACGTAATACAATTATGTTGGTCCCAATAAAATAACTACGGAACACAAACAGTAAGAGACCATGGACCCTACCCCACAGCGGAGTGGAGCGTTCTGCAGGGTTCTCCGACATTTCCGGCACTTTGCACATGGCGGCTCCCGGACTGGAAACAACCAGCCTTCCCCCGTCCGCCTGAGAAACTTTACTCACTTCCAAATCAAGTATCACCTCCAGAGTTCAATGGTCCCTCCCCGCGCCTCAACGGCGCTTCACGTTATATTACAGGACAGGTTACGAAACGTGTCATATTGTCCCGTTCTACAGCTGCTTCTACATCTGACTCCCGCACTACACTGAGGGCTCCTTGAGGAAGCGCACTGCATTTTATTCATCTATTTATGCTCAGCTCTAACACCACGGCTGGCTCAAAGAGCGTGCTTGCTGACTGACTAAAAGAATAAATAAATGCTGAAACTCCGCATGATTACTTAATTATCATCAAAAGAATTTAAAAATGAACCCTTTAAAATTTGTTACAGATAGAGTTATTATTCAGATGGAATTAAAGAGAATGGGAAAGGATCCAGGGAGGAAAACAAAGTAAAGCTCTCATGCACTATTATGGTAACAGAAAGACCAACAGAGGCGACACAGTAAACGAGAAAGAACAAAGTACACGGCGGAGGCCAAGGCATTTAGTCTTGCTTATGGCTCTTCACCTGCAAAATGAAGACAAACGGCTTGAAATGACTAAAGAGAATGCTAACCGGAAAACTGTGAACACACAAGGGATTGAAAATGAAAGTGACTTTCCAGACACACAGAGCAGTGTTATTGCTCAATTCTACAGAGAGCGTGCCACACCAACCCGGAAGACATGAATTAGCTGAAGTCAAGGGCACAGAAAGAAGAACTAGAACACAACACTTTCAATATATTCAATACAAGTGCAGCAAGAGAATACATATTATATTTCCTACAATTATTTCCCTTAGTTAAGAAACTGAAGAAACGAAAATTAATTTGTTTGATTCCCCCCAAAAACAGGAAGAAGTATGATCGGAAGCCCCACGTATGTCAAGACTCTTGTGAGAGCCGCGTAGAGGGAATGACCGTAACCGCCTGCCTCAGAGAGCGCCAGAGGAGCGTATCGGCACATTCAGGAGGAAACTGCCGGGCAGCTGTGAGACGGAGCCATGTTTCTCCTATCGAGGAGCAAAACAGGTGAGCCCAGGACCAATGTGGCTCATCCTCCCGAAACATCAATAACCTCAGATTTAGGAAGGAATCTTTTTTCATCTTAAAACCAACAAACATAAGGGATATGTTACGGACAAGGATACAAAAACGCACAAGATAAAATAAGAAACTTCAAAGGTATAGAATGATTCCAGGAGACTTCTTTGGGCTATACCCCCAGATCCAAGAGGACTAGATTCATTCTTCAATTTTTTTTTTTTTAAATTTTCTTTACTGAGATAAGAATGATATATATAGTAAAATGCACAAATCTTCAGTGAACAGCTCCATGAATTCTTATTAATGCATACACCCCTGTAATGTGTAATTATGAGCAAATTCAGATGAAAATCTATAACATTCAAGACTCATTCAACTCTGTCCTTAAGGGGACCCTGGCGAAAACGTTTTGTGAGGTTAAGCCAGTTTGTATTACCTGTTCTGGCCCCTGGCGACTGTAAAACTTGCCACTTAACATCCTTAATAATCCCAGGGTCTTGGGTACCTATAAAATAGACACACATCATAAAAAAAAAAGATCAATGGAAGGCTTCCTCATTGCTTAAAGGGCTTTCATCATGAAATGAAAACTACAGCATATCTAGTATTTTAAGAAATGGTTAAGAAAATCATGAATAAGTATCAGAAATCTTGGTGAGATTTTGTTTTTGTTTGGGGAAAAAAAATCCAGCAAGTGACAAACCTTACAAAATGTACCCATAATCAAATGTATTTTTAAATACATACATAACAAGTCTAGTACAATCTATGCAAATTAGAATCTAATGAGTGGCTCTTCTCAAATGAGGCTGGCCCAGGTTACGATTTTATCCTAGCATCACTATGGAAAAGGTCAATACTCCCAACAGAAATTTCATTCATGAAGAAATCGATCCCATACTTGAAAAATACCAGAAAAAAAATCATTTAGAAAAAAGTATTTGAAATAATAAAACAAGATTATTTTTGTCTCTAGATTTAAGAAATATACTTAAAGCAAGAGGGAGAGACGTGTATAATTTTTTAGAAACGGAAAATAAGCATTGTTGAAGTTGTAGAGGATTTGCAACACTGGTACATTGCTGGCAGGAACATAAAATGGTACAGCCACTGTGGAAAACAGTCTGGTGGTTGTTCAAAAGTTACATGGGATTTTACCATATGACCCAGAAATTCCGTCCTAAGTATATACCCAAAAGAACTGAAAACAGGTGTTCAAATAAATACCTGTACACACAAATGGTCCTAGGAACATTATTCATAATAGCCAAAAAGTAGAAACAACTCAAATGTCCACTAACTAAAGAATGGATAAACAAAAGGCTATATCCATACAACAGAATATTATTCAATCATAAAAAGGAATTAAGTACTGATGCCCACTAAAATTTGGATGAACCTAAAAAATATGTTGCTAAATGAGAGAAGCCAGATACAAAAGTCTCATATTGTATGATTCCATTTATATGAAATTTTCAAAACAGGTAAATCCATAGAAACAGAAAGCAGACCAGTGATTGCCAGGGGCTGAGAACAAAAGGGAGTGACTGTTTAATGGGTTTGGTGTTTCGCTTTGGGGTGACGAAAATGTCTTGGACCTAGATAGTGGCGACGGTTGCACAACACTGTGAATGTACTAAATGCCACTGAACTGTACACTTTAAAATATTTAATGGTCCATTTTATGTTATATGAACTTTATCTTAATTTAAAAGAAAAAGGCAAAGTGGCGGTGGGGGGGTATTCTTACGCTGAGGCTAAAAACGTTCCTACCAGAACTGCTGAGCAGCTGAAGATACTACTGACGGCCTAGCTCCACGTTTCCTCCAAAACCAAGAAAATACAAGAAGAGAAAAATAAATCTGCATGAAAACCACACCCTCACTTAACTTGAAGATCAAGGACAACTCAAACTTCAAAATCACTGTAAAGCAGAAGGAGAAAACCCGCCAAACTCCAGTGTGTCATCCCCGCTGCTCTTGCCACCCCCACGCTCCCAGCCACCCCGACCCAGGCCGACACAGGCTTGTGGTGAGCAAAAGCAGACTGAAAAAACACTGCAGGGTCCAGGAGGACAGATGCGACAAGCTAGCAAAGGGGACTAAGGTCAATCTAAAACAACTGCCCAAAATTATAGTCTAAGAAAACTTCCCAGAAATGAAAAAAGACCTGAATCTATATATTGAAAGAGTGAACAGGTACCTGGGAAAATTAACCCAGAAAAATCAGCTCCAAGAAATATTCCAGGAAGGATACTAGATTTCAAAGATAAAGGAAATCCTCAAGGCCCCCAAACAAAATGGCCAAGTAACAGACAAAGAGAAGATAATCTGACGTGCATCAACTTTTCAAATTCCACATCCAAAGCAAAGCAACAACAGTGCTGTGTTTTTTTAAAGTTCAGTGAAAGAACAGGTAAACCAAAGATTTTATATCCAGATAAGTTTTCCTTCAAATGTCCAGGCTATGAAAAACAATTCTGACAGACAAGAACTTAAGGAACTCTTCATCTACGAGCCCTTCTCAAAACATCTATTAGAGCATAATTTCATCCAACCAAGAGGTGACTGGGAAAACTTCAAACAAAGGGACAGTGAACATTTTAAAATACATAAATGAACACCTATGACTAAAGAAACATGACGATGAGGGTTGAAACTATCGTATAAATATTGTGTGTTTTGACAAAATAGAAATAATGCAACTAGAAAAGGGAGGAAAAAGGAAAAGGGGGAAATAAAACCAACTAAGTGATGGTTGTACAGGCAATTAATAGGAATTAAAGAATACCAATAAACTGATAAACTGGTAAAATACTGGAGGGCACTGATAACATCAGTAAGACAGTTTCAGTGAAATCATGGAGGTAAAGCCCCATTCAAGTGAATTCAAGAGAGAAAGGAAAAGTTGGAAACGGATCCAGTATAGATGACTCTTGAACATGCTGAAGGAAAGGAACAAATGGGCTGGTAGCAGGATTTAGTAGGTTCTAAGTCCCCTAAAACTGAAGCGTTTTTACAATGGGAAAAACAAATGCATGCTGTTTGCTGGTAAATCTAATGGGCAGCAAGATTCATGGTTTGGACAAACATCCGTCCGTCAGCCAGCGTGAGATCCAGCGGACAAACAGAGGAGCTGGCCTTGGCTGGCGCAAGCACAGCTCACCTGTAATAACAAGAGAAAAGGTACGGAAATTAGGCGCACATGCAGGCAGGTGGTAGGATCTTATGAAAATGTTTTGGTTACTTGTGTTTTCTCAGGGAAACAGGATTTCAAAAACCCTGTGTTCTTTTCCAGAACAACATTCTATACTGAAAAGGAAGCAGCATCCATAACAAAAAAGTCAGTTTTGTTCATTTTTTTATACATTTTTTCCAAAATTTCCACCTTAATAATACAAATAGATAATAATTAACACTGTAGAACATTTTACTGTTTATCAACAGCCTTCCCATATATTACCTCATTTGATCCTGGCAAGAGCCTTAAGACACCAGTGGTAAGTGCTGAGCTAGAATTCCAATCCCAACCTTCTGACTCCTGAGCCGGGCTCCTTCCTTCCCCCCAGTGACCGAACTCTCCCCTGGTATCTGCTATAGCTTCTTGCCCTTATTTGTGGGCACAGCTGTACCTCCAGTACAGTAAACCCCTTGAGGGCTGCTACCTGTATGTTCTGATACCTGCGTCGGTGATTTGATGTTGAACAAATGAATAAATAAAACTATCTCCTACAGATGACACAGACATTAATTTGGAAACTTTGCTCAAGGTATATATGGAATTTTGCATAGCCTATTTTTACAACCCAGCAGCCTCGTGAGAGATGAGAATATATGTGTCAGCAGCATTTTTCGGTCGATATCCACCCCAAAACAATAGCAGCCTTAAACAAACAATAAGAGGTTCGACACAAACAATATCTGCCACCTGACACGAGGAACTAATCTTATAGTTTCAAATTACTTTGAGGTAGGGGAAGGTTATACAGAATGATTGTGCGTTTAGCTGCAAGACACATTAAAAAGGCACTAACATAATTAAAGTACACTTGCAGCATTTCAAGAAGTTTATCATATGGCAGAGCACTCAATTTTGCAATTCAGTATTTCTCCCCACTTATTCTGTCACTGCACAAGCAATTTTCTTTTTAAGAGACTCCAATATTGAAGCTTCAGGCCAGAGAGGGAAGGACCATACATAGCAGAGCAGATTCCAATACTTCAGTAAGGAGCAAAGTGAAAGCACGGAGAATTTAAAGAAGCCACGGTGAAAAAAGGTTTCATAGTAAGCAACAGTCCTCCGTGCCTTCCCCTGTCCCAGACTCTGTCACAAATATACTTGATTACACCATATTGAAATGGCCCTTCACAGTTTGCCTACTTTCTCTCGCCTTATATCCTCCATACTTAACAATTCTTTCTTTTTTTCCCTCAACCTTTAATTTTGACAAATTTCCTAGCTACTGAAAAGTTGAAATGATTACACAATGAAATACCAGTATACCTTTTACCTGAGTTCACCAATTACTAACATTTAGCCACATTTGCTTTATCTGTATGTGTATGTATACTTTTTTTAAAATTGTTTTTTGACTGAACCATTTAAAAATAAGCTACAGGGACCTCCCTGGCGGTCCAGTGGTTAGTACTCGGCGCTTTCACCGCTGAGGGCGCGGGTTCAATCACTGGTTGGGGAACTAAGATCCTGCAAGCCTCGTGGCACAGCCAAAAATAAAATTAAAAAACAAAAAAATAAGCTGCAGACATCACAGTCAGACAGAGTTAAGCTGTAGACATCACACTCAGACAGAGGCAAAGAGATAAAATTGTTCAAACTCTTTTCAGGATCTGCCCTGATACATCTCACATATAAAACAACAAGCTGGGTGTGAAATCGGAGAGAGGAACATGACTAAATTATAACAAATATGAAATAACATGTCCAACTGCTAACTCACTCTTTTTTAAAAAATAAATTATGGGATAATCATCACAGCATAAATTTGACAATGCCAATGAGATGTATGTAATTTCACCTGGGGAGTGAGAAAGTGCTAAACAGGAGCTACAAAATCTGGTTGCACCCCTGCTGCCCTATTTTTAGTTGTTAAGATCTCCCAGGGCCTTAGGCTCCTCACCTGTGAAATGTGGCTAATAACACTCAAACTGGACTCCTTACTGGATCCCGCAGAGAGAATAAATGGGTGCTAGAGTGAGTGGAGGGACCACGAATGAAAGAAAAAGCACACGACACAGAACTGAATAAACCGATGTACGAATATAAACTGTTCTAAGGTCTGGTGCCATATTGAGCCAATAAGTTGACCTAATTTAAAAAAAAAAAAAACCCTACTACTTTGTTGGGTTAAATTCACGATCACATATTTCAGCATATGCTAAAAACTCCAGAAAATAATTAACGGAAGGCTTACTAGGATTGCTAAAGGTTTCTTTTCAAGAGTACTTCTTCACTAGCTCTTCTTCAACGTGAACACGTTTAACCATTGTTTTACAGGATTATTTTGAAATCTATATATTTTGAGGCAGAAATAATGGAACAAATACATTCATAGGAATAACTAGCAGAGCACATTCACTTGCACCATGTTTCACCTTAATTTCTTGGTTTCTTCCCTCATTAGAAAAATACTGTATCTGAGTGCCCACCAAATATCAGGCTAAGCACAGCGCACGTAATTATGATCATACAGTTTATACAAAAAAAACCCAAGATATATATTATCACAGAGTGGCCAATATGGTAGGAACAATTAATATTCACTAACATCTAGTTTTTCTTGCCCTTCTGGACACACAGGAAACTACTTCCCAGGCCCCTTGAAGGTAGGAGGGGCCACATGATTCATTTCAGTAAATGAACTGCGAGCAGAAGCGACGTCAGTTCTGGCGTAAGATGGTTACGAAGTCCCACCGTTTAGTCCTCTCCTCCCCCTCCTAAGGCCGTAAAGTGAGACAGTGGGCCCTCAAGAGGTCACCAGCCTCCACATATACCCTTCAGCCATCACTTGGCACAAGTTGTTCAGGGCAGTCATGATATCAACAGCAGGCTTTGCCACAAATAAGGAACACACTTTCATCGGGTAACCCACAGAAATGTCAGGATTTTTCATTTGTTTGTTTATGTGGCTGTTTTTATTATCACGCAGAGCCTAGCCTATACCGACTATTACAGCATAAAGGAGTGACCGACCGAAAACAGAAATTCAATTAAAGAATGAATAAATGAATATGGTGCGACGAATACTACTGATCAGTATGGAACAAAATGGAAGCACGAAGGCAGTTAAGAACTTGAACAGGGGAACTCATGCCCGCGTTCGTACCCCATTCTGCCACCTGCTAGTGGGGTGACCCAGCTAAATTTCACTTTCCTCATCAACAGACTGGAGCTACTAACAATACCTACCTCAAAGGGTTACTGAGAATTAGATGAGCTAATACACTGTAACAGCGCTCAGAACGGCTGCCGGCACATCAAAAGGGATTTAATAAATGTTAATGTCTAAATAAGCAAATGCAAAATGTTAATGTCTAAATAAGCAAACGCAAGTAACGGGATTACTGTTAGGTTGTTTTTCTGATATCTGCAAATATTGTTACTAAAACTGAGGCCCAAGTTAAATAAAACATGCTTTAGATAAATTTGATATTTGAAAGAAGTCCTAAAATTTCACTTGCATTAGGTTACTTTCTTCATTTAAGGCAAACTGTTTCCTTCTCTGTATCTTACAAAGGGCTTACCTAAGACCTATTAGCAAAGTGAAATACCACAACTAAGACTTACTGCAGTGACCCTGTCTCCACCATGAGTAACTGGCTTATAATACGGTGATCCTGAAAGAACTCTCCAGGCCGAGAGTCCACAGCTAGCAGCTTTTGGAATGCCCACTTCAGCAGTTTCACATCCACCGACCAGTAAAAGTCTAAAAGAGAGAAAGATAAAAAGAATTGAAAAATTACAAACAGGAATAAGACAACAACAAAAGAGAGCAGAAACCTTCACAAGGAAAACGGAAATAAAATTAGTACATACTAATCCTAGAAGGTAAATATTTTAGAGGAAACAACCAGTAGAAAACCAGATGGGTTTTCAACTAGAATTTCACCTTCATTTACACATTCAAACATCTGAAACTCGGATGAGAACTTAGAAATGAGAAAAAAAAATGTTTTCAGGTTGGCCACTGAATATCTAAGGAACTACATCAACACCAATAAACTTTAATAAACAGATACGTCACCTCACATAGACACATATGTACTAGTTAACAGCAGTGCATCGGAAGCAATGAGGGCAAAATTACAGATGCTAGAAAGAAATGACAGCTGGGATTGCTGTGAATGAGACACTAATAACTATACCGAAATAAGACTGTACATTATGACTGGTTCACTTTTCTGTTTGTTATACTTCATGGCAATTAGAGGCCAGTTACCCACAGGACAAGCAGTCTATCAAGTACTAAAAGTTAAAAGACTATGTGACCACTACACAAACTAAGCTGATTAATAATGGAACCCAACAGTCATGACTTTTAAAGTTAAGTCATGTTTAGTAAATCTGGCAGGGAACGTATAAGACATCATAATCACCTATAGAAAAAAGAAAAATGTCTGAAAGTAAAACTTCTGATATATTAAAGGAAAACACTCGTTGTCCCCAACAGCGATGAGGCAATGGAGTAACAGAAGAGAGAAGCCACATCCTTCTCAATGTCTCAATTTTTTTAAAAGGCCCTCCCTACAGGCAGCAGGAAACTCCCTGCTGCTTAAGAGGAAGACCAGGTTTCTCTGGTCATGTCCACACAACGCCCCCCACTACACAATCTACCACTATCCCAAACGACAGAAAACAACATCAGGTACATCAAAACGTACCTGATATCTATCATCACCAGGCCCACCACTGTGTCAAAAAAAAGGATGCACTTCCTCACGCAACAAATTAGTGCTTATCTTTTTCTAGACCATGCTCATAGATCAATCAAAACTTTAAAAATTTTAGTTTCTGCATAGAAATCAAAAGGGGGAAGGAAATGACACTTCCTAAGACTCCTCAGAGTTGGCGTATCAAAAGACTGACTTGGTTTTATGGTTATGTTGACCAATGATAACTCTTAAATTTTCTATAATTCTAAGTACCTCATGAGGTAAGACTGAGTTACTCAATACAGCCCGCTGAGACCCTCAGTAGAAAGGTATGCTCGAGGGCAGTCAGACAGAGCTCTACTTGTTAGTGCAGAAAGCAACACCTGTCCTCTGTTAATTCTGCTTACCTTGTGGGGCAAGCAGAATAATGGCCCCCCCAAGACGCCCATGTCTTAATCTCTAGAACCTGTGAACATGCTGCATCACGTGGATTTAAGGTTGCTAAGCAAATGGCCTCAAAACAGGGCGAGTATCCTGGATTTCCCAGGTGACCCAAATAGCCACAAAAGCCCTTAGAAGCAGAAGTGGGAAGCAGGAGAGTCAGTGTCACAGTGATGTGATGTTTGAGAAAAAGGTTCGCCCACTCACTGCTGGTCTTGAGGACAGAAGGGGCCGAGGAAGCTGGGCTGCTCTAGAAGCCGGCAAAGGTAAGAAGACAGACTGTCCCCCTGAGCCTCCAGCAAGGACACAGCCCTGCTGACACCTTGATCTTAGTTCAGTGAGACCCATTTCGGACTTCTCACCTCCAGAAAGGTAACATAAATTTATTTTAAGCCCCTAAATTTGTGGTAATCTCTTAGAGCAACCACAGAAAACTAACACACATCTTGTTTGCTTCCCAGCCCCAGACTTCAGACAACCTGTCAGTTTCTAATTCCACCAACTGCCCTCTTCTCATTTGACCACCTTCTTAACTTTCTTTTTCTTTTCACTCTTAATGAGACATAACTGACATACAGCACTGTATAAGCTTAAGGTATACAGCATTATGATCTCTTTTTCTGTCAGTCTGTTTTTGAAGCACAAGTGACCTACAACACCATGTTAGTTCCTATTCTGAACTAAGCTAACAACAATAAAAAAAACAACAATAATAATTTTTAAAACTCTCATCTCTACAGATACTCTCAGATGTAAAACTTTCAAAACTGCATAAAACCCTTCTAGGTTTAGCCACAGAGCTTAGCCCAACTCAAAGTCTCAAAATTCATAAAGTGATGTAAATGTGCTTATTTGCAAACACAACTTGAGCCTTCACTCAAAGCCTTTTTCCTACTGCTTTTATATATAGTCTAACAAGTTTCCATCACAGCAAATCATAAGCAACAAACTTTGAGAAGATGCTTGAAGCAACCCGCTGGGCTATTTCTACCCTCCACCAGTCCTCAGAGCTAGCACGTAATTAACCCCGTTCACCAGGGCAAAAGAGATTTTGGTCCAAAGTCAAGGTAGGAGTACGAGTATTACTTGCCTATAGCAACCATTCTGCTCAAATGATTTTTACACCAGAACAATTTCAAAAAAATAAGTAGACCTAATGCAGATAAAATCGTACCATTCCTCTGGCTCTATCTACCAATTTGAAAAAAATACAGTTGAAAAAAGAAAAATACTTCAAATAACACTTCAAAGATGCAATCTAAACAATGGGAAATCTAAATGTAAAATAGATAGCTAGCGGGAAGCAGCCACATAGCACAGGGAGAGCAGCTCGGTGCTCTGTGACCACCTAGAGGGGTGGGATAGGGAGGGTGGGAGGGAGACGCAAGAGGGAGGGGATATGGGGACATGTGTATGCATATGGCTGATTCACTTTGTTGCACAACAGAAACTAAAAGAAACAGTATTGTGAAGCAATTATCCTCCAATAAAGATGTATTCAAAGATAAATAAAAATAAAAGAGATTCAATAACTGCTTCCAAACAGCCTTTCCTCCATTCATGCCTGACTGAAGAGTAAGTGGGAGGAAGGCAGAACGATGGAACTAATCGTGTATTGTTCCCGCCAGATGGTATGGCAGCTTTGGGACACTCATGCTCCAGCTATAAGACCGTGCGTGTGTTCACCCGTGCAGACAGGCATGTGTGTGCTTACTTGTGTTTAAAGGGAGGGGGTACTGAGACGCGTTCATCAACATATTCACAAAACGGGTAACCAGCAGCTATTGTGTGCCAGGCAACGTGCAGGGCACTGAGTATACAGAGACGAACAAGGTATGCTCCCTGCATTCAGAAAGCTCACTCTCTAAGTAAGGGCACATAGAAAGAAAGAACAGCTGAGAGCCTAGAATTAAGTGGTGCAAAGATAATAGCCATATATGGAGATAACCCAGTCCACATCTACTGAAGGGTTATCTTCAGCTATACGTGCAAAGGGGTATCAATCCCAATTCAAGATGTTAATTTGGTCCATTACTTTACTGACTCACAGGACTCAATGTGGACCAGGGCTCAGCTACAAGTGATTTAGGAAAACAAAAGCAAGTTGGCAGTGATGCCTGGCCTAGTAGATAAACCTTCTTCATCATGATCACAGTGTTAGAACGGGCTTCCTGGGCAACTCTAGCCAAAGTGAAGTGACACCATGTAACTAAACTGAAAACAGTCGATGGAAATGAGAGACGTCCGAGGCCCACCATCATATATGCAATAAATGTCTCCTGAGTGAGTGAATCTAAAGCTCCGGCTTCGTCCTGAAGTAGCACAGAGAGAGACATGCTACAGCCCCCTTCCCCTTGCCCGCCCTCACCCTTGCTAGGTTGCAGCAGTAAGATATGAGGAGATGAGGCAGGGAGAAGAACAGGGTCCTGGCAACAGGGGTGGGGAGTCACAGTGATAAAGAGGGCAGCAGAGAACGCTAAGGCGAGAAGCTCGTAAAGGAAAACATCAGGGAGAAAATTTCAAAATGTTCCTGAAGGACACAGAGTTATGCATAAAGAGACACACCATGTTCTTCGACGAACTCTCAATACCTTAAAGATGCCAATTCTTCTTAATCTATACATTGAAAGAAATTTCAAATAAAATCCCAACAGAATTTCTTATGGAACTGAACAAACTGATGTAATGGAACCAGACAATATAAAATTCACATGTGAGAGTAGAGTTCTTAAAAAGAGCCAACGCCATTCACACTGATAACCTTTCCCTTGATGGCTTGTGCTTTGTGCATCCTGACCTGTCAAAAACTTTCCTACCCTAGTGTCATTAGGATGTTCTCCTTCAAATCTGACCATATTAAAATCTAAAATTCCTCTCCATAAAGTGCAAAGACAAGGCACACACCAGGAAAAGTTATTTATACGACATAAAACTAACAGAGTATATGTTTTAGCAGACAGAATCCATAAAGATCTCCCACAACCAGCCCAAAAGAAAAAAGGACAAAGGATAAGCAAGTCACAGGAAGAGAAATACAAAAGCCAGTAATGCAGATCAAAGCAACAAAGATTTATACCAGCCACCCTCTACGCTTAGAGACACAGTAACTCTCATAAAACTATTGGCAAGGCTGTAGTAATCATTTTGGAGAATGATATGAGACAATATCTAAAAAATGCACCCCTTCCCAAAAAATACCCCAAATTGAGTTCTAAAACAACTCTAGGAAATTCTTGCACAGGTATATTTATCTCTTGGTAAAAGAATACCTCATGTAGCACTATTTATAATGAAGAAAAACTGGAAATATTTTAAATGTTTAAAAGGGATAAATAAATTCAGTAAACTGTTCAGGGAAACATAGAGTGTAAAAAGAACAAATATAAAAATACATATTGGAAGGTCGCAAACTAAAACCATGAGAGCAGGCTGCCTCTAGAAAGGGAAAGTGAGACAGAGGAATGGAAGAAGTTTTGTCTGTACTATTGTCTCTCTTTTATTTGATATCTGGGTATAACTATACACATACATACATACACACCTTAAGTAAAAAATATAATCTCAATATTTGTTAATGCTGGTTAGTAGGTACTTAGGTGTTCATTAAATCATTCCCTGTACTAGTCTCTCTGTTTCCAACTTAAAAAGAGGAAAATCAAGATACAGTATCCCAAATTATGTACCTAAATTTCTTCCAGTTAATGAAGTCCAAGAGAAAAAAATTCAGTAAATTGGCTGTAACGCTTAGTATCAACCCACAAGTCTAGTCAAATACTGAAAATGAAATTAGCATATCATTTGCTGTGTGACATTTTGAAGCTGTTTATATGTTAATAGTTACATCTTAAGCATTCTGTGATTTACTACTGAAAGAATGACTAGATTTTTGCAAAAATTAAAACCGCAGGGCTTCCCTGGTGGCGCAGCGGTTGAGAATCCGCCTGCCGATGCAGGAGACACGGGTTCGTGCCCTGGTCCGGGAAGATCCCACATGCCGCGGAGCAACTAAGCCCGTGAGCCATGGCCACTAGGCCTGCGCGTCCGGAGCCTGTGCTCCGCAATGGGAGAGGCCACAACAGTGAGAGGCCCGCATACCGCAAAAAAAAAAAAAAAAAAAAATTAAAACCGCAGACAATACTGCAGAAAATAACTTATATCATTAATGTTATTTTCTGTTGCAGTAAGCTCCTCCACCCAGAAATATTTACATGCAGTGGTAAGCAAAACCTCCTTAAATATACAGTATTTGGCTCTTATGTACTTACTTCAGGCATCACATTTTGAAGCAAGTGATTATTTTTAAATTATTCTATAAAGACATAAAGCAATATGGAATTTCTATAGTACATATTAAATTCTGAAGACTAAAGCCCTCGATGTGTAGGAGTTTAAACTACTCGTTAACAAAAACATGAGAGTAGGAGAAAGAACTTTCCCAATAATCTTCAACCTCAAAATCTTGTGGACAATAGGAAAATCAGAGGTCTAGGAATCAGGTGTATCAGGTTCAAATACGAAAATAGCCTCAAGGACCAACTAACTGCGTGGAGGAAGAAGCCAAGGAAGGCTTCACCAGGTAACGCCGGAGAAAGGTTTATCCTTTAAACAACTTCCCAAACAGATAAAGGGATCAGGCGAAGAGCCCGCTCAGCCAGGAGAACTCGATGCACAAGAGCGCGGAGACGCGTCTGTAAATGGCGTGCTGGGAGGATGGTGAGAAACGCAGTGAGTGCCCCCAGCCTGCGAAAGGTTAGCAGGGGTAGCAGGGCAGAAAGTTCGAAGGGTCCTTAACAACACAGACTGGTTTATCTTGCTCGCTTCCCGAGCACATTATCACCTGCTACCTTCAAAACGGTAACAGTTACTTAAATCGTGCCTCCATCACTAAACGTTAAGCCACTCGGACACAGAGACCGTGTCTGTATCCTTCAAAGCACTCACCACAGCTGTTTCATTCAGGAAACATCTATCTGCACACTATGTGCCCAGAACTGCAGGGGCACGAAGATGAATCCGACCCGGAGCCCCCGCTGTCCTTGGCTTAACCTCTCCAGGCTTCAGTCCCCCCACCTGAGAAATGAAGGGCCTGAGCCAAATGATGGATCAAACTCTCCTCCAGCTGACACTCTACGAGTCTAAACTTCAAAGCAGGAATTTTTGTATCAGACAAGAAAAATAAACTGTAAGTGATGGAGCCGAAAACCACAAGGAGCGAATTAAACGCGCAGGAGGAAAGGCAGAGGCCAGGGCAGGGCGCGCGGCAGCGACGAGAGCGTGGTCAGGCCCATCCGAGGAAAGAAAGGGAGGGACGGAATGTGTGCCCCAAGCATCACACCAGACGGGATCCGGAAGCCCTGGGAGAGCTAAAGGTGAGCCTACAAATTGATTACAAGAAGAGTTATAACTAGGTTATCAAGAAGGGTCTTCAGTCTAGTAATTGGTGAAAAGAACCTGCCATCTAGTGGCTTAAAACTCCTTAAAGCCAAGGATATGAATTTGAAATAACAGAGCAAGAAACTCTTGTATGTTCCCTGTCCAATGACCAATGGGCTTGTGGCATACAACAAGCAAGGAAGGGGGAAGAAGGAGGGAGGGAGGGAGGGAGGCAGGGAGGGAGGGAGGGAAGGAGGGAGGGAGGGAGAAAACTTTACATGCCCCCAAATTAAAAGTACTTAAGACCATGCCTGGCAAAGTAAGGGCTCAAAAACCGTTACCTACTACCTTCACAGCTAGAAGCCGTCCTTCTCTTGGGATCATGGAAATGTCCCCAATTTTAATTCATTCTAATTTGATCTTAAATATTCTTTGCTGCAAAAATCTTACTAGTTCAATATTAAAAATCCTGTTCATCTTGGATTTCTTGAATGTGTCTGCCCTGTTGCCATCCCTCAATCCACAGCTGAGGACAATGATCATATCATCTAAAACTTTAATTCCCTCCCCATCATTACGACGGCTTTAGGCAACTTCCCTGCAAAAGCACGATGTAATACGTCCAGCATCCCTCTGTCTGATCCGTTCCATGTCTACTTTGAATCCTGATTTCAGAACAGTCCAGGTTCTGAAACCAAATTCTCACCTTCTACTTCAATACCAATAGTTTAATTTTTTAAGTCTTTCTCAAACTTGTTCTCTCAGGGAAATAAGTCTTGTCTTTGAACCCTACCTCCCCGCACTGAATCCTGCTAACTGCTGCCTGCCAGCTGTCCCCGACAATGAATTTCCATAATGCCTGTTACCAAACTCCCTGCCACAATTTTGCTCTGTTAAATGCTACCTAGTAGCCTATACTAGATGTCCTTGGTACTTGAGCAGCTTGCTAAAACCACCACCTACTGTCTGTGCCCAATGCAGTGCAGCAAAACGTGGTCCAAAAAGAATGACGACTTGAGGTTACAGAGCTAATAAGTAGCTCAGATTTCCTGTCTCCTAATCCAGTACACATTCTATCATATCACAAATATTTTTTTTAATTTTCTAATTATTTATAAAACAAAATTAATAGCATATATGTGGAATTTGAAAAAATTGGTATAGACAATCTTATTTACAAAGCAGAAATAGAGACACAGACATAGAGAACAAAGAGATGGACGCCAAGGGGGAAGGCGGGGGTGGGATGAACTGGAAGATTGAGATGGACACACATACACTATTGATACTGGGTATAAAACAGATAACTAATGAGAACCTAGGTGACCTAAATGGGAAGGAAATCCGAAAAAGGGGATATTTGTATACGTATAGCTGATTCACTTTGCTGTACAGTAGAAACTAACACATTGTAAAGCAACTATCGCCAATAAAAATTTTTTAAAAACATAATTAAGCATCATTCCTTAATTCCTATAAAATAACCTAAGATAACTCAATAGTCTTCTTTCAGCTCTCTACTCCAAAGAGAGATCCACAACATCTAGCATCACTCCAAGTATAAGAAGAAATTCAATCTGGCCCAAGTTACTTCTTAAAATTGCATTTCCATAAATTTTGCAGAGGGATTATGGAGTAGTCCTTAAAATCAGGGGGGTAAAACATATAACCCAAGTACAAAATATCTTGCTTAAGATTAATGAAATTCACTGACATATAAAGTTATCAGGTTAAACTACAACCAAAACACTCGGGGCGGTGGGGGGTGGGGGGGACAGACGGAGAGAGAGCGAGAGGGAGGGAGGGAGGTTGTTTGATTTAACAGCTGAAGAGATTAAAAACTTTATTAAGGTCTACAAAGGCCCATTTAAATGTAACTGTAACATAATGCGAACTAGCCACTCCTAACAAAGAATCTCCAGAGAGAGGACTGACTGATGGGTTAAAGCTGATTGCCAAATAATTTAATTTCTTTCCGGGGTAGGCAAAAAAAAAGTCAAACTAATAAAGAAGACTGTCCTCTTAAAAGACAGCCAGGTGGAGGCTGTTAAGGACCAAGATATTTCTGAGTCACACATGTCTACCTATCTGTAACATATCCTGGATAAAAGCAGATCACAGGATATGGCCAAGACTCTCCACTTCCCTGCCTCCCCAGAAACAAATGCCTGTGGGAAAAAAAAAGAAAAGAAAAATCAGTCTGTGAAGCTCAGCAAGTCCCTCAATTCACACCTAAGGACTTTCACATCCGCCAAGACAATGCAGCTTTCTGTGCAGACAGCAGCACCTCTTCATTTCTCTTCAAAAACCCAACCTGAACTCAGAGCAAGAAGAATTTTCTCACAGTGGAGGAATGAGAATTCTAAAGGCAACATGAAAAGCTCCTTAATGTAAGTTAACATACTCGATTACTGACGTTCATACTTCCCAGCTACAAGGTGCACATTAATCTCTCAAATGTCAACAGCCCCTGCATTACCAAAGGCTGAACACACTCTCTCACTGCAGTGGAAGATAATTAACAAGGATTAGGACTACAGTACTCATTCCTTTCCTAGAAGCAGTCCTTCATGAAATTATTAATCTTATCTAGTGAGGGCTTATGAAAAACGTCCTAATGCAATTTATACCCAACTGCTCCTCCGGCCGTCAACAGAGTGTATCATTTACACATCACTGCCCTGATTCTCACAGAATATATATGACCTCAGGAACCAGAGAGAAAGATGGGCAATTTTATGGCAATGTAACGGCTATAAAGGCCCACTGATTAGCTTCCAAAAGCCTCTCACAGGTCTAGATGGATCTTACACCTTATAAGAGGAGAACAAAATTTACCTATGCCCTTGGGTAAACCTTTAATTAGGGCACTCTCAACACCATCTCCTCCACAAGATATAATTTAAACATTTGTGGGACCGATGGGCATTCCCCTAGACAGGGGTGATGCATGAAGAAGAGATCGTGGCCCCCTATGCATACTCTACTGCACCCCATCCCATTCTACGCCCAAGACTGTTTTCCTTCCATTTTGTGCCAGTGAAGTCATCATCACGCCTCCTGAGAGCTTATTCGCATGAAAAACATTTTTGATCCCCCCACTAAGTACTAGTTATTTATTTGGAATACCTCCTTTATCCCATGAGTGTAAAGGACTCATACTTAAAATGCTGAGGGACTTCCCTGGTGGCGCAGTGCTTAAGAATCTTCCTGCCAATGCAGGGGACACGGGTTCGAGCCCTGGTCCGAGAAGATCCCACATGCCTGCCGTGCAGCAACTAAGCCTGGGCACCACAACTACTGAGCCTGCGCTCTAGAGCCCGCGAGCCACGACTGCTGAGCCCACGTGCCACAACTACTGAAGCCCATGCACCTAGAGCCCATGCTCTGCAACAAGAGAAGCCACCACAATGAGAAGCCTGCACACCGCAATGAGTAGCCCCTGCTCGCTGAAACTAGAGGAAGCCCAGCACAGCAACGAAGATCCAACACAGCCTAAAATAAATAAATTTTTTAAAAAATAAAGTGCTGAGTGTTGGTTAGGGGAAATCAGAAACCCCCATGAGATGACGAAATCAGGACGTGTAAAGCATAGCCCTTTAGCACTTCAACATGCCATTACTTAAAGCTATTCCTCAGTCTCTGCCTAAAATTAACAGCTTTCTAAAGACATCTCCTCTTGCATCTTCTGAGCCTTCCCAAGAATAGTAGCAATCCCTATCAGTGCATGCGTAGGAGAATGTAATTACCAAACCACTCTTTAGCCAGTTCACTCCTACCTAATCGCAATCTACTAATAGGCAAGCTGACACTTAGTTTATCATTCCTCGCAAACGTCTCAAGTTCTTTCTGCAGAGTTTATTATTCCTTGTAAATGTCTCAAGTTCTTTCTGTGGAATCTGTATCTGGCTTAACACAGTTGACTAAAAGGATAAAAATTAATCACTCAAATGCTTAGATTCATCCTTTGTACAACTATGACATACATTATTAATTAATCATGATTCTTCCCCCCAGACCGTATGAAACACGGGTAATCTTTCTTAACATAAACCTTAACATAAAGATAAAAGTGTTCAGTTGGTGGAAATGTAAATTGGTGCAACCACTACAGAAAACAATATGGAAGTTCCTCAAAAATCTAAAAATAGAGTTGCCACATGATCGAGCAATCCCACTCCTGCACATATACCCAGACAAAACTATAATTCGAAAAGATACATGCACCCCTATGTTCATAGCAGCACTATTTACAATAGCCAAGATATGGAAACAACCTAAATGTCCATCGACAGATGAATGGATAAAGGTGTGTATACATATACAATGGAATATTGCTCAGCCATCAAAAAGAATGAAATAATGCCATGTGCAGCAACATGGATGGACCTAGATATCATCATATTAAGTGAAGTAAGTCAGAAAGACAAATACCATATGCTATCACTTATATGTGGACTCTAAAATATGATACAAATCAACATATCTATGAAACAAAAACAGACTCACAGACATAGAGAACAGACTTATGGTTGCCATTGGGGAGGGGAAGTAAGGGAGGGAAGGAATGGAAGTTTGGGATTAGCAGAGGCAAACCATTATGTATGGGATGGATAAACAACAAGGCCCTACTGTGTATCATAGGGAACTATATTCAATATCTTGTGAGAAACCATAATGGAAAAGAATATGAAAAACAATATATATATGTATGTATATGTATAACTGAATCACTCCTGTACAGAAGAAATTAACACAACATTGTAAATCAATTATACTTCAATAAAAAAATGTTTTAAAAGCAATGTACACCAAAAAGAGTGAATTTTACTGTATATAAATTTAAAGTAATTTTTTAATTAAAAAAAAGTTAAAAGTGTTCAAATGAAAGTCTGCTTAAAGGATCTTTTTTTATGCATTCCTTTATTTTTTACAGTTCTACTGAGGTGTGATTTACATTCCATGAAACTCACAGGCATGAGAGATCTTTAGGGATAATGGAAATATTCTAAAACTGACTGGAGTAGTGTTTGCACAACTCTATACGTTTACTAAAAATCATTGAATTATACACTTAAAATTAGTATCAAAGAGTCATCAAGGATTCTGAGAATGGGTGGCTTCTCAAAAGGGCCCAAGAAAGAAGACATGTTTTCTAGCTTTTGTCTTTGTTGATATGTAACTCAGGATCTAGAAAAAGTTAACCTTCAAACACTATCTTTGTGTAGTTATCAAGTTATCTATTGGAGATTCAAAGTTGAATAAGTCAGATATGGCTTGTAGAAATTTACAATAAAATTAGGATCAAAACCTCAAAAAAAAAAGCGGTTGAAAGCAGGATACAGTAGTCCCACTTATCCACAGTTTCGCCTCCGGCAATTTCAGTTACCCACAGTCAACTGCAGTCCAAAAATATTAAATGGAAAATGCCAGAAAGAGTTCATAAGTTTTAAACTGCACGCCATTCTGAGTAGGGTAATGAAATCCTGCCCCTTCCCGTGCCATCCTGCTCCATGCAGCCCAGGAGGTGAATCCTCCCTCTGGCCGGTGTACCCCACACTCTAGGCACTTAACAGCCATCCACGTTGTCAGACATGGACGGCCGAGGTACTGCAGTTCTTGCATTCACGAAAGCCTTGTGTTTTTTTTGTTTTTTTTTTTTGCGGTATGCGGGCCTCTCACTGTTGTGGCCTCTCCCGTTGCGGAGCACAGGCTCCGGACACGCAGGCCCAGCGGCCATGGCTCACGGGCTTAGTTGCTCCGCATCATGTGGGATCTTCCCGGACCGGGGCACGAACCCATGTCTCCTGCATCGGCAGGCGGATTCTCAACCACTGCGCCACCAGGGAAGCCCACGAAAGCCTTGTTTTACTTCATGACAGCCCCACAGCACAAGAACAGTGATGCTGGCAACTCAAATATTCTCTTACTGAGCCTAATTTATAAATTAAACTCTATGACAGGTATGTATGTATAAGAAAAATACATAGTATATGAAGGTTCAGTACTACCTGTGATTTCAGGCATCCACCGGGGGTCTTGGAACATATGCCCCGTGGATAAGGGGAGACTACTATACACAGAGAAAGTATTGTATTTGAACTTATGTTACGTGGGTGCCCTTATTTACAAATGTATGACTCCCAAAATAGACTGTACACTCCCAGAGGGCAGGCACCACATCTGAATCTCCACCACCAAGCACAGTACCCACCTGTACTGAAAGTTTAAACGTCATCCCCTCTAAGAATGCAGAGGTACGAGATTCCTCTTAGCTGGAATCAGGGTACAATGTAAGCCAAAACTAACACAACAAAGAGGACACTGAAAACAGAAAACAGAAGGCAAGGAAGGGTTGGGGTAGGTGTAGGAGGGAGGGCAAAACTGGAATATGAAATAGTCTGGAGAGGATAAAATGCATTCATTAGGCTGTAAGTTAGAATACGTAAAAAGAAAACAGTCAAAATCAGCAAATCCATAGAGCTTATCCCAAAGCCTCTCAATTAATTTTTGTTTCGTATTACCCAATTTACCACCCCAATTTCTCTTCTTCAATAATGCTCACAGCATCAAGCAAAACAGTGAATTTCATAAAGCCTTGAGTTTGTATATTACCAATTTATCCTAACACCACTCTGGCTGATATATTTCACATTTACAAAATCCTTGTGGATGGTAAATATCACACGATCACATTACTAGAATAACCAAAAATAAATAAAAATGTGATGGGCTTCCCTGGTGGCACCCTGATTCAGAGTCCGCCTGCCGATGCAGGGGACACGGGTTCGTGCCCCGGTCGGGGAAGATCCCACATGCCGTGGAAGCGGCTGGGCCCGTGAGCCATGGCCGCTGAGCCTGCGCGTCCGGAGCCTGTGCTCCGCAATGGGAGAGGCCACAACAGTGAGAGGCCCGCGTAAAAAAAAAAAAAAAAAAAAAAAAAAGACCAGAAAAATGTGTGGCAGAAAAATACAAAATATAAGAGAAGAAAAAGGGAAGAGAAAAATCAAAAAAAGAAACATAATAATTTTTCTTCTCCACTCAAGAAATTAGTCACTTATCCAAGGAGCCCACAGATGGAGAGGTACCAATTGACAGAGCTCTTATACTAGATGTTATTGCTTAAATGTACACTGCATGTATTTGCTGCCTTCAATTATCTGAAATTTTAATTGGAAATGTAAGATTCATTAATCAAAATTTAACAACTAATAAAGTACGATATATATGTATACATAGTAATTCTATGTACGAAAATGAACAGGCCCTAGTTGCCTGTGGCCTGAACTATGGCCTGAACTTCATCACCTATGAGTCACCCAGCCACTAGTATCTCCAAACTAAATCAACATTCCTCAAAGCATAGTTGTTATGTTTCCTCATCTCAAAAATCTGAGCTCCCTAAAGAACAGAAAAGCCAATTAATGCTCCCAATTACCTGACCTCAGCCTGCCTTTCACACACCCATTCTCCCACCACAACTATCACCTCTCCTCCCCTCCCACACATATCCTACAGTGTCAGCCAAGCTGCACCACTTGAAATTTTCCAAAAATAAACTGTGGCTTCCCGTCTCTTGTCACTGTTCACAATGTCACTTTGTCCGGAATACCCATCATGTCCAGATCATATCCATTCTGCAAAGTAAGTCCTAATGCCACCTGCCATACTCCCCTGATCCTTCAAGGAAATAATATCTCCTTTATCTGGATCCCCACATCACTATATGTGCACTCTTTTAAGGCCCTTACTTCTTTCCAGTTTGCAACCCTGTTATATATATGTATGTATGTGTACATATATACACACACATATATTTAAATAAAGAAATATATATATTTGACATTACAAATATATATACATATATGTGTGTGTGTGTATATATATATATATATATATATATTAGATACACAGTTGACCCCTGAAAAGCACAGGGGTTAGGGGCACCAATCCCCACCCCTAGCAGTCAAAAATCTGTGTATAACTTTACAGTCAGGCCTCCCTATCCACGCATGCATGTAATACGCAACCAACCGTAGATCATGTTTTCCTATAGTATGTATTTAGTGAAAAAATTCCATGTGTAAGTGGACCTGCACAGCTCAAACTCATGTCATTCAAGGGTCAACCACATATGCATATACATATATGTGTATATTATTTCTCATTCAAGCATATGAGACCTTGAAGTCAGGACTGTTCTCCATCTTTACATCTTCCACAAACCTAACATTGTGTTGCACACAGCAAGCCACAATAAATAAGACGGTAATGGAAAGGCCAAACAATAGAATAGACTTTCTACCTCATCAATCTTTACTAATAAAGGCAGACAATTCCTCTAACGGAACACATGTACTTTTTAAGGGACAATAGATTAATTTTTTTAATGTATATAAGTGCTGAGAAAGATATTAATAACTGCACTAAAACAATAAAAATAAGTTGAACTAAACCAAGAAAAGGACTTAAAAGAGCAAAGAGCAAACCTCGCTTGAGGTTTATATAATAAAACATGGTATCAAAGAAGATGTAAACATAAAGAAATAGGTCACCCTCAACAAAAATCAAACCAGCAATTGGAGTGTCATGGGTGCAATACATGATGACACTGTGAGTATGCACTGTCTAGCCTTGGCAAAATTGACAACAGAGAACTAAGCATGTCAAAGCAAAACACATTCTATTCCCTTTCTAGCAGCAGAATTTAGTGACGACACATTAGTGAAGCCATGCAAGGAAAATACAAGATCTGAAACATAAAAACAAACATTAAAAGGCCACACTTTATATAAGAAGTTGACAAGAATAAAAAACAACGGACTTCCCTGGTGGTGCAGTGGTTAAGAATCCACCTGCCATTGCAGGGGACTCGGGTTCCAGCCCCGTTCCGGGAAGATCCCACACGCCGCAGGGCAACTAAGCCCAGGTGCCACAACTACTGAGTCTGCACTCTAGAGCCCACGAGCCACAACTACTGAGCCTGTGTGCCACAACTACGGAAGCCCACGTGCCTAGAGCCCATGCTCCGCAACAAGAGAAGCCACCGCAATGAGAAGCCCGTGCACCGCAATCAAGAGATCAAGAGTAGCCGCCACTCGCCAAAACTAGAGAAAGCCCGCGTGCAGCAACGAAGACTTAACGTGGCCCAAAATAAATAAATAAATTTATTTTTTTTTTAAATACAATTTTCTTTTTCTTATAACGTTTATTTTATCATCAAAAGAAACGTGATTTTATAAATTTATAAAATTTTATAATTTCTTCACATTTTATAAAATGTGAAGAACTCTACTCTGAATGTGATCACTCAGCTTCATCTAAAGTAAAACACAGGTCTATTAGCATTGCAGATTTATTGTATTTAGAAAATTATTTCCTAATTTTTAAATTTTTTAATTGGCTAGACTTTTGAAACTAATCTTCAAATTTCTTAAGGATATACCAACAGACTCTTCAAGACAGGATCTACACAAATCAAAAGGTAAAAATTAATGGTATTATATTTGTTCAATCCTATCATTTCCTGAATATCCACTATGTATTTAATCCTCAAAACAACTAGTGGCTCACTGAATACTCATTTCAGTTCCTTTTTCTCCCTTCCTAAGAGAGATTCTTAAAATAACTACATAGAACTTGTAGAAATAAGAAATATAAAAAATGAAACTAAAAGTACAATGACTAGTTTTGAAAAGAGATGAGGCACAGAATTAGTAAATAGAAAATATATCAGAAAATATTAACCAGAACACATGATTTTTTCTAAACAAGATCATATGTATCAATTTATCATATTTATAATAGATATCAAAAGTGCTTCAAACTACTTTCTTCCTTAAGTAAATAGCTATACAGAAAAAATTAAAATAATCTTTTACTTCTCTTTTTCAACAACAACAAAGGGGAAAAAAAAGAATGAGAAAATTAAAGGTGAGTCCAGGATACTCAATATCTAGATAACAGACATTCTGGAGAGAAGTGAGGAAACAGAGGGGAAGAAATAATCAAAGAAATAATTCAGGGCTTCCCTGGTGGCGCAGTGGTTGAGAGTCCGCCTGCCGATGCAGGGGACACAAGTTGGTGCCCCGGTCTGGGAGGATCCCACATGCCGCGGAGTGGCTGGGCCCATGGGCCATGGCCGCTGAGCCTGCGCGTCCGGAGCCTGTGCTCCGCAACAGGAGAGGCCACAACAGTGAGAGGCCCGCATACCACAAATAAAAAAAAAATAAAAAAAAAAAAAAGAAATAATTCGGTGAATTTTCCCAAAGGTGAATAACCAGATTGAATGGCCAATACAATGGATATTTGGGGGGAAAAAAAAAAAAACAACAACAACCTACTCCAAGACAGTCAAATTTCAGAACACTGGGGGAAAATATAAAATAAAATTTCAGCTTTCAGACAGAAGGGGGACCAAAAAAATAGACCAAAAAAAAGGGGGATTTTACACTAGAGTAACATTAGAATTCTCAAGAGCATCTTTAGACATACAAGCACTCAAAAAATATACTCCCCATGAATTATTTCTTAGGAGGTTACAGAAGGTTGTGATTCACCAACACAGCCAAAGGAATCAACTAAAATAAGCTAAGCACTATTTACAATAGCCAGGACATGGAAGCACCTAAATGTCCATCGACAGAGGAATGTTTAAAAAAGATATGGTACAAATATACAATGGAATATTACCCAGCCATAAAAAAGAATGAAATAATGTCATTTGCAGCAACATGGATGGATCTAGAGATTGTCATACTATGAAGTTAAATCAGAGCGAGAAAAACAAATATCATATGATATCATTTATATGTAGAACCTAAAAAAATGGTACAAATGAACTTATTTACAAAACAGAAATAGAGTCACAGATGTAAAAAACAAACATGGTTACCAGGGAGAAAGGGGTGGGGAGGGATAAATTAGGAGACTGGGATTGACATATACACACACTACAATAAAATAGATAACTAATAAGGGCCTACTGTATAGCACAGGGAACTCTACTCAATACTCTGTAATGACCTATACGGGAAAAGAATCTAAAAAGGAGTGGATATATGTATATGCATAACTGATTCACTTTGCTGTACAGTAGAATCTAACACAACATTTTAAATAAACTATACTCCAATAAAAACTTTTTTAATAAAATAAGCTAAAAGTGGTTACCTTTGGAAAGCGAGACATTGGGTGGAGGAGTCAGTTTTTCAAACTATTTAATACTTGGAACTATGTACAGATATAATTCATAAAATAAAAGGTAAATTATAAGGAAAATAAACTCACATGTTGGGAGAAGATAAGCATCATGCATATAATCAACCCAGAATTAATATCCAGATTATAGAAGAATGTCAAGATCAAACACCCAATAAAAAAATAAGAAATGATATAAAAAAGCATTCTACAGATAAGAAATATGAATGGCCAATCACATGAAAAGTTTCTCAATCTCATCAGTTATCAGGGAAGCTCAAATTAAAACTACAATGAGATACTCTTTTACACCTACTAGATCAGCAAATATTTAAAAGTCTGACATCATCAAGACTGCTAGTAAGAACGTGAAACAACAGAAACTTTCATACACTGCTGATGGGATTGTAAATTGGTAGAACCACTCTGGAAAACATTCGTTTAATGTAGTGAAGTTGAAGATGTATTTACCCAACAATTCAGCAATTCCACTCCTAGTTATATATCCTACATAAATTCTTGCACATGTGTGAGAGAAATGCACAATAATTTTTGGCACAGTACTTTTTTTTATAACCAAAAAGATACTGGAAACAAGCTAAATTTGGAGAAAGGATAAATATGTTGCAATTTATTCACAAAACGAAATATCCTAATAGTACTTAAAAAGGAACAAACTAGAGCAACATACATCAAAAAGCAAGTCACAAAGCAAGACTTGTGTGTCTCCTGTATGATTCCAGTTATATACTCATAACTAAATATGAATAAGTGGTAAAACTACAAAGAAAGCAAGAGAATGATAAGCAAAACTCAGGACAGTGGCTATCTCTAGGGGGTCAGAGAGGACGGGATCAAGGAAATATAAACGGGACTTCAGTGTAGCTGTATGCGGGTGTGTGTGTATTCTTTTGTAGTATAAAAATTTCATAATAATAAAAATTCCAAACAAAACACAAGGACAGGGGCCTCCCTGGTGGCACAGTGATTAAGAATCCACCTGCCAATGCAGGGGACACAGGTTCAATCCCTGGTCCGGGAAGATCCCACATGCCGCAGAGCAACTAGGCCCGTGCGCCACAACTACTGAGCCCTCATGCCACAACTACTGAAGCCTGCACGCCTAGAGCCCATGCTCCACAATGAGAAGCCACCGCAATGAGAAGCCCGCGCACTGCAACGAAGAGTAACCCCCTCTCGCCACAACTAGAGAGGGCCCGCACACAGCAGCAAGACCCAATGCAGCCAAAAATAAATAAATTTAATTGACTAATTAATTAATTAAAAAACACAAGGACAAACCTATAATTGAACAGAATACAAAACTTTCATACATTTTCAATCAAAAAACTTAAGTACACTGAGGGTCAGAGGGTTTAAAGACTTACCAAGAGAATAAGTCTCAAAATTCAGAACTCAAGCTAGATTTGCCTGACTCAAAATTTGATATTCTTCCCTTTTAGAGAACCAAAAAGTTAGCTTGGCTAATTTATAAAGTATATGTAAATTTCATTCTCAAATAACAAAATGAAAGGGAGAAATCACTGGAAGTAGAAAATGTCAAAAGTTTTAGGTAACCCTCAATGTAGACGGCAAATACATACATGAAGAAGCGGCACATATGAGAAATGGAATATAGAGGCACAAATCATTTTATTGTGCTTCGCTTCATTGCACTTTACAGATATTACGTTTTTGGGGTTTTTTTTTGTTTCGTTTTGTTTACAAACTGAAGGTTTGTGGCAACCTTGTGTAGAGCAAGTCCAGCAGCACCACTTTTTCAACAGCAATTGCTTCTTGTCTCTGTGTCACATTTTGGTTAATTCTCTCAATATTTCAAACTTTTTCATTATTATTTTACTTGTTAATGGTGATCTGTGATCAGTGATCTCTGAGGTTACTATTGTAATTGTTTTTTGTTTTGTATTTTTTCATTGAGCTATATACATTTTTTTTAGACAGAATACTACTGCACACTTAACAGACTACAGTATAGCGTAAACATACTTTTATAGGCACTAGGAAATCAAAAAATTCGTGTGACTTGCTTTATTGCAATATCCCCTTTATTGCAAGGGTCTGGAATTGAATCCACAGTTGTGCCTGTAGTGGTAGGAATCGACTATGCAGCAATCAGTGCAGCCCTAACTTGCAAAGAAGGAAAGGAGAAGGGAAGAACATCTATTGAGGTCCTTCTATGCAAGGGCATTTCACATGCACTATTTTTTTTAACTCTCTCAACAATGCTATGTGTTATGCATTAACTGCATTTTACAGATAAGAAAAATAAGATTTAGAGAACTAAGAGAGAAGATATTCCTCAGTGGATATTCCCAGTGCCCAATCAGACTCAGGAGAAGCGCAGTCTGCCAAACAGATGAGCATGAATGTTCAGAAGACGATTGCAACAAGGGCTTCCCTGGTGGTGCAGTGGTTAACAATCCGCCTGCGAATGCAGGGCACGCGGGTTCGATCCCTGGTCCAGGAAGATCCCATATGCCGCAGAGCAACTGAGCCCGTGCACCACAACTACTGAGCCTGTGGCTCTAGAGCCTGCGATCCATAACTACTGAGCCCTCATGCCACAACTACTGAAGCCCGCGCGCCTAGAGCCCATGCTCCGCAGCAAGAGAAGCCACCACAATGAGAAGCCTGCACACCACAACGAAGAGTAGCCCCCACTCGCCGCAACTAGAGAAAAGCCCGTGCGCAGCAACAAAGACCCAGTGCAGCCAAAAATAATAAATTTTTTTTTAAAAAAAGAAGATGACGGCAACAATATTTCGGATGTTAGGATAGCTATACACAAGGGGAGGAAATAAAGAAACCAAAATAAAAATCAGAACGGACAACGTCTTCTCTCTGAAACTGTGCCAAGACTTCTACATCCACCTAATACTCCACCAAATATGAGAGCAAACAGTTGCTTACCTGTGCCCAGGATGGTAAATAGCTGTGTTGATTCCATGAGGATAATGACTGCTGAAGCTGAAACAGTGACTCTCTTGATAGCTCTGATTTGTTCCAACACTACATTCAAGAAGGTAAATAAGAAATAAATATCATTAAACCACAGTGAGATACCACTAAATACCCATTAAAATGTTTAAAATTAAAAAGATAGACACCACCAAATACTGCTGAGGATATAAAACTACCAGAACTCTGATAAATTATTAGTAGGAATATGAATGATATAACCACTTTGAAAAAGCTCTGGCAATTTCTTATAAAACCAAACTATCCACCCTATGACTCAGCAACTCCACTCAAAGATACTGACCCAACAGAAATGAAAGCATAGGGCTTCCCTGGTGGCGCAGTGGTTGAGAATCCGCCTGCCGATGCAGGGGTCACGGGTTCGTGCCCTGGTCCGGGAAGATCCCACATGCCGCGGAGCGACTAAGCCCGTGAGCCATGGCCGCTAGGCCTGCGCGTCCGGAGCCTGTGCTCCGCAACGGGAGAGGCCACAGCAGTGAGAGGCCCGCATACCACAAAAAAAAAAAAAAAAAAAAAAAAAAAAAAAAAAAAGAAATGAAAGCATATATCCATAAAGACTTGTACAGGGACTTCCCTGGTGGTCCAGTGGTTAAGACTCTGTGCTCCCAATGCAGGGGGCCCGGGGTTCGATCCCTGGTCAGGGAACTAGATCCCGCATGCCTCAAAGAAGATCCCACACACAGCAGTGAAGATCCCACGTGTTGCAACTAAGACCCGGCATAGCCAAATAAATAAATAAATATTTAAAAGAAAAAAAAAAAAAAAAAAAGACTTGTACAAGATTAGTCATAGCAGCCTTATTCGCGAAACCAGAAACTTAGAGGTCCATCGACAGAAGAATGGATAAGCAAACCATGAGCGTTATGGACTGAAGGTTTGTGACCCCCATAGATTGAATGTCTGTATGCCCCCAAATTCATATAAGACCCTAATGCCAATGTGATGGTACCTGGAGGAGGAGTCTTTGGGATCTATCAGGTAAGGCAAAAGGAAGGAACCCTCATGAATGGGATTAGTGTCCTTATAAGAAGAGGCTGGAGAGCTAACTAGCTCTCTTTCCACCATGTGAGGATTCAAGGAGAAGTCAGCCGTCTGCAACCCAGAAGAGGGCTCTCACCAGAACCTGACCATGCTGGCACCCTGCTCTCAGACTTCCAGCTTCCAGAACTGTCAGAAATAAATTTCTGTTGTTGATAAGTCACCCAGTTTATGGTATTCTGTTACAGCAACCCAAACTAAGACAAATGAGATATTCATGCAATGAAATACTAATCAGCCATAAAAAGAATAAATTACAGATACACGTAAAAATAAGCATGAATCTCAAGATAAGCTGAATGAAAGAAGACTTAGACGAAAGAGTACATACTCTATGAGTCCATTAATGGAAATCACTAGAACAGGCAAAACTAATCTATGATGGAAAAAAATTATAAACGGCAGCTGCTCTGAAGGTGGGTGTGGACAAAGATTTACTGGGAAGAGGCATGAGGGAACTTAATAGCATGAGGGTAATGTTTTGTATCTTGACAGGGGTATGACTTGCACAAGTGTATGCATTCGTCATAACTCACTGGCTGGTACACTTAAGATCTGTGCATTTCACTGTATGCAAATTTTATTTCAAATGAAAGAAAATCATAAGCAAATACTGAACTTGAATTAATGAACTTTAATTAATGATATGCATGCTAAAGTATTTATGTACTGACTCTGAAATATATTTAAAAATAGAACTGATTAATGGCCAGATAGCAAGATGGGTCAAAATAGACACAGCAAGAATAGTAAAATGCTAAATAGAATTTTAAGTGGAGGTATGTGAGAGTTCACTATAAAAGTCTTTCAACCTTCCTTTTATATTTGCAATTTTTCATAATAAAATGCTAAAAGGAAAAAAAAAAATCACCAAAATCTGACACTAAAGCAGAGAAATAAACATTATTTCAAACAGGGCATCCCAAATAAAGTGCATTTTTACCTTACAAGGTAGCTTCTAAGTTCTCCTCGGTAATTGATGACCAAGAGTTCTGCAGACCACTGTGCACTTGCTTTATACTCTAAAAATATCAACCCAGCAATGGCATAGCTCAGATCACCTGCTAAACTAGATGCCTGTGAAAGAGGAGGAAATTAAGTCACTAAAAAGATACTAGATAGAAGTTAACATATGTATAACTGAAGGATATTCAAGACACTAGCCTTGCCAGGCATCCGTTAAGTAAGATAGCCCAGAATTGATCATATGTGAAGAATCATGTAAGCCAAAGTGCCTAGAACTAGACACCCAACTCTAGACCAGCCCTCCCCCAACTACAGGCTGGAACCACAGCAGCCTCTTTCGGTGAGATGTTCCCCTAGTAGGTGAATTTCTGTTCAGACTATACTTCCACTGCAAAAAAAGAAGAAAAAAAAAAAAACTAATGCTATCATTCCGCCTCAGAGAATTCTACGATTCAGAATTCAGACATAAGCTCTCAAATGTTAATTTCCACTGCCAGTAGTAACCAATGTTAAAAAAAAAAAAGAAAGAAAGAAAAATGCCTCCAGTTACTTCCATTTGCCTAATCAGCAATTTAAAGGGAAGGACACTGAAAACACTCACTCAATGCCAGCCTTTTTCTACCGACTAAATACCAGGCTATATCTGCTGAGGGTCTGGAGGGCATGTGTACCTCAGCACACATAGCAAAGCGCAAAATGAAGCTTCCCACCCTGAATGGCTCCTCATTGTCGAGAGCCGCTCAATAAAGTGGTGCAGCCACACACAGCTGCTGAGCACTTGATGCATGGCTGGTCCAAACTGAGATACGCTATAAATACAGAAATACACGCCAAATTTCAAAGACTTGTTACCAAAGAAAGAAAGTGAAATATTTCATTAATCATTTTTACACTGTCATTTCAACATGTAATCATTTTAGATATGCTGTAATAAATAAAATATATCAAACAAATTTCACCTGCTGAACTTAATGTTACTAAAAAATTTTAAATTACACCCATGATCACATGTATAGCTCACATTACATTTCTGTTAGACAATTTGCTAGTCTAGAAAATAGTAGCTCAGCCTACTTAGTTTGCTTCCCCAGAACTTCTATACCAGGAGCCCAATGTACTTTTTCAAGTTTTCCCACTCATTTCTGAACAAAAATCATTCTCTATATCCTTGGTTCTCACTCCTAGCTTCTCATTACAATCAGCTGAAAGCCTTGAAACATTATTTAAGTCCAGGGCTCACTCAGATCAATTAAGTCAGACTCTCTGTGGGGGGAGCCTCGGCAATCCAGCAATTTGTTTAGTTTTCCTTTTTCTTTTCTTTATAAAGCTTTGCAGGTGATTCTAAGATGCAGCCAGAGTTAGAACCACTGTTCTACCTGCCCCTGTATTTTGTTCACTTGAGGAAGGAATCGGATACAAAGTAAAGAGCACCGAATTCCTGAAAGAGACCCTAATTAACTGGATTACCATGGGAAAAGTCATTTTACTTCCTCACAATTTATGCTCTCTAAACTGTAAAATGAGGATAATAAGTACCCAATCTACTCAAAGGGTGTTGTGAATATGAAACAGGAATGTATATCAAAGTCATTAATAAAGTATAAAGCACTACACAAATATAAGTTATTACCACCATTAATTTTTTTCTCCACCCTCCATTTCAGTTTCTATCACTTTAGGGTAACAAATTCTAACTCCTCCCAGGCTGGTTCTGTTGCAAAGGCCCACTGACTTCTTTCCTTCACTGGAACTTTACAACAGCTTTCTGTACCTCTGTTTAGTATTTACTTACTACCATCTTATAATAATGGTAGATTATGTCTGGATAGTGCATTACAAAATGCAAAGAATATTTAGCGTACAGATCTCTTAACTAGATCCTAAGCATCTAAAGTGCACAGCTTATTATTCTGATTTACATTTATAGTTCCTCTCATCACATTCATTCATTCAAGTACCTACACATGAAAGGCAGTCAAAAAAAAAATATGTTTTCAGTTTAAGGCATGTACGTACCGGAATTATAACGAAGAGTTCACTTCCCATGAGATCAAACACCCTCACAGTTCCCGTGCTTTCAGCATAGGCCAGCAGGGTGCAATCGTAACTCCATGCCACACGTCTCCACTGGGGTTTTGGGTCTTTGGGAACTAGAATGAAAAGAAAAGAAGTGCTTTTAACATTATCAAGATAGTTAATACCTATAGTTCCTGCAGCTAAAGAGAGTATTCAAGTATGACATCATTTCCTAAGGGTCTCTAAAACTCCTGTTCAGTAGAAATGAACAGCTCCCAGAAAGCCACTTGAAGTAAGAGTGGGAAATGTAAACCGTGACAAGCCTTGCCCCACTTACTGAAGAAGCAAAGTCTACTGACACCAGTGGTCTGCTGAATGCTGAGCAAGCCCTCATCTGGTAAAGGTTCAGGAATGATATACCTCAAAATACTAATGAAATGACGAGAGATCAAAAGCATAAAGATTAAGCAGAAAACTATTCCAATCCAGTGAGTTAAGTTCCTCCAAAAGCAAAAAAAAAACCCTCAAAATTTCAACTGAGATCTTTTAGATATGTATTTCAAATATAGATGGTAAAGAAGAACGAAGTGGGATTATACTGACACAGAATTCGAAAGAGAAAAGAATACATATGTATATTAGGCAACTGAATCGGGAACTGTTCTCAATCGATTACAAAATTATAGGATTTTGAGAATCAACACCTTAATAATCCGACACGGGTATTTTCTTCTGTTCTGAATTTTTCAGTACAACAATAGAAGGGCTACCAGCTGCAGAAGAGAAAGGGGCTGTGAAACTCGAAACCGTTTCAGGTTTGTCCGAGGTTGCTGATGTTTCCTTTGCTCCTGCTTCCCCTTGTTAGAATCCCAGAACTGAAGAGCCAGGTGGCACCACCGCTGCCTTCCCTTTACCAGCAAAACTTCCAAATCATTAGGAGCCTCGAGGTGACACCAGGAGTCACGATCAGAACAAGCCCAGAACGTAAGCAGGCTGCCTTCCTGTGCACTTCATTGCAACACACGGCCCCTCAGTCAGAGCCTGGACTTAGCCTGGGGATTACTGACTCAGGAATGTTTCTGAACTTTACTGCCTTCTCTCTATCCCTCTGCTAATGTCGCAATTCAGGCTTCATCGTCTCTGGCTCAGACTCTCATGACAGCCTCCTATCGGGTCTTCCCACCTTCAGGCTCTTCCCCTCTAATCCCTCCTCAACAGCACCCGAAGTTATCTTGGTAAAAGAGAGGGATGAAGAGATCACATCTTTCCCCTGCTTTAAAATCCCTGATGTTCATCCATTTCCAAAAAAAAATCAAGTCCAAACTCCTCCATATGCATGAAAGGCCCTTCACCAATGGTCCCCTCAGAGCTTTCCAATTCACCTCCCCACCCTTCCTCCATCATACACCTAATAACCCACCAATAACACGAACACCTGGCAAGTAAACCACGCACACTCCAGTCTGTGTCTTTCATGCACGTTGCTGCTTCTACCTAGAACGTTCGTCTCCAATGCTACTCCAAGGGTACCTGTTTGTTAAACCATCTGTGGTAACAAAGTGTCACTTCTCCCTTCTTTGACACTCTTCAAAACCGACGGCCCTCCTCTGCGTGCCCCCACATATGCTGTGCAAGTCTCTCATAGTACTTATCACAACTGACGATGTTGTTTACATGATTATTTCCCCCACAAGTGTCTGAGACAATGTCTTACTCAACACTGCCATCCCAGGACCTGGAACAGAAAGTGATTAACATTTCACTAATGAGCAAAGCCCCAGCCGCTCAGAAAAATCTATAGTAACGGGGTAAGGTAATGCTAAGGGTTCACCGTTCCTCAGGGACTAACAATTAAACGTGAATTATATAACTGAAGTCTTGTCTCCACCTAACAGAGGTGCTGTAGAATTCAAACCCCCCTCATCTCTGCAATATATGTAAAATATGTTCTGTATATGGGAAAAGTATACCAGATGTCAATGAGTTTCTTCATTGTGACTATTTTTCAAAGGTAAAAAGCACGCCAAAAAAAGCCAAGAGGGCTTCCCTGGTGGCACAGTGGTTGAGAATCTGCCTGCCAATGCAGGGGACACAGGTTCGAGCCCTGGTCTGGGAAGATCCCACATGCCGCGGAGCAACTGGGCCCGTGAGCCACAGCTACTGAGCCTGTGCGTCTGGAGCCTGTGCTCCGCAACAAGAAAGGTCGCGACAGTGAGAGGCTCGCGCACCGCGATGAGGAGTGGCCCCCGCTTGCCACAACTAGAGAAAGCCCTCCCACAGAAACGAAGACCCAACACAGCCAATAAATAAATAAATTAAAAAAAAAAAAAAAAAAAAAAAAAAAGCCAAGAGAGGCCCCTGAACACAGGAGGGTCTAGGGAACTTTATTAAAGCCTAACGAAATACTGCATACACTTTGGAAAAGCAATTTTTTAAAGGTGGGAATAAAATGAAGAAAAAGATCAGTTCTCTGTCCTCAGTTTTAAAAAACAATGAAACTTCGAAGTAAACTTAAGCACAAAATGATAAACAACAGAACACTTCAAGATCCACAAATACACAGATGCTACACAAACACCAGCAAGAGGACAATTTAATGCCCTGAAAGATATTCATGTTCTAAAGAAACACAGCAACATGTTTCTACTGTCTCTGTTTTACCTGCGATAACATCTTTCCTCTTCATTTTGATAGGAGGATAAACAGATTTATGTACTACCTTCTGTATCTGTCTGAAGTAAGTTCCACCTGAAGGGACTTAGTTTTTACTATTACTTCCAGTTATAACCAGCAGCTCCAGAAAACTCGGCATGTGTTTTGATCCAGATAAAGATATATTTTCATTACAAGAGAAGGTTTCACATAACGATGTGAAAGTAAAGATATTATCATCAGATTTTTCCAGCAGCCTGTGTGGTTTTGGAGAGGAAAGAACAGCACAGATTTGTACAAAGCCAAGGTCAACGGAGTTTTCTGAAAAGTATCCAAACAGGCTGATGATAAAGTCCACCAGCAGTGTGGCAACTGCCAGCTTGCTGGTGAAACCATTTACGGCCGCGCTCATCCTGCACGGGCCGCGGCCCTTCAACCCGCCCCACTGCCGAGCCTGCCTCCACCTCAGAGCGCCTGTCAGCGCTGTCCGCTCTGCCTGGAATACTCTTCCCCAAACCTGTCCCTGGCTCCTTTCCACCTTTCACGTCTCAATTTAAATCTTGCTTGCTTAGGCAGTGTGCCGACCGCCCCGTCTAACCAGCCCCGAGGCCCCGTTGTTCTTCTCCATTCCAATGATTTCATGTCTTTCACAGCTCTTATCCCAAATCAGTATATATTTGCCTACTTTTTATTGTCTGCCTTATGCATTAAACTATAAATTCCAAAATGTCAGGTGCTGTGTCCGTATTGTTCGTAACTTTATCACCAGCATTTCGTACTCGGCTGGGACACAACGGCACTCAAGTGCTAAAGGAGCACACTTCAGTCCAGTGCTCATGTACCCAAATTAGAAATGGAAAAGGGAAAATATTACAAATAAAGAACACCGGGTTTTATTCTCAGTGCTGCCGTAAAACAGCTGGGTGTGACCATGGGGCGATCACCGGGGTTCAATGAACACTCTCTCCCAAATATTCTTTGACTTTTACATCAAGAACCAGTGAGCAAGAGCAAACTAGTGGCGCTAAGAGCCATGCAGAAGAGCTAAATATTTAAATGTTTGAAATTAAAGTAGAAGATATGAGAAAATTTTTATAATCCTAGAATAAGAAAGGTGAAAGCATACAAAACTTGGAAGTTATAAAGGAAAAAAAAATGACAAATGCAGTTTTACCAAAAAAAGAAAAATTCTCCATGGGAAAAAAAGATACCATAACACATTTAAAAGACAAATGGATTGGGAAAAATATTTGCAACATATATGACAGGGTTAACATTCATACTATATAGAAATAATAAGGAAATAGTCAAGTAAGGAAAGAGTCAATAAGGAAAAGTCAAATAACTCAAGAGGAATAGAGTCAAAAGGATATGAGCTAACAATTCACACACACACACACAAAAATAGCAAGTTAACATATCCCCCCACCATATAACTAAACATATGCAAATTGGAAATGAGATGCTTTTTTCCCTCTGCCTAACCTGATGAATATTTTAGAAACAGGTAATATATGGTGCTGACAATGGAGAAAAGAAATAGCTTTACAATCATACCTTTTACATGGTTGTATAGTAAGTATAACTTTCAGGAAGGAAATATGGCAGTAGCTACATTTTGTATACTACATCCATGGACAAACAGGATGTCTTTTCCAGTGCGGTTAGAGGGGGAAAGGGACAAAGATGTGAAGAGAAAGAATAAAACAAGCCGCCGTACACAATCTAAATTTCTACTAAAAGGGGAAAAGATAAATAAAACGTGGTTCACATTCTCACAATGGAACGCTGTGGCTTCATTTATTTTTTTATTTTTTTTTTTTTTGCGGTACGCGGGCCTCTCACTGTTGTGGCCTCTCCCTTTGCGGAGCACAGGATCCGGACGCGCAGGCTCAGCAGCTATGGCTCACGGGCCCAGCCGCTCCGCAGCATGTGGGATCTTCCCGGACCAGGGCACGAACCCGTGTCTCCTGCATCGGCAGGCAGATTCTCAACCACTGCGCCACCAGGGAAGCCCTGTGGCTTCATTTAAAAGACTGAATTCCACCTGTGCACACTGACTGGGAAAGACATCACCAATACAGTAAGTGCAGGAGCAAGCTGAAGAACGAAATACATAAGATGATCTTGTTTTTTTACCTAAAAAAAGTCAATCCATCTATGTACAGGTTCATATAAACAAAGCAGGCTTTATATTAAACCATTAATATAAGTTTCTATGAAGAATGCAAATTGAGATGATAAAACAATCTTTTTGTTACTTCTGCATTGTTTGAATTTGTTCAAAGTATGTACTGCTTTTGTAATTAAAAGAAAAAAAAAAAAAAAAAAACCCCAGAGTAACTACTTCCAGACTAGGCTGCCTGCCATAGCCTAAAAAAAGAGACTAAGTTAGGAAATTTTATTTGAATTTTAAATAATGTCCATAAATGTTGCAAATGTGATGAAATCTATGAATCCACTGATCTTAGAGGCTCAATAAACCTAAAGCAGGAAAACTAGAAAAAAAATCAAGTCACATGATAACCAAATTTCTGAAATCAATGAAAAAGAGAAAATCTTAGAAGCAGCTAGAAAAAAAAAAGACACATTATCTACAGAAATAATAACAGCAATGACTACTGATTTCTCATCAAAACAACGCAATGATATCTTTAAACAGCTGAAAGGAAAAAAAAAAAAGGTCAACCTAGAATTCTATATCCAGAGAAAATATTTTACAAAATTGAAGGCAAAAATCAAAGATGGTTTCAGACCAACAATAAGAGAATTTATCAACAGACCTGCATTACAAGAAATATTAAATAATTTCTTCAAGTTGAAGGAAAACACTATCAAATGGAAACTTTTACAGAAAGAAAAAGTTGAAAAGTAATAGAAATGGAAAATAGAAGGAAAAATAAAACATTTACCCTTGTTTTTTAATTCCTTAAAAAGTTACTTGACAAAAATAATAATATAAATAATATATTGTAGCAGTTTAGCATTTATAAAAAGTGTGACAACAGTACAAAGGAGTAGGAGGGAATGGATGTACACTGTGTAATAAAATAATTTTTACATGCACATTGTAAACCCCAGAACAAATGCTAAAAGGAAACAGAGAAGAGATAGGACAAATAGAAAAATAAGAAGGTAAAACCTAACCAGTCCAATAATTGCATTAACTGTAAATGTTCTATTAATCTCCAAAATATACAAGCAGCTCATGCAGCTCACTATCAAAAAAACAAACAACCCAATCCAAAAATGGGCAGAAGACCTAAATAGACATTTCTCCAAAGAAGATACACAGATTGCCAGCAAACACATGAAAGGATGCTCAACATCACTAATCATGAGAGAAATGCAAATCAAAACTACAATGAGGTATCACCTCACACCAGTCAGAATGGCCATCATCAAAAAATCTACAAACAATAAATGCTGGAGGTTCCTTAAAAAACTAAAAATAGAACTATCATAATACCCAGCAATCCCACTACTGGGCATATACCCTGAGGAAACCATAATTCAGAAAGAGTCATGTACCACAATGTTCATTGCAGCTCTATTTACAATAGCCTGAGTGTCCATCGACATATTAATGTATAAAGATGGGGCACATATATACAGTGGAATATTACTCAGCCATAAAAAGAAATGAAATTGAGTTATTTGTAGTGAGGTGGATGGACCTAGAGACTGTCATACAGAGTGAAGTAAGTCAGAAAGAGAAAAACAAATATCGTATGCTAAGACATATATATGGAATCTAAAAAAAAAAAAGAAAAAATGGTTCTGAGGAACCTAGGGGCAGGACAGGAATAAAGACGCAGATGTAGAGAATGGACTTGAGGACACGGGGAGGGGGAAGGGTAAGCTGGGATGAAGTGAGAGAGTGGCATGGACATGTATACACTACCAAATGTAAAATAGACAGCTAGTAGGAAGCAGGCGCATAGCACAGGGAGATCAGCTCGGTGCTTTGTGTCCACCTAGATGGGTGGGATAGGGAGGGTGGGAGGGAGACGCAAGAGGGAGAATATATGGGGATATATGTATATGCATAGCTGAGCCACTTTGTTATAAAGCAGAAACTAACACATCATTGTAAAGCAATTATACTCCAATAAAGATGTTTTAAAAAAAAACGTAAATGTTCTAAACATTACAATTAAATGACAGAAATTGTCACACTGAAAAAAAAAGCATGACTCAAATTATATGCTTTCTGTAAGAGATGTACATTTAACACAGATAAATGAAAAAGAAGAGAAAAAAATAAGTCACGCAAATGCTAATCATAAAAAAGCTAGAGCGACTATAATATTAGACAAAATAGAATCCAGGACAAAGAGTATTACTGGAGATAGAAAGGGACATTCCATCACAGTAAAGGAGCCATTTCATCAAGAAGACAAAATAATATGTGTAGGCACCTATAAATGAGAACCCCTAAATACATAAAGACTGACAGACTAAAGGGTAAAATAAAATACACAATTATATTTGGAAATGTCAACCCTCCTCTCTCAGGAAATGACAGAACAACTAGACAGAAAATCAGCATATATAAAAATCTGAACAGCTCTAACCCAACTCAATGTAATTAACATTGTAAACCACGATACCTTAAAACTGCACCATATGCAAGAATCAAATTCTTTTGAAGACAGACCATATGCTGGGCCATAAATCAAGTCTCAATAAGTTTAAAAGGTTAAAATCATATTGAATATGTCCTCTGACCACAACAGAATTAGATATCAATAACAAAAATGCTTATATTACAAGCTTAAATGCTTACAGAAGAAAAAAAGGTTTAAAGTCAGTGATCTAAATTTCCATATTCCATCTAGACAAATATAAGCAAATTAAATCTAGTTGGCAGAAGAAAGGAAATAACATAGATAAAAGCAAAAATCAAAAGAAAACAACAGAAAAAGCAATCAAAACCTATTTTTAATTGAATATTAATAAACTGATAAAACTCTGGCCTGACTGATTGAGAGAAAAGAAAGAGAACACAAATTACCAATATCAAGAACAAAAGAGGGACATCACTACAGGTCTGACGGACAATAAAAGGATAATAAGGAAGTACTACAAACAACTTTAAGCCAATATATGCTAAAATTTAGGGGAAAATTCCATTAAAAAAACTGGAACTGAAAGAAGAGGAAATTGACATTTTAAAAAGCTTTATATCTATTTTTAAATTTTAATTAGGAATTAAAAACCGACTCACAAAACTCCAAGTTTCACTGGTGAATTCTATCAAACAATTAAGAAATAATTCCAATTTTACACAAACTCTTGCATAAAACAAAAAAAGAAGGAACACTTGTCAACTCATTATTTTGAGACCAGCGCTACCCCAATACCAAACCAGAAAAACATTACCAAAAAAAAAAATATATATATAAACCAATAGCTCCATGAACATAGATGTAATAATCTGCTACCTATGTTATACACAATTATCTGCACAAAGGCCTAATGATGGTTCTTCCTTGCTTGTGAAATCAAGTATAACACTGAGGTACTTACTCCTCAGAGATCAAATTTATAGGCACTTTCTGGATAATGTGGAAGATTGGTAGACCTACATCTTAACACTCAGGAAGTTATCCAGTAAAAAAAGATCAAAAAAGATACTTCGGAAAGTTCTTCTTGAACTTCAACCTAAAAGACTTAACAATCTATCTTTAAGTGAAGAAAGCAATTATAAAACATTTTACTTTCACAGAGCGTATCTATAGTAACAAGCACTTACAGAAAAATGTCTGAACGAACAGATCATGTAATGTTAATACTACTTATCTCTGGATAGTATGCTTATTTTTATTTTCTACTTTTTGTTCATTCTTAGTTTCTAAAATTTTTACTGAGAATGTGCATTATTTTTTCAACAGGAAAATAATTTATTGAAAGTTATGAAAAGAAATAATTACCATATAACCTGAGGCTCCTGAATCACAGTTCAAGAATGAAAGGTTTCATTTCAAAATCTGGGTGCTTCCAACAGTCTGTGCTTCCCAACCTTTTTCATGTCAAGACACATGTAGAATATCACGTTTGTATGGCACCTATGGGTGAACTGATGAGGTTGCTGGAAATTGGAGGCAACCAGCCTGAGCTCAGGCTGTCAGAGGGCCACCGGGCCACTGGAGGGCTGATGGGACCTCAGCCCACCTACACTAGGCAAGCTGCTGCTCAGCATTAGGAAGCTCTGGTTTATGGTATCTCAAAATCAGAAATACGAGAAAAATCTCCTGATTAACAGAGTACAGCTAGCTCTGCAAATGTCTAATTCCATGTGCTATTTTTAGGTCACTATTCAAGATAGAAAGAGAAGACTGAATTACTATTTATGGCCTGGCAAACAGCCAACAAGCTGCAATCCGCATTTAAAATATCCTCAAACAGCATATATTTTATAAAACAATAACTGAAAAATACCAAAGTGGAACCTAAGAGCTCCTATTTCAGTTTGCAGACTACGATATGTAGTTTCAAAAACGCATTACAACAATCTGGCTCCTTCTCTCCAGGCATACACAGGAAATATCATTTGGCATATGAGAGCTATTCCCATAAAGATGAGTTAGATAATAAGCAAATGATCACTACCTCACATTACATGAAATGGAAAGAAGCCATTAATGCAGCATTAAAGTCATAAATCCACACATTCAGAAGCCAACAAAATAAAACATTCGTTCTCAAAGCATTATTCCCTCACTCATGCTGCCACATTAACTGTACCCGGTAAAAGCTCTAACAAATACTACAATTTGTGTAAAATACAGTAGGGGAAATCTTCCCAATTTCACGGTAACTTACGGATTTCTCAGTTTACGTACTGATTCAGGCTATAGGGTCTAATGTCAAAACGCTTAAAGGGGCTGCGTCTGTCTGAATCACTCCAACATCCTGAACACACTTCTCGGAAGCCCACTGCAGGCTCCCCAAGCCCTCAGCCAACAAAAGGGAAGCACTGGGAAAAAAGGCAATTGAACACCCCCAAATCATTCTTCTCGGAACTTCTTGATCCTTATACATTATTTAAGCCAAGCCTGGTCCACTTTAATAAGTGCTGCTGAAAAAACTATAGGAAGCAAATTCAGAAAATGCTAAAGCCCCAAGGTTTAGAAATTCACAAAAACTACTCCCCTTCGATTTATTTTCAAAAAGATACTAAGCAAACACGGCTTCCTACCTACTCTTATTGTTCTAATTGTGGTATGTATACACACTTGCATAAAACAGGAATAAAAATCATGACTATCCTGACAATTACCCATAAACTTATATATGTCTATCTATATATATATACAAAATACATACATATATATGTATTATGTCTATATATACTCATACATACACACACACTCATGAACTTACAAAATTAACTCACAAGAAACAAGCAAATACACTTTTTCATAGATTCATTCATAAAAATCTTTTTAATAGTTCCCAACTACCACTATCCACTTGATATGGTCAAAAACTGTGTGCCTGCTATGTGTCAGACACCATGCTAGGCACTAAGAATGGAAAAAAAAAAAAAAAAAAAAAAAACTTGAGTAAGGCAGAAGCCCTGCCTTCAATCTAATTAGGAATCAAACAAGCAAGTCAACAATTTAAAAAGGAAAGATTAGGCTAAGTGAAGTGACATAGGTACAAAAAGTCCTACAGAAACATTAAGAAAAATGCACAAATCATGAGGAAGAGGGCAAGAAAAGAAAAGGTTTCAAAAAAAAGCTGAGGGGGCTTCCCTGGTGGCGCAGTGGTTGAGAATCCGCCTGCCAATGCAGGAGACACGGGTTCGTGCCCTGGTCCGGGAAGATCCCACATGCCGTGGAGCGGCTGGGCCCGTGAGCCATGGCCGCTGAGCCTGTGCGTCCGGAGCCTGTGCTCCGCAACGGGAGAGGCCACAACAGTGAGAGGCCCGCATACCGAAAAAAAAAAAAAAAAAAAATTTAAAAAAAAAAAAAGCTGAGGGCTTCCCTGGTGGCGCAGTGGTTGAGAGTCCGCCTGCCGATGCAGGGGACGCGGGTTCGTGCCCCGGTCCGGGAAGATCCCACGTGCCGCGGCGCGGCTGGGCCCGTGAGCCACGGCTGCTGAGCCTGCGCGTCCGGAGCCTGTGCTCTGCAATGGGAGAGGCCCACGTACCACAAAAAAAAAAAAAAAAAAAAAAAAAAAAAAAGCTGATGCTTGAACTAAAACATGCAGAACTAATTAATTAAATATAAAGGTGGGAGTTTCTAGGCTAAAGGAACCATCTGTACCAAGGGTGATGGAAAACTGCAAGTTACTTTATACCAGATCACAGGATGTATGGCAGGGGTATCTTACAGGACAGACACAGGCTGACTCGTGTCCTGAACTAGAAAATATGAACTGCATTCTATAGTCAACAGTGAACAACTGAAAGATTTTAGGCAGAATAACAGTACTAGTAACAGTAATAATAGCTTAATGCCTCCTAAGTACTTGGTATGTCAGACATTATGCTAAGAGCTTTTTTTTTTTTTGCTGTACGCAGGCTTCTCACCGTTGTGGCCTCTCCCGTTGCAGAGCACAGACTCCGGACGCGCAGGCTCAGCAGCCATGGCTCACGGGCCCAGCTGCCCCGCGGCCTGTGGGATCTTCCCGGACCGGGGCACGAACCCGCGTCCCCTGCATCGGCAGGCGGACTCTCAACCACTGCGCCACCAGGGAAGCCCGCTGAGAGCTTTATATATACTAGCTCACATCATTTTTCCACAACCCATTCTATAAGATTTTGCCTGTATTACAGATAATTGAGGCTCAGAGAGGTAAAGTAACTTGTCCAAGGTTAATATTTAGGACGCAGTGGAGCCAGACTTGAAGGGTAATCTTGATAGAATTCTCAATGAAGAATGATCAATTTGACAAGCAGGGTAAAGTATTGATAAGTGAAGGGCATATAGAAGAAAACCTTGTCAGGAGACTGTTGTAAGAAACCAAGTAAAACACGTGTTCAGAGCCTGAACCAGGGCCGTGTGGCTGAGGTGCACAAGCAGGAAGCAAGAGCCATTTAAACAGATTCCCGGGACTTGGTGAAGTTAAGATAAGGTGAGGCTTCTCCACGGTGTCACTCAGTGTAAGCGCAAAGAATCATTTCCTCTCTCTCCCCTGATGGACTATAAACCCTTAAATCCAGGTAACCTGTGTCTCATTCCTCATTGTAAACAGACTGCCGAGGATAACGGTGTCTGGCATATGGTGGCAACTAAATAAATATTTGTCAAAGTTAAGAAAGAAGGGAGAGAAGGAAAAAGAAGAGAAACTGTCTAGGTTTTTGGCTTGGTACAGATAATGGTACCACGGACCAGAGTACTGAGGGAACAGGGTTCCCCAAGTAACAGAACAGAAGGAACAGATTTTAAGAAGGGGAGGTAAATTTATATAAATATGTAGGAAATTTCACATTTGCTTTTAAGTGACAATATACACTATACGTAAAGCTAACTCCATAAGAACTCTATTACTAGTTTATCCACTAGTAGACGTGGAATTGTACAAGAATAACGATTCTGACATACTAATTCTATTAGTATGTCACCATTTATATGGGACTGAAAACATGTTTAAAATATTTGATTTTTAATCTTCTGAACACATCTGGACAGCTGAGAATGAGAAAAATGAGAAGGAAACTGGCCCTAGGCCACTAATGTTGCATTTGACCAGGAACTTAAGACCAGCCAGCGGGAATCCTCTGTCTTACCACCATTTTGTAGATTTCAAAGCTACCAATGCCTCCCTTCTCCTTGCTCTTTCACTGTTGATTACTTACGCTACCCTAATGCTGCTTTCAGATAAGATATGTATACTATGGTCTTCCTAGTAAATGAGGAAAAGTCCATGTAAAGCAGTAAATGCAGTGCCTGGCACACCGGAAGGACATGACAAGGGGCTGTCATCACCACAATGACCGTGATCACCATCATGACGGTTAACGTAACACAAGGTCAGACAAACAGAACTGGAGGTCCTGTAAATAAAACATACGTAACAGATTCATTTACCTAACAGTACCCACTTAAGTATTCTCCTCCCATATGGTTCTCCTACCTTTTCATACACGGCTCCCACAGATCAAAACACTCCCCCGTCTTCTCCTACCTTCTACTCATTCTTAAGGTTGCTTTCCAAAAGCCACTTTTTCTCAACAATCTCATCTCACACCCCTGGTTAAACTCTCACTCTGCTCTGTATTTTTCCTTCATCAGATTTATCAAAGTCTGTAAGTATATAGTTGAGGGTCTACATGCCTCGTGAGGTAAGTGGCCATGCCTTTTCGCTCACAATCATACCCCTAGGACCCAGAAAAATGGCTCACATACATAAATGATACTCAGTAAATTTTTGCTGAATCGTATGTCAAACAATGATCAAATCCCAGATTATTTTTACTAGTCTGTAACTGACCAACTCCTAACATATCTACAAATTATTTTCTGCATTGAATTCAAAATAAAAGACTATAGACACTTACAAATACTTTATCCCAAAACTGGCTTAGACTTTTGTAAAATAGTTTCAATTTCAAATCTCTCCAAAATTCAGATCTTAAAGCAAAACATTTACAGAATAGAAATCAGTTAAGATGCTTTAAAATTATTTTAATAAAGTCATAATAATCCTTGTCAGTGAATAGAATCTATTCTGACTTCTAAGAAATGTTAACTGCTGGGACTTCCCTGATGACTCAGTGGTTGAGAATCCGCCTGCCGATGCAGGGGACATGGGTTCAATCCCTGGTCCGGGAGGATTCCACACGCCGCGGAGCAACTAAACCCGTGCACCACAACTACTGAGCCTGCGCTCTGGAGCCCATGCGCCACAACTACTGAGCCCATGTGCTGCAACTACTGAAGCCCGCACGCCTAGAACCCATGCTCTGCAACAAGAGAAGCCACCACAAGAAGCCCGGGCACCACAACAAAGAGTAGCCCCCGCACACCGCAACTAGAGAAAGCCCGCGCGCAGCAACAAAGACCCAATGCAGCCAAAATAAATAAATAGATAGATAGATAAATAAATAAATGAGTTTTTTTTTTTAAATTAACTGCCGCAGATTTGAATTTTTTGTTTTTTGACTATTTTGGAAATTCTTACCTTGACATTTCCCAATAATAGATGTAAAATCATCTTTTGCAGACCTGCAAAATATATGTAAAATTAAGACAACAGTTTTGCCATAACAACACTACTGTGTAGTACTATAAGACATCACAAACACTTACAGACCAGACAACTTCTCTGGACAACACTAAATCATTCCTTCTCTCATACGGATGGTTTTGTGCCTCAAGTAAGACCCTTTCATTGGTGACAATGTTTTCTTCCAACCTTCTTATTTCACTAGGAACATAGCTACATTATGAATCTAGTGATACAAGCATAAGTGATTTTAAGCACAGTCTTTTAATACAATAGAGATGCCTGGACCCTATCCCCAAAGGCTCTGATTCAGTAAATCTGGGATGGGGCCCAAGCAAAAATACTTTTTTTAAAGCTCCACAAATTGAAAGAACCACTGGTCTATATCATATTACAGAGTTTAATCACTTAGGGAGAAAAGTCTTGTTTTAACAAGTCAAATAGCTTTAACAAGTGACCATATTTATATTAGCGACCTACTTAATATCTCTGATATTGAAATATATACTAAAGTACTCTAATTATTATATCTTCAAAAATGAAAACTGGTAAACCTTCTAGAAGAGAATTTAGTAATAATTATCCAAAACTTTAATGTCCATAGTATTTGATCTAGCAATTTAAGTTCTACAAAGTTATCCCTAGGAAATAATTACAGGTATCAAGGCAATTAATGCAGCCTAAGTTATGAAAGAGAAAAATACAGCCAGTATAAAGAGATTAATTATTAGATTTTGCTATATATAATCAATGAAATATTATGCTATTATGATACATGACATGGAAAAATGCTGACAATATATTAATTTTCAAAAGTTATCAAGGAAAAGGTATCAAATAGAATGTAGAGCATCATCTACATATATATATGTAGTATACATCTATATATATTTTTTTTTACACACACAGAAAAGTGTCAAAGAACATATAACAACTGTTGACCGTAGACAACTTTGGACAGTAAAATTTGTTATTCTTCTTTCATAATTACTTAACTGTATTTTCTAATACTTGTAAAATAACTAAGCATTACCTTTAAAACAAACTTTACAGACTCTTTAAGATTTTTAGCCATTTATTAAAATATTATAACAAAATCCAGTTACAAATATGGAAATAAATTTCCTCAAGAAATTGGACTATTAGGCCTTTATGTGGACTAGAGCAGAAAGGACATGATCTCTGAAGTGAACTTGACCTGATTTCAGCTCTCTGTGTAACCTGGACAAAATATTCAACATGATTTCATTTTCCTTTCAATAACACAGGATAAGTAACAGCAACTTCACAGCTTTAGGCAAAGATTAAATGAGACATTACATATAAATTGGCATGAACTAGATGAAAGTAAATGTTCATTACTTTCATCCTTAATATAATCACAAATCATAGTTTGCTCTTTTTGCTGGAAAAGGGGAGGGAGGGAGGGAGACATAAATTCGTCTTGTCAAAACTTCACGGAATGTATTCACTTAAGATAGATAAGCAAACTGGGGGGCAGAGGTGCCTTTTTTATAAGAGTCCCCTATTTTAATGCTTTTTGTTGTATTCCGTGATGGTTTCTAACTAGTTCCCATATGTATAACATATTACTTCACTATCTAAGAGTAAAAGAAACATATATTAACCACTGATAATCCATAACCACCACCAAATTACAAATTAAAGTAGCAGGTTCACAAGTCATTTTTCACCCATGTGAGTACCACAAACAAGCAGGCTACGTGCGCCGTATCAGAGCAAAAGCCATTAGAGCCACGTCTGCCGCTCAGTACAGAACTACAGCTGGGGAACAGCGGCCCCAGTCCTATCCTGCAAACGGCAGAGCTGTCTCCTCAACGAAAGTGTGTCTCAGCCTTGCAGGTTTTCCACAAAAACCACGTCACATTCATAACTGCTTCCTCACACTGAATGACAACCCCAGATACTGGAATTATCTTTCATATTCTAATCCAATCAACAGAGATTTACTGAATACCGGGGGCCCACTACTATTACTTCTGGAGCCAACCTGGATTGTATGTGCTCTTCACTGTGGTAGAGAAGACACGTACAGAGAAGAACAAATGTCTTAAACATTATTCAGGCACAGCCACCATTCATAGCATTGACTTCGGGTATCTACCTTGCCCTTTTTCTTTGCTCACCATCCCACATCTTTGCTCAGAGACACTTCCTTTCACGTTACTGCAAAGTAAGCGTGGGTGTCTGTTTTCAGCAAAATTAACTGAGTGCCAACGCCGAGCAAGTCGGCCGGCTTGCCCTGTAATGCCCTCCCAGCATCTGCTTCCCCATCCCACTTGCAAACACACCACTTACTCATTAAACATAAACTAAGCACCTATTACATCCAAGGAAATATACAAGTGCTAGGAAAAAAGGACAGCCCGTGCCTCCAAGGAACACACAGTATAATGGAGCTGTAGACTTCAGGGCTTCCCTGGTGGCGCAGCGGTTGGGAGTCCGCCTGCCGATGCAGGGGACACGGGTTCGTGCCCCGGTCCGGGAGGATCCCACGTGCCGCGGAGCGGCTGGGCCCGTGAGCCGTGGCCGCTGAGCCTGCGCGTCCGGAGCCTGTGCTCCGCGGCGGGAGGGGCCACAACAGTGAGAGGCCCGCGTACCGCAAAAAAAAAAAAGAAAAGAGCTGTAGATTTCAAATCCCATCACTTGAGTTTCAAGCAAATGGCACCCCCTGGAGCTGTGCAAAGCAGTGGCCCTAAATATACTGGGGGAAATCCACATATAAGCATATGGGCATAGACAGACGGCTAAAAGGCATGATCAAAAGGTAGTATAGCGGCTTCCCTGGTGGCTCAGTGGTTGAGAGTCCGCCTGCCGATGCAGGGGACGCGGGTTCGTGCCCCGGTCCGGGAAGATCCCACGTGCCGCGGAGCGACTAAGCCCGTGAGCCATGGCCGCTGAGCCTGCGCGTCCGGAGCCTGTGCTCCGCAATGGGAGGGGCCACAGCAGTGAGAGGCCCGCGTACCGCAAAAAAAAAAAAAAAAAAAAAAAAAGGTAGTATAGATTTGTAGATAAGAGCATGAACAATGAAGCTACGATGGCTGACTTCAAATCCTTGGGCAAGTTATTCGACCATATTGTGCCGGATTCCTTATTTCTAAAATAGAGAATAGTTATACCTACCTCATTGGCCTTCTGCAAGGATTGAGTTAACACATGTAAAACACAAGGTGGATGTTAAAAAAAAAAAAAAAAAAAAAAAACCACAGTGGTGCCCAACATTCTTAGCATTACCTTATCATGAAGTGTAATAAATGTGCGAATCATTATAGGAGCAGAAAGGGTCAGCCCCGAACCAATGAGGGGAAGGAGGACCCACTGGGAATGAGTTCCTGTACGGCTTCCCGAGAGAGGTGACTCTTCACCATACCGGAGTCTTTGAATATAATAAGTTACAAAGCTTTTTGGCAAACTACAGACCAGGTGAATAAGATCTTGATGAGCATCACTTCTGTTGCCCAGAAATCGTCGCTCACCACTTAATCTCAAGTGCATGAGTGAATTCCTAAAGAGCCGGATATCGGTATAAGTTCTATAAATATTATTTTACACACTAGCAACCCAGTAGCAAAGGCTCTTATAAAAGCAAACAAGTATTTTTTTCTTTTCATCACAGTTTTTGTTAACAAGTTCCAGAAACCCTTTGTCAAACTCTCCTTCACAAGCCTAAATATCAATCCCAACCCCACATGCATACGCCAACCTTGACACCTAAAATCACTCCATGGATGTTCTCATTTCATGGGAAGAAGATGGAATTCTGATTACTATCTGCTGTTCATAAAGAAGTCACAGATGAGCACATTTCTCAAAAAAAAAAAACCAACACATTTGACATCACTGCAGCAAATGGAGTAGAGGCAACGCTAGCCCATTTCTATGAACAATGTCAGTTCAAACACTGAGCCACCTGGTGCTTACTGTGGCTCTTAGAGAGAAGGGCCCTGCCTCTTAAAGCCATGCCAGATGAAGAAATGAAGCTCTGAAAGGCTGTCATGACTGCCAATCATTTCTATCCTGATAGCTTTAAGAAGGATTACGGAGCCTCCCAATCTGAAGTTGGTGCCCCAATGGGGGGCAAACCCTCCTGTCTACTCCCCCAAAAGTTGAGGGGTCCAGTTCCATTTGGACAAATGGAAAAAGAAATTTCACAAGCAGAAAGCTAAAACCAGTGTGCTAACAACTGAATGCTCATTAATACTAGTTTTAGTCAATAATAAAATAGTAGAAAAAACTTTTGACTGGTATCTAGGCATCCTGAAATTTCTGCCTCAGTGCTTATCTTTTGAGACTCAAGAGTTAGGGCTTCCCTGGAGAAAGGAGTAGCCCCCACTTGCAGAGATGCAACACATTTGGCTTGCTGCTGATAATTTCCCAGAAAATAAACTAGTTTTCCTAAATTAGTTGCTATTGTTGCTATTTCTTTCACAACTGATATACTACTTAAAAATGAAGTACATGGAAAGCCCAGCTTAGAGACTTCTTCTAGATGTGTGTAACGCCACTGATGTCTCAAGAGAACAGAGAGTATCACTGGTCTCAAGTAATATGAAGCCTTAGTGTTTTGCAAACCCATATTCCATCTACAGCTTTATGCCAACAAGTAAAGCAACCTCTATTTTTTGTATACCTTCCTGAGCATCTGTATAGCTGTCTTAGCAGTAACTGGTCAAGCAAGAGTGATTTTCACAGTTCTGGAAGATATGCCTTTGTCTACTGAGAAAGTAAAATTTCTCAGGAGACAGCAGAGTGATCTGGGGAAGCAGAAGGCATACTCTGAGAAAGCATCCTTCATCCTTTAATTGGCATAAGTTGGCGCTTGACACCTTACAAAATTATGTGAGTTAATAATAAAATTCCTTTAAATATACCCCCTTTAAAAATCTTAGTTCTCATAAATTAGGTAAAACTTTTCTCAAGGGAAATTTTGAAAATGAATAATATTAACAGTTACCTGATCTCCACACACTGATCTTGAACAGCAGCCAAAAGTTTCCCATTGCTTTCATGGGAGAGAAAGAGAAACAAATTCCAATATGAGTATTTGCAGCTGTCTTCACCACAGATGGAACCATTTTAAGCAATTAAAATCATTTTCAAATTTGTTCACATCTTTAATTATCCAACTTTTGACTTTATAATTAGATGAGTATATAGACACAAAAAGCATACAAAATAATTCAATACAGTTGAAATAATACATTTAAACAATACTACTCATATGTGGCACAATCATATGTGGCAATTTATACACAATAAAAATCGAGACTGCAAGCCATAAGGACCCCACAATTAATATCCATAATAGAATTTAAATGGTTACCCAGGCAGAGGAACATTATGTGAATTTTATGCATCCTTACCTTGCAAGTACCAAATGCCAGTTCACCTGTTTATTAACCAAACGAACCAGTCCATCAGGGAGCAAAAAAGGTGCAGGGCTGAAACCACAACACATCAGCTAACTTAACATCTAATCACGGAAACCACATGTAAGTAGGTAAACATTATAAATAACATATAGATCTATGGCGAGCGATAAGGATTTTTTTCCATTATATTATAAAAACTGAATACTGGCAAACCCAAAACCAAAAGTTACCAATTGGATATCTGAAACTTGACCACATACATTTCTCTATTTCCAAAAAAACCTGGTGATATGTTCAATGAAATAAATTTTTTATTTTTTCTAAGGAAAAGATACTGAGGGTGCCAGTAACATAGCAGAATGAGCTTAGAAGAAACCCCTCCTTGGGAGGGAGGGAGATGCAAGAGGGAAGAGATATGGGAACATATGTATATGTATAACTGATTCACTCTGTTATAAAGCAGAAACTAACACAGCATTGTAAAGCAATTATACTCCAGTAAAGATGTTAAAAAAAAAATTCTAAGAAATGTTTGACATCTTTGCAAAAAAAGAAACCCCTCCTGCAATGCACACCTAGAAATTCTGGCTCAACTCTAATGAAAACAAATTCTAATGTACAGCTAAACTCACAAGAAAGAAATCTCCAAGAACTACAAATGTAAAGAGAACTGAAAGTCAGAATTGGGTACAGGACAAAGAGAGAAACATAACTCAAAACGAAAGTTAAGGGCTTCCCTGGTGGCGCAGTGGTTGAGAGTCTGCCTGCCGATGCAGGGGACGCGGGTTCGTGCCCCAGTCCGGGAAGATCCCACATGCCGCGGAGCGACTGGGCCCGTGAGCCATGGCCGCTGAGCCTGTGCGTCCGGAGCCTGTGCTCCGCAACAGGAGAGGCCACAACAGTGAGAGGCCCGTGTACCGCAAAAAAAAACCCGAGAGTTAACACCTGGGAGAGGAAATAAGGTGTGGGCCACAAGAAGCACAGCAGCTGGAGGTGAGACTCCTGCAAAGGCCAAGACTCTCAAATGGCAGTGCTATCAGAGAAAGGAGAACTAGACAAAGGTCACCACGGGCCCAGGGAGACCTTCCGGAATCTCATCTCCGCCTGGAATTCTGGTCTGTGGGAGGATGGGAATGAAACCTATGAAAAAAATCAAAACCCCAAGCTTTTACTGAATGCAAGATTGGACTGCGATTTCACTTTACTCATGTGACACAAGATGCCCAGGCATAAGCTCACAATAGCATCGTTCACAAAATATATAAGGAAATGATCCACCATACATGAATCAGGAGATAAATTAGAGGAGTAACACATGAAGAAATCAAGAAAACAGGTGGAAAAGAAGCAGAAAGAAAATAATTTGACTGGGGCATGAGGACAGGAAAATGAAAAACAATAATAAAAACACGAAATAGGATAAAAATATTAGTAACTTACATTCAGTATTTTCATGTTCACTTTTAAAACATAAAATATTTAATGCCATCAGGTAGTTACAGAAATAATAAAGATGAAACATGCACGTGAATGATACAATCAACATGAGAATGAGAATTCCCTCTGGAGGGGAAGGGTGGGGCAAAGGGCAGAGTGCAGGGAGAGGACTTGAGCTGTGACATCTTGCACACAAAGAAGAACAGGGCTATCTGAAGCAAATACGGCAGAAAAGCAACAAATGCTTTAATTCAGATGTGGACGGAAATCGTAACAGGTTTATTATACTATTGTCTATAATTCTCAGTCTGTTTATAGTATTTCATGATTGAAAGAAAAAAACTTGAAAAGAAAAAGCCTCTTGAAACAAATATTGGCCCCAAAACCTTTCAGGTACAATTGTCATAAACTCAAGAGCAAAAAACTCAACTACAAGCTTTTTGAAAGAAACATACCACAGGGAAGATGAGATAGTCCCCTCATGCTGGGCTCACTCATGGTCTGTACACTGATCAACGTGGCCAGAGCAAGGAAAGGGACTTCTTGGGAGAAACACACCTCCTGATGCCTGATCGGAAGGTGCTTACACATGGCACAAGGCTTGTATCAGAGGGAGCTCTTGGAAGTCCTCCTCCTTAACAAATAACAAAAGGCCTTACTGCCAAGGAGTAAAACCCAAACAGACGTACCTTCGGCCATCCCTACCCAAGGGTGCTGAGCACCAGCAAGTGTAGCCCGGGGAGACCAGGAAAAACAGCCTACCTCTTACACTCCCCTCCCCACTACTGCCCTCTCACTCACTCAGTTCTCTATCACACCCCACACCTCCAAAAATAAGATAAAATTCAATACGAAATTTAATTTATGCACGCGCACACGCGCGCGCACACACACACGGTAAAAGCAGAAAAGCACTGGAGCTAACCTCAGAGAAGAGCCAAAGGTCCCTCTTATAGAACTAGAACTCTTGTTATCTCCGGAGCTTTTAAGATTAGATGTCCTTGAGTAAAAAGCAACCTGTGGTAAATAATTCTACAAAACAATTCCTACACATGCATCTTGGTCAGAATAATCATTTCATTGTTCCTTTTAAAGGTGAATATTAGCGCCAGGCCTAAAAACACACTTAACATTCAAAAGACTTAAGAAGTTCCTAAAGTCCTTCAGTTCCTAAACTGAAACCTAAAGAACCTTCTCTGATGCATAGCAGCTGAATGAATATTGACCACAAGAGTCGATATAACAATAAGAACAAAAAGGTCTTGAAAAAGATACACAAGCACAGATCCATCAGGTGGGCATTCAAGACAAGGCTGAGAACACTCAGAGAAAGCAGAAATTGTTATGAGATGTTCCTAATAACGACTAAGGGATCAAAAAGTACCCTACTTCTACTGAGAGATCTTGCCAGGCCAAATGTTTGAAAGGTCTATCTTATAAATTGTGTTCACCTGAATGTCTGTATCCATATCACAATCCAGGATTCAATTCTGAAAACTTAAATCATAAATTCAAATAATATTGTTTGTATTTGCTGTTCATACTGTTTCTCTGAAGAATTCATGACTCACCTGTACCAGATATATTGGCTTAAAAATAATAAACGATCTGTAATAAAAAGAAACAGCAAAGCCAAATATGAATGAGCTATTCTTTAGGTATCATTTTCAATATTAGATTTATTGATAATAAATCTAAAATATACTGTAGACTGAGTCATCACAAAACAAAACAAAACATGGAGAATACAACTCTTGACAAGAATAAATATAATTTAATATACACTATAACTTTTACATCATATATTGGTTTATATTAAGTCCCACGTTTGTGTTATTCAAAGAACTTTGAAGTATTTCCTAACAGTACAACAAGTAAAAGTGGTTTGAGATGCTAAATTTCTCCTAAGAGGCTTTAATAAAACCATGGAGTAGAAGTCATAGTAATCACCCATTAAAACCTAAGTATTTGTGTAAAGGTTAAGATAGCATTTTACACTTTATAGCGAAGACTTAAAAAATAACAATATTGCCTAAAATGGGGAACTCCATGGGAAACAAAATCTCTAACACACTATGGACAAGCAATGTTTTATATGATTCCATTTAAAATGTATACGTGTGAACTTGTGTACATGGTTATGTATGTATCAATAACAAAAGGTCGGAAGGATAAGAGATTATCTCCAGGTGGTAAAATGAGGAACTATTTACTCTAATTTGTGGTTGTCTATATTCTCTCAACTTTGTACATTTTATTACTTGTGTACATTTCCTAAATTTTCAAAATTTCACATTTGTGATAATGAAGATTGAACATGCTAGTATTTCTTGTAACAGAAGATAAAAGTATTTTATCTTTATCAGAAGATAAAGTTAGAGTTAATTTCAAGTACTCAACTCCTTTGAAACTGAACCTTCTCTTTATAAGTAGCTGAAATTCCCCAGTATAATAAGGATGGGCTTTGGATCCAGAAAGAAATGTAGTCAAACTCCAAATGCATGACCTTGGGCAAGTTTCCTCATCTAAAAACATAAATTCGTAACAGCACCTACCTTGTTGGTCTGGTAAAGGACTGCATCAATAAATATACATAAAGCCCTCATAACACCACTTAATCGGCTAGTGCTCAATACTTTCTCAGATCTTGTGAGCTCATACATAAAGTCTGTCAGGAGTTAAACGAATCTCCTAGTTAATCAGATGTGTGATTTGAGTGACTCTAAACAGATGTATCTGAAACATCATGTAAAACACTTAAAATGGTCTGTCACTCTCTTTTCACCGTCAATGTCCATAGATTCTCTGAGTGGGTTTGATTTTCTTCATGTCTTCCAGAATACATCCATAATGGTTAAACTCAAGCCATACTTTAAGCCGCATTAAAAGTGTATGTGTGTAAACATATGCATACATATGTGTATATACACACATATGTATATTTATATAGACATATATACCGTATATATGCATTTTTTTATAAAACTTACATAACATTTATGCTATTCACTTTTAATCAGGCTCTACAGTAAAACTCAGAAGAACACATTTTCAAATCCCTAAACTTCCTAAAACAGCACAGTTATGAATAGAAAAAAATAAGAATGAGAAAAAAATTATCCGCTAACTGTATCATTATATGTAGAAAAATAAATATGCTATACTTACCCCTAATTGCTTTTGTGATGATAAAAGATGCACCATGTTTCCGGTTGCCTCTAGGCTGCAAATGGAAAAACAAAAACAAACACATTTGAGAATTTTCTAGTAATACTTACACAATAAGTTATATTTCTTTGCTAATACTCAGAGTACTGGGTACAAGTTACCAGTATTTAAAAACGACTTATAGGGACCTCCCTGGTGGTCCAGTGGGTAAGACTCCGTGCTCCCAATGCAGGGGACCCAGGTTCGATCCCTGGTCGGCCGCATGTATGCCGCACCTAACAGTCTGCGTGCCACAACTAATAGCTGGCACAGCCTAAATAAATAAATTTTTTTAAAAAACTACTTACACATAGAAACAAAGCAAAGAGAAGCAGGAGAATGAGTACTTTCTCCAGTAAAGAAACTCAGAAAAGATGTTGTAAATAAGAATTCATATGGGCTGGGCTCCATGATCTTTAGATAAAGTCCTTTCCAATCTCCCTGCGTGTTCTGAGCCAAAAGCAGTGACTGGAACACGTTAGGGACTCATAAAATAGCTGTTGAATAAATGTGGATTCCTGGTTCTTACTCTTCATCCCGTGCCTGGGAGGTCCTCTCTACGAAACTAATAACTCCAAGGTCCAGATTACCAACCCCTACGACCCCTTTCTAACAGAGAACCCAACGCCGGGTCCGTAGCTCATAAATCTTCACTCCCCAAGGCATTTTGCTCACACCGCCTATAACAGCGCATATTGCGGTAGGCGATGAAAAACGTTTACTCCACTGTCTTCCCTCTAGACTACAAGTACGAAAGCTATTCCCCTCTGTAAGCCCAGCGCCTGGCACAGTGTCTGGAACACGGACGCACACACACATACACTCATTAAATGCTTATTTACTGAAACACACAAGAACCGGCGCAATTCAGGCCCAAGTAGGAGCAAAGGTTTGATGCCGCGCTCCACGACAGCCCAGCAGATGATGAGATGCAATGTAGGGTCCTTGAAAATCCTCCCACTTCAGATGAGGATCAGCCCTGCCCAGCCCTAGGCGGCCCGCGGGAAGGGACCACCAATAGTCTAGATATGAGAAGGACCCTCGAATCCAACGCTGTGCCTCCCCTCCAAGTAGGAGCGGTGAAACAAAACCAGCGTGGGGAAGTACATGCCTCAGGGACCGAGGTTCCGCCTCCCGACATCCTAATTTGGAGCCCAGGAGGAATCCCAGGAAATCCCACTTGGGGGACCCAGACCCTCGCCAGCCCACGGTACCGTTGCCAGGGCGACCGCATAAGCTGCCGAGTCCTGCTCTCCCGCCCACCCAGCTCCACTCTCCTACGTGGCTACTGCAACGTGGCTCTGCTGGGTCAGCGCCCGCATCAAGCTGGCCTCAGCCCTGGAGGGGTCTGTTCACCTGTACTTCTGTCTCCGGGGGCCACTCGGTATTCACCAACAGGTCATAGAGAATCGTCTCCTCCTCGCCCTCCGCAGTGCCTGGATTCATAGCCACCGCTGACTCGTAGGCCGCCATGTCTGGCCGGACCAGAGCAGCTGGGGGCGGGCCCAGAGCAGCTGGGGGCGGGCCCAGAGCAGCTGAGGGCGGGCCCAGAGCAGCTGAGGGCGGGCCCCTACGGCATTCCGCAAGGGACAAGCTTCCCTGGCCGCTCCGCTTTTGGTTCACAGGGAAGGGGGTGGAGTTAACAGGGCGTGGAAAGGAAATGCTGAGTTAACCCTTGTGTGAATAGGTGGGACAACGCCTATTGCTTGTCTGGGCTACTACTTAGGTCCTGGTCCCGGTGCACTCCCTGTTTATTAATTGCGTGAGGTCAGCCAAGTCTGAACCTCTCCTATCCAGTCAGCTTCTATAAAACAAAAGTGATAGATCATATCCCTGAGATCTAGCATTTAGGTATTCGTTGCCTAACTGATAGAAAGAGGGCAAACAGCGGTTTTTAAATAAACACCAAAAAGTTATCCAGTACAACAGATTGAACTAATGAAAGGTATCGGGGGAATTCCCTGGGTAGTCCAGTGGTTAGGGCTCAGCGCTTTCACTGCTGTGGGCCTGCGGTTCAATCCCTGGTTGGGGAACTAAGATCCCCGCAAGCTGCACGGCAGAGCCAAAAATAGTAAAAAATTTAAATTAAAAAAAAAAAAAAAGGTATCAGAAGAATGATGCTATAGGAGTTCAGAAAAGGCAGCGAAGACCGGAGGTTCTAGAGAGGCTTCCTGGAGGAAGTGGAGCGTATCCTGGGTCTTTAACAACAGATAGAATTCGAATCAAGTGGAGAGGGTTTGGTGAGAGCCTTTCAAGTAGGGGGAAATGGGGTGAGCAAAGACAGAGGCAGAAATATCTAGTTGAAAGCGCAGGCAGCTGACTAGAACCCAAGTCCAGAAAGAGTGTGGGGCAATAAAGTGGAAATAATAGGTTGAGGACCTACCTGGAGGTCCAGTCTCATTTGTTCATTAATTGATTCATTCCTTCGTTCAACAGGTGCCTCTCTGTGGAAAGCCCTGCCCTGTAAGCAGAGCCTATTGCAACCTGAATGAATACACAGTGTCCAGGGAATTAGCACTGTGTCACATTCAAAAGAAACACAAATACTGAAGATATCTTGCAGAAGTTATATTGTATAATATCCATCAAGATGCATCAGGCAGAGATGCAATTAAAACCCTCCTCTGGGAAGCCTAGGCCTCCTGTGTCTCCCAAAGTTAAATGACCTCAAAGCAAGCCGTGCATCCCCTGCCTGCTCCACGGCCACCTTCAGCCACACTGGTCTTGCTGTTTCTGAACACACCAGACACACAGCCTCTTCAAGCACTTGGCAAGGGCTGCTCCCTCTCCTTGGAAGAGGGAACAGCCCTCTTCTACCAGATATTTGCCTCTCTCCCTCATCTCCAAGTTTTTGCTCAAATGTCATCTTCTCTCTGAAGCCTACCCTGACCGCTCATTTTAAATTTGTAACCACCTTCCCTGAACTCCAGCCCTCCAGATCTCCCTTACCCACTCTACATTCTTTTCATAACACTTGCCATTACCCAAAATGCTATATAATTTATATTTTATTCCATCTGTTTACTGTCTGTCCACTTTCACTTTCACTCTGCTCTGTCAGAACAGAGTGCTTGGGCTTCCCTGGTGGCGCAGTGGTTGAAAGTCCGCCTGCCGACGCAGGGGACACGGGTTCGTCCCCCAGTCCGGGAGGATCCCACGTGCCGCAGAGCGGCTGGGCCCGTGAGCCATGGCCACTGAGCCTGCGCGTCCGGAGCCTGTGCTCCGCAACGGGAGAGGCCACAACACAACAGTGAGAGGCCCGCGTGCCGCAAAAAAAAAAAAAAAAAAAAAAAAAAAAAGAACAGAGTGCCCTACTGTATACATATAGATGCTAAAATGGAAAAAAGCCAGCTTTCCACCTGTGTAAAGGGAAAATCCGGATCTTCCCTAAATGTATTTCTTCCCTGGGAGTCTCCTTCACTTCGTACACAAAGCTCTTCACTTCTGACACCTCTGGTCACCAAGTGTGTGGAGGTTTTCCCCACACCAACAAGTTCTTGGACAACTACTGGTGTCCAAGAATTCAGCTCAGTTCTGGCACTATCTAACTGGAGATCATATCAATCCTACAAGTTAAGGGCTCAGTCCCAAAAGAGTAACCCCACCACGCAGACACACACACTTCAGATGCCAGTCAGAAAGCTCAGGTTATCACCCGTGCTTCTGACCAACCGGCTATAGACTGGAGATTCCAAAGGCCCCCCTCCTTGGGTTCAATTAATTTGCTAGATAGAGCAGCTCACCAAACTCCAGGAAACACGTGTCTTGCTAAAGGATATGGTAAAGGATACAGATGAACAGCCAGATGACGAGACACAGAGGGCGAGGTCTGGGAGGGTCCTGAGCACAGGAGCTTCTGTCCCCGTGGGGGTGGGCTGCGCCATCCTCCCAGTGTGGACAAATTCACCGGACTGGAGCTCTCAAGAAGCCCCTACCGGTGGAATTTGTGTGGAAGGTTCCTCATGAATGTGTGATCAATTATCAATTCCATTTCCAGTCCTCTCCCCTCTCTGAAAGATGGGTGGGGGAACTAAAAATTCAAAGCTTCTAATCATTGCTTGGTAACCAGCCACCATCCAGGAGCCCAGTCAGAGGCAGCTCATTAGAACAAAGGATGCTCCTGGTATTTATCAGTTAGGAATTGACAAGGATTTTAGGAGCCCTGTGTCAGAGTTGGGGGTCAAAGACAAATATTAGAACAAGAGATGCTCCTAGTATCCTTACCACTTAAGAAATTACAAGGGTTTTAGGAGCCCAGAGTTGATAACAGTGCCTGGCACAGAGCAGAGGCCAAATATATATTATTTGTTGAATAAACGAATAACTCCCCCCAGAACCTTTTTTACTCATCGTCTCCCCCAAATACTTCTCTTCTCAGCAGCTGTGTCTTTTTATCAAATCTTCAAATGCCAACACCAGACGTCTCCTCTCCCCACCCCGCTCGGGCTGGCAAGTTGCAGAGCCTCAGGGGGCACTTCTGACGTCACGCGCTGCAGAAGGGGAAGGGTTGGGGACACCATTCACTCGGCGGGAATGCAGTGTTGGGGGCGGACCCTGGAACACACGGGGCCTCCACACTGCCCCCTCCCGTTTCTGTGCGCCTCCTCTCCTTGGCTTACTCCTCCTCCCTATCTCATCCTTCCTCGGATAGAAGTTGAGATGGTGCTCTGCTTCGTTCATTTTCTTCTCTACCTCCACCTGATCGACAAAACCACAGTCTGGAGGTAACGGGCCAAGCTGACAAAGGACGCTCCCTTCTTGGAGTGTATTCGCGGGCGACCACCACAAACGCATGACCCAGAATTTTTTTTTCTTTCACCACCATCACACTGGGTTCATTGCTTTATCCATCCACACCCTTACCCCATTTATCACAGTTTGCACACCAGAACAGGAAACATAAAGCCACGCCTGTCTGACCCCTGAGGAGGGGCTTGTATTCTGAAGAAACAAAAGCACAGGCGGAAACAGGACTAGTTGGAAAGTGATTGGACATTGAACTTGGAGCAGTTCCTGGAAGGAAGATTCTGCTACCGGAGGTGCTTGGAGCAGATAGGTTGTAAAGTCTTCGTCACCACACTTAAAATCCAGAATATTCCTGGGACGGGAAGAATGTGAGGTGACCGGTAATACGGAAGAAGGTGGCAAGAATATGTATGTCCCGGGCTTCCCTGGTGGCGCAGTGGTTGAGAGTCCGCCTGCCGACGCAGGGGACGCGGGTTCGTGCCCCGGCCCGGGAAGATCCCACGTGCCGCGGAGCGGCTGGGCCCGTGAGCCGTGGCCGCTGAGCCTGCGCGTCCGGAGCCTGTGCTCCGCAACGGGAGAGGCCACGACAGTGAGAGGCCCGCGTACCGCAAAAAAAAAAAAAAAAAAGAATATGTATGTCCTGAGAAGTGCTCCAGATGGAGACCATCAGGTGGTCAAGGAAGAGAGGTGATCAAAGCACAAATCAAAGTTCACCTGAGTCAAAGGAGTAATGATTTAAGACGGGTTGGGTGACTGAACTGAAGCCAAATAGCGAATGGGTCTTATTTACAGTCACTAATCAGTTGTCCAAACTGAGACACTTTTGAACTTCTTGCTATCTTTTTTGGGGGAGGGGGGGCATGCTGCGTGACATGTAGGATCTGTTCCCTGATCGGGGATCAACCCCGTGCCCCCTGCAATGGAAGTGTGGAGTCTTAACCGCTGGACCGCCAGGGAATTCCCCAAGACATTTCTGAACATGAAAGGGGATGATTTTAATAACTATGCCAGGAAAACAGGCATGAAATAGAACCGTCCTGGACAAACCAAAATGATGGTCACACTGACGGTAAACAGGAGAGTGGCTGGTTCAATGAAGAGGCCTTGGGCAGTTCATAAGGACAGCAAGAGTCTTCAGCATAACCCTCTTCCTCCTCCCTCGTACTCACAGTGACAGCTGTTGCCGTGTCTGCCCAGGCCTTTTGCTCTTGGAGAACTGCTCCAACTGCCTCCTCCTTCACTCAGTCGGGAAACGCTCGTGGGGCTGCCAGGCCCCAAACTCCGTCTCCTTGATCCACGTCTGCCCACCCAAAGGGCCCCATTCCCCTGACTTCAAGCATTGGGCAGAGAATTCTTCCCTGCACTTTATTTATTTTAAAGATTTAAGTGGAGGAAAGAAGCAGCTTTCCTTTTTGGATCACAAAGTTTGAAGAACACAGATGGGGAGTTGTCAACAGCCATCGTACTCACCGTGGAGGGAAAGACTGTCTGCGTGGTAAGAGAATTAAACCACGCAGAGGAAAACCAGAGAGCAGGGGACTTCATTCGCTATTAACGTGCCTGACACAAGTGACATCTGCGTGCTTCCACCCTCCCAGGGAAGCAAGCCAGTGCAGTCACCTTAAGCTAATTTGAGTTGAGTTGCAATGCCTTGAAACCGCTTCTCTCTTGACACTTCTACCAGTGGATTTTGCAGATTTACCTAATTTAGAATCTGTAATGTATGGCTGTCTGCAATGTTGCTTCCGAGTTGAGTTATTAGTTAATAATACATTGACAGTGTTATTAATTAAAACACTAAGAGCATTCATGACTTACCGAGCCCTTTCATCCTCACAGCCACTGCTGATGTGAATAAACAGAAGCTCTGGGGTGAGATTCAGATCCCCATTTCACAGGTAAGGGAACGAAAACTCAGAGAACGTCAAGGTCACAACAGACCCACAATTCAAACACAGTTCTCCTGGTCTTGGTCATGCACTCCTTCCTTCACACCACAGCACACCGCAGGGAGCATTTAGATGGTGGAAAGTGGAAATGAACTGTCTCGGATGACCAGAACTTTCGACGTGTGGGACGGGAGTGCTACCAACCTGTTCTGTCAGCGGTGGGGGGGATGAAATATGTCACAGATAAGCGTTTGGTTGCCACGTATTACTGTGGTCATCTAACCAACTTCTTAGTTTAGCTGAAGGTCCCAGTCTGGTTTAAAGATATTTCAAATCACGAATAAGTCATTCTGAAAGGAAAAATTATGTTTTCCAAATAACCAAAACAAATGGTAACTCTGTGAGCTACTTAAGGAAATAAGATTGAAATAAAAATTGAGACAATTCCAAAATAGGCATAATAATAATAACAATAATAATGGCTACAATAATGGCTCCAAGCACTGTGCCAGGTACTTTGTTATACCTTTTCGCTGCAAGGAAAGGGTTAATATCCGTACAAATGAGGAAACTCAGGCTCTGAGTCACTGTCACCCAAACAAGGTTACTCACAGGTAATAGTGGATCCAGAATCGAAACACTGTTTTGTCTAATGTTCAAATTATTAACAGAGAAGGTATTGTGATATATCCCTTTTAAAGAGAAGTAACTGATGTTTGTATAAGCCTCTGATGAGGGTAAGGGAAAAAAAAGGCAGAAAAATTCCCCATTTCTTCCTATCCTCACAGCGTATTGAGTATGCCTCAGCTGAACGAAAATATAATTCTCCTCCACTTTGCTGATGGCCATAGACATTTCTACATTAGAACCAGACAAAAATTACTTATCAACATCTCACATAAAAGAATCATTTTTATCCTCTTAACTCTTCCAAGTAGAGCTATCGTTAAGTGATAGGTTCAGCAGGAGCTTAGCAGGTTAACTCCCATCAGCTAAAAAGCCCATGAAGCCAGAAGCCATTAATGATTCTGCATTTAAGCCTTTACACTTCTGCCTGTTAGAGACCCCTGAGATTAGTTCATCATATGAAGTTGCTTCCATTTAAATTTGAAATTGCATGGCAAAATTGAATTTGGACATTTAAATGCTGCCTGTTATAGATGTCATACATCTGTACTTGATTGAATGGTAAACTATGTATTGAACGGTAGCTCTTTATGAAGAGAATTTTCATCGTAATCATGAAATACTTTGCAGAGCCACCCAAGACATTCTGTTTCCTCCAGAAAGCCTGAAGAATCCCAGTCAATCCTTCTATAAATATTCTAAGACTGCCATAATATCTCTTGGCAGGCAAATAGACGTTGTAAAGTTCAAGCATGGTATTAGCTAAGAAGAAACCGCCAGCGCCTTGCTTAAAGTTCACTTACTCTAATTCACTGCCCAATTCACACAGGCCTCTCTCCCCCATTTTCCTCACTCACAAATCATATGGAACAACATATGGAATAGCCTTACCAGAGGCATATGCAGTTGACAAATGCAAAAATGAGCAGCAAGTGTAAGAAGTGAGCAAAATATTAGTAAAAAAAAAAAAGGTAAATTAGTCAACCATTGACTTATTACTAAGAATAGCTCTTTTGTCTGGTTTAAAAACAATGGTAAATGATCTGTAATGTGCTTGGAAGCATCAAAAAGTAAGATGAGTTAATGGATAGATCAGATGAATAAATGGAAAGACGTCATAAAACAAGTGTGGAAAAATATGAATGATAGAATCTCAGTGGTGGGTACATGAGTGTCCACTGTAAAATTCTTTCAACTTTGCTATATGTGAAAACTTTCATAATAAAATTTTGGGAAAAAATGTAAATCTATAATTTTCGATAGCACGATCAAGGGATATGAGAGAGAGAGTCCAATAAATAGTGTGATAAAGTCTTTTCTAATTTGGGAGCAGGACGGAGATTCTGAATAACTGCAACTTTTGATAGAAAAAATATACTGTTAATTATATATTTTCTTTGAAAGAAAGAAACATAACACATAGCTTCCAAACCATAGAATAGAATTTTAAAAATAAAGAAAACTATCCCTTTGAGACAGGAAAGGACAGAGTAAATAAGCAAACATAAACGAGGATAAAGAGAAAATTCTCCCATAGGAATAAGATGGTACAATAATCATTAAGCTAACACAAAACCACACACTCACCTACACATCCAAACGCACTTCACACACACACACAATACTCTCTTCCAGCCTCACCTTGTCTCATAAAGAGTAATTTCAGAATTTTGGAATATAATTTCTTCCCTGCTCCTTTAATCAGTCATTACCTCTTCAAATATTGCCTGGACATCATTCTCTTTAGGCATATGTTGCACTTTACATTTTTGTGGGTGTCTGTGTTGTGTATTCAGTATCATTTCTTCATCTCTCTCAGTTCGCTCGTTCGCTTCTCTGTTTAGTCTATATTTAATCTTTCCACCAAGGTTTTCATAATCAATTATATATCTTATTTCTAGAAGTTCTTTTTAAAATTCAAGTATGCCGGTCATTTTGTTAGTTGATGATTTCTTACTTATGTTTCAATTCCGACTTTTAGAAATACATCAAACATAATTCATATTCTCTACCTGATATTTCTAACACCTGAAGCCTTTAAGGTTTTTCTTTTTCTGCTGAGTCTTGCTCATGGTGGCTTATTTCCTTATGTAGTGTGTGTGTGTGTGTGTGTGTGTGTGTGTGTGTGTGTGTGTGTGTGTGTGAGAGAGAGAGAGAGAGAGAGAGAGAGAGAGAGAGGGAGAGGGAGAGGGAGAGGGAGAGGGAGGGAGAGGGAGAGGGAGAGGGAGAGGGAGAGGGAGAGGGAGAGGGAGAGGGAGAGAGAGAGAGAGAGAGAGAGAGAGAGAGAGAGAGAGAGAGGGAGGGAGGGAGGGAGGGAGAGGGAGAGAGAGGGAGAGATTGTTCACTCATGTGCTTTGGAATACAATCTGTGAGCATTTTTTGAGGCCTGGGTTAGAGAGTGCCTTCCCCTGAGAAGACTTGCCTTTACTTTTGCAAAGGCACCTGCAAGACTTGGGTCCAGTTTAAGAATCTATATTTCAGATATTACAAATAATGTGAATTTAGCCCCCAGACTTACAAGAGGGTTAGGCTGTGGTCACAAATTCTCAAAAGAGACCTTTATATCCACTCATATTCCAGGCTGGGCAGACAAGTTTATCTGCTGTCGGACTGCGTTTTATGAGATGTATTTTTAATTGCGTAGCTCTTCATGGGTCTTACCTTTATGCAAGGGGATCGGTGATCCAACTTCCCTCCTTTCACAGCCCAAGGCTTCAATCCCTGCCCCCTATCCCATCCCACCCACCTCTATGTCAGCCCTGAAATCAGAGCTCCATCCCTAATGCGTCCCTAAAGCACCCGGTGACTTCACTGCTTGCTTTTTCCATGTATTCTCCCGCCTATTGCCAGGGCTCTGCATTCCCTTTACTTTCTGACAAACTCATCCATTCATTTTAAAAGTTAAGTATTTGTTTTTATATTTTAGCAAAAAGCACTCTTGGCGTTTTTATGTTTTAGCAAGCACACTTGGTGTTTGTTCGTTTGCCTGAAATAAAACACTCTGAACCTCACAGAGGGAAACACAAAGGGGAAGGCATTCTCCCCAGCTTTGCCAAAAACAACTACGCAGCTCACAGGCACACAGACCGCAAACAGCAGACCAGCAATGGCTCTAGGGGCAGATGACTGGCAGCAGCACCCGAAAGGAATGGACTCATTTGCCCACATGTTAAGATGCCTCTGGGTCTCCCTGGACGGATTTGGTAGGGGATCTTACAAATGACGAAGGGTCCCATGTCACCAGCCAGGAACAAAGCCAGTGCAATTACAGCGTTTCATGGTCCAATGATGACTACCATTCATGTCCACAGACTGTGGACACCTAGGGAGTCTCAAATAACACCGATAATTCAAAAATTCAAAAGGCAACTATAATACCAAAATGCTTTAATTCTTTGTGGACAGGGACAATGGCTTTTTAATCCAGCTGTAAACCCAGCTTGAAGGAAGGCTCTGAATACATTTTTATTGACTGCATGAATTATTCATGGTTATGTTGTAACTGTTCCAGATTAACCCTTTTTGCTTAAAAGAGAGATTGTATCTTTAAGAAATCGTTTATTTCCTCCAGCAAATAATACAGGCTCAAGGAAAATGTCTCTCAATAAATAAACCGCTCATGAGCTATGATTTTTTTCTTTTTTTCTTTTACTACCGTTGTAGCGAAATTATGGTCAAGTCCTTCTGTTTATCCTTGAGTGGCCTGCAATGGAAACCTACAATGGAAATGTTAACCTAGAGAACAAGGATTCAATGAAGCTGATGAGGAATCAATCATGAGTTTTGATAGGACCGAGTCCCCTCCCTCTGAATCTGTGCTGAGCCTGTGTTTCCTCTTGCGTCGGAGTGCAGACTTTAAGAACGTCTAGCAGCTTCCCTCTCCTCCCTCTTGGATTCCTGAGCCGCCATGAAGGCCAGGCGAGGCCACCCTACTAGAGAGAGAGGCCCAGAGGAGAAGCCCCAGAGGAGACAGCAAGAGACAGAGGGGCCCCGTGGAGGAGCGCAGAAGCTTCACATCCCCCTCCGGCAGCAGCCCAGCCTCCTGAAAGCCCTCTGAGGCTGCAGTCCTGGGACTCTGTGTTCAAAACGTGAGTCATCTTCTCTTGACATTTTTTTTCTTTGGATGTTAATATCATGTTTATGCCTCAACATAAAGAGGCTGAAACAGACAACTCTAGACAAAGAATGTCATCTGCCGTATCAGTAAACGAAGGATGTTGCCGCCATCAAGCCATCAGCCACTGCAGCAGCCTCTGACTGTGCAGAGACAGATTCAGGATGGAGAAAAACAGGACACGCTGGTCCCAGACAGTTAAGGTACGCATCAAAGGAGTGATTTCAGTGAGCCCAGACTCCTGTATCTTCCCATATACAGAAAAGCACTAAATTTATTAACTTGAGACATTTGTTTTCTCTTAATTAACAGTAATTTTTGATGTTCTGACTACCTGGGTTTTATTGCAAAAACTCCTCTATATCCTGGATTCTCCCTTATCTCTTCAGAGCTATCCCTCAGCGCTATCTGAGAGGCTGTCTCCTGGGCTTAAGTCCTCAGCAAGTCCGCCGAATAAAACGTAATACTCAACTTTTTGGTTCTGCTTTTTTTTTTTTTTTTTTTTTTTTTTTTTTTGCAGTTGAAAGAGCATATGTGCTATGCCCAGATCACCACTTGTTTGGAGGAAACTTTATAGCAAGCATATTTATACTGTATCGTTTAAACCAGGGATCCTCAAACTTTGCCGTAGATAAGAAGTAATGGAAGCCAGGCCCGAGGGCTTGATCATCCTTGAACTCTGACCCGTGGGCAAGTTTCTCTTTGTCTAGAACTGGATTTTGGACAGTGAGGTTAATCAAGGTACACATCTGGACACCATTGTCATTGCAGACTGCCAGGTCTGTGGGGCTAATACCCATGGCAAAGAGATGAGGTTTCCCTCTTTCTCCTGATCAAAACCATTCCCTTTATCCATCGTAATTCCTTCTTCTTTCCCTGAAGCTGGGCTTAATTTGGGGGCATCCCCATCTTTCCACGTTCCCCTCTTTACTGGCTACACACCCTCAGCCTGTAACCACCCGGGTTTCTTTTACAATCAGGATTAAAACATAAAGCCAGGGCTTCCCTGGTGGTGCAGTGGTTGAGAGTCCACCTGCCGATGCAGGGGACACGGGTTCGAGCCCTGGTCTGGGAAGATCCCACATGCCGCGGAGCGACTGGTCCTGTGAGCCACAACTACTGAGCCTGCGCGTCCGGAGCCTGTGCTCCGCAACAAGAGAGGCCGCGATAGTGAGAGGCCCGCGCACCGCGATGAAGAGCGGCCCCCGCTCGCCGCAACTAGAGAAAGCCCTCGCACAGAAACGAAGACCCAACACAGCCAAAAATAAATAAATAAAATTTAAACTGTTGATTCATTCATGTAATTTAAAAAAATTCATCTACTTTAAAAAAATAAATAAAGCCATTTCTTCACTCCACATCCATTCCTAATTTTCACCCAACTTCTCTTCACCTCATCTCAACCTCTCACAATAGCAGTCTATGCTCATAGCAAGTACTCACTTCCCAGTTGGCCCTTAACCTACCACAAATTGGCTTCTAATCCCACCCTCTTCTAAACTGTCCAGACATTCACAGGGGACCAGAATATGCCACCCCAAAGTATGCCACTTTGGCATAAGGATTATTCTGAGCTGAAGGCAGTCGAGGAGAAGCACGTACAAGAGAAGCTCCCCGCCCTCCCCTATTTGCCCAACAGCAGGACAGACATTTTCAAAGGGGGCCCCTTCTCCTCTCTACTAGGAAGAACAGAAGTTAATAACCAGAGACAACTCTAGACCCTCAGCAGCCCAGAGAGAGCACCAGGAGGATCTATATAACAAACTTTGCTGACTAGCCCTTACCTTCCCTTAGTTCTCCTATGTATTTACCTTCCGACAATTCACACCCCTAGAAATTTGAAGTCCTTTTTCTTTGACCTGTCACTATTTTAAAACTGTATTGCCCTTTCGTTAAGATGCTATATAAACCCAAGTTCTAACCATGCCTTTGAGTTTCCTCTGAGTTCTCTCACTTACGTGTGGGATGCACGTGTTAATAAATGTTGTTGCTTTTCTGTTGTTAATTTGTCTTTGGTCAGTCTCACTGACACAGCCCCAGCCAATGAACCTCAGAGGAGTAGAAGGAAACCGATACTTTTCCTCCCCTACACATTTAACACTAAGAATTGTGTGAACTTCTGGAAGGTCTGTTCTCTTAATAGAATAGAGTGTGTTTCTGCGATAACGCGCTCTTCGAGAATCGTCTTCATACTTCTCTGACTTCGTATCTCCTTCAGAGTTTTCTCCCAGTTCTCTGCACTGCTCTGGCCCCTCTAGTGCTGGGGTTCTCTAGAGCCCTGTTACTACGGGGATGGTGTGCTCAGACCAGCACCTTTGGCATCTCTGGGGGCTTGTTAGAGACGCAGAATCTCAAGCCCCGCCCCAGACCGGCTGGATCAGAGTCTGTCGTTTAACAGAATCCCCAGGTGATGTCTTTTTCTTTTTTTTTCTTAACATCTTTATTGGAGTATAACTGTTTTACAAATGGTGGGTTAGCTTCTGCTTTACAACAAAGTGAATCGGTTATACATATACACATGTTCCCATATCTCTTCCCTCTTGTGTCACAGGGAGATCAGCTCGGTGGTTTGTGACCACCTGGAGGGGTGGGATAGGGAGGGTGGGAGGGAGGGAGACCCAGGTGATTTCTATGTACGGTGGAGGGGGGAAGCACCCCTCTAGGGCTGACTCCTATCTCTCTGCTCCACTTTCTGGGTGAGCTCAACAATTCCCAGGGTCACTACCTATTTGCTGATGATTCTCAGATCCGTGTCTCGACCTCCAGGCTTCAGACTCATGTAACCACGTATTTGCTGGCTCCTCCGGTAGAAGTCCTTCCTTCCAACTCAGTTCAGCATATCCACCACCTGCCAAACTGCTGCCCCCCCCTTCCGTCTTTTTTTCTCAATTGATGCTCACGCCATCACCCAGTTATCCATACTAGAAACTTGAGAGTTGTACTAAGGCCTTTTTTCCTCTCTCATCTATTCCCGTTCCACTCTTCTCTCCTCCCCACACCCCAGTCAAATCCAAACAGCCATCAAACAGGGACATTTAATGATATTTCTCTTACCTGTCATTTCCAGTCGGACGTTCTTGGTTCTAGTTCAAGTGTGAGTTATATCTTAGGTGTATGACTGAAAGCCTGTTATGGAGCCTAAGCAAATCTATGTTTCACAAAATCACCAGAAAGAGTTACATAAAATAAAAATCTGGTCACATCACTGTCTTGCTTAAAATCTGCTTTACGCACAACAGAGGTTCTCAGACTGTAGTCCCCCAATCATCAGCAGCAGCACCGCCTGGAAACTTGTGAGGAAAGCAAATGATAGGTTTAACCCCAGGCCTACGAATCAGAAACTCTGGGGAGGAGGGGGCCTCCCATCTTCATTTTAACAACTCCTCCAGGTGAGGGCACACTGAGGTTGGAAGCCACACATCTACCAGATTAAAGCGATCTTCCTGATCTGACACACACAATCCTCCCTGATCTAGTCCAGGTCCCAACACTTGTTGCCTTATTTCTATCCATTTGATGACTTGAACTTGACATCTGAAAAATGGAGAAATATTTGTTATTTCCAGGTGTGGAAGCCCATCCCCCAAATTGTCCTCCAATGATCCCAGCCTCCTTTTGCATTCATGCCTTGTGTATTTCCCTCCACGTGCAATGGGGTTGGTCTCTAATCAGTGGGATATTGTGGTAATAAAGGCATGAGGCCCAAGGGCAAGGGGCTATGGAATGGGTAGTGGAGGAAGGTAATTACAAATACCAGCTACCACCACATGCCCAGTTTCAGAAATGTGGGCCACAATGGTCCTGAGTATTTCTTCCTCATTCTGTTATGAACGTGTGATTCATATCCATACATATATGTATATCTTTACACACACGACAAATAGCTTCATTTCCTGCCCTTTTTAAAATCCCTTTATCATGCAACGTAAGATGTATTTATTTCATGTCATAATATTTAAGTATTGATAAACTTACATCATGGTATTCAGGTTACAAAGTGTCAACAAGAGTAAACAGCATGCAAGGATGTTGCATCCTCCTCTGGAGGAAGGGTTAGTGAGTTTTCAGTCATACACAGGACAGTTGTATCATGTTAGATAGAAGTATGACCTCGTTATCATCTTTATTTTGAGATTAAGGGTGGTTTAAGGAGATGCCAAGTTGACAAGGGGTGGACTTGCGATGGTTAATTTTATGTGTTAACTTGTCTGGGTAAAGTTGGGCCTCATCCAATCCGTTGAAGGCCTTGATAGAACAAAAGGCTGACCTCCAACAAGCAAGAGGAAACTGCCAGCAGACAGCCTTTGGATTTGAACTGCATTATCAGCAACTCCTGGTTCTCCAGGCTGACAGCCCACCCTGTAGATTTTGACCTTGTCGACCTCCATAATGGCATGAGCCAATTTCTTAAAATAAATCTCTTTCTCTACATACACACATCCTATTGGTTTTGTTTCTCTGGAGAACTGTGACTAATACATGGCCACACCAATTTATACCCTGTCCCACGTGCTTTTCTTACAATGAAGTGTTGACCTTCCCCCTTTAAATGGTGGAATCTATGATCCCCTTTAACCTAGCAGACCTTTCTAACTGCCTCAATTAGTAGAAAGAGGAGGAAGTGACACTGCTTGACCTCTGAAGCTTGGTCATTGAAGACCACAGGGTCCTTGGGATGCTGCTTTTGGAATACAGCCACCATGTTGTGAGAAAGCCCAGGCCACATGGAGAGGCCACAGCTGGCCAAGAGCCCCAGCTGGGGTTTCCGTGTCCTGAGCATCAGCGTGGCACGTGACTGAAGGAAACTTCACATGATTCTAACCTCTAGCCTTCAAGTCTTTCAGCTGAGGTGCTAGTTACTGAGGAACAGAGATAAGCCCTTCCTGCTGGGCCCTGTGCAGGGCCCTCACTCCCAGGATCTACAAGCATAATAAATGAAGCTTTTATGCCACTACATTTTGAGGTAATTTTTTATGCCGTCAGAGTAACTGGAACATCACTATTCAGAGAGACAATTGAAGCAGCCTTTACGAATTCCCAGTCTTGCTGTTGTAACATCAGGGGAAGCTATATGACCAGGCAGAATAAATTTCCACCATATTCAGGATTATTTTCTCTAGGCATTTTGAAGAATTCTTTTTTTTATGTTGATATCTTTTATTAATTTATTCAGTAAATATTTACAGAATCCCTCTTTATACTAGGTGCTACATTAGGGGATTAGGAGATCACAGCGTTTGCTTTCATGTTGCTTATAACCTATATCTGAAAGGATTTAAGAAGATCTATATGAGTGACTATAACACAAAACATGGCAATTTGGGATCATAATATAACAGAGACCATGAAAAGATTGAAGGAAAATGGATGGTATTGATTTCCTAAAGGAAATTGCTTTCTACCCAGACTGTGAATTTCTTTCTAAGTGTTCTGAGCAAGTAGAAGGGATTGGGGAGAGCAAATGTGTCGCATATGTTCTGTGCATGTTTTCTTTTTAACCTAGGCTAAATAAAGTCAAATGGAAATTTTTCCTATAGGTCTTTGTATTAAGAGAACCTGAAAATCAAAGAGGATATTCTTTTCAAATGTAGTTTTGTAAAATACAAAAAATTGGAGCAAATAATTTTTCTGATGGCCCTCTTTTTTCTGTTATGACTTCACAAAAGGATACAGAGCTGCAACAAAAGGAACTCAAAGTATATGCCTCAGAGCAATTAAATAGCCTGTTAGATAATCTCTCTCAAATATGAGCTATTTTCAATACACTTTGGATGCTGTCCTATCTATCTATAATCTATCAATCATTTAGCTATATGCCTGATGTACCTGGCATAAGAACAGCAAAGCTGTCAGTAACTGTGAAGATTTGGAGAATGGACTTTGCCTGGAATGTCTCCTACCCATCAACATGGACTTTGCCCACTGGAGTAACATATATATAGAACCTATATTTGTCTTGGAAAAAAGATCTTTGGATTTTCCCTGGCAATTGCATAATTGTTATTTGAACTTCATAATTCTATTATGAAGGCAACTGAAAAAAATATGTCAGGCTTATGATAATGACTGATGGTTTCAGCTATTAAGAACAAACAAACAGAAATACAAAACCAGAACTCCGGACCAAAATCTTCCATTTGGCCCTGTGGAACATTGAATTCCACAGGAAGATGGATTTATCTTCTCCCTGGGTCTGTCAATATGAATAAATCGTTTTGAAGAATTCTTGACCACCCTTTTTATCAACCCCCTCCTTCTTTAAATATAGCAAGTGGTCTTGTTTCAGTCTGCTTCAAATAAAATTCACAGACCTGGGCTTCCCTGGTGGCGCAGTGGTTGGGAGTCCGCCTGCCGATGCAGGGGACGCGGGTTCGTGCCCCGGTCCGGGAGGACCCCACGTGCCGCGCAGCGGCTGGGCCCGTGAGCCACGGCCGCTGAGCCTGCGCGTCCGGAGCCTGTGCGCCGCAACGGTGAGAGGCCCGCGTACCGCAAAAAAAAAAAAAAAAAAAAAAAAAAAAATAAAAAAATAAAAAAAAATTCACAGACCTTGTGGATTTCCCTGGCAGCCCAGTGGTTAGGACTCATTCTCGCTGCCGAGGACCCAGGTTCGATCCCTGGTCGGGGAAGTAAAATCTGACAAGCCGCGTGGTGTGGCCAAAAAAAACAAACAAAAAAAACAAATCACAGACCTTGTTAACAAGTGATCAGTTTCACAGATAGGAAGGAAGTGCAGTAAAACAAGGACCCGGGGAGAGGGGCTGAGAAAGCAAGCCTGCACCCTGGGTGCAGGTGCAAAATGTGTCTCTTTTGCAGGTGATGGAACTCAGGGGTCCTGGCAGATTCCGGGCCGCTGGATTCAGGACATCTGTCTGGTGCAGAGTCTGTTCTTCAACACCCACAACCTCCAGGCCGTGTCCTGCTCAGACGCTAAGTGTGGAGCCGTTTCCCCACGAGCCATCGGCGTCGCTGGCACAGGAGCTGACGGGCAGCGGGCTGGGAGTGATGTCCATGCCTGCGGGCCACTCAGCGCCCAGCCATAAATCATGTCCCTGCCCGGCTTGCTTATAACGAGGCCGACGCAGTTAGTAAGATCCCTTTTGCTGTTTTACGGTCCCTCTGAAACTCACCCGAGTGGTCCTTCGTCTTCTGCTTCCCATATATCTGGAGTGATGGACTTTATGGCCACTTCTTCAGGGGACAGAGAATTATAGATCTCTGGATTTATGTCCATTTGCTGGGCTCTCTCTGGTCCCTGTACCATAAGGTGAACACTGGGGCAGCGAGAATGATGTCGCATTCTAAAAGATCTGGACCCGTTTCTGACAGCTTATTTTGACAAAAGCATAAGATTCAATGATTGTTGCTCAGCTCAGAAGCTGTAGGAAATTCAGAGGGAAAAAAGAAAGAGGATGTTTAAACATGAGCCTTCGCTGTCTCCGAACTGCTTTCTGAGTCAGGTAAACTGTGAAACACAGGGTAGACTAAGCCAACAAACTTAATGACAACAATGGCTGCTCCGGAAGGAACATGATTTACCCCAGAGGATGAACAGGTTTTTCCTGATGTTGAGGGATTGCCACCTGCTACTGGAACAAATAAGGGGTCTGTTAGGGAAGCAGGGGGGTGTGGAAGGCAACCTCTAAGCTGGTCCCTACACTAAATGATACTCATCCACTGGTCCTCATGGCTTTGTGTGTGTCTCATGCCTGTGAACAGGCCCCTGTGACCAATGAGATATGGCAGAGGTGGCAGTGTGACTGACGGCTAGGCTGTAAATGACATCACTCGCTCTGCTTTGTTTACTGGGATCGCTGGTTTTGGTGGCAAAGGGGGTGGTGTAGGGGGCGCCAGCAGCCATCTCGTGAGAACGTTCAAGCTGCCCTGGAAGAGGTCCAAGTGGAGGACAGAGGCCTCCTGCTAATTGCCATGCAGTCATAAGAGCCAGTGACCTTTACAAGCTGATCTTTCCCCGCCCCCACCCCGCCCCTGCCCCTAGACTTCAGATGATTGCAAACCTGGCTAGCAGCTTGACTACAACATCAAGAATGGCTCTGAGTGGACACGCCCAGCCAAGCTGCTCCTGAATTCCTGCTCCACAGAAGAGTGATAATAAATGTTCACTGTTTTAAGTCACTAGATTTTGGGGTCACTCTTCTGTAGCAATTGATAACTAATGGGGGGTATATAAATTAGGATTAGGTTTGGTCATTTGGGGGAGAAAACCCAAAACAAAGAAGATAGATGTTTATTTCTCTCTCATGTAAGAAATCTAGAGTCGCAGTCCTGGCTGGTACGGTGTTCCTTGGTGCCAGGGACGCAAGCTACTTCTCTCTTATTGTTCTGCCATCCTCAGTACATGGCTTTCTTCTCCTGGTCCAGTATGGCTGCTCAAACCCCAGCCATTGCATCCCTATTCCAGCAAGAGGAAGGAGCAAGAGCAAGAAGGGTGCACCAACTCCATTAAGGGCACTTCTGTTTATATGCCACTGGCCAGAACACAGGCATACGGCCCCGCTACCAGGGGGGTTAGGAAGTGGAGTCTTTATTCTGGGAAGCCATACATCTGGCTTAAAGTCAGAAATTTAAGGAAAAAGAGAAATAAACATTGGGGCAAACTAGCAGTATCTGTTAGCTGGGGATTGGCATTAAGCAGGATTTGCTGCAAGTTGCTAGCTTAGCTGAATCGGGATAATAATTAGGAGTTTGCCAAGAAAGAGAGGCCTGGTATACTACAGATGGCAGCACACCCTTTGCCATTCCTTGCATCAAGAGGCAGAGCCTGTTGCCACCCCTCATGAATCTGGGCTGTGCTGATCATGTGACTTGTATTGACCAATGGAATCTGGCAGAAGTGACACTGGGCTACTTCCACAGCTGACTTGAGATATGCAGCCTCGGCTTTCTGTTTTGGGGCCCTATCCTCTTGAAACCCAGCTACCAGGTAGGAAGTCTGTCTTCCCTGGGATTAATCTTGCTGTGAGAAGATCCAAGTTGGCCACGTGGAGAGAGCAAGACTGTGTCTGGGAGCCCTACAGCACCACCCTTGAGAGTGAAGTCTTTTCAGACCTTCCAGTCCAGTCCACCAGCTGAATGCAGCCGAGTGAGTGACCCCAGGTCATGCCGTGTGGAACAGAAGAACCAGCCAGGTAAGCCCTGCCCAAATTCCAGGCTCACAGAATCATACTCAGCAATAGATAAGTGTAACTAACAGGGGAAGGCTATTCTGGGGAGAGGAAACAGCATTGGAAATACACAGTGGTGAGAGACAACCTGCCGTATGCAAGGAATTCTAATATACATTTTTTTTTTTTTTTGGCCGTGCTGCACAGCACCCCAACCAGGGATCGAACACGTGCCCCCTGAAGTGGAAGCACGGCATCCTAACCACTTGTCTGCCAGGGAATCCCCAAGGAATTCTATATAGTTTGACATGCTGGAGGGTAAAATGACCCCAAGGGTCATGCTGGCAGGAAACAGGAGGCTCGACTTGGAGGGTGTGTGCCATCCTGAGGAAGATAGAATCAGGAGTCTTACCCACCCAGAGCTGTTGTATCAAAGGGGAGAGGGTGTGCTGGTGGAATGTTGGCCATATCTGCTCACAGCAAGATTCAAGATCCAGAGCAGGTGATGCCAATTTCTCCTAAGACGTAGATCTGAGGGCAAACTTCCTGGGGAACCTTTGAGGAAGGATACGTTGCAGTTACTTGTGTGGCAGGATGAGTGGGTTTGTATTATGCATTGTGAGGAAGGGTTTGTGGGGGGCTACGTAATGAAGATACTGCATTTTCTAATTGACTTCTTTAACATTAAAACAACCCTCTCTTGCTGCTTCCCTCTTGGTGGTGGCTGGATCCTTAGGAGCTTGGAACGAGGGCCCAGAAGGAGCCAGGATAGGGAGTGGGGAGTGTGGCTGGGTGCCAGTGAAAGGACAAAGTAAACAACCTGATTTGAATTATATTCCTTAGGCCGGGTTCAGGCTCACTTCCTCCGTTACATATGGCACATTTCATCTTCATTTTTGGTTGTGAGGAAATGGCCATATATTCAAGGGCTGTTTTTTTTGTTTTTTTGTTTTTTTTCTCAAGTGATTTTTTTTTTCCTTTTTTTGGCCATGCCACTTGGCATGTGGGATCTTAGTTCCCTGCCCAGGGATCGAATGTGTGCCCCCTGCAGTGGAAGCATGGCGTCCTAACCACTGGACCGCCATTCCTCAAGGGTTGTTTTTGATGGTGCCTTCATGACTCAAGCCAAGGTCGCCTCCATCTTGGAGCCACGATAGGTTTCTTATTGCTCTATTCTAGAACACTTGAAAAAATTTTCTGAGTGATTCATTACACAAAATCTATACTGGTGAATGTCTCATCTCCTTTCTTTTCTGGACCCGTTAGGTATGTGTTGGGTGGCAAGCTAGAGAGAATTAACAGTGGCTCAACTACGTAATGCGTTCTCCAGCCACGAGAGGTCTTGAGGCAGACAGACCTGGGATGGTAGCTCACTACCACCATCAGGGATCCAATCTCCTCCTATTTTCTGCTTCAATGGCCTTAGCATGAAGCTTTCATCTTCAAGGCTCATCACTGCCTTTCCAGGTACCATGTCCATATTCCAGAGCACAAAGAGTATCTGCCAGTCAGATCTTTCCTTTTTTTTTTTTTTTTTTTATCTTTAATGAAATACTGTCTATACTCTCAAGGGCCTGGGTATCTCAAGGACCTATTTCGTAGGCCTGACTTTGTAGCTGCAAATCCATCTGGTCTGCAGTGGCCTATAGTACAGCTTACTTGAAAATTCAATACATAACACAATCTCTCTGCGTGTATGGATAATACAGCAAAATTCCACCACGTGTGATTGGCTATGGGTCCAAAAGGTCCAATTACCCAACCCAATAAGATGCTGGGTTCTTGTGGTTATAGAAATAAATGTCCAGGGAAAAGTGCCAGCTGGGCGTTTTACGTCCCTTTCTACCTTTACCGGGATCGACTGCAGTTTGGCGCCACCTAGTGGTGGTTTTATTCCTACCTAATGATTTATGTAGGTGGGTTTCTGGAGCCAGGCAAGGATTCCAGGACTGTCTCCCTGATAGTATGTGCCCATTTTTTTTTTTTTTTTTTTTAAATTTTTTGGCAGTACGCGGGCTTCTCACTGTTGTGGCCTCTCCCGTTGCGGAGCACAGGCTCCGGACGCGCAGGCTCAGCGGCCATGGCTCACGGGCCCAGACGCTCCGCGGCATGTGGGATCTTCCCGGACTGGGGCACGAACCCGTGTCTCCTGCATCGGCAGGTGGACTCTCAACCACTGCGCCACCAGGGAAGCCCAGTATGTGCACATTTAATCAGCCTGTTTTGGGCAGAGTGGACCAGCAGGATACTGGACTGGGGACACCCATCATTTGTCTCTTGATTGCATGAAGGGGGTTCCTGCCACTTCTTTGCCTGGCCTTGTCCTACCTGCCAAAGAGAGGCACCAATCACATCATATCCCAATTCACTTTACTGAAGGTATTATTATATTTCTCTCGTATTATATTTACTAAATAAGCTAAACTTGATAGGGGATGAGCAGAAAACATTACCTGTTACCTTGAAACCCTCTTTAGAGACTATTTCTTCCTCTGACCTAGATGGAGTGTCTCCAGCATCTTCCAGAGTTTTTCTGGTCACTCCCAGATAACGAAATGTTGCCTGGCTATTTTCATCACAATTATAGTCTCATTTCTGTAATTAAACTATTGGGTCCCGTGTCATGATCATAACTCATAACTCTAACCAAAATGACAGCTTCCTCCCTCCCCAGTTTAGCAGCGTGGTGAAGGATGCAGCCAATCTCTTTTCTGCTCTTCCTTCTACCATTAGCTGTTGTTTCTGACCCTTGGGAAGCGGTAAAATCTGGACAGGGAGGAGACCCACCTTTATTTGGCTGGTGCCTTTGTGATCTGAATCTGGTGCTCTCTGGCTCAATAATGCCCAAGGTCGATTTTTTTTTTAGCTCAGGGGTACTTTTTGTTGGTTTCTTGGAGATTCTTCTGCTGGTATCCTCCAAATGCAACTTCCATGAAGCAGGTGATGTCTGTCCTCTGGTTAAAAGCTATGAATAAAACAGGGTCCTTTGGGGGTCTGTCTGCTGCATCATTTAGCTTCTCCAGGCAGCTTTCTTGGGCACATTCGCCCCCCCCTCACTTTTTTGGCTGCGTGGCATGTGGGATCCCGACCAGGGATCAAACCTGAGCCCCCTGCATTGGAAGTGTGGAGTCTTAACCGCTGGACCACCAGGGAAGTCCTGGGCATGTTCCCTTTGAAGAGAGCTTCAAGTCCACTCTCCACAGGTCCAGTTAGCCCTGGGTGGGAAAAGTCACACGTTTCCCCACAGGTGTTGGAAAAGTGGTCTGCTCCTACAGCTGCCTTCTCTTCCCTCTGGCTCTTTTCCTGCCCTGATGCCTTGGGCCCTTCTAGTCACAGCTTCTCAGAGAATGCCTTCTGCTTCCCAAACTCCTGAGATCAAAAGACCTCTGAGTAGTCCCCTGGAAAATGCTTTGTCCCTTGAGAGAGGAAAAATATGGCATACATGGCATCTGTTCAGAACTGCTACATTGCCTAACTCTCAGGGGATATCACATATAAATTTATACAAAATATAATGAGAATATAGAATATAATGTGAATGGTGCCCCCTGGAGGTGCGAAGCTGCAGGCAGACCTGACTGTATTGTCCTTGTTGGAACTTTAGGTGAATCCTATTACATGTAATAGTATAATAATAGAGCTAACACATATATTGTTACCACGTGCTGTGCACTCTTGTAGGTGCTTTACCTATTTTATTCAAGCCTCATACCAATCCTTCAAGATAGGTACTATTATTCATGGTTATTTCACAAATGAGTAAACTGAAGCCCAGACTTGTTCAAGGTTACACAGCTAGCAAATGGCAGGACTAGAATTCAAACGCAGGGAGTATGGCTCCAGAAGTTGTAGTTCTAAGTCCACCTAAAACATCTTGCCTGAGGGTTTGACTTTCCTCATGTCACTCTGGGGCAGGCTACACATTAGGTACAGCGTGGACCCTGAAGTTAGGCGGATGAGGCTCAGATACCACGCTGCCATTCAGTAGCTATATGGCTTTAGATAAGTTACTTAATTTTCCTGAAACTTAGTATCTTCGTCTAAAGATGCTAATACAACCTGACAGAGTTGTTGGCAGGATTAAACATTCGTTTACTTTTCCTATCTTTCTGCAAAGAGAAGAGTCAAACTGTAAGGACGTCAAATAAATGTGAAATTATCAATACTCCATCAAACACCGGGGAAGGGAGGTTGGGAGACCGAAATCAGTCAAAGGTATTTAGTAAATGACTGTTGGGTGCCAGGCGCTCACTAGAGCAGGTTTTCTGGGCCATGAACTCAGTACGTTCTCTCCAGGTCATTCACACACCACAAAGCCCTACTTATCTTTGAGAGGCTGCGGGGTCTGAGTGAGGCAGCAGAGATGGCACAGTTTTGCTGTCAGGTCATCCTGGGCCATTGTGTGACCCTCATCACGCAACGTCTGCTTCCTTGCATGTGGAAAAGTGCTCCTGATGACACATAGCATGCTCTACATAAAAGGTAACTCTGAGTACGTCTAATGGTGACGGGTCCTGGCTACTCAGGAAAAGCATGGGGCAGCTGAAGTGGGTGGAGTGCGCGGCGCGTCTTTTCTTTGGCCGGAACAGTTCTTTCGGAGCTGGGTCCTTGCCGGGACTTGGAAAGCGACACACTCGAGCCGGGGGCGGGGGCCGGAAGCGCCGGCCGCTACCGCGCCGCGTGTCCTTTCGGAGGGAGGGATCGCGAGCTGAGTCGCGGAGGACTGGGCGAAGATGGCGGCCTTCTCCGGTGCGTCTGCGGAGCTGGGGCTGGAGCGGGCGGCCGGATGCACGCCTCGGCCCTGGGCCGGCTGGAGGGGAGCCTTTGGGGCGGGGGCGCACAGGTGCCGCGCGGGACAGGAGGGAGCTGTCCAAAGCGGTCCCCTCGGTCCCCGCACTGCGGGCGGATCGGTGGCGGCGCGAGAGGCCCGATCGGTGCGCCTCGGTGTTGCAGGGAGAGCCTTTCCCTCCAGGTGCTGGCCGGGCCGGGCCTCCCCGTGCTTGCTCTCTTCTTTCCCTCCTTCCAGTCTCCCTTCTTTCGGCTGTCGTGCCGGGACACCCGGGGCTGCGAGAACGATGCGGCGGCGTTGCTGCAGCCGCCCTCGGAGCCCCGGCCTCTTGCTCTTTGACGTGGCAGTGGTGCTCAGGAACCCTTTTCTGTCCGCGCCCGATAGGGGCTTGGCCTGGCCGAGAAGCAGCAGGGCGCGGGGAGGGGTCAGTTGGAAGTGACCATCCTGCATCTAGTTTTTTTCAGGCCCTTCCGAAACTAAAAGTTCCAGGCACAAACCTGATATTTATTTGTTGTTAAGCTCTGTTATATCAACAGTAACGTTGAATATCTAAGCTAAAGGGAAAGCATTTTCGTCCGCGTACACACGAGCCCATCACAAATTTTGAAAATCGTTGTTTATTTGCTAATGATATCCTCCTTTATTCCAAACAGGAATTTCAGGTGGCTTACCTAACCCGACAGTTGTTTTTTTCTTTTCCTTTATCATCCTTCCTTTATACATCCACGGTTTTACAAGTTTCAGTAAGCCTTATAGACTAAAAGTCGTACATTTATATAGCAATAAATATGAAATTCGGCGTACTATCTTTTAATATTGTTAATCTATTAAGATGACTTCAGATATAACACAGTATTCTACTTTCTTCATTTTTCTCCTATTAGGAATTCCAAGTTTTTAGTCGTGAGAGAGGATTTCTGATTGTTTTAGTTGCATTTCATAATAGGCAAGGGGAAATCTGCTCAGGCTGGGAGCTGTTTTTGTTTCCCCAGCTCTCTCCTCAAACAAGATTTCAGAGCCAAGATGTGTAGGGCAGTTCCAGGTTGTCATTTTATAGGTTCACTTCTTTGGGAGTCATGCAGATTTCAGGAATATTAGAATAAAGGACTAGAAGAGTCTGTGATGTGAAATAAAGACAAAAGTGGAATTAAAGGGCATGAATATTCCTATTTTTCTTTTGAGTGTTAAAAATGCTCTGTTTAAAGAAAACATGGTTTCAAAGCAAATCTGCAGAAAACATGACCAGAATGGAACAAGAAATTGCCTGGAATTTGCTGAAAGCTGCCTGTGGTTGCTGCTTGCAATATAATAGTTTCACAAGCAGCTTCAGCTTGCAGTATTCTGTATGCAGCATACTGAAGACCATCACTCCCTTTTTTAAAGCAATTTGCGTTGTAGGAGAGATAATACACCTAGACTTTAATGGGGGCAATTTTTAAAAAGGTCAGCTTGGATATACAACTTTTGATCTTGAGTAGTTTTTCAATCTGATTTTTCTTAAGAGATTTAGGGATAGGAGAGCCTGCCTTTTTGAAAAGGATTTTTACACTTTCCCATGTCATCAATGTTTCTATTAACTAGTTTACTATACAAAATGTTAGTGTTACGTCTATTGTTAATTGCTGGTATGTGTCTTCTCACCTGATGCAAAGAAAAAGCTACTTTAAAAAAAAAAAGAAAAAGCTACTTTTGCAGTGGATTGTAGTTTTATTTTATGCCTTTTCACAAATGATTATAAGAAATACACAATTTCCAAATAGGTTATCTTTGGGCCTTGGGTGTATTTGAGTGTTGTTCATTTTTTAATAGAAATATATAGTTTTGTAAAGATAACAATAATAAAAGCTACATTTTAAAAATGCAGACTTAAAAGAAAGATCACTTCTTATTTGGAAAGGAGATTTAAGTTAATACAATTCACTATTCCGTGTGTACCCTCTACAGTTCATTTGAGAAGTGATAAAATTTCAAAATCCAATCAGAAATAACCCAGTCTATTCATTTAGGATTCACTTTGATGTAAATTACTTAAATATGTGAACAATTAAGAACAGAGTAGTTCTTCAGCTGACATTTCCAGTTAACCCAAGTTCTCACCAGCAGCCCCTCCCTTTTCAGTTTACCAGAGTTTTGATTATGACTGCCTATAAATGTGGGCTCCCTCTACTTGCCTATTCATTTTTCTCAGATCGCTGAGGGTATTCACACGGTCCTCAAAGAGTCGAGGCTCATGATTTCCACATTATCTCTAGGTGAAACAACCATGGTGCTGGTCTAGAACTTTCCAACCCTGGCAGATTTTTCGCCAGTCATAGGGAGGAAACACTCACTGGTGGATACTATGCACTAAGTGATAACTATAAAAAACTATAAAAAGCTAACTATTCCTACAACATAAGCAATATTAGCTCCATTGCGTGTGAAGAAATAGGTTTATAGCTTGCCCGAGGTCACATTGCTAGTGAGAGCTTAAATTTGAACTCAAGTCTTTCTCCAAAATTTATACTCGAGAGATACTATGTAACTCAGCTGTGCTTCAAACCTGTTTCCCCATTGAACAGTAATTTTAAGAGCAATATGATTTAAGTTTAGTATGTGTAGTTTTTAAAATTAATTTTTGTTTTCAGAGATGGGTGTTATGCCTGAAATTGCTCAAGCTGTGGAAGAGATGGATTGGCTGTAAGTACCTCCATCTTTAAAATACCTGTGACAACAATGTTTTTCAATTTAAATAGTGGTTAGTGTTTTTATCAGATATTTTTGGGCCCAGCTGGGTAAGTGAAATTCAGTTTTTTCCTGTGATTCTTTAAATCATAGAGTTTCCTTTCTGAACGTTGAGATATTTTTAGCTGGAAAAGATTGGTAGTGTTTACCAAATAAAATTCTCTTTTAGGTTTATAGTTTAACATGACTTAATTAGCTTAGGTGATTTTTTTTTTTTTAATTAACTAAAATTCTTCAAAATATGATTCTTTTAGTCTCCCGACTGATATCCAGGCTGAGTCCATACCACTGATCCTAGGAGGAGGTGATGTCCTTATGGTATGTTTAAATGTGGTGAGGTCGTTGGAAGCTGGGGAAACACAATTCTGGGGCTGTTATGACCCACTTTAAGAACTCCATAGGCTTAGAAATGGTATTTTCACCAAATTAATTTTATTTCTTCACAAACATTTAAGCTACCTATGCTGCATTCAAAGTAATTAGGTAGAAGTTGTGGGGAGCACAAAGGTGAATAAAATGCAGTCTTTGCCCTTCAGAAGCTTCAACCCAGAAGCACAGTAAGACATGTACGTGGATAAACGTCATACACGGGAAAACGGGGCACCTGCCTGAGAGGTGCAGAGTATGAAAAGATTCAAGTGGGGTCCAGTTACCCTTCTGCTTGAGGAATCATAAAGGACCCTGCTTGGAAGAAGTAGATTTTGGACAAGGGAAGATAAAGGAGAAATGCTCTCTAAGTAGAGAGCACATGAACAAAAACCGTGAATAGGAGAATGCAGGATATGATCCCAGAGTAATTCACTTCAATGGTAGCATAAAGTACGTGTGTCTGGGGTGGAGAGTGTACCTTGAGATAAGATGAGAAGTATACAGTGGATCAGATTATTTGTGCCCTTTCTGAAGTGTCTTGCTAAAGAATTTGGGTGTTTGTTGGCAGTGTGGATCGTTGGAAATGTTTAACTAGGGGTGCGTTGCATGGTTAGAATTGTGTTTTTATGAAGACTGATTTGTTAGCAGCTGGTAGTGTAGCTCTAAGACATGAGATACTGTTAGGTTACTTTTGTAACAATCTAGGTTAGAATAACAAGGGTTTAGATTTGAATGGTAGCAATGGGAAAGGAAAAGGGAGAACAGATTCTTGAGGCAATGGAAGAGGAATGGCAGGATTGGCAATAAAGTTGAATGAGGAAATCTGAATAATCTGGAGACACTGTGGAAATAAAGGTAGCTTGTGAATTGTTAAAGATTTCTACATGGTATCACATTAATTTGATGTCCTTAACTGACAACTTAAACTTTTTTTTTTCTTTTTCATTTAGGCTGCAGAAACAGGAAGTGGAAAAACTGGTGTAAGTGATAAACTTAAATTGACTTATTTTGTAAGAGTTGATTTTATTTTTCATGAATTTATTTTATTTATTTATTTTTGGCCGTGTTGGGTCTTCGTTGCTGCACGCGGGCTTTCTCTAGTTGCAATGAGCGGGGGCTACTCTTTGTTGAGCTGCACGGGCTGCTCATTGCAGTGGCTTCTCTTGTTGCAGAGCACGGGTTCTAGGTATGCAGGCTTCAGTCGTTGTGGCATGCGGGCTCAGTAGTTGTGGCACGCGGGCTCAGTAGTTGTGGCTCGCAGGCTCTAGAGCGCAGGCTCAGTAGTTGTGGCGCACGGGCTTAGTTGCTCTGCAGCACGTGGGATCTTCCTGGACCAGGGCTCGAACCTGTGTCTCCTGCATTGGCAGGCGGAGTCTTAAGCACTGCACCACCAGGGAAGCCCGTAAGAGTTGGTTTTTAAAGCAACTTTGAACAGTGGTTTTTACTTTGAAATATTTAATCAATTATCCTCCTTCCAAAACGTAAAAAGTGGTTGCTTGCCACAGAGAACGATATCTTTCTTGCCAGCTCATTCTGAAATAAGATTTATAAGAGTATGGCTTTAAGAATATAGTTTAAAACTGGTCTTGGAGAAAGAGTTACAGTATCTTTAGTATTTATACTCACTTCTGAATTTTAATGCAGTGGCTCTAGTAATAAAGAAGTTGCAAATAGAGGTTGATCTCCTGTTGGCCTAGACTAGAGAAACGGTTTGTCAGAATAGTATTTATCCTTTTTAGTTTAGTTCATTCTGTGGGTCCCGATTGTTGATTGTTTTGGGCTATCAGCTGGTTCTTATTTCCTTCATTCAGTCAACTCTTGTTATCTTACTGGTATTTCGGGTTTGGGCAAATTGGAGCAGCGCTCAGGAATATGTGTCATTATTTAAGGTGCGCGCATGATTTTTGTAATTTATATTGATTATTGAACTGTCATTGATATCTGAATGCTAATATAGAGAACTCTTGTTTATTTGCTAGGCTTTCAGTATTCCAGTTATTCAGATAGTTTATGAAACTCTGAAAGACCAACAAGAAGGCAAAAAAGGAAAAGCGACAATTAAAACTGGTGCTTCAGGTAATTTTTGCATATTATTAATTTCCTTTTGTATAAATTAGTAATTCTCATTCCTGGCATTTACAGATGTGAAGTTTTTTTAAAATAAATTTATTTTATTTATTTATTTTTGGCTCCGTTGGGTCTTCGTTGCTGCGCGCGGGCTTCCTCTAGTTGCCGCGAGCTGGGGCTACTCTTTGTTGCGGTGCGTGGGCTTCTCACTGCGGTGGCTTCTCTTATTGTGGAGCATGGGCTCTAGGCACGGGGGTTTCAGTAGTTGAGGCATGTGGGCTCAGTAGTTGTGGCACGTGGGCTCAGTAGTTGTGGCTCGTGGGCTCTAGAGCACAGGCTCAGTAGTTATGGTGCGGGCTTAGTTGCTCCGCGGCATGTGGGATCTTCCCGGACCAGGGCTCGAACCTGTGTCCCCTGCATTGGCGGGCGGATTCTTAACCACTGTGCCACCAGGGAATCCCCAGATGTGAAATTTGAGTGTGCATTCTTATTGTCAATATCCAGGGGATGCTATTGTCATTTGGTGCCCTGTAAACCAGGAATGCTAAATGTCATTTAGAGCACAAACACTGAAAGATTGTCCCTCCTAAGATACTAACAGTGTTGTCTTTGAGAAAACACTGACATTTTAGAAATTATATTTAGTTATTTTAATGTTTTTCTTAACCTGATAACTGTTTATGCATAATATTGAAGATAAATTGGTACAGTATTTTACAGAGGCATTAAGGAAAGATTTTACAAGTAGTTGATAGAGTATAAACCCATGGTGGTAGGAAATATTGCCTTCTACAGGGAAAAGAGGCATGCATTTTCCTTTAAGATGAGAAAGAAGGAGCCCAGGAGGTTGAAATGTAAAGTGTACATTTTAAAGTCAGTTTCTTATTTTCAGTCCTATCTCCATAGAGATTGGTCCTGTCTGTGCCATGAACAATCTTACATTAACTTTCTCATCCTTAAATTTTGTTGCTTTTATTAAATAGTTTCTGAATTCCATTCTATCTTGAGTAATCTATGGTTTTGTTACATTTTAAGTCACTTTTGTTTCATGATACAAAATAGGATTGTGACAAAATTGCAAGCTTAAGTGGAGTGAGCTGGCATATCAACATTTTCTTCTCAGTAGTTGAAAGTAACAATGTTACATAGTTTGTAGAATGAACTCATTTGTAAATGAATTGTGAGATAATGGATATGAACTATTTAGACTATTAGTCTGCTTAAAAATAGTCTCAGAATTTGTAGCAACTGTAAACCATCATTTATCGGAGAGAGTGATGAGAGAGAAGGATCCTGTCTGTTTCCACAGAAGGATAACCAGAATGGATGCAGTTCCAAAAATCATGTCCTATTAGGAGTAAGGAAGCTAGCTATTTAAGCATGGAGAAACAAAGAAAAAAGGGAGGGGGTGTAAGTGTTAAATCCTTGTTGGGATCTGGAGAGAGAATAATTGTTCTAGAAAATACTGTTTAATTCCTGGTAGCTTGATTGGGCCCACAATGGATAGAGACCCTCAAGAGAACGTTACTTCTCCATCATTCCAGGTGTTTAAGCAGATGATAGATATCATTTGACCAGAAATAATCTAGAAAAGATTTCTACCTTGGGTGGAAATTGGGCTTGAAAATACATAGCATTCTCTTTAGCTATTGTGATTCTTTGATCATCCAGACTCTTAAGATGTTTTAGAAAAGGAAAATGCCGATCCCATAAAAGTGAGGAGGAAAATATTTTGTGACTTATGAATTATTTAAAATAAAGGACTTGCTTTTCTTTTAATAATGATAAAGCGATAATTAGATTCTGATATGTTGGTGGGTTATTTTTGTTATGGTTGAAGTCACCAGAACTTCATTTTATTAATGCTTTCATAGTTATGACAAAGATCAGTGCCATCTAACAAAAAGGCACTGAAGCAAGTGAGCAGAAAAGGTTGCCCTGGAGTGGCCAGTGACTATTATTTTTGGCTTGTTTCAGTTTTGCCTTTAATAAAAACAGCAACAATTTTAATCGTACATTCCAAATAGTGTGTAAAACCATATTGGAACTAGAGGAGTTAAGATATCATATAAAATATAAAATATCTGCTTTATTTTTTTGTAGAATGTTTTAAATTATGTTTGTTTGGGGTTAACTTTTCTTGTTTTAATTTGCTTAGTGCTGAACAAATGGCAAATGAACCCATATGATAGAGGATCTGCTTTTGGTAAGTGGATAGATTTTAGCAGCACATTTGTGATTCACAAACTTGTTTTTAATGCAATGTTGAGGAAAGATAAAGAATCCTTGTGAACTGGTAAGGGGTTCTTGTGTTGACAGCAGATAAAGTGTGACCTGTTTTAGTAAGAAAGAGGTAAGCAATCAGTGGAAAATGGACAAAGGATGTGAATAGGCAGTTCACAGAAGAACCAAATCCAAATGGCAGTAAACAGAGGTCAGGTTTACAGGTAGCAGGGAAACGGAAATTACAGTTACAGTGAATGTTGTTTTATACCCATCTGATTGGCAAGAATCCAAAAGGGTGATAACCGACTTACAAATTACTGCCCCTCTGGAAAGGAGTTTGGCATTACCTGTTAATATTTTAAAAACGTATATTCCTGGAGGGTCAAGCTCATTGGAATGAAAGTGTCAGTATGTAAGAACATACTTTCAAAGCTGTTTGATGCAACATTATTTATAATGATAAAAACTGCCAGCAAAGTAAATGATACTGCTAGAATGGTAAACAAAGATTAGGGTGTATCCAAGGACTATTGTGTAGCTATTATGAAGAATAAGTCAGAACTGCGGAGTTGACTTGGAGGAATTTTCTCCAGGTGTCAATGAGTAAGAAAATGAGGATGCAGAGAAAGGTAAATGGGCCTTGAGGAATCATGACAGAAACAAACAACCCCACACTGCTACTCTGCACCATGTGATATCAATTTATGTAAAAGTTTATATATGTATATATGCGTAAAGAATTTTAAATACAAAAATTTTTATGATTTACCCTTATCAGAGAACTTTTTTTAAAGTTCAGAGGTTTATATAATGTACCCATATGAATAAGAATTTATACTTTGAATAAATAATTTAATTTCTTATAAGTGAAGGAAAATGTGTGACAAGATGCTTTTTTAAAAAATTTCTTCTACATTCAGGTGGTGAATATGATTTGCAAGCCTGAATCAGGACAGAAGTTATATAGTTTCCAGTACAGACAAAAGCCAAATGCTTTACTTAACACCAAAAAGCACCAATAAGCCCTATGAGTGACTCTGATGTATAATGTAGAACTTCATCTTTGAGAGCCCTAATGTTAGCAAGTAACAGCTACAGGGTTGTTTGTTCAGGCTTTTTCTGCTTTCCCTTTATGGTTTCTGGATCCACGGATTAGGGAACAAGCCAGAGTTTCTGTTCTTCTTTTAGTGTAGCATTCACTCAAGCTCTAATTTCGGCATCAAATCAGAGCAACAAGTATTGATGAGTGGGTGCTGCGTCATCCTTAGCATCCGTTTCTTTAAAGGACTGTAGAGAATAGTTGTCTAAACGTGTGTTGGTGGTGCAGCTGTGGTAGCGCAAATCAGGTTAGGTGCTCTGTTGATGCCTTTTTAGAATTGTTGTGGTAGAATTCTGTCCCAGCCGACAGATCACAATAGAGACACTAGTCCTCACGTAAGCCACCGCCCTCCAGGGGGTGAACGAGGGCAGCTCCTCGTGGGGAAGGCATCGCTATCCTGCAGGAATCGGCAAGTCTCAGTCCCTGGAACATTGCACCAAGTAGTGAATTACCTTATTAGTGAGACTGAACGGTACTAATTTCAGAATGCGTGATTTATGTAATCTGTATTGACATGGTTTTCTGTGCTTTTCTCAAATCCAGCAATTGGGTCAGATGGTCTTTGCTGTCAGAGCAGAGAAGTAAAGGAATGGCATGGATGTAGAGCTACTAAAGGATTAACGAAAGGTATTTAAACAACATTTGTACTTGCCTGAACTTTTGGGGTGATGTATTTAATACATGAACTTTCTTTAAAGTAGCTTTGAATCGAGGACCTGAAAAGATTTTTAATGTTACAAAAAGATCTACAATTCTTCATTTGGAGGATACAAATTGTTATTCAGAAACAATGGGAAAGTAGCTACATGGTAAATGAATCATAAGTGTATAATTTATGAAAATCTCAAAGTATTTTGCCCTTGCAGGGAAACACTACTATGAAGTATCCTGTCATGACCAAGGATTGTGCAGAGTTGGGTGGTCTTCTATGCAGGCTTCCCTAGACCTAGGTAAGTGTTTCTAAAATAAACTGGATTTGTTGTTATACATTTGTGAATTTTTAACATTTTGTTTTAGTGGGGAGCAAAATAGTAAACTTCACTATACAAAGTTTATATTTAGAGACATGGAAATAATAGTATTTACCTATACCCTCCTCGTTCCAAGGAAGATTTGAAGTATCAAAAAATAGATATTATAACATCATAAAATCAGGAGGAATAAGGTTAAGGGTATGAATGAAGTCAGTAAATTAGTATGCATTAATGTGTACCACGCAATACTGTGTAGATGCTTCAAATTATCTTTAACTTGTGAACTTTTATGGTGCTTTTAACTTTATTCTTACCACATTTATAAAATACTTTTAAAATCTAGGTACTGACAAGTTTGGATTTGGCTTTGGTGGAACAGGAAAGAAATCTCACAATAAACAATTTGATAATTATGGAGAGGTAAGCTGTATTAATGACTTAATCATAGTGTTAGTAAGTTTTCTTGCATACTTACTTGGTCACTCATGACATGACTGAGGGTATAGAAATGATTGTGAAATTCAAGTGAATTTTCTGAATATTTTCCACGGAAAGTTCAGATTGGGACTTCAGTGAAGAAATGTTACAAAATGAGAAAATATTTTTCTTTTACGCCATTTGTTAGCCCCTCCAAAGTATATTACTTTGTTTTCTGTGTTCACCCCATTTTGATTTTGGCTTTGACTTTGATACTTGTGTTGCTCTCATTTCTTATCCTGAATCATGTTAAATCTAAATATACTTGTTCTGGTAGCCAACATCTGTAGTAATGTGGAGGAGCCTTAATATCATGTTGATTCTAAAAAGTCTGTCTGATGCTTCTACTATTACATAGATATGCTATACTAGGCATTTTAAAAATCTATGTTAGAATTTTAAGGAAGTATTACGCAACACTAACACATACTTTGGATGCAGCTATATTTGACCTTTTAACCTTATTTTCAATTTTGCTTTTTATTAACAGCACTTGACTTTCTGGTTTTCTAGGAATTCACTATGCATGATACCATTGGATGTTACCTAGACATGGATAAAGGGCATGTCAAATTCTCCAAAAATGGTAAGCTTTCTAGGGACCATTTTGTTAGGGAGTATATATGGTATTCATTATTTGTGATTTTTAAAATTTCCTCACCATCTTCAATCTTCTTTGTCTTCCTCCCTGACTGTCTTTTGAACAAATACTTATTGAGCATTTGCTGTGTGCCAGGCACGCTGGTAGGTGCTGGAGATACAGCAGAAAATGGACTAGACAAATTTATGTACACTTTTGTGGGGCTTAGCTACTGATAGGGAAGGGGACAAATATGTGTGTTAGGTGGGAACAGTGCACTGAGGGGTGTATAGATCCGGGTAAGGGGGCGGAGAGCATTCCGGGGTGGTCAGAGAAGGCTTCTCTGAGAAGGGGACATTTGAGGTGAAATGTCTCGGAAGAGTATTTCAGGCAGAGGGACGGGTGATGGCAGAGGCCCTGGGATGAGAGCGTGCTGCTTGGGGAATTTAAACAGCGGGGAGGCCGGTGGGTCTGGAGCACGCCGAGCATGGGGGAGGGTCGTAGAGTCTTAGGTCAGTGAGGCGGTGAGGCCAGGCCATGTAGGACCTTACAGGCTATGACACAAACTTTTTATTTTGACTGAGATTGGAAGCCATTAGGTTTTGAGTAGAGAATTGGCATCGTCTGTCTTTAACAGTTTAACAGTACAATCACTGTGGCTGCTTTGTTGAAAACACTGGGTGGTGACAACAGGTAGGGAACCAGTTGGATGCTAAGAGTTCCCTTTGGGGCAAGTTAAGTTTGAGATACTTATTAGACATCTGAGTCGTGAAATCAAGTAAGTAGTTAAATGTACAGTTAAGCGTTCAGGGGAGGGATCAAAATTGGAGATATTGGTGCATCTTTGAGAGTTGTTGGCTTATGTATGATCCAGTCATAGGTCTAGATGAGATCGCCTAGGGAATGAGAGTAGGTAATGAAGAGGAGAGATCTGAGGCCCAGGGCATTCTTGTGGTTAGAAGTTGGCAAATTGAGGAGAATCCAGCAGAAGTGAATGAGGAGGAAAGCCAAAAGAGGTTGAGGTCCTGCAGTTCAGGTGAAGAAAGCTTTTGAAGGAGGAGGGAATGATCGAATTGTGTCCAGTGCTGCTGACGGGTCTAGCCTAGAAAGATGAGGAATGAGAACTGCTGTGTTTGGCGAGTGGAGATCATTAATGAGCTTGACAAAGAGCTGTTGTGGTGGAACGAGGGCTGTGTAGGGGGAGCCTGATTGGGAATCAGTTCAACAGAGAACGGAGTGAAATGAGGTGGACACAGTCAGCATGGAAATCAGGCAGTTTTACTACAAAAAGGAGAAGAAAGAATAAAGGACAGATGGAGGAAGTTTTGAGCTCGGGGAGGTTTGTCTAATTCAAGTGTCTACTGGAAGCAACCCCGTAGGAAGGGAACAATTAAAATTGTAGAGGGGGAGAGGGGACAACTTCGGGAGCAAAGTGAAAAAGTGAAGAGGTTGGTATGAGCGCAGTTAATCTGCAGCAGCAGGAGGGGGGTGTGAACACGCATAGGCTGGTTGAGCACGCGGAGGCTCTTTCCTGGTAGTTTTCATTCAATTTCTCTCTCTTTTTTGTTTTTAAAGGAAAAGACCTTGGTCTGGCATTTGAAATACCACCACATATGAAGAACCAAGGCCTCTTTCCTGCCTGTGTTTTGAAGGTAATTAGAGACATTTTGCTGTGATTATAAGCTGCTTTGATCTTCATTATTTCATATTGGCTAGTTTGCTCTTAGGTTAAGCATTTTCATTTTCTCCTTTATTCAATGCTAGAATGCTGAACTAAAGTTCAACTTCGGGGAAGAAGAATTTAAGTTTCCACCAAAAGATGGTTTTGTTGCCCTTTCCAAGGCACCGGACAGTTTCATTGTCAAATCGCAGCACACAGGTATAGCACCTGAGAGGGTAACGATTTCAAGAATGGGGTATTGGAAACTCCAGTAAGTAAGGCTTCTTGTAGTGAGGTACAGATACCCCCCTTGCCTGTTTAGTCCTGCATCTTTATTGAACATGTCAGTGAAATTCAGTTTCAAAACCTAACTCATAAACTCCAAGTATCTGGTTTCAGTTCACGCATTTTGGGGAAGCTGATCATGACGATGATGGTGTCTAGTGTTTGTAACGTGTGTGCTTATTAAGTGCCGTGGCACTGTGTTAAGTGCTTCACCTGCGTTATTTAGGCTGCATAACAACCCGGTAAGGCAGTTCTATAGACAAAGAACTTGAGGAGTCACTTGCCCAAGGTCACAGGACAAGTAAGTGGTAGAAGTGAATTCAAATCCAAGCAGTCTGACTCCAAAGCTCACACTCTCACCCCATTGTGCTGCTAATCTGCTTCCAGTTATTTAAAGAACGTGCATTTCATAGCTCATTTAATTTATCACAAAGCATATAATTAAAATTACTGCAAGTAGATTTAAAGAATCTGTAGTTCATTTTAAGAATCTTTATTTTGTTTAGTTTGACTATCACCTATACCACTGGACAATTGTTATTTAAAATTTTGATACTGGAGGATTTGTGCTCGTCTTTTACAAATAAAGGTATCGTGAGGTGTGATCTGAATGTATTCTAATCTTTTTTATTTTCTTAAGGTAATGCTCAGGTGGCACAAACGAAGTTTCTCCCCAATGCTCCAAAAGCTCTCATTGTCGAACCTTCCCGAGAGTTGGCTGAACAAACTTTGAATAACGTCAAGCAGTTTAAGAAATATGTCGATAATCCTAAATTAAGGTAAAGCTTCCTTTTGTGCTCAAAGGCCTATTGTCTTTAGGTCGGAGGTGTTTCAGAAGAAGAGTAAAGTAGGAAAAAAAAAATGAGGTAGAAACTCAGAGTGTGTACATATGCATGTGTATGAGTGTGTAAATATATTTAACTTTGACATATAGTAGCAGTTAGTTTCTATATAAAACTCCTGTTTAAGTGAGAGGAGTTCTATTAAAAAAAAAGTAAATTGAGGGACTTCCCTGGTGGTGCAATGGTTAAGAATCCGCCTGCCAATGCAGGGGACATGGGTTCGAGCCCTGGTCTGGGAAGATCCCACATGTCACAGAGCAACTAAGCCCGTGTGCCACAACTACTCAGGCTGCTTTCTAGAGCCTGCGAGCCACAACTCCTGAGCCCGTGTGCCACAACTACTGAAGCCTGCCCGTCTAGAGCCCATGCTCCGCAACAAGAGAGGCCACCACAATGAGAAGCCTGCGCACTGCAATGAAGAGCAGCCCCTGCTCGCCGCGACTAGAGAAAAGCCCGAGAGCAGCAACGAAGACCCAGCATAGCCGAAAATAAAGAAAGAAATATCCTAAAAAAAAAAAAAAGTAAATTGAGATTTTTCCTGTGTCTCTTATATAAAGAGTCATGGTTTGCAAAACTATATCAGGTAAAAATTAATTTTTTAAAGGGGCCATTTCATTTAATGTTAACTTCATCACTTCATTTGCATAGAAAATGTATCACTCTCTGTCTAGTGTGTTGGTAAACCTGACTTGGTGAGGTTAATTCTAGCCTGTCTCCTAGTGGTGACGCTCTTCCCCGTGGGCATTCACACTGGTCACTCTAGTTGGAGGGCTCTTTCTGCCATTGCGGGGAGACCCTAAGTCTAGTGATCTTGGAGAACTTGTGGCTCAGTAGCAATCCCTTTTAATTTGAGGAAAGCCTGAATAAACTGCTCTGTCAGTTGATTTGACACTTGATTTTTATTAATTTTTCTTTTAATTTCTCTTACTGAAATATAATTCCACTCCATAAAATTCACCATTTAAGTGTACAATTCAGTGGTTTTTAGTATATGGTCACAAGGTTGTGCAGCCATCACCACTATCTAAGTTCAGAAACTCTGAATTATTGATGTCCCGTGGGCCCATCTGTTTATTTATTTATATTTTTAAAAATCTTATTTTGATGTCTGAGCTTTTTTTTTTTCCCCCCCTGGCTGTGTTGGGTCTTCGTTGCTGTGCGCGGGCTTTTCTGTAGTTGTGGCAAGCGGGGCTACTCTTCATTGCGGTGCGGTGGTTTCTCTTGTTGCGGAGCACGGGCTCTAGACGCACGTGCTTCAGGAGTTGTGGCTCGCAGGCTCTAGAGTGCAGCCTCAGTAGTTGTGGTGCACGGGCTTAGTTGCTCCGCAGCATGTGGGATCTTCCTGGACCAGGGATTGATCCCGTGTCCCCTGCACTGACAGGTGGATTCTTAACCACTGTGCCACCATGGAAGTCCCCCATCTTTTAAATGTTGATCTTTCTCATAAGTTATACTTATTCAGGGATAAATTTATACTTAGTAAAACTTGTTAGGTAAAATAATTCCTAATTTTGTCTTGATTGATGCATTTCACTCTTTCAGTAACTATTTGAATACCTACCATGTGTGAAGACTTAGGCTAGGGATGAAGATATAACAACAAGAATTCATCTTTGCTTTTACAGAATTATGTGCAGGAGTCTGGAGATAGTGTGGAAGGCAGAGAAACAACTAAAGAAATGTGATAAAATGCTTTAAGGATATGACAGGGAGAGTCACTACAAGAGTGCATCACCAGAGCATCTTCTTGGTGTGAGAGACTCAGAACTCTTCACAAGAGAGTGTTTTGGGAAGAATGTAAAATGCTAATATAAGTTGATTTTTGTGCTCTAATTATGTGTAAAGATTAACGTGCCTCTGGACAAAGCCTAGAAGGGAAGATAGATGACAAAATCAGTTTATTTGCTAAGTTGGTAAAATTGTGTTACTCATTTTGGTGTTCAGTACAAATGAGGCTTTTCCTTCTTTGAAGACCCAGCTCAAGTCCTGGTCCTTCTGTGACGCTCACATGTTGGTGCCGGCCCGCTTCTTTCTCCCTCCTCGGGTACCGCTGTGTTTGCTTCCCCATAATCCCTATGCACTGGCATGTGTTCGTGTTTCTTGTTTTAAATGTGCATAGCTTTACTCATCCCAGCTCAGCTTTACACTCCATAGGACAGGGGCTGGTCTTTTATATTCCTCAACCCTGCAGTGCTTTGCACGTAAGCATAGATTGTTATGTGTATGTGTAGTTTTCTGCTAAATTTGTAGAAATAAATGTATCTGATTAGGAAAGTGGATAAGAGTAAAGCTTTATAGAAGAAATGATAGATTTAGGACCGTAGTTACCAAACCTGGGAACTAAGGGACCTTATTTAAAAATACAGATTTATTGGTCCCTCTTCTGTATATATTGAATCAGATTTTCCAGGGAATAGGAATTGGAACTCTGTTTTTTAAGGAAGAATGGCATCTCTTCCAGGTGATTCTTAAGTAGCCAATCTGGCATCTGGTGTTACCAGATTGAGGAAACATGGCTCTAGTGGTAGGTGGTTAAGGACTATACCAAGGTAATGGACATTCACAGACTAGAAGGCTGTTGTTGTTGTTTTTTTTAACACTGTATAAATCGCTTAAGATGATAGTAGAGGCAACACGAAGCTGTTTCTTTTCATCAGTCACAGAATTTATGAGACTCCGTGTTAACATCATCCACTTTCCCAGTATTTTATGGTATTTTTTAAATGACTGATTGAATAAGAGTAAAATTAATGAATGAAGATAGTTGATAGCTACTTCTGATTGAAAGTTGTCTGGCTGCCTCGGGAAGTAATTTTGTCTGCTATTTATAAAAAGGAGACAGTCTTTTTGTGAATAGCTATAGTGAGATATAATTCACATATCATACGATTCACTCTTTAAAGTGTACAGGTTGTTTTAGTTTTTATTATATTCACAGAATTGTGCGACCATCAAAACCAATTTTAGACCGTATTCATCACCCTCGAAAGAAACACTACCTTTTAGCAGTCACTCCCATTTCCCTCACACCTTCCTATCCCTGGGCAGCCATTGATCTCTTTTCCATATATAGAATTGCCTGTTTTGGACGTTTCATATAAATGGAATTGGACAATGTATGCTGTTTCATGACTGGCTTCTCTCATTTACCATAATGTTTTTAAAGTTCATCAGTGTTATAGCATGTATCAGTACTTAGTTCCTTTTTATTGCCGAAAAGTATTCCATTGTATACATATACCACATTTTTGTTCATCCACTCATTAGTTGATGGATGTTTGGGTTGTTTCCACTTTTTGGCTACTGTGCTATGAACATTAGTATATAGACATTTGTGTGGACATACATTTCCATTTCTCCTGAATATACATCCAGGAGTGGAATTGCTGGATCGTATAGTAGCTTCATGTTTAACACCTTCAGGAACCACGCAACTGTTTTCCAAAGTGACAGCACTATTTTACATTTCTACTAGTAATGTGTGAGGGTTCCAGTTTCTCCACATCCTCACCTTATTCTCTGTCTTTCCAGTTATAGCCCTCCTAATGGGTGTGAAGTGGTATCTTATTGTGGTTTTGGTTTGTATTTCCCTAATAGCTAATCATGTTGAACATCTTTTCATGTGCTTACTGGCCATTTGTAAAGTCTGTTCAGATTCTTTGCCCATTTTTCAGTTGGGTTATTTGTCTTTTTATTGTTGAGTTGTAAGATGTATACATGTAGTATTATGATTAGATATATATAATTTGCAAATATTTTCTCTCATTCTGTGATTCTGTGGGCTTTTTCACTCTCTTGGTAGTGTCCTTTGAAGTGCAAAAGTTTTTAATTTTGATGAAGCCCAATTTATTTTTTCATCTGTTGCCTTTTTGTTTGTTCATCTTTTGGTGTTATAAGGGACTTTGCTTAACCCAAGATCATGAAAATTTACTCTTATGTTTTTTTTCTAAGAGTTTTGTAGTTTTAGGTCTTATATTTAGGTCTGTGATTCATTTTGCATTAATTTTTATGTGTGGCCTAAAGAAGAGGTTTAACTTCATTCATTTGCACGTGCATATCCATTTGTTCTAGCACCATTTGTTGAAAAGACTGTTCTTTCCCCCCATAGAATTGTCTTGGCATAAGGCAATTTTTTTTCTTTTTTTTTTTTTCTTTTTAAGAGAGTGTATTTTATTGTTTATTTTTGGCTGCATCAGGTCTTAGTTGTGGTACACAGGATCTCAGATGCGGTGTGCAGGCTCCTCATTGCAGCGCACGGGCTTCTCTCTAGTTGTGGCACGTGGCCTCTGTAGTTGTGTCATGCGGGCTCTCTAGTTGTGGCCCACATGCTCAGTAGTTGTGGCATGCGGGCTTAGTTGCCCCGTGGCTTGTGGGGTCTTAGTTCCCGGACCAGGGATCGAACTCGCGTCCCCTGCATTGGGAGGTGGATTCTTAACCACTGGACTGTCAAGGAAGTCCCAAAGTAATCCTTTTTAATCTAAACATATTTTTGGAAGTATTTGGAGTGAGAAAAATTCAGACACAAAAGGATATTCTGTGAAAAGTAAGTCTCCTTTCCCCCCATTCCCCAGTTTTTGGTTATCAACCTGGAGGCAACTTTTAAAAATTAATATTTATGTATTCTTTCAGAGTATATATTTTATACACGTACAACCACATGTGTCTATAAAGGTTGATTGAAACTAGAGTTTGGGGTACTTGGAATTATCCTAATATAGAAAGATATATAGATGAGGACTGATGTTTTCTGGGTTCCAAGCTTTCACATTCTCCTCAGTTACTTTACCATGCATTAACATTTTATGTAGCTCCTGGAAATGAAGTGCCTTGTTTCTTTCCTTCTCCAGAACTTTATTGTAGATTCTTTCTCAGTTATTCAATTTTAATATCCACCTCCCCAAAATTGAAAAAAAACAAACAATAAAGCAGGCTTTAATCTTTTTCCATGTTATTATTCTGGTATTTATTTCAGGGAGCTTCTGATAATTGGAGGTGTTGCAGCACGGGATCAGCTGTCTGTTTTGGATAATGGGGTAAGTTGTACTGTTAATTTTTAAAAAGTAACACTATGTGTTGTCATTTTGGCAATATAGTTCTGCTGTGTTTCAAGAAAAGTCAAATGAGGCTGAAATTAAACAAGGTCAAAAGAGTGTATGTATGTTCGAAAACGTCTTACAATTATGCCTTTTCTTTTCCCAAAAGTGTACGGCATAGTAGTTTCTTCCAAACACCTCATGCAAAATTCCAGCATATGTGAATTTTGGGGGGTTTATCTTTTGAGCACCTGCGAATTTCCTTTGCATTTTCATGCATTGAGTCATTTCCTCTGGGGATAATTGAAAAAGAAGCAGCTGGAGTTAAGAATAGAAATAGGGATAAGGTGGATCAAGGAGAAGGTAGTTTTGGCAGTGATCCTTGGGAAGGCTGAAGGATGGTAAGGCAGTGGTTCTAGTAGGAGGGGAGATGAGTTCAGATTTGTTCAGGGGAAATCTTAAAGTCTGTGCTCTTACCAAGGACGAAGCTCGGACTGTGATCCTCATTACTGGGGAAGAAGTTTGGGAAAATCTTAACTGCCTGTCAGTTCAGGTACAGGTAGAACTTCATAAAATATTTTGTATGTATGAAGTAACTTTGTGCTTACAAACTACTCTTTCATTTCCTTCCCTAAATATTTTATCATTTAATCTAAACTGCTTGATACTGAGTTATGGTGAGCAAATATCTTCTCCCCTCAGTTGCCTTGGTGCTGTTGTCAAATGAAATTTCATGCTGAATGGTTTTGATTTGACTTGGTGTGGCATATTAAGAGCAAGGAATCATTACTGTGCTTAATACTATTCTAAGATAGTAACATAGCTTTGTTATGTTCTTATTTGATTTGCTATATTTTAATGGTTATAAGAGAAATTTAATATGTTCATTCCCTATCTTGGTTCCTCAAACCCAAATTCATTTTCCACGTCAGTTATTAAGTTTCTTAACTTACATTGCTCAGCTACAGAGATTTTAGCGAATTAGACCTGCTTCTGCAAAAGGCAGATCTAAAATTTGGTACTGGCTGAAGCTAATGGCAAAGTAAAGGGAGTGTTATTCCGTAGCTTTCCTGGCAGGATTCAGTTCCATTCTACTGAGGGGATGTAATACATTCTCTTCCTGCTCTTCTTCCGTCCTACGTTCTCTACTTCTGTTATCTCCCACCAGCCTCCGGCACCCTTAGCCCTGTGTTGTGTCTTATGCTGCAGGCAGAAGTCAGCTTTGGAGTCAGAGAATAGAACTGTTTAATTTTTTTAATCTTTTAAAGTTGCACAGTTATGCAACATGTGCAGTTAGGCCCGAAGAAGTGGTTGGTGCTATTATCCAAGTCATATAGCTATTTCTCTCAGGCTTTTCCAGTTTGACTTTTTTTTTTTTAAAACCTGAGAGACCGAGTTTCTGTTTTCATGCTGACTACCTGCTGAAATTGAGGAGGGAGGAAGCTCGCACAGTGGGTTAGAATCCTTTGGTAAAGAGACGTTACCCATAGAACCAGAGGGGTATTGTATTCATTGCTGTGTCCAGCACAGTGCTTGGCACATAGTACAGTCTTAATACATTGAGTGGGTTTTATTTTCAGACGGTATTTTCTAGACTGAACTGAGACTTGCTTACAGTTATCAACAGAGTTGAAACAATAGCTTCAGAAATGTCTTTCATTTTTTATGGAAGTTTAAATGCCTTCTATCGGATCAAATTAAAAGTCCATTCAGCACAGTACTTTTTCAATTTTTCAAGGGGTGAGATATTGAAGTAATGAGACTATAGTGATACATTTGTTAGGAGATAGTTATGTTTTTAGTCTAGAGTGGAGAACACAAGTGAAAAAGAAGTCATTTTTTATGCCTGTTGATAAAGAGTAGATGTTTTGAATTGTCTGATTTATTGAATGATTTTATGTAATACCTTATTGTGCTCATACAATAAGTGTATATACAAAAGTGTGTATACATCCATATACACACTTTAAAAATATTTATCCTTTATTGATTACCTTTTAGAAATGGGCCAGGCCCTGCTAAGTGCATTGTATACATTTTCTTATTCAATTCCCACAACAGCCCTTTGTGATGGCCCTCTTTCCCATTTTTACAGATGAGGGAGAGAGCTTATACCACATATTAAGTAATTTGCCCCAGATCTTACACCTCATAGGTGGGACTTAACTTCAAAGCCTGTGTTCCTAATTACTATACCATGGACTTGATTAAAAGGTGTGTGTGTGAAAATGGAAAATGTGGTTAATTGGGTGTACTGGCGTTGGCGGCTCATATTCTCTTTGCAGGTGTCTTAAAATTTTTATAATAAAAAGTTAAATAAAACTTGTTCTGACTCGAATTAGACCTTTTCTCATGTTTGGACTTTGAGTTTGAATCCCAGTTGGGGTACTTACTAGCTGTATCATCTAAGTTCTTGTGACTTTAGAATTCTGAACTTCAGTCTCCTCATTTAAAAACAGGACTAAGGATAGTAGTGTTTTCCTTAGTGGTAACATGAAATGATATAATACCTGTAAAAGGTTAGCACAGCACATGTTCATCATAAGCGCTTGACAAACAGTAATTATTACTGTTTTTCCTGGATTAGTCAGGTCATCTTCATTATTAATTATAACCAAATTTATCAAGCACCTGGCACACGGGGCATCAAATGCAGTACATATCTCATCTCTTAACTATCACAACCGCCCATTTAAAAAATGAGAAAATTGAAACTAGAAGAGATTAAAGAAGTTGAGGTCACACAGCTGGGTAATGGTAGAACTGGGATTTGGATCCTGGTTTAATTTCAGAGTTCCTATAAATTCATTTGATTTTTCACTTGGAAAACAAATTTTATATACTAGACCGTCTATAACAGTTTAAAATGTTACAATCAGCTGCCAAAATCTTCACATTCATTTCAAACCAGATATAAGTTTAATAGTACAGCATTATCTAGAACTCCTGTTTTGCAGATTTAAAGTTGACTCTGACTACTTCAATATGCATGTTTTTATTTTAAGTAGACCATTGTTGGTTGCTATTCTAAGGTGATTACAAGAGTTCTTCAGTTTTCTTCATGTGCTTTTTTTGGATATTTTTTAGGTAGATATAGTTGTTGGCACTCCAGGAAGACTGGATGATTTGGTGTCTACTGGAAAGCTGAACTTATCCCAAGTTAGATTCCTGGTCCTGGATGAAGCTGTATGTTAAAATATACTCATGCTTAAAAAAAAAAAAAATACTTGCTTATGTTTTGGGGGATAAAATATGTGAAATGATGAAGAAAAAATACAATTTAGTCATGATCCCAATACCTAGAGAGAAACATAGTTACCAGTTTGGTGTATTTTCATTCACTGCTTGTATTTATAGTAAATACTATTTTATGTAGTTGCAATCAGGCTACTTAGAATCTGGGAAATCTTTTTTAGAAAAATATGGTACCTAAGTATTTCATGTCATTATTTATGAACAATTTTTAAAGGCTGTCTAATGGTCTCTTATATGCACACTTCATGGCTTATTTAACCGCCCTTACTACCAGACATGTAGGTTTGTTTTGTACTCCAAATAGTTATCTTGTTTGTACATACTTTTTTTTTTTTTTTTTTTTACACATTACAAATTACATTAATATGCTTTGGGCTCTTGAGATATAGTTCCAAGTTATTTTCAAGATGAGGTAGTTTTTCAACATTGAAGGTCTTTGCTTTTTCATATTAGAGTCGTATTCTTAAGGAGATGTGGGAGTTATTAACTCTCGTATTCATTTTAGAATATCAGAGTATGGTCTTTGAGTTATTTATTGTCAGCTTTTTCATTTTAGAGTCACATGGGCTTTAAAGTTGAATTTACAGCTTGTCTTTAAATATCCAATAGAAAATAATTACTTTGAAAGTATGGAGATATGTATGTGTATGAATTCGTTTCTATATCTTATATTTTGCAATTGATTTAGAAAAGAAAGATTTAGATACTGATTAAAAAACTTACGTTCTTCTTTGCTTCTCATGCAGGATGGGCTTCTTTCTCAAGGTTACTCTGATTTTATAAATAGGATTCACAATCAGATTCCTCAGATTACCTCTGATGGAAAAAGACTTCAGGTATGAAATAACTAATGCATCTTAAAATACATGTAGACAATTGTTACATATTAATGCTTACTTCTTTTGTTTTACGGTCACGTTTTTAGTGTCTTCTGATTACGTTAACTGCTGTATGAAACATTTTCTTCATTAACTGATTAAGTAGTACACACAAAGGAAACAGTCTTATGAGCTGCTTTTAGACATAGAGGTGAAGGGCATTTGAGGAAATTACTTAGGTGTAACAGAAGACTATAAGTAAAAAATTCTTAATCGTTATTTTTTGTTTTCGACAGAGCATTGAGGGTTTATAATTCAAGACTGAGTCCTGCTTCCTCTTTGAAGGAGAAATGTCTTGAACTGTTGAAAAACAGTTATTTCCTTAGTAATTATTTCTTCAAATGTTACTCTTTCTCATTCTGTTTTCTTAGGAAGCATTCAAGAGGAGAGGCTTTTAAGAGAAGGGGACAAGTTTATGGCTTTAGATTTTTGAAAACCTTTTCATCATACTTAGTTTTTGTAGGACCTTGAGGAATAGGTGGCATGATCTGTGTGGCAGTGAGGGGAGTGAGGCTCAGAGAGACGAACCCGCCCAAAGCCACACCACTAGTTGTTGCTACCGAGTCAGGTATTGAGCTCGTCTTAGATTCCAGGCTTAGCGTACTTCGTGCCCCACGTCTGTATTCATACGCTAGGATCAGTACGATATAAAAGCTTATCCAAATTTTGGTTTCTCTATTCTTAGGTGATCGTTTGCTCAGCCACTTTGCACTCTTTCGATGTGAAGAAACTGTCTGAGAAGATCATGCACTTTCCCACCTGGGTTGATTTGAAAGGAGAAGATTCTGTTCCAGATACTGTCCACCACGTTGTTGTCCCAGTGAATCCCAAAGCTGACCGACTCTGGGAAAGGCTTGGGAAAAACCACATCAGGGTAAGTACTTTATAACGTTCACACTTGGATAGAGTAAAGCATTCATAAACTAGTTTAACCTTGAGCTCTTCATGATGCTTAAAGCGACCAGACACTGTACCTTTAAGAAAAGAGAAGTCTGGCACATTGACCAGAAGAGTTTAGGTCTGTTCGGTATGGAATAAGTGATGGGCTCATACTTCACTTTTCTCTCTCTATAAAGTTACTTTTGTGATCCTCTTTCTTGACATAGTTTTTGTAAATAAATAGGATTACCTGTGTATATATATAGGTCTAATTTCTGATACAATGATTTCCATTTTTAGTAGTGTTCTAGAATCTTCTTGATGTGCCTTATTTTTCTAAATATCAGTTTCATGAGTCCATCATCTCACTTTTTCACCATTGTTAGATTTACCTTTATATAATAAGGGTATGCTTATTCTAAATACACAATGTTTTGAAAACCACCTTTACTTTTTTATTATTATATTTAAAATTGATTAGCCTAATAAAGGGTTTTTCTGAATCCGAAGAATGGTTTTGCCTATAGATTATAAAGATGTGTGTCTGAAATGCAATCTAAAGTTAGATACAGTTCTCCCTTTATAAAAAGATACCTGTTCTGAATCATTACTTAACCCTTCCCCACTTCTTTTTTATCCTTTCCTTTTGACAGACTGATGAAGTACATGCAAAAGATAATACAAGACCTGGTGCTAACAGTCCAGGTAAGTGAGAGGAGTCAATAAAATGTGTGGAAAGATTTTGAAAACAAATTGATCTGTTTTACTGAATTTATGCCCTGTCTACTCTCATGAAGGAACAGGAAATCTGAAAATAAAAGGAACAAAAATAATTTTTAAATGGGGGGAAAGCTGATATCAGTCAACTTAGAGGAATATTAATCACTGAACTTAAGATGTTAGTCTCCTGGCATCCAAATCACAAATATTTTGGATTATACAATTCTCATTTTTCCAGGAAGCCAGCAAATTTCTCTGGCTACAGGTTGTATTTTAGCCCTGAATTCCAATAGAAGTGTCATGTAGATTCTTCACATCTGGCACTTGAGTAACAAAGGAATACGTCTTCAGCTACAAGCCTGCGAAAGATACAGAAATGATCCCGAGATGATTCTTTCTGTGTGTAAATGTACAATTCAGTAGCATTGAGGACATTCCTACTGTGCAGTCATCACCACTATCCTTCCCCAGAACTATTTTATCTTCCCAGACTGAAACTCCGTATCATTAAATATTTATCAATTTTTTAAAAGCCTAAAATTAGTTAATTCAATGAAGATACTTCTATGCAGAATTGAGACAGTTGTATCAGGTACATAACATTTCAAAGATATATGAAGATCCAGCATGATACAAGGATAGTGTTTAGAGAACCTAGAAGAGATCTGAAACCCATTAGGCCACATGTCTGATATCACATGTCTCAAGTGGATCATTGGCAAGGGTTAGACTGCATTTTGTTCATAGTTGGATTCATTGGTAGATTTTTAACAAGTATCTAAAAGGTGAATTATTTGAAATGTTGATTAAAGACAGTTCCTTTGAACTCAGTTTTACGTGTAGCTCCAAATTTATGAGGTATATGCTCATCCAGCCTTATTGTTGGAGAGGAGCAGACACGGGCAGTCAAAATGACATTGTATCATCCCACTGTTTGGGAGTGCATTTTATAAAATAAAAATTTTTTTACTGCCTCATATATTTTTCCTGTAAAAGTTTTGCTTAGTTTTTACTACAATTAGAGACGACTAGAGAGACCTTAGAAATATGTTGGATTACAAAATTAAAATTTTGCATTAGATAGTTGCAGAGTAACTATAGCCCAGCTTCACCCTGAAAAATAGACATTTGGAGGGTGGCAACTTAGAAGTTACTAACTAGGTTTGACGTAAAATATTTATTTCATGAAGTGAAGTTTGAACTTTCTGGTGTTTAGATTGATTTAGAAAGTACATTTATTATTTTTTAAAGAGGTTAAAGTAATTGAGTACACATTTATTGAGCATTTAGGGAAGTTAATGAAAGGCAGAATATGATTAGTTCTCAATGAGAAGTAAGAACAAAGTTTTGTTGTGGGTATGTATTTCTATTTATTTGTGTGTGTGTGTGTGTTTGTACATGTGCATTTTCCCTTTTAAGAGGTATGGTTATAGGTGTTTTGGTATCCCATAAACTGGCATAAAAAACATTAAGAGAAACAAAAATAAATGAGCAAGTGGGTTATCTCACCATTTCACCCTATCTTTTTATTTCTTGGTTTTGTCTATAATACTTGTATTAAAGTAGAATTTTTTAGGTGAGTGAAGCACTAAGTCTGTGTAATTATGTGTGTTCATGACAATTTCAGATTGAAATTCTGTTGTTTTTTTTGTTGTTGTTATTGTGTTACTCAAGAGATGTGGTCTGAAGCTATTAAAATCCTGAAGGGGGAGTACGCTGTCCGAGCAATCAAGGAACACAAGATGGACCAAGCAATTATTTTCTGCAGAACCAAAATCGACTGTGATAACTTAGAGCAGTATTTTGTGCAACAAGGAGGAGGTAATGCTTCCTCACTTGAGATCGACTGTGTTTATTTTCTCACTTAATAGACTGTTAGTCTCATGTTGATGCGGTATAGCGTGGATGCCCAGATTTTAAAGCAATGAGGTAGGAGAAACAATGAGATAATTTTCCACATAGGTACAGTTTCACTACAGTGAAGATGAATCGCAGCATTCTAAGGCCCTTGTATCATTCGGAAGAAGGGTAAAGTTTTTGATTAATGTTAAAATTTCAAGTGTAATCATTAAATAATAGAATGTATATCTTCTAAATCAACAAATGAGAAAAAGAACCTTAATCTAAAAAAAAGGAAAGAAAGGAAGGGGGGGGGAATGAGAAAAAGCACAGCAGTTGGCAATTATAGAGTAATAATGGCTGGTGGAAGAATCTGAGTGTAAACTGCAGTATTTATCAGTGGACTGAAGTCCTCTGATGAAGAGCATGGATTATTAGACTGGATAAAATATATGTTGTTTACGAGAAACATAGCCAAAACCCGAGCACATGGATAGATTGAAAGGAAGGGGAGTAAAAAAACATATGTATTTGTCAGCTAAAAGATTAATTAAAAGAAAGTTGGTCTAACTGTATTAATGGAGATGTCATAGACTTTAAGGCAAAAATATTAGTAGAAATAAAAAGGGTCACTATGTAATAAAATATTAAATCTACAATGAAGATATAATGATTATAATTTTATGCTCCTTACAATTAACCTTAAATCTATAAGCCAACCTGAGAAAATGTTCAGTATAATCAGAAATGCAAAATAAAATCACAGTGTAATACAATTGTTCACCCAGAATGACTAGATCAAAAAAAAACCACTTAAAACACCAAATTTTGGTGAGGCTTTGGAGAAATCGGAGCTCTCATACATTGTTGAAGTACAGACACTTAGGTAGAAGGTCTTACAGTTTTTTATAAAGTTAAACATTGCTGTCTTATGGCCTAGCAATTCAACTCCTAAGTATTGGCTCAAGATAAGTGAGAATATATATAGATGAAAGACGTGTGCAAGATGGTCATAGCACTAAATTTGTAATGGCCCCAATCTGTACACTAAGAGGCCATTAATAGGAGAATGGCTAAACAAAATGCAAAATATCTGTACAGTGGAATACTTACTACTCAGCGCTGAAAAGGCATGGACTGCTGATTGACACAAAAATGGTGGGTGAGTCTCAGAAGCATTATATGCTGAATGAGAGAATTCTTACACAAGAGTACAGGCTGTATGATTTGATTTGTGTGAAGTTCTAGAAGAGCCAGAACTAATCTATGATGAGAAAAAAACCAGAACAGTGGTTGTCCCCAGGAAGTTGGGAGGGTGGATAACTGGGAAAGGGCATGAAGGTACTTTGTGGATGACATTCACGTTCTGTGTCTTGATAGGGCTTTGGGCTACATGGGTGTATGCATTTGTCAAAACTCAGAAAGTGTACACTTAAGATTTGTACATTTCCATGTATGTAACTTTAACCTCAACAAGAAAACAAACCTAGGGCTTCCCTGGTGGCACAGTGGTTGAGGATCCGCCTGCCGATGCAGGGGACGCGGGTTCGTGCCCCGGTCCGGGAACATCCCACGTGCCGTGGAGCGGCTGGACCCGTGAGCCGTGGCCACCGAGCCTGCGCGTCCGGAGCCTGTGCTCCGCAACGGGAGAGGCCACAACAGTGAGAGGCCCCGCAAAAAAAAAAAAAAAAAAGAGTCTTCATGAAAACAAACCTAAACAAATACTGCACTCTAGTTAATGATATGCATGCTGAACCGTGTACCGATACCTACAGTTTACCTTGAAATGCATCAAAAATATAAAAGTGAGTTGATAGAGGGATGGATAGATATGTGGTAAAGCAAGTATAGTCAATGTTAGTGGTTATTTTTACTTTATATATTTTCCCAACACTTATTATATTCTCAAACATATAGCAAAATTGAAAGAATTCTCACAGTGACTATTATCACTCTGGTCTGAACTGCACTGCTTTTTGTTACTGTGTCTACTTGAAGACTTTCTTCTTTAGGCTTGGCTACCACTGCACTTGCCTCTAAAATACCGCTTCTCCATCCTTCCAGTTTGCTGCTTCTAATCTGCTTTGGCCAGGAAACCAGAGATAACTAAGCTGTTTAGAGTTACCTCGAGGAGGGCAGGCTTCTGGTCGTGGCCTTTTAGTAAAAGGGCATGAACTTCCTGATGCCTGTTTTGGTTCTTCCAAGAATAATCTCTTTTGTTTACTTTTCGGTTCTTCGCTTTCCATGGGTGAGGTGAGGTTCCTGGTGCACAGGAACTACCACTGCAGATTGGGAAAGGTGACTTAAAATGTCCTTCAAAGCAAATCAGTTTTAATGCTCATGGAGTTCATTTTAAGGGTATTTCATCTAGGACAGAAACGGTGTTAACCATGGTTTATGACAAGCTGGGGTATAGATTTCCGTGGAATTATACCCCCAACTGGTAGAGTCTAAACGTTACTGGGTTTTTTCTGACATAGTCTTAGTCGTAACCTTTTCCAAGGTTAACTGTTAACGTGCTTTTCACTAGGGCCTGATAAAAAGGGGCACCAGTTCTCCTGTGTTTGTCTTCACGGTGACAGAAAGCCTCATGAGAGGAAGCAAAACTTGGAACGATTCAAGGTACTGATGTTTAGCTGACTGCGTTTCCTTAAAACTGAAGAGGGGGGTCGCATCCAGTGTTAATCAGTTCCAGTTAATATTGCTACAGCACTTCTTGTCCTAGAAAATTTCAAAATACTCCTGCCCCGCTGTTACACCCTCCTCACGGCAGGGCTTTGTCACCTTTAACAGTGGCGCGGTAACTTACATGATCTCCATCAGCACAGCGCTACTTGATCAGAATTTTCAACGTAAGGAAGTTTTAGTTAAATTCTTTCAGGTAGATATTTTTAAGAGAAGTAGCATTAGATAGTTAAATCATGTCTGTGAGCCTTTTTTTATTTTTTTTTTTAAATAATTTGTAACAATACCCATAGGGAACTTAATTTGTAGATTGAGACAGGTATCAGCATACCTGTTTTGTGGAATTAAATATATTTTGAATTATTTGGGATAGACTGTCACACTTAAGTGATTTCAGCACATGAACAGGTTGTATAGCTTTTGGTGTAGATGGGTTGGGCTGAGCCATTTAGAACTCAAGGTCAGTGGCCTCCACCCACCAGCATTCTCACCATTTATCACAGTGTGTTTACCCCAGTGTGTATAGTACAAATATCATTTCTCTCGGACCCATAATATGAAAAAAGGTAGGAAGTAACTGGGCTTAAAAATTTTGGATTATGTATCCATGCTGAGCATAATTGGTGTGGATGTTAAAACATCACGTTGGGGGACTCCCCTGGTGGCAACAGTGGTTAAGAATCTGCCTGCCAAGTCAGGGGACACGGGTGCGAGCCCTGGTCCGGGAAGATACCACATGCCGCGGAGCAACTAAGCCCGTGCACCACAACTACTGAGCCTGTGCGCTAGAGCCCGTGAGCCACAACTACTGAAGCCCGCACGCTCTAGGGCCCGCATACCACAACTGCTGAGCCCACGTGCTGCAACCACTGAAGCCCGTGCACCTAGAGCCCGTGCTCTGCAACAAGAGAAGCCCCCACAGTGAGAAGCCCGCGCACCGCAACAAAGAGTAGCCCCCGCTCGCCGCAACTAGAGAACGCCTGCGGCGCAGCAATGAAGGCCCAACGCAGCCAAAAATAATAAGTTAATTAATTAAAAACAAAAAATAATCACATGGTCTCATTTCAGCATTTATGCCACCCTTCTCTATCCTGGTATTTTGTTGGACCCGAAGTCGGTATGCCCCCCCCCGCCCCCTCCAGATCTCTAACTTCGCTGTGCCTTGCAGCACCAAAGGCATCCGAAGGCTCGTTGGTATATTCTTGGTGAGAACAGCAGGGGGCCCAGTCTCTTTAGGATTTTATCTGCTGTCACAAAAAGTGTAACCTTGAGGTAAAATATCTAGTATTCTGAATTATTTTAATACAAGGGTAAAAGTAAAGCTTATGTTTTTACATTTTATTCTGTCTTATGTTTTGAATTACCAGTCAGGATTTCTAAAGATGAAGCCAAATTTTAGCAATGGTTTAAGAACTTTTATATGACAAAAGCAAAGATGAATCCTGTCACTGTGTTATTCACCTTAAATGTCATATTTCAGCAAATTATAACTTAAAAATGCAATACTTGTTCCAGTGAATTATGAATGACTGGACCGCTAATATGATACGAATACATTAGTTATTAGAGGTCTCATTTAGTGGAAAGGTGGTATTTGTGGGATTTTTTTTTTTTTTTTTTTTTAGTATATATACTAATAAAGTCCTTTCTCTCCTCTGTGTTCTCTTTAGAAAGGAGATGTAAGATTCTTGATTTGCACAGATGTAGCTGCCAGAGGAATTGATATCCATGGTGTTCCTTATGGTAAAAAGAAAGTTTTTATGCTTGCAGTTTGAATTTTATGGGATTCAAAGGAAACCATTTAATATGTTTGAAATACTCAGAACGTCAAACATCACATATGTTTGAAAATCTTAGGAACCAATGTCAGTCGGTAGTAATTGTTTTTATTTACAGTTATAAATGTCACCTTGCCTGATGAAAAGCAAAACTATGTCCATCGAATCGGCAGAGTAGGAAGAGCTGAAAGGTACTCTGTCATTTTTTTTGTCCCTTTTAAGCTTCTGTGCTTCAGGAATAAAGTCTAATAAAGACTTGTAAAATCTTTCAGGATGGGGCTGGCCATTTCCCTGGTGGCAACAGAAAAAGAGAAGGTAATCTTTTCAGCGCTGTATTATACTCATTGTTTGTGTCGTCATTTTAGATGTTGGGAATAAATGCAGTGTGATTATTTCCGTTTACATTGAATTCAGTTGCGTGTGGAATGTAAGTGAATTTTTTAATGGCATCTTTTTCTCTTTATTCATTGAATGGACGGCTAGTAGGGTGGAGTTTAGAAAGGAAAAATATGAAATGTAATTTTCCCCTATAGTAGCTTTCATATAATTTTCAGTGAAAAGTATTTAAACCCTCTCTGGCATCATGCCATGGTAGACTTTTTATGGGAGAGAGGGTTAACTTATTATTTTGATATAAATTGATACAGTAATTTGATACAGATTTACAGAAAAGCTGCGAGAGTAAGGAACTCCCACACACCCATTCCCCAAACTACTTGTTCATTTTGCTTTTTGCTATTTGCTTTCTGGTACTGATGAACCTAGTGGCAGGGCAGGAATAAAGATGTAGACATAGAGGATGGACTTGAGGACACGGGCAGGGGGAAGGGTAAGCTGGGACGAAGTGAGAGAGTGGCATGGACATATATACACGACCAAACGTAAAATAGCTAGCTAGTGGGAAGCAGCCGCATAGCACAGGGAGATCAGCTCGGTGCTTTGTGACCACCTAGAGGGGTGGGATAGGGAGGGTGGGAGGGAGGCTCAAGAGGGAGGGGACATGGGGACATATGTATGCATATGGCTGATTCACTTTGGTGTACAACAGAAACTAACACATTATTGTGAAGCAATTATACTCTAATAAAGATCTGTTTAAAAATTTTTTAAAAAATCTTATAGAAAACATTTGAACTTTATTTTTGATACTAATCTTGATATAGCATTCTCCAGTATTTACTTTTCTCATTATTTTTATCTGAGAATTCCTTTCTATAATTGACATCTGTTTTAGAAAAACTTTCGGGTTCCTTTCAAGTAGAACTCTTTCAAAAGACCTACTTAGTGAGCTACTAATAGTTGTAGTAACTGGATGACAGACCATACCTGCAATCTATTTTTCTTGTGCTCTGAGGACAGAAAATGTTAAAAAACTAATTGAGAACAAAGATATCTAGCATGTTTCATTCTCCGTACATGTTAATTTTCGTAGGTTTGGTACCACGTATGTAGCAGCCGTGGAAAAGGGTGTTACAACACAAGACTCAAGGAAGATGGTGGCTGTACCATATGGTACAATGAGATGCAGGTAAGGCTCACAGAGTCTTATTAAAATTGGTAGGAATAGACTGCATTTATCTGTAAAAGTTACGTATCAGCTCTTGTCTATTTGTGAATTGTGAGAATTAATGAGTGATTATGTTATGGTAGTTCATAAATTGTAACTTGTGAATTCATCTCTTCAGAAATCTTACTTCCATTTATACTAAGTATTATAGCCTTCCTGGTTTTATTTAATGCTGTTAAAACACAACTCTGTCGATTTCCTCTCCCTTTCTTAGTTGCTGTCTGAGATAGAAGAACATCTGAACTGTACCATTTCTCAGGTTGAGCCAGATATAAAGGTACCAGTGGATGAATTTGATGGGAAAGTTACTTATGGTCAAAAAAGAACTGCTGGTGGTAAGCTTTGAATTACTTTTAATTCTGTTTTAAATGTGAATGTGTCCCTTTTTTTGAGCTTCAGTTTAAGAAGAGAATATTCCATTTCCTTATGTTTAGTGTATATTTTTAGCATATTAATCATTCCCTCCTTATTAGTCTTACAGCACTTTATTCATACTTGTCTTGCAGCATTTTTTATTGTGTGATCTGTATGTGAATGGACAGCAGCTTAGCTGTTTCTCTTGAGGTGTTAATGTCATAAGAGTAGTTGAAAATTTATGGGATTATTAGGAAACAAGAGAATAATGGTAATTTTGAACAAGGGGTAACCCGGGATACTATTTATTCCCTTTGCCTGCAATGCTCTTAGCTCATTCCTGAAATTTTTTAAAGATTCAGGCTAAACTGGTGGTTTCTAAACCAAGGAAAAGAGAATAGGGGAGGGGTTGGTAGGGGTATTGGGACAGCTGTTAGTAAGGAAGGCCTAATCATTTATTTTAATTGATTTAACACTTTTAGAACTCAGTATTGTAGGTAACTTGCTCAGTAGTACATTTTTATTGCTAGGAGCAACGTTTAAATTGATGTAATTGAGCCAAAGCATTGCTGACAAGTTATTTCAAGCATGTCATTTACATTACTTTGTGATTCGTGTGTGTGATACAGGTGGAAACTATAAAGGCCATGTGGATATTTTGGCACCTACAGTTCAAGAGCTGGCTGCCCTTGAAAAGGAGGCACAGACGTCTTTCCTGCATCTTGGCTACCTTCCTAACCAGTTGTTCAGAACCTTCTGATCTGATTTTAACATACACTGAATAAGATTTGAATAATAAAAGTCTATAGTGTTAAAACTCTAAAATAGTTGTACTGCTTCCAAGCAGCAGTATTTATAGTAACTTAAGCTATTAATGCTAACTCTTGCATGTCAAGAAACATCAGTCTTAGGAATTCTTCATAGAATGGCAACCTAATGAAAATAATAAATTTGATGACTATATTTTCATGAAAGTTTGTGTCTTATTTTAAAATTATTTTATAGTTTTTCAAGAAAGCTCTGGGTTTATGAAGTAAAGTTTATGGGTATGTGCATTCGGCAGAGGACCTGTGTGGGATTTTCACCAGAAGTGGTCCTAAGTGGAGACGGCCTTGAGGAGGTCATGGTCGCCTCGGTATATGTTGAAGCTAGAGAAGAGTCGTGACATGAAAGAAAAGTGTATGATCCTAAGGGGGAAGGACAGCTAGGTTAGTTTGGAGGCCCAGAGTTTTTTAGGGACTTACAAAAGGTTCTGTGTCTAAGGACTGATGACTGATTTGGTGATGGTGACAGTGAAGATGTATTTCTGAAGGTTTGTCTTCTTTTTAAGAACCTTTCTTTCCTGGTGATACATACTGTAAAGATAAAACTATTCTGATGTCCCTCTAGGTCTTAAAATTAAATTTAAAGGCCGTTCTTTGAAATGCATTTCCTCAAACCCTCTTGCCTAAAATGCCAGAAGGAAAAGGGAAAATTTATATAGATACAATTGAATTGTTGCTTTGTACCTTTTGACTCTTATTTATAAAGCAGTTTCTTTGGGAACATTATTCTTACCCTAGAGATTCCTTAATAGCACAGGCTATTATAATTTCTTATATGATGGTTTTTAAATCTTTTAGCACTGAAATATTTTCTTCAAACAAAATCTTGAGTGAAATTCACTGTGTAAGCAGTGGGAAAACCATTACCTAGTATATTGAGTCATAGTTTATGTGAAATGATTATGAGGATTCCATTCTTTCATTCATTCAAGCTCTGTTAGAACTGTACTTTTCATAGTGACAAGTGGTTTTGTGTTTGGGGATTCTTTTTTGCTATCCAAGCTTGAATCAACTTAAGTGAGCCTCTCTAACTCTGGGTTATGTCTCCACGGTATTGCTAATCTGGAAGATACTGGGAGCCTCTTATTAGGACAGAGCCACCCGAGAGAGAACATAGAAAACTAAAGAGGACCAAATGCTTTCATCGCCTAGGGATGTTTGCCTTAAGAGAGCTGATTCTAAAGGACTCCAGCTGGTGGCACTAGTTATAGCTTGCCAAAGCCTTTCTGTACCTGGTTCTTAATATTTTTCTATTATAAACAGAAATGAGAACTTCAGGTTAGAGTAATCCCCACCCTTTCCTACTTTTTAACTTATATTCCCACTCGCAAAGAAAGTCACCACTAAATAACATTTTGGCTCATTTCTTTTTTTCTGTACCTTTTTTTGGTGTACAGTTTAGATCTTACCTATATGTACAATTTTAATATCTTCATTATTGTAAGTTTTTTTTTTTTCTTAAATACTTTAATGGCTGCATAATCCACTGAAAGTGCTGTGGTCTGTAACTCATGAGCTTTGAGGGAAACTGAAGAGGATGTGAATCTCGGATGTCAAGCCCGGATGCGATTCCGGCTCTGACCCTACTAGCAGGGTGACTGAAGCGAGGTCCTTAGCTCTCTAAGCTTCTGTTTCTTTGTTTATAAAAATGGTGAGGGCTTCCCTGGTGGCACAGTGGTTGGGAGTCCGCCTGCCGATGCAGGGGACGCGGGTTTGTGCCCCGGTCCAGGAGGATCCCACGTGCCGCGGAGCTGCTGGGCCCGTGAGCCGTGGCCACTGAGCCTGCGCGTCCGGAGCCTGTGCTCCGCAACGGGAGAGGCCACAGCAGTGAGAGGCCCGCGTACCGCAAAAAAAAAAAAAAAATGGTGAAAATAATTCTCATCACTGAGGATTATGTTAAACATTCAGCCAAAGTCAGCAGATAAGAGGCACTCATACCACATTTTAGGGTATTTACACCGTTTACAGTTGTCCTGTGTTACCGTCAACATCTTTGTCCTATCTTTTGGATTGTTTTCTTTACCTGGATTCCTAGAAATTGGATTCTTGAATTAAAACCAATGAAGCTTATGAAGATTTTTCAGGGTCATTTTCTGAAAGGGTGGCACCGGTCAACGTGCACATTAACAATATAGGAAGAGCTCTGTACAACTTATTTTACAAACTGAAAGGGTACTTGTTGCATTTAAAGCTTGCTTTTGTCCTGTCTCTTCGCACGCTGTGCGAGTTGGTGCTGGAGAGTGGAGGTCCGCATGTCCACCCGGCAGCTTCTTGGCACGGGACTCCTTAGCCTCCACGCCCTGCCCCCTCCTGCCCCACCGCCATCGTTATGCTACAAACAAGGATCCAAATTTACTGTAAATAAGGTGCAAGGCTTCTTTCTTCCTTTTTTTAAGGTAGAAGTGTGTGTGTGACAGTGATCGAGAACGGTCCAGATCCAAAAATAAAAGTTGGTTCACAGCCAATTCTAAATGGGCAAAGCTACGCAGTCAAGTTTTTCACCTTATTCTTCTGCCTTAAGAGGCGACTGTATACTTTATTGCAGCTTGAATGAGATATGTAAAATATGAAAAATGTGTAGGTAAATATACATGAGATCTGGGGTAGTTTCCTTCATATAATACTTTTATTATTTCCCTATAGGTGCTGACATCTATCAGGAATTTTTTTCCAGGTGACCTTATTTGGGAGAAAAAGGAATATTTGTTAAAAGGGAAAAAATGCAGTGGAACAGGAAGGAAAGGGAGGGATAGTATTTTGCTCCTCCAGAGTAATGGATGGAGGATTCCTTTGGTGGGAGGAGTGGCAGGGGAATTTTTACTGTTGTTTTCCGTCCTGTGGATTTAAATAATTACCTTTCATTAAAACCATTTAAAGCTCTGATTTTTCTTACAGAGATTCTACTTGTACTGGTCAAAAGTGTTGATAGGGAATTGGAAAGAACCTGGAGCCAGATAGGCCTGGACCTGACCCTAGTAATGCTCCTGACTTCTAGTTATAAGTCACAGGCAGACATCTCCAGGTCTAAGTGGGGCCTGGAATCTGCACTTTAACACATTCCTTAGAAGATCGTGATGCAGCTGGACCTCAGACTACACATCAGGAAACACTGTTACGGACAAATGGCTCTTAGATCTTTAATTCTCACTGCAATCTGTTACCCCAAGACTCAAGCAAGATGACTGAAAAGGACACCTGAGAGGGAGGTGCTTGCAGTACTAGAATCGCCTGGCTTCCAGGGCTGGTCCACCGCCTTTAATGAGGTTCCTTCCCTTAGGTCAGTGGTTCTCAGACCTGGCTGGGCATTCGGAGCACCTTAGGGAGCTTTAAAAGAAAATACCAGTATCTGTACTTCACCTCCAGAAATCCTGATTTTACTCATCTGGGGCAGGGCCTGGTATCCCCGGTGGTGCTTACGCGTTGAGAGCTGCTGCTTTGAACGCCTGACCAGATGTTTCTTGATCTTGCAAATCATCCTGTGCCCTCTGCACATGGCCCAGCTGATACGTGTCTTAAAGTTAAATATAGTTTAGATTCATGCTGGAGCCCTTGCTATTACACTATGCAGCAGAAGTTATTGTAGAGAAAAACTTTGGTAAAAGTGGTGCCATTTTTTTTTTTTTTTCTTGCGGTACGCGGGCCTCTCACTGCCGTGGCCTCTCCCGTTGCGGAGCACAGGCTCCGGACGTGCAGGCTCAGCGGCCACGGCTCACGGGCCCAGCCGCTCCGCGGCACGTGGGATCCTCCCGGACCGGGGCACGAACCCGCGTCCCCTGCATCGGCAGACAGACTCCCAACCGCTGCGCCCCCAGGGAAGCCCTGTCATTTTTGAGAAACTAAAAAGGTTATTTTAAAAATAAATTTTGCCGTCAAATGAGTTTAGTTCCTTTCAAAATTGTTACTTTGGGGATTCAGACAAATCTTTTAAGGATGCTTGTTTTTCAAAACCCATTTGGGCTTTTAAGTTTTGTGGTTTTTTTTTTTTTCGTTTTGCCACTTGTTTGTATTTGAACCATTTCCTCTGCTTTCCACAGAGCCACATGATAAGCCTCTGGAAGTCATTGGCTCAACTCATTATTTTACCTTAAATCTTGTTCTCCAGCTTGGTAACTCATCCTGTTCACCAGAAAAGGCTGCGGTTGGCTGTTGGCTGTATGTTGCCTTAACTTAAATCCCAAAGGATAAATACTTGCTACTGCCAAGTAGGACTTTGAGGGGGCAGCCAGAGGTTGTCTCTCTGCAGGGCAGTCATAGGATGGTGAGGGCGTTCTACTTTTTGTGGTGGGTTAGGGTCTCAGGGAAGAGAGTCTAGCTTGGGAAACCCTGATCCGAATGGGAGTGGCCAGGGTGAGTGTGGAGGTGGAGAGTGATTGGCCATCAGGGACGGCATCAACTGAGTCTCGTGGGAGCAGCAGTGTCTGCTAATGAATTTCGATTTTCCTTTCCTACAGTGTGATTCCCCTGAAATCCTCAAATGGTGCTCAGGGTGTGGGCAATTAGCTATGTCAGTATGACTTGGGTAGTAAAAGGAGGGCTCTGTCCGTGTTTGGACAGGGAGACGTTGGAGAGTGGGGGAATTGGTTAGGACCCTGTCCTGTGGGAAATTGTTATGTAATGGCAGGAGGGGACAAGAAAACCCTCTGGAGCAATCGTCCAAACCAAAGCTCAGCAAGGTGACAGTCAGGCTCAGGGCAACCAGGTTTAGCAGGCACTCCCACGACTTCGTAGACATATTTGGGAGAGAACTGGCTCAGCGGTAGTCGCACAGGCTGGAAGCTTGAGGTGTTTTGTTTGGCTCCGAAAAGCCAGCAATTTGGAGACATTGAATTATACCCATATCATTAAATACCGTTCACTTAGGATATTGGTGTTAGTTCTGTTGGTTGTAATAACAAACTCTATTATATGCTTCCGTCCATAAATTTTTTATTCATTTCCCCGCTGTTGGCTCACAACCCAGCACCACGAGAAATGACGCAAAGGTAGCAGGGCCCACCTCTACCTACATCAGCTCTCTGGGGTCCGTGGCTTATCATTTCCAGCCAAGTGCACCAGGTGGCGTTAGTGTCACACTGTGAATACCCACAAAGACCTAAACCCTTATGCTGGGATATTTTTACCACTTGGGGTCACTTAAGGATTACCTGACTTCCTTTTTTTCTCTGCTAAGCAAATCACAGATTCAAAGGAATTATTTCCCGTTACATCTGTCAGAGTCTGTTGTCTTTTTTTCTGGATCCTGAAGGCCAAGAGATGAGAATTCGGATTTTTTTTTTTTTTTTTTTTTACCCGTGAGTTGGCCTCACACAGTTCGTGCTGCAGTGGTTTCTCCGATTGCAAAGCACTTATGGGACCACTGCACCCAGGGCCCAGCATTCGGGAGTTCTCTGTACCAAAGAACTTCCACACGTGTCAGAATTGCATTTATGCTAATTGCCATTCTCATTACCATCCCCAGAACGCAGGCTGCTTTTCCTCAGTCATTTCCTTGATCCTGCGTGTCTCTAAAAGCCCCAGATCTGAAGGCAGCGTGATGGGGTGTCATGTTAACACCACTCACCTTCCTGCCATTCATCCGGTGATCCTAGGAATTACGGCATCGCCCTTTGAGAGCATGGTGGAGATTTGTGGGATGAGCCCCAATTGACTTGGCCTGCCTGTGGGTGGGAAGGGGTGGGGTGAGGGCAGGATGTGTGGGCTCAGACAGGCGGCCCAAACAATGAGCCTAGTCACTTCAGAAAGTGGCTGCGCCTCCTTATTCGAAAGGCCAACATGATAAGTGGACACCCCGAGTGCCAGTCTCCCTTGCCCACCAAGTGACTTCATGGGATTGAAGGTTGAGAGAGATCTGAGTGGGAACAATGACCAGATATGTGATCTGTCCTTTGCTTGCTACTTTTCTGCAAAGAATAACATCTTGCAGGGTGGAAGCAGGAGCCTTGAGTCATTATTCAAGAACAGCCTTTTCTGGTATAATTTAAAACTACAACAGGAATTCATTTATTTTCACCATTTCAATGTATAATTAATTCGTGTCAACCCCCAGTCGATGGGGGTTTGAAATGGGCTTTTATTGCCTTAATTAAGTCCAGAATAACTTGGACACTTAAGGCCCTCTAAAATTTGGTCCTAGCCTTCCTAGCCTTATTTCTTTTATCCCCCAATTCGCACTGAACTTGGTCTTCTCACTTACCTCCATGTATAACAAGAGCTAACCTTAATTGACCCATCCCTATTTACCGGGTATTGTTCTCAGTGCTTACTCGTCTTAACTCAATTAACCCTCATAACCCCAGAAGATCGGTTCTAATAGTGTTTCCATTTTACAGATGAGAAAACTGAGGCTCCAAGTGGTGAGTGATTTACTTAAGATCTCCTGGCTAGTGAGCAGTGGCTCTAGCATTGGAATGCAGGCGCGTATTCACTTACGCCCTGTTGTTCTTTCTGCTGGCTGCTGTGGCCTCCTGGGAGGCCTTCCCGCCTTCCCTTCCCTTCCCTCAGATTCCACCCAGCCTCAGGCATCGGAGTCACTATTACCTCCTTTGTGTGGGGCAAGAGAACACCCCATTTTTTAATACCAACCACGAGCCAGATATTTTATATGCAGGCTCATGTAAGAGCCAATGTTCTTTTTTTTTTTTGCAGATAAGGAATTCAAGGTTCAGAAAGGTTAAGTCTGAGGCCAGAAGGTTAAATCAGGGCTCCAGAATCTATGATTTTTGGTTCTATGCTCTGCCTTTAGGAAGCCTTCCAGTACATTACTCTTGGTCTTGCCCTTATACTTTAGATAGCTCTTAATTTTAAAAAACGATTTCATTACTTTTCCCCCCCTCTGTGTCTTCAGGTGGATCCAAAGTACTTCTCATGAAGGGTTTCTGGGCTATACTCCCTTTTCTCTTCCTGCAGTGTCCATAATTGGCATATGACAGATATTGATTAGCTTATTTTTCATGCCATGGGGAAGAGTCTATCCACTTACCTGACAGTGACGACCATTCTATGGAGACTGAGGCCCCAAACCAAAAGGCATCTATTGACTTTTAACCCTGAGCAGGAATGGCCAGGACAGGATAGAAGATCAGGACCACTTTCACTAGGAAAAGATAGCTTTTAACTTCTTCAAGAAAATGTGGCCAAAATATGAGCAAGCTTTTGAACCTATGGGGCCCAAAGCTCCGACACCCTATGGCTGAGGTTTCAGTGTTATGGTGGACCCATACTTGCAGAGAAATATGTGAATTCATCATGGTTATTTTTGTAGCATTAAAGTTGGCGAACTTCCAAGTCAAGAACTTTCTGCCTTTGCAGTTCTCGGTTATTTGAGGCTGGATGACTCACTTTGTGTAACATCCTCTTGTTTTCCTCCTTTTCCTCCCATGGGTCCCCTCCTACCCGAGAGGATTGGCAGGGGCAGAGAGGGTTATGAAACTCAAGCCTCTGTCGACAACTTCTTTTCAGCTTTGTTAACATTTGTTGGGAAGCTGTCTTGATCTCCTCTTCTCTTTTCCCCACTAGGCAGGTCACTTCCTCCTCTGTGCCCTCCAGATCTTTTGTTCCTTCCTTCATTGTAACATTGATATATTCCTGCATTTTTATTTACCTGCTTCCACGTGAGGGTCTCTTCCTAGATAGGGTAGATCCTTTACAGCAGGTCTGATTTCAGTATCCTCAGTACCTGGACCAGAGTCTGACCCCAAGAAGGTGGTTTAGTAAACATTTGTTCTGTTGGAAGGAAGGAAGGAAGGAAAGATGGATGGATGGATGGATAAACGAGTTGTCACAAGAAATTTCTATGAAGGAACTTTAGATGTTGGCTAGCAAGATAAGGATGAGAAGTTAGGATTTGTTAGCTACTTAGTTTTTATTTTTTGGACAGGAGAGCTGCATATCCTGAATACAAGGCCATTGAAATAGACAGACTCCAAGCTCACCTTTCTCTTTAAGAAGGATTAATGTTTCTCAGACTGACTGTACTGGCTTAACGCAGAACCACCTGGTTATTCTCGGAGGAAATCCTCACGACCACTGTCCTCTCTTCTGTCAAGTCATTCTGAGACATGGCAGCGATAACCGTCATGTAGGTGTACCACCATGCTTTGCTTTTTTTTTTTTTTCTTTGTCTCTACACCTCTGCAAGGCAAGAGGTGTAGAGACACCTTTCCTTCCTCTAAAGAAACAGAGGTTCAAAGAGGGGAGGTAATAGTTAACGATAATAGTTGGAAACGTCAATACCCCACTTTTAACAATGGATAGAACACCTAGACAGAAGATGAACAAGGAAACAGAATACTTGAACAACACTATAAACTGACTAGAAATAACAAATATCTCTACAACACTTCACCCAGCAACAGAAGAACACACATTCTTCTCAAGTGCACATGGAATATTTTCCAAGATAGACCACATAGTAGGCCATGAAACAAGCCTGAGTATGTTTAAAAAGACTGAAAATGTATATATTCTTCAATCACAATGGGAGAAAATTAGAAATCAAAAAAAGAAATAACAAATATGTGGAAATTAAACAACACGATACTAAACAACAAACGAGGCAAAGAAGAAATCAAAAGGGAAATTAGAAAATACTTGGAGATGAATGAACAAGGGAACGTAGCATAGGAAATCATATGAGATGTAGGTAAAGCAGTGCTTGGAGGGAAATTTATAGCTGTGAGTGACTACATTAAAAAGGAAGATAGATCTCAAATAGATACACTAATCATCCACTTCAAGGCATTGAAAAGAAAAAAAAAGAGTAAACTAAACCCAAAGCAAGCAGAAGGAAGGAAATAAGAAGGATTAGAGTGCAAATTAGTGAAACAGAAAAACAACAGAGGAAATGAACAGAACCTGAAGTTGGTGTTTTTGAAAAGATCGACAACTTTGACAAACCTTAGCTAGAAAGAGGGGAGGTAATTTTCCCAGCATGACCCCAGTAGTAAATGGCTATCGTTCAATAGACAATAGGACTCTCTGATGCCAAAGCTGGGGTTGGGGGTCTGTCTCCCACCTAGACTGTGAGCGTCTCAAGGCCAGCGGCCTGCCTTACTATCTGTGCATCCCCAGTGCCTTGCTCTGTGCCTGGCACATGCAGGAGCTCAGGAAATGTTTGCTGAACTAAAATGGAAACTAAGCCTCCTCCCCATCCTTAGTCAACCATCTGTGTGAGATGATAAATTATGCTTCCAATGCAGATCGGGCTGAATTGCACTATTTCTGATGAGAAACGCTGAAAACAGCAAACTGCTTGTCCTTAAAAATAAACCTTTCAGCTTCAGGGATTTGGCCCAGAAATGAACCATGTTACAGCTCAAGCCCCAAGATTGAGTTTATTACCTTGGAGCCAGGGGTTATGGGGTTTCTGACTGGAGTGAGAAACTCGATCACCTTGACCTGGCCCCAGGGCACGAAGTAGGATTTGGCCACACCTCCCCATCCTGTACCACTCCTGGTGAGGGCCGGCCCAGCTCAGAGGGGGCAGCTGATCCCAGGGAGCCCCAGATGCTGAATCTTGTCCCCAGACCGATAGATTAGGAACAAGGGTGTGGCGCTGGCACCCCAGTTGAGCCAGACTGGGCTCCAGGTGGAGTCTGGCTTTCTGACATTTTATAAGGGCTGAAATGTAAAGAATGTTGACTTTAATTAACCCAAGTGCATGTTGGTACGTCCTGAAAGGCTGGTGGAGAGAAGGGGATCCCAGGTAGATTATGTGCCGGAAGGCTACCCCGTGTTCAGGCTGGAGTGACAAGGCCACCTGTCCTGGGGGGGCAGAGAGAAGGCAGAGTGCCTTCACAAATGGCACATCTTTTTGGCCAGACATTCCGCTCTGTGAGAAAGGCAGGGTGCAGGCTGTTTGCCCGTTTTTCAGAAGGACAAGATGAAGCCCCTAGAAGTTGCCCGAGACTCACAGCGGGAGAGAGATGAACCCATTGTTTGGCCTCCCAGATTCAGTGATTCCTGGTGCACCCCTGCGTGGTGGGAGCCTGCTTGAGGAGCTCTATTTACGGGTCCCCACGAAGGATATGTGTGTGGTGCGAGGCAGGAGGGCGGGCACTGGGCACCTTCGTGTGTGTGATTTCCCTGGCTTCTATGCAAGGGCCCCCTTTTTTCCTTTTCTTAATTTAAAGATGACTCTTCTGGAAGCCTCCAATGTGGAATTGACCCTAAAGTGAAAAGAAGATCTTTTTAGGGCAAGAGCTTTGTTCTTGTGAATTTTCTGCCTCACCAACCATGGGGAATGTGAGTGGGGGCGGGGGGGAAATTCTGTTAAAGAAGCAGCTCATTCATTTCAAGGGGCCGAGGAGCTATTTTGAAGGAGAAAAGTCTCATTCTCTTGGCCTTTTGATCCACGCAGGCTCCATGGCAGGGAGCCGTTGAGGAATTACTCTGACCACCCCGAGCCTTCCCACCTGCTGTCGATGGGGCAGAAGAGACTAGAATTAACATAAGGAAATATAAGCTTTAACTGTAACTTTAAAATTAACAATCTCTAATTTTCCACACCATAAAATCAGTAAAATGGCTCCCTTTTTTTTTTTCCAGGGAAAGTGATGAACTGGTACTTGCATTTTAATCAATTATAAAACGTCTTCCTCTCCTCTTCTGTATATCTGTGTCTTCAGGATACCTGGCACAGAGGCACTATGCCAAATGTGGGACATAGATTTAAAACTTCTTTTTATGATTAGAATAAAAGAAATACCTACTGTCAATGAGTATCAGTGTAAAAATTTGGTGATATATTACATCAGGATTAGGTTCATTTACATACAGTAGCGTATTCAAAATAATGGTGACCTAAACGCAAAATATTTATTTATTTGCTTATTTACTTTAAATATAAAAAAGATGTGGAGGCAGGCAGTCTGGAGCTGATCGAGTTGGTCCTCCATCATCAGAGATCCAGGTTCCTTCTGCTCTGCCATACTTAGTTCATAGCTTCCATCCTCAGAGATGCCTCATGAGCTTAGCTAGCTGCTGGGGCTCCAGCCATCACACGTGCCCTTTGAACAGCAGAAAGGGGGAAAAAAGGGAGGGGCAAAAGGAACTCCCTACCTGATTTTAAAGGGCCTTCCCAGAGGTCTGACCCAACAACTTTTATTTACATCTCAGTCAGAACTAGAGGCCACATCTCTGCAAGGGAGGCTAGAACATGTAGGTTCTTATCTTTTCTTCTCTTTCTTCTTTGTTCCTTCCTCCTTTCTTTCCTTCTTTCCTCCCTTCCTTCCTTCCTTCCCTCCCTCCCTTCCCCCCTTCCTTCCTTCCTTCCTTCCTTCTTTCCTTCCTTATCCAGGCATTTTGGGGTTCTGTGCCTGAGTCAGAGTGGAAAGTTGGGTATTGGAGAGGCAGCTAACACCCTCTGCAGCATGCACTTTATATATGTGATGGTGGAGTTGTGTGATTTTGGTGTCCATGCATGTGCATTTTTCCCATCCATTGTGTCATTCACCAGTCACTCACTCCTCATTCTACCTGCTCATGCCTTGCATGCCTAAGTGATTAATACCCAGATCTTCTCCTCCTCCTGTGCAGGAGATACACAAGTGCACAGAATACAAGTAGGATCCACAAGTATGATGGCAGAGAGAACACTGAGGGCCCAGAACACTGGGCGCAGGTTGGAGAGTTCAGGGAAACCTTCTAGGTAGAGGTGACAGTGGTAAATTTTGAAGGATGATTAGGAGGAGTGAGTACTTCAAGATAGGAACGTTTACTTATTTAAGCAGGTGTGTGTCGACCAGTTCTCTATACCAGCATGAACCACAGCAACAACAGCAAAAACTCCTCGGAAATATCCTCTGAGCAATTCCTGCTTCGCTGAGATGGTATGAGTAGAAAATGAGAAACTTAGAGATGTATCAGTTAGGAACCTCTTGATTCCAAGTGATACCAAATGCAACTCAAACTTGCTTAAGCCTAACAGGGAATGTACCAGCCTACATAACCAAGAAGCCCAGACTCAGAGTGGCCTCAGACGGGACTTGATCCAGGGGCCCACCTGGTGGCAACGAGCCTCGGTTTCTCTGCACTCCTTGGCTCTGCTGTTTTCTAAGATGGCTTCGTTCTCAGGCTGCATCTGGTGACCCCCCTCCCATTGGTCCTAGGCCCAGAGCCCGAGTCCAGCCAAAGCAGAGAACTGCTCTTGTGTAAGACCCAGATACTTTATGATGATTCGAACAATACAGATCATAGCCCCACTCATGACCAGTCACTGTGGCTGCGGTATTTGGTGCAAGACTGGCCAGGCCCAGGTTGCGTGCTTGCTGAATCCCTAGAGCTCACACCCCCACCGGAAATGAAAGGAATGAGGAAGGAAGATGGTCCCCCAAGGGAAGTTGGAGTGCAGTGGTTAGAAGGAAGGTGTATGACGACTGGGTGACTGCATGTCAAATAGCCCCTACAATAGGCATGGGTAGGTATGGTAAGTATGGAGGTGGACGTTCACTGATGAAAATGATGAGGTTCAAAGACGTTAGATAACTTATCCAGCATCTGCGGCTGGTGATTGGAGCCTTGATTTCTCTGACGGCAAAGCTGGTGGTCTTGGTCATCACTGATCCCACAGCGGGACCCCGTTCAGTCCCACGTCTTTGTGGTTGGGTCTGATTTGCCTGCAAAGTTATTTGCCAGTGGGCTGTCAAGGACGAGCCAGGAGCTGGGTGGAGCCTCAGGGCAGGGTGTCCGCATGTCCTGTGGGACGGGAATGACCTACACCAAGGACCCCCAGAGCCTGGTGGCTTTGCTCAGGGAAGTGACCGAAATGGGCTTTAGAACCTAGAGGAAGAAAAAGCCAACCTGATCAGTGCCTCCGTTTCCCCATCTGCATACTGGACGAAATCATCTGGACGGTCTGTCCTACTACCCTAAGGAGTTTTCTGTCTTTTAGGATTTTGGTCAGTTCAAGACCTGTGGCCAAACAGACCACACCCCATGTACTCAGGCCCTAAATTCCCTACATTCAGAGCTGATGGACCCCCGGTCCCCGTCAGGAGGGACTCCAGTGTGGACGGGGCCAAGCCAGCACAGTCCTCTCGGCTCTGTGCTGCTGTGCTCGGGCTGCTGGGGGGCAGACACCTGGCGCCACTGGGCACTGAGCCCCCTCCACACAGAGCACCCCTCAGGGACAGACCCAGCCTGCCCTGTGGTGACCTTCCCACTGATGGCGTGGCCTGGCAGATGGCGGGCGCTGGGTAAGGTTTTTAGGGGCAGCGTCAGACACACTGGGAAAGGGGTTTTGTTAGAGAATTGGCCGAGGAGGAGTGAGGGCGGTGACAGGACAACAAGGAGGTCTTCGCTGGAACCCGGGCTCCACTTCCTCCCCCCATGGGATGTGCAGCCCCTCAGGCTGTCCTCGGGGAAGCCTGACTCCCCAGCTACGTAAACACTGTGATGTCTGTAGCCGGCCCTGAGGGCTCTGCCAGACCCGCCCCCAAAGAGGCTCCGGAGGCCCCAGGGATGCCACAGGGTGCCCTGCCCCACCAGAAACAGGACACCCAGCTGGGGACCCTGAGAGGAGACCAGGGCCAGGAAATGCTTCTTGCCGCTGCAGGGACAGCTCGGTGACCTGGAAAGGTGTGGACTAGAGTGCTCGTGTTTGCACGGTGACATCACCTCTGGTGCGGACCCGAGGCTCAGCTGCTTGGACTCAATGAACTTGCACTGTCCAGCAGGGACTGGTCAGCAGGGAGAACCTGGCGGCTGATGTTTTCCTGCATCCAGACAGGCACAGCTTGCATTATGGGCCCAACACTGGAAGAATTCCTAGCATCACAGAATCTCAGCTCAAAGGTGCCGAAGAAGAGAGAGGGATTCACTCCTCCACCACGCAGGCCCACGCTCTCCAGCCTTCCACGCGGCATTTGCTCATCTTCATTGCATGCTCCTGGGGACGGGAAGCTCACTCTGTGTGAGGCCACTGTGTCACCGCTGGACCAGCTCTAACTCCGTGTGCAGATGTGGACTCTTGTCATTCTCTCCACTGCCCTTCACATGCTCGCCCCCTAAACCAGACGAGTCTCTCTCTACTCCATGAAATCCTTCGGAAATACACCCCACTGGGCTTTTCTCCAGACCAAAGAGCCGGGGCCCCTCTGCTCTTTAACGTGACTTCAAGGACCTCCTCGTCCTGGTCACTTTTCTCTGAACATGCTCAAGTGATGAGAGGGATGGAGCCCAGGACGGACGCAGCGCTCTCAGTAGGGTGTGGCTGGTGGGCAATGAATCCTCACCTCCTTGGAACCGGACATCGGACCTCTGTTAATGGAGCCGCAGGTGGCCTGGAGGGTGGGCAGCCGTCAAATCTCAGGAGCAGCTCAGCTGCCTTTCTACCTCAGCCTGCACCCCGTTCCAGCCATTAGGCCGTCCGCCTCCTGGGCCATAATTGGCATCCTGAGGCCAGGTCTGTGGCTCGCGCCCTGTTAGAGAGCGCCTCGTCCGTGCCGGCCCATCGGGGTCCTTACCGCGCTCACCCTCCCACACTGTTTTCTTTTTCACCTCGTGAAGGACAACGATTCCTTTTTTACCCCTTCACTTCGTTTTGTTCTGTCTGGGCAGCACAGCTGGCGGGACCCCAGGTCCCCAACCGGGGACTGAACCCCGGGCCGCGGCGGTGAAAGCGCCGAGCCCCGACAGCTCGGCCACCGGGGAGCTCCCAAGGGCAACCGTCCTGACCGGCTGAGCCTGGGCCCCTCTTTCCCGGGAGATGCGACGGCTTGTCGCCCCCCGGGGAGTGGCCGCACTTCGCTGCAGAGCTGCCGGGGGCACCTCCAGGAGCTGCCCGAGGGGCCTGGGACCTCAGCCTCCTGTGTGCGGAGCCCCACGCCCTGTGTAGGACGTGGATTCGGTTCTCTCACAAGCCCCTCTCGCCCCCGCCGTTCCCGTATGTCCCCCCCCCCCCCCCCCGCCTTCTCCCCGCTCAGCTCCGGTCGCCCAGCCTCTCATCAGACACCACCTCGGGCCCTGCCCCCACCTCTGCTCAAGGCCGGGGCCGGGCCTTTCTCCCCCTGTGTCATCTCTAAGGACGTGCCACGGGGAGGGGACACAGAGACACTGGTAACTCCTGGGACAGCGTGGAAAGCTGCAATCGTAGACTTAGAAGGGCCGGGGGGGGGGCGGGGGGCGGGGTCGTCCACTCAGCAGGGACTTAAGGACAGACCGGGGTCCTGACACAAAACCGGGCTATGGAGGAGCCGACAGGGACCAGGTATTCAGGACTGCTGTGCGCTCAGGCGTGCTGTGTCCCATACGAGTGTGCCAAGCCCGGGAGGTGGCAGCTGGGAGCAAACTCCTCCCACGGCGAGGGGTCCCTTCTTTTGAGGTTCACCCTCTGGGCTGCACGTGCCCCAGATGTCTCCCACCCAGTCCCGGGGGCCCGGATTTGAGAGAGTGCTGGTTTCCTGGCGCCCGCTTTGCCACGGCTGCCGTGCCTCTGCTTTCCCTCCTTCTAGAAAAGGACTAACTTCCTATAGGTGGCGTCCCTGCCAGCTCGCCAGCCAGCCCGTGAGGCTCTCCTGCGCCCCCACGTCGCCTCCTGAAGCATGAAAAGCGATGACTGCTGAGGACTGTCGCCACGTGATGACTCTGAGGCTTCCGACCTGGGGAACCTCTGCAGCTGAGTCAGGGGAGCCTCATCCAAGTCCCCCCACCTTCCCGCATGGGCTCCAAGTCAGAGGGCTGGGGTGCGCTGATCCGAGGCAGAGTCAGAACCAAAGGTCCCTTCGCCCAGAACCAGCTTGGGCTGTGTGGCCCTCAGCAGGCGGGAAGGACTTGGGGACTTGCCACCTCGGAAAAAGCCCTGTTAAATGAAAACTCCCTTTCATTTAACGAATGCAAACTAGAAGCTGGGGCCAATGATGGGCTATTGTCTCAGGGCTAGTTTTCCTGACTGAATAATAACAAAATTATGGGTACCTTTTAGTGAGTGCTTCTCTGAACAAGAGAGTTGGACTCATTACCTATTCCTATTGAGCCCAAATCTCTTTAAAGCAGGCTGGACCTCCTCCACTTTACAAGTAAGGAAATGGAGGCTCAGGGAAGGTTCCAAAAATGCCCGAGAGCCTCCCAACTGGTAAGTCTGGGCCTGAGTTTAGAACTTTGGCATCTGACTCAGAGCTTGTGTTCTTTCTGCTCCGCTCCTCTGCCCCCCTGGAAATAGTACTGAAGAACATCCTTCCCCCCCCCCAACCCCACCTCTGCCCCTGCTGCCTGCCCACCAGGGCCTAAAGTCAGGCCCCCTCCCTTTGCAGGGCCGGGCCCGGAGGGTAACGAGAGCCCTGCGGGGTGGAGGCAGGCTGGCCTCCTAAAAGCACTCAGAGCTCAGGCCAGAGATCAAACAGGGCAGCGTCGGAGCTGCCACGTGTAAATCACCCCTCAGAGGGGGGCAGTTCCAAGTGACCAGCGAACTCAGAGATTCCCACAGACACCCAACACCACCCTCGGGTCCTCCCTGCATCCCCTCGGGGGGTGCCTGGGAACCCAGACACCGAGCCCTCCCAGGCTTCATCCCCCCCCATCTAGGAGCTCCTGCGGCGGAGCCTTGGATCTGGTCCCCGCGGTAATTAACACTCGCACGCGGCCTGTGAAAGGGTGGAGGGTGACTGACCTCAGATTCAAAACTTGCGGCTACTTCCTGGCTGTGTGATGTGAGACCACACATGGCAAGTTAAATAAGCACACTTTGTAACACAGCGACGGAAAGCAGGGTGTTGAGCTGTGGTCTGGGGACGGGCTGGGATGGCGTGTGGAACCCACTGGTATGGTTGGCATATGGTTGGCACCTCGAAGAGGCAAGGCCCTTCCCCATGCCAGCCGTCCAGGGAGCTTTTCACAGCCGTCACCCCTTGAAACGTCATAACCCTCGGAGAAGAGGCAGGATTATCTCTGCCCCTTGAGGAATTAGGTTCCGCGATTAAGCCGAGGTCACCTGGCTTTAAGTGTCAGCCTTAGGACTTGAATCTGGCACCACCAGACCCCCGATTACCTTTTCTTTTCCTGCTTCATGTGTTACCTTGGCTGGAAGAGATTTATGCCTAAAATTACCCATGAACTTCGAATAAGTTTTCCCTGTGCAGTGATAGTGCTGGTCGCGATGCCTAGTACTTTGAAGTCCCTCCCTGTTTTGAGAGACCGGAGACCAGGCACTTTTGCAAAGACGCTCTGCAGAACTGAAGCCCATCTTGGGAAGGGATCCGTCAGCGTCACTCACGCCTGGTGACCGTCGGTGTCTGTTCGGGGTCCCTCGGAAAAGCTGGGGGTTGTCACCTTCTCTGGGCCTTTTGGTGATGTTCTGTGGCTGCAGGTTGGGCGTCGAAATGACAGCACAAATACCCCCCTCCTTGGCCTTCGCCCCTCCCATCCAGCTCCAGCAGCTCTGGATCCTGTGGGAACCGGAGCTGAGACCCCTGCCCTGGGGAAGCCGGGGTCCCCAGTGGACCCCCCATCACCCCCGGGGCCTGCTTCTCGTCTTCCAGCGCCACGGGCAGTAACCCCTCGTCCTGTGAAGGCTGAAGAAGGAGGAATGTCACATGAAAGGTGCCCGAGGAGGCCTGGCCAGCATCAGGCCCACGATGGCAGGTGCCAGGTGGTTATCATTAAGGCGGTGCCGGGGGGGCGGGGCTGGGGCTTTGCTGGGGAAGAGCTGGTGTGGACGCTAACGGCCCCCTCGGCCTGTGGATCCTCCTCCTTCCTTCCTTCCGCCTGCCCTCGGCCTCACGCTGCCTTAAGTGACAAGGGTCTCACGTGCACCGTCCCAAAGGCTCCCCAACCAGGCCTGTGGCCTCCGCTTGGCCGGCGCGCTCTTCCCCTAACACAGTCTGAGCTTGTGCCTCTCCCGTGGCCTCCAGGCTCCCCGGCCGGGCACCGAAGGCCTGGTGGTCCAGCCTCCCCCCTCCCCAGCACACGCCATCCTCCAACCCCACGGAAACGTCCACAGTTTTTGTGCTTCTGGCACTTAGCGCGTTACAAGATCAGGTGGAACAAACGTGTCTCCAGCGTGGCCAGGGGCATGCCGGGCACACCGCAGCCGCACGGCAGCGTGAGGGGGGCACCGTCCTCTTCTGGAGCAGCAATTTCTTGAATTAGGCAGAAGCCCCAGAAGAAGGTGTGAATCAGGATTGCTGAGCCTGGAGGGAAGGGCCTCGGTAATTAGTATGAGGGTATATGGGTTTGAGGATCCCTTGTCCCCCCGTGAATGTATAGAATGTTAAAGATTCAATTAATCCCTGAGCACTTAACAAAGTTTCCTTATTCTATTTTCCTTCCCTTGAAACGTTTTGGACATTTTCAGAAATATGAAGTGAAAAACAAATAAAATCTAACATGCCCCACTGGGCTGTGTGTGCACCCTCCCCGGGGGTGAAGCTCCCCTCATCCAGATCTCTCCCCAGTCCTTGCACTGGAGCCGCCCTCGGGCCAGCAGCTGCCTCTTCTTCATCTTTATGTCCCCAGAACCTGGCTTACAGTCTGCACGTAGCCCAGGGCCAGTGCTTGTTGAATGAATGAGCTGATCTCCAAAACCAAGATGGATTATTTCGTCTAATAAACTGCAGTGACTATCACCATGCCTTTGACCGTCGGGGTTGATGGACCAGTCCTATTGCTTGATTTGGTCCACATTTTAACCAGACCTTCTCGTTGCATCCCAGCATCTGCCTATGAGCTTTGAAGGTTCCACCCCAGCCTGGTCGTACCACGTGCCTCACACTCTCAAGTGTGAACCACGAGGGGCTTCTACCTTTGGGTTAAGTTGAACAAGAGTGAAAATGACTGTGCTCTCAGCCTCTCTCTCTTTTCCTTCATAAGAGAGGAAACGTTACCAATGGCAAGGTCTTCAAAAGGCCACTTCGCAAACTCCACATTGACTTGAAAGCACACAATCTTTCGCTGGAGGCCAGGGTTGGTATGTTTCTTATTACACCAGTGACCCTCACCCTGAAAACCCTTTGTAGATGGGCCTTTTTTCTAGACAACCCACTGATGAGCAAATGATCTAACAGATTTCACACCACATAAATTTAAGCCTAATAAATGCCTTCAAATTCAGAGCTCCTAACTCTGGGTTCAGAGAGGTAGTCCCTTTACAAAAGCAATCATGTAGACAATCAATAAACCCACACACAGCACTGGGAAAGAGTGAACTCTGCTCCTGTCCCCAGATCCCCTGTCCCAAACCAAACTCCAAATGATTATCGGGAAATGTAGATTTACCCTGGGGCTCCTTATTGGGACAGAAGGCGTGTCCATGGTAAGGTCCACTTGGCTGTAAACATATAGTGCCCTGTCCAGTACATGAGCCACTGGCCACCTGTGGTTCTTTCAGTTTACATTGATATTAATTAAAACGTAAAATTCTATTGTTTAATTGCCTTGGCCACATGTTGTTAGTAGCTACTAAATTACAGCACAGGATAGAATGTCTGTCATCACAGAAAGTTCTATTGGACAGAGGTGGTCTATTATGCAGGCAAAACCTCTCAGGACCCCAATTGCTTCTGCTTTGTCTCAATTATCGGTAACCATACCCCGCCGGGACTGTTCTTTTACATTCGTTTAGGTAAGCAAAATGAGGTGAAGTTCATACTGAGGGAAAATGTAGAATAAAAAAAAAATCTTATTGTTAATGAGAAGAAGAAAAAAAGAACTTTGTTTTAAATCTGCTGATGAGCTCATCTTCTTTCAACCCTTTGCTATTTTGGGTGGCGTATTTACAGCTTAGGGGATGAATAATCTCGATTATTCAGGGCCAGAAAATAAAATCTGCTTTCTCATACCAGTAAGACAATTGCTCTGTCTGAATTAACCAGGCGATAGCTGCTAAGGGCGAGTACATATCTACCAGCGGCAGTAAGGGCCTTGGAGATCCCTGAGGTCCACAACCGCAGGTAGGTTGAGGTGGGAGGGGTGGGAGTGGGCGTGGCAAACGCAGGAGTGGGAGGGCTTATCCGTGACCACAAGGCCGCCCCGTGACAGAGCCAGTGCTCCCGACTCCCTCCCCAGCTCATTCTCCTTAGTGAATCACATACCACCTCTCTTGGGATGTTTACGCCTTGGTTTAACAAGCTATAAAGTGGGGAGAGATTTGCCCTTGTCTCGTAGAAGGAGCTACTTCAGTGCCAAGCCAAACCAGAAGCTTGTAGGGCCACAGAGGTCCTGGGAGGTGTGGCCCTAGATCTAAATTGCAGGTAATCCCCAGAGCGGGCCTTCTCAGCTTCTGCACTGGGAAGTGGGCTTTTCCTCCTAAGACGAGGGGTTTCCCAAACATGAGAAGTGGGTTTAGATGAGGGAAAGCCCAAAAGAATGACAAATGGTCAGTAGCCTGCATCCACAGATGCAGCTGCCCGTTTATAAGATTGCATCCCGGCCATCCCTCGTAACTCCAGACCTCTGTATCTTCCTGTTCAGCATCTTTTTTGGGGGGGTGTTTTAATGGCACCTCAAACTTATTAAACTTACCCCCAAACTAAACCGATAGTCACCCTTCTCAAATCTGATTCCCCAATATTTACCAGGTCAGCAAATAGACCATCATGGTCTTGGTTAAACAAGCCCATGGCATCATCCTCCACCCCTCCCCATCCCTTGGCTAACTGTGTCATTGCCCTGTTTTCAATTCTTTAATGACTTCCGTTGACCTTAAAAGAAAGTCAAAGTTCCTTTATTAACTTGGAACCCTTACACAGGCTGCCCCTTCCTCTCGCTGGTCTCCCCTCTCTCCATCCTTCCCCTCTCTTCCTCCATTTCGGATTCATTCTTCGGCCTCTGTCTGTCAGTCTCTCTCAACTCCATGCTCCTTTCTCCCATAGAGACTTTGCAGTTGCCTCTTTCCGAATCCCTCCTGGGGTGCCAGGCCCTGGCCCGTGAACTCTACTCACTCTTCCCGTCTCAGCTCAAGCATCACTTCCTCAAGGGCATCTACCACGCCCTCTTGTCAAGGTCACATCCCAGGTACAGGTTCTCAGAGCACCATGGACCTCTCCTTCAGAGCCTGCATTGCAGCTGCAATGTCTCCTTTATTCGTGCGATAACTAGACAAACATCTCTCACCCCCACTACATTGTAAGCCCCATGCTGACAGGGATCACCGCTGTGTGCTCACAAAGGACCCCTGGCCCAGCACAGAGGGAGCACTTGATAATACTGAATGAATGAGTGAGTGAGTGAACGAATGAATGAATGAGCTCCACTGTGGAGTAGGTCACGGCTGGGTTTGCATCTTGGTTCCAATATCTCCTCAGTTGTGTGAACTTGAGCAAGTCATTTAATCCCTCTGAGATTCACCTTCCTAATATGTAGAAGAAGAACCTAATATTTCCTACAAGGAACTTAGGACAAAGGAAATGATGGTGGTAGCATGCCTAAAATAGCCACTGTGTCTGGCACACAGTAGGTACTCAAGCAATGGTGTCTGGCACACAGTAGGTACTCAAGCAATGGTTGTGGTCATCATCTAAACCTCCTTCCTGTTGGAAGACTGGGTATCCTACTTAATATCCTTTAATGCTCCCTTGGTTTTTTTTTTTTGGTTTAAATTGGCCTGTGTGTCTGCTGTTTGCAACCAAAAAATCCGATAGGGAATGTAGCTGTAGTCCAGACTAACAAAATAAAATCATCAAGTTCCAAGCTGATGCCTATATTACTTCTTTCTAATATTTTTTGAGTACAAACGTTAATTCAATCAATTCTAAGAGCATGTCAACCGTCAGAGGCATGGACTATCATTACCCCTATCTTACCCAGTGGAAACTGAGACACAGCAAAGCTAAGTAACTTGTCTGAGGTCACACAGCTAATAAGTGCCAGAGACAGGACTCAGACCCAAGCTGCCTTGCGTTTAACCCTTGTACTCTGCTGCTTGATCTATATTTTGAAGAATTAACCCCAAAGCAATTAAAGGTAAATAAACAAAATGCTTGAAACGTTACATAGACCACTCCCTCCACTCCCATCACCTCCACCAAGATCCAAATTATGTAAAAAAACCCAAACATGTGTATACTTATCACATACATAGAAAAAAGACATGAAAGGAATATACCAAAACAATGATTACCTCTGAGTGATAGGATCGTACATAGTTAAAAAAATTTTTTTCTCCACCAATTTTCAATACTATAAAATGTATTACTGTTATAATCTAAAGAAACAAACTTTCTGAAAAGTTAAGTGAATTTCTGAGTAGTAAAAAAAGAAAAAGAAAGAGGGCTTCCCTGGTGGCGCAGTGGTTGAGAGTCCGCCTGCCAATGCAGGGGACGCGGGTTCGTGCCCCGGTCCGGGAAGATCCCACATGCCGCGGAGCGGCTGGGCCCGTGAGCCATGGCTGCTGAGCCTGCACATCCGGAGCCTGTGCTCCGCAATGGGAGAGGCCACAACGGTGAGAGGCCCGCGTACCGCAAAAAAAAAAAAAAAAAAAAAAAGAAAAGAAAGAGAGAACGGTATCAAAAAGTACCACTGTATTCAAAATCCAAACAGCAAAGGAAGAGAAGGGAGTATGACATGGCCATTCTCCCCAGAGCTTTGCTGGATGAGGCCCATCTTTGTGGACCTGTCTGACCGCTGAAATTCTCATTTTTCAGGCAAAGCTCTCTTGGGATTTTCAGTAATAAATAACCTTGGACCACATTAGCCCGCTCAATATTGGGTAATATTAGGTAGTAGTTGAGCATTAATTTGATGCCTGGGAAGAGCCCTCACCGGGATGCAGAGGACACCTGGGCTCTAGCCTGAGCTTGGCTGTCCCCTCATCATGTGCCTTGGAAAATCTCTAGTCTCTTCATTTGCCAAAAGGGAGTGGTTCTATCTGCTTCATCACCGTTTGATCTGCTGTGAGTTGCAAGAAAGACAGCAAACCCTCACTATTGTAAGCGCCTCACATAGATGAACTCATTAAGCTTCAGGACAACCCAGCAAGTTAGATATTATTATCATCCCCATTGTACAGACGAGGAAAATGAGGCATAGAGCAGCTAAAGAACCTGCCCTGGGTCACATGATTGATAAAAATAGAGCCAGGACTCAAATCCAGGCAATCTGGCTGTCTAGTGAATTGTATGGGGTCGGAACCACTATGCTGAGAGACAGCTCTCAGCTCTGAATGAGATTCAACTCAGGAAAGAGCTTGAAGTAGTTCAAAACACTAAAAAAAGAAAACAAAAAGAACAAAGCAAGCTGTTAGTTTCGGGTCATTTTAAAGGAAATGGCTTCTGGGTTTGGGGCAATGTTTTAGAATGGTTAGTGATTAGGAAATAGGTATAAACCTAGGAAAGGCTGCAGATAAATAACACATTTCCACCTCTCATTGGGGAAAAACAAAAAAATGTTTCCACCGAGAACACAGGAGATTCCCCAAACAGGAAGAGAGACGCCTTAGTCAATAAACTGGTGATTTGGTGTTTATATGTCCTGCTCCAGCAACTTGCCATTCAGACAGCAGAGAGATCATGTAACTAGACTTATGAAAATTGCTTGGGCAGAGCAACCTTGAAACTTCCTCCCTCTCTCCATGAATCAGTGTGTCCTTCAATGCATCCGTTGACCAGAAATTTGGTGCAAGTCCTATGCTGGACCCATACTCCCAAGTTGAGTTAGCTGCCTTTGATGGGAATTGCAAATGTCTTCAAGCCTCCTTGGTGGAAAAGGCCTAACAAGGTCACCTGGTTCACCCCTTTCCCCACTTACCCTCTTCCACCTAAACTGTGGTCAACAGATGAGGTGAGGCTCTCTTTGCAGGGACCTCCAGGGAAGAGGAGTATCTGGCCTCCCCGCTGGGAAGCCCTCATCAAAATGCTTAGAGCCTGTGGAAGAGCTGCAGCAGAGGCCAGCTTATCAAGGTGGGATTTATTTACTTACTGTCCAAATCATTTCACCTCAGATTGGCTTGTTGCCCTCTCAGCTCACGGGCTGGAGAGCGGAGGTGACAGCACTCCATTGCTTACTTAAGCAACCGTAAACAGGGCTTGAAAGAAGGGCGTTTGCTGCGTGCAGCTCGTCTTTGGAGAATCTGACATGCATCACGTTGATGGCAAACTTCTGCTCATTAACTCAAAAGGTCTTTTCTCCTTTTTCTGTTCCCAGGGGAAGGCATTTTCCTTAGAAAATTCACTAGCTTTACTCCAAAGAGAGCAGTAGAATAATGTGGATCTAAGCCAGAAAGTGGTGTCCAGTCCCAATGGCCTGGGGGCTGTTGAAGGTTTTCTTTCCCACCTACGGGGACTTAAGGGCAGGAGGCAGCTCCCCAGATTTTGTGGCACTTTTTAGTTTATCAGTTTGCCAACACCCCTTGAACTCTAAAGGTGCCTTTGATTATCCACCATTTGGGGTGCAATAGGATTGAGTTGTAATGAAGTTAGAATGTCTAAATAAAGGCTGATCTCTATGATACATATACAGGAGTAACACATTCTGAATTTCCTGGCATAATTTCAGTTTAAAGTGTTTTATTCTTCTTCTCAATGCCCTCCCCCCTCCAACACCCTCTTTCTCCTCCAAATAAGGGAGTAAATGGGATGTTGACAACTCATACCAGGCCAAGTGCCACACTTGGCATTGGGCTTTTAGAAAGGACATTATCATACGAACCCTACGCGATTTGCTTATCAATCCAGGGGGTAAATGGAAGCTAAGACGGGCTATGTCTTTTAGCTTGTTTAGCTACACTGACACCGTTAGTACTGCTGTTGTGGCTTTCAAGCCCAGGTCTCGTGATGCCAAAACCCAGATGCCTTCTTTTGCCCCCGTCGTACCTGCCAGACCGTGGGGACTGGTTCGTGGTCAGAGAGGTGAAGTCTGGTCACCAGAGGCACACGCAGGCACCAGAGGGGTGTGTGTGGGGGTGTCTGACATACAAGAAGCTAGAGCATTACGAGAAGCAAAAATAAAGGTAAAATATGCTGAGAGAAATTACTGAGGATATGACATTAAAATCTAGAGGAGAAGGTAAAATAAATAATATGGTCAAGCAGGAACTAGAAACCATTACCCAATACCTGATCCAGCGAGAATTCTCACTGGGACTCTTTGCCCATTGATAGGGTCTAGAAGCGAGGTCAGACACACAACAAGTAGCACTGAACAAGTAGCAAATGTGCGTCACTTAACATCTTTCTAGAACCCACAAGTATTATCTTAATGTTATAACATCCATCCTTTGGAGGATAATAAGCCATTTTGGTTAAGAACAAACAGGCCAGCGCAGTATCCACGCTCACACCGGTGTCCACGGGTACGTGATGTCAGAAGCCACGTGCTTCCCTGCCTGGAGCCCAGTGGCGAGTCCTGGAATGTCCTCTCCTACAGGATCCCTGGGAGGCAAAGAAGACAGGTGCCTACCAGGCCCTCAGCTGCCCTGCTGTGTGACATTATATAGAAATGCCATTTAACAGGTCGTAGAGACCTTCCTGGGGCCCTGGGGACCATATGCCATTTCTTCTACATCCTCAAGTCTGGGATGAAGGAAAGTGTGCAAATTATTCCACAGTCTGAAGAATCCACAGTGAGTGGGGGGGGCGTGGGAATTAGATGCGTGAGGCAGAGTATGATCTCATCGGCTATTAGCCTTCTGTCACCTTAGTAAATGTCAGCCAAGTCTTCTCAGACCTGGACATTTTGAATGAAAAATGTCTCCTTGTTCATCTGTTTCCAACCGGGTACAAAGGACGGTGCAGATAGTTTGGCAGCTCCTAGAATGACCATATGACCCACCAACTCCACTCCTAGGTCTCCACCAAAAGAATTGAAAACAGGTGTTCCGACAAAACGCGCACACATTCACAGCAGCATTATTCACAACAGCCAAAAGGTAGAAACAACCCCAATGTTCATCAGCTGATGAGTGGATAAACAAAATGTGGTCTGTCCATATCATGGAATATTATTCAGCCATAAAACAGAATGAAGTACATGCTTTGCCATGGATGAACCTTGACAATATTACGACAGGTGAAAGGGAAGGACACAAAAGGTCACATATTGTATGATTCCACTGATGTGAATCGTCCCAGAATAGCCAAATCCATAGAGATGGAAAGTAGATTAGTGATTGTCAGGACTGGGGGGAGAGAGAGGAAAGTGGGGAGTGGCTGCTTAATGGGTACGAGGCTTCCTTTTGGCGTGATGAGAGTGTGTGTGCTGGACCCAGATAGTAGTGATGGGTGTCAACATTGTGCGTGTACTAAAGGCCACTGACTCGCACACTTGAAAATGGTTAAAAAGATACATTTTATGTCATGTGAATTTTACCACGTTATTTGTTAAAAAGGATAGAGCAATGAACCTCTATAATACTCCAGTGTCATGTTGGCAAATGCTGTTTTGGGGTTTGTGGTTTTTTTTTTGCGGTACGCGGGCCTCTCGCTGTTGTGGCCTCTCCCGTCGCGGAGCACGGGCTCCGGACGCGCATGCTCAGTGGCTATGGCTCCCGCTGTGGAGCACAGGCTCCGGACGCGCAGGCGCAGCGGCCACGGCTCACGGGCCCAGCCGCTCCGCGGCACGTGGGATCCTCCCGGACCGGGTCACGAACCCGCGTCCCCTGCATCGGCAGGCAGACTCTCAACCACTGCGCCACCAGGGAAGCCCTGGTTTTTTTCTTTTAATTGAAGTATAGTTGATTTACAATGTTGTGTTACTTTCAGGTGTACAGCAAAATGAAACAGTTATACGTATACGGATATCTATTCTTTTTCAGATTCTTTTCCCATATAGCTCATTACAGAGTATTGAGTAGACTTCCCTGTGCTGTACAGGAGGTCCTTGCTGTTTTCCCATTTTACCTATAGCAGTGTGTATATGTTAATCCCAAACTCCTAATTTATCCCTCCCTCCCCCACGTTCCCCTTTGGTAACCATACATTTGTTTTCCGTGTCTGTGAGTCTATTTCCGTTTTGTAAATAAGTTCATTTGTCTCATTTTTTTATATTTCACATAGAAGTGTGATCGTGTGCTTTCTGTCCTTCTCTGTCCGAATGCTGCTTTCTAAATCGGGCCTGAGCCTTCTCCTCGGACGATGAGACGGAAAGAGGTCCTGCCTCACGGCTCCGCCAGGTACCAGCTCCAGGCAGGGTCCGCACTCCGCAGGCCCCCGGCACACACAGCCTGTGCGTATCTGCCTGCCCACCGGTAGGGTCTCCACGCCGCTAGACAAAGACCCTTTCTTTCCCCATGGTCAGGAGGCGCGGAGGGGGCACAGTGGATGCATAAACATGGGAAGGAAGGCAGGCCGCCTGAAAGCTTCCAAAAGCCCCTTTCTGACAAGTGAAAAATGTTGGTGACTTTGAGTCACAGGCCAGGCTTTTAACAACCCTCGGCATATTTATTTAACCCAGTAAATACGTTTATTAGCAAGGCCGCCTCCTTTGTAGAGCAGGTAATGGATTCCCCATATGTTTCTGCTTTGCAGACCGGGGCAGGGCGGCCGACACCCAGCCGGCCTCCTCCAGCCTCCGAGGCAGAGGCCGGGTGTGTTGCCGCTTTACTGCCTGGCCGGGCCGCGTGTGTAATTACACTCACTCCCAGAGAGAAGGAAACCCCGGGCTGTGGCCTTAACTAGCCCCACGTTGCACGACCGAAGGGCATGTCTCGCAGGAGGGACGGGAGAGGTAATAAAGCTTTCACGTTATTAACTTTTTCCTTCTGAAAAGAAGCCTGAAAAATGCCATCGCACCACGTTAACGGGCTCACGTGAGGGCGGCCACCGCCTAATGAGGGGCCGGGACCCGGGGCCACATGCGAGGGCTCGGAGGGCCGCTTGGAACGGCACGTGGATGTCCTGCCAGCCCGGGGGGCACCGGTGCGAGGCAGGGCGGGGGTCGGGCTGAGGTTGGCACCTGACTTGTGGGGCGCGGGCCCAGACGGGGGGGGGGGTGCCACCCGGGGCAGGCAGAGCTGAGCCTTCACCTCTCTGCCCCGGGAGCGGGCGTCAGGTCTGAACAAGCATCGCTGCGTCCCTGGAAGACCTTCGGGCGCCGTGCGGGAGGTGACACGGCAGCAGGCTGGTGTGATCAGAGTGCCGGGGGTCCGAACGGGTGTGGAAAGCACCGGGCACTGAGACCGAAGGCGTGATGGGCTGTGTCGGGGCCGAGGCCTCCCAGGGAGCACGATGTGGCCGCCGGCTCCTCCAGGGTGAACTGCCGTGTTGCCCACGGAGCCTCCTGCAATCTTTTTCCCAGATCCCAGCCATCTCACCCACGGGCCAATGAAAGGATTTTGAACTGTTTTAATTTGTTTTGATGGTTTGACGGGGGGGGGAGGGGTGTGTGTGTGTGACATTTCCTCCCTGGGCGTTCCAGGGAAGTCCAGTGGTCACAAGAATCCGTTATGGGGCAGCGGAAGGATATCACCGGGAGCGATGACAGCCAGGTTTGGCGCTGAGAGCTTGTCTTGCAAGTCTGGTGACCCTGGGTGGGCCCCTCTGCTCTCAGGCTCTCAGGCTCTGACTGGTTGACTCTGAGCTGCCCCGTCGACACTCTGAGGCTGTGTGCGTGTGGGGCTGGGGGCTGGAAGGGGCGGGGGGAGCTAGTCAGAAATCAGCAGAGTGAGAACCTTTCCTCCCCAGCCTCTCACACATCCTCCCACTGACCTAAGGACTCAGCCATCCTTCGGTAAGAAGAAAAGCAGGCAAAGCTCTGGGTTTGGAGGATGGAGAAGAGCTGTCTAGACCCTGGAATTGGTCTCCTGGTGCAGAATCTCCCTCTGGTCCTCTGATCTGTTGGACCATTTTGCAGGCAGTTCACCAGGTCAGGTCCAGGGAGACCTCTCCAGCCCTACTCCTGGAAATCTGTGTCTCCTCTCTGAGAGGTCCTGGGGACAGGGGGCAGCCTTTCTATCTTCTTGCCCACCCTAGTACTGAGTTCATGTTCCCACCAAAAATAGACCCTGATCTAGAACTGCTGAGTCCAGTTGCACAGGTTGGGAACTGACCAATTCCTGGAGGGTGCAGGGAGTCCTATAGACTATCTGCCTATGTGATGGAGTCACCCTAGAGTCGGGAACACTGAGGCCCAGGGGGGCTTGACTCAATAGGTATTTAATTTACCTTTGCAATTAATAAGGCACTTTTGTATGCCTTATCTTATTCAACTCTCTCTGTGGGAGCAGGCAGACGTTAAGAATTCATTTATGGGTGAAGGGAGGACCACACAGAGGAAGAGACTGGCCCAGTGGCACGTAGCCAGGCTTGGGAGTGGCAGGAACAGGGCCTGAGTCTCCAGATACGTTGTCCGGTGCTCCGGTCACGAGACCGTGGGCTTCCCATGAGGCCAATCTGCTCACTGTCGCTCCTTTGCAGGTGAAGGGTCTTCAGGCATCTCTGTATCATCCATCCCTGGGTATCCCTGGGAGATAGCTGCTCTGATAAACCTCGAGAGGTAATTCTGGGTTCAAATTCCAACTCTGCTAGCTGACAGCAAGTTACTTAACTCCATTCATGCATGCATTCATTCATCATTCATTCCGTAAGTATCTACTGGGTGCCTGCTCTGTGCCAGGCGTGAATCTAGGCGCTGGGGATACCATAGTAAACCCCACACCCACAAATGCGTGCAGCCAGTGCTCCACAGCAGGGGGCCCTCCAGGCTCGTCCCCCATCTCCTTGTGCTTTGCAGGCGCAGCCATGCAGTGACCTCTCCCCGGCGAGCAGAGGAGGAGGTCAGATTCTCTCTCTGGGCAGCCTCAACCCTTGGGAGCAGGCAAGGGAGGCGTGGGAAAACTACCCATTCATCCCTGTGCTTAGATTTCCTGGTCTGGGGTGGCTGAGCATTGTCATGCTTGAGCTGGTGATAATATATTCTACTGCGAAGTGCTCGGAACATCCGTGCTTGTCTTGGTGAATGATTTTCTCCGATACGCGGAGCATTTCCTATACCATTCACCGATCGCTGTTTATTTATAGGGTCACTGAAGGAAGGGAGATGCCAGTTTCCTCATATGTGAAACGGGGCTGGGGCAGGCTTCGGAAGAGTGCTTCATCCATAGAGAGATTATAATCATGCTATTAAAATGTCTGTGAATGACCTCAAACAGTGCTCAGTGCCTAGGAGGCGATAAGAAGAAAATGCTACCAATTTGCATGTTTGTTATTACTGGAGGCAGTGAATTCCATGCACGGAAGGAACGAGTCTTTGCTTGCAAAAGATTCCATGCCTGCCAAACTTGCTCCCATCATTTTTTTTCAGAGGGGGACTTTGAAGGTAAGATCTAGAATAGAGAAGCTTGGTGGTCTTAAGATAAACCACTTCCTCTACGAGGCAAAGGCACAGCAAAACTCCAGGCCTCATTAGTTTAAAACAGTCCCTGCCTCTTCCAGGAAGCTTTTCTACATTCGAAAGGGAGAAATCGGAAAAGGCACGCTGAGGCTTCCGGGCTGGGATTCTCTGAGGCAGCAGCTGTTTGCATGTTTGCCCATCAAAGGCTGCATGTCGGGACAGTCGAGGGTTGGGAGAGGAAAAGAACTTGTGAGTAGCAGGGAATCAGTGAACGCGCAGAATGGCTTCTGAGAAGCATGCTTGAGAAGAAAAATATTACAGGCGAATGCGAAGGATGGCTTTTCCCTCCAAAAAATCCGCTCATGCTGAGATGCCATCTGAATCCCTTAGATGCTTCTGGAAACATTAAAGGGGTTTCTGTTTTCACCCTCAAGAACACCAGGGAATGATTACGACTTCCTGTCACATCGTAACGACAATGAATATTTATTGATTGTTATCCTCACTTTATAGTTGAGGTGACTGAGGCCCATCATGTTTCAGTACGAGGACCACGGAGTCAAACTACTTGGGTTCAAATCCCAGCTCTATTAACTACAGGTGACTTGGGGAAAGTTATTTATTCTCCGTGCCTCAGTTTCCCCATCTGTAAAATGGGGATAGTAAATCATACGGGGGTGTTGCCGAGGCTTAGAACGGTGTCTGGCACAGAGTCAGCACTAGGTAAGTGTGACTGATGATAGTGGTGAGGCTGGTGGTTATGCTCCAGGACTCATGGCTGGAAAGAAGTGGAGTCAGGTTTTGAACTTGAGACCGCCGGCTTATGTTGTTTCTACTCCCCCTACACCGTCCTACACTTTAGCAAAAGGCACTGGAGACTGTTAAGCAGAAATAGCTCAAACGAAATTGAAACCAAAGTTAAAAAGCAATTTGCTTTACCACTTACATTTCAGGGGAGCTACATCAGCCCAGCAGCACGGAGGTTGGTGGCAGTGGCCCTTGATCGGGGCCTGAGGCTCTGCATCCTTCATTTGAAATTAAAAAAAAAAAAAAAGAAAGAAAGAAAAGGTAAGATCTGAAAAACCCCACAGCAGCTTCTCAGCTCACAGAACCCTCTACCAAGGTAAACTTTTTTTGTATTTTTCTTTTGGGGGGCGGTTTTCTCAACTGCCTTTCCCATCTCTTTGCTCTGTTCATTCTGTTCTCTGTCCCTGTAACTCCTCTATCTCTGAGTCCATCCTTCAAGATCCAGCTCAAGCCCCACCTCCTCCAGGAAGCCCTCCCTGACCACCTGGTCCACAGGGGTGGCCTCCTCCACTGTATCTGGGTGCCCACTTGGCCAGGAGCATGCACTCTGTGTGAAGTGGGGCTCCTTTGCACGTGTGCATTAAGTCCTTTCCTGGAAACCGTACCCAGGACTGGAGACCTGCCCCATATCCCCTTGTATTTTTTTATTGTATTTTGTTTTGACTATGGGTGTTCCTTATTTAATTTTGACAAGTCCACATCTCCACATGCTCCTTGAGGCCTGGGGCCTTGAAACTTACCTTCTATTCTCACCGTTGTAGGTGACAGCATCTTATCACAGCGCCCAGATCAGGGAGACACATTCAATCATTCAGTCTTCCGATGACCAAAGAAGCAGGGGCTCAAGACCTACCTCGTGCAGGCTCTAGGGGAACAGAGATGAGGGAGCCAGTTTCGTTGGGGCAGGTGGTGCGTGGTAGTAGGACAGTCAGCTCTAACACAAATAATTTCAACATGCTAAGTCATGGGGCAGAGGTAGGTGTTTGGGAACAGCAAATTCTGGCCAGGATATGTGAAAGCTGGTGTGCATTTGTTGTCAGAAAAGCAGGGAAGGATGCTTCAGGTAAAGGACACAGCTGGGGCAAGTGTGTTTTGGCCTTTCAGGAGCCTAATAGGATTAGACGATGATAAACTGGAGGGTGTGCTTGGACAAAGAACGGGCAAGAAGGCCTCAAAGGATTTGGTCAAATAACCCTAGGGGTTGGGCTGGGTTTCAGGATTTTCAGCAGGGTGTGTAGTAAGACGTGTGCTTTAGAACGTAGGTTAGAGGCTGCTTCCACCGTTAATCTGATTTGATAGGTGCAGGAGCCTCTGCTGACAGCCAATATCTGAATGTGAGTGAGTAGCAGGCTGATGGAAAACCCCCCAGGCAGTGACAAAAGCATACGATGCGAACGCAGCTTGATTTGAAATGGCTATCTGTGTCCTGTTCTGGGAGCGAGACCCCATTTTGTACCCCTCCGTCCTCCCAGGAAGCTGTCCGTCCTGGCGTAAGCTCCACCTCCAGTACTTTTGTGCTTGCAAAGCCCTGCCCTCGTCCACCACAGGCGGCTCACAGCTTTCAGCAGAGGATTACTTAGAAAAATAAGTTAATGACTGTCCTCGGAGCGGGCGAGCTTTGCTGGAAGAAGCAGGCATGCCCAGAATTCATTTCCCTCGAGTCTGATGGGGGTGGGTTGAGAACACGCATTGCAAATTCCAGTCCAGGAAAAAAAAAGAAAGAATTCTTCACCCAGTCAAAGCAGCATCGTTAGGAGTAACGTGTGGGGACAGGGCATCGTTTAAAAATATAAAAGCAGCTGTGAGCATCTTCTGAGCGTGGCAGGGTATCTGGGTGGCAGACCCACCTGTGGAAATGAGGACGGGCTGTCGGCTGTGTTGTTCTTGGGGTTTAACTGATCCGGGGCCCCCCCGCAGGAAACGGCTGGGGCTCCAGTGTGGAGGTGGAATGGGGAGACAGGGATGGGGCGGGGAGGGGAGGGGGGGAGTAGGGAAGAGACAGAGGGAGGGCAGAGGACAGGCTGGCTGGCTCTTTTTAGTCAACACCAGAGACCACCAACGGACCCCAGCTCTGGCTGGCTTCCTGCTCCTCGCCCCAGGCCAGCCCATCTGATGCTCTTCTAAGGACTCTGAAGGCGTCTACACTCATTTATTCACTCAACACACACTTGACGTCCCGAACTTCCCACAGGGCTAACAGGAGAATAGAATGACGGAAACCTCTTTGCCAGATGCTCCCTCTGAAACCTGCAAAGTCTGTTAGGGGCACCAATTGCTATGAAAAAAATATAGAGAAAGAAACACAAGTCAGGGGAGTAGGTAGCTGACTTACAGCCCGTGCCTGTCCTGGAAAAGCCCCAGGACGTCAAGGTGACTGAATCAGCTCGTGTTCTGGGACCAACCAGGAGTGACGAGCCAAGACAGGCACGTGTGAGGAAGAAAGAAGACAAGGATGGGAAAACAGCCACGGCCCGCTTGCCCTGAGCCGGCCTTCCCACGCATTGCTTCTCATCTTTAAACTAACCCAGGTGACTGCTGCTCTATGTAGGTGGTAAGACAAGATATCAGTTCCCACCCCACTTGTGGAGACAACTTCGCAAATGTCAGGGTTATTTTTTCCTTGTAAGAGGTCAATTATTTTCAAATAGAAGAAAATTGGGGCTCAGAGAGATTAATTTCCTAAGTCATAGCTAGTAAGTGGCAGGGTGGAGACGCGAACCCTCTGGTCTGACTCTGGCCCACGTTTCTCTCCACTGCTCCATGAAGCAAGGGCTGCCTGGATTGAGCCAGAAGGTAAGCTTAGGGGTGCAGGGGAGATAAAGCTGGGGGCGCCCCGGGGCAGCCGGAAGCCTGGCGCGGAAGGCCTGCAGAAGGCTTTGCTGGGTATGCGGCAGGAATGGGGATTTCCAGGCCCCCCTGGAAAGGAAGATCTTAACCGAAGTGTGGGTTCCGGCAGTCCCCCGAGTCTCATGAGGCCCCGTGTCCTTCCTCCCTGGCCCGGCCGGAGGCTCTGGCTCTGAAACCGGGAGCTCCCGGGGGATAACAGTCGGGGATCGTCTGCCGAGAGTTGTATACGGAGAGAGAAAAACAGAGGTAGAACTGGACATGGTGTAAACAGATGACTTAATGCTTTCCCCGGTCTTCTCCTCAGGGCTGGCTGACCCGACTGCCTGGTGGGAGGCCTCAGCCCTGGAGAAGAACCGCTGAGATGTTGCCTCTCCTGCTGGAGATCTGGTTCCGAGGTCCTCCTGCATCCCCGCCCCCATCTGGCTCCCTGGAATTGGGGCCGAGCTCACCGGGGCTGCCTCTCACTGACCCTCACCTACATTCCCCATCGCCCCTGCAGCTCTGTCACCAGCTGCTTCACAGGTAACATGGAGGCTCCCAGCAGGGCCCGGCTTCTTAACCTCCTCTGGACCTTTTCACCTACTTCGCTGCAAATCCATGCTTTCAGATCTAGCACGTGGATCGGGCCTCACACTGATCAACCTGGGGTCGTTCTGTGGCTGCGGATCCAGGGTACATCCTCGGCTCCATTGTCTACGGTCAGGAGCCACCTTGCCTGGCTCTTCCTAGAGCCCACGGTATAGTCCAGCGCCTCCCACGTATGTACGTAATCTTAGGCGATAAATCTTTTTTACCTACTGTTACCCTTTGGAAAGTTTTTGGGAAGTGGAAAATGAGGATGCGGGAGGGCACCACCAGGAAACCGGTGTCAGAGGTGGTAGTGTCCCTGATCGTGAAGGACCTTTTGTGCCACATGAAGGAAGTTTGGAGGTGTTTCTCTAGGCAATGGGGAGCCACCAAAGGCTTCGGAGCCAGGAAAAAAGTGCAGAGAGATAAGTAATAAGCTCCTCAATGGTTTATTTCACTGATGATTATAACGGAGTGCTAGGAAACAGATCTTTAAATACCTCCCTCTGAACTTACACCAGTAAAGCTATTCTTGTGGCCTCTTTCTTGCAGGGGGGATTTGGGGTGGCCTCCTCCGAGCAATGTACTTGAACGTGCACTGTGGTGACTGTCCCAGGACTCTGCAGTGTGTTCCATCGTGTCCAGGGCATCGGGAGAAATTGTCAGAACCGCCACCAACATTATTCCCTGGGGAAGCAGAATAAGCAAAATGGACAAGGGTCCCATCCTGACTCTGCTGTTGGCTGAAGGTGACCTTGGGAAATCCCGGCGTCTCCCTGAGCCTCGGCGTCTGCGTTTATAAAGTGGGGATGATGACGCCTGCCCCACAGAGAGTACCCGAGATGCTGTAGATGAAGCAGTTGGAATATAGCGGGAGCCAGTAGGAGCTACTTGCCATCAATCCCCATTCCAAAGTGACAGCTGGAGGCTGGGAGAAAAGCCATACACACAACATCAAAAAAAAATTCCTTGAGGGGAAAAAAAAAAAAAGAGAGAGAGAAGAGACAGGAGCATTGGAGAGGAAGAAAGGAATTAGTGCTGTCAACAGCAGGTCAGTTTGTCTTAAAACCTTTCAAATTGTGGAAAGAACTGAGAAATGTATTTCCTGGGGCAGGAGGCAGGGGGCTGAGGGGGCCTTGTGCCGACTGCCTGCACGGGCAGCTGAGGGAACATTCCAGAGGGAGGGGAGCCTGGTGTTTGGGAAGCCTTGACAAAGAGGCGAGCCAGTGGCCACAGGCTGCAGCCCTACAGCGAGCAGGCAGGGTGAGCCCAGGAAACGGGGGCAGAGGAGGTGAGAGAGACGTGATGCAGCGTGGATGAACCTTGAACACACCACGCTCAGTGAAAGAGGCCAGACGCCAGAGAACGCGTAGTGTGGGACTCCACTGATAGGAAATGTCCAGAAGAGTCAATTCCACAGAGACAGAAAGTGGATTAGTGGTAGCCTAGGTGAGGGGGGTTGGAGAGAGATGGGGAGTGACTGCTAATGCGTGTGGGGTTTGTTAGGAGGGGGATGTTCGAAATTGATTGCAGGGATGTTTGCATAACTCTGCGAATATACTCAAAACCACTGAGTCATGTATTTTAAGTGGGTGGATTGTAGCGTATGTGCACCACATCTCAATAAAACTGTTATAAAAAAAAAAAAAGGAAAGAGACCCACGGGAAAGACACACACCACTTTATGTATTTGTCTTAGAGACACAGCAGGTTCAAGGAAAAAGGCTCCCGGAAATTGTCAAGCCCAACTGCCCACTTTCCAGAACAGACAGCTGAGCCCCAGACATGCTGGGTGACTTGCTCGTGGGCCCAAAGCAGAGAGAAGGGCAGGACTACATACTAGCCCTCCTGTGTGCCAGGCCCACCTGCGCTGGTGCTTTACATAGTCACCTAGGCCACAGAACAGTTCAAGCCACACCATCCTGTGCAGTGTTCGTCACGTGAGAAATGACCTTAAAATTCAGGTGGACTCTGTTGGTTTAAATCTCCATATCTCCCAAGAGAGTTTTGGCTGTAGTACAGTTAAAAAAAAAAACAAAAAAAAAACCCCTAAAGCCCATCTTAGGCTTCTTCCTCCTAAACTCTCTAGAATAGATGGGTCTTAGGGCCAAGGTCCAATGGTGATGGAGCCAGAACGAAAGGCCCCTGGGCTGAGGCGAAGAGGGCTGGTTGTGTAATTTGGGGCATGACATCTAAATGGGCCTTCAGAGATACCTCGGCTGAGTCTACTTTGAAATATGTGGTGTGTGAAGCCCAGAGGGGGGAGGCGGTTTCCCCACGGTCACACAGCAAGTCATCAGTGGTGGAGCTGAGTTAAGAACCAGGCCTTTGGACCCTCTATCCAGTGCTCTTTCCATGGCACCCTGTGGCCGTCTTCAGGCCCAAAGGGGACAGGGAAGGAGGGTGGGGGCTGCTGGCTGTGCTGGGAAGGTGCAGGGGCTCCAAACAGCCCAGGCCGGGGGACCAGGGGCCCCATGCTCGTGGGAAGTGCAGTCCGTGGGAGACAGAGGAAGAGCTCTCGGGGGGAAACGGATGGAGGGGAGAGGAGTCCAAGAGGCTGGGTCCCTCTGAGCTCTCCGGTTCCTAAAGGATGGTCCCATCGTCGGGACCAGGGAAGGGAGGCTGCCGATAAAAACCAGAGCAGCACATCACCTTAGACCTGCTCGGGAGGTGACTGCCAATGCTTCTGGATGGTTCTGCTCAACTTTCCCACCTCAGAGAAGGAAGGGGAGCTGCTGTGCCACGACCGGGAATGGCTTGGGGTTAGGTTGGCTCTGACCTGGGTCCTAGTCCTCGGCCTGCTTCTGACTCGCCGTGACTCCTTGGGCAAGTTCTCGCTCTTCTCCGGGCCCTGGTCTTATCAGGGGTAAAATGAGAGTGAGGCTCAAGCCCGTTTTCCTGAGCACTGAGGGTTGGCTGAGAGCATGTCTGTGAAATCTGCGCGCGGTTCTGTTGTGACTTTACGACAGGGTTTGCCGCATGTGGGTTGCGCCCTGGCTGCAGAAACACATTTCTGACACCATGGAGGTTTTTGCACCAGGTCCCCGTGTTTGAAACAAGGTCCTCATGGGAGAGGGGAGAGCATCTCTCTGGAGGGAGAGTGTAAGTTCAGCCACCTGGGAGTGGGATCTGGGCCCCCGTTCACAATGGCAGCCCACCTCTCCTGAGAGCTTGGCCCCATCAGGCCCCTAAGAGGGGTCACAGCACGGAAGAGGGAAAGCAACTAACCTTATCCATCATTTAGCCCTCGTATTCTCCACAGCCGTGATGACCCCCATTCTAAATTCTACGTACACCTGTATTCTCAAAATTAGAAGGCCAAGGCTCAGAGCGGTTAAGTGACGTGTCCAGGGTCACTGGGCCAGTAGGGAGGGGCTGGGATAAAAGCCTACGTCTGTCCAAGCCCGAATGCCACCACCTTTCTGCCCAGGGCAGGGGGTACTGTAAGCGCTGTTCGCTCACAGCCTGATTTTGTTCAGGCCTGGCTGTGAGCCAGGCCTCTGAGTTTACTGAAATGTTCTGAGAGTTGCTGGGGGAAATGGAGCTTTGAACTTGCCTAATATAACACGGGCTGGTTCTCAGGATCATACACATGTTTCTGAACCTAATTAAAGAGTCTCGTGAAAAGAGGGAGAGCAGAGCTGAGACATGACGGTCCGTCTAAAATCTCCCCGTGGGCCAGAACGGGAGCTTTGCTTTTTCCCAGACTTGGGGAGATCCAGCCCGCTCCGGGGCCAGAGAGTTAAGAGGCTTTAGAAAGAAGAAAAGGCTCTTTTACAGTCCTGGCTGGGGACCTGGGCTGTACCGGGGAGGGGATGTAGGAGGCGTAATTGGGGCTTGTAAAACATTTCCAGACGAAATCACTTAATGTGTTTTGGAGAGTAAAAGGTAACAGTGCACATAATCCGTAAATTTGGGCAGTTTTCTACAGAGTCAACAGAGCCGTATCAGGGGACCCGAAGGGCGGCTGGACCAGTGATCGGTGTGCAGTGGTGGCTGCAGGGGGACTTTATTCTGAGCCTGGGACACTGCTGCCCTGCTGTGTGACCTTGGACGGGTCACTTAATCCTCCAAACCTCAGTTTCCTTGTGTGGAAAATGGGGATAAAATGATACCAACCTCTAGGCTTGTTGAGAGGCTTAAACGTGGGACTGTATGCTAAATGGTTAAAACGGTGCCTGGCATACAGGAAGTACTCGTATAAATGTTGGCTGTTATTATTCTGCTGCCTTGGGAATGGGCTGCAGCCCGGCTAGGGCAGCGCTGTGGGTCCTGCAGAAGAGTCCACACCTGTGAGAGTTTCTAGAGCTGGAGCCATCGTGTCCCTCTTGAGCTCTTCCTCCCATTTCTGTCCTGTCTGGCAGTATAGATCGCTCCCAGCAATTTCCAACAGCCCCCTGGGACTGACTGCTTCATGGAGCCAGCCCTTTCCTCTGACGGATGCCCTGTCCCTCTCAGCACAACACTGAAACCTCGGGGCCCTTTCCACTGACTTTACGTTCTGCCTTACCTCCAGCCCTCTCCCCATGTGGCTGTCACAAAGTGCCAAATGTTTCCAGTTTCCCCTCCTTCTGGGCAAATGATAAATATTGCACTTCCTGGCTCCCTTGTGGTTGGCTGGGGCAAACAACTCGTTTGGGCCTGTGAATTGTGACCAGGGGCACCTGTGGGCTGGGGTGCTTTTTCCTTCTGCCATGACAACTGGGGGAATGTTCTAAACCAGGTGTCAACAAACTTTTCCTGGTTTGTGGGCTATACGATCTCTGTGGCACTTCTCAACTCTACCATTGCCATGTGAAAGAAATCATAGGTAATCCACAAGTGAATGAGCATGACTGTGTTGCAATAAAACTTTATTTATAAAAACAAGCAGCAGGTTGGGTTGGCTCGGGGACCATGGTTTGCAAACCCTTGTCCTAGACCAGGTTGTCCAGTAGAACTTTCTGCAGTGATGGAGATGTTCTATAATATCTCTGCCGTCCAATATGGTAGCCACTAGCCACTTGTGTCCATTGAAAATTAGTGGCCTGAGGTGGCTACTCCTGCTAGAGTAGACGGGCAGTTCTAGGCAGTGGCTCTTCTTTCGGTGAAGGTCCTGGAGCGAAGATGACATGGAGGGCCACAGCAGACTGGGATGGACATGTAGCCTGTCCAATTCTTGATCTTATAAACAACTGAGATCTGGGGGACTCTGTCACTGCCGCATAACGTAATCGTTCCTATGTAATATACTCCTCACTCTCACCCCTGTACCTATCATACATTTTTCATCTGCTTTCATGTAAGCATCCCATGCACATCCAGGCTTCCAGGCCTTGGCTCATACTGTTCACTCTGCCTGGGATACCCTCAACCGTCCCTTATTTCATTGGCATATGCTGCCTCAGTGTTTAAAGTTCGGCTCAGATGTTACCTTCTCTTGGTGGTTTTCTGGTAGCCCTCCATACCATCTCCATGCAATAAGAATCACCTGCAGTTTTCTTAGGACTCTTTGCAAGTATAATACAAATATAATGTTGTCGTAACTTATCTTGTGTTTTCCACTAGACTGTGAGCTTTTGGAAGAGCCCCCGTCAGATCATTCTTCAACATCTTCATTGTGACCTGCATAAATTTTGTTCAGTTGAGTTTAATATACACCAAACCTAGCCCATGGTGACCTTTCAGGTCCTTAGTGACTTTCTCTGGCCCTGGGTTCAGCTCTGGACCATTTCCCCGATCTTCTTCTCATTCTTCTGGCCACAGTGAGACATCTCAGACTCTACAATTCAGCAATGGTGATGGTGGAGGATGAGGAGAAAGGGAGGAAAAGAGACACGTATTAGTCTTATCTGGGAGTAGTATAAAAATATCAATTTGATATTTTACAAAACATTGAATCTACATTAAAGAGCAATTGTGGCTACCAACAAAGACATAGCCCTGCTAATGGCTTGCAGGACTGGTCATATGTTCTCAGAGTTGGTGTACCACCAAGCTGGGACATGTCTGGGGGGCTATATGTCTTTCAAGGCCTTACTCTTAAATTTTCTTTTCAACGGGTTATCGCTTGTCAAAAATACATTTATTCTTTCAATCACTTTCATTCTATCTGACAAAAGATGTTAGTGTTTTGGTTTTCTGTACAAATATGAAAACATCACCATCACTACCCCTTGCATTTATGCGTCTCTTTGCTGTTAACAAATCACTTGCCACCCGTGTCACTGTGAGCCTCCCAGTAGCCTAGGGAAGAAAGCAGGGCAGTATTTACCCACTGCATTTTACTCATGGAGAAACTATAGCCCAGAGCAGCGAGGTCATTTAACCCCCATCACAGCAGCTGGGGCCAAAATGGGACCTTGGACTCCAAGCTCTTAGAGCAGGAGTCTCAGCCCTCAGACACATTCCAGTCTGATGCCCACTATGACCCAGTGCCCCCCCATCAGCACTGCCATCAACCCAGTGCTGGGAGGTTGGGGCAGACCTGTAGGGCCCCTGCCCAATCCTGAAGGCATAGGAATTCCATATCCTACCTCTCTGGGAGAACTTTAGCCAGAGAAATTTAGGTTTTCCTTATTACTTTTTGAAAAATGTGGCTTGATTCATTAGGAGTCTGATAACTAGAAGTAATCAAATTCTTTAAAATGAGTTTGAAAATTTTTGGAGAAATACTGCAAGGGGAGTAATAGACCTAAACTTCTTTCAGTACCAGGAAGACATGTTTTCGGAAACTCTGCTTATCCAAGGGGTCATTCTTAGTCTCCATGAAGTTTTATTCTACCGAAAGTAGCAAAGAAAAGTGTTGCTGCTGAGTCTCTTAGAGGTAAATTATTCTCCTCATGGGGGCCTCACCTGGTGGTGATGGGAAGATGCCAGGGGCTACCTCTCTTCCCAGCTGGCTGTCTTTCCCATCACCCTTTTTTTTTTTTTTTTTTTTACAGTACGCGGGCCTCTCACTGTTGTGGCCTCTCCCGTTGCAGAGCACAGCTCCAGACATGCAGGCTCAGTGGCCATGGCTCACGGACCCAGCCGCTCCGCGGCACGTGGGATCTTCCCGGACCGGGGCACGAACCCGCGTCCCCTGCATCGGCAGGCGGACTCTCAACCACTGCGCCACCAGGGAAGCCCTCCCATCGCTCTTTATCTGCACTGTGTTCCCTACCCTTAGCTCTCCTTCCACTCCCCCACCCTCCACTAAGAGCAAGAAGAAATTGACAGATGCATCATTATACTAGGATGAACTGTGATAACATTTCATTTTGAGGACTGAAGAATCCAAGGTGGTAGACATAGTAAAATGTATACTGAATTTTTTTCAGGGTTAGTGGGCAGATTATGAAATCCCTTTTGTTCACTTATGGGCAGTTGGCCTCCTGAAATGTCCATTGTCTAAATAGTTCTACTAAAAATGGAAGAAACCCTTACATGAGCAATAAATAAATGAAAATATTCAATATGGGTGGAAAGAGGTAAAACATACACGTGTACATTATAAATTGGCATAGTATTAATTGGAGAATAGTGAGGTTGTATATACTTCATATGTTACATAACAATATGTATGTCAAAAGAAATAAAAAATTGTATTCATAAAGATATTAATGAAAGTGTTTCCACAAGAGCAAAAAGCTGGGAATGATTGAAGTGGGTTATAATAGGAGAACTACTTAATAAGTTATAGTATACTGTTACCATTTAAATAATAATTATGAGGATTATTCAGACAATAGTCTTCAGACCAAAAATGTTAATGACAGAGGTATGTGCAAATACTGGACTCTAAGTTGGATGATTGAATTTATGAAAAATGTTATCTCCATGTGAATCAGGATCAGAAGAAAAAAAATGTGAAAACGAAAATAGTAGGTTAGGAATGGGACGGTGGGTAAATATATATATATGTATATACACTTCTATTTTTAATACTCTGATTTCCTGAGATTACCTGTCAGTGTACCAAAAACCAAGAAACCACTTGTCTACATTATGATCTTTGAATTAAATCATTTGAACATGAAGTATATTAGATCTGATTCTTTAGGGTTTATGAAATAGTCTTAGCAAAAAAAAAGAACTAATGAAGATTTTTATATGAAAAGTGCAAAGAATAGTAAATATTTGTCTTCTATCTAATTCTGTCAAATCCAAATATTTTTCTATACTTGTTTCGTGTTTAAAAAGAAGTAGAATATTGTAGACATAACTGAAGCCCCCTGGGGACCTGCAAGAGAAGAGTTTTGTTTGTTTACTATCTATGTTTTGGGCAGATCTCACCATGGACAGCTCAACTCTGTGCCATGTGGCATCACCTGGGGTGATTCAACTGCACCTGGAGAATTCATCTCAAGAGGGCTCATTCACATGCTGGCCAGCGGGTGCTGATGGTTGCTTCCTGGGCCTCTCCACGGGGCAGATTGGGCTTCCTCACATCATGGTGACTGGGTTTCAAGAACAAGCATCCCCAAAGACTGCGGTGGGAAGCTACCAGTTTCTCTTGGTCAAGCAGCCATAGAGCAGCACTCAGGAGCAGGAACACAGGTCCCAAAGTCACATTGTAAGAAGAGCACAGGGGATGGCATCTCTTGTTGTGACCATCTTCAGGAAATACAATCTCCCACAATACTCTTGCTCTTAGAGGTTTGGACTGTTATTTAAAGCCACCGGGGAGCTGTGACTAGATCAATCCCCCATGTAATCATGATGTTCATGATTCCTGAAAGTTTTTGAGCCCCAGAAATGAAGCTGACTTAACCCTGGATCGATTTCAGAGGATGCAGATGGCCACAGAGCTGGCTGGCCAGAGTTTCAAAAATAACTTCATTTCAGATAGGCTGACCCAGCTTTCCGTCAACTCTACAAATATTGTACATTATGTTACCTGTGGGCGTGTGTACCTATGTGGAGTTGAACCCCTCAGCTGGAACACTCCCTGTCTCCCACAATCCCATTCATTACTTTGTCCTCTTAAGTCCCTCTGATACCCAGTTCCCTGTCTACCTGCTGGGTGTGTCTCCCCCAAAACTCCCAGCTTCACTCTTGTTTATTTCCCCTCCGAGAGAGGCAGGTGCAGTTGAGCTGTAAAGACTACACCCTCTGAGGCTGGACTCCTTGAGGTTAACTCCTGGTTTTACTGCTTATTTACTGCTTAAGTGTGCGTTGCTTTGGACAAATAACTTCCCTACACTCCGTTTTCTTATTTATAACATATATTGTACAATGAGTTTATACTAATAGCACTTTACAGGGCTGTCATGAGGAACAAGTTGATACACTCAGACCAGTCCTTGGCATTGACTTTTGTTATCATTTCAGTGCATCTTCACAGCCTCTTTTGGATCCTAACCCAGGCTTTCCTTCCATCTATGTTCTCATGTCTCTTCCAGAGAATAGATTCCATGCCATGTGACTTTTGTTCTTCTTTAAAATGTGTAGATTTTTAAAAAGTAATAATCTTTCACATGTGTTTCATATCATTATGTATAAGATAATTTCATAGCCATTATCATGTTTAATCTTGATACCTATCTGTGGTAGGTAGAATTCTAAAGTAGTCTCCCAGAAAAAGAAAAAATAGTCCCCCAAATCCATGTTCCTGATGTGTACACCCAGCATAATGCCCTCTGATTATGATGGCTTTTGATCCAACGGTTAGGTTCCATTATGACACATATATGTTATACGGCAGAATTGACTTTAAAAAACGGAGGTGATCTGCATGGGACTGACCTAATCGTGTGAGTTTTTTACATCTGAGTCTAGAGGTCACAGAGGGTAAGTCAGAGATTTGAAGTGTGAGAGGGACTAGCCGTGAAGAGGGTTCACCGTTGCTGGCTTTGACCGTGGAGGGGGAAAGGTGGCAGGGAATACAAGTGCCCTCTGGGGGCTGAGAGCCAGCCAGGAACGTGGACCTCAGTCTTACAACCACAAGAAGTCGAACTCTGAACTCTGCCAACAACTGGTTCTGAAGAGGACCCCAAGCTCCAGCTGAGAATGCAGCCGGCTCACACCTTGATTTCACCCTTGCAAGAACCTGAGATGAGAACCCAGTCATGCTGTGTCTGGACTCCCGACTGACAAACTGTAGCTAACAAGTAGAAGTTGTCTTAAGCTGCTAGGTTTGTGGTGATTTGTGGCATAGCAGGGATAACTGTATTAGTCTCCTAGGGCTGACATAAACTATCACCACAACTTTGATGACTTTAAGCTGCAGAAATTTACTCTCTCCCAGTTCTACAGGCCAGAAGTCTGAAACCAAGGTGTTGACGGCGTCGGGCTCCCCCCGAATGTTCTGGAGAAGAACCTCCTTTTCCCTTCCAGCCTCTGGTGGCTCTGGGGTTCCTTGGCTTGTGACTGCATCACTTTATTAATCTTTGCCTCCTGTTCTCACCGCCTTCTCCTCCTCTTTATCTATGCCTCCTCCTGTTCTGTCTCGTATAAGGACATTTGTCATTGAATTCAGGGTACACCCATATCAAGAACCTTAATTTAATTACCTCTGCAAAGACCCTTTTTCCAAATTTGTTCACACTCACAGGGTCTGGGTATTAAGGTGTTGGGCATATCATTGTGGAGCCACCATTCAATCTGCTGAAATAACTAAGATGGAAGTAGGTCTCTTTATCACTCTTTTTTCAGAGAGGAAACTGCAGAGGGAATGGGCAAGTGTAGATCTTCCAAGTTCAAGTCCTGTAGATTCCCCACTACACCACAGATGCCTGTTTCTTCAACAGCACAACATTAGACAGACAATAGTGCTGATAAATATTTGTGGATTAATTGAAATTCCAAATTAGTCATGAGTGAAGTTCAGAAAAGGATTATACTGTGTTCAGAAAAGGATTCAATATTGAGAAGGAAATTATGTCTTCTGAAAATCTTTGAGTCTGCCTAAAGAGAGTATTTTCATATGAATATTTTCATTCTTGATGAAAATGATTAAGAGTCCTTATGAAAGGAGGGGCTTGGAAGCTTTCCAAAGAGACACCATCCCATATGGATTAGAGATAAGAGATGGAAGGGAGAACATTTTGCTCAGTGCAGTCTGGAAGCAAACTGACCTGGGGTTGAATGCCAGCGCTGTCACTTCTCATCCAAGTGACCCTGGGTAAGTCAGGTAATCTTTGAGTCTCTCTTTCTGAACTATGAGTACAACAATATTCCTATCTCACCGTGGGTTTTTAAAGACAATCTGAGGTGATGGTAATAAGAACGCTCACTGAGGTGGTAGATACTAGGCGGCTTACACATATTAAGTCGTTTAACCTTCACAATCACCTATGAGGTCAGTACTTATTCCCATTTCACAGATGAAGAAACTGAGGCACATAGTGGTAAGTTCGAGAAGGCACCTTCTTAACATAACACTGTACTAACTGTACCAGTTAGGACTTCCTTTAAAAAGCAGAACCACCGTAAGGAAGATAGAATAAGAACTTCAAAAAAAATTAGTAATTAGACTTTATGTAACTGTGGGAGCTGGTCAAGCAGTCTGGGTGCTGGGCTTGACCCCAACAGGGCCAGGAGGGATGGATGTGTTGTAGGAGAGAATAAGGCCAAACTGGAACCGGCAGGGAAAGTAGATCCGTGTCTCAGCCTCACTGCTCCATCCTCGGTGACACAGGTGACCCGCAGGGTTAGTTGGTGTCCTTCACCACATGACAGCACGTGCGTCTGACCCGGGATGGCTAGAGGCCGGAGGAGCAGGAGCTGCTGCCGCCCCTGGCCACCAAGAGGGACGCGCAGATCAGTGACAAAGCGTGGGGGCAGCAACAGTGTCTGGTCCCACCACCTTCAGAGCCAAACAGAATGGCTAGGGTTACATCCACCTTCCAGATCTCCTGAAAATGTTTTCTGAAGTGTGTGAAGGGAGGAGAATGCCGGGAAAAGCAATCCCAGCTCTGCTAACCTGACACGGGACAACTTCTTTAGCTACTCAAATATGAAAGCACCCAGAAGAGTGCCTGGACCAGTTAGTTCTTTCCTTAGAGCTTGGTAAGTATTAGCTCCTTTCTTTTCTGTCATTCTTGATTGAGGAACAATGGATGAGTCTCTCAATCCAGAAGTGAGGTTGTGAATAAGGTTCTAAAGACCAGGGCAGACAGGAGTCAATGAAGGGATGGTGTGTGGGGGGGTGCGGGGTCCAGCCTCCTCTTAATCTCTCATCTTTCTCCCTAACCCCTCAAATAAACCTGCCATAAATATGTAGGTGACACTTCAAGGTAAGTAAGTCTCTCAGTCCCCCCCGCCCCCCACAACAAACTGCCACCGCTTACCCCTCCTAGGCAGAAATTCAATAATGCCTCTGTTGAATGGATAGAGAAGATGTGGTATGTATACACAATGGAATACTACTCAGCCATAAAAAAGAATGAAATACTGCCGTTTGCAGCAACATGGATGAACCTTGAGATTATCATATTAAGTGAAGTAAGTCAGAAAGAAAAAGACAAATATCATATCACTTATATGTTGAATCCAAAATATGACACAAATGAACTTATTCACCAAGCAGAAACAGACTCCCAGACATAGAGAACAGACTTGTGGTTGCTGGGGGGAGGGGTGGGGGACGGATGGACGGGGAGTTCGGGATTAGCAGATGCAAACTCTTGTTTAGAGTGGATAAACAACAAGGTCCTACTGCATAGCACGGGGAACTATATTCAATATCCTGTGATAAACCGTAATGGAAAAGAATATTAAAAAGAATGTATATATGTGTATAACTTAGTCACTTTGCTGTAGAGCAGAAATTAACACAACATTGTACATCGACTATACTTCAGTTAAAAAAAAAAAAAAGAGAAAACACTAAAACTGGACAAAACAATAATGCCTCTGTTGGGTGAGAGCAAGGCTGAGAACTGGACTCCAAGGGGCCGGGTTAGGACAGGGCATATGCTCCCTGAAGCAACAGGGGAAAGTGGCAGAAGAAGGGTGACCCAAGCTGAGCTCCCTAGAGCACAGCCCAGGTCCTTCATACGGGTAACGGGCAGGGTCGGGGAGAGCAGAGGAAGGGCGGCTGATGGTGGGCTTCAGGTCAGGAGCTCAACTAGGTGGTAGCGAGGGCAGGAACAAGCAATGGATTGGGTGTGGGCAGTGAGGGTCCTGTGTGACCAACGTGGGACCTGGGCTACCCTTTAGGAGAGGCAGGTGTGGGGCATGGGCTGCACAGCAGCGGTCAGGCTGGCATCAGATCCAGGGCTGTGCCTGGACACCCGAACTCCTGGCGGATTGGAGACAGGACCAAGCCTAGCTTAGCTGAATACCATTTCTTGTTTATTTCTCCAAATCCAGTTCCCATGCATATTGGGAACTTCCGTGACTCCTGTCACCCATGATTTCCCCATGACTCTTCCCGAGAAAACACCCAGGCACTATTCTACAGGTTTGCATAGATTGTGTCCGCTGAACCTTTTCATAACTCAGCAGGGTAGGAATTAGCATCAGCATTTTGCAGAGGAGTGTTCTTAGAGTTTTGGAGCAGTTGTGCGTCTTCCCTGAAGCCGCTCCCCTAGCAAGTGGTAAAGCTGGGATTTGAACCCAGGCCTGTCTGAATTCAAAGCCCCTGTTCTCATCACTTCAAGGAGGACTGAAGAATTGCCTGAAGTTTTGGACTTTGAGGTCTCTGAGGCTTTTCCAGCTTTGAAAATCTGAGATTCTCAGGAGTATGAGGCTGGGTCTTTAAAACCATTATTTTTTTCCAATAGTCAACTTTTTTTTAGGATTTGAGATAGGAGGCAGAGTTGTTTCTTTAAAACTGAAGAAACCCTTTAAAGCCTGTATTCATTATGGTTTTTCCTCTTGAAGCTTTTCAATCTCAAATTCAAAGCAAAATTTTAACAATAAACTCTTCCAGAAATAGGTTGCAATCGCCTTTTTGTTATTTTAATTGAGCCACTTTGCAATTATTGGAGATTTTGTGTTTTTTTTAACGAGCATGCTTTACTTCTCTTGGATGACAATTTTGATTTTTCTTTTGAGAAGGAAAAACGGACCTCAACAGGTGCTTTTGGCCGAAATCACAATGACCCAAGAAGGGGGCGGGTGTGATTAATGGAGCTCCCCGCTACACATGTGGAGTCATCTGTCCTCATGCTGGAACGCATCCTCGGGGTGCCGGCACGGAGCGTCACAAACTGATACCCAGGGAGCCTGATATCATCTGGACTTTTCTCTTTTGACTCTTTCTTTTCTTTCTTTTTTTTTTTTTTTTTTTGCTTGCGGTACGCGGGCCTCTCACCGCTGTGGCCTCTCCCGTTGAGGAGCACAGGCTCCGGACGCGCAGGCTCAGCGGCCACGGCTCACGGGCCCAGCCGCTCCGCGGCACGTGGGATCCTCCCGGACTGGGGCACGAACCCGCGTCCCCTGCATCGGCAGGCGGACTCTCAACCACTGCGCCCCCAGGGAAGCCCCACTTTCTTCTTGAGGAAAGAGGATGCTGTCTTGCAGAGCACCTGATGAGACGGGTCTGCTGAAGCCCTGCGGTGGGATGGACACTCTCCCACGTGCTCCTCCCCATCCTGGGGCCTTGGCACTTGCCCAGCTCGGCCGACAGAAAGAGATCATCAACGGCACGAGAGACGAGACGGAGGCAGCCTTAGCGCAGTGATGGCTGGGAGGTTGCCCATCTTAGCAGGACAGAACGGAACGCTTGTAGGGATTTCACCCTGAGGCCTGACAGAGGACAGGCTTTTCTCATCCCCGGCCCATTCCAGGCAGAGGATCTGATACCCTTGGGCTGAAGCCGTGGAGTCCAGGGACAGACGGCCTGGCTAGAAACCAGAGGGCAAAGAGGACGGTGTAGGAGACAGGATCCCTTTGGGGAAGGACAGATGGGTCAGGTAGAGACTGGGGACAGGTCCGGGGCTGGGGGGGGGCTGACAGCTGCAGGGTGGGCGCTGAGGAGCCTGTGCTTCCACAGCCTGTGCTCCTCCCCCCAAAGGCAACGCGCTCTCAACCAGGCTCTGATGAAAAAGCCCTGATTGTTGGCAGGGAAGGTTTTCTAAAACAGCTTCCACAGCAACCGGAGGGAACTGAGAGAAACAGCCCAACGGCTCCTGGTTGCTTAGCAAGGGCTGGCTGCCTGGCAAGTGGCGGCCAGCAGGGAGGGGAGGAAGTGGGGGGCGAGGAGGGCTGTGCAGACAGGCTCTCCTCTGGTTCAAGGGGCTTTGCGGTCAGAGTAGAAGGAAGGCTCCAGGCCTGCAGCCTGCTTCCCTTCTCTTCCCACAACCCTGACTGTCTCTCCATGGGAGAGCATCTCATCGAACATTCCGGATAGCAAGTCCAAGCTCCGTCTACCGCAACCCCCCAAACACCCTAGGTCCTGGAGTGAGTCTCCAGTGGTCCAGTGGGCCCTGGGAAGAGTGGGTCTGCGCACAGGCTCAGAGCTAAGTGGCTGGTGGGGCAGCCCAGAGCCTTGGGTACTTGGACGGGTCTAGGGCACGAGGGAGGGCCGAGACTCAGGGTGAGCGAGTCGCCTTGGTCCAGAGGATGCCACTCTCAATGGAGACAGAACCCCCAAAAGCCTGGGCCTGTGGGTGGGGCTCTTTGCGATCCGGCTCCCATATCCTCCTTGAGCTGTAGCTTCTGGCTATGTTTGTAATCTGGGAGGCTGACTTTTTAAGAATTCCTTTTTGAAAATAAATAATTAAAATCTCAATGGAAGTGTAGTTGATTTACAATGTTATGTTAGTTTCTGGTGTACAACAAAGTGATTCAGTTATACGTATATCAATATGTATTCTTTCTCATTCTAGGTTATTCCAAGATATCGGAAGCAGTTCCCCGTGCTCTACAGTAGGACCCTATTGTTTATCCGTTTCCCATGTAGTAGTTTGATCTGCTAATCCTGAACTCCTAATTTATCCCTTTCCCTCTTTTTCCTTTGGTAACCATAAGTTTGTTTTCTATGTCTGTGAATCTGTTTCAGTTTTGTAAATAAGTTCATTTGGGTCATATTTTAGATTCCACATATAAGTGATATCATATGGTGTTTGTCTTTCTCCTTCTGACTTACTTCACTTAGTTCAGTCGTCTCTAGTTGTATCCGTGCTGCTGCCAATGGCATTATTTCGTTCTGTTTTATGGCTGAGTAATACTCCGCTGTATATATGCACCACATCTTCTTTATCCATTCGTCTGTTGATGGACATGTAGGTTGCCTCCTTGTCTTGGCTGTTCTAAATAGTGCTGCAGTGAACATTGGGGTGCATGCATCTTTTCGAATTAGAGTTTTCTCTGGATAGATGCCCGGGAGTGGGATTGCTGGACCATATGGTAGTTCTATTTGTAGTTTTTTTCAGGAACCTCCATAGTGTCCTCCATAGCGGCTGTACCAGCTTACATTCCCACCAACAGTGTAGGAGGGTTCCCTTGTCTTGAAGCCTCACTCTTATGACACGGTGGGCCAGCGAGCTTTCTAGAGGTGGTCAGCTCCAGGGTGGTGGCCTTCAAGGGGCCCAGCTGACGGCCTCCCAAGCTCTCAGGGAGCCTGTGGCTCCTGCAGGTGGTCCGCACTCCTCATTCTCTGGAGAGCGGTCCTGGTTCCCAATGTGCCGTTTACGCAGGACGCCCCTCTCCCCCTCAGTTTCCCAAATTGCCAAAGTCTGCCCCAAGCCAGGCTTCCTTCTCCCTTCATTCCTCATTCACATCCGGCACAGCCTCTCTCGACTTCATGCTGGGAAGGCAGCAGGGTCGGGAGAGAAGTAGGCAGGCCGTTGGTTTCATCATTAGATTGCATTGTAGCCCAGCGCCCTGTGCCTGAGAAGCCCTTAACATTGACCTCCTGTGAGTTTGGAACCATGTCTGACTTACCTGGGTATCCTTGGTCCCTTGAGCAGGGAAAGCTCAGAGGAGTTTTGTCCAGTGAGAGGATGAGGGAAGAGAGTCCCAGGAGGGATGGAGGCCGGCGTGAGCCTCGTCTGCAGGCTGGAGATGCGGTTGCCGGCGGCAGCGATGGGAGCAAAAGTTGGAAAGCTGACTTAGCAGAGCTGATCCTTCGGTGCTGAGCCAGGGGCGGTAAATACCCGCCAGACCCCTCTCCTTCTTCACTCTGTTTAAAACCAAAGGAAGTTCACGGCTTGTAGAACTGCCAGCCCGGGGGTCAGGCCCAGGAAACAATGCTACAAGCTGACATTCCTGTTTGGGTCACTCCAGGGCTGGACCAGCCTCTGACCCTCTGACCCACGGCACCCCAGGCCCTGCTGGTGACGCCGGGGCTCCCTCCCCTGGGCCACCTTGCGGAGCTGCGAGCCGGGCAAGCTGGACAGGTGGCAGTTCATCAGTCACTCGTGTAAACCACTGGGAGGGCCCTGGGCAGTTGGTTTCCAGGACATTTAGTTCCCAGAAAGGTAGGTTTCCACGTGGGATGGAAATTCAGAAAAGCCCACAAATGACCTGGTAAGACCAAGAGCCTGGGGTTGGCCGGGAGGACAGGGTTCAAAAGCTGGCTCTGCCCGCCGGCTACCTGGGCTGCCTTGCTGGGAGCCTGGCCTCTGGAGGGTCAGTTTCCTTATATGTAAAATAGGGATCGTGGTCCCCACTCTAGAAGTTGCTGTGAAGGTTAGACAACGTGATCTGTGTCCAGCCTTTGGCAAAGGGCCAGGTAGCGATCATATTGCACTTCGTGAAGTCACCGGGTCATATAAAGGTGGAGGGTGGGGCCACACCCCTGGACCTCTGACCTGCACTTTGCACGGGGGTTGGTGGCCCAGGCTGGTGTTGTGCAAGGCAGAAGGCAGGGACAGCTAAATGGCCTGATTTCAGACCCTAAAAGAGTCTCCAAAGACTGTCTCCTTGAGTCCAGAGTTCACCTCCTGCCCCCAGGACCCTTCTCCTGCACCGTCGCGTTTCATCTTCCCGCACTGTGAGTAACCCATGGCCCAGAGGCTTTCACTCCATGCTCACTATGGGCTGGGCACTGTGCCTGGTCCTGAGGGAAATGAGACAAAACAGAAGAAGAAGCCCTCCAAGAACTCACGGAGGAGAAGCCGGCATGCAGTACCAGGGCCTGGGGGCTGGGGGCAGTGGTGGGTAAGTCACTGGTCCCTGCTTGCAAGTGGCACCGTTAGAACTTAAGCCCACATTGATGTGGGCTCTAGAACGGTGCTCTTAGGTACGTCACCTATTAAAGGACTCGGGCTTTAATTACGGAAGGAATCTTTTTCTAAGCCCAGCTTGGCTGTTGCTGCGGGTGGGACGAGGTCTCCTTGGAGAGGCGGCTTTGGGTGGCCCGGGGTCCCCCGAGTTGTGTCCTGCTGGTCACGGCGCGGCTCTATGGAACCGTCTCTGTGACAGGGCCCCCATACTACTTTCATTCGCTATTAAAAAAAAAAAAAAAAAATCCTGGGAGTGGATTTAGTGGTTGTGAAATTTAAAAAGGCAAGTGCAGAGCCGGGAGGCATTTCCTTAAGCACGAAGTAATGAAGTGACCCGCCTGCCCGCCCAGCACGCCTCACATGGTTAGAATTAGTGGCAGCTGCAAAGCCATTCCACAGCCCCGCCGGGGCCCTCCCCGGTGGAGAAGAGTCCCCTCTGCTCTCCTTTTTTTTTTTTTTTTTTTTTAAGACTTCATTTTTTTAGAGGAGTTTTAGATTCCCAGCAAAATTGAGAGGTAGGTACAGAGGTTTCCCATATACCCCCTGCCCCTACACAGCCACAGCTTCCCCCATCACCAGCATCGCTCACACAAGGGGCACATCTGTTACAATTAATTGTGGCAAACCTACACTGACACATTATAATCACCCGAAAAGTCCATGGTTTACCTCAGGGTTTGCTCTCAGGGCTGGACATTCTGTGGGTTTGGACAAATGTATAATGACATGTCTCCATCGTTAGTTACAGCATCAGACAGAGCAGTTTCACTGCCCTAAAAGTCCTCTGTGCTCTACCTCTTCCTACCTCTCTCCCCCTGGCAACCGCTGATCTTTTCATTGGCTCCACAGTTCGGCCTTTTCCACAGTGTCATATAGTTGGAATCACACAGTGTGCAGCCTTTACAGATTGGCGTCTTTCACTTAGTAATATGCATTTAAGGTTCTTCTGTGTCTTTTCTTGGTGTAATAGCTAATTTCTGTTTAGTGGTGAATAACATTCCATGGTCTGGATCTACCATAGTTTATTTATCTGGTCACCTGCTGAAGGACATCTTGGTTGCTTCCGAGTTTGGGCAATTATGAAGAAAGCTGCTAAGAACATCCATGAGCAGATTTCCGTGTGGACATAAGTTTTCATCTCCTTTGGGTGCGTACCAAGGAGCCCAACTGCTGGATCATATGGTAAGAGTATGGTTAACTTTGCGAGAACTGCCGAACTGTCTCTGAAGTCTGGACAGCGGCTGCGCCATTCTGCATCCCCACCAGCCGTTAACGAGAGTTCCCGCTGCTTCACATCCTCGCCAGCATTTGGTGTTGTCAGTGTCCGGATTTTGGCCATTCTAACAGGTGTTCCCAACCCTCTTCAGAGGCAGGGGGCATCCTTTCTTGCAGGGAGCACTTAGGGGACTTAATAGCACAGAGTATCATCTCTTATTGAAATAAATGACCCCTCCGCTCACTCTTTCAATAATTCATTCAGAGTTTCATGTATTAACCAGTCAATATATTTACTCTTCATTCATGTCTCTCACATTTACCCACCATAGGGAAAGGACACTTCAATGAATAAAACACTCCCGTTTGGAGGAGCTCACACACTTGTGTGGTGACAGACACATAAGTAAAAAATGGCAGTTCAGCAAAATAGTTGCCATTATGTAAAGATGCACAAAATGCCCAGCAGACATCCTAGCAGAAGGGAAGATCATGGTAGGCTTCAAGGAGGAAGTGTCCTTGAAGAATGGGTAGGCACAGATGCAGGGCTGCTCATGGGAGGAACACATAGCTCAGTGTGGTTGAGATTTAGGAGGAAAGGCAAAGGGATAAGTGGGAGGCCCTTGACCCTGGGGAAAGCTGGATTAAAAATTTTTATAAGGGTAAGTATCCAGTTACAGACATCTCTGAATGTTTAGGAGTTTGGATCTTGCCTTGCAGGAAACAGGCGCCATTGGCAAGTTTTCACTTCTTCACTTTCCAGGCCAGCGATGAGCACTTGTGCTGGCCATTTAGAGGTGTTTCAGCTCCCCTTGTCAGCGGCCCCTTGCATGAGAGACTCTCGGGGTCTCGCAAGACTGTGGACTTTGAGGATTCTTCGCCAAGGCCGGCACCTTCTTGAGGCTGACAGCTCCCAGTTGAATGGAGCGTTGCTCTTCCCGGACCCTCGCCTGAATTCTCCGATGCCTTTGGATTGCACTCCTGAGCAGCTCCGTACCTTGAGGACTCCATCTGGGAACTGGCTCCAGGGCTCAGGGGCCCTTCCCCAGCGGGACATTTGCCAGAAACATCTGCTCAGGCCAGAGATCAAGACCTCTTGTTGCCACTTGCTGCCTCTTCTCTCTCTTGCTGCTCTTTAAGACAACACTTGTTGCTGTTTCTCAAGGAAGACACTATGACCCATAGTGCTTTGGAAACCTTTTGGCAGGCCTGAGCCATTAGGGCTGGACCCAGGTGCCCCCAGGTCCCAGGAGGCCCTGACTTGCCAGTCACAGGTGATGACAGCCCTGGTCGAGGTCTTTCAACCTCTGGGCCTGTGGGAACCTGTATGTTTATGTATGCCTGCGTGTGCATGTGTGTATGTACATGTGCACACCTGTAGCATTCCTGAGCCTTGGTTATTACCGAGAGGGGCCCATATTTGGCCTTTTCCTTTATCTCCATGTATTTCTGGGACCCTCCTCAAATTAGGGTCCATCAAGTTCAAGGCCTGAGGTGGGTGCAGGAAGAATCTATTCTTTCCTTTGTTGGACAGCCCTCAGAGCTGGAGTGGCTTTGGCCATTAGCCACTATAGGTACAGTGCCTAGGGTCTATCGGCTTTTTAAGAGCCTATGGAAATGTTTGAGGCCTGAAAGATTTATTTGCTCCCAAATAGGTAAAGAAAACAGCCAAACTGAATTTAACAAGTATTTAATCGGAAGTCTATAAAGCAAATAGCTGCAATTCAGTTCTTTTAGAGTTATATATTTTGGCAAGCCTGATTGCTAGAGATTAAATGTCTGTGTCCTTCTAAAATTCATATGTTGAAATCCTACCCCACCCCGCAAGGTGATGGTATTAAGAGGTGGGGCCTTTGGGAGGTAATGAGGTCATGAGGGTGGAGCCCTCATTAATGGGATTAGTGTCCTTATAAAAGAGACCCCAGAGAGCTCCCTCGCCCCTTCCACCTTTTGAGAAAACGAGAAGTCGGCCATGGAAACAAGTTTCTTCTGTTTACAAGCCACCCAATCTATGGCATTTATTATAGCAGCATAAATGGACTAAAACACTGATGATTTCTAGATGTTTTCTTATTTTTTTTTTTTAATTTTTTTAAAATCAGGATTGGAACCCAGATCTTTTTTTTTTTTTTTTTTTTTTTTTTTTGCGGTACGCGGGCCTCTCACTGTTGTGGCCTCTCCCGTTGCGGAGCACAGGCTCTGGACGCGCAGGCCCAGCGGCCACGGCTCACGGGCCCAGCCGCTCCGCGGCACGTGGGATCTTCCCGGACCGGGGCACGAACCCATGTCCCCCGCATCGACAGGCGGACTCGCAACCACTGCGCCACCAGGGAAGCCCGATGTTTTCTTATTTTGAATCATGTCAAACAGTTTCTTTCAAAAGGGGACAGGGTTTCTAATAGTCAAAGTGTCCAGGCCTATGAAATGCTTAAAACAATCGTCCAGAGTGAAGGACGGGAGAAACAGGGCCAGCTCTGGGCAGGACACGAGCACTGCCCTGCTGGCTTCTCCTTGACTGCTTAGAATGTAGGTAGGTTTCACACTGCTGCTACTTTCATCACTGTGATCGCTATTAGCACTGTTGTACAGATGTTGGCATATTTGCAAACATGTCACCACCCCTGCTGCTGTCACCATCCACTGTGCTGCCACCACTGCTACCACTGTCACCACCGTGGTTGCACCCCCATCTTAGCTACTCTCACCCCCGTGACCGAGACTTCTAGACTTACTGCCCAACTGCCGCCGTTACACATCCCACTGCTGTCTTCACTAGTACTGTTGCAACTGACACCATCCTTACCCTTAACTGTATTATCTGCTCACAACCTGGTGAAGATCATGGCTGACATGGGTCATCTTATCTTTATGCCACTGAGAACCTGGAACCTCCCAGGGAGCTGTCGAGGGAGGGCTGTTCAGGATGTTTAGGTTAAGCTGCCCTTGGCCAGACCCCAGTCCCAGTTCCCAACCTAACTGCAGGGGATGTTGGCAGTCTAGAGGCGCACTTGGCCCTTTGGTGAGGACCAAACATCTCTGCGGCAGTCAGCCATCGGTGGAGCGTGGAGCTCTAGAAAGACCCTAGGCCCCAGTGCCCTCTGCTCTGTGGGGCCAATGAAAGAACACCCAGGTGAAGGCAGATCGCAGACTGCTGGGTGAGCTCCTTGCTGTGACTTGGCCTTGGTTTTATTCTCTGTGCTCCTGTACCTTCGGCTCACTTAAGCAAAACACTCCTTCCTGTGTTAAGAGTCCCTGCTCAGTCTGGAGAAGTGACTGCTGGAACTGACACTAGAGCCTGGTGACTTCTCTCCCAAGCAAGGCCTTAGGGCAGCAGCCACTGCCCAGCAGTCTCCCCTACACAGATCCCCAATTTGTCCAGGCGTTAGAAGGCCATGTGCCTAAGGGGAAGTCAGGCCCTTCCACAGCCCCTAGGAGAGGAGCTTGATTAGTCTAAGAACCAACAATGCTAATTCTGTTTCCCTGACCAGTAATTATTTTTAAATTAAGGAATCGCCATACGGTGCAATTTTAGCCGACAAGAATTATGGGAACTCTGCTAGGGGGCTTCTGGGAAACTTTTCTTCAGTCTTAAAAAAAAGCCACAAAGGAGGGATAAGTTTCCTTCTCGTCTTTTGACCTTGTTGTATTTTGACGTTGTTAAAGCTGTGATACTTGGATCTACTGCAGCCTTTTTATGACTATGAGGGGACAAGCCTGAAACTAAAAGTCTATCACACTGAGGACGGCAAGACAGAAAGATAGAAGGAAACTGGGTCTGTGATCATGTCATTGAACTGCTGAATTAACCAACCCTGGAACTTCCCTACCTCTGAACCACTTAACATATGAGATGATACAAATTTAGTTTAATCTTTTATCTTTATTTTAGTATTTTAAAAATTGTTGAAGCCACCTTTGGTTGAGTCTTTTACTTGCAGCCAAGAGCAATTAAAATGATTCGATGACAAATATTCCATTTCCTCTGGGCCTTTGCACATCTTATTCTCATTGACAGAAGTGGGACTATTTTCTTATTCATCTGGTGAACTCTTGTCCCTAAAAATCAGCTCAGATGTTACTTCCCGTAGGAACTCTTCCCTAACTATTACTGCCCAAAGAGTCTATCATTTTCTTCTTCGTGTGATCACTGTACCTGGTCCTTACTTGTATTTATTGCACAGTATGTTGTAGTATGTGTGTCACCCCTCCCTTGCCACCACTGTATCTTGAGGGCAGATGCAGGATTTTGCTTTCTCTGTTTCTACAGCTCTGAGCCTGACACAGAAGAAACCTCACTAAATAAGTGTTCAATTGAATCGAATCAAGTGGCACAATGCATGAGAAGTTCAATTAACTGTAAAGCAAGAAACAACATGAGATAGTATTAAATTGATAAATGAAGTCACTAAAATGTTAATTGCTTTTTAATGAGCTTCATTCAATTAAACAGATGCTTATTTAGCCATGGATGCAGCTATCTGTGTAGCCAATGGAAAACAGATGTTTTCTGACAATCTCTCTCTCCCCTTCCAAGAACAGTTAAGGACAAGCTCATGGTCCAGCCTCCCCACTGCACAGTTCTCCTTCTTCCCCCCAAAAGGCAGCAGGGTGTACTTGAAAGAGGACTCGACGAGCATTCCCAAGGAGACCTGCACTTAAACCCAGATCTGCACTTGCTATGCACGACCTTGGGCAAATCATATCCCTCGTGGTGCTTTTCATCGTCTGTAAAGTGGGGATTATCATTCTGTTCCAACTACCACAACGGCCTTGAGACTCCTGGGAGGCTAAGACTCCTTGTACCCTGTTAGATGCTGCGTACCCTTTGCAGGAAGGTTACCAGCATCCGCCGTCAAGTCTGCACTTAGCCCTGTCAGCCCTCGTAGTGAACACGTCTTTTTATTCTGGTGCTTTGACATCTAGGGACCTGCTGACCTTGGAGCGACTGCCCTCCCAGGATTATCCAGTTCCTAGACGTGGTAACTGACTTGCGGAGTGAGCCTTTCGTATGCAAACCAACAGATCCAGAGTTCATGTCCCAACTGCTCCCACACTGGCGGGCCACTGTCCAATCACCCCAGAGCAGGTATCAGACAGCTAGGGACACAGCCCCTGTACCCCAGAGCCTGCCGAAATTATTCAAAGCAGCCAGCCCTAAGCCCGTTTACCCTGCTTCACCGATTCCTTCCTCTGAAAACCACAGTCAAGGCTCTTGCCCAAAGTCCCCCTGCACTCCCTCCACCTCCTGATTGACCCCGATGCTTCCCCGTGGGGTCCTGGGTGCAGCGGTGTGTCCCCTCCCCTTGGGAACTGTAGCAAATCATCATTTCAATGGTCATCGTCTTCTGTCCTATCGGCCTCACCACACCTGAATAACAGTAAAACATTTAAAAATAGCCCTGTAAAGCAGATGGCTGGATGATGGGAGTAGGAGTAGGTGAGAAGGAATCACTCGCTTCTTTCTTCTTTGAGAATTTGAGCAACGAAGCAACTCCCTGACAACAGTGAAGGAACCCTCGGCAAGGGGCATGCACGTTCCTTTGGCCCCTGCAGCAAGCAGCCCAGCCCAACCGAGAGGCAAAGACTAGAGCAACAGTATCCCTTGCTCACTGGGCCTCATGAACCATTTTAACATCTTGGGATGTTGAAAAGGAAGGGAGTCCCGGCTGAGAGTTTGATCCTTTCAGAGGCTTGGTACCAAACCCCAGGTGTGCTCTGGAGAGCTGATTAGAATTCCCTAAATATTTGACCAAAGGCTTTGGGAACCTGAGGGAAGTAGACGCTAGGATTTCTAAGCCTGGTCTTCAGACTTAGAGCCAAAGGCTGGGCTCTGATCTCCTACACTTTCTGGGGAGACTGGACTTGGGCGGGGGGAGACCTCGCTTGTAAAGGTCCATTTAAAGCATCTAGGGAAGGACAGTGCTCGGAGCCTGGTCCAGCCTGGGCAGGAGGCTAACAGCCACTGCTGTCCCAGGCAGAGTGGAGGGTTCTCTGTGCCGGAGTACCTGTGGGGTGTCCTGGAGCGAGGCTCTGGGGGGCACGGCTCTGGGGGCCCTAAGGGGAGATGCACGGAGGGCAGGAGAGGAGGGCAGTAGGGGGCTGCTGGTCTCTTGCGTTCCGCTGGTCTCACCAGGGCCTCTGGGAAGACGGAGTTGTGATGACGCTGCTGAATTCCATCTTTGCAGCTTCAACCCTGTGCTGAGCATGGACACAGCCTTCCCGGTGCCTGGAAACTGAGGTGGAGTTGGTTTGGGAGGAACTTAAGCGGGAGCTTCCTAAACAAAGAGCTGCGGCTGATTCATCTTCTCCTGGATCTTTGTTGCAAAGTAAATATCAACCCAAATGGCAACTTGGAACAGAGGTTCAGGAACTGAGCTCATCTGGGCCTCGCGAGTCCCAGGCCAAATTAAAAGGCATCTGGTGCTTCGTGAAGTGGCTTATGCTGGCTCCCCCAGGATGCCTCTCCAGCTGCCAGCTTTGGGGGTCTTCTAGGACCTCACCCCCAACTTGCCTCTGCTGTACCTGGGCCGGAGGCTCTTTGAACATGGCCGGTAGCACTCTGGCCACGCCTCCTGCCCTCAGGGGCGGCCAGTGGCCTCTTGCAGCCTGTAGCAGGCGCAAGCGCCAGGTTCGGCCCCGGTGCCAAAGTGCATCCTTGGAGGGGAATAAACATGTTCTAATCAAAACAAAACACTTCCAAATGGGAGTTTCCTGTTGGAATTTCCTGGCAGCTCCCAAGGCAGTGGTGATTATGGAAACACTCACTGCTTTTTTTCTTCTCTACGGGCGTGGAAGGCATATACAATATAGTCTTAGCCTCCCCTTCCTGGACAGAGATGACAGCCGTGGATGTCAGAGGAGGCAGCCTGAGATCGGAAGGCAACCAGAGGAGCTGCTGCTCCCGGCCACAGGAGAAACTGAAAAGCGCCTGCCCGCTCACCGAGAGGACTGGGCTGCATTTTCCTCTTCTATAAATTGCAGACACTTATAATAACCTACAAGGCGCATCTAGGCGTCATATAAAATGCTCCTCTGCCTCCTCACATGCCATTGGTGACAAAGCCCCATGCATTGACCTGCTCAAAAATTTCCCCTGAGCCTCCATCGCCTTCCGATGAAACTCAATGTCCTTGGCTCAGAAAGCAGGGACCTTGGTGATCCGGCCCTTACCTGCGTCTGCAACTCTGCTCCTGCTTCCCCATCCATGCCTCATGCCCCAAACTCGCCAGCCCACTTCATACCGTGCTGTTTCCCTGGAATAGCCTTTCCCTAGGTCTACTTACCATGTTAGTTTCCCAGGGCTTCCATAAAGCAGCACGGCAAACTGAGTGGCTTAAACAACAGGCACGTATCGGGCCACAGTTCTGGAGGCTGGAAGTCTGAGGTCAAGGTGGCAGCAGGGCCACACTCCCCTGAAGGTGCCAGGGAAGGATCTGTTCCAGGCCTCTCTCCTAGCTGGTCTGCCCACAGTCTTTGGCACTCCCTGTTGGAGCCCCACTCTAGCCTCTGCCTTCATGTTCACAGGGCATTCTTCCTGTGTGTGTCTGTGTCCAGATTTACTTTCTCTGTAAGGCTACCCCTCATATTGGCTTAGGGCTCACCCTAATCTCATTTTTACTTCATTCCCTCTATAAAGAACCTATCTCCATATACGGCCACGTTGTGATGTACTGGGAGTGGGGGAGGGGCGCGCGCGGTTCAACCCATAAGACTTTCCTTCTCTCATCTCGCTTCCGTCCTCTTTCTGCCCCCTGGTAGGACTGGCCATCCCCTTCTTTGTGCCCTCACTGGATCCTGTCCAGAGGACCATCAGAGGACCAAGAGCTTGGCTTTTGGACTATGTGCATGTTTCTCTAACTTCTTAGACCGTGAGTTCCTTAAAGACAGGGACAATGCCTTACTTCTCGGTATCCTTGGGGGTCAGAGGATGCCAAGTGCACAGGCGGTGCTCAGTATTTGCTCGCTGAATAAGTGAGCCACTGAAAGCATGGGACTCTTAGTGAAGACGTGAGTTGGCTCAGCTTCCCCCCCCCGCCGAATTCCCTGTAGGCGCCCCCTCTCACCAGCACCGCCCCCTCCTCCAGTTTGTTGATGCTGCCTGGTCTCCCTTCTGTCAATGATTTTCACTTCTCACTGGGTAATCTTTATAAAAACTGATTCTATTATTCCCCGGTGTCAATGGCTTGCCATCCCTATTGAATTAAATCTCTACTTCTTACATTGTAGCTATTAGTTAGCAAAATTATTATACAGATCATGATGCAGCCACTTAGTGGAACCTTACGTAGTCATTCGATGTGTGAAAAAATTGTTGTTGGCAGAGAAAATGCTTAGGAGTCTGAGCTCTATTCAAAATAGTAAACAATTGGCCAATCAGAACTGACCAATCAGACAGGGTATGGCCCCAGCAGCTTCCAGCAATAGGAAACCAGTGTGACAATTAACTCTTACTGTCCCTCTGGTGTCAGCAGGAGGAAAGGATACAAAACTGAATACACAGTGTGTGGTGGGCAGAACTTTACAATGGCCCCCATGACCTTGGGACACGGTGTTCCTCCTGGGATTATGTTATGTTATATGGCAAAAGGGAGATTATCCAGATGGGCCTATCTAGTCACAAAAGCCCTTAAAAGCCAAGAGTTTTCTCTGGCTGGGAGTAGAGGGAGAAGTCAGAGATGGGAAACATGAGAAGGGTTCGAACTGCCCTTGCCGGCTTTGAAGATGGAGGGGACCTCAGCAAGTACTGGAGAGAGGCCTCTAGAAGCTGGGAGAGGCCCCCTGCTAAGAGCTAGCAAGGAAACAGAGACCTCTGTCCCACTGCTATAGGGGACTGAATTCAGCCACAACCTGCACAGTCCTGGAGGACAATCTTCCCAGACTCTCTATAAACGCCTGGCCGACACCTGGACTTGGGCCTGTTCTCTAAGCAGAGAACCCGGTGGAGCCCGACTGGACTTCAGACCCAGCAGAACTGTGAAATAATAAATGGGTGTTGTTTTAAGCCACTGAGCTTGTTATGTTATTGTTGTAATTGCATAATTGCTATACAGCAGTAGAAAACTGAGACAAAGGGGGATAATCACTTGAAAAAAATGAAATCGAAAACTGAAAGAAAATCTGCCAACACGTTAATAGCGGTTGCCCACATGGTGATTATTTTCCCGCTTATTCATTCTTCAGCCTCCTTTCTAAGTGCTTTATAATGTGCGGCCTCCACTTCTACAACGAACAAACATAGCTGTCTCTGCCTTCTTTTTCTTATGAAGATCTAGGTTTCTCAAGGACAGAGGCTGACTGATCATTGAGTCTTGGTCAATCGACACTTGAATGAACAAATGCAGCTTTCCAAGCCAAAGCGGGTTTGCATTTCCAGGCACGATCTCTAATCCCAATAGTACCTCTGAAAAGTCAGTATTATCATGTCCAATTCGCAGGTGTGGAAGTGGAGAGCCCGGGTGGATGAGTGACTTGATCTAGGACCCCACACCTCGTTTACGTGGAGTCCACATTTGAACGCAGGTTTGTCTGTGGACCAGAGGGACCAACAAATGCTTCTCTTTGTCCTCACGTCCTGCTTAGTAGCATTTGCTGACGTGGTCTCGGTGTCCTGCCTGGAGCCAGGAGCTGCGGAGCCTGGAGCAAATGGCCAGTTCTTGTTCTTGGGGGCTCCCAGGCTGGTGCAGCCCCAACACCTATAGCTCTAGTTCCCAGCTCACCTCCCTGCCCTGCTCCCAAGGCCGGACCTCAGGTACAGGGGCACGTTTCATCTCTAATGGTCTCTGCCCAGGACCAGGTCAGCTGTGCCCTCCAGAGGCCTGAGATTCCCCTGTATCTTCCCAATCTGGACTAGCCAGCTGTGTGAAAAGGGCCCTGATGGCCCTAGGAAGCCCTGAGAGAGGGTGCAGCACCGCCGCCTGGCTCACCATAACTCTATGCCTGTGTTTACAACCGATTTTAAACAATTCTTATGCTGTCCACAACCCCCCACCGAAAGGCAGCTGCAAAACGCCTCCTTCCTGAGCTGACATCCCTGTTTAGAGAGGGACATCCGGGTTTTTCTTTTTCCTCTCTCTCTCTCCTTTAAAGTGAGATTTGCAAACAGCAGAGAGCTCTCCCAGCCCAGAGCCAAAGCTGGCCTTTTATCACCGGGAGGTCCTGCAAGAACCATTTGGAGAGTCTACTTCCTGTCCAGAGAGGAAGTGCCTAGGTCTTGACCTCAGACATACTCTCATTCCCAATCATTTTCCAGCCTGGAATGCAGTGATTCTGTTTCCATTTATAAAGTGAAATTAGTGCCTGCTGAATACCAGGCGTGAGGCAGGCGCTGGGAAGTAGGAAATGAAAGCCCCTTCCAAACAATTCTCCCCTGTTTAGCTTGGAGCTGGCTCTGCTGTGGAAGGATTTCCTTATGTTCAAGGTGTTAGCAGCCTCTCTCAGGAAGAGCGCTGCTTCATTCTCTTCTGCAGTTAAAAAAAAAAGAAACTGGAGTGGCCACGTGACTCGGCAGAGGCCTGGCTATCATTGAATCTCGTGTTTCCATAGAACTTTATGTTTTGCAAAGAACTGTCACACGTATTGTCTCTGCGGGTCCCCAGAACACCTCTGGAAGGGAAGCTGGGAAGACATTAATGTCCTCATTTAACTTTCTTTGCAAAGTGTGTTAATTCCGAGAGCTTCTGTGTGAAGGCCCCGGAGACAGAGGTGGTTCGGGGCACACGGCCAGGTCAGGGAGCCAGGCGACCTGGTATCTGGTCCTTGTTGGGTCTCTGTTTCCTTGTGGGACTCTCTGGACTTTGTTTACTGATCGGTGACATGGGATGAGAATACAGAGTCATCAGGAGTGTGAAACCCACACGTGTGAGGAGACAGGTTAATAGTTTGGTGGCAATCGTTTGTTGCGTGAATGCGTGGTTCTAGATGAGAATTTCCTTGGAGCCCAGGAGGAGATCCTGAGACAGCTGAGGAGCAGGGCTTGGGCGATCCGCTCACTGCCGAGGCTTGGTTGGCCAAGGGACCGATAGGTAGAGTGGAGGTACCCAGGGCCATATACCAAGAGACCTCAGGAGCTCTGAAATCAGGTCCAGAGTCCCTGCCCTGCCATCAAGGACATGTCCCTTGCAGGCTGTGGACACTGGCATGTGGAAAGGTCTGGGGAACAAGGTAAGGTGGTTAGGTACTAAGAAAGGGGCTCAGGTGTGCAGAAGAGCCCAGAGACCCCCAAGGAAGGGGGTCATCTGCAGGCCCTCCTGTAGGGCCTGGGCAACTAGGGAGAGGGGATTCAGAAAAGTGGGTAGCTGGGTCCCACCAAAGCCCATGGCTTTGAGTAACTTTCCCGAGGTTTTGGCTAGTAAGTGGTGGATTCAGCATTCAGAGATCTTTTTGTCAGTCCTCAAAGTCTCCTCTCTATGCCCCTCTAAAGCCTACTAAAGTGAGGGCCCTGATAAGATGTGCTTCTCAATTGCATGTTCTTTCCTGGAGGGTGGACCACTGGAGGGGCGCTGGAGGGACTCTTCTATGGCCCCTTGCATCGTGCCACTAAATGCATCTTCAGAAGGGCCAGCCCTTTTCTCATAGACCAGCTGCTCAGAGCAGAGAGCAAAAAGGATAGGCGGTGAGCAGGCAGTTGTGGGATCCGGCAGGGGATGTGTATTAGGAGGCCCAGCAGCCCTCGCCAGAGACCAGCTCCACCGGCTAACAACCTTCCCCCCTTCCCAGGAGGAGCACACCCATCCCCAGGGAAGGTCCTTAGCACCCCAGTGCTCCGGCCCACCTGACCTTGGCTGCTCTCTGGTCTTTGTTCTCGCAGGTCTCACAGCCTGGAGCCCTGCCTTTCTTCTTTCTTGACTTCCTTTTCTATCTTGGGAAATTCAGTGTGTCCTTGAAAATACAGGCCAGGACACGCCACCCTGCCTTGCCCCGCCCTTCTCCCTGCTATCTCTCGGCCAGTCCTTTCTCTTAAAACGTGGCACTTTATTGTGACTTTACACGTATGTTCCACTTCTCCGGCCAGGTTCAAGGTGAGGAGCGAGGACCAGACCTCTCTCACTCTTGACCTGCTCCATTTCTGCTTCCCTTTAAAATTGACCAAACAAAACCAGGGGGAAAATACTTGTCAGTTTGCTAATGTAGCTTTTATGGGAGTAGGGGCTGGACATAGGATTAGACCCAGAGCTTTGGGTTGTGCTAACCCCGCACCCTCACCTGCTCAAGGACCACTGCTCCTGGGCGTCCAGTGCTCACCAGCTTGGAGCTTGAACTATGCCTTAGCACCGGATTGAGTGTGACAGGTGAGGAGAAAAGGAGTGTCTGGGACACCTTGTGGCTTCGGGGCCTGGGTAATGGAATGGAAGGCGGTGCCATTATCCAAAGACAGGAAATCCAGGAAGAGTAGGGGGTTTGGTCTGGGGAAGAGAAAGACCCCTGGAGTATCTACGGCCAGAGTCCAACTTTACGTCGCACCTCCTCCAGTGCTTCTGGAGTCAGAGTTCTTGTGATGGAGCTCATTGGGGTTTCTCTGCAATATGCACACTAACTCAGTGGGTAGCGTTCAGCACACGTGCCGAATTTACCCGCCCAAGTCCTACAGACACCTCACAGAATGCTGTTCCTGTGCGGAAGTCATCCTTGGGCCATTTTTGTCACAATGTGAACTAACGTTCACACCCGCCTAGACACCTGAGCTGAATCAGAGGACAAGGAGACAGTGCGTTATGTTTTGCTTAAGCATGTGGCTCGATTTGAAGGGCTGATTGAATTTAGGGGTGCGCCTTAAAAAATGGGCTGGGGCTTCCCTGGCGGCGCAGTGGTTGGGAGTCCGCCTGCCGATGCAGGGGACGCGGGTTCGTGTCCCGGTCCGGGAGGATCCCACGTGCCGCGGAGCAGCTGGGCCCGTGAGCCATGGCCGCTGGGCCTGCGCGTCCGGAGCCTGTGCTCCACAACGGGAGAGGCCACGACAGTGAGAGGCCCGCGTACTGAAAAAAAAAAAAAAAAAAAAAAAGAATGGGCTGGATTTCGGTAGGAAGAAAGGTTGAAGAGGTCTGAGCATGAGTTACCAGGAAGATTCTGAAATGCCTGACTTCTGCCCCGCCCGCTGTGAGGGAGCTGGGACAGACAGGCCTGGGGGCATTCTGGCTGCAGTGACTGGCCCAGGCTCCCAGTACGTTCCATGCTGTTTGCTGTGTAATGAGGAAAGCATCCCACCCGCCCACCGTCCTGCCCATCACATGACCTTGGCTTAGGCTTTAACTTCAATTGCAAGAACTGATCATATTTACGGACTGGTTTTGTCTCTAAATCGTAAATAGAATAGAAATCTTCCCAATTCATTCGAGTGGGCCAGAAGCATTTTCGGAAAACATGGAAATATTAAAAGGCAGATATATTCTGCTGTCTTCCTAAGGAACAAAATAATAACTCTTTTTATAAGTGATCATTTCTGCCACTGATTGCCTCGTACAGAAACGTCCTACAAGGCTAGAGCTCTAAATTGTGAGAGTGATTCATGCTTATATGCAGCTCTCAGTTGAGTCACTTTGTAGAGCTCTATAACAGGCCTCTATTAGAGTTTACTCGTCTATATTCATATTGCTTTATATTGAAGTTTTCTTCCTTGATTTTTCCTCTGTCTGTGGAATCCATTTATAAATTTTCTCTTTGGAAATAAATAGGTAGATAGATAGATATAGATAGATATAGATAATAGGTAGATAGATAGATAGATAGATAGACAGAGAGATGGGACTTCTGGCTCATAGAGCGTACCCATCTTCAATTTTACTATATTGCCAAATTGTTCTCCTAAAAGGTTGCAAAAAGCACTTACAACAGTGGACATGAGTTCCCCTCGCTCCGTATCATCACCAACACTTGATATTGTCGGACGTTTTATTCTTGCCAGACTGTTGAGTGTGGGATGGACACTCTCCCGTTTTCACCTAACAGGCAACATGTGTTGGGGTTGGAGTCCCTTTTCGGTGCACCTCTCCTGCCCATGCCGGGCACGTGCCACACCAAGCCGGTGCTGTGCTCATGTGCTGAACGGAATATTCCTTGCCAGCCTTTCGTGGGTGTTTGCTTACGCTGGACGCTCTCCTATGTTCTTTTCACAAATTATCTTACTTATTACTCACAAAAACCTAAAAAAGGGAGAAACTATTATCCCTGTTTTACAGATTTATTTCTTCGTTTGTTCATCCATTCAGCAAAACTCTGACTATTCTGGACCAGCCACAAATGGAGCAGAACCTCAGACTTCCTAAAAGAGGCAGCGTCTGACATGGCCTTTGGATGTTTTTGGCTGCCCGGATCCACTACTCTCTCCTGATAACAACCCAATTTCCCATTGGGGTGGTTACTTTTCCCAGAATGTATGGTTTTGGTGGAAGGATAAATCCAAGTAAAGACCTTCCACCCGGGAAGATTATGAGCTGGGACTTCCCTGTCCTGCCTGTAGAGCAGCGAATTCGGCACGGCCTCCAAAGTCTTTGAATCCAAGTGGCTCCCGGTGGGGGCAAAAGGGAGAGGTTTCGGGTCACTCTGGTGGCCCTGGTGGGCAAAGCTGCAGAAGGGCAGCCCTGACCTTCTCCATAGTAAGGGAGCTGTTGTGTGTGCTGCTTAGTACTTCCTGAGCCTTGGAATTCCCTCGGCTCATTCCCCAGTCACCTGTCCTTTACCTGAAGCTCCTGACATCCTTCTAACAAAGTCCCTTCTGAGGTTCACAACAAGACCCTAAACTGACATAGAAGGTTTGGACCAGGTTCTGGAATCAGCAGCACTGAGGAGCCAGCATGAACTCTTGTCCCTGGGTCTGCCTTCCTCCTGGATCTGTGAGCCCTCCTGGGAACTGAGATGCTCTCCTGAAGATCCCTTTTTCTAGGCATGGGATTATTGGGGAAGGTCCAACAATTCACCAGTGCTCCGTCCTCCAGGCGTGGAGCGCCCGTAGCTGCCTCCCTGGGTACCTGGGCCTGTGAGGGAAATCTGCCCCTTGGATGGGAGTCAACCCCCGTCGTCATGGCCACAGGCTCTGCCCTCACTCAAGGCATGAATTTCCAACTGGTAAAGACATGACCCTCCAAGGAATATTGCCAATGACCTGCCCAACCCAGAGAGGTTTTTCCTAATACAAATAGATTTTTCTGGAATTTCCAAGGGCAAAATCATTTTCCCTCGGGGTATAAGATCAGCCCTTAGACCTGCAGCTGGGAGGAAACGCCTTCCTTCTACTTTGTGCTCACCTCACAGCGTTGTCCTGGATCCTGCTACCCTCTCCCTTTCTCAGCCCAACTGAGAGCTCCCCAAGGCCTGAAATTAAGTTGTTTTCGCCTCTCTCTCCGTGGTGCCACGCGCGGGTCTTGACACCGAGGTTTCCAGTTGAATAAGTGAGTGCTGCTTCTACCTACATGACTCAGATTTGACCTGGAGATGCTTTATCTCCAAAGGAGGTGGTAGTTGGGAATCTGGGTCTTAAGAGCTTTTGGGTGGATAGGCATTCGCTGAGGATTCCTAGATGTTGACAGTGTGCTGAGTGCTGGGACAGGATCGAAAATTATACAGTCCTTGGCCTTGGGGAGCTCACAGTCTAACAGGAGAATTGCACGGATAAACAAACCATTTCCACGGAGTAAGCGCTTCTGCGGAGGTACCAGGAAGAGGTTTTCAGAGACCAGCATTTCATTTTGCAGGAAACCAAGGTGAGGAGAGGGCCTCAGTCATTCAGTGGATGGCAGGGCCAAGGCTCAAGTTCAGACATCTGTACTCAGGAGACAGACCACCATTCTCTCTTCCCCTTGGGGCTATTCATGAGTTATTATGTAATTAATTCAGATACTTATTGAGTGCCAACCATGAGACTGGCACAGCACCTCGTGATCGGGGTGCAGAGGTGCACACAGACACCGGCTGTGTCTTCACAGGGCTTATAGCCTGGTGGGCGGACAGACACGCAGAAGAGAACTTCTGAGTTATTACGCTGTGAGGAGGGGATCCGGGTGTTGGGGGAAGGGGGCTGCTAGCATAGCCAGAGGGTCCTCTGCATTCCTTCACTCACTCATTCACTTCATTCCTTCCATGACCATTTGGTGAGTCGACCACACGCCAGGCGTTTTCCACAGTCCCTCCCAGCACGTGAGTCTCCCAGTTTTGCACTCATCTCGGCTGAAAGGGAATTTGCATGAACAAGAGCAATCGATCCTGCGGTGGAGAAATTACTGAAACTTTTTAACAGGGATCTACTTGCACGTCTTCACACCTTCCGCCACCAGCTGAGCATTCCATCCTGGGCTCCAGATCAGCACTCTTCTGTGTTGCTGTGGTAGAGGGAACCCAGCGTGGCTGCTGCTAAATTTCGTGTGTTTGGGAACAACACGGAGACAGCAGGGGTCCAAGACCAAGGAGCTTGGTGCCGTCTGCCTGAAGGACAACTCCCTCCACGTGGCCCTGAGCAACTGCTTCCCGCCCCGGGGCTGGTGGCGGGTGGAGGTAGGATGGTCTCTGCAGAGAGTCCCTGGGAATCTTCGGGGAGAGCAGTGGCCAGGGTAGCAATGCCCTGCATGGCTTAAAACCTACAAGGGATACAAGAGAGGAGCCGTGATGGGGGCTCGGCGGCGGGGGGGGGGGGGGGGGCGCCACTGGAGGAAGCTCAAAGCTGAGGGTGATGAACTTCACCCAAGGTCAGGGAAGGTTTCCTGGAGGAAAAGGGAATTTGTAAGACGGCCAGGTGATAGCAACAAAGAAGGGGGAGTGTCTGCTGGGGGAGGAAGCCACAAGTGCTGCAGACCCCCGTGTGGGTTGTTTGGGTCAGGGAGGGGCCAAAGTCAAGGGAAGCTCTGGGAGCTCCTGCCTTCAGGTCGTTTGTTTCCGGTTTAGCCTCCTTCCACACGCCCTCCTGGATCTTGCCTCGTGTAACCCAGACGCTTTGCCTGCTGTCCCTCCCTACCTCCTTGACCCCTCTTCCTGCTCTGGGGAGTCAAACCTTCTCCTCGCCCTCAAGCCACTCAGAGCCTAGCAGAGGAGAAAAGGGCTCTTGGCCACTCAGCGTGATAAGCTATGAAATGGTGGGAAAATCCAGAGAAAGCAGCTCATTCTACCCTAGAGTTTCAGACCAGGCTCCTAGAGTGTGGACAGCGGAGTGGGAAGGTATTAGGATGAGCGGGGAGATGTTTCTGAGCAGAGAGAACTGGCTTTGCCAAGGCCAAACCTTGGGAGATTCAGGGCCTGGAGGAGATTCAACAGGGCTGGAGGCTGCTGAGGTTTTGTTTGAAAGGGTCAGGCCGAGGGTGGGGTGACAGTGATGGAAGTCGATGCAGAAGGACCTTGAACCCCTCGCTGGGCACTTACCATGTACCTGCTGGGGCGGGTCTGAGGCTGGGGTTCTCACCTGGCTCTGGCAGGTAAGGAAACCAAGCCTCACAGCGGCTCAGAGCAGATCCTGAATCTCGGCGCTTTTTCTGCCCAGGTCCCTTCACTGGCTCCTCGGCCTATGGCGGAGGTGGCGGGGAGTGAGGGTTGGTCTTTCTTCTGCATTTGCTGATGCTTCCTGGAGCTTTCTAAGCAGGACCCTCTGGCCTCCATCTACCTGGTCGGGGCTCTGATATGCACTGTGTCCAGGACTCCAGGCTCTCCTCACCCACAAGTGCTCTCCTCCCCTCGCCCTGCAGACTCGCTGCCCCTGGAGCCCTCCTGCCTGAACGAGGCCAGCACCCCTCCTGCCGGGCCATCCTGTGGCCACCGGGCCCGGGTTGCGATCACACTTTTCCGCTCTGCACGAGGGTGTTTACGTTTCTGCTCCAGATGGCCTCGCGCTCCTCCCCGGCCCCGCCGGCTTCCAGAGCATTTATCAGGGCCGGTGTATGTTTTTCTTGTGTGGGATTTGAAATGATTTCTTTAAACAAGGTCTAAACTGGGATTGATTTCCTCTCTTTATTTAGAGTGGTTTGTTTTGTAATTTGGTTCTTTTAACAGTCTAAATTGTGGGAACTGGGGAGAAAAAAAAGAGAATTTGCTGACTTCATATAAATACAAATTACTTTATCTCTCTTTGAAGACTTCCATGTCTTTTCCTTGAAAAGGCTGGAGCCAAATTCTTTGGGGGTCCCTTTCTTGTCAGAATTGTTATGATGGGAAGGATCCACTGGCCTCGCGACTTCCATTCCGGGGCTGAGAGTTAAAAACAACTCTGGTCTTTACACGGTGCCTTCTACATTTCTCTCAAAGCAAAATTCGTACCCATTAATTAGATCTTCATGACATAAAATTCTCTTTTAATGTGATGTTCCTAACAGCCCCAAGAGGTGAGGAGGGAAGGCAAAATCCCTCCCAGTTGATGGAGGAGGAAATGGCTTGCCAGTCAGATTGTGGTCCTGGCCTGGGAGGTACTGGGTCCCTGGCTGAGCAGCTCCATCATCCATGTGTTTATTCGATAGATATTTTTGAGTGCCTGCTATGTGGCAGGCTCTGAGTTGGAAGTGACCTTGAGAATGAGCTATGTCACTTTCGCCATCAACTGTTTGAATCCTCCTGCTCCGACAGCTTGCAGGCTGTAGTTCCCCTGCTTGTGCTTGCATGCTTCCAGTGATGGGGAGCTCACCACATATCGAGGTAGACCCTGCCAGCTGTGGATGGTTCCAATCATTAGAATCCTCGCTTGCATGGAGCTGAAACCACCTCCCTGTATATTTCACCTGTGCTGCCCCCTGGGTGTTCCAGTTTCCCCACCTCGTCCTCCCTTCTCTGGGGGAATCATCTTTGCTCGGCTTGGTGCTAACCTCTGGGTCCCTTATCACAGGTGGGCCCTGTTCACACTACCTCTGGGCGGGGCCATCTCATCCCTTGCTCTGGGCGTTATAACTCAATCGATGCAGCATGCGCTTGCCTTAGCTCGGTGTCACCTCATTCCTGTGGATTGACATTGGCCTCATGCTGACGGAAGCCCCGACAGCCTTTCCCCGACATCTTCTGCTTGGATTCTTAGACTAGACCGAGGAGATAGATTCCACATTCACAGTCACTTTGTTGAACCCATTACCACCCTCCACAGATCCGGTGGACCCTAACCTCATTATCCTTGAGGTTACCTTTCCTCTTCGTCCACATGCTGGACCAGCCCACGCCCCACTTCCTGTCCAAGCACTAATTCAATCGTTGCCGAGCACTGAGCCCAGGAGAGGCCCTCTTTGGCTTGCTTTGGATCACTAGCAAGTGAATCTTGCAGCCGAGCTATTTTCCAACTTGTCCATAAGGAGAACACGACCTACTTTGTCAAATGTCTGGCTGGAGTATGGGTTCGTTTCATCCACTGAATCTTACTGCTATCCCACGCCAGGGAGCTTCTTGGGAGGGGAACAAGATATAAAGTAACTTATTCTTAAAGCTCACGTGCTGGTTCCCAGGGCACAGCGCTCATCTTGTTTCTCTCCAGCTGTCCACCAATCATCTGTGTACTTATCCATTCTAAAATAGGATTAGGAGAGCCCTTTTTCTGGACTATAGCTGCATGGGATTAGGGAAAGAACAGTAGAAGAAGTGAGAAAAGTCATTCACGGCCTCAAAGGCCGTGCTAAGGCGTTTGTAGGCAGTTCTGTCTGACCCGGAGGCAGGCGAAAGCTACAGGTTCAATCCTCTGCTGATTTCATATCCACCACCCCCTCCGTTTGTAGAAGGGTTCCGAATAGTGGCTTAACAAGACGTGAAGCTGACAGCCTTGGTCTCCAGGTTACATATTCTGTACAACAAAATCCTTCTGGCGAGGGTGACCGTATAATATATCTTGCACACTACAACAGAGAGTGAGAGGGGCGCTGTTAATAATTACGCCAGGGTGCTAGGGGTAACGGAGGACTTCTCTGGACAAATCCCAGTGAGTCCCACCCACTCAGCATGTCTCTCAGACACTCCGCGATCTTCAAGTCTCTGACTAGGAACAGATGGGAATCATGTGTCACTCTGACCCTGCGCGGGGCTGCAAGGGTGAAGAGAGGGGCCTGAGGGTTTGGCTAAGAAGCCAAATGTTTGGGGTTTGCTAAAGTCTTAGCCACATTCTGCCTGGAGCATTTCCCTCTCGCTGGCAGAGTTGTGTATTTTCAGGCAAAGTCGTTTCATATGGCTCTGGTGCCTTCCAGCTCACCTCGTTCAGACCATCCTCGAACAAGCCTCTTTGCTATCGAGTGAGCTCTCCCTGTGGAAGGCGCTTCTCTTTGAACTTGTAAGGCTGTTTATTTTTGGACTGGAAACTGGAAACCTAGCATTCCCCAAAGCCACAAGCTCAGCTCCTTCTTTGCAGTGATAACCTGTGGACCTTAGGGAATGATCGACTCTGGAAATGTCCCAGAGGGGAGAACCCGACAGGGCATTTCATCTGACCGGCTCACGTTACACAACGGGCAAACCCAGGTTCAAAGAGGAGGGAGGGATTTAGCGAAGATCACCCAGCATTTTCCTCCCCGTGCCTGGTATTCTGTAGGAAATGAAGCCACGCAATGCGAATAAAACTCCATTTTGTTATGCGTGGCCTCAGGCACTCAAGATTCCAAGGCTGTGTGCAGACCCGCATCATCGTTTCTCCACTGTCAAGTGCAGAGCCCAGTTAAAGGGCATCCATTGTGGAAGCTGAGTGAGCGCAGGAAGAGTCGACTCTGGCTGCCCGCAAAGCTGGAGAAGGTTCTGGTGGCCCCTCGGGATCGGCAGTGGGGCCCCCCCGTGATGCCCTCTGTGAAGACACCCCAGCCCCTCTGCGCGCGGTGCTCAGCTCCGTCCTCCTGGGAGCACGGTCACGGGTGGCTCTCCCTCGCCGGGACCCTCTAAGGAAGGCCTCACGTCTGTACCTGCTCTGGTAGGCACCATGGCATAGAGAAGGAGGTTGGGCTTTGGCTTCTACGGACGGCTTGGGTTTGAAATCCGCTTCTTTCACCTTGGGCAACTTACTTACCATGCCTGAGACTTAATCTTTTCATTGTAAAAACCACCATAATTCCCTCCAGGTTAGTTGTGATTATTACAATGGCACGATGTACTCAAGAGTATGTGCTCTAGGTGCCAAGCAAAATCTCCACCCTACTCCCACCCCCAGATGAGGACTTCTGCTTTTATTACCTTTTGCTTTAATTATGTCAGGGACATAACGCGGTACGTGACATCATAATGTAGTGGGATTACGAACCAGGCTGATAGGAGCTTAAATCCAGCCTCTACTGTTACTACCATGTGGTCTCAGGCAAGACGCTTCATCAGATCTAGCTTTGTTTTCTCATCTGAGAAATGGGCATGATACTGGCTCTACAAGTTTGTGGTCAGTCAAATGAGGGGATTTCTGGGACCGTCTGGCCCAGAGAAGATGCTTGACATATGTTCATTCCGTTGGTTTCCCTCTGGGAAGTGTATCTGGAAGTGAATCTCTCGTGTCCCTACGGCGTTACAAGGGGATGGACGCTTCAGAACGCCTGAATCTGAAGAGTGTGAAATTAGAACTAAAAGTCTGAAATGTTTAGAATCTTAATTGTTTGTTCCAACCCCTGAAATATCACTTTCGTTGTTGAAAACGGGCACTAGCCAGGCGCTGTTCACTTGTTGGAATGCGTTTGGTAACCCTTTTTTTCCCTCCCTGTAGCCACACAAATAACTATTCTCCGCTGTGATTCTTTTACCCTTTAACAAATCACCGTCACATCAGAATTCAGTGTCATTCTCATAACAGGCCAGGTAATTAATACCTTGGTAGAATTTGGACAGCAAAAAGGCCCAGAGGGGAGAAGTGAGTTCCTCAAGGCTACACAGCAAGTCAGTGGCTTGCTTGGCCTAGAACCAAGTCAGCTGGCTCCTGGGAAGTCCTCTCGCTCCTGGTGCCACAGGAAGTGGTGGTGTCTGTGGTGGCACAGCCATGGGGCTGGTGTGACAAAATCAGGCTTGGGGAGGGAGAGGCGAGGACAGGAGTGTATTAGTTTGCCAGGGCGGCTGTAACAAAGTACCACGAGGCAGGTGGTTTAAACCGCAGAGATTTCTTTTCCCATTGTGCTGGAGGCTAAGCTGTAGGGTTGGTAGAAGCCCAAGGCCTCTCCTCTTGGCTCACAGATGGCCGTCTTCTCACCATGTTTACACGTTACCCTCCCTCTGTACACGTCTGTGTCCTAATCTCCTCTTCTCATAAGGACACCAGTCATATGTGGGATTAGGGCCCATGCTAGTGGCCTCATTTTCACTTAATTACCTTTTTTGTTTCTTCTTTAAATTACTATTTTAAAAAGAGCCTGTCTCCAAATACAGTCACATTCGGAGGTACTGGGGGGGGTTAGTGCTTCCACATACGAATTTTGAGGGACGCAATCCAGCCCATCACAGGAAGGGAGAAGGGAGTCTGGGAAGATGCTGGAGGAAACTGAAAAAGGAGACAGCCGAGGAGGGGGAAATAGAGTGGAGAGGTTTGGGACACGAGGATGGCCTGAGGTGGAGGGTGGGAAAGCCCAGCAGAAGTTCTGCCATGTTTTCTTCTCTCTCACCCACCTCTCCCCTCCTCTCCAGCCCCTCTTCACTTGGTTTCTTTCTCTCTCCCTCCGCAGTCGCCTGTCCTGGGTGGGTGTGGCTGTGGCTGTGGCTGTGGGCTGCCGTGTTCTGCAATTAGCACCCAGCATTTAGGGCCCAGAGCACTGGAGTCAGACTTCCAGGCGCATCCTGGGAAGGAAGTGAGCCTTGAAGGGTCTTTCATTTCCTGGGACTTGGTGCCCTGAAGTCACTGCTTCTCAGAGAAGGAGAGAGGGGACCAGCAAGTGGGAACAGAGATGTCTTTGGGGGAAAAGGTTCGGGCTGGACCGGAAGAACGGATGACCCCAGACTTGGCCGAGCGCGATGCAGAAAGCGGCAGGACACAGGCTTGCAGGTGGGGAGGGGCAACGAGCCTGTCTAGCCCGGGGCTGCCCTAACCAAGTACCACAAACGGGGGCCTTGAAACAACAGACATTGATTCCCTCACAGATCTGGAGGCCAGAAGTCCAAGAGCAATTTGTCGGCGGGACTGTGATCTCCCCGAAGGCTCCAGGGGAGATTCTGTTCCCTTCCTTTCTCTTAACTTCTGCTGTCACCAGCGATTCTTGGCTAGTAGACGCTTCACTCCGATCTCTGCCTCTGTCATCACGTGGCTGCCTTCCTGCTGTGCCTGTGTCTCCGTGTCTTCTCATGACAGCAGTCATACTGGATTTAGGGCTTGTCCTTCTCCAGCATGACCTCCTGTTCATTAATTAACTATTCCTATAAAGACCCGTTTCCAAATAAGGTCGCATTCTGAGGCTCTGGGAAAGACTTGACTTCTGGGGGCACATAATTCAACCCAGCCCAGGGTCCCAGGGGAGCCAGGTGGCTCAGCCTCGCTCAGGCTTCCCAGGCCATAAGATGGAAGATGCAGGTAAATTGATGGTAGGCTGACCTCAGAGGTTGGACTTCCCCTGGCAGCAAGCGGACACCGATAGCTTCTGTCAGGCTCCGCAACAGACACAGACATGTCAAGAGAGGTTCTGGGGCTGCGGCATCTCCGTGTAACTCTTTATGAGACATCGGGGCTGGATGGGAGTCCCCTGTCTGCGATTTGCCTCTTGGAATACAGGGGATTAGAGCGCACTCTGTGTCTTGGCCTGGTTTGGTGCCAACCTGCGGGCTCAGGAGTGTCTGGGGGGGGGGGGGGTCGCCGAATGTGCTGAGTGTATCCCGACCAGGGTAAGACTCACAGCTCCCGGGGGTGGGAAGCCATACCCAAAAGAAAGACAGTTCTGGCCAAGGCTGTGTGCTGCCACACTTTGCTAAGAAGTCTGGGGAACTCACCGGTGTTGACAGAGAGTAGCATCTGGCAAATGTCAAGGAGGAGTCCACACAGTGAGCTCTGCGGCTCTGGGTGAGTCAGCGCCCCTCTCTGGCCTTCCTCGCCTGGGGTTCTGGGCACAGCTTCTAAGGTTTCCACTGATTCAGGCATTAAAATATTTAATCACTATAACTACCATTTTTTTCTTGTGCAGCAAGAGTTTGTGGTCCTTTTACAAAGCCCCTCTGGACAGTTTATCTTACTTAATCTTCTCACCCTGGTGGGGTCAGTAAGTCAGGTGTCATGCTCACATTTCACAGATAAAAGGCCTGAGGCTGAGCGATTGAGCAGGGCCCCAGCACTGAGCAGTCAAAGCATTTGAGAGTCAATGTTTAGCGACTTAGTCCAGCGTCCTAGGTCCCAAAATAGTTCCGTATTAGTGGACTCTTTCCACGGCTATGTGTTGAGTGCCTGTTATTAGCTAGGCCCCGCACTCAGCACAGGGGGCCATGCAAGTTAACAAACGGATAAAATCTCTGCTCTCTTGGGACTTCATTGAACAGGAGAAAAACAGCAATAAACAAACAGATGGCATGTCAGCGGGGGAAAATAAGGCAGAATGAGAAGGCTAGGGACCATCTCAAGCTAGAAGAGGGCACTGCAATATTGTGTAGAGTGTAGACTTAGGGGGTCTCTCTCCTCAGGTGATATTGAAACGGAGCCCTAAAAGGACGTGAGGGTGCAAGCCATGTGACTGCAGGAGGAAAAAGCATCCCAGGTGATGAGGGCAGCAAGTACAAAGGCCCTGAGGTAGGAACAAACTCGATGTGTTCATGAAATACAGGGAGACCAGTGGGCTCACATTTAGATTCTACGTTTGAGACCTCCTAGGAGAACAAGGTGTATTTTTACTACCTTTTCCTAACACCACATATTTTGGAAATATAAATGTATCAACCATCGCTTAAAAACAGTTTAATCATAAGATGTTCATTGCCCTCTGGTCCTCTTTCACCTTGAGACTTGGCTGTGGTCCAGCAAATCAGAGAGGCCAGATCCTGATCAAGGATTCTTGAGCAGCTCTGAGTGAGGACAAAAGGAAGACCAAGCTGACAGGGGATGAGGCTCCTGTAGTTGTGTCATGAACATGGAGTGAGTCATCGTATGTCTGGTGCCGGCAATCACCTGAGCAGCTCTGCAGGGGAGCCGACCATGGACCTTTGTGAGAGGTAAACAGACGGCAGCCCGGGCAGGATGAGTTAACATCCTTCGAGGCGGGGCTTGGAGGAGAGAATCCAGTCCCACCCATGAGATCCATCCTGGTCCTAGCCCTGGATCTGTCCTGGCGCTTGCCTGGAATACTCCAGGCCCCCTTCCTCTATTTGGAGTGGAATTCACTGCGCTCACAGAGTTTATTCAGTGCTATAGAGATGTGGGGTTGAGTAAGGGAATCTGAATGACATCAGTCGATTAGTGATGAACCAATATTTCCTGAGCCCTTCCTAAATGTCAGGCCCTGAGTTTGGAATGTGGAGGGATACAGAGATTCACAAAACCTGGGTTCTTCTCTCTTGGGGCTTATAGACAACTGTGGGGAAAAGATTTATGTCCAGGAAAGGTGAAGTGACGTGCCAGAAAATGCACAAAGCCGTCTGAATTACCATCCGTCTGTCAGATGGGTGCTTCTCAGACCTGAGCACGCTAGGGGATCCTCCAGGGAGATTCTTAACGGGGCTGTACAGTGCTTACCCCCAGAGATGGGGAAAGCAGGGAACTTCATGTGTCCTAACTCTTGGGGTGGGCAAAGTGCAGTGGAGGGCTCTGGGCAACAGTTATTTGAGGGGATGATAGAATTTGTGGGTGAGACAGGGCCTAAGATATCAGGCCCAGTAGATAAGGGGGTGAGGCCCAGAGGGGATGTTTCCTGCCCAAGGTTACACTCAGAGTCTGTGTCAAAGTGGGACTAGGACCCAGATCTTCTATGAGCCTTCTTCACGTTCACACCTGCCTCTTGGCTCTGATCAGCTCCTGGACATCGTGGCTCCATGAACCCCCACTGAGCTGAGCTTTTTTATTTTTGGTGCTCTGGTCTATGGCTGGAGGGTTCAAGGGCCTGCTGATTCTGTCCAGAGATGGACTGAGTCTTCCCTGTGCCACTACCTCTAGGGCAGGAAAGGGAGGTGGGGACCGGGTCAGAGACTGTAATCAGGGTATGGATTGGGGGCCAATGACAGTCACAGCTGACATCACGGTGGTAACTTTTATGAAAGTCAGGCCAGAGCAGACACGATGAAAGTTAATATGCTGATTGAAGTCTTGCCTTTGAGTATAAAAAAACGAACTAAACAAGCACAGGCTGGGGAAGGGAAGGAGGGGGGAGAGCATGGGAAAAGGGGCCTGGAAGATTCTAGCTAATACTAGGCTCAATTTTATGGGCCAGCCATGTAGGAGGGCACTCAATTGGCTAATGTGACTTCAGGCTGCATTACTAGAGATCCAGTGTCTAGAACAAAGGAGGTGATGATCTGACTGTATTTTGTGCTGATCTGTCTACACCTGACCGTAGCTTTCAGTTGTTTGAAGATATAGTGGACTAATTGTCAATTTTTGAGAAGACGAGGGCCAGGGGAGCAAAGGGACACGAAAACATTTCCTTTGGAGAACTTTTTTTTTTCCCCCTTTGGAGAACTTATGAAGGAAATGAGGGTCTCTGTCTTTTTTTTTTTTTTTTTTAATCCTCAGAGGGATCCTTTGTTTCATCCACTTTCTCCTTATACGGTAGAATTTCAACCTGTAAAACTTATGTCTTCCAGTTCAGCCAGTAGCTTGGAACACTGCTTTGTCAATTGCATAGTGTAAGTGGTCCCGGGGCAGGTCCGAGGGTTGTGGAGTCACCAGGACTGGATGAGATGGGTTCCAGAGCTCCACTAAGCAGGCTTTCCTAGGACCCTATTCCTTACTCCTATCAGAGATCAGTAAGGAAATGGATTGGATTTCTATTCACTTTTTCAAAGATCAGATCTACTTCATTTACATGTCAAGAATAATTTCTCAAGTACGATAAAACGTTTACCACTTTCCTATAGTTCTTCAAATGCCTGACATTCATCTTTTCTCCCTACCTTTAAAATTCCTTTCTTTTTCACATTAACTTCCTTAATTGCTTCTTATTGTAAAAAACAAAGACAAAAAACAAACACGGGTGGATCTGTTGTGCACATTAGCGGGTCCATACAGAAAAATGCACAGAGGTTTATATGCCATTTACAGTAACAGCTCAGAGTACAAAGTCAAGAAGGAGAATCTGAAATATCAGCCTTGCTCTGAAAGAAGCCTGTGTAGGATGAGATATCCCTGAAGCTTAATCAGAATTTTCCTTCACCAATTATCTAACAGTGGCAAATGTAAAAAATCTGCAGTTAAAATACATAGCAGTCACTCCATATACTGCCCTCTCCCCACTCACCCAACTTCTGAATAACAGGGCTTTTTCAAATTTTATTCCCTTTTAGTTCAAATTTCATGGAAAAAGCTAAAAAGTCATGTTTTAGCAATGTATCCCCATAGAGCATTGCAATTTACCAAGATTTTAATGTATTTGGACAGAAATCTTACTCAAAGATTAGTGATGACTATTTTCCAGCAAATATTGACTAAAAAATAATTTTAACCCCAATCTGAGGTGATAAACTTCCTTTTCTGAGGGACACAACTGCTGAGACAATTATAGCAATTATCCAGGACAATAAAAGAAAGCCTATGACAGTCTGTCATATTACGGTGAGTGTGCATCAAAGCTCATCATAGTTTTTGGTGAGATCTTCCCCGTAATTAGTAGCTTGGCTTCCAACAAGCATGTTCCATTTGTCCAAGGTCTCCTCTTTAGTGAGCTTTTGTCCGACTCGTACACCAGGTGCCTGGCCTCAGCATGTGCGTGGTTGTAATCTTGCGGGAGGATCCAGTGGCGATTCTCATCTTTGTCCAGCTTCCCGTCCTTGTTCAGACCTCAGAATTCATTAAACTGCTCCCGTTCTGACAGCACCCAGTCTGGTTCAGGGCCATTCTCCTCGGGGAGGGGGGGGGGACATATCAGCAATATACTCATCCTGATACACAAGGCCATCCCCATTCTCGTCGATGTCCTCCAGAGTTTCCCGAACCACAATTTCCTTCATGTGCTCAAACTCCTCAGGGGGTAGAAAGGCGGTGAACTCCTCCCAGGTGGCTGTCTGGCCACCATCGAGGTCCGCAGGCTTGAACCTTCTCTCATCACAGGGCAGCATCTTTTTAAAGGTGTGGTGATCTGAAGTATCATGAAACTCTGCGGGGTTTCCTAGGTAGTAACCCTAGGTGGCTTGTTTGTATTCTTCCCAGGAAATGTTATCGTCTTTGTCCCGATCATAATCCTTCCAGACTTCGGCGACATTATCGTAGGTGGACCTTTTCTGCACCCGTTCGATCCAGGTTTTCAGCTCCTAGGGGGCGACAAAGCTGTCCCCATCCCTATCGATTCAATCGACAATCTTCCCCAGCCTCTCCCCGCTCTCCTTCGAGGTGAGCTGGTGGAAGGTCGTGGAGTCCTCCTTGCCCAGGAAGGCCTCGTGGTCGTACTGGAAGCTCTGGGTGTCCTCGGGCGGGCCGCTCACCCAGCTTCCTGCGCCCCGCACCGTGGGCTTGGCCCGCAGCGGCCCCACGGCCGGCCCTGGTGGCGCCCGCGGCAGCCGCGCGCCCGCGGCGGGAGAGGAGAGCTGCCCGCGGGGCGGCTTGGAGCGAGCGCGGCGGCGGGGCTCGGGGCTTCGTCTTAGAGTTGAGGTGGTACAGCAGGAAGAGGAGATCTGACTACAGGTATCTGTCAACGTGCAACGGAAGTTGTGTTTTGTACAGACTCAGGGGACAGAGACCTCAGAGCTCGGTATGTGGGTTACGGCCTCTTGCGGGTGTGATCTTCATAGCCCCGGAAGCAGTCACGTGACGCCTCTACCAGAGAAGGGATTGCTCTAAATAATAGTGATAACGACAGCTGACATTTGTCAGGTGTTACTATGTGCCGTGTACACTGTACATTGATTAACTCATTTAATCTTACCAACAACCCTGCCAGGTAAGTACTATTATCACCCCCATTTTATAGATGGGAAGATAGAGGCACAGAGGGCCACTAACTTGCTCAAGCTCACAAAGGGCAGTGTGGGTCCAGAGTCTGAGATCCTCTAGCACATGAAGCGGGTTTGAGCAAGAAGACCTCGAAGATTTTTCCCATCCCTGAGACTCTGAGGTTTTAGGGCGTTCTCTGCTGGGACCATCCTCAAGTCATGTACTTCTTGTGGCTTTTAGGTCACACTCCGCCTAAGGCCAAGGAGACAAGACACTGCTGACTCATTCTTTCCCAGCGGCGCAGGCTGGGAACTGAGCCAGGCCACTTGGCCAGCCCGGTGGCAGGTGCCGGTGCCTGTGGTTTGGCGGCAGGTCGGCAGCCGGGATGTGGCCTCAGGGGCTGACCCCTGGGGAGGCCAGTGGGTCCACAGAGCCCAGACTCTGGGACCCTTCAGAGAGGGGTAGGTTTGGGGATAGGAAAGAAATACAATTCCGAATTCAACAAGACGGAAGGACGTGTGAATCTGAAAAGCCCTAAGTGGACTTTGCTCAGCGCCGGGGCCATAGTGGTTGATGAATGTCCACCTGGGTGGCCCTCCCTGGGGGCTGAACTGGGGCTGCTGACCAGCCTCTCCAGCACTATTCACCCCTCGACATTGACCCAAGGCATCCTCGGTAGCCAGGGAGGAACAGGGTACCCTGCTGGAGGGACCTCCCTGGCCAGGGCTCCTCAGAGGTGTTCTGGGTACTGGTGCCCAGCAGAAAGTGTAGGGGTGCCTGGTCCCACCTGCTGCCCTGAGGGCTGAAGGGGTCAGTATCACGGCCTGTAGGTGCCCCCGGGGAACGCCTCTTACATGCAATGGTACAAGGTTTTCTATAAATGGAACTCATGGGTGGAATTAAAACTCTAGGAGGGCCTTCTTCTGATTCCCTAGGACCTCCTGCCCTGCATCTTCTAAGGGAGGGTTTTGTGCCTGAAAGTCCCTTCTCTTTTGTTTTTGGACACTTGGGTGACAGAGGCGTAGACAAAATCCTGGCACCGAAGAAAGCAGCTGGCCAAACCCTGGTATTCCTACTGATTCGGAAGGAATTCAGTTTGAGTTAGTGGTTCCCAAACTTGTCTGATGATAAAACCCACTCGATCAGAACCTTTCTGTGAAGAACCTGGCAAAACTACATTTAAAAATAAGAGTCCCTTCCCCAACTTTTATCACGGAGTGAGACCCTGAGGGAAAAAAGTTTGAGCTACAGACTCAATTCACAGCACCTTCATCTTGGACTTGAGAGAGCCTTAAGGAATCTACACTAATGATCTGATAAAACTGAAATGTAAAGAACCCAGTGAATGTGAGAGAACGCTTCAAAAACCCTGAAGATTTTCCACCTTTAATTTTTAAAGTTATTTATTATTTTACAAACACTTTAATAGAACTTACTGTTAGCCAGATATGATGCTTGACAAATATTTGCTCGTTTAATTTTCGTAGAACCCAGAGGCCCGGTGGGGTTAAGTCACTTGCCTAGGGTCGCACAAAAGTGCTGGAGCCCAAGTTCAGACCCGGGCTGTCTGGCTCCTGAGTGTTTGCTCTAAACCACTAAGTTATATGTGTTTTAAAAACATCTCTTTTCGTTTGGCCACAGAGCAAACCCTGTCTTCCTAATCATTGTAAACGATAGAACAGCTTCGTCTGGGTGATTTCAAATATTATACTTCCCCCCTGGGGTCCAATTAGCGGTGCTATTTTTGTATGTGGAGCCCAATCTGACTTTCTCTTTGGATGGAAAACCATGCCTATTGTTATGGCAATCCCAAATGCTGTGTGGAAGCTTTAAAGTACAGATTTGAATCCCTTTGTTTTTCACCCCAAATGTTGAAACAAACCTAAGAGCTCTGCTGATTCCTGACAGTTTTGAGTCTTTCCGCGTTTCAAATATTTCAGACCAGCTTGGGAGCAAACACATGATATTCTGCTTGTTTCTCTTGCATAGTTTATTTTTAAAAGCATGCATCTGGCTGCTTTTTCGTTCCCCAGAAGGAGGAGGGAAATTGCTCCGAGAAGGCGGGTGTTGGATGGAAACTTCTCCCCAAAGCAGGAGGCAGCTCCATCCGGATCTAGTTCCTTAGTGGGTGCTGTCCCTTGATTGGTCTTGTCCTTCAGCCTCAGGCTCAGAGCTTCCAAGCTCTTCCACGAATCCTCTGACCTGCTGGGCTCCTTGCACGTGGACAGGAAAGAAGATGTTGGTTACTTGTACGTGTCCACCTTTTCAGAGGAATCGTTTAGTTATCCTCTGACTGTCCATGGTCAGGTCAAATAGAGGACCCCTTTCTGGCTGAGAGAGCCCGTTGTCACAGTGTCACAGTCATTACTGAGCATTTGCTACATGTCAGACGGTGGGTAGCAATGCCATGAAGTGGACATTAATATCCCCCATTTAAAAAAATTAGAAACTGAGGCCCAGAGGAGCTAAGTGTCCTCTACACCCAAGGTCACGCAGCTCGCGAGAGCAGAGAGGGGACTGGAACCTGGGTTTGACGCCAGCATCTCTGCTCACTGCACCAGCTCACGGAGCGAGGAGTCATTCTTATCCCTCGTTCCTAACACAGCACCGTGGGAGTCTCTGTAGGAGCAAATGGGCAGCAAATTCACATGGACTAGGCAGCTGGAGACTATGTATAGTCTGAAAACTTGGGTCTTGATTATAGCTCTTGCTTCATGATTTTCTTGGAGGAGCCTGAGTCCCACCAAGAAGTGCAAGGTGTGAAATTCACATAGCCTTTTGGGGTCACAAGGACACTTTCACCAATAGCCTTAATCAGGGAAGATCACGTTAACCATTAGGTTTTATGGTTGCTAGTTATTTTCTGCAAGGAGCTGGAGCCGAAACTTGTGGGCAGCCGGAGGCAAAATAGCTCTGGCTTGAGATATGGTTCCATTCAGTGCCTTTTCTTCAAGTCCGAGCTCTGCCACCCGTTATTGGTATGACCTGCGGGCATGGGATTTGCCCACACCGAGCCTCAATTTCTGCATCTGTAAATTGGGGTCACAGCTTCGTCTGCACTGGGTGGTTTCAAGGACTAAACGACATGGCGTCCAAAGCCCCTGGCAGTGGGAGGTACGTCTCCTCTGAGAGCCTCTGGGGCCCAGCCAGAGCACTCACCCGCCCCCCACCCCATCCGCTGTCCCCTGTGGGCACTCTCTCCTCCCTGCCATCCCAAGGCCTCCTGCCTTCTGAGCTCTCCAATCAGGTTCAAGTTCCTTAACTGTAAAATGGAGATAATAATATATAAACCAAGTGTCACCCTGCCCCTGGGTCCTCAACAACTCCAGCCTGCCTGGTCCCTTTCCTTTAAGATTCAAGTAATGTTAGCTATAGGCTTTTCATAGATGTCCAGACTGAGGAAGTTCCCTTCTATTTCTAGTTTGCCGGGAGTTTTAAAATCAATCATTGGGTGTTGACCTTTGTCGAATGATTTTTATTCCATCAAATAATGGGATCATGTGGTGTTTCTTCTTTAGAATGTTAACATGGTGGATTACAATGATTGATTTTTTGAAAACCAAACGAGCCTTTCATTTTCAGAATAAATGCCTCTTGGTCGCTGTATATCCTTCTTTCTAAATATTGCTGGATTTTATTTGTAAATATTTTGTTCGGGACTTTTGCATCCATGTTCATAAAGGCTATTGATCTCTAGTTTTCTTTTTTTTAATACTTTCTTTATAGGGTTTTTATATCAGGATAATAATGCTGGCCTAATTAAATGGTTGGAAGTGTTTCCTCCTTTTGTCTTTCCTGACAGACACTGTGTAGGATGGATATTATTTCTTCCTCAATTGTCTGGTAGAATTCTACAGTGAAATTATCTAGCTTGGAGGGTATTTTTGTAACTACAAACTAAATTTCTTTAGTTGTTGTAGAACTATTCAGGTTATTTATTTCATAGTAGGTGAATTTTGTATTTTTTTTTTTTTTGAGGAACTGGTCCATTTTACCTAAGTTAGAGAATTTATGTGTGCAGAGCTGTTCATAGTATTCCTTTATTATCTTTTTAATGTTTGTGATATCTCTAGTGGTAGCCCCTCTTTTATTCCTATTTGTGCCTCTTTTTTATTCCTGATATTGATAATTTCTCTCCTATTTCCTTTACCAGTCTTTGTAGAGGGTTATGAGTATTGCTGATCTTTTCAAAGATCCAGATTGGTTTAACTGACTTTCTTAATTGCTTTCTGTTTTAATTCAATTGATTTCTGTTCTTATCTTTATTATATTCTTTCTCCAGCTTCCTTTGGGTTTATTTTTATCTTCTTTTTTTATTTCCGAGGGTGAGGTTTTTAGATCCTTGATATAAAATTTTTCTTTTTCTTTTTTTAAATTTATAAACATTTAATGCTATAAGTTTTCCTCTAAGCACTGCTTTAGCTGCATGGTACAAATCTTGATATGTTGTATTTTAATTTATGCTCAATTAAAAATACTTTCTACTCTCCCTTGATACTTCCTTATTGACCATGGGTTATTTAGAAGTATATTGTTTAATTTCCAAGTGATTGGAGGTTTTCCTGTTATCTTTCTGGTGTTGATTTCTAGTTTAATTCCATTATGACCAGAGAACATACATTATACGACTTCAGTTCTCTTAAATTTGTTAAGGTTCTTTTTTAATGGCCTAGGGTATGGTGGCTGTTCCATGTGTACTTGAAAGGAGTGTGTATTCTGTTGTTGGGTGAAGTGCTAAATGTTATTTAGATCCACTTGGTTGATGGTCTTGTTCAGTTCTTCAATATCCTTACAGATTTTCTGTCTACCAGTTCTATCTATTAATACTGAGAGGGGAGTTTTGAAGTCTCCTAGTGTAATTTTGTATTCTGTCCAGGTTTTATAGCTGCATTCATTGAGAGTAAATGTGCTTACTCCACATTTTTCAGAACTACAGCCCATTTGCCTCTTTACCTAAATCATGTTTGTGCCACTGCTGATTGACTCGGGAGAGACACATCCTAGCAATGAAATATCCGACTCTCTTCACATTTTCAGTGCCTAATCCTAAGACAAGCTTTGAGAAGAACCAGTTGGGGGAGAGTGGGGGACTCAGGCTCCGTCCAGAAAGGAGGTTCGTCCCACACCTAGGAAGGGTCTAGGTGTTCCCTGAAGAGCCCCTGCTATCTCCTTGTCTTCCCACAGCAGGGTTCAGGGATCGGGAGAGGCATTCCAGAGAAGGGGACACCTGACTAAGCTTCCAGGCTATTTCAGGGTCATAAAGGTGAAAAAGATAGGAGGGATGATAGAGGGGGCCATCTCTGCAAAGGCCTAGAGCCCAGAGAACACAGGGTGAGCCTGGACACATTGTCACCTCTCCTGGCCCCTCTGCTGCTTACTTCTTGGATCCCCAGTTACAAGCACAGGAATCTTGCCTCTGCAGGCTGCAAAGCACTCTCCCTAAGGTCATCTCACTGTGACTGAGTGGTGCCTTATTCCTTCCCTTAAGGATGAGAACACTGAGGCTTTGTGGATGGACTCATCCAGGCCACCCTACAGAGATGTCACAGAACTCTTTTAGATCTCAGGTATCCTCACTCCTGTCTAGCCCCCCCCCCACTTTTTTCCCCCAGGGTGGGGACATGGATTTTTTTTCCCCCAGCTTTAATGAGGGGTAATTGACAAATATAGTTGTATATATTTCACTAGTACACTGTGATGATTTAATATACATATAGACTGTGAAATGATTACCATGATCAAGAATCAAGATAACTAACACATACATCACCTCATATAATTAACTCCTTTTTTTTTTTTGGTGGCAAGAACACTTAAGAGCTACTCTCAGCAAATTTCAAGGATGCAATAGCATATTATCAACTACAGTCACCGTGCTGTACATTAGATCTTCAAAGCCTATTCATCTTATACATTTGACCTATATCTCTCCATTTCCCCCAACCCCCAGAAACCACCATTCAACATTCTGTTTCTATGAAATCAGCTTTTTTTTTGGTAAGATTCCACATATAAGTGATACTATTCCTTTATCCACTCATCTGTTGGTGGACACTTAGGCTGTTTTCATATCTTGGCTATTGTGAATAATATACAATGAACACAGGAGTGCAGGTATCGCTGCAAGATCCTGATTTTGTTTCCTTCCGATATATTCCCAGAAGCAAGATTGCTGAATCATATCATAAGATAACTCTATTTTTAATTTTGTGGGGATCCTGTTTTCCATAATGTCCTGTCCAACCCTATTTTCTCAGAAAGTTCCTACCCGTGGGGCCTCCCAGATCACCTGGGAGATTCTCAAGCTTTTCTATTTTTCTGTTTCCAAACCATTTCCATGTGCAACTGCAGCCTGCAGGTGCCCATCCCTCGAGGGGGCAGGTCAGCGTTTCCAGGGGTTGACTGAGTGGCCTTGAACTTCACAGTCTGAACAAGCACCCCTGACCCTGATAGGCAGTTCTCCTCTCCCTGTGCCTAGAGAAGAACCTCTGATTCTGTTCAAAACCTTTGATTTTACAAATAGTGAAACAAGGCCGAGAGAGCGGGGAAGAGACCAGCTGGGGGGTTCGAATTGAGACCCAAGCTGGGGATTTGGGATGTGGATTTGTGGCTCTTTAATGAGAAATCGATCATGGTTACCAGTTATCAAGCCCTTCCTCGATCCTGTGACACTCTGTTAGTCCCTTTACGTGGGTGAACTCATGCATTCTTCACAACACCCTGGGAGGCAGATGTCATTACTATTGAGCTCATTTCACAGATGAGCAAACCGAGGCGCGGAGAGGCTTGATAACTTGAGGAAGCTCATGCGCCTAGTGCATGGGGGAGCCAGGGAGCCAACCCGGGCCCTACAAGCTCCAGGCCTTTGCGCCCAGACACGCCCACCTCTTCTGCTTCTCTTTCTGTCTCCCCCCTCCGCCCCGTTTCTCAGCACCGGAATCCCTCTGTCACCAAACGGACGGCCTTTGTTTCCCTTTTAGGGGCACCCGATTGGCTGCTGGGGCTCCCCAGCGTTAGTGATATTCACAAGGAGTGTCCAGTGGCTGCACACAGCAAGGCCTTAGGGGCCAAGCCTCTGCCCGAGCGTCCTGCCCTCACCGAGGAGGGGCCCTGCCTGGGCCTGGCCTCCCATCCTGCGGACCTGGCCTCCTTCCAAAACCCACATCCTCTCAAGGTCTCGAGACCAGGAGCCCTTCCCAGCTCAGTCAGGACCCGGCTGAGGGGTGGCCCGGGGCAGGAGTGACAATGCATCTAAAATTACCCCAGCTGAAAGCTGTGTGTGCTCCACCCTTCCTGCATCCCTCCCTGAGACTGGACCAGCCCAGAGAGAGCCCTCTGTGGATTGGGTGATTGGTGTTGAAAGTTGTGCTCCCAGCCTCTGGGCCCCTCTGGGCTGCAGTGCTGGGAGGGGTCCCTGGAAACCCAGCTTGTGTGAAGCAGGCTTGCCATGGGGACCGGTGCTCTGCCCCGGTGTCTTCTTTTGAGCTGTGGAGGGTTCTCTGGGCCTCTGTGTTCCCTCTCCTTGGATCACACTTGCCTGGTAATTCCTACTTAGCCCCACAGGTGTTCGCCTAGATGCCTCTTCTTCCAGGAAGCCTTCCTTGCATACCTCCCTCCTGCATCCATCTGGGTTGCATGCCTTTCCCCATCCAATGCTTACCCCTCATAGAACTTTTCAGTATTGGCCTGTTCATGCGTCTGTCTCTTCAAGTAAAGGGCCAGGTTCACTGTAGTATTCCAAATCCCCAGCACAATGCCCAACCCATAAGAAATGCTTAATAATAGGGAACTCTGTTCAATATCCTATGATAAACCATAATGGAAAAGAATATAAAAAAGAATATATGTATATGTGTAACTAAATCACTTTACTGTACAGCAGAAATTAACACAGCATTGTAAATCAACTATGCTTCGATAAAAAAATAAATAAAATTCAGAATGTAAAACTGGAAAAAAAGAGATGCTTAATAATGTTTGTTGAATTAGCTAATTAAAACAAAGATGTCAAGAGTGAAGTCTGAATAGTGTAGTTTTCTTCACACTGTAGCTTTCGGATATCCATAGACATAAGAAAGGAAACATTCCAATGCTCAGGTATTAAAGGAAGCAACATGCCTTGTATAACCTATTGTTTTAGGAGTTGCAGACCCTCAGTTGTTTCTGCTGGTGCCTAAATGTCTTTCTGAGTGGGATACTTGGGATGAGACTTTAGAATGTCCTTGTTGGCAGGACCCTGAGAGGTCTCTATCCCTATTTTACAAAGAAGGAAGTGGAGACTCAGAGAGGTTCAGTAACTCGCTAGGGTTGCACAGCCAGGAAATGGCATTTTGGGGTTGTCTCATTATTAATAAGGCGTGTGTGTCTCTTACCTTCATGGGTTTTCGTGCAACATGGGAGACACACAGGTACTATGGCAATGACACATCGCTGGGAAAAGTACAGTGATGGAGGGAAGGGGAAAATTGCAGGGAGAGCTGGCGAGAAATGGGAAGCGCCTGCCTGGGAGCGAGCAATTGCACCAGGGTGGGAAGCCATGGGAAGAGCGTGTGCAAGGCAAGGAGGCTGGAAATGCAGGGCTCTTGGGAGACAGTGATGCTCTGCCCCCATCACGGGCGGCTGTTGAAATGAGCTGGACGCTTGGGAAGAGTTAATGTTGCTTTTGCCTGTCCCTAAAGTGAGGTCATGTCTGGCCACTGAACTATCTAACCTGTTCTCCCCAACAACAGTAAACCGGTCAAATCCATTTACCCTCTTCACCATCAAATAAGCCGAATTTCCTGACGTCAGGATCTCTGGAGGTAGAAAGGCTTTGCCAAGAGGTGGAGAAGAGCCCTCTGGTTGGGTCTTTGGGCAAATCCTGCTCGGCCGCTTTCCATCCCCTCCAGGCAGTGTCTGTCCTTCCATCCATCCATCCATCCATCCATCCATCCATCCATCCATCCGTCTGTCTGCCCATCCGTCCGTCCGTCCGTCCGTCCGTCTGTCTGTGCGTCCTGGCCAAACTGGCAGGTCGGGGCAGGAGCCCCCCACGGCCGCTGCAAGCTCTTCCTCTGAGATGAGTGATGAATGCTCTCGAGGATTAGCAGACTCTTCGTGGCCCTGGTGGTGCCAGGAGTGAGCGCATTCCTGAAAGGCCAGAGCTGATGGATGCCTTGGGGGGAGGGGGAGGCTTTAGGGAGAGGAGAGGCTAGAGTTTGGGAGGGGATTCCTGACATTCCCAGGGAAGGGGTGGGGGGGGGGGGCGCGGCAGAAGTGCCTGGAGCCTTGATGGACAGACAGCTGAGAGAACAGGCCCAGACCAGGTGCGGGGTGGCGGGGCCTTGATCCACACCTCCGGCCCCCCCCCACCCCCGCCCAGTGCCCTGGAATGTTATCTTTCCTCTAATCACCTGCAGGCCAGAGAAGAATGAGGGGGTGGCACTCGTGTGAGAGAGTGGCTTTTTCTGGGTGGGGGGAGGGAGGGAGAGGGTAAGGAGGATGGTGGCCTAACGGGGTGGAAAGAAGATACTAGAGCTTCCTGAACCCCACCTACTTGCATCACAGAGGGCCTGAGTGGGGAAGGATGTGGAACCTATAGCGCTTCCCATAAAGGACCCCAGGGTAACACCTCTTCCACCCTTTATGTGGTGACTGAGGCATCTTAGGGCCCAGGGCACATACCAGAACTCTTGATGTCTTTGGTTTCATAATCAGATAGCTCTTGCCCTGGGCCTGTTTCCCCAATTCTAGGAGCGAAGAGGTTTAATTCCGTGGCCTCTGAAGACCGTCCTGGTTCTGATGTCCTTGGCCCTCTGAGAGCGCTGGCCCCAGACCACTCACGGGTGGCGGCTGGTGAACAGGCAACGAGGGGAGAGGTGTGTTAGGCATCTCACTCTTATACTCCAGCGAGGCCCCTGGACGGTACTGGAGGCAGGGAGTCCGTGAAATCTGCTTCTTTGGAACCTGAGTTCCTGAGGCTGCCTCGCAGAGGGAGAGCGGCAAGCCTAGATGCTGCCAGGGTCCACCCTCGTGCCTGTGGCTGAATCGCTCCAAGCCTGGCTTCCTAACTCAGAAATCAGGCTGACAGCGGTGACCTCTCGTGGTTAGGGCGAGGCTGGAGCAGGTTTTCCTGATGCTCCCCTTTCTGGCCGCCCGTCGGCCGCCCACTCTGGCTCTCTCATCTCTAGAGTGTTCTGCAGACCAGGCGGCCACGGGTCTCCGAGGTCCCTGGTTTCGTTTGCGGTTTTTCTTTTCCACAAGGCGCTTTGTTCACTATCTAAATGTCATGTCCTTTTCGTGTCTTTTAATACTGCTCATTAAACGAAAATTTTGCCGATTAGAGGAGAAAAGGACGTGGGAGATTGGGGACGCCATGCCTTTCACCTTCCCTCAGCGGAGCCCCCCCGGTGACCAGCACTGGGCCAGGGTGTCTGCCGAGGGGGTCATACAGGCACACCTTGTTTTACTGCACTTCACTTTATAGAGCTTCACGGATATTATGTTTATTACAACTTGAAGGTTTGTGGCAACCCTGCGTTGAGCAAGTCTATCAGGGCCATTTTCCAACAGCATTTGCTCACTCTGCGTCTCTGTGTCACATTTTGGCAGTTCTTGCAATACTTCAAACTTTTTCATTAATACTATATTTGTTATGTGATCTGTGATCAGTGATCTTTGATGTGACTATTTCAAAAAGATTAGAATTTGTTGAAGGTTCAGATATGGTTAACATTTTTTAGCAATAAAGCATTTCAAAATTAAGATATGCACAATTTTTTTAGACGTTATGCTATTGCACTTAATAGACTACAGTATAAACACGACTTTTATATGCACTTGGAAACCAGAAAACTCGTGTAACTCACTTGATTGCCATATTGGCTTTATTGTGGTGGTCTGGACCTGGACTCCCAGAGTCTCCAAGGTATGTGTGTATTTCTTCCCATTTTATGGATGAAGAAACTGAGGCTGAGGGACCTCAAGGTCACACAATTAGCATGAGGTAGAACTGGGGTTGATTCATAAGTAGCTGAGTGAAACTTTGTGATAATTTCTTCTTTTACAGCAGAGGAGCCCTCTGAACCACACTGCAAATCTCGTAGTAGACGTATGACGAACAAGAACTATTCTCTTGTGGTTACACAACGATTTACTTAAAGACAAGTGACCTGAACACGTAAGTTGCTTTTCAAATCTTTATATTCTAAATAACGCTGCCACGGTCATTCCCATACATCCATTCACAATATGTACCAAATGCTACTGCGTGCTTGGCACTGTGTTGGCTTCATGATGTGTTTGCGTCAGTCACTGAGGGACTGGTCCCCCTTTCCGCCTTGCGTCCTCCTGCACCGCGCCTGCCGTGGCTCCTTGAACACGTAGCTGTTCTGAAAGTATCCATTACACGCCAGAGACATCACAGAGCCCGGGAGAGGCTGACTCTATTTTTCTTCAACCTGGAAGCTAAAGACTGTATCTCTTGTGGGAAGCCACCTTTGAATACTGGCTGGAAAAAAACTGATGGCGCAGTCCCTTATCAGAGCTTCCTGAAACCCTTCAAAGGAGCACAATGTTGGATGGGTGGTACTATATCCATTACCTCATCTCCTTTGCTGTCCTCCTTTTTTCTGCTCACATCAAACAAAAACAAAACGTTGGCCAACACTATCCATAGGGGCTGTTCTATATTAAGACGAGCAATTGTGAGGAAATCTAAAATTAGCCCAGCATTAATCAGCGCCTGTCGCCAACATGGGTGACTCAGATTTCAGTTGCACGAGTCCTGAATTCCGATGGTGTTTTCAGGGGCAGCCCTCAGTGACATGGACTCAACGCTGGGGCATCGCGTGGCCGTGGGCACTGGTAGGAAGAGCACTAGCTTTCAGAGTCAGGTAGCCTGCGTTGGGATCCTGGCTCTGACCCTCACTAGCTTCAAGTCCAAGGGCAGGTTTCTTAACCTCTTTGAGCCCCAGTTTCCCCGTATGAAAAGAGGTGATGAAAGCACCTTATTTCATAGGGTGGCTACAACAATTCAATAAGATCATGCATGTAAAAGTGGACCTAGTTGGGCTTCCCTGGTGGCGCAGTGGTTGAGAGTCCGCCTGCCGATGCAGGGGACGCGGGTTCGCGCCCCGGTCCGGGAGGATCCCACATGCCGCGGAGCGGCTGGGCCCGTGAGCCATGGCCGCTGAGCCTGCGTGTCCGGAGCCTGTGCTCCGCAACGGCAGAGGCCACAACAGTGAGAGGCCCGCGTACTGCAAAAAAAAAAGAAAAAAAAAGTGGACCTAGCATAATTCCTGATGCAACGGCTCCTCCCTGCAAGGCTGTGGTTGCCTACCCAACTCACGGTAGCAGCCTGCACAGTCCTGAAGAGGACCATCTCCCCTTTGGTATCTGAATTCAGCTTCCTCTTGTACACGTCTAGGACCAGCCCGACATGCTAGCCACCCCCATTTCTACCTAGCCAGTGTGGCAATTGGCACTGGGTAAAATTCGATCAGCACTCTGCTTATCTGGGGGTCAGACACAGGAACACAGGAGCCTCTCAACTCCAGAGCATGGCCATTACCCTGGAAGCAAGCAGGAAATGCACCTGGGTAACAAGGAAAGTAACTTCTGCAAAGGGCCACTTTTGTCCACAAAAGAGCAAAGAGAGCCAACCTTGGGCCTTCTTGGCAGAGTTTGGTGGCATAGAATTCTGCGTGGAGTGAAAATTATTGACTTAATCATGCTGAATCATGTCTGCTTTCTTCTGGAAAACCTAATTTCTCCCCCTTGTTAGTGGGAATAATGTTTCAGAAGCAACTTAGGACACATTGAGAGATGGAACAGAGAAGTAATAGCCATGGGGAACGGTTCTGGGAAAGAAAATGGACTTAGTCGCTGGAGACAGGTTGGGGCCAGTGAGTGCAGGGACACCCAGCCCTCAGCCTGGTGTTTTCAGAGGACATCAGTGAATCAAAGTCTGTTTAAAGTCACTGATGTTGTATGTGTTATGGGGTCCAAGTTCATACTGCTTGCTGTGCGACAGGCCAATAAATTGAGAGACGGAAACCAGCAGAGAAGATAGTGGACTATTGTCCCAAGAAGCATCTTACCCGGGTTAGAATTCAGGCTTCTTTTATACTAAAAGGAGAGGGAGTATGGCTGGTTTTTGCAAACTTCTTGGTGCAGGAATCCTTTGTTCTTTCAGCTGTCCACATAGGTCTGGTCACAATGTTCCTATAATTGTTGTTGTTTTCCGTTCTGCAACTTTTTATCTATATTTCAATGGAAAAATGTTATACCTTTAAAGGTCAGAGGCTTGAGAATGGGCTATCTTGTCTATTGCAGGCTATAGGCAACATTCTTTTACAAAGGTGCAGAGCCAGCATGGCTGAGCACAGGCAACAGAGCACAGAAGTTACAGCTAAAGGACTAGATCCAATATGGAGTCAGGTTTGCTCTCTGTTACACATGTACTTTGTTAAAGAAGTCAGGAATGCTTCTAATCCATTTTATACTCCCAACGCAAGTGGCTAAAAATGTAAAAGCTTATCACTTCAAGTGGAAAACATCAGTAATCTGGAATATTGGCTTTTATGGAACAGTTGACTCACCTCACTCACAGAGGACAGGCAGCGGCTGCAGGGAAGGTTTTCTCTGGCTTCCAGAAGGAGTCATAGCATGTATGGGGGCAGGGGCTACAGGGGAAAATCTCTGTACTTTCCACCCAGCTTTGCTCTGAACCTAACACTGCTCTGAATACTAATGTCTATAGAGGGGAAAAAAAAAAAGAGAGATGAGATTGGCACGGTTTAGTTTTTAATGTTTCTAGCATTGAATAAATGAATACATATCACTTTTGACTTCTGATGGGTGCAGAATGTACCTCTTTCTAAACCTCCATTTCCTTATCTGTGAAATGGGGACAAACCCATCATGTATCTCCCAGTGCTGCAGTGAGGATTAGACTGGATATGGTTATGAGGCCCTGGGCACAGGGCTCAGTTCCCTGGAGATAGCAGTAGCACTATCCTCTTTGGATTTGAAGGAAAAAAGTCAATTTCATGTAACTGTGACTGCTTTTTGGACAGTACTGAGGAATGAGAGCTTGACTGCGGCCAGAAATAAAGGACATTTTGAGTCCTCAAGTCTCCACTCTCAGGAGGAGTTGACTGTGTCTTGTCATGGATCCCATCCGTGATGGAGGTCCCTTTTCTATCCCTTCCCCACCAAGCGGCCTTCCATTCCTTGCCTCCAGAAGCAGTGTGAGCGTCTGAGAGCTGGGAGGGAGAGGAGGAACTGTCCCCTGAGCCCACGAGTCCTTAAGCTGAGCAGAAACTGCTCAAACGAGCCTGTAATACGCAGTGACATTTTGGGGTATTGGGCTGTGGCCCCTCTTGAGCTTCTTCACACACATCACGTGACAGCTTCCCCCCCCCCCCCATTCAAGCAACAGGAAGCCTGTGAGCTTCAGAGGGCAGGGCTTATGTATCCTTCCTTTGCATCCCCAGAAGGTGGGCATGAGGGGTGTGGAAGGACTCTAGGACAAGGAATCAGGCAGACCTGGCTTCTTGGAGCCTCAGTTTTCTGATGGGAAAAGTTGAGTTGATAGTCTTTGCCCCGATAGCCTTTCAGTGTTGTTGAGAGCCTCAAACAGGGCACTTAGTCTGCAAACACCTCGGGAATTGCCAGCTACAGAAGTTGAATCTGAGGAGGAGAAAGGCCATCTTGGATGCTGAGTGACTTACCATCATAGGGTGTCCCCATCTCTTTCTCCTTCCTCTTACTGGGGTGTGGAGCTTCCAGTCACTGCTCAGGTCCCTACGTTCCACCCTCAAGTCCCATTTGGGTCAGCCTGCCCAGATTGCCACCGTGGAGGCCATGCTGGGAGAAGGTCCACCTTTTCCTTGTTCCTTCATGCTAAGAGCCTGCCACCAGGAGAGGGGACGTGCGGTGCACTGGGTCACATGGCCTGGGAGTGGGGGTGGGGTGAGGTGGCCTTGACCCCGGATCTCTGGGCTCCCAGACCTGCCTCCACCACTCCGAGCTGGCACTCACAGCCTGATGGTTTTCCATCCCTTCATCACTCAACGCCGTGAGCACATTAGCTGAAACATTTTATCTCCTGATGTGCAGCGAAGGGAGTGTCTACAGGACACCTTCCAAAAATAATATTTTTGCTCTCCGGCAGCAAAATACACAGAATTCGTTCTTGTCATTTTTGAATCTCTGGCAACAACTCAACGCATTCTTATTTAGAACAATGTAACAATCTGACTTCTGTTTTGGCCTCTAAGTTCTTTTGTCCCTTCTAACAAAGTGTGAAATATGCACTTCCCGGAGTAGGAGGACAGCTCCTGACAATGTAAAACAATAACAAGCCGAGCCAGAGGCAGGGGCGGGCACTGGAAGCACACGATCCCAGCCCTTTTGAAATCCTCTGTCTGGGTTACCAGGAAGGCCAAAAATAAGTAGCTGGCAACAGCTGTCTGGTTGCAATGGTTTGGCAACGTTTTCTGGTTCTGGTTTGCAGTCAAGGATGGTGTGATATCAAAGGTGGTCCCTAACCGACCCCAATATACCTCAGTCCCCCGATTTGTCATTCACTTTGCACAAGGTGACCCCCTCTGCCTGAGCACCTACTACCCCATCTGAATCTCAGAGCCCCTTAGACATCTACAGCGTGCCAGCAGGGTGATAATCATGACGCAAACAGAGGTTAATGCTCCCTCCTTTGTGCTAGGTCTATTTATGTTTCTTCATTTCAGGTATGAGGTAACTGAGGTCTAGAGAGGGGAGGTGACTTAAGCCAAAGTGATGTTACAAGTGACCTGAGAACACAGAGGCTCTCAGAGGCTCTATTGCGGCTCAGGTTTCCATAGATGCCCTAGGTTGCACATGGGGGCAGCTGGTCACCCCCTCATCTCTGCACAGTGGCAGGGGATCCCCAAAGACCCCAAGAGCAGGAGGACACGGTGGGTGGCTGTGCCTTACGCCACGCCAGGGCATCGGGGTGCACCCTAGATGGGGCAAGAGGAGCTAGGCAGGGGGCTGGGGAAGTGAGGGGTGATTCCAGTGAGAGGTGGCGGAGATCAGGGTGGAGGCACCCCACAGGGAAGAGGCATGGACTCTCCTCTACGAGGGAGGCATGTGGGGCTCCTGGTGGGGGAAGCTGGGCAGGGTGCCTGAGGTCACTGGGCCAGGACAGACAGGGGAGAGGGAGGGGGAGTGTTGACCACGTGAACCTGCAGGCTCCAAGCTGCCCCTTTCCCCATGGCAGGACCTCCAAGCACCTGACGCCCATGTGAGGTGACACATGCTCTTCTGGGAATGGCCAAGTTGCCTGCACAGTAGCACGCAAGACTCATTCTTCCCACGCCCCCTTCCTCTGCACCCCTCGGTGCTTTCTCTGCAACCCCTGCCTTCCCCTGCTCCAACTCTTATGACTAATTCAACTCAGTATTAACCAGAGCTGCTATTTCTTGAAGGCCTTACTCGGTGCCATGCACTGCAAGAGGTACTTTGGCTACATTAGATCAAACTTGCAACATCCTGGGCAGGTAGTTATGATTTCTCCCCATTTTGCAGATGGGAAGGCTGAAAATCAAAGAGGTGAAGTGACTTGGCCAAGATCACTCAGCTGTGTCTGGGGTGCACACACGGAGGTCACTTCCTGTCTCCACAGAGGTCGGTATGAGCCTCAGAGCTAGAGTAGAAGGCAGGAACCCAGACTTGGCCCCCCTGGGGTTGAACTCCTCTTACCCCCACAGCCCAGGCATCTCGCTTCACCTTTCTGGGGCTCCATTTACTTATTTGCAAAATAAAGACACCAATAATATGCATTTCATAAAGTTACTTGGAAAATCAAATGAAATGATAAACATAAAATGATAAACAGAATAGATAGTAATTAAAGAAACTCCCGAGATGTTGGACTTCATTTTTATGATCCAGTAACAATATGATTGTTCATATAGGGAGAATATTGGTGCATTATTTATGAAAATCATTGAGGTTGAATATGTTCTATCTTTACTGATGGCTCAGCACTTTGAGTTTTTCCTTCTCTGTGAAGATTTCCCTCCAAGCTTTTGTGGAAAGAACTTTAATTCTACTTCTAATCATGGGATCTCAGTTTGCCCATCTGGAAACTGGGGATAATCAATCTGGAAATCTATGGAGATTATCCATGTGAAAGTATTTTGAAAGCTGCCAAGGGCTGTAGAGAAGGGAGTATTTATTTTTTTATTTTTTTATTATTCGTTTATTTATTTTTGTGTGCTAGGCAGGCCTCTCACCATTGTGGCCTCTCCCACTGCAGAGCACAGGCTCTGGACACGCAGGCTCAGCGGCCATGGCTCACGGGCCCAGCCGCTCCGCGGCACGTGGGATCTTCCCGGACCGGGGCACGAACCCGCGTCCCCTGCATCGGCAGGCGGACTCTCAACCACTGCACCCCCAGGGAAGCCCGGGAGTATTTATTAATCTAGATTATTAGGCATAAAATTTAAGAATGAAGCCAGAACATTGTGAAGACATCTCTTGAGTTTTACTGCTTGCCAAAGCCGCTTCTAGGGCCATATTGCCGCTGAGGGCTCAACATCTATTCCTTTTTCAAATTTCCTCCTTACTCTCAGCACCCACCTCTGCCTGGTTAGTGATTTTTTTAGTCATGGACAGAGAGTCATTTCTCCATGGGGCGGCCTCCTTGCCCCGTTGCAGCGTCAGCTGGTGTCTGAGTGAGGTGGAGCATTCATTCCAAACTTAGTCCAGCTCTACTTTCAAAACAGGTCCAGGGCTTCCCTGGTGGCGCAGTGGTTGAGAGTCCACCTGCCGATGCAGGGGACGCGGGTTTGTGCCCCGGTCCAGGAGGATCCCACGTGCCGTGGAGCAGCTGGGCCCGTGAGCCGTGGCCACTGAGCCTGCGCGTCCGGAGCCTGTGCTCCGCAGCGGGAGAGGCCACAACACTGAGAGGCCCGCGTACCGCAAAAAAACAAAACAAAAAACAAAAAAAAACCAGGTCCAGAATCTGGCCATTTGTCACTTCTTCCAGTGCTGCCCTGAGCCTAAGCTCTCATCAGCTCTCCCTTTGGAAGACTGGAGACCTCCTCACTCTTTTCCCCGGTCTGTTTTCCACACGATAGCCAGAGTGATACTATAGATCATAACTCATTTCTCTATAGAAGGTCTACAAATGGCCAAAAACACATGAAAAGGTGCTCACCATCATTAATTATTAGGGAATTGCAAATCAAGACAATAAAATATACTTCATACCCACTAGGATGATTATAATTTTTTTAAGGAAAACAGCAAGTATTATTGAGTATGTGGAGGAATTGGAATCCTAGTACATTGTTGATGGGAATGTCAAATGGTGTAACAACTGTGAGAGACATTACGGAGGTTCTGCAGAAAGTTAAACACAGAATTACCATATAACCTGGCAATTTCGCTCCTAATTATATACTCAAAAGAACTGAAAATAGTCATTCAAGTACTTGTACATGAATGTTAATAGCAGCACTAATCACAATATTTTAAAGGTGGGAACAACACAAATGTCCATCAATGGATGAATGCATAAACAAAATGTGGTGTATACACACGATGGAGTATTATTCAGTCATAAAAAGGGATGAAGTACTACATGCTACAACTCAGATGAATCCCAAGAATGTTATGCTTAGTGAAAGAAGCCAGACACAAAAGGCCACATATTGGACTTCCCTGGTGGCGCAGTGGTTAAGAATCCGCCTGCCAATGCAGGGTACACAGGTTCGAGCCCTGGTCCGGGAAGATCCCACACACCGTGGAGCAACTAAGCCCGTGCACCGCAACTACGGAGCCTGCGCTCTAGATCCTGCGAGCCACAACTACTGAGCCCACATGCCTCAACTATTGAAGGCCACACGCCTAGAGCCCCTGCTCCACAACAAGAGAAGCCACCGCAATGAGAAGCCCACGCACCGCAACGAAGGGTAGCCCCTGCTCACCGCAACTAGCGAAAGCCCGCGTGCAGCAATGAAGACCCAATGTAGCCAAAAATAAATAAATAAAATAAATTTATTTTAAAAAACTACTGAATTTGTATATATCTTTAAAAGTGAAATGCATTTTTCTTTTGTAATTGTTAATTGCTTGTTTTAAAACTAAAGAAATGATCAAGAAAACAATTATAACTGAAAATAATTTGGTCGCATAGAGGAGGGAGGGGGTGGTTAGAAAATGATACACTCTGGATGTCAAATAACACTAGACAAGCCACTGGGCAAGAATCTTTTTCAAATGCAAGTCTGATCTTGCAGCCCCCAAAACTTCAGGCTCAAGCCCCAAGGCCTTGTCGGGGGGGCAATGAATTGGGAGACTGGGATTGACATATATACACTAACATGTATAAAATAGATAACTAATGAGAACCTGCTGTATAGCACCGAAAAAGAGGGGATATGTGTCTCCATACGGCTGATTCACTTCGCTGTGCAGTAGAAACTGCCACAACGTTGTAAAGCAACTATACTCCAATAAAAAAGAAAAAAATGAAAGCAAGCCTCAAGGCCGCAGCCCATATGCCCTGCCTGAATGCTCCTCCCCCAGGGGCATGGGCCATTTCCAGGATAGGGTCCTGCTGGTGGGCTGGCAATGTGCTGGGGACGGGGTGGGGCTCCTTCAGCTGCGAGGCCTTGGACGGCCGGCTCCTCAAGACCCTATGCCTGCCTTAGGCCAGGCCCTGACCCTGTGGAGGCCTTGGTTTCCTCTCCTGCACCGCGAGGGCTCATGCTGGACTCTGTCCAAGGACCCTGCCATGCCCCATGACTCAGCTTCTTCCCAGGCCTGCTGTCAGCCTAGGCTGGTAGAGTTCACTTTCTGGAGAGGAAGGGGAAAAATGTGAATTGTTTGTGATTCAAGAGAAAGTTAGAGCAATCACTGCTTTGTGAAAGTGTCTTTGTCAACTTCCTCAGCCTGTTCCCTGCTTTGGCACCAAAATAGACCCCTAATTATCTATAGGCAGCAATTGTTTCCTCCCCACTAAAATTTTTTTTTCTTTTTTCCCTTCCTCCTTTCTTCCTCCTTTTTTTTTTGTTTAAACAGACATTTGTATGGAGGGAAGAAATTGGGCAAAATACGCCACAAGGTTGTAATATCCCTGTAATATCCCCCAAACAATTGCAAACTGAGCTCCCTTGGCCTGTGGGGCATATTAAGAGAGGCCATATTTACAAGAGAGGGTTCAGTTAGGTGCAAGGGGAAGCACTTGGGGCTGGAGTCAGAACTGCCCTCGGATGCTGGCTCTGGGCAAGTCCCTCCCCAGGCTGAGATTTTTCTCATCTTTCAAATAGAGATTCTGCTCCGTCCTCTCTTTTTTACAGGATGCTCTGAGCTGCACTGTTCCAAGCTGGCAGGACTGACTATTTCAACCCGCTTGGTGCCAGGCCCTGGGCTGGAGGTCGGGGATTTGGAGATGGATGGGAGAGAGCCCCTGGGTTCAGGAGCGTGGCCTTCTTCTTGCTGGGCTCTTCCAGGAGAGCTCAGATGGGGAGCTCACAGCAGGTGGAGAAGGAAGATTTGGGGAGGGCTTGGAGAGGACCTGAGTAAACAAAAAGGAGGGAGGAATTTGTCTGTGGATAGATGGAAACAAAGCATTGATCTGCTGAGCAGAGGTTGGGCTAGAGAGGAACCCAGAAGTAGGAGACAGGGTTGGGAAGGTATGTGTAGTGAAGTTTGCCTCGGTGGTGAAGTGGAGGGATGGTAAATGCTTCAGCAAAGGAAAGAGGCAGGGAATTAGTGAAGGGTATTGCAGCCTTTGAAGCCATGATCCATGCTTTAAATCCTCATCATAGAAAAAGAATTCTTCATTTGACCTGTTCACGTCAGGGGTTGCCACATACATGACCTCGTTTACTTTTCCAAGTAATTCAGTGCATAGGTATTATAATTTGCATTTTACCAAGGAGGAAATGAAGGCTCCAAGATTAAAGATTAGCCCAAAGTCACACAGATGGTCAGAGCCAAGACCAAGACCGAAACTCAAGACTTTAGACATTTTGGGAAATGGTCCATCAGGCAGCACCTTTATCAACCAGAGTTCTTAACTGCCAGCAACTGAAATGAATCCCTGAACAGAAAGGGATTCATTAAAAGGGTGGTCCAGTGGTTGAGACTCCATGCTGCCAACGTAGGGGGCATGAGTTCGATCCCTGACTGGGGAACTAGGATCCCGCATGCTGCACGGCGCGGCCAATAAACAGATAGAGAGAGAAATAAATAAAACATGACTATGTAAATCAACCATACTTCAAAAATAATAATAAATTAAATAAAAGGGTGGTTCAGAGAGTCCAGGAGGCCCGAAGACCTAGGCCTGGGGTGGAACTGGACGCGAGGACATGACTGCCTTCCTTGCGAGTGCTAGATGCTGTCACCGGCTCACTGAGGTGCCCAGCCTTGGACCCTGGACCTTGGTCACGGCCACAGCTGCCAGCCAAGTGGCCACTGCTGCCCAGAAGCCTCATCTGCTGCAGGCACCGCTTCTTCTGCCCCGCTGACTACCACAGAAGCGAGTCCCCACCTCCTGCATCACCAGTCCTGAGTCACATGCAGGCAGCCGCGATCGATGGTGAAGGCCAGGCCAGCAGCCCCTACTCCAGGCTGGCCATTTTCAGCTTGCACCATGGGGACGGGCCTTGCCTCCCACCAAGACTCGCGGGTGGCTCGCATACAGAGAAGGCGTTCAGATTGCTTTTGGCCAAAGAGAATGACAGGTGTCCACTCAGCTTCATTGCTGGTCTCATAGCGTAGGTGAGGTTGAGCAGGGATCGTGGGAGCGTGGTGGTCCCAAAGAAGAAGAAGAAAGCATGTTGGTGTGGAAGGGCCCAGCTTGGGGGCCAGGGCCTGAGTTCTAAACCCAGATGGTCCCCCCACTGGATCCTCAAGCACCTCACAATGTGGACAGGACAGGGCTTCTCAGATGAAGAAATGGAGGCCCCGAGAGTGGAGGGGACGTGCCCAAGGTGATGGAGGTCACGACGGCAAGCTGGTCTCTTGGACCCAGGAATTTGGATTCTAACCCAAACCTCTTTTGAGGACATGGAGCCCAGGGCACTGCAGGAAACAGGGCTTTTCTCAGAACCAGCTCTGCCTGTTTGACACTTGATCTGGGCTGGGGAGGTGGGGTGCAGGAATGAGCATCAGATCAGATCAGAGATGGAGGGCGGGTACGCATTCTGTGCATTTATTGTGTCTGAACTGAATCCGCTTCTTGTCTGTGCCTCTCGAGCGGGATTCCGTGTGGGAGTGCAGTGCGCTGCCGGCGGGACTCAGGAATGCCCGGATCTTTGAGCCAGGCGGGCAGAGGATCGCTCCTTGTGCGTCAGCTGGTCCCGTGGGGACCCTGGAGTGCATTTCTCCGAGGCCACAGCTGGCGGCATCTTTGGCACTGTAGGCCTCAGCTGACTCTGGGTTCAAACCACAAAGTCTCTGCCCCAGAGCAGAAGGGAAGGCCCCAGGCTGAGCCCGATTGGTAGCCTGGGCTGTGGTCAGTTTACCAAGGAGCCTGAAAGCAGCAGAATATCTGGGTCCTGGACCCTGGGCCCTGGGAACAAAAGCATCCTGTAAAGGGGTGGCCGGCCCACGTTTTACCTTGTCTGCTTACCTGCCTGAGCCATAAAGAAACTCCCGTGGTGACTCTGGCCTGTGAGCTTGGACAGGCTTCTGGTCCTGGGGGAGGAGCCCTGAATTTGGAGTCACATGACCCCAAGACCAGTCCCAGGTCAGCTGCAGCATCAGCACACAGCTGCGACAAGTCACTTACTTGCACTGGGCCTCAATTTTCTCTCCTCTCCTAAGGGATAATCGTACTGTGAGGAAAGATGGAGCTTGTAGATGCGAACGGCAGACAGAACGTTATAGGTCCCTAACGACTGTCTGTGGACGGAGTGGATGATGGAATGAATTCATCTGGAGCTGCCCCGGGAAGGGGTGTGTGGGGTAGGACGGAGGAGAAGATGGGGTCAGAGGCACCACATTGCGGGTTTATGAGAGACCTTAAGTATCTTGTCCAACGGCACCATTTTAAAGGTGGAAAAACTGAGGTCTGGAGACAGGGAGGGACTTTCCTGAGGTCACATGATGACTAAGTCCCATATCTAGTCTCTTCTTAATCTCGCTGTGTCCATTCCAGCTTGCCTCCTTCAGACACACAGCAGAGGCCCTGCTGGTCGATGAATTACACAGGCTTTCGAATCATCAGACTTACTTGGGTTATAATCCCTGGCTGGGGGCTTTGTCAAGGCCAGCTAGCTTCGTGAGCCTCAGTTTCTCTTATCTGCAAAATGGAGATAATAATGCCAACCTCTGTGATGGTTAAATGCCCGGCTCACTGTAGACGTCGAAAGGAACGTGAGGACGAAAGCTCCAGATATGGCTGCCCAGGTAACATCAGGCCCCACATGTCCTTTGTTGGATGCCATTGTCCCTGGGGCTTGCAGGGCAGAGTCCCTCAGAGGGCACAAAGGAGGGGGAAATGACAGGCTCTCCCCTCCAGGAGGACAAAGTCAGACTCAGCACAGCGACGGCGGGTAGTGACAAGCCAGCTGGTGTGACCTTGGGCGGGGGGTGCCCTTCTCTGGCCTTGGCACTCTCACCCATAAAATGAGGGGGGTTGCTTAGGTGATTTTATTTATTTATTTATTTTTTATTATTTTATTTATTTATTTTTTGCGGTACGCGGGCCTCTCACTGCCGTGGCCTCTCCCGTTGCGGAGCACAGGCTCCGGACGCGCAGGCTCAGCGGCCATGGCTCACGGGCCCAGCCACTCCGCGGCATGTGGGATCTTCCCGGACCGGGGCACGAACCCGCGTCCCCTGCATCGGCAGGCGGACTCTCAACCACTGCGCCACCAGGGAAGCCTGCTTAGGTGATTTTAAAAGCTCTTCTATGTCTGATGTTCACACATTCTCTAAATGTATTAGTTTCAAAACTCCTGGCAGTATTTCCAGGAGCTACATTTTCTACCAGGTCAGTTTTGAAATGATAAGCAGACAGCTCATTTGTCTCTGTTCTAGGGAGGGGGTGGGTGACACATTTTCTGCACTGTGCACATGTCAATTTTCCAATGTCTCGTGCTCTCCAATAGCAGCACCCGTTACCCCTAGTAGGCAGCTCACTCGCAAAGGTCTGCTGTTCCAGGGTGCCTGGCATTGCAGGCTGGGTACCCGGATGGGGCACTCTCCTCCCTCCGAGAATGTGGCCACACAGGGTGAGACAACCGAATAGCTTCAGCGAAAACCCCACGGCTTTACATCTGAAATATGCTAACAATTGAGAAGAAAAAAAAATCGGTGGGAGTATTTCTGACATTGATCATCTGAATAACTGCTTCAGATATTCATTTAGCATGTTTACAAGGAGCCTCACTAAAGTGAACTTTCCCGGAGATAAGATACACGGTTTCTAAAATTTCTCTCCCAGACCCAGGAAGGTGAATCTTTGTCGGCGGCTTCCTTGAAAATCAGAATGTAGGGAAAAGAACGTGTTCTTTGGGTTCAGGAAAGCCAGGGCTGTAGCTCTGTCACGTGCTGGTATGTTCCTTTAACCAGATCATTTCACTGCCCTGTCCTTCCTGGGGACAAATCAGTGGATGCGTACCCAGAAGTGAGCTCTGCCCTCAGGTGGTCCAGAGGTGTTCCCTGAGCAAGCGAGCTGTCGTGAAGAGAGGCCAAGTAAGGCTGAGTGGAACCCCTCTCTCGCCTTGCTGCTCTCTCTTACACCCTGGCATCTAAAATCATGGCCCGCACTTTCGGAGGAGCCTCTCTCATTCTCTGAGACCTTCAAGTGTTTCTCTCTCTCTGTGAAGCCTTCCCTGACCCCGACCTACCTACACAGCCAGTCTGAGCCAATCAGTCCTTTATTCCCATCTGTGTTCTCGCAGGGCTGGGGACGAGGTAGGTCTTCAACTAATACATGATGGAGTGAGGGCATGGACTGTAAGGTCCTTTTACAGATGTGTGTACACCTGAGTAAATGCGAAGAGGTGAGGCTCCTCTTAATGAATCTCTTGTGCTCATAGCAGTGTCTGGTGTGTGAAATGTATTCGGGGAATATCTGTTGAAACAATAAACGAAACAGTAAATGAATGAGTGAAATGGAGACTTCATAAAATCAGGTCAGAGGCAATGGAAAGTATCTCATTCTTTCATTCAACATTTACTGTGTACACAGGATGTCAAGTAAAAAGAGCAGACATGGTTCTTGCCGTTATGGAATTTACATCCAAGGGGAAAGGGGGTCATTACACGAGAAACTGCAATAAAATTGATAAGGGTAGAATGATGTAGGGGTAGATTGCAAGGGAAACCAATCTGGTCTAAGGGTCTGGGAAGTGCTCCTGAAATAAGTGGCTCTTAAGCTAAGTACTTAAATATGAGAAGAAACTAACTGGATGGAGTGGTAGAGATATTTCAGTAACAGAGATACTTCGTAAATGCAAAGACCCAGAGGAGGGTGGAGGGCAGACGATAGTGGAAGCTGAGGTTGATGAGGTGAGTGAAGGACACGCTGTCACAAAGGACCCGAGAAGCCATATTAAGGAGTCTGGGCTTTGTCAAGGGTAATGGGAAGCCACCCAAGGATTTTAAGGCTATGAGTGACGGGTTTTTAAAACTCAGTCTAGCTACAGAATGGGAAATGAATCGGAAGCAAGCAAGAATGAGGGAAAAGCAGTCCAATAGAACTGTATGCTTTAGGAGTGAGATTCTAAAGACAAAGATGACACGTGGAGTAAAAAGTGCGTGGTTAAAGTGATCACTGACATTCCCAGTGATCACCAAATATGCAGAATTTACTATCACACTGATCCTTGATTCCAGAAGCTCACAGTGTGACTGGGGAAGACCCCATTCACGCAAACAGTAAAGGACATTACAGAGCTTTCCCCTGGGCTAGGAGGAGTCTCAGTAACTCTAAGGGAAAAGGATGAAGAGAGAAACCAAACCGCGAGCTGAGATCTCCTGGGAGGTCATCGTGTCAGAGGGGAGGGCTGCCCAGAGCCCTGACAATGACACACAGGGTATGAGTTGAAGGAGGGAGAGGTTCTCAGGTAGAGGCTGCAATGAGAACAGCATGCAGTATAGATCAAAAGAAGACTTACCTTGAAGGAATTATTGAAAGCTAAATGGTTGGAAATATCAGAAGGTGCTATTTTCATTAGACTTGACTTCTCACCTTAAAAAAAAAAATTGTTTTTATCTTCAAGGTTTGTCTAGAGACGTTTGCTTGCGATAGGGTGGACTGTGTTGTTTGGGGTGGGAAAGCATTTGGCATCTTATCAGTGTGAACTGGACTCACTGGGTTAGCACGGGTCGGGCGGGGTACTTATTCTCAGCGAGGAGCTGGATTGGGTTGTTCGGGTGCTAATTGGAATATGATGAGATTTGTTGTGAGATGGAAATATTGAGCTGGCACAGGTTGAATTTAATTGAGTCGTGTTTATTGTCACGGATTTCTTTAGTTATTCTAGGCTTAGGGGAGATCATTGGGCTGGCCTGGATAGAATTCCAAGTGGCTGACTTGGAGCCAGTTGGAATACACGGGATTACATTAGGTCAGCATTGGTTGGCTAAGGCTGGTCCTTTGAGACATTTCTCAAACTTCCTGAGAGTGTGCGGTGAATCCAGTTTGGGGATATGTTTGCAGGGTGAGAGGAGAAGGGAAGTGCCCCTGGCGCACCGCATAAGTGCCGCCGACCCCCCCCCCCCACCCGCACCGGGCAGGCTGGTGTATGCGGTTGCGTAAAGGGGCACTGGCCCCACTCACGCTTTCCTCTTCCCAAGACTGGCCCTCGCGCCACATCCTAGGCAGTGCCCGTTTGGGCCCATTTTGCTCCCCATCTGAGTTCCGTTTCTTTCTCTGGGCCTCTATCCCCCCATCTATGAAATAAAGAGATTGAAATTCCTTGCAGTTCACAGAGCACGCCCATGCTTTATTCCGTGGGATTCTCGCTTCAGGCCTGGCACGTCAATGCTGTTGTACTGATGGGGGAGACTGAGGCTTGGAAGATGAGGGCTCTCCAAGGTCACACAGCCGGGGAAGCAACACCCCAGCTGCAGAGCTCTTCACATAGGCCTCCTCGCTGAACCCCGCAGAGCCTCGTTGGGGCTTGGCGCGGGGGTCTGGGCAGGGGTTCCGACTTGCCCATGACCGCATGTGGGGATGTCTGCCCACGGAGTGGCTTAGTTTGTTCTCCTGTGACCTTCGTGTCGACATGACCCAAAGGCCCTGTAATGGAGCAGTCCTGGGTTCCACAGAGAGGTGTGGGAGTAGGAGAGGACTGTCCCTAACAGAGGAGAGGAGGAAAGGAAGGTGGCGGGCCAGCTGGCCTTTCTGATCTGGACCTCCAGGTAGAAGAGGCATAAATCAGTCCCGATCAGTGGAGCCTTCTTGGCCTCTGTGCCTCGGCTGGAGCCTGGGACGGGGAAACGCCTGGAATGAGTCCGGAGACCTTGACGTGCGTCCTGCTTCGTGTCCTGCTGGATGACTCTTCCCAGCTCTCAAATGCTCCGTTCCCACCTCTGTAAGATGGAGACGCCTATGTCTCCATCAGGACGCTTGTTGGAGCTCAGAACCCGGTGCACAGTAGGTGCTCTGTGTGTTATCCCTTCTCCCATCTGCCCGTGAGTCCCAACGCGGGGCCACTTAGCCTGAGCACAGTCGGTATCTACCGTCCGTTCCCAGGTGACCTCCCGTAACCCCTTCCACCCCGGGCAGGTCGACTGACCTGTGACCCGGAGGTGTTGACAGAATCTCTGACCTCTGGGAAGGAGCTGGTCACTTTACTGAGTTTGTGCAAATAGATAAAGAACAAAGTGGCCCATAAATCAGGGCAACAGGAAAAACAAATAATTCTCTCCCCTCTGGGAAAGGAGCAGCAGGGAAGTGGCAGATGGGGTGAGGGGAAAGCGGTCCAGGCAAGTTCCCTCAGGGTTTCGCCTGATGCAGGGGACCCTGTCGCCCACCTGGCCACGGGGGGAGGGCCAGTCTTGGGAAGAGGAAGGTGTGAGTGGGGCAGGGGACCCAGGTCCCGTCCTGGCAGTGCCCCTTTATTCAACCGCATACGCTAGACCTCCAGGTCTCCTCCAGGAGTCTGGCCGCTGCCAGAAGCCTGGCCCGGGGCTTGGGGAGAGAATGTCTCTTTTCTTTACGGGGATTACCGGTTGCCCAAGTGTCAGCGGACGAAAGAACAAGCCAGGAATGGGCCTCACAAGACCTCAGTTAAAATGTGAACCAACCACCGACCGTGTGATGATAGACCAACCTCTCATGGCCCTGAGGCTCGGTCTCCCCACCTGTTCGATGAGAGGTTCGTCCCCGTCCTGCCTGCCTCACCAGCGTGGGATGCAGGGACAGGAGTCAACACGTGTGCAGGGACGAGGGAGCTGCGCGGTGCCCTGCGAGCCGGCCCCCCGCTTCAAACCCTGGCTTACGGCCGGGAGAGTGTGGGCAAGCGATCGAACCCCTCCCAGCTCGGTTGCTTTTCTGGAAAACAAGGATGGTGACAGTTCCGCCTCCTGGGGTTATTCTGACACACTGTCTAAGACACCGCATGTTATACTAGGTGTTTGCTAAGAAAAATTTCTCCCCATCCTTGTCTCATCAAGATCACACCTTCCTTTCTGGACCCTGATACATTTCAAGGTGGCTCGAGGGCGTTTACGGAAAGGTAAGGACTGGAAGAGGAAAAGCCCGCACTCGTGTGCTGCCCTGGCCAGGCCCCTGCCCGCTGCACTCACTTTGCTCCATCCACACCCACTCAAGGCTCTGCACTTCCTGTTCCTAAGGTGACCAGCCCCCCGATGTCCCCAGGACTGAGGGGTTCCCTGGAATGTGGGACTTCCAGTACAACCTCTGCTTCTCTGAGCAGAGAAGGCCCCGCCTGAGGAGCCCACATGGCCCCTTCCTCTCTCTGCTCAGGCCTCTTCCACCACCAGATGTCAACTACACCCCCTCTCACCTTGCTGTCTTTTCTCCAAAGCTCTTCTCACCATCTGGAATGTTGTATAGGTACTTGTTTGTTTATTTGTCTCACTCCCCTCTAGAATGTAATTTCTGTATGAGCAGGGAATTTGATTTTGTTTTAATTTTAGTGAATATGTCCTTTAATTCTCTAAATAACCCCAACGGGCAGGTACTGTCACGTCCATGTTTTACAGAAAAGGAAACGAGTCTGAGAGGGGTTCAGCGATTTGCCCATACTCTCCCTGCCATGAGCCAGCATCTGAGCCAGGGGGACCCCATTCTATCTCAGTTTTTTGTTTTTTGTGTTTTGGTTTTGTTTTTTCTGTTTGTTTGTTTTTGCTGCTGTATCCCCTGGAGCTTAGAATAGAACTTAGCAGGTAGTAGGTACTTGATAACATTTTTATTGAAGGAACAAATGAATGAATGAATCTGTGGTTCTTGGATTTAGGTAAAAGCAGAGAAAAGGCCAAAAGGGTTGCTTTTTAAAATGAGGATTAAAAATAAAAGTTTATGGCTGTCCCGCGTTGACTGATGAGGTGCGGGCGCTCTCGCACAAAGCAGGAAGCGGGGTTGGATGCTCAGACTGGAAGAGGAGAGACAGGGAAAGTGCAGTAAGACTTCAAAGCACCAACAGCTTCTCTTGGGCTGTGTCTAAGCATGGGAGGCCCAGAAGTGAGGCAATTAATCAGGTAATTCCAGCCCCCTTCCATCCAATGGCCTCAATTATCTGGCTATTTGAAAACTACCCGTTTTATGGGTAATGAGTGTTAATAGGCTATTGTCCGGAAACAGTCTCTCCTCGGGTTTGCTCTCTGGCATTCAAGAGGCCCCAGGCAGCAAGAAAGGTTCAGGTCCCTGTTTGAAACTCACTCTCTGCATCTTTAACAGGAGGACAAGACGGCCTACTTCAGCAGGATGCTGTCAAAATTAAAGAGTGGGCAGAGCACCTGGTCCAGGGCCTGGAACCCTGGCTGCGAAGCAAACATTCTTTTCACTTTGGTCATCACCTTCATGTCTCTCCCGACCAGTCTAAAGCCTGACCCTCTGACCACCTGCCCTCCAGGCCCACCTCATCTCTCTAGTTCTGCAAACTCCTCCGAGTGCAACCAGAGAACTGTGAGAAGAGGAATTGCTTTCCATCCTTCCTGAATCTCCCCCCAGAACAGAGCTTGCCCTCCTGGGAAAAAAATTACTGAGCCAGAAAAAAAAAAAAAAAAAAAAAAGGAGAGAGAGAGATTGCAAAGGAGAGGGAACTCCCATCTCTTGAGCCACTGGCTATTGTAGCCAAACTACTGTCCTGGGCCCTTTCAAAGCACTTTCTCATTTAATCCTCACAGCAAGCGTGCCAGGGGAGGGTACCATAATGATCCCATTTTGCAGATAGGGAGACTGAGGCTCAGAGGTTTCAATAGCTTGTCTAAATTTAGACAGCCAGGAAGCGATGAAGCTGGGACTCAAACTCAGGGCCTATGGAGTCTTCAACCAGGGCTTTTTGGATTACATAAGTATTGAACCAAGAAAACCAGGGCTGGAAAAGTCTTATGAGATCTTGGAATCCAACCCCTTATTTTACAGGTAGTCGAAGCCCACCGGAGGGTGGAAAGAGCTGTGCTAGCATAACGGGAACGGTGATGATACTATTGTAATAGCGACAGCCAGCCCGGAGCGCGCGTCTGCTGGGTGTGGCTAAGACTGCAGGCCTGGGGCCCGCTGTGAACCCCCATTCCTGCCCCCACTCACTCTGACCCCCACTTCTGCCCCCTCCTGAGGTCCCAGCCTTGCTTACAGCGGCTGCCACATCATCTCCCAAGCCCTGTGGCTGCAGCCGCGAAGGTGGGTGGCCCAGGCTCCCGCTGTAGCCGGCTCTGCACGAGCTCCCACCCTCCCCGCCACCTTCCCCTGGCTGAGCCAATAGCTGTGGGTTTCTGGTCTTTCCTGAACTGGATGAAGGTGCCAAAGGAGGGTCTTGGTGTTTCTGTCTCTGTGAACTAAGCACCCAGCACAGGGCATCTCCCAGACCTCGTGTGTCAGTGGCGAGGGATGAACGGGTAAAGAGGACGTGGCCGCACAGCTCTTTGCCTAGGTGTGTGCACCCCCAGCCAGACCTCGGTCTTCCGCAGGGGCACGCGTCCTGCCCGGTTTCGTATGTGTCTGCGAAGCAAACATTCTTTTCACGTTGGTCATCACCTTCATGTCTCTCCCGACCAGTCTGAAGCCTGACCCTCTGACTACCTGCCCTCCCGGTGTGTCTGCACGGGGTAGGAGTGGGGGACAGAGTCATCTTGGAGAGGGGAGCGGGGAGGTATGGGGGAGGGAAATTCTGACCTTCTCGGGCTGCTTCACATTCTGCTGAGAAGCCCTGCCTTCCTGGGAAGACGGGTGCACTCCTGTGTGTCACCCTGGGCGGCAGTGCTCTCAACACCCCGGAGCCCGGGAAGGGCGCAAGATGCCAAGTGGCGAGAGAACCTGGGAGGGGCCGATAGGTCCCTTGAGGGACAAATGCCACCACCACACAGGACGGGCGGGACCTGGAGCCCGTCTTCAGCTCAGCCCTGGTCCAGCTCTCCCTGCCCGCAGCCCCAGTGCAGGGGGACGCCGGTCCCAAGTGCAGGACCTGCCGTGGGCAGGGGAGGGCCGCTGAGGGCAACCAGGGTGGCGATGGGGGCTGATGCCAAAATGAGTTGCAAAAAAATTTTTTTAAGACACTCTATTCTTTATTTCTCCGGAAAACACTAAACGATAAGAAAGCAACTCAATAATCAATGAAAACTGAAGAGCATCATACTGGTATCATTCTAAACAGCACAACCGGAAACACTCTTTCTATCAACTCTACTGGGTGTGGTCAATGTTCAAGTGAGCGGGTATTAGCACTGTCACGTGGGACGGTCCACTAGTCAATCAGCAAACACTGAGCATCTACTGTATACTCAGGTCTGTCTCAGCTCTGTGCAAACGTCTCTGAGCCTCAGTTTCCTCCTCTGTGAAATGGGGGTAACAATGCCCCGCATACCTCGGGCCTTTCTCTGGGAGAGACGGCAGGGGCCAGAGAGAGAGCTGACTCAGGGCACCCACGGCGGCCACCCAGCTAATGTCTGCTTCTTCCTCCTTCCGTTCCCTGCTTCATAGGAATGACAGCTTATGGGAGTAAGGACGCCTCAGGGCTGATTAGAGTGGACGTTACGTGTTTCCAAAGAACTCTCCGTGCATTCTTTTCTTCCAGCCTCACAAGAGCTCAGCAGGTTGGACAGGGCGGCCTGGAGGCCTGCAGGTCAGGCAGCGGAGGACTGTCCCAGGTCACCCAGCAGGACAGTGAGGGGCTGGGGGCTGGGACCCGGATCTCCCGACGGCCCGTCCGGCCCCATCCACAGGTCTGAGATGGCAGCCCTGCCCACTCCTCAGTCCTTGGGAGGGGGAGCCGTCTGTTCACCTCATAAGTTCCCCTGGCTTTTTCATCCTGGTCAGGACAGTCCTCCACAGGGAGGCTGACGCGAAGCAACAGCCATGGACCGTGGGAGTCGGGGGCGGGGGGGTCTCTGATCTGCGGGGACCTGGGAGGTGGTCCCTCTCTGGGCCCGAGATCTCACCCGTGAGTCCCAGGCTGCCTCGGCTCCGTCAACTGACCGCATACGCCTGCCCATCCGTTAATTTCGTGAAATCGTTAAGTGGGTTTCAACGTCCCTCGCGGCCAGCCAGGCGGAGGCGAGCACGCTGCCTGGTGGGAGGAAGAGGAGGGCGTGGTGACAGCAGGTCGGGTGCAGGGAAGCAGCGCTGGGGAGGCAGCCGTTAGGCCGAGGGCTTCCAAGGAGGCGGCGGCTCCCAAGCCTTTGGAGCGGGGGTGGGGTGGGGGGGGTGGAAGCTGTGCTCCAGTCTGCGCCGCCTCTTGCCAGAGCTAGGGGTTCGAGGGGTAAAGGGGCTAACTGGTCAAACAAGGGTCCGGGGGGAAACTGAGGCAGCTGCACGAGAACCTGCAGGGGCCTCTGGGGAGGTCTGGAGAGAGGGCCTGACTGCCAAGCTCCCGGGGCTGTTGTGAGGATCAGGTGACACAAAGGCCGCAGGCTCTGTGCGGGGTGGCCCCGTTCTGCAGTCATTGCTGGTTCTCTCTCTGTCGCACCCTCCTCCTGGAGCTCCTCCTGGATTCTGGGCACACTCCTAGCCCCCTCCCCCGCCGAATCTCCCCTCGAGGTCAGCCAGAACTTCCGGCTATGCCCGCCCTTCTGGGCCGTGTCCTGTGTCACCCCCTCCCCCAACGCCCGTTCTCCCTCAGCTTCACCTGTCCAAATACTGTGTATTCTTTTAAACCCAGATGAGGGCAAATGACACATCAACACAGCAACATGGACGAATCTCAGAGGTGTTACGTTGAGTGTAAGAAGCCAGGCGCACAAGAGAACATACACGTATGATTCCATTTACATGAAGTTTTGAGACTGGCCAAGCTAACCTACAGCGATAGAGATCAGAACAGAGGTTGCCCCTCCGAGGGGGAGGGATTGGCTGGGAGGGGCTTTGCAGGCTGGTGAAAACCTTCTTTATCTTCGTAGGGGTGGTGGTTCCACAGGGAGATCTTTTTCAAACTGTAAAAACTATACACTGAAAATCTATACGTTTTATAGCCTGCAGATTATACTTCCGTGAAAACATATGATGCGTAATTCATAATAGCTGAAAAGGCGAAGCAACCCAAATGTCTATCAGTGGGTGAGTGGATAAATAAAATGTGTCATATCTATACAAAGAAATGTTATTTGATATTAAAAATGAAGGTCTGATACATGCTACAATATCATGCTACCCCATGGAGGAAACCCAGAAATATTTGCTAAGTGAAAGAAGCTAGTCCAAAGTCACATGCTGTATGATTCCATTTATATGAAATGTCCAGAACAGGCAAATCCACAGAGACAGAAAGTAGATTAGTGGTTGCCTAGGGCTGGGAGAACTGACACTGCTTAAAGACGTGGGATTTCTTTTTCCGGGGGATGAAAGTGTACTAAAATTTTTTGTGATGGATGCACAGCTCTGTAAATACACTAACAAACACTGAATTGTACATTTTACGTGGGAGAAATGTATGTGAATTATATCTCAATAGAGCTGCTTAAAAGTTATGCCAATATAAAGAAAACAGTCAAAATATCACTCCTCGATAATTTATCTTTTAATTTTTCTAATAAAATTAATAACTAAAATTTGACAGACACTTATAACTTACCTGGCATTTTGCTCTTATCTCATGGAATGCTCACAGATTAACCAGTGAGAGAGAAATCAGCCCTATATTAGTGGATATGCATGGGCTATGGCCCAGATCGGAACTGGGTTCAAATCCAGTTCTGCTATGTGCTAGCAGTGTGGTATTGAACAAATCATTCCAATCCCTGAACTTCATTTTTCTCATCTGTAAAAATGGCGGTGATAACACCTACCATGAAGGGGTGGTGGTTGAGAGAATTGGGGATAATGCACATGTATAGTTAGCACTCAACAAACAGTCTTATTCTTTTCTCCATTTTATAGATGAGGATGCAAGGTCAGGCAAAGCTGATCAGGTAAGGGGCCTAGACTAGTACTCAGGCTACTGGACATGGGTCCTCTAGTCCTATGTCCATCCACACTTGGTCACTTACCGAATGGTCTGGATTCCAGCCACAGCGACCAAGGTAGTTGTTGGCACAAACAGACACTCAACAAATGCTTGCTTGAATGTAATACAGCGCAAGAGAGGAGATTGAAAATCAGAGGACTTAAATACAACCCCTTGGAAAACACCTAATTTCTAGTTCAATGTGCGTGGTGTCAATGTGTCGCAACCCCAGAACCTCAGTCCTCATCGACACTGGCCTGTAACTGAAGATAAACACGCTATCATGCTATCTGCTGGACAAGTCATGGAGGTGGGGGAGGGTCCTACATCAGACACTGTAGAATGGGATTTGCCTTGCTACCAGCAAAAAAAAAAAAAAAAAAAAAAAAAAAGGAATGATCAAATGGCAAGTAGTGGCGAAGAAAGACCACTCGTTTACCAGATTATGTGAATATTTGCTGTGTGGATATATAAGAGGAGGAGGTCAGTGGAGCCACCAGTTCTATTCAGGCAGTGACACATGGTTGATAGGAGCCAGAGGAGCTGTGTTCTAGGTATGCAGTTTAATCCTTGCAGATGCACGGCAAAAATTCTAGTGAGTGAAAAGCATGGTATGGGCCCAAGAAGGTGGGGACCACTGGCTCATCCATTGACTGTATAACTGAAGAGCTTGGAGAGATCGAAACTTCTTCCCCAAAGAAACAAGTGCAAATATTTCATCCACATACAATTTCCCCTTGAGTCTTTGAACACGAAATCCATGCAGCTTCAGAGGGAGCATGTCAACATTCCCTTTCTGTGTGTTGACAATGCAGATAACGTCATTTCATCATACATCTCATTCTTTTGACCTTCCTGAGGCCCCCTGACCTCTCCCTGCTGAACAGCTGGTGGGGCCGACCTGCCCATGGCAGCCCAGTGTCACCTCAGCCTATTGGCCAATTATTTAATCTTCTGACCTGAGTAAACAATCCGGGAAGGGGGTAGCCCAGTCCCCTTCGGTCAATCTCCAGCTAGAGAGCTTATTGTGAATTACCGTGGGGAGGGCAGAGTGGCAAAAGAAAGCTGTGCGTTTGCTTCTTCACTTTCTGAAACCTGTTGCTCCACCAGCACTTTGTGGGTTTTTTTGGTGCTAAAATATATGTAACATAAAATTTATCATTTTAACTATTTTCAAGTGTACAATGCAGTGGCATTAAGTATATTCCCATTGATGTGCAACTGTCACCACCATCGATCTCCAGAGCTTTTTCATCATTCTAAATGGAAACTCTATACCTGTTAAACAAAAACTCCCCATTTTCAGCTCCTAGAAGTGTCTATTCTACTTTCTGCCTCTATGAATTTCACTATTTTTAGGTACCTCATAAAAGGAGAATCATATAATATTTGTCCTTTTCTGTTTGGCTTCATGAAGACTTAGCATAATGTCTGCAAGTTTTATCCATGTTGTAGTATATGTCCTTTCCAAGGCTGAGTAATATTCCATTGTATGTATAGACCACATTTTATTCATTACCAGCACATTTTTACCATCTACTGTCTGGTTCTATCCTAGGCACTTTGGTTGTATGGGTGAGGAGACTAATGAGGTTAACAGCATTTAGACATTCTTAATATAATTGATGATTAAATCAATATGCTACTAAAAGATGGTGGTGATGGGGTTAACAGAGGGAGACATTTCTGAGGACGGGCCTAATCAGAGATGTGGGAAGTGACCTGAAATATACAGTTTCCTGTGTGCCTATTGATTCTCCCGTTGTAAATTGTTCTTTTTTATGTTTGTGTACTTGAGCAGGCTGAGAGAAGCGTGAGTTAGCTGTAATGTGTCAATTTCCCTTTTATTTTTAAACAGTTCCCTTATTGGCTTCCCTATTTTGTACCCTGCTGTTGATGCCTCAACTTCATGATCTGCTTTCTTATTATCATTTGCTATTTTAAAACCATTTTTCTCCCTACTATGGTCCGGTGTCTTTGGGGATGATACAAAGTAGAAAAAATATACCTTGTCTGTTATCCATCTGTCAACTTTATTTCCTTTTATTTGAAGTTATTGACAAATTTCTCCCAACCCTTCCTCCCCCATCCCGCCCTTCTGCCATCTCTCCATCTCCCCTCTCTGCGGCCTCTTCTCCTGTCTGCTTGGTTCCTCTGGAGCCGTTGGCTAAGCATCATCTGTCTGTGCCCCTTTCCCTCTGGTCAGCAAAGTGACCAAGGAGAGCATGGCCTGAACTCTGCAGGTTTTTCTTATTCCTTTGCTGCTTATTATGCTTCAGATTTGGTGCTATTTTGGATGTCTTGGATTAGTAGAGACTTAAACTCTGATCAGTGAGGCTTTCTGATATTTACTGATATTATGATAGCTTATTAATTTCGATTTATAATGAAAAAAAAAATCTTTCAAAGAGTGAGCATAAGGGCTTCCCTGGTGGCGCAGCGGTTGAGAACCCACCTGCCAATGCAGGGGACACGGGTTCGAGCCCTGGTCCGGGAGGATCCCACGTGCCGCGGGGCAACGAAGCCCACGCGCCACAACTATTAAGGCTGAGCTCTAGAGCCCGCAAGCCACAACTACTGAAGCCCGCGTGCCACAACTGCTGGAGCTCATGCTCCGCAACAGGAGAAGCCACCGCAGTGAGAAGCCTGCGCACCTCAACCAAGAGTAGCCCCCGCCCGTCGCAACTAGAGAAAAGCCCGCGCGCAGCAATGAAGACCCAACGCAGCCAAAAATAAATAATGAATAAATAAATTAAAAAAAAAAAAAAAGAGTGAGCATAATATTCAAGGATGGTCCTCTCCCCCGAGAACATTCCAGCAGTACTCAACTAACTGCTGTGGTCCCTTGTGTATACCAGGCATTACCCCTCTCTTTGCCTTTGCGCGACGGCTCCCATGAACTAGACGTTTAAACAAATATGCCATGCGTCTTTCTGCTGTGGCACCTCTAAAGCTTTGCTGCACGCGTTTGTTTAAATGTCTGCCTTTTCCTCTTGATCTGAGCTCTTCCAGAGCTGTGACTGCGGCACAATGAATAAGTCACAATCCTTTTACTCAAGCAGCTAACAACATGGGAAGACAAACATATAAAAGCCAACTACAAAACGAAGGTGTGAGGAATAGGCTTTGGAGGAAGAAATAATCCAGTGTATAGAGGGGGGGGTTAAGTGCCCGGGGAGTTTTTAGTTAGAAACTGAAAAATGGGAAAGATTTACATATGAAGAAGTACTGGGGGTGGAGTGGGGGCATTTCAGCCAATGGGAACAGAGAGAGCCAGAAAGTGGAAAGTGCATTCAGAAAATGTCACATTGGCTGGGGAGGTAAGAGAAGTGACCTAGGAACTGAGGAAGGCCTTGGATTGCCAGCCTAGCCATCAGCGCTTGTTCTGGGCCCATGTGGAGCCACTGAGGGCTGTGGAGACGGGCGGCTGTAGTCCCAGTGTGCCTTAGGAAGATTAATCATTGTGGTGAGGGCAACGAGACGGAAGCAGAGGCTCTTGCAACAGAACTGAAGAGCTGGTGAGAGTGGGTGGAGACCAGGAGCAGGATGGAACTATGGATGCTTCCCTGGGTAGGAGTTTCCCGTGGATGTGTCAGTGGGCGGAAGAAAGTGGATGGAGAAGCGTTTCTCCACCAACGGGGCAGTCGCCAGAAAGAAAGCTGCTCTCCCAGGCCCAGTGTTTATTGTTCTCTGTCACAGTCTATTTTCTGTTACATAATGCATCAGGCTGACCCCTACCCCACAGACTCTGCCCCGGAGGCCTTTCCTGGCCTCAGCCCTTGGGCCTGTGATTGGGCCACTGGGCTGACAGGCCCTCCCGGCCAGCTCCTCTTCTGTCCCCCCGGGGTGGGCGGGCTCAGCAAAGCTGCTAAGCCCCTGCGGGGGCTACAACCCCTGGTAGGAGCAGAAGAGGTACAACCGTAGGCAAATCAAGGCAGATCAAAATGTGATAGAAGCACAATTGCCCACCTGATCCTTTGCCTTGGAACAAACATTTACCCAGTTTCCTGATCTTACCTGCAAGAGAACAAGACTGTGGCACAATAAACAGTGCTAGAAGGAGATGGCTCAACATTGAAGAAAATAAAACAGAAATGGGCCGTCACCTCCGGTACTGATGTTGTCATGGCCCCTATTATCGCTTTGGTCTTTAAGGGCTGGGGAAAGACGTTGAAGAAGAGGGGCTGCCCCCCACCGCGAGTTCTGGACAGCTCATAGTGAGAAGAGCCCTGAGTGGTACCCGGAGCTACTGCGGTCCAGCCTGGAGACTGGGCAGGTCCAAGGAATCAGGCCCTGTTCTCCAGACCAGCCACGGTAGAACACCCAGGAGCACAGTGCGTGTGCGTGTGTGTTGAAGGGGGGAGGTGGAGTGTTTCTTGAGCGGGTTCACGTTTGGGCCCTCCTGGTGGGGCCTGGCCTGCCCGGGATGTGGAGGCTGAGAGCGGTACAGCGCCCAGTGCCTGGACGGGGAGGCTCCCCTGACCCCCGGGGGGGCTGCGAGGGAGCAGGGCCCAGGGAGGAGCTGCCAGAGAAGGCCTTCTGTCCACAGCCAGAGATGCCCCCGGGGGGAGGCTGCGGAGGGCAGACGGCTCCAGCTCAGGACAAGAGCCTGCGTCTGTACGCGGAAATATAGGTTCCTCTAGGAGCGCTCTGGCAGAGCCCCAGGAGCCCTCAAAGCCGTCCACCAGTTGTGTATGCAGTTAACAAAAATGCGGTATGTACCTACTGCGCTCCGTGGGGTTTCCAGGCGCTGGACCGAGGTGAACATCTCTCCCTCCGGAGCTCCCATCCCACAGTGAGATGAATGACAGCTCGCGTGGAAGGTAGCAGTTCACAGGTTCTCCCACTATGCTAGCTGACTAACGGCGGTCCCACCACAGCCAGGCTACAATCTCCATCTTTGGGAAGGTAAGTGATTTCGCCCAAGTCCAAAGAGCTAATAAGTAACAAAGCAGATAACGTCATCCAGGGGCCCCCTCCACACCCTGACTCTCGAGGAGTGGTGATGAGCAAGTAGAATGGAGTAAAAGCACTTTGTAAACCAAGATGCACCGAACGAGACGCGGCTGTCATCGTGAATATGAAGGAAATCGGAGGGGAGCCGGTCTGGAGGGGAGCAGAGGCGGAAACAGTGCCTCCTCGGTGCGCTCGGGCTTTGGCTCGGGGGTGGGGGGGGACATGTCCTGTGCTCCCCCGCAAATGCCTGTGTCCCACTCTCTTCCTCTAATCTCTTGGCATGAGTCAGAAATGTTTGTTTTGGAGGCTGAAGGACCAAGCTTGTACCAGTTAAGACGAGTCCACCGCTGGACAAAAGGCGGTGCACTCAGACCCCCTCTGCACGCAGGAATTCATCCTGTCACCTCTGTGTACCATCCATAACCCTAAAAGACGGTCCTGTCATCTTATCTGGCAAGTGGGGTTTTAGCAGTCCCTTCATTAAGCCCAGAGAACAAAGGCGGCTGGATGAGGGTCCCGGAACGTCCAAACACGCTGTCACCCCGAGTGTGAGGCTGAGGCTGCCTGGGGAGGGCCGGGCGCTGTTTACAGATGGGAGAGATAACCGCAGAGGAAGGTCGTCCGGGCTTCTTTTCCATCCCCCTACCCTGCCCCCCTGGGGGGCGTCCCTGACCACCCTGATGCTCCAGCTGGCCTGGGGGGCTTTCTAAGCTCCTGGTGGAGGAATGCAGACAGCCCAGGACCCCTACCTTCACGGCTTGTGAGAGAGGAGGGGGTGAGAAGTGGGGGCAGGGAGCCTGCAGGAACCAAGAATTGGATTTGACAATAGCACCGCCATTGCTGCTAAGGGCAGAGCTGGTGGAAAGTAGGAACTGAAGCAACGGGTAACAGTTGGAGTCACCCCCTCTGAGCCAGAGCGTTCTGAGAAATCTCTGTTTCATACTCCTCCCAGCTAACCTCCTCGCCCTGGTGCCCTCTCTGTCATCAGAGACAAGGGGCTCCTCAGAGGTGGCTTGGATGCTGTCAGTGACGGGGAGCTCACTCCTCCGGGGGGGGGGGGTCTGTTCCTTTAGAGGGCAGCTTGCCTGAAAAACCTCCCCAGGGCTGAGCTGTATCTTCTACCCCCTGTGTCGGCAGGTTGAATGTTTACCTTGGCTTTGTGCTCTAAGACACTCCCAGGAGAGAAACTTTCTGGTGGATGAATTATTATTATTATTCTCACTACCACCAAAACTCATGATAATCATCATCATTATTAATGATAACGCCTTGCACTGAAAGAGTACTTCTTACTTTTCAAAGTACCTTCACACCCAAGAGTTTATTTGCTTATCCTAACAGGCCTGGGAAAGGGGCGTGAATTAACCTCATTTTTTCAGATAAGCCAAGTAAGGCTTGGAGAGATAAAGTCACAGGTACAGGCCAGTAAGAAAAAAGGTGGGACCAGACTCCATGTTTCCTCACTCTTCGTTTGTGATGCTTGACTCGAAAGTAGCTCTCACCATCTCTAGACGTTCTTTGAGGGTTAATTTTGTGTTTAGCGGCATTTCAAAGAGTCACCTCTGCCCTGAAGATTATGGCGGTCCTCTCCCCACTCCAGCATGAATAGGTGTTGTTACAAGATTTCAATCAATATTAGAAATACACTTGAATTAAAAATAAATTTTTTTATTGGGGTACGGTTGATTTATAATGTTGTGTTAGTTTCTGCTGTACAGCCAAGTGAGTCAGCCATACATACCCATATCTCCACTCTTTTTCAGATTCTGTTCCCATACAGGTCATTACAGAATAGTGAACAGAGTTCCCTATGCTATACAGTAGGTCTTATTAGCTATCTATTCTATATATAGGAGTGCATATATGTATTTAAACACTTGGAAAAGTTTGTTTGGAGAGCTAGTGAGGTCCCCGTGCCTGGAGGAGCTGGGAGCACGTGAGCTGATTAAGTATAGATATGATAAAGGACATTTGAGGACCAGGTCAGTGGTTGCAGTATAAGATATCCAGGTACGTTTAATTTTTTTTTTTTTTTTTTTTTTTTGCGGTACGCGGGCCTCTCACTGCTGTGGCCTCTCCCGTTGCGGAGCACAGGCTCCGGATGCACAGGCTCAGCGGCCATAGCTCACGGGCCCAGCCACTCCGCAGCATGCGGGATCTTCCCGGACCGGGGCACGAACCCGTGTCCCCTGAATCGGCAGGCGGACTCTCAACCACTGTGCCACCAGGGAAGCCCAGGTACGTTTAATTTTAGTGGCAGGGAAACTTCTTGTCTTCCCAGGCCCCGCTGGTAGCAGATTTGAGGACTAACATAGGAGGACCCATATGGGACATAATGCTGTGTGTCAGAGCAAGACGGTACTGCTGCTTCCAACACAGGGCTGCCGGCCTCCTGGACACTTCGTGGCTTCTTCACAGCCTCCTTGCAATCAGGGAGCCTCCGCACAGACCCACAGGGCTGCCCTTGACCCTAGGACAGACCTCTTGCGCTTCAGATCTTGTTTCCATGAGTTAAGTCACCTTGTCTCCCCTCATGACCAGCAGAGCTCTTCCTGCTGCTGAACAGACCTACTCTAAGGTCAGCCCCTAAGACACCTCCTCCAGGAAGCTCATCCTGATTTCCACAGCCTGCCGAGCCCCCGGTCTTCTGAGCGTCCCGGAGCCTGCCAGTCAGGACCTCCCACTTGGCTTTCAGTGTGGAAACCTAGGGGTGTCAGAGATGCCCCTTTTCCAGCACGTGCTGTGTCCCCGTCAGGATGCTCCCATTCAGGGCAGCCTCCACTCTGGCCCCCTGTGCACCAGTCTCATCACCCCCCTATGAAATGCCTCCGGCGGTCCCCCAGCACCAGCAGGGTCAGTCACCCTCTTCTTCCTGCATGGACCGGCCTTTGGGTTTGTCCTGTTGCTCCCTTCAGCCTCGATCTGCTTCTGCCTCCTGCGCGCTGGCCCTCACTCAGACTGGCTTGAATAGGGCACATTCTCCCGCCGCCCTCTCAGTGTGGAGCAGCCATCACTCCCCGTGTTTAACTGCCCGGAGATCTCCCTTCCATCCTTGTGATGGTTAATTTTATGTGGCAGCTTGACTGGGCTAAGGGATGCCCAGATAGCTGGTAGAACATTGTTTCTGGGTGTGTCTGTGAGGAAGCTTCTGGAAGAGATGAGCATTTGAATCAATAGACTGAGTAAAGAAGATCATCTTCACCAGTGTGGGTGGGCATCCTCCAATTTGTTGAGGACCTGAATAGAACAAAAAGGCGGAAGATGGGTGATGTGCTGTCTGGGACACCCATCTTTTCCTGCCCTCGGACTTTGGTGCTCTTGACCCTCCGACCTTTAGACCCAGACCTCCTGCTTCCAGTTACTGGGGTTTTGGGGGGGGTTAGATTGAATTACACTACCAACTTTCTTCGTTCTCCAGCTTACAGATGGCAGGCTGTGGGACTTTAGGGCCTTCATAATTGCATGAACTAATTCTTATAATAAATGTAACAAATGTAAATTTGTATTTATATATAAAACTTCTTTTGGTCTGTTTCTCTGAGAACCCTGATATAACCCTTCAAGACTCAGCTCAAATGCCATGTTCTCTAGGAACACTGACTACCAGCCTCCTCCAGCCCTGCCAGGCTGGGAACCGTCTTCCCTTCTTTGTGGAACCTCTGACTGTGTGCACCATCCCTTGGTTTGTTTTGATCACATAGAAGGGTGCTCATTTGTCTGTGAATATACTTCCTAGATGGGGTTCTGGTGTCCCTGCTAGGAAAGCGTGTTCTCATGTTCAGAAAAATTCATTGACAGACACTTGTCTGCATGTCCCAAGACCTCTGTTGATCTGGATGGAATCCCCCAACACACTCTTAACCTCTTCAGTAACAAGTGTGAATGCACACGCATACACACACCCAGAGCACACGCATGCAATGTACGACACGTGCACACAGCACACCTGATACACCACACAGAGATACAATGCACATAACACATATGACACATGCACGTAACACACAAGACACAACAAACGTACGCTGTTCAGAACCACTTCCCACTTCAAATTCCAACATGTTTGCAGCTTTTTCTGCCCGACAGGTAATGGGCTGAGTAGACAGAGAATAGCCCTCAGTCAAGTTCTCTGGGGTCTGAGGACTGGGACTGAGTCGCTGTGTGGTGATGGGCAGGTGCCTTGACTTTTCTGGGTTTTTTCTGCAAAAGGAAGGGATGGTTCTGTGATCCAGAAGGTTCCTATTTGGTCTATACTCTAAGATTCTAAGCAAAAGCGAGGAAAGGAGCACTCTCTGAGTCCTGCTCCTCAAGGAACCTGGGAAGTGCTTTCCCGGCTCTGCAGGAGGACAGACTAGTGAAGTCTGCATGCACAGAGCAGGAATGCAGGCCACCAGGAACAGAGACTGCGGAGGCACAGAGGAACCTGCTGAGGGAGGAAGCGTTGGAGAGGGAGACCTCAGATAGCACAGCGTGATTTGGGAAGTGTCAGGGGTCAAAGTCCCCCCCCCCTCCTTCTCTGTCACTACTAGTTGTCAAGGCGATGTTTGCCTCATCTACACTTTCCTACAGTCATTGCCCTGTGATCAGCAAAGCGCCCACAGCCTAGACAAGCACTCGCTGCATGCGGGTGAGGGAGCAGAGGCCTCGCCCCCTGACAGCTGGCAGCCTAAGCGGGGCCTTCCTCCTGGGCTGCCGTGCTGAACCTGCTTTCTGGCGTCAAGCAGTAGCTTCCCTCATCAATCCCTGTCTGGTGCCATGACTTTTTTTTTTTTTTTTGCGGTGCGCAGGCCTCTCACTGTTGCTGTGGCCTCTCCCGTTGCGGAGCACAGGCTCCGGACGCGCAGGCTCAGCGGCCGTGGCTCACGGGCCCAGCCGCTCCGCGGCACGTGGGATCTTCCCAGACCGGGGCACGAACCCGCGTCCCCTGCATCGGCAGGCGGACTCCCAACCCCTGCGCCACCAGGGAAGCCCCATGGCACTTTTCTTTTGGGATTCCAGGTACAGTATCTCTATGTCAATAGAGGGAGAAGGAACCCTAACTGGCTAAGAGGATGCACAGGAGTGAGGATGGCCTCTCAGAGACCTTAGGGGAAGAGGGGGAATGTTCCTGGCGGGGCAGCCAGAAGGACATTCCGAGCAGAGAAAGCTTGAGCGGAGCAGAGGCACGAGGGAGCCTCAGTCCGTGGAGACACCCGGCAGAGAGGGGTTGGCTTGTCCCAGCCTGGGTCCCTTCCAACAGTGAGGGGGGGCCGGGGTTGGGGGGGACTGCCAGCCAGTCCTTGTCTCACCTGGACGTCTGGGGACTTGGGTTGGAATTTCCATCACACCAGGAAATAAGCCCCTTCTTGGGAGAGATCGCAGGAGCTGGTGGGAAACGGATTTGGGGACGTTAGGCTTGATATTACTTCTTCCGATAAGAAGGCGTTGGCTTAACCTTTCTGTCTTCTGCTTAATCACTTTCAGAGGTTCATTAGACTTTGAGGAAGGAAACTTTCCAACTCAAACCACATGCCGTCCACAGAGCACAGAAGCCCCTGCCCCGCCAGCGGCACAGTGGAAGGCACACGGGTCCCGAGCTGAGCCCGTGGAGGGGGCCCCTGCTGAGAGGCTGCCGTGCCCCGAGGTCCTACAGCATGGTGGCCAGAGCAGGGCTCGGGGGTGCGAGGCGGTAATAATGGCGGACTTGCTCCAAGCGCACCGCCTTCCTTATCTCATGAAGTCTCGCCCAGAAGGAGCTCCTGTCATTGTCTGCCTGGCGCAAACCACGGTCCAGAGATGTTTGGGAACCTGTCTTAGGTCTCACGCGGCAAAATGGCAAAGCCAAAGGCCAGGCTGCCTGGGTTTGCAGCCCGGCTCTGCCACTGACCTGCTGTGTGACTTCGGGCAAGTTACTTAGCCTTGCTGAATGGGTTTCCTTCTGGGTGAAGTGAGCGCAGTGATCACATCTGCCTACTGGGGGACGACTGACCACTGGGTTTACCGCGGACCTAACACGGGGCCTAGAACATAGCAAGTGGCCATAGATTTAAGGAATGGCTGAGTAAGTAAGGTCCACCTGGGATGCCACCACCTTCACAGGGCTTTGTCCCTGAAGCTGCTTGACATCAATCTGCTCAGGACAGGCAGCGCCAGGAACGCTCCTCTGCTATTTTATTTAACCCTTAACTAGAACTTCCCATGTGCAGATACTGCTCTAAGCGCTTTCGAATCTACTATTACCCCCATTTTACAGATGATCAAGTGAGGCACAGATAGGTCGAGTGACCTTCCCAAGGTTACACAGCTCGGCAGTGGTGAAGCCGGGATTTGAATCCAGGCGGTGCAACTTCAAAGCTCCATCCTTTACTACTGCACAATGTTGCTGCCATCACGCTGTGGGTTTATTTGCTTCCTCCTGTGAGCCCCTGGGGGGCAGGGCTTTGATGATCTATGCTGATTCCCCAGCTCTTCACATAAAGCCCGGCCCAGAGTGAGCAAGGGCTTGGAGAAGATACTTGTTCAACTGATGGGTCAATAAGCATCCTCAGTGGAGACTTTCACACAAGCTAGGTTTGAAAGTCCACAGGCAGACAGCAACATCAGACAATATTCTTCATGTAATGCTTTTTGGAAAAAGTCCTGCGGGCTGTGCTGTTTCTCCCAAATGCAGTGGTCTGGCTCAAGGGACCAGAATTTATTGACCCTCTTTTTCGGACTGTGTCTGTCATTTCCTTTCTACCAGGGGGTGGGGTGAGTGGGGAGAAGTTCAGTTCTGGAAGGCTCCACAGCGGAAGCGGTAATTGTGCTGGGCCTTAAAGAATGAGCGGGGGCGATTTAGGCATAAGGAAGCTCAGTGAGATTGCTTTTCACGTGCAGAAAATGCTAAGTCTTGAAGGCAGGGTCTATGCCTTAGGTGTCCTTTTATCTTCTCCTTTTTATTCTCTGTGTCTTTCACAGACTGTTCATTCACTGTAACTTCTGGCATCCATCCACATCCATCCATCCGTCCGTCCACCTGTCATCTCTTCATCCGTCCATCCACCCATCCATAGAATACTTACATCACTCTGGGTGCCTTGGAAGCACACCGAGGCCACTGAACGGAGGCCCCAGAGACAAAATGTTATCTTATTATCAACAAGGTGCTCTATAGCCCAGCTCGGAGGGCAGTGCATTCCCAGCCCCTGTGATACGTAAGCCAAGATGGTCCAGATGTGATCATAAGAGGGGGTCTGATTGTCAAGAGGGAATTGGATAAGAGGGCGCATCCTCGGGTTCTTCCAAGTGCAGAGAGCTGACCTGCTGACTTGAGTGTTAGAAAGTCCTCAGGATCCAATATCCTGATATCTTGTGTCCTTAGTCACTCAAGACCCTGAAAAACAACTCGCTCTTTGACTGAGACTGGCTCGGCCCAGAAACGGCCCTTCCTTCTGTTCAGGCCTCACATCGCCCATGGCTGCTCCTTCCTGGCCAGAGGCTGTGGCCCCCGTGTCTCGGCGTGGAGAGTGTGCGCTGGCTCCCACACACACAGCCCCCTTGTTCCAGGAATGCAGGCGGCTGCTTGGAGCCACTGCTGGAAATGGCCTCCCAACAGATGTGCCTTTAATTTGTTTCCGGGTCAGTGGCCCCCATGCCCCGAGGAGGCCGCCTCCCAGGCAGGAGGCCCTAAAATTGCCCTGTGTGTGCGTCCCTGGATGAGGTTATCCATCACTGCCCGGCCTCTGCCCCCGGATGCCTCACTCTGGTGGCTGGCTCGAATCGGACCACTTGATGTGGAGAAGGGGGGTAGCCGGCTCTGTCCCCTCGGGTGACGGCCCCTCAAAGGGCCAATTGTAACCACATGGAAGGGAGGCCTTCTGCCCCGGGCCCAGGGTCAGCCAAAGATCTCTTCCGGAACAGAGACTTATAGGAGGGAAGCGTGAGAGGTTTGCAAAGTTCTTAGAGTAGCACCCGTGATCGAGGTTGCTGTGCATTTCTCTATCCAGTGTCCATTTACTGAGCACCTACTACATGCTGAGCACTGTACCAGGCCCTTCCCGTGCACCAACTCTGATTCTCTAATTCTCAAGGAAATTCTGCCAGGCAGGCACAATAGTCCCACTTGACAAAGGTGGAAACACAGCCTCAGAGAGCTGAGGTTTTCTCCAACCCAAACAGTAAACGGGGAGCCGAGATAAGAACCTAGGTCCGTGTGGCTGAAAAACAGGGGCTTTCCCCAGGACCACGCTGCCTCCCTGTCTAAGACAGAGCAGCTTGCATACAGTAGGTGCTTACTAAATCAGCACGTTTCCTCTGTCAGTCTCTTTGTCTATAAAATGTGGATAATAACCAACTGGGTTCTTTTAAGGTTTAAATGAGATCATGTGTATACAGAGCCTAGTGTAGTGTTTGGTGCCCAATAAAAAAAATAAAGGGGAAATGTTCAGCATGCATGGATAGTAAGAGTGTGTGTGGTTTGCGGGGCCCACTGCATGCCCCCTCGCCCTCTGCAATTCTCAGGCCAGTGCACAGGTGGGGACATTGCATCACAGAGGCCCAGAGAGGGCGCAGACTTGCTCCACCAAGCTGGAAGGTGGCAGGACTCAGCACCCCCGCCAAGGTTTTGTCCCTCCACCACGCTGTGTGCAGAAAAGGAATTGTTGGGTGGATGTGTCACCAGCTACGTTCAGGCGCTCAAAACCGTAGCTGCGATGAGGAAATCAACACCCCTCCACAGACAACTTCCTGCGAATCCACGGCAGCTCCCTGTTGCCTGGCGAATAAACTCCATTCTCTGATCCTGGCCTCCAAGGTCTTCATAGTCTGAGGTGCCCAAGTTGCCAGCCTCGCTTTGCACTTCTCTCCTGCCACGCCGCGGCCCCACGCTAGCTAGATTATTCCGGGAGCTCGGCACACAGCTGTGAGTTCACAATGACGGTCTTTTCCTAAAGCTATTTTCTGGGCCTGGAGTTCCTTCGTCTCTCTTTATTCTCCCAGTTTCTGTCTATGGAACATCCTGCTGTTCCTGCCCCAGAGGTTTTCCAGCACCTCCTCACCACCCCAGTGGTAATTCATCCCCCTCCATTGTATTCCTGTATCACATATTAGATAAACGACATCCTAGGTCAGGGTCAGCAAACTATTGCCCGAGGGCCAAATCTGGCCCACCACCTGTTTTTGTAAATAAAGTTTTATTGGGACACAGCCACTCATTTGTTTACCAGTTACCTATGGCTGTTTTCACGCTACAATGGCAGAGTCTAGTAAAGCTCAAATATTTACTGTCTGTTCCTTTACAGAAGAAGTTTGCTGGCCCCTCTCCCCGTGTGAGCAAATGATCTGTTTCTGTTTCCTTCGTACCTGTCCAGGTGGGAACAAGGTGAGGTCAGGAACACAGGATACTTTCCTCTCTACCCTGGGTGCCCAGTACCCGGGCCAGGCATAGACAGCGTTCAGTGAAGGGTTACACAGCCCATGGCGAGGACGGGCACACGCACATCTGGCCCGTGGCCCAGTGCCTCGTTATGATGTGGTGTGGACACAGCTCCCCCACGGATTCTGGCAGCGTGTGGTCCAGGGCCGACTGGAATCTTGGTTCTGTCCTGGGCATCGTCAGAAGCACCAGAGAGGAGCGGCAGGGATCCTGGGAAGTCAGGGCCGAGTAGTGATTGATTGACTGAGAGCCCAGGTCAGAACTGAAGAAGCCCATACCCTCCGGCGAGGCCGGGGCTCTCCCACATCAGTGGGATTAAGCAGAACATTCCGGGTTTAGGGGTGAGGACTCCTGGATTCTGTTTCCAGATCCCATCTCTGTTTGCCCTGCCTGTGATGGGTGAGGCTTTCCCTTAGAACAGAAGCACCGAGGTGGGGCGGTGGTACACCGTGCTGTTGGGATCCAGGCTGCTGCAGCCAGCAGGGACCAGCCGGGTGAGACCAGCAGCCCCGGGGTCCTGGCCACAGCTGGGCTGAGAGGAGACCTTGGTTCTCAGTGGGAGAGTGGCCTGGTGGGAGTCAACAGAAATAACCAGTGACAAATAGAAAAAGGCCTGGGGGCACAGTCTGACGTGGGCCGCAGGCCAGGAGCGAGTATGGGAACACGTTTGACGCTGCCCCAGGTGGGACAGTGTTTCCTCAGGGGGCAGCCACCAGGATGTCCTGGTGGGATCCCAAGCCCCCTCTGTGGCGTTCTTGCCAAGGGACCGTCCAGTTTCTGCTTGCACACCTCTGGGAGCAGAGAGCTCACTTCCTCCTGAGGAGGCTGATCTTGTATCCATGTCCCCAAGCCCCACCAAGCCTCCTTCGTGACAAGCTGGAAGCTTCTTTTCTGCACCTCCCGGACTTCTGCCTTGGAGACACAGAACAAACACTTAAACCATAGACGGCCCTTTGGTTCTGAGGGCTGAGGGACCAGAGTGTGAGACCACCTGCCCTTTGGGTGGTGCTCGTGGAGGGTCCTGGGGCCCAGTGGGGGGAAGCAGCTTGCCATCCGAGACCACCTGAGAGGAGCGAATCCGGGTGGGTGCGTTAGAACCACGTCTTTCGTGGGGAGTTTGGTCCACGGCACCCCTTCTTACGGCGTCAAGCACACTGCCACCTGCACAGAGCCGTACAGAGCCGGGGGACCAGGAATGCATGTCTCCATCACGCCAACCAGGAAGAAGGGCCCTGAGTCGAGCATGAAGGGGGCTGGCAGGACTTACCGAGTCTCCACCACACCCCAGCCCCCTGCCTTGGGCCGATCACACAGCTTTTCTGATTTGGCTTTCCCGTCTCTAAAATGGGAGCACTGATAACCACTTCCTCCTTTCTGTTGTGAGTATTAAATGCTCAAGTGCATGGAGTGTGGTTAGCACAGAAGAGGTTGCAGCCTTTAGAAATATTTTCTGCCGGGCGCGGTGGCGCGCGCCTGTAATCCCAGCTACTCGGGAGGCTGAGGCAGGAGGATCGCTTGAGCTCAGGAGTTCTGGGCTGTAGTGCGCCATGCCGATCGGGTGTCCGCACTAAGCTCAGCATCCATATGGTGACCTCCCGGGCGCGGGGGACCGCCAGGCTGCCTAAGGAGGGGGGAACCGGCCCAGGTCGGAAACGGAGCAGGTCAAGACTCCCGTGCTGATCAGTAGTGGGATCGCGCCTGTGAATAGCCACTGCACTCCAGCCTGGGCAGCATAGCGAGACCCCGTCTCTGAAAAATAGAAAAAGAAGAAGAAGAAAAAATTTTCTGATGGGCAGGAAAGTGAAGAAAAACTAGCGGTTGTTTGTAAGGCACCTATGAAGCCGGCCCTTACTCCTCAAGGAAAATGTGTGTCTTGCTTGAGTCCCTATTTTTTTTTTTTTTTTGGTGGTACGTGGGCCTCTCACTGCTGTGGCCTCTCCCGTTGCGGAGCGAAGGCTCCGGACACACCGGCCCAGCGGCCATGGCTCACGGGCCCAGCCGCTCCGCGGCATGTGGGATCTTCCCGGACCGGGGCACGAACCCGTATCCCCTACATCGGCAGGCGGATTCTCAACCACTGCGCCACCAGGGAAGCCCCTGAGTCCCTATTTTTAACCAAATGCCATTTCCCTCAACTGCTGGGATGCCAGCTTAGATTGCACCAGGCTGACCCAGACCCGAGGGCTTCCACAGGCACCGTCTCATTTAACTGAATCCCCGCTGCAACTCTTGGGTATAATTTCCATTCCTTTTGTGCAGATGAGGGAACTGAGGTGCAGAGAGGTTCAGAGAGGCTGAGTGGCTTGTCTGAGGTCATGCAGCTCTTGGGTGAGGGGACCAGAGGCACTTTTTCCTGAGACTCCTCTGTCATCTACCCCTCAGGACGGGCTGGGAAACTTTCTGAGGAGGTGAGTTTGAGCTGGGTGATTTCTCACTGCCTGACTCCGCCTAGGCTCTCTCCTGGGTGAGGGGCCCTGTAGCTGGCAGACCTCCTTACCCCAGAGGGCAGACGTCACCCCAGCTCTCCCAGGCAGGCTCTCCCTCCGGAAAGTACAATCAGTGCAGCAAATCTAACCCAAAGGGGCTCCAGCAGCTGAGCGTTCTGGCAGAAATGCCCCCCCCTGCCCCGCCCCCTCCTGCCCCCAGGCCCCTTTTTTGAGATCTGTGATCTTCCTGCTTGAAATCACCTTTAATTTCCCTCAGGAATGAACAAGAATTTAGAGGTTAGGTTTCAATTACACCTGGAAAAAAAGTTTGACACAAATTTCAAGCCAAATAAATTAGGAAACCACAGAGCTGGAAACACAAAGCAGTGGATGGGGAGAGGCTGACCCTGGGTCCCTGGGCAAACAGACCCCTTACTGGCCCTCAAGACCGCCCTTCGCAGGCCCATGGCTCACCCACCCCTGGGAAGGTTTGGGCCCTCTCCCCGCTATTCTCCAGCGCCTAGGCTGTCTTTCCTCTTCTGCCTGGCTTTCCTTCTTCCAGGAAGCCTTCCTTGACTGCTCCAGCCATGGGATCTCTTGGCCTCTGAGCTCCTGTAGACCCAATTTTGCTGGTGACTCCCTTAGAACCGAGGATGGCTCTGCTACAACAGCCTCTTGCTTCCTAGTTTTCTCAGTAGCCCTCACTGAAAACTCAGGAGTAGAAAAAGCAGCAAAGTTCTCTCCCCTTTTCATACAATGAAACTGATTTCCTTTACCTAAGCCTCCTTTGTTTCTCCTTCCTTCCCTGCTGAGAAGTCTCACCCACTCCCTGGGTCTCAGCTTCCATAGCACCTCCTGCAGGAAGTCTTCCTTGATTGCCCCAGGCCAGGCTGAGGACGAGCGCCCCAGCCTATCTGACTCCAAAATCACTGGGCAGCCGTCTGCCCCTCATTGCCAGGATCTGGCTGGAGAAGCAGGACGTGTGACCCTGATGGCCAACAGCAGCCTGGCGCATGGAGGGGTGCGATCGCCAGCTGCCTAGGAGAGCGCAGCCGTCTGGGATATGCAACCCCTGAGGGCCAAGGGGTCCCAAGCAAATCTGACCAAACGGTCCAATAACCAGGTCCCCAAAGATGAGGCAGGCTCAGAGATGTGGCCTTGCTGGAACGCCCAGGTCATTCTGTGACTGTGAAATGGGGCTGGAGTGGGGTCAAGGGGAAGGTCCATTCCTGCTCCTAGGCCGGTCCCAGGGTCTGGCTCTGCCATTTCCCCCATCATCTAAGGCAGAAACCCGGTGCGTGCCAGGGCTCCTCCTCCCTCCTTTCCTCCATGCTCCCGCAGACTCCCCTTCTATCTTAAATAGAGCACACTATATTACTGGTTTGTACGTCATTTTCTCCATTAGATCGTGAGCTTCTCGAGGATAAGGTTTTCACCTGGTTAATCTGCAAACTGGTAGTCCTTACCTAGCAACTTCAATAAATATTGGTGGAAGGAAGTGAGGAAGAAATGGAGGAAGGATGGAAAGAAGGAAAGGAAGGAGGAAGGGAGGAGAGAAGGAGGGAGGGAGGGAGGACGAGCTGGAAGAAAGCCCTGAGACAGTGGAGCCAGTAACCTTGGTCTTGGCTGGGCAGTCAAGGAGGCATGGTAGATGGGTATTTATAAAGGAAGCTAAGTTGATTCAGATGCTTCTGGGAGAAAAGCCCAACCTCCCGAGCTTGAATTTCAAGGCCTCCCCAATCTGGCCCTAAAACACTTCCTGCCATGTCTCCCACTACTGCTGACATACATACAACCACGTTTCATACTGTCCACCGTGACCTGGCCCCATCACCTAATAACCCGCCTCACTTTCCCATCTCTGAGCCTTTTGGCCCCCATCTCCCGCCTGGGTGGGGTCCTCACCAGGCTTTGAGGTCTGTCCCTGGCATCTAGCATGAAGAACGCTCATCTGTGGGAAGGCAGAGGAGACCAGAGCAGTGCAGGCTGGTCAGTGTTACGGTGGAGGGGCTTCTGGGGTACCTCCGAGGCTGCCTGGGATGGGGGTCAGAGGACGCTCTGCCTGGACTGAGCCTTGGAGGATGAGGGAGGACCCTGCAACATTCCAGACAGAGATGGAACATGAACCTGGGCAGAGAGACACAAAGGACAGGAGCTTTGCTGCATCCACAGTCCTTGCCACTACCTCCATCTGGAGAATTCCCTTCTGTCCCAGAGGCCCTGAAGGTCCCTCCTCCGTGAAATCCTCTCCCTGACAGGTGTGAGCTACTTATCTCCTTCCCGCCCAGCACCCAGCACCACCCTCTCTTAGTCTGAGGTTCTGGCTCCGAGTCTGTTCTGTTTCACAGGCAGAGGTGTGAGCCCTGGTCACCTTCTTGCTCCTATTGGTCTGAAGCTTCTGGAAGAACAGGCAGCTTCTTCTCCACCAGGTGGTCCCTGGCAGAGCCTAGAACTGGAGCTCAGAAGAGACTTGACAAATCTCAGCGCAAGTGCAGCTGCACCAGGCATTGCTCTGGGCACCTTGAGGGTAGAGATAAATGCGCATCAGTAAATGCACGCAACTGTGTCACGCCGGGGGATACGCGGTCTGTGCTAAGTGCTTGCAGTTAATCCTGCGGCAACCGGTTTCCAGATCGGGACGCTGTGACGGAGAGGAGAAATCAGCGCCCACGCTCACGGATCCCAGCGGGGCAAAGCCAGGTCTCAAGACCAGGTCGCTCTGCCTCCTTACCCGGCATTCTCCCTCCCTGCTCCCAGGGCTGTCGCTGGACTGGCAGGGAGATCGTGCGAGGCAGCCCCCAGGGGTCTTGGACGGGTTCTGCAGGCAGGCAGGTGCTCAGACCCCAGCCATCAAGTCCTGGCTGCTTCCTGGTTAATCAGCAAGGGCAGGTGAAGGGCTAGGCGCGTGGTGACCAGGAGCCCAGCCCCGTCCTCCCTGTGCGTGAGTGACGGGGACCACAGCCTCGGGCCAGCTCAGAGGGGTCCCAGGAGGATTTGGAAGTTGGAGAGCAAAAATCAGACTGTCCCACATTATCCAATTTTTCTGGCACCAAAATTCCTGCGCTCCCAGCCTGGTGGTCGTGAGACTAACCCCGGGCATACCGTTTCAGTGATGTCAGCGCGTGTAATCAGAATCAGAAACACATGCATGAAAGGGCCTGCCTGGGTTCAATGAACACGGGAAATTACACGTTGAGGGGAAGAGCCACCGGATGAGACCACTAGAACACCAGAAGTCTCTACTGCGTGGGTTTGGTATCAGGAACAAGGCTGTGTCCACACCCCTCCACCTGCCCGTGTAGAGTGGATGCCAAGGGCTTTGAAATCATTTCAGTAACTGCTTGGTATTCTAGAGGATCTGACACAAAGCCAGGAGAGGACTTTTAGCACCTAACGCATTTGCCGATCTGGCCCTTCAGTTGTATCCACCTCATCCTGTGCAGTGGGCGGGCAGGGAAGGTCACCCCCTTCCCGGGGCACAGAGCAGCCCTAGAGACAAAATGCCCAAAGTCACACCATCAATTCCATTCCATGGTCATTTATTGGCACTGACCTGGCACGGGCATGGTGGCGCACGTCACACGGTTTAATTTTCACAACCGTCTTGAGAGACAAAAGTTAACATCCTCAATTAACAAATGGGGAAACCGAGTCCCAGAGAGTCAACGCAATTTGGCCAGAGTCACACAGTGGATCAGAGGCAGGTCTGGACTCACACCCCCTGTCACCTCTACATAAGCTGTCTTGGGGGAGAATGGAAGCTGGCAGAAAGGATACTGCTGGCCCTCAGTTACCCCTCATCCCCCCAGAGGCGACAGGCCAGCCCCGGGTGGTGCAAGCAGAAGCCAGAGTCAGGAAGTGACGCCGCCCCCAGGGCAGACCCAGAGAGGAGGAAGCGATGCCTCCAGAGTGCCCCAGGCTGGCCTGGCCGGGGGCACCCGCTGGCACCCTTCCACGCCTTCCCCGGGAATGTGAGCAATGTTCTGTGGCGTGTGGCACAGGCCTTCCGCCGCCCCCATGGAGGGTTTGGCTCCTGAACCTTCCCGAGCCGGGGTTGGCTCCCGCGGCTGAGGGCTGCATGTCCTCTAGGATGAACGGAGCTCACAGTGAGAGGCAGGCCCTGGGCGGGAACCCAGGGGGCAGCAGCACGTGAGCATAACTGCCTCCTCGTGTGGCATCGTCACGGGAAGGCGTGGGGCCGCAGGCAAATGAGTCGCTTGGGGGCTCAGCCCTCACCTCCTGGGGCTGCTACGAACCAAGACCCAGGGGAAGGTTGCCCAGAGCTGCCCCTCCATGGAGACAAGTCTGCAATGTTATAAGGAACACAGGATTTGTACCTTCAAACACTTGCTGGCCCCAACTCCCAACAGAATCCCCCAAACCTCTATGGTGACAAACTCATAATAACAAAATGACCGTAGAGTTCGAATAGATGTACCAGTCACATAGCCATTTCTCTTCTGTTATCTTATCTGATTCTCACAGACACCATTTGAGGTAAAGGAAGCGGAAAAGCTCTTCCCTGAAAACATCTTTTCCAGATGAAGAAGCTAAGGTTTGCCCAGTATAGGTGAATTAGACCAGGTAAATCGCCAGTTGGTGGCAAAGCTGGCACTTGAAACAAGCTTCTGTGGCTCTTAGTCCAGAGTCTCTTTCCTCTCGCCCCGCTGACCTCGCTCTGCTGGGTGTCCCCAGAGCCTGCCCGGTGGCCTTGGGCCTGGACTCTCCTTTCTCTGGGCTCCCACAGGGTGCCATCACTCTCGTGCTGTTCTCGAAGCTCATGGTAACTTGTGCTCTGTCCCCTCCAAGCCAATCCCAGGCAGGTCTCCTTCCTGGCCGGGAAGAGTGACCAGAGGATTGTAATGGGTAAGTCACTTGGACCAGGAGAGAACATTCCAACTTGGTTATACAAGGAGCGGGGGACGGCCTACCCAGACATCTAGGAAGACATTCGTCTGCTGTGTTAAGTGGCTTGGTAGAGGCGAGGATGGGGCTTGGGAGACACGATCCTGGCTAAGACAAAGTTCCCTTGAGGGGGTGCTTTGCCTAGTTTCCCCTGCTGGGGACAGGAATCTTTGCTGTGAAAGGTCTGCGTAGTGTGTTTGGCCTAGATATCTGTTTAAAACTTCTCCATCGAGGTTTTTGGTTTTTGGGTTTTTTTTTTCAGAACTCAGAAAAAAAAAACCCAAAACAAAACAAAACAAACATGACAAAAGCCATTAAGAAAGGCTTAGTCCACGCTGTAAAGGAGAGCTGTACAGAGTGGGGTCGTGTAGTCATTTACCATCTCACCAGAAATTCCTGAGACATCTCAACCCATTGGGCCAGAGGGAGGGGTCCGGGATGACGGTCCGGGGCTGGTTGGCTCAGGCGGGGTTCTTGGCATCTCACCCAGAGCCGGGCACATCACGTGTGTGTCGTATGTGATTTGAATGGGGATCTTTATTCTTCATTTCCTCTTATTTGGGTTGGACATCGACTTTCTCCTCTGAATTCCTTCTGTCCTCATCTGAAAACAAGACACGTGTGAATGGCCTTGCAAGTGTCTGTGATCTGGGTGAAAACATCTGCTTCCAGCACAAACTAAACACATCAGCAGGAGCCAAGAACCTTCCCCTGCGCTCGCTACCGTTTGACTTCTTTTATTAATAACTTGGGAGGATTGCAAGCAAGGACTTCTGGCAGGAATGAAAGGAAATGATCCAGGAAAAAAAAAAAAAAATCAAACCCATAAATAAGTTAAAGTCACCGGCAGAGCGCGTTTGATCTTTTCTTTTTCTTTTTTTTTTTTTTAAGTGAAATATGGGCACTTCCCTTCCGATCCCCGCAGGTGGAGGGGCAGCCGAGGGCGCCATGTTCTCAGGGGTTAATGAGGGGTGGGAGGGGCAGACATTTCCCTCTAAAACCACGGCCTCTTCTCATGGGTCTTTGGGGAGATGGGAAGTCGAGCTCGGCTGTGAGGAAGGCCACAGGATGGAGTAGAAGAAAGCGTGAACTTTGGAACTGGGCAAAGCTGGGTTTTAAACTCGTTGTGTGATCTTGGGCAAGTTCATTGCCCAAACCTTAGGTTATTTTTGTGTCAACTGGGAGAAATAATGCCTACCTCACGGAATATTTGTGGAAATGAAATCTGGAGATGAGAACAAATTAATCAGGGTTAAGTGTTCCCTAACTGCCATGAAAGTTGAATGGCACGGCCTAACACAAACTGCCGGCTGTGAGTCCCGTGCAGGTCACCCGGGCTCCCCTCTAGCCCGTGACTCCGGTAGGAGGACCAAGTGCACGTGGCAACCGTCTGGGGCCATGCTGGTTTACACTGGCTGTCCCAGCCTGACGACCGCTGGCCCCTCTCTCTCACTCTCAGAAATGTCCCAGTTTGGATAATAAATTGTATGGTCACTCCAGACTCAGGAAGCCAGACTCTCTCTATCCCCCGGTGCCACCATCTCTCCAGGGAGCATCCGAGGACATCCTGGCACAGCGACCCTTAAATGCCTCAGCCAGAAGGGACTCATCCCATCTGCCCCCATTTCATTGGCTACATTGGTCTCACGGCCTCGTCTACCAGCCCTGGTGTTTTCCCACGTGCCCGGAGAGGAGAGGTGGGCCAGATACGGGTGTGCTGGCCTGAAATGAGGTCCTCAAGAAATGTTTTGCCCCTGCCCCGTTTCTCCCCACCCTCCTTCAGGAGGCTCCAGGAGTACGAGGAGAAAAACGTTGCCATGTCAGACCACAAGACAACAAATGTTCTAGGAAATACACATTTTTAAGGTTAAATGAAATATAGCCCTTTACTGTTTCCAAAAGGCTTTCTTTCACCTTTGTGGTCTCTCTTGATCTTCCCTATTGGATGATTGCATCGTGGGGCAGATATTGGGATTTGCATTTATAAGAGAGAAGACAGATTCAGAGAGATACACACCCATTGCACGAGGCTGCAGAAGGATGGAGCCAAGACTTAAACTCAGTTCTCCCAGCTTTTCTCCCTCTCGCAGGCCTATGGGTGCAAAGGTGATGATCTCGGACACCCTTCTCGGTGAGCCCACGGTTGAGTTTCCTGCAGGACTGAGAGGGGGCGGTGAGGCCAGGGCTGAGGGCTGCTCATCTAGGATCACAGAATAATAGAGGCGGAAGCGATCTTGAAAGGCACTTTGCCCACCCTCTTCGTTAATGTACTTGGGGAAACTGAGACCCAGAGATGGACAGTGACTTGCCTAAGATCACACAGCTAGTTAGCTGACCCTCCTGATTCCTACTGCAGTGTTCTTTCTGCTGCTGTGTTACAAAGTCACAGCGGAGAAGACAAAGAGATGAACTCTTTCCTTGGTGATTCTGAAAAGGAGAGAAGCTGGCACAGGCACGGGGAACAAAAGGGTATATGATCTCAGCCATGTGAGGAGGAAGCTCAAGGATCCTCGGATGCTGAACAACAGAAAATCCCTACAGGCTCCCTGAGCTGGGAAATCTTCGGGTTGGTGACACTTGGGCCAGGTTTTGTGGTGAAGACTGCCAGCTCTCTGCTATGATCTACTCTTCCATGTAGCTGGCAACATGGCTGCCCAGATACTCCACATCTTCCAGCTTTCCTTGAGGTCCGCTTGGCCCCATGCCAAAGTTTGTGTCGGCAGGATGGGAATATGAAGGATGTGTCAATGAAACTGAGTTGTTTGTTGTGAGGTGGATGGACCTGGAGTCTGTCCTACAGAGTGAAGTAAGTCAGAAGGAGAAAAACAAATACCGTATGCTAACACATATGTATGGAATCTAAGGGAAAAAATGTCATGAAGAGACTATGGGTAGGACGGGAATAAAACACAGACCTACTAGAGCATGGACTTGAGGATACGGGGAGGGGGAAGGGTAAGCTGGGACGAAGTGAGAGAGTGGCATGGACATATATACACTACCAAACGTAGGGTGGATAGCTAGTGGGAAGCAGCCGCATGGCACAGGGAGATCAGCTCGGTGCTTTGTGACCACCTACAGGGGTGGGATAGGGAGGGTGGGAGGGAGATGCAAGAGGGAGGAGATATGGGAACATATGTATATGTATAGCTGATTCACTTTGTTGTAAAGCAGAGACTAACACACCATTGTAAAGCAATTATACTCCAATAAAGATGTTAAAAAAAAAAAAAAAAGGATGTGTCATACTTCTAAACGTAACCGATAAAAATCTTCTGAATATATGCTTCCGTGCCTTTCCCTCCTTCTCATGGAGAGCTCACATCTTGGCGGTCAAGTGTAGAAGGTGGCAGGGTGCAGTCAGACCAGATTCCTGACTACGGACCCGGGCAGAGCCACTGCCCACCTGAACGCCCCACCCATCCTCCATGGCTGTATGAATGAACCTCTTGTTCTTAAAGCTACAACATTCTTGAGAGCTATTGAATGTAGCAGCTTAGACAGTTCTAACTAACATAGTCTTGAAGATCAGATAAACCTTCAGAGGAAGAGGTGGAAATAAGTCATTCTCCTTGGAAGGAACTGGCTACATAAACATGTAGATATTCATCTGTCTATTCATTCTTTCAGCAAATGTGTACTGAGCATGTGTGGGTTCTCAGGCGCCAAGCTGGGTACTAGGCACATCAAGCTGAGTGATTCAGTTCCTGTCCTCAGGAAGCTCCCAATCTAGGTAGGCAGATCACCAATCGGGGTACAAGTACTCACAGAGGAAAGGCACAAAACCCAGCCTGGATGGAAACAAAGAGGTTTTATTTCCTGAAGAAGGTGATAAGAGAGCCGAGACTTGGAGTGGGAGAGAAGTTCTAGGCAGGCCACGGCAAGGTTCAGGGGTAATGAGAGAGGATGCCATCGAGAAAGACACAAACAAACCAATATCTGCAGGAACTTGATAGCACAGAGTTGCTACTTGATCCTCTGGGAGCCACTGAAGAACTTGGAACAGGAAAGTGACATGATCAGATTAGTGTTTAAAAAATCTCTCTCTGGGGCTTCCCTGGTGGCGCAGTGGTTGAGCATCCGCCTGCCGATGCAGGGGACGCGGGTTCGTGCCCCGGTCCGGGAGGATCCCACGTGCCGCGGAGCGGCTGGGCCCGTGAGCCGTGGCCGCTGAGCCTGCGCGTCCGGAGCCTGTGCTCCGCAACGGGAGAGGCCACAGCAGTGAGAGGCCCGTATACCGCAAAAAAAAAAAAAAAAAAAATCTCTTTCTGGCAGCTGTGTGATGGATGAAGTTGGAGTCTCGTCTCTCTTCCAAGTTTCTCTGGCTCTCACTCTCAGCACTGCAGTTCCAGGTGCCACCCCTCCCCCTGGATGACTGCACCCATCTCCAGATGTGCCGCTCCAACCCATTCTCAAGAGGGCAGCGTGAATGATCCCTCTGGAGCACACAGAGGACCACGTCTTCCCTGCTTCAAGTCGTCTGTAGTTTCCCATCACCCTTCAGGCAGTCCTTGCATGGTCTGGCCACAGGTCACCTGTCAAGCTCCGCTTTTGCCACTTCTCACCTCACTCTCTGCCTACTAACTGCGTAGCTTGTTCTCCCCCCGCTGTGGGACCACGAACAAATGGGTTCCTCTGGTTCCCCGTCTCACTTTCCCGACCCTATCCCTCCCAAGTCCAAGCCTCCTGCAAATCTTAACTGAGATGTCAGTTCTATCTGGAAACCTTTTCTGACCCCCAAGTCTAGGAGACACACCCCCGCCCCGTTCCCCCTGGAGCCTGCATCTTGCTTTATGGTCACTGTCTATCTCCCAGTCTGTATCCTCCACCGGGTCATAGCAACGTGGAGATACAACAAGAAAAGTAGGCCTTTCTTGGTGACTGCTCCGTCCCTATGTGCAGTTTATGGCACTTTTGTACTACGGTTGGAATGCATGGCTGGAGGCATGAGCGCCTTCATGGTCACCCAGATGTGTAAAGCAGATACCTAGGTACCAGGCGCGGGCTGGAGGGATGGAGAGGAGAGCAGTGGTCATGCGTCTTGCTGAAGAACTTGGCAAGTATTGTCAACAGGGTCCAGCTGCCCTCAGCTCTCTCCACCACTCCCACCCAGTGTGGCCACGGAGCCCAGGCTTCTAGGGATGCGCCCCGGAGGAAGGAAACCATCGTGTCACGTGACGGATGGTGAACCCCTTGCAGCTCGAGCACACCTCCGTTACGGCGTTTGCGTTTAGTGTTCCATCATCTCTTTAAGTTTCTGTCCCTCCCACTGGACTGATGACTCCCTGAGGGCAAGGACTAGAGCGTGGCTAGGTGTCCACCCCCAGCTACTGGAAAACAGTGGTACAGAGAAGACCCTCTGAAGGAGCTTGTTGAACTCCTCTGAACTTGGCCGAGATTCAGTCCCTGCCTTCAAAGACCTCCCAGTGAATTTCAGGTGACACCTCTGGACACACGTAACTTTTTCAAGGTGGAGGCAGTAGGTATTTACAAGGTTGGGACTGTGCTTCCAAGCACAGAGGACCGCTCACTGATTGTGACTTGGGGCGGGGGTGTAACAAGCCCCCCCCACCCCGGTGCATACCAGCACGCCTCCTGTTTCAGGTAGTGCATCTAGTGGCAGGGGTCAGGGGGACTCATCACAGTGACCTGAGCCCTCTAACAAACCACCACCAAATCTCTGTGGCTCCACTGGTGAAGATTTCTTTCTTGCTTCTATGACGGTGCCACGCAGGCTGGCAGAGAGTCACACAGTCATCAGAGACCCAGGCTCCCTCCATTTGGAGCAGGGTTTCTCAATTTCGCCATTTTTACACTTTGGAACCCAATCTTTCTTCATTGTAGGTGCTGTTCTGTGCATTGTAGGGCATTTAGCACAGCACACACACCTCTAGCTGTGGCAGTGTCCCCTGTAAAATTGTCCCCAGTTGAAAACTACTGATTTAGGGTCTCCTCCTCCAGAGCCTAGAGTGCTTCCTTGGATCCCCATCTCTACCCGAGGAAAGGGAAAGACTGGGGCATGTGGGGGGGGGACACGTGACACGGCTCCTCAATTCTATTGGACAGACTCAGTCACATGACCACAGCTCGTTGCAAGGGAGGCTGGGAAGGAAAGCCTGCCATATGCCTAGGAGAAAAAGGAGGTGGTTTGGGGACCAAGTAGTCAATGTATTCCATAGGTAGTTAGAGTCCACATATGTCATTTTTCTTCTTGAAGATAAGAGAAAGCAAATTATCTTCTCCACCTCGCCAGTGGGGCTTCGTTCTCGTCCCCAGTCCATCCGCGGAAACCTCCTGGAAGGTCTTCGGCTCATCTGGAAAACCGTAAGGACGGTCTCTGCCCACATCACACCTCCTCGGCCCCTGATGACCGGCGTGAACCTAGACACCCAGAATTCCTGCTGATTTGGCGTCCCTGGCGTTCCCATGGCGTCTAGGAGGGGCTGCGGAGCCCAGAGATGTCAGCCCCTGCCCTGGAGGAGGGCATGTCCCAGCAGCGTGAGGTGTTTTTCACACGTGATCACAGTTCTGACAAATAGGTAATGTACAAATGCCGAAAAGCCAGGGCCATCCTTGTAAGAATCTACATGGAATGGGGGAGTCAAGCGGGAGTCCAGGTGGGGAGTAAGGTGAATCAAACGGTGGTGCTGGGTGAGCCTGGTCCCACTGGGAAACCTCCAGGGCTTTTCAGACTGGAACAGAAAGAACCTGAGAGAGAAGTGTGGAATCCAGACCAGAGTGGAGGAGGTAGCTTGGGGTCGTCGTGGAATGTCAACACAGACTCCTTCTTCTCTGAATTTTCTCAGTAGAGAGTGAGCACTTTGATTCTCTGGATGGACCGAATTTTTCTGGAAGCCCCTTTAGGAAAATGGCCGTTTGATCCCCTCCCGGGGGGGCCCCTTTTCCAGCAGTGTGCAAACTGCTGGAACTCCTCCACCGCAAATGCTTCATGTGGTGAAGCCGAGAATTAATTAGAAAAGGAAAAAAAAAAATCTCTCAAGACACAGATCTCACAACCTATTAGCATTAAGATTAGCATTAAAGAAAGTTGGAAACTATAATGTTTTAAGCACAATTTATAAGCCTAATTTCCTGTGTGTCACTCTCAGATAATAAATGCTTTTCCTTCAAGTTGAAAAGTCCTGGTGGAAAGTGGGGGGTGGGAGCGGGGGGAAGAAAGAAAAAGTTAATTTAAGGCCTATTCGTTTATTTTTAGTCGCCCAAGATCTGAGGGGCTTGAGAACATTTCCCGTTTCTGATAGAACACGCCTTCCTGTGTAGCAAGGAAGTCCCCTGACCTCAGGCCTCCTCAAGGTGCTACTGATTTTTGACAGAATTGCTCAGGCAGGGGCTTTGAAAGAGGCCAAGGCAGGCCCGCGAGGGGAGGGCGATCTGGGGTCCTGGAGGGACAAGGTTAATTGCTTGGAGCCTTGGAGGATGGAGCGGTGTGGCCGGGGCCACCGGGCCACCGGGAGGCCGGCTTCCTGTGTTGCTCTGGAAGAAGTTCGGTCGTCGCCCACCGCTTCCATAATAAGACATTCCTGCTCATTTGCCAGGAGCTGAAAGGGATTTCTGTTTTTAGCCTTGGGTCTGTGGCAACTGTTTTGTTTTAAATGAAAATTAAACGGGGACCCGGAGCTGGGGCGGAGCACGGGGAGGCAGAGCCATAATTGAAGCGCGTTACTGGTAATTACCTCGGTCTTTCTTTCACTCATCATGCTGACAGAGGAATCTATTACCCAGCAGCTCCATTTCCACAAATTGCCCTTCCCTGAGGACTCGGGGAGGGGGGTGGACCACGGCGGTGCCGGAGGGATCACTGCTTTGTTCCAGAACGCGGGCCTCCAGCCATCCTCAGAATGCAGCTCCAGCTGTCTCTTAACCAGAGGGAGGGGAGAGGAGCCAGAAGGTGGAGAGAGTCACCTGGGGAGAAGGATCTTGTCCCAACCAGGGTTTCTCACCCAGGGCTTCATCCAGCAGATCCATTTGGAATGCGGTGTAAACGGGTGGGGATGCAGCCTTGTCTCTGTCTCTAAGGAAGAAAGGAAGCTGCATGGGGATATGCCGGGCCGAAGTAGCAGGTCCACTTGGAAAGCTCTCGTATGTGCGTGCAATGGAATAAGCAGAGTTCTTCACGGGGGATGTCCGTGCAATGGAATAAGTAGAGTTCTTCACGGGGGACATGAGCCTGGGCTGCGCCTTCTCCCATCCCTGGGCGCCTGCAGGGGGCTGCCCGCCATGCCTCCACCTCGCCCGCCGTCCTCTTCCTGCGTCTGACTGTGGCCTGCCTCTTTCACGCTCGCCTTCCTTCCTCCCCTCCAGCCGACGGTCTTACTCGTTCCTCTGGTCTTCACGTCCCGGAGGGCCGCTTGCTCGTCCGGCTCCATTCTGCCAACAGACGAGGTGGGAAGGGTTTGAAGGAGGTCCACCAGCGGACACTGGCATCCCCCTCTGACCGTCCTTTCACATGGTCTCTTAGACTGAGGTCTGCAGCGTGTGCCGGGGCTTCAGAAACCTACCCACTAGTAACCAGAACAAATGGTCCAGGGGAGGGTGGGGGAGAGGATGCCAGCGGAGTCTGGCTTCAGCCCTCTTCCACCTTTTACCCTCAGCATTCACTCCGTCCCAAAACATCGATCGAGCCTCCGTAGTGAACGAGACAATGCAAAGACAGCAAGGCACTCACCACCCCCTCAGGAGGCTCGTGGCTAGCATGGGGGAGGGGGAGAATAAGAGGCATTTCATTATACTTTGAGCACAAGGCAGATTGTCTCCAAGGTTAAGGGGCCCCGAGGCCTGGCCTCTGCCCCATGTTTCACTCAATAAACAACAATCCAGCAACCACAATAATTTAAAAGCAACAGAAATCTGGACTTCAGCGTCTGAAGGGAATATCAAAGGAAGATTGCGTTCATGACGCCTGGCAAAGCTTCTGAAAATCCCTTTTGAATATCGTGATTTCAATCTCTTCCTAAAACCCAGCTTGCTGTTCCCCTCACTGCCACCAGGAACTCTCTGCTTGTCCGGGGTAAATCCTGTTTGCTGCCAGAGCTTTTCCAATTTTCAGCCTCTTGACCCTCTGCTTGCTTCCTCCCTCCCTGCTCACAGGGCCAGGCAGAGGCTGCCTCTTCAGGGCGGTGGGAAGGCCCCTGGCTTTGAGGCATTTTCCCTGCCAGGCCGCAGCTGTCACGGGTCCATGCCCCCATCCCAGCTAGTCTTCGGCTTCTAGCACCAGAACCAGGCTCTGCACTGAAGCATGGCTCTGGCCAGGCCTTGGGGAGGGTATGAATAAAGAACACGGATTCCCACCAGGCTCCTGAGAGCTCCCAGGCCAGCGCTGCTGTCCTCTTCCTTTTGCCTCTAGTTCCTCGTAAGACCTGGCAGAACAGGGGAAAATGTCTGCTGATGGGACAGAACTGAGCATTGCTTCCCAAAAAGTGGAAGAAGGCTTAGAAATGTAAGATCTATGTGGATCTATAATTAGACCCTGTCTAAATAACACTGGAGGGGACTTGGCAATGGAGGTGGGCTATTCAAGGTCTCGGTCACCTCCTCCGTGGGGATCCTACGGGCTGTGGCCCTCCCCGCTTTCCTTCCTTCCTTCCCCTGGGACCCACCTGTCCTCAGAGAGGAGGGGCCTGAGAGTGTCAGATGCATTTCACAGGGAAATGGCTTCAGTGACCCAGGTAGGGTCGGGGACCGTTCAGCGGTCTTCTGCTGACTTGGCTACGATCCACTGGAGAAGCAGGTTGTACCCTCTTAGCTAGAATTATGTGACTTGCCTGGAGTCACCTTCAAACAACAGTCAAAATCAAAGCTGCCACTTGCAGAGCACCTACTATGTGCCAGGCCCCATGCTGGGTCCTCACACAGTTCTTCTTCTCATCCTCAACAGCACTACGGGCGGGTGTTATTGGTAGGATTATCCTGATTTCAAAGATAAGGAAAGTGAAGCTCGGAGAGGTGGGGCAGCATCGCCCAAGGTCACACAACGAGTGTGTTACAGAGCCAGATCTGGAACGCAGACCTTTCTGACTCCAAAGTGATGCTCTTGCCACCAGCCCTGCCGCCTCTCAGAGCCGAACGGCAGTCTAGTCTTTCACGTTCCTAAAGAAGGAGGAGGAGGATCGGGTGGCGTTTTTGGAAACTCTCTTATGCCGGGACTATTCCCTCAGATACGAAGTCTTCACATAGCATCTTTGTAGGAGAACATCCAACAGCTGAAACAGGAGCTGGATCAACCCACCATTTCAAATCTTGTGCTAGAAGGCTGCCAGTGGCCATTAAAGAAAGGAAAAGGATTCTATCAGAACATCATTCTAAGATTCATGCTAATCAATCAGCCTTCAGGATGGGGGATGGGACACTGCCACACTAAGCTCTTACCAGAACACAGAGGTCCTGACCAGAATCTTGACAGGTCTCTGCACATTTTTTTTTTGCGGTACACGGGCCTCTCACTGTTGTAGCTTCTCCCGTTGCGGAGCACAGGCTCCGGACGCACAGGCTCAGCGGCTGTGGCTCACGGGCCCAGCTGCTCCGCGGCACGTGGGATCCTCCCGGACCGGGACACGAACCCGTGTCCCCTGCATCGGCAGGCGGACTCTCAACCACTGCGCCACCAGGGAAGCCCTCTGTGCACATTTTCAATGAATTGAACTTACCTGAGTCGACCGAATTTAGGTCAGCCATTCATCGAGTACCTATCCTTGGCCGGGCACTGGCTGGAGGAGGTGAGCATTGAGAGAGAAACAGGACGCAGTCCCTGCCCTCAGGGGGAGCACGGCTGGGGGGAGGTGGACTGTATAATCCCAGCTGGAAAGAGCTTTTAGAGAAGCAAGTGCAGGGATGTGTGGGGAGCCGGGGAGCCAGAGCTGACCCTGTCTGGTACGGAGGAGAGCAGGGAAGAAATACTTCCAGGAAAACATGTAAAAGTCTCCAGTGAGAGGCCAGGCCCCAGCAGAAAGGTGGGAGTTCGGAGATACTGTGGAACTATTTTGTTTGGTGAGAGCCAAAAGTATAAAGAAAGAAGTAGCATTTTTGGCTTGTTTCGATTTCTGTTTGCATCAAAAAGACAAAAACAAACAAAAACCCTGGAAGAATCTCCTTTTTCTCTTTACTATCCGGGGTCGTACCCAGAGTTGTGGAACAGGAGTGGTCATTTTGGTCTCATAGATAGAATTCACCCAAGTCCTCACGTTCTCTTTGGCTGAATGTTCTAACATGAGGATGATGAGAAAAGGAGGAGAGGATGGGAAGAATTTTCCTTTAATTCCATGCTTTCCTAAAGCATTGATTAACACAGTGCAAATCTCCCATTTTAACTGAGCGAACGTTGACAGGGTACCCACGATGTGCGTAGTGATCTAATGTAGCTCTTCAGAACAATCCTTATATTTATATTATATTATATTTTCTCCACTTGCATAGGTGGTCAGCAGAAGCCCTGGCAGATCAGTGCTCGTGTCCTTTCCTCTAAGCAGCACTGGCTCCCCAAAAAGGTAGAATTTTGGCTAGCGTATTGGTCTCCACGTCAAAGCCTTTCCGTTGAATTCCTGGGATGGTTTCCTGCTTCTGGCCGGGTTCCAAAACTTTCCTTCTTGCTCTCTCTGGATCGTTCTTTCTCCCCATCAGCACTCTCCAGAGGTGCTGCTACTGCCTTCCAGTGCCTGGGACTTCCTCGGGCCCCTACACAGCTGGAAAGAGAAACAAGAGGAGATGCATCACAGTGGCAGGGGGTCTGGGAAGGCCCCAAAGCTTCCAGCCTCCCTTGGCCTGGGGCTCTCTGTAGGCCCGGGATGGATGCTGGTGTGGTCCAGGCCGACCTTCAGGCTACTCCCTGGCACAAATTTCATCCCTGCTGTTGCACGTGAGACAATTTCCTGAAGGAGGACAAGTTACAGAGACAGCACCCTTGGGGTGGATGTCTAACCTTGTTCCAAGTGCAAGTGACTGCAGAATTATAGGCCACGTTCACAGAGAGTCATGGGTGGGAGGGAACAGAAATGGCACCCAGCGCAATCCTTCGTAAGACCAATGGAGAAACTGGGACCCAGAGAGGGGAAGACACTTGTCCAGAATCACACAGCAAGGGCCCGGGTCTCCCGCTCCTAGCTCCAGCCTTTCTTTCTTCACTGCGCTGCATTTACTACACTATTGCAACGAGGTTCCTTTCACTATGAAAAACCCGCAGAATGGAAAATCCCTCAACTGTCTCCGTTTGGGCTTATTTTTTAGAAATTCACTGACATCTATTTCAGTTTTTTTCCAAATAAATGCTTACAATTCAAGCATCCTATGTTACGCTTGATCCTGGGAGAATAATTTTAGGGATTTCAAGATCTCACTTAACAAGCTTTACATCTTGATGAAATGCTGATTTTCATATTGTTCTCAAACTGCACAGTTGCAGAAGCCAATGCCAAATGAAAGCAGGATATTTCGAAGGAAAAACTTAAAAATTTAAATCCATGACAAGTGATGACAAGTCTGAGGGTGAATGAAGTGATGAACACAGCGTGTGTGTGCAAAGGCCCCGGGGTGCAGCGAGAGGCACTCAGACTGCGGGTAGGGGTCTGGCTCAGATCTTGGGCCCGCCCCCTTTGGCTGCGTGACCTCTGAGGACTGGTCGGCCCAACGCCCTGGACCCCAGCATCCTCATATATGAAATGGATTCACTCATGCTTACATTACGAGGTCCCCCGCGAGGCAGGATATATGTAAATTGCTTGGTGAAGCTAAGCCACCAGATCCAATCCCGTTTGTAAGCGGTAAAGGGAATCTAGTTACTGTGGCCTCCTGACATGCAAGTGACAAGAAACTTGAGAATATCGATGTGTTTCTCACACAGGGGTGGGCACTCACTGCGGTCTTGAGTTTAATTACAGCATTAAAGGAATAGGGAGCTTGGGAGGCATTGTGATGGACGAGAGAGAGAATCGGCCCCGGAGTCCAGAGACTGGGTTTGATAGCGGGCTCTGTGATGGCGGGCAGGTCATCGTCCTCTCTGGCCTGGACCGCCCACGCGGACACTGAACTAGCGGGTCAGAAATTGCAGGCGGTATCTGGGTCCAGGACACCTCTGAGGAGCGCCTGGAACAGGGCCTGGCGTGAAAATAAATGTGTTTTGAATGAGTGAATTAGCGATGGCTGTCCTGGCCTCATTTTGAGAAGAATAGAGAGGCCTTCCCCAGGCTTCGCAGGAACACTGACGGTGACTGACAAGCTACGTCTGCCACGGGCAAGGTCAGGGCGGGGCAAGGGCTTCACGTGCTGCCACAGTTACTGACCCTGGACTAGATGAGAGCTGAGCTCCTGCGCGTACCTTACAGCATCAGGTCCTGTGTCTGCACGGCATCCAGATCACTCAGTGAGGAACCGATCTCTAACTGCCTGGAGAGCTGGGGCCAGGCTTTGGCCTCGGCTGCACAGGCTTTGCCGGCACAACCCCAGGGGGCGCCCTACGTCTCGCCCCGGGGGAGCCTCCTGGAGCTGGGCAGCACGGTGGCCCTGGACAGACGGGAGCGCTGGCCTGGGAGCCCGGAGACCTGGCTTCTCGCTGCCCTGCATCAGGGTCAGCTGCCAGCTCCCTGCGGGGCCACATTCAAGCCCCTCCCTCTCTGCGCTTCAGCTTCCTCATTTGGGTTTGAATCCAGCGGCTCCGAAGGGCTCTCCTCTGATCCTGCTCTAAGCGCTTGAGTGCTCTGAGGGTTCTCTTTGCCTTGCCATGGAGCCAGGCCCCTGATTTGGGCAAATGGAGCTTGCAAAGACCAGGAAGGGCGGCGGCGGGGCTGGGGGAACTTCTGGCAGAGACCATTCCCCCCGCAGTGTTGCAGCTCTGAGGTTCTGGGACTGGAGACCAGACCCTCTGTCCCCTCGTGGGAGCACTCGTGTGGCCGTGACCTTTGCACGCCCCTGTGGGGTGCAGCCCAGCCTTCCAGTCCTGGCTCAAGGGATGAGTGTGTTCCTTCCTTTGCTCCCGAGCACCAGCTCTGCAGATTCACAGCAGTTTTCTGCAGGGGCCCTGCTGGGCGCTACCTGAGCCTTCGTGCAGCCCAGCCCTCCCGCCTGGAATCCCTTCCTTTCCTCACACGCACCCTTCACAGCCCCGCTTGAGCACCACCTTCTAAGCGCTGCGCACCCTGACCCCCTCCCTTCCAGAGACCATCACTCTCTCCTCTGCTGCGTCTGCTTCTGTTTCCAGGTTCTCCTGCGTATCACTCGACACGCTGGGTTAGAGTGGTCTCTCCCCCGGGGCCTGGGAGCGCTTTCTGGGGAGGGCAGGTATGTGCACAAAACAAGACCAGACCACTTCTGGGAAGCCCTGACCGTGTGCACAGCACGTAAGCGCACAGCGGGACTGGAGTTGTACAGACACGAGGGCTGCCGCCATCTCCCTGTACTCCCTCCCTGGCCTCCCCCCGCCTCCCCCAGTCCTGGGGCCAGTCTGGCTGTGGTGGAGGAGCAGTTCTCTGAGCATCCTGGGGGGGGGGGGGGTTCGTCCTGTGTGGTGGAGAGAGCTAGACGTAAACAGGGCTGAGAGACAAACCCTTCTCCCAGGGAACTGTTATCTGTGCAGACCTGTCCGTGGTGGTGCGTTGAAATCAATTCCTTCCAGGCGGATTTATCTTTCCTGACTTTTTTTTTTTTTTTTTTTTGGTGTGTGTGGCAAGTGTTAAAACTCGTTATCAAGATCTGTTAATGAATATGCCAGGGCGATTATGTTGAGATCCCCATCAATTATGCGGAAAATCAGGTAACCAGACTATTTACTTTATGTAAGAGATGTGTGGGCTCCTTGTTCACTCTCTGAAAGAACATTCCTGAAAGGGTCATTTTTTATTTCCTGAGATGCCTTTTTTCCTAATTGCTTGAAGGTTTGAAAATTGCTCCCTTTCCCCTATTTTTATTCTGCGTAATGTATTTTCTCGTGTCACATTTCCCCAACACCTCCGGTCTCCTGGAGAAGCGGGGCCCCTCCTCCAGCCTCCCACGTGCCTTCTGTCTCACCAGGAAAACCTCGGAGATTTGAAACCAAGTTGGAAGAAACACAGCTCCTTTGGTTTTTCTCTTTTGTAAACAGATTTGACAAAACAGAGTGGGAAGGACCCAAGAATGGGTATGAGGAGAGCTGGCTTCCCTTCCCGGATCTGTCACGAAGTTGCTGAGGACATGGGCAGGTCCCTTCTCCCTTCTGTCTCCTCGAGTGTAAAATGAAGGACGAAGACAGTCTGGGCGTCTAAGAGGGCCTGGGGTTGGAAGGTCCTGGAGCCAGATTTTAGTTGAATCTAAGTATGTCTTTCTCTCAGAGCTTCCGACACATCTAGTCTGCCTCGTGAGACAATCCAAGCTGAGACAGGGCCACCCTCAGGGAACTGCTATAACCAGGGATTCACATGATAAGGGGTTGGCTCAGATGGCCTTCAAGTCCCATTTAGCTCTGGTTCCTTGACTGGATGTGGTCAGAGGGTCTCTTTATCCTGAAAATCAGCTGTACCCCTTGCTGGGTGCCCCGTCATCTTTTATTTTTTATTTATTATTATTTTTTGGGGGGGTGTACGCGGGCCTCTCACTGCTGTGGCCTCTCCCGTTGCGGAGCACAGGCTCCAGACGCGCAGGCCCAGCGGCCATGGCTCACGGGCCCAGACGCTCCGCAGCATGTGGGATCCTCCCGGACCTGGGCACGAACCCGCGTCCCCTGCATCGGCAGGCAGACTCTCAACCACTGCGCCACCAGGGAAGCCCTCCCATCATCTTTTAAACCGCACGCTCACACAGACTTCTGAGGCTGGCTGCCCGTGGGCAGACCCTCCTCCTGGTCCTTCCACCCTCCCACCCCCGGGGCAGATGTTACACGTCAGAGCTGAGCATACCCTCCTTTAGCTCTTCGTCTCTTGGACTCCATCCGGCCACACTGCAAAGACCAAAAGTGGAGATTGAGGCATCTCCTAAAAGTGAGTCCATCTTCACAATGCTGGATGACCCAAGGGCAGGAGGGCAAGCCGGCCAAGCAGAGATTTCCCAAATTGGAGTCCCGGCTGTCTTCTTTGAAACTGTACATTTCCATCCTGAAAAAACAAAGACCATCATTGACTTGGCCTGAACGAGCACAACTTAGCACACACCAAGCACCAAGCACGTGAGCTCTAGTTTAAACCAGCCCCCCATCTGGCTCGACTGGTCTACCCTTGAACTGTCCCTTCCTTCCCCAGCTGGAGAAGTGTCCCCCAAATCCCTGGAAGTGACGGTTCCCAGGCAGCCTCCTGACCACCAGCACACCTGCCAGACAGTTTCGTGAGTGAGAAATCCCCTTCCATCGTGTTAAGCCCAGACATTTGGGGGCTTATTGTTATAGCAGCTAACCTAGCTAATCTGATTTGCTCTTTAGGCCTCTTACCCCTCCATCACGTAACTGCCTACGTGTCTTTCTCTCTCACTAGTCTGGGAGCTCTTGGAGAGAAAATGATTTGTCTGTCTATTCTTGAAGCTGATGGTCATGCCTACAATGTGTGTTGACTGAATGAATGAATATTGAGAGATGTTGGCTATTTAAACTTATAACCAGAAAGAGAAGCTGAACGAGTTGTTAGACACTTTTTTTCCATCAAAATGGGACTGGAAATCCTAGAAGCCTTCCTGGAAGAGATTGAAAATTAAAAAAAAAAATTTTTTTTAATTGGGTTAGAAAGCAGGAGAGGGACATCCCTAAAACAGGGACCACAGTAGACATGAGAGGGGGGTTAAACTGGTAGCAAATTGGGGAGTGGGGAGGGATTGAGGGAGAGAGAGAAATAGGATTTGGGGGGGTGAGAGGAGGCCCAAAAACTGTAGGAAAGGAAAAAGAAGCAACAGAGAAGAACGCTAACCCTCACCAGGCACTTTCTGGAGCCAGGCACTGACCCGCCATTCTTATTCCACCTCCCCCACAGGTCCATCTCCAGGAGATTTTACTAATGAGCCTCAGAGACGGAAGCATCTGCCAAGGCCATGTGGCAGGGAGACCAGGTTTCTTCCACCCCCAAGGCCATGCTCTCTTTCCATCTCACTAACGGCGCCTGAGCTGCTCTCCAACAGAGTGGGGTGATCACACCCCACCCCGTCCCTTCCCAGCAGCTTCTCCAAGACAAGAAGGCAGGTACGACCCGAGGAGCACTGGCCTCGGAGTCAGGACACCCAGGCCTTGGCCTTGCGCTGCGTGACCTTAAAAAAGTCCCTTTACTTCTCTGAGGCTCAACTCGCCCCTCTGCAAAATGACGAATTGGGGCCAGGTGACCCTCAAAGGCTTCTGACTAAACATGCCCAGGATCCATCCCTGCCTCCAGGGCAGGCCAGCCTCTTACAAGTGAAGGAGAGAGACCTTTGCAAGTTCTGTACCAGGGAGGGGTGGGAGAGCAGGAAGACCGCGGCATGCAGACAGAGAGGCAGGGCAAGAGGAGAGGTGGGAGCCAACTGCGCCTTCCTCTTGGCCTTGGGAGTTGGAGAGGCCATTAGGGGAAACAGCAGGGCACGAGGAAGGAGGTAAGAGCCAGAGGTCAGTAGTCTCAGCTGTGCTTACCCCAGAACCCAGCCTCAGGTCTTAAGGACCCTCGTGTAATAGAGGAAGAACTCTGCTTCCATGAGCTCTTTCTGTAGCATGAGAAAAACATGTCAACACCTCTCCCAGAGCCGAGCACACACCATGTAAGCTTTTGGTGAAAAGGCTCTCCTTCAACATTCCTAGTGCTCGGGGTGAAGGAGTTTCTCCCCCTCCTCACCAACCATCTTTGCTACTCAGGATGTAAAATGAAGAGGAGGGTGGAAGCCTTTTGGTAATTTATGTAGCCATTGATTCTTTGATTCAGTCAATCTTTATTGAGCACCTACTATATACTAAGTCCTGCGCTAGGTACCAGGAATGCAAGAGCAGACAAGTCAGTCCTCATGGAGTTGACACGGTGGGGATCTATAGGCAGTCACAGTGATTACATCAGTGGATTCTTTCATACAGGATCGTCCATGAAGGCAGTACACCAGAGAGCTCCCGAGAGAGAGCAGCAGGGTCTACGGGCTGACTTTATTTATTTATTTTTTTATAATTTTTACTTTACATTGGAGTATAGCTGATTAACAATGTTGTGTTAGTATCAGGTGTACAGCAAAGTGATTCAGTTACACACAGACATGTATCTATCCTTTTTCAAATTCTTTTCCCACTTAGGTTATTACAGAGTATTGAGCAGAGCTCCTTGTGCTCTTTATAGTGCGTCCTTTTGGCTTATCTATTTTAAATGCAGCAGTGTGTACATGTCAATCCCAAACTCCCAATCTGTCCCTCGGGCCGACTTTAGAAAGACCATCCAGGGAAGGCCTCTCTGGAAAGAAATATTTGGGCTAAGACATGCCTGATGAGACGGACCCAGCCATGCAGAGAGCTGGGAGGAGGGGGCCCAGGAGAAGGGGGATTGATGAAAAGACCCCAGGAGCCAATGCCGTCTGGAACCCAAGGCCATGGAGCTTCGGCTACTCACTCCCTGGGACGGAGGCATTTGGGGACCAGACCCCCAAGAAAAGACCAAGACCAGGGAAACTCTCTGGTCCACAGGAAATCACAACCTCAGATTCCGGTGTCTGTCCTCATCACTCCTGATGTTTGACAACTACTTCCTTCCCACTCCGGGCCCAGCGTCCAAGTGCAGAAACACCGGAGCACGCCAATGAAATTGATTTAGTGTTGGCGGTGCACTCTCTTCCCCAGCCTCGGGCAGGAGAGATTTACGGCTCCTGGAAGTGCCACCCCTCCCTGCTTCCTGTAAATCTCCCACCACATTTTGGGCGGCTGGAGCTATTTGGGTAACCTTTATCTGAACCAGAACTTCCTCGCCAGGAACTTCAGAGGGTACCTCCAGGAAGGAGGGGAGAACCTCAGGGGCCGACTTCTTTGGGGGATTCCAGGCCTGCTGAGGACAGCTGCTCCACAGGCATGAGGCAGAGAACAGAGTTCTTCTTTGATGCCGTGACGGCTCTGTGGGCATGGCACAAACCCCCAAAGGGACACTTAGGGTTTATGGAGGGCGTGTGGATAGGCAGCAGGCTATTAAGCCTGAATGTCGGGCCCCTCAAAATAAAAAGGATCTAGGGACTCGTCCGAGGCCAGATGCTCGTGGCTGCAAGGGATGCTGTGCGTGGTAGAAGAGAGAGCATAGCTTTGAGTCAGACATGTCTTACAGATGTTATATTATATTATATATCAATGCGTTCACGGTCTGTCTCCCCGCCTGGAATCTCACTCATCTCCATGAGGCCGGCTCTTTGATTATTCCCAGATACATCCTCAGCACCTAGAACCATGCCTGGCCCGTGGTGAGTGCTCAGTAAGTAGTCGGTGAGTGAATGGATAATTCTGGATATATTCTGGCTCCACCACCTTGTGACCTTGAGCGAGTCGCTGCCTCTCCAGGCCTCAGCGTCCTCCGCTGGATATTGGCGATGTAAGAATCAATCAATTAAAACGTTAAAGGAGAGGCAATTTGCTTACACGTTTCAGTAAACATTATCTCCCTTCTCTTTCCTCTCTGAAGCCTGGGAGTGAAGAGAAAAAGCACGCGTGCCGTGCCTTCAAAGCAACAGAAGCTGGGCCTCCACGTTTGGGGCTCTTCCCTTTGCAGAAGGAGCTGTCACACTGGCCAAGTCACTTAAAATGTGCGTCTCTTTGTGATTTTGCAACTAAGAGATTTTTGCAGTCACCTCCTGCATGGGCATGGTGCAGAAGAGGGCAGGGAAGCCCTTTGCAGCCTGCTGGGGTGGCCGCGAGCTGTGGGAAAGGGCATAGCACTCTGGGCTCTAGAATGGAGCTAGCCCCTGAATGGCTGCCATGTGACGCTTCCTCCAGGAAGCCTTCCCATACCAGCTTTTCCTTTGACTCAGAGGAAGCTGGGCTCGGGCCCCCGGAGCACCCAGTTTCCCCTCTCTCAGAGTTCTGTCCCTCCTTTAATTGCTGCCTCACTGGACCTTAGAGACAAGGTGTGCCTCTTCCTTCTCTTTATGCCTGGGGTCCTTTTGCTGACTGAGGGGACAGAGGCGGGAGGGGAGGTGGTCCAACCTCCCCTGGTGCCACAGTGACATTTATCCTGAACAGGCTAGCCTGTGGCTGCCATCTCTGGCCAGAAGGAGCAAACTGAAATTGCTTCAGTAAACAGCCCAGTCAGAGCAAACCCGGGCCTCATTAAACCACAATTAGGATTGCTGCTCTGGCTTCGAGGGAACTCCGCTTGGGACCTGAGACTGTTTATTTGAGTAAGACCGCGGCTGGGCGGCGGGCGGGGAGGGACAGAGGTGGAGGTGGAGGTCAGGCGGCGGGCGTTGGATCTTTCTGTCATTCTGGACACTTTAATAATGGGAAAACCTTTGACCTGAGCCCTCCCAGATCCCTGGATTCCAGAACCCAAATAACTATGGGACAGCAGTTTTGAATCTCCCTCAAATTCCTAATTAAATGGGATAAGGTACAGACAGTGCCCTGTGCGTAGCAAGGACTATGCAAGGACTCCATAGAGGTGAGTTCCCTCTTAGTTATCTGGTTCGATATCCACACCAAAACCACAAGCAGAAAAGCTCACTTGCTGTCAAAATTCTTGTTTAGACTGTGAACGGCCACAATATCTCTCATTTGTCCATCAGGTTTTTTTTTTTCCTATTGAAGAGCAAACAAGCAAGTGAACAACCAGATATCTCTTGCGTATGACTCATGTTTTAGGTTCTAGATACTGTATGTCTCTCAGCTTTCCTTCCAAGATCCTGCTCAGCCTAATTCGTCACTCCTGATCCTGGCCGGCCAGCTACCTGTTGTCCTTCTAGGATACCACGCGGCAGTGACAAGAGCTAACATTGTTCTTAGGGCTCTGCCATCTACAAAGTCTTTTTTCCACGTGGCCTTTCTTGTCAAAGCCTCCCAAGAGTCATTTCAGGTCAGTGTTACCGGTTTCCTCCTTTTAGACACGAGAAAAGAGGGCTTAGAGAGGTCGGGCGACTTTCCCCACTATCTTGAAGCCAGTATGGAGCTCTCCAGCCGACGATCCGTCCGACCACCAGTCACTTATAGAGCACCTGCCATGTTTGGTACTGGAGATGCAGAATGAATGATACGGCCCCTGCCCTCAGTGTGTTCGTTGTCTGGTTACCTGGTGGTTCATTTGACAGAATCTCTGTGAGTCTCTGAAAGCAACTCTCACTGGACTAGACAAGGCCCAATGGCTGACGTCTTCTGGTTGGATGAATGGATAGTTGGCTCCATGCGTGGGGGGGAGGTTGTGACGCTCCAAGCTCCACCAGCATCCCACCGTCTAAGACAGAGGAGTCTGGGGCTGGGAATGGCACCGAGTGTTGTGAGGGTGACACTCCTGCTTTTAGGACCAGGGATGAGAGCAAAAGCTAATTCTAGCGACTTCCCCGATACCGATGGCTCAAACTCAAACATGCCAAGCCTCTAAAGTGGGCATGGGCCAGAGCTGCAGACAGGAGAAGACCTCGCTTTCAGCCCGGCCCAGGGATGCCCACCCAAGGCTCTGATTGGGCTGATGATGATAACGGACAACCGTCCTACAGTTCAGCAGGATCCACTGGCAGATTCATTCTGTTCTATGAGAAAAGCAGGCCACGTTTCCTGAAACGTCAATGACTGCATGCCAGCACATGTCTTTTTGTGGAGATCTAGAAAACAGAGCTGGAAGGTTGATGAGAAATCAACAGCAAACTTTTTTCACAGGTAAGAAAACTGAATCCAAAAGAAATTTGTCCAAGCTCATTTGGCATATTCTAGAATGTCATACGATGTTACAACATATTATATATTTTTATTTTATTTTATTTTATTTTTGCAGTACGCAGGCCTCTCACTGCTGTGGCCTCTCCCATTGAGGAGCACAGGCTCCGGACGCGCAGGCTCAGCGGCCATGGCTCATGGGCCCAGCCGCTCCGCGGCACGTGGGATCCTCCCGGACCGGGGCACGAACCCGTGTCCCCTGCATCGGCAGGCGGACTCTCAACCACTGCGCCACCAGGGAAACCCTAGAACATATTATAATATAGGGTTGAAGACTGGCCTGGGATAGGGAGATAAGAGCCTTAGCTCTGCCACTAACTTACTATATGACCTTGAGCACTTTACTCCCCGCTCTCTAGGCCTTAGTTATCTCATCTGTAAAATGGGACAGATCTCCATAGTCCCTCTAGCCCTAAAAGTTAAGTGAATCTGGATTTCATATTATATGCGAACGTTAGGCAGTATGGAATATTATTTAATGAGTCATTGATATTTGCCAGGAGACTAAATTATATTTCCTCTGATTAGTGATGTCAAAGGAGGAAAGGACCTCCTTGTAATGTTGAGTTGAATTTACACAGGCTTTTGAAGAAGTCTGTCGAAAAGGCCTTGTGACACAGAGCAATGCCTGGTCAGTACCGGGCTCCCAATAAACGTTTGTTGAATGAATGAACGTGAGTTCCAGGCGTAGGTTCTGTTGAGGACTGTTTACTGATGGATGTCAACTGCTCGAACGTATGTGGGTTGGTGGGAGCTGGTGAGTGAAGAAACGGATGGTTGGATGGATAGACGAATGAGTGAATAGATGCGACATGCCTAAGACAGTGACCTGACAGGCTCACAGGAGTGTTTTCTCTGAGGAGATTCTGAGGCCCATGCATAGGGCAGCCAGAGGTAGACCAGCAAGCCCAGTGCTATGGGCCTCCAAAGGACTCTGTCATGTGCAAGTCCTAGAGCTCCTCTGAAGCTCAGCCAGAGTCCTCTCTGAGAGTTCCCAGGGGAGATGTTAGGGGAGACACTGGCAGAGGGTGAAGGCTGAGAGTAAGGGCTCATGGGAGGAAAGTACAAACCTGACCAAATCCCATTGCTGCCCAGAGACTGTACTCAGCCCAGCCCGCCCAACTTCACTTCTCTGGGTTTCCACGGAAATTCTTCTTTCCTTCTGCTGTATCCTCATCTTACTCTGTTTCATTGGTTAAGCGTGTGAAGGCTGGTCTTCCTTCACTGACCTGAGCAGATTCTGTGCCTGCTTCATCTCAGCACCTCCCCTAGGCCAGGGCTGGCTCATGATAAGTCCCCAGTCATGGATTGAATGTGTAAGTGACTGACTGATTCTTAGTCTACAGCTGGTGGCTCCCTGAACCTCAAAGGACAATGAGTAAATACATGTTGCCCTCAATTGTTGTCGATAACTTTTTTCTATCTGGGAATAACGGTGCATATTTCACACGAACGTTAGCCAACCGTCTTTATATATTAATAGTAATACTTTCCTTAGCAACAAACCCGATTTGCATAATTCTTTGTAGTTTTTAATGTTTTATCTCGATTCTCTCATTTTCATTCTCATAGCGTCCCTGAAAGGGAGCTAGGGTAGGGATCATAACCTCCTATTTGGGGAAGAAACTGAGGCTCATGGAAGTCAAGTGACTTGTCCAAGATCATGTTTAGGGTCAGGGTGGGGCTGGGACAGACCCAGCTTTCCTGATTCTTGGCCCTGTGCCCTCCCCTAGTTATGGTTTTCTACTTTCACCCATGGCCAACTTTAAAAGAAACCAGGAGGCAAAGAACGGTTTTATCAAAGAATGTTTAAAAACAATGATATTCTTAATTAATAACAAAAGCAAACACACGCTCTTGGTGGGTTCATACATAGCCAGCTTCAACCTAATTGATTAAAATGCCATGGTACCAAGTTAACGGTGACTTCAAAAACAATGAAATCCAACCAAGGCCACAATAAAACTGTTTCCCCACCCCCCTTTTCAATTATCTTTGTTGTTTTCAACCTCGCCTTAAACTCTTCTCTGTGTCTGGGCAGGTCACACCTGCCATTTTGACAAGGGTCGGGAGGAGGTGAGGGGTGGTGGGAACCCGTGGACTGCGGAGCTTTAATCTGACTCTTCCACGTTCTTGACCCGGAGCGAGTCATGCTGCAGCACCGTGTCTCAGCCCTCTCTCTCCCCTTTGAAATGGGGAGGGCAACACCTGCCTGATCGATTACAATTTTAAAGGGTAGGTAAAACAGCCAGCATCACGTGTGACACAGAGGAGGTGGAGGATAAATGAACGCTTGCTTCCCCTTACTGCATCAGGTCCTTAAAGGACCTCAAGGACTCTTTAGAGTGAGAGGCTCTCAGAGGTGGGAACCTAATGGCTAAATTCCTCTGGCCCATGGTACCTGTCTCCTGCAGGACTTTTGCAATCAGGTCCTCTGTATTTGGTTGTGACATGAAGCAGGTCGTTCAACCTCTCTGAGCCTCTGTTTCCTCACCTGCAGAGTGGCTGTCCTAAAACTGACGTCAGTGCTTTGCTAGGCTTGAATGAGAGCACATGCAAAGATCTGGGGCTCAGTAAATGGTGAGCTGTCCCTGTCACTGTCACATGGATGGCAGCAGGGAGGCCTTGGAAGACGGACTCAGGAGAGACAGAGTCAAGTCCCAGCTCTGCTGCATCTGTGCCCTGGGCCTCACTCTCCTCATCTCTCGGACCGGGAGAATGATTCCGGGCCGGCCTACCTGCAGGGCAGCTTGGAGGGCCCAGGAGTTAGCTGATGGCCTTGACCTTGGCTGCACTCTACAGTCACCCAAGGAGCTTTAAAAGCAACCCAATCCAGGGACCCACCTCTGACCAACCTAATCAGGATTTGGGGGGGTTGGAACCCAGGCATGTGTGTCTCTCAAATGTCCCTGGTGAGTCTAATGGGCTGCTAGCTTTCGAGTCCCCGAGATAAAGAGGCGGCCTCCTTTTCCAAATCGTTGAGGCCTCTGCACACGTGAGGGCGTCAGGCAGGAGGGCTCCCCTCCAGGTCCTGCTCTTGCTGCGGGGGGACGGAGACTTCCCGGGGTCACCATCCCTTCCTCAGCTGGGTCGGGAGCCATCAGCCTCTTTGATTCCCTTTCAACACTTCCCAGGATTTCTGTCCCCTCTGAAGAGGGAAGCAGGGTGCTCACAGTAACCGGGGCTTGCTAACTTTAACCTTTAAAAAAACAAGCTTTATTGTGAAGACCAAAAGGTCTTATAAACCTTAATGAGCGGCATATGTGAAACACATACGTGAATTGCTTGTTTGAAAAATATTTCCCAGCTAGCCTTCAATAGCAGAGCCTTTATTATTCTAAACGGGAGCTTGTCTTACCAGAGGACTGAACAAAACCCCAGTTGGAGATAATTATCTTAGCAGAATTCCCCATGGGTCCCTGGAGAGGGGCCGGGGGTGGAAGCCGCTGGAACACATGTGCTAACTTAGGCTGCCTTTGTGTACACAACAAACACAAAAGCGGAGCTCTCGGCAGCGAGGAGAATTCCGGCTCCTGAAGCGGTGACCTCAATATTCGTTCCGGGGATGGCAAATAGGTTGGTCTCCATGGGTGGGGGGTGGAGGTGGGAAGGGTGGGATGGAAGACACGTGTCCAAACTCCTGCTCCAGGCAAGAGCTGGGCGGTGCAGGCAGAAAATAATGGGGCCAGCAATCGAGAGATGCAGGCTTTTCCAGCTAATTCCTCTTTGGGGATGTGACTCTGAGCGACTCGCTTTCACCGTCTAGGTCTCAGTTTCTCCATGTGTAAAATGGGGCCAGTGTGATGACTCCACAGTGATCAGAAATGATTTAAGCTAATGTACAGTGGAGGAAAGCAACCTCTGGATCCGTAAATTCCACGGGCAGCAACTTGACAGGCAACCCGCCTTCACCTTGCGGAAGACAAGGCTGGAGACACAGCCTGAAGCAAGAGTTTTGGGTTCCCAAGGCCCCCCCTCCCTGCTTCCCGGGACTGTTCAGACACCCTTACCTGAAGCTTTGGGCCGTCAGCCTCCTGAGCCTGGCCCCCAGATATTCGGGGAAAGTGGGCCACTGGGCCTCAATTAGCTGGGTAATGGCTTCAATTCCCTACTGCTCCCGACTCCTTAATTACCTGCCCGCTACCTACCTCCCACCCCTGAGCTCAGGAATGCCACAGCTCTTGCTCTTTTCCCAGCCCGGAAGCCAGGAGAGGAGGCCACCTTGGTGGGACGTGTCCCACAGCTGCAGGCGGCCCAAGGAGAGGTGGGCAGGCCCCACGAGACCCAGAGCACGCTTTGATCTCCGTCCTCCCACTCCAGACCCCCTCCAGGGGCTTGGGGCAAGCCTGCTGTGTAGGCCTGAGCGAGGGCAAGGGGTTGAACTCGATGACCTCTGAAAGGCTATAGGGTGAAATGGACCAAACCGGAGATTTGGAGCAGGAACTAAGGGCTGCCTAAAAGTGTACAACTGCTTTCACTTTCCCCGGCCTATAGTTTTCTCATCTATGAAATGGAGCTAATGAGGTCTCTCCAGAAAGGTCGTGTTTGTTAGGGTTAAGATAGTCAATTCTGTGACATGCACGTATAATTAAGTAGGTGCCTGGCACCCAGGTGTGGCTGTAAATAGCCCCCTTTCCCTCCTGCTTCTCCAGCCCCTCCGTCCGCAATAACCCTTTATGCCAGTGAGGCAGCTACGTGAAGCGGGAAGAGTTTCCCAGCAGGCTCCGCGGGCAGGTAAGGCCATGCCTTCATCCTTAGTTTCCCCACCTGTAAAATGCTGCTTCCTAAGGGGACTTGACTCTTCCAGTGTTCCAGGGGGAGGACAGAGAGCATCCTCCAAGCCCCAGGAACGTCCTCCCAGGCAAAGCCCCGCATCAGGCTGCTCTCCTTGCCCCCAGCGCGTGTGCACCCTGCATGTCTTCCCACCAAGGTAAACAGAGTCATTAACACTTTATCTTAATTGCTACTGATGATGCTAAATTTGCCTGATTACGCAAAACCGGGGCTTTCTGGACTCATTCGTTTCCTAAGCTGCGCTGGAACATTTAAAATTTCAACTGAGTCATTCCAGCTTTGCAGCTGAACCTTATTGGTCAATTGTGGGTTATTTATGGTGGATTTGACTTCCGGTCCCGGCTATTGCGGGCCAAGTATGAGGCAAGAGCCAAAGGAGAGAACCAGCCAGATGAGGGCAATCCCAGTGAAGGAAGAACTGGAGGGTGCTTTGCCCCTTGGTTGCACCAGTTAATTCTGTGTCAGCCATTTCCATAGGTTTTCTTAAGTATTCACATTTTTTTCCCTTCCCATTTCATAAAGTGTTTTAAATCCAGACTCCATCAAACTGGCACTTTTACAAAATTCACTAAAAGGTTCAGAGTTAGTTTTATCTGTACTGTGTTGCATATATATATATATATATATATATATAAATATATATATATATATATAAAATATTAAAATATTTCTTCCATTATTTTTTTAAACCAGAATTCCTTTTTGCGGTTTCTTAACAATGTTGGCTGATTGTAGTGCTTAACTTTTCTTATTTAAATTGCTTCCTTTCTAAAACATTCAATACATTGCTTTGAGGCTGGTGGCTGTGTGTAAATGACAAATGCATGCATATGTATATTTCCTTCAACAGTCTAAAAGTTTGTCAGGCTCTGTGGTTGAGAATTTTAACTTTAAAAAAATGTGATGATCCAGGTCAGCACGACTTGGTCCAGCATTTGGTGGACTAAGTGGTCCAGCTTTTCTCTTGCAACCAGTGGTCCGGCCTTTCTATTGCAAGGAGCCCCGACTTACAGAGCCCCGGGAGAGGCGGGCTCTGAGTCATGTGAAGTCTGTGCTAGGGGATGTTCTTGTATATGCCCTTGACCAGGTAAATTTGATCTTTGTGGGTAAATGTGCCACCTGTATTCACCTTTTCCTTCTCAGGTTTTAGGACATTGCAGTTTGCAAAACACTGCCATATCCGTTTTTCCATGTGACTCTTACAACAGCTTTGAGGCTGAGGCGAGGCAGTGGTTGAAATCCCACTTTACAGATGAGTAAACTGAGGCCCACACTGACTTCCTTAAGGCTTCTCATGGACTCAGACCCAGCTCTTTTGAGTCTCAGAATCCAGTGATCGTCAACTGTTCTACCAACACAGGAGGGCTATCGGTGAGAAAAGACCAGGAGAGGAAGGCAAGAGCAGAGGGAAGGTCTCAGGTGTCATCTGCCCATTTGGGCCCCTTGCATCACACCCTCAGTCTCTGTGGTTGCTTTTTTGGAAATTGATGACTAGACCATGAGATCTTCCTGATGGGGTCTGTTATGGACTGACCTGTGTCCCCCAACCCCCAATCCAATTCATATGTTGAAGCCCTAACCCCCAGTGTGACTATATTTGGAGACAGGGCCTTTAAAGATGTAGTAAGGTTAAAGGAGGTCATAAGGGTGGGGCCCTAATCCAGTATGGCTTGTGCCCTTATAAAAGAGGAAGAGACATCAGGGATGTGATTGCACAGAGAAAAGGCCATGTGAGGTCACAACAAGAAGACAGCCATCTGTAAAGCAAGGAGAGAGGCCTCCAGAGACAATGACCCTGCTGACGCCTTGATCTTGAACTTCCAGCCTCCAGAGCTGTGAGAGCAGACATTTCTGTTGTTGAAGCCACTGTCTATGGTATTTGTTACAGCAGCCCTAGATAAATAATACAGGGTTACGGTCCCACCACGGTCACCTTTGCATCCATCTTCCCCTGGCAGCTGGGTGATGGAGGTGGGCAGGCTTTGGGCGGCTCAAAAATGCCAAAGACTTACCCTCCTTAGAGCACGTGACTGCCAGCCTGAGAGAAGGGTGCACAGGACCCTGGGCACATAATTTTTTTTGCCAAGGCCTTGTCTATGCAAACAATTTAAATGAAGGATGAATTACGAAATTCATGGGCCCATGTGAGGCACAGTTGATTCTCATTATTCATGGTAGTTATATTTTATAACATCACTGTGACCACTGATTTAGCGAATACTGAGCCATTGCTCCTGGGGGAAATACAGGTTAGGTTCCCATGAGATTCTGGTCACGTTTTTGTCCACTGATCAACACATAATCTTGTTCTATGTGTTTCTGTTTAAAGACACCTTATTTAATATATATTTTGATTCATTAACATTGACCTTAGGGTCAGCAGCCCTGTAACTCAGGCCTGAACCAAGCTTATCTCTGTAAGGCACATCACAGCCTCACACTTAAGAACACTAGACAACACTTCAGCACTATGCTTGGGTGCCACATTTTAAACAGTGAAATCACCAAAATAAAATAAAATAAAATAAAAGCATTAAAATGCAGGAAAAAAAAGACAGCACAAGAAGTTTACATCTCTGAGAAGTGAGACAAAAAGTAGAGCATCATCTGATTCTACTTTAGCTGGGAACATGCACTTTGGACAAGTCAAACTTTTCAACACTCTGCACATGTCTATGAATGACTGTGAAAGCACCGTGAATATTAATTTGGGGGGTAAACTACATTTTGGTAAAGACACAAATTTGCAAAGACAGAATATGTAAATAATGAGGATCAACTGAATGGTGGTTTCTTTTTTTGCTTTTTTTCTTTTTGGCCTTGCTGTGTAGCATGCGGGATCCTAGTTCCCCAACCAAGGATCGCACCTGTGCCCCCTGCAGTGGAAGCTTGGAGTCCTAACCGCTGGACCGCCAGGGAAGTCCCAGTGTGGTAGTTTCTTGATGAAGATTTAGAATAATAGTATATCTGTTTATTGTCTGATGAGTGCTTGTGAAGATTCCTCAGTGTCCAGGCACCATCTCTGACTGTTCAGATCCGGAACCATGTCATCAGGATCTTTACTGTCAAATGCTTTAGTTCTGGTTAATTTCCTATCTCCCAGTTTGAGAAATCATGCCGTGGCTCTTCCAGATCTCCTTGTATTGAAACAATACAGAACGACTTGCCTCTGCGCTTTTCCAACACCATTTATTGAAGGCTGGTACGTGACCACCAAGGCAAGTCTCACCCAGAGCAGGCAGGAAAACGTGACTGGTCACTCATTTTCTGGTCACGTTAAATTTACTGCTGGGAATTTTATAACATAAATGTAGAATGACACATCTTGAGCTCTTTAGGCCATAACTATTGCATTTTTAGAATGTGATCTCTTCCAATGTTGACCTTGACTTGATTCGCACACTGTGACCAACAGGCAGGATGGGCAGAGGACCTGTGGGCACAGGAAAAGAGCTCATTTGCATAAGAAACGTCTGTCCTCGTCTTTCACAGCTGAAGAAGGCCTGGGGAGAGCAGTGCATCCCCTTGGCGATTGAAGGCAGGAGGGGACAGTGACTGGAAGGGCCCGTTGGCTTTGTGTAGCAACTGTCTCAGGAGCCCCAGGAGAAGACATGAGAAGGGTTTGGCAAATGGTGTGGAGCCTGTGGAAGGCGTGGGGGTGTTATCCTGGTGCCAACAGTAGGGGTACACAGGGCACAGATTGCTGCCCTCCCCCACTCCTCCCTTGGGTGGGATAGATTTCAAGGGGCGGAGGCACTGTGGTAGAACACAGGTGGACAAGAGCTGGTGCATGGGGTTCAAGCCCAGGGATCCGTCGACAAGGGTAACCCAGAATCCTGAAGTTGTCCTATATCTATTGTGAATCAGAGTCTCCCCAAACCAACATGTCACCTCCATTCTGGCAGCCCATTTTTGTTTAGTCCTGGAAAAGAAGTACCATGTTGGCAGCAGGAGTGATCTGGACATTAGGCTGCTCTTCTGGGACTGGCACCCAACCATTGGAATCCAGGACCACCCCATAGATGTAAATCCTAGAGCTCCTTGAGGCATCTGGTCAACCAGATGTAGGCAGGGGGAAGAGGGGCTAGAGAGTCAGAGAGTACCCCAAAGGGGAGAAATGAGCCCTAGGGCCCACACAGGTCCCAGTCTGGACGTGGGGTGCCCTGCCCAGATGGCATTGCCAACTTCCAGAATCCCAGGCATGGAAGGGGGTGGGCCTTGGATAATTTTGAGGAGAAGAAAGACCAGCATGTTGCAATAGTCCAGGCAAGATGCTATGGAGGTGACACATCTTTGGTGGGATTGTAAATCAGTAGACCTCCTTTGGAAAGCATTTAGTAGTAACTCTCAAAGCTAAACATACATACACCCTATAACCAGCAATTCCCCTCCTGGTTGTATAGTCAATAAAAATGAGTGCTTGTGTTCACCAAAGGACGTGCACACAAAGATTCATAACAGCATTATTCATAATAGTAAAAACTGGAAACAACTCAAATGTCTATCAATGGTAGATTGGGTAAATAAATTGCAGGGTATTCATACAACAGTACACTATGTAACAGTGAAAAAAATCTACATGTAACAACATGGATTAATTTTCCAGACATTATATTGAACAAAGAAGCCATACTGTATTGTTCCATTTCTACAAAGTTCAAAAACAGGCATATTATACTAGAGGTCAGATAGAGGTACCATTTGGGGGAGGTATTAACTGGGAAAAGGTACAAGGGAGCCTTCTGGGGGTACTGGAAATGTTCTAAATCTTGGTTTGGCTGGTGGCTACATGGGAGGTATACATATGTAAAAACTTATGGAGCTGCTGTGCATTTAAATTTGTATACCTTCTGTTTGTTAGATATATGTCAGTTAAAAATCTTAAAATGTGTGTGTGTGAGAGAGAGAGAGAGAGAGAGAGAGATGGATGGACTGGAAAAAATAGGTAGCAATGGAGATGGTGAGGCATGGAGTAATTAATTAGAGAGATGTTTAGGTGTTAGAGGCTAACTTTAACCATTCAAAGTAGGCCTCACCATGGAAACAACCTAAATGTCCATCAACAGAGGAATGGATAAAGAAGATGTGGCATATATATATATATATATATATATATATATATATATATATATATACACAATGGAATACGACTCAGCTACAAAAAGAACGAAATAATGCCATTTGCAGCAACATGGATGGACATAGAGATTATCATACTAAGTGAAATAAATCAGACAGAGAAAGACAAATACCATATGATATTACTTATATGTGGAATCTAAAATATGGCACAAATGAACTTACCTATGAAACAGAAACAGACTCACAGACACAGAAAACAGACTTGTGCTTACCAAGGGGGAGGGAGCGTGGGAGAGGAATGGACAGGGAGTTTGGGGTTAGTAGATGCCAACTATTACATATAGAACAGATGGACAAGAAGGTCCTACTGTATGGCACGGGGAACTATATTCAATATCCTGGGATAAATCATAATGGAAAAGAATATAAGAAAGAATGTATATATACGTATAACGGAGTCACTTTGCTGTACAGCAGAAATTGACACAACATTGTAAGTCAACTAGACTTCAATAAAAAAGTAAATTAAAAATATATATAGGGGCTTCCCTGGTGGCGCAGTGGTTGAGAATCTGCCTGCCGATGCAGGGGACGCGGGTTCGTGTCCCGGTCCGGGAAGATCCCACGTGCCGCGGAGCGGCTGGGCCCGTGAGCCATGGCTGCTGAGACTGCGTGTCCGGAGCCTGTGCTCTGCAACGGGAGAGGCCACGGCAGTGAGAGGCCCACGTACCGCAAAAAAAAAAAAAAAAAAAAATATATATATATATATATAAAAACAAAGTAGGTCTCACTGTCCTCAAAAGGGAAGTACCTGGGGCTCAGAGACAGTAAGCAGTGGAGTGGGATTTGAACCCTGCTCTGCTTGATTTCAAGTCTGGAAACATCCACTGCTCCTGAGGCCACATGCTCAGGGAAAGTTATCCCATTCTCTGCTCTCACGTGGCCACTGATCCATCTAGGCTGGTCATGACAATCCTTTTCCCTTTGCCAGAGAGCAGTTGCGGGCTTGGCAGGGGACCAAGATCTTCTCGATCAGATGTGAAGGGAAGTCCACTGGGGGCTTCCGAGAAAGATGTCTTTTCTTTAAGGAGACACGAGGAATACATGCTTCTCTTCTGTCTAGGGGCCTTGTTGTGTCTGTCGGGGTGTCTCAGCTGGAAGGGCAGCTGCCGTGTCTGGAGCACAGGGAGGACTAGCCAAGGCCAAGGCTGACACCCAGAGGGGGCAGAGTGGAGAGATAGAGCAAACCTGGACACTCGTGACACTTTTAGCCGCTCCATTAACCAATCCTAGACACACCCTACCTTGGTACTTTTCTAAGGCCTCCTAGCCTGCAGTGGACCCAGTGAGGAGCACTTCTTGTCCCTTGGCTCTTCCTGACAGTGTTTGTGCAAATACCCAGGTGAAGTGGGTGAACCCACAAAGTGAACCCGGGTGAAGGACTGGGAGCCAGGCAATCAAGGAGGGTCTCAGGGCTAGAGGATGGCTTCAAAGGATGCACGTGATTGGGGCCAGGAGCGAGGCAGGGGGAAGGCCAGGGGGAGAGGATGTGGCAGTAGGGGACGTAGGAGGCGCTATCAGTGCCTGTGCCTGGTCCCCCTGCCACCGGCGAGTCCACTAAGCACGGTGGGGGGTCCCCATGCCTGCGGACAGCTTCCCATCTCAAGCACCCGCTGCGTCTCAGCTCCCTAAATATGAGCCCATTCATCCAAGGAGTGGGTGCAGCCTGGAAGTGTGTGTGTGTTTAGTGGGGAGGGTTAACGCTTCCAAGATCAAACCTTGAGCTAGCAAGCCTCTGGGGGAACCCTGCCTCCTTGCCCTCTACCCCACTGTGTACCAGAGTTGATCATATGGCCAACAGTATACAACAGAAGCAACAGCGTGTCACTTCTGAGATTAGATGACAAGCCTTCAGCTTGCATCCTAGGTGCTCTTTCTCTCTTCCTCACTCTCAGGTCACTCACTCTGGATGGAGACGTCCTGTGGAGAGGCCCACAAGGCCGGGAACTGAGGCATCCTGCTGACAGCTGTGCAAGTGGCCATCTTGGGAGTGGATCCTTCCGCCCCAGTTAAGCTACTTCAGAGGTGGCAGCCCCTGTGGACAGTCTGACTGTGGCCTCATGAGAGACCCTGAGCCAGAACCCACCAGCTAAGCCTCTCCTGGATTCCTCCCCCAGAGAAACTGTGAGACAATAATTGTGTGTTGTTTTAAGCCTGTAAATTCTGGGTCACCAAATTGTTGCTCAGCGATAGATAATGAAGACAATTCTTAACCAGTAGGGGACAGGAATGATGCCTCCAGCCTCCCTTCTTTGGAGGAACAATTCTACACCATGATTCAGAGGATTCCCGGAGGGACTGGGTCGCAGTTACCAAAGTGAAAGCCAGCTCCACAATGCACCCCTTCCTGACTTTCCCTCCAATCCTCCTCACTCCAGCTTTCCAGGATCATTTCTCAAATGAACAACCTGCACCCAAATCCTTGTCTCAGGCTCTGCTTTGGAGGGAATTCAGTCTAAGACAAGGGACTTCATGGAAAAAGGTTTAGAAGCTAGAATGTGAACAATCCAAAGGGTAATGGGGGACAGGACTGGTTGACATGAAAGTTTTTTTTTTCCAAGAACATTATTTTTTTTATTGGAGTAGAGTTGATTTACAAAGTTATGTTAGTTTCAGGTGTACAGCAAAGTGAATCAGTTATACATATTCATATACCCACTCTTTTTTTTTTAAAGATTCTTTCCCATATAGGTCATTACAGTGTATTGAGTAGAGTTCCCTGTGTTATACAATAGGTCCTTATTAGTTATCTATTTTATATATAGTAGTGTGTATATGTCAATCCCAGTCTCCCAATTTATCCCTCATCCCCCATCCCCTGGTAACCATAAGTTTGTTTTCTACATCTGTGACTCTCTCCTGTTTTGTAAATAAGTTCACTTGTACCCTTTGTTTTTTAGATTCCACATATAAGCGATATCCTATGATATTTGTCTTTCTGTGTCTGACTTACTTCACTCAGTATGACAATCTCTAGGTCCACTACATGAAAGTTTTAAGGACCATTAGCAGACAGCCTGGAGTTCCAGATTCATGTGCTGCCTTGGGAAGACTAGATGAGTCCTCTTAGTCTACTCAAAGGGCTGGATGCCATATTGCCCCCATCACCAGCAGCAGGGTGGGAGGAGATCAGGATGTGTGTCTCAGCTCTCCTACCAACTTGCTATATTCAGAAGTTCACTTGTCTCCCTGGGCTTCATTCACTAATCTTAAATGTGACTAGTGCATCTCACTACTCTAGACAGTGGTGAAGACTCATGAAAGAAGAACCATAAATGGTGACGTGGTCTCTAAGTCCATTCCACTCGCATCTCCTGAGATTGGCATCTTATTGCCACACCTTGGGTTGCCTCCTGGGGAGACGGACCTGGTTTTTGAACCACATTAAAACCATGGGGACTGGGGATGGGGCCGCTTGTGAGTTTTAAGAGCTATCTGCTTATCCTTCTGCCATGTCGCTAAGAGATGAGATGGGAGGCACCGATTTCTCACATTGGAAAGTGACAGCATCATTTCCTAATTATCACATTTGGGGGAGCAGATGGGGAAGCATGTGGAGGAATTATGGGCTTCTATTTGAAAGGGGGGCATGTTTTCTAAAGAAAGTTACCTCCGAATATTTCCACCCAGTTGTCCTGAAAGCATTTGGGGTTTACAAGGCATTTAGTAAATAAGATGCTTTTTTTTTTTTTTTTTTTTTTTTTTTTTTTTTTTTTTTTTTGTGGTATGTGGGCCTCTCACTGTTGTGGCCTTTCCCGTTGTGGAGCACAGGCTCCGGACGTGCAGGCTCAGCGGCCATGGCTCACGGGCCCAGCCGCTCCGCGGCTTGTGGGATCCTCCCGGACCGGGGCACGAACCCGTGACCCCTGCATCGGCAGGCGGACTCTCAACCACCGCGCCACCAGGGAAGCCCAATAAGATGCTTTTTTACAGATGAGGAAACAGAAGTGGGTAAGGGGAGTCAGGGTGAATATTTACTGAACACTTGCAGAGTGCCAGGTGTTTCACATGCTGAGTACATTTCATGTTTACAGTAACCTTGTTTCAAAAACAAGAAAATGGAGGCTCAGCTATTGAGAAGTAGTGCTGGGGGTTGAACCTAGGATTGTCTGGCCCCAAAGACCCCTTTAGAGTTTGCCATGTGCACATGAATGCAGCACGGGCTCTGCCATCCTCGTGCTCCTGGGTTGCTGCACAGGTGGGCATAAAATGTCTGGACACGGTTCCTCAAAAACTTAAACAGAATTACTGGATGACCCAGCAATTCCAAGACTAGGTAGATACCCCAAAGAATTGAAAGCAAGGACTTAAACAGATCCTTGTACAGCCACATTCATGGCAGCATTATTCACAACAGCCAAAAGGTGGAAACAACCCAAACGTTCATAAACAGATGAACAGAGAAACAAAATGTGGTGCGTGCATACAGTGGAGTATTATTCAGCCATAAAAAGAGATGAAATTCTGACCCAAGCTGTATCACCGACGAACCTTGAAAACACTATGCTAGGGAAAATAAGCCAGACACGAAAGGACAATTGTTGTATGATTCCACTCCTGGAGAAGTAAATTCACAGAGACGGAAAGTAGCATGAAGTTTACCAGGGGCTGGGGAGAGGGGGGATGGGGAGTTCTTGTTTAATGGGTACAGAGTTTCAGTTTGGAATGCTGAGAAACTCCTGGAAATGAATAGTGGTGATGGTGGCCCACAAATGTACTTAATGTTACTAAATTTGCACTTCAAAGTGTTAAAATGGTAAACCGTATGTTATGTGTGTTTACCTCAATTTTTTTTTTTTTTTTTAAAAAGCCCTGGCACAGGGCGGATTTCTGCTCAGTCTGTGGGAGCCTGAGTGACAGAGAAGTGAATGCCGGTGGGGTAGATCTGGAGAGGCTTCTGGGAGGGAGTGGGTTCAGCTGGGTCTTGAAGGGTATGTGGATTTCATGAGGCAGTTCTGGAGAAAGAAGGGCGTTCCGGTACTGCTGTGAGGCTGCGCAAGAAGGATTCATAAGGGATGGGGGGAAATACACGCCAGGTTGGACGCAGTCCAGTAAGGCTGGAGCAGTGCGTTCATGAAGAGCGTAATGCGGATGGGGATAAGAAGGGAGGGCTGGGGCTTCCCTGGTGGCGCAGTGGTTGGGAGTCCGCCTGCCGATGCGTGGGACGCGGGTTCGTGCCCTGGTCCGGGAAGATCCCACGTGCCGCGGAGCGGCTGGGCCCGTGAGCCGTGGCCGCTGAGCCTGCGCGTCCGGAGCCTGCGCTCCGCAACGGGAGAGGCCACAGCGGTGAGAGGCCCGCGTACCGCAAAAAAAAAAAAAAAGAAAAAGAAAAAAAGAAAATGGAGAACCAGAGCCAGGCACCTTATAAAGTGCAATGAGATTCGCTAACTGTCCATTGCCTTTACCATGAGAACAATGCAAGGGGAGTAAGTTGATCATGACCTAACATAGTTAAAATTATTGGGCTTCCCTGGTGGCACAGTGGTTGAGAGTCCGCCTGCCGATGCAGGGGACGCGGGTTCGTGCCCCGGTCCGGGAGGATCCCACGTGCCGCGGAGCGGCTGGGCCCGTGAGCCATGGCCGCTGCGCCTGCGCGTCCGGAGCCTGTGCTCCGCAACGGGAGAGGCCACGGTGGTGAGAGGCCCGCGTACCGCAAAAAAAAAAAGAAGCCCATTCAAGTCTTCCATCGTTGTATCTCTAGAACCTCACCACTTCTCTCCATCCCAGCCACCACTGCGTTAGGTCAGGCCACCGGAACCTCTCACCTGGATGGGGGCTCCCATGCTCCCCTAAGTGAAACAAGGATGAGACCATCTCTCTAAAAAGCTTATCTTCTTCAAATGACTGTCCTGTTAAAACGTCATCAACGATTTTTCTGGGGTGGCTTTTGCTTCTGTTCTAACACCCTCAGAGATTTGGATCCTGAGTTCTAGAGCCCAGGACACTCTCCGGGTGACCCCAGAGCGTACCCAGGTTTAGGCATCACTGGCCTCCACAGCCTGTGCCTCTGGTGCTGGGACGGGCTGCCCCCGAGGCGTGCAGGCCTCACCCCACTCCTTTACTCTTACAAGCACGTCAAGACATGGAGACCCAGACCACCCTCTCCGCCGGAGCCTCCTACCCTCGAGGGCTGGTCCATCCCTGTGCCTTCAGCCACACGCGTGTCCCTCCGGCAGAACACGGAGGACAGTGCACTGTCCAGATTTTGACCATGACCTCAGATCCTTCCGGTTAAGGAATGTGTCCTTTGTCCCTGGGCCCCCAGCAAAGGGCCAGGGCAGGCATTCAGGAACTGTTTCTTAAAAATACAGTGTCTCTTAGCTTTCAGCTTTTTAAAGGCTAGAGTCTCACACACGCAGAAAGATGGACAAACCCCAAGTGCATGGCTCCATCGGTTTTCACATGTGAACACACTTGTGTCACCGGCTCAGAGATTGACCTCCCAGCACCCAGCGAGCCCCACCCGCCCTCTCCCACGTCTGCCTTCTAGAAGCAGCGTGTGTTCTCACCCCTGACCCTCCTATGGATGGAACCGTATAGCACGTACGCTTTTGCATCTGCTTTCTCTCTGCTTATTTTATTGAGCTTCACCTGTGTTTATCTTGTCGCGGTTCTTCTGTGCTGTGAGGGCCATCGAAGGCGTGGGTGGGAGTGATCGGTGCATTCTCACTTCAGCCTTCAGAGTTTGGGTAGCAGAAGGGCAAAAAGAACCCCTTCCCTATGTGGGTCCTGGGGCTGGGCCTTCTGCCAGGCCCCCCCCTCTGCCCCCCCCCGCCACGATCACTGTACGGACAAGCCTGCCCCTCTCTGGCTTCAAGCCCTGAGTCTATGGTGGGTGAGCTCCGAGTGACTTCCTGGGTCCCTTCTGGCCCCGGCCATCTCTGCCCCAAGCCCGGCTCCCCTCCCCACGGAGATGACTCAGGCCGGGGGAATGCCAGGCTGGAGCCTGATTCGATTAAGGGGAAAGAGGGGGCCTTGTGAAGCCACAGGGCAGGCGTGCCACCACACTGACCCCTCAGAGGATGCTGATAATGGAGCGAGTTGCCGGGCCGAGGCGGAGGCCGGCCCCAGCAAACCTGATTACGGGGTCTCTGGCTGCAGCCTGCCTGCATCTCCCAGAGAGAACAGTCTTTATTCCCTCAGGCAGGTCCCTGGACAGGCAGTTTCAATTGAATCAGGCCCTGGTCCCTGGCACAGAATGGGCCATTCACTGGCCCTGCCATCCCCTAGCAAAACAGACCCCTCAGCCATATGGCAGTGTGGGCAAATCGGCTGGACGTGTGGCCAGTGGCCAGCCTTGCAGCAGCCTCCACAGGCCAACTCAGAAGAAGGGCCGTCCCCAGGGTCTGTGGTGCCAAGGCCCAGGGACGGATGCCCGGCCGACAGCCGTCGTGGGTTGGGTGAGCCCAGGGATCCAGGGCAGAGGAAGAGGCAGGAGGCCTGGGTGGCCGTCGACACGTCCCGTAACGGTGGTGGCTCTGGCCCCAGCCGTGTCACATAACAGCGGTGGGACTGTGGACGACCACTCAACCTCCCTAGCGCGTGGCCTCACGTGTGACAGACAGGGATCCCGCCCAGGGCAGCTGTAAGGATGACACGAGAGGAGGAATATGCCCAGAAGGGCTTCGTGTTGGTCTGCGGCTTCTCCGAGGTGAATGGGGCCCTCAGTCCGTCTGCAGGAGGGACCTGAGGCCCCAGGCAGAAGCACTGGCCACATGGTTCCTCCCGTTTGCCAGTCCGGTGGGCAATCAGCCTGATATCTAGCTGTCTGTGTGGTCGGCCGGTGGCCTGTCAGATACCAGCTACTATGACATCTTCCTAGAGGGACCCGAGACACCGCTCCCGGATTTATGGGTAGAGAAACTACCCCTCAGATAGGTTAAGGGACCTGCCCACATCAGAGAAGAGGGGGCCTGAAATTCACATCTCCCAGCCCCAAGTATTGCAGCTCTTTACGCTAGTCATTATTTTAGAGATAAGGAATCAGTGGCCATGGAAGGGGCAGTGACCCCCGCAAGGTGTGCTGTGGGCAGCCCTCTGAAGGCACCCGCTGTGCCCGGGGCTGGCTGGGGCTGCAGGAGCAGGACCAGTGCACAGAGACGCTAGTTTGGGGGAGCCTTCTTGCTGACGTCTCAAAGGCCTGGAGAAAACACAAAAATAAATCCTTAAAAACAGGTTTGGCTGCCGCAGCAAGCATGCTAAACTCGGACCCAGAGGCTCCAGCTCCCGGGCAGGCCCCCTCTCCGCACCCACCCCGCGCTGGCTCTGGCTCTTGGTCTCTGTCCCCGGCTGGAGCTGAGAGAGGGTCCTCCCAGTGAGCACCCCAGAGCATCACCTCGGTGCACCTGGCTTCGCATCAGACCTGCCTCCCTCCTCTTGTTTCCGCGGAAACACCTCAAGCCCAACGGATCAACTCTCACCTGAGGCTTTCATCAGCCGGAACATTGGAAGAAGTTTCGATTCAAACACGACCCTTTTTAACGCAGGGAAAGACTCGTTTTGTGCAAAACCCCATTATGTGGAACGGACAAGAGGGTTGATGGCCAATTTAGTTAATAGAGCTTTGCAGCTGACCTTGAATTAAATCTGCAGGAAGCAGCCTCCGTTTTCCCCGGGAAGAGTCACGGGTGTAACCACAGCGGGCTGGTCCTCCCCCATCCCCACTGCTTCGGCCACTGCCTCCCCCTCAGCTCGGAGAGCAGAGGCCTTGCTCCAGTACCTCTCGGGGACTCTAGGGCTCCAGCTGAGCCCTAGATCTCTAGCTGGGTCTCATGCCTTCCTCCTATCCTCGCACCTGGGCCCCCGCCCTTCACGCAGCACCGCGTGCTCATCTTTGAATACACGGTGTTCCTCCCATGCCCCTGCATTTGTAGGTGTGGCGTTCCATCTCCCTGCCCCCCAGAATATCTGTATGTATATCCGTCTCTTCATTTTCAATTGTCTCAAGACACTACTACTTATTTCTGAGCCTCAGTCTCCTCCTTTGTCAAGTGCAGTCATAAGACCTACTGAAAAAATACAAGTAAAATACCTACCTGGGCGGTAGGATTAAAGGCTGTGCCACCTACCAGCGGAGGAACAGTCTCGTAGCTTCTCTGTGCCTGTGTTTTCTCACTGTAAAGGGCGGGTAACATAGTCCTTCCCTCCCTGGATTGCTGGGAGGTTTGAGTTAATACAAGTAGGGTGCTCGCGATAGTGACTGCATGCTGTGAGCGTGTGATGGTGCCCGTTTGTTCTTTGGAATGGAGGTGCCCTCCCCTGCTCCTCACTCACTGGAAAGACCCTCCACGCGGTTGGCTAGAGACACACGGGACCCCCTGGCCTGCAACAACTCCTAGGAGGATCCTAGGAGAGTCTCACACGGAAACCAGGGCCCTTCCTCCCTGGGGGGTGATTGCTCGGGGTCAGTGGGGCAGGATGGGACGGGATGCCTCTGACCTGTGTTTATTACAAGCGCCGCTCGCCGTGTGGGTCCCGGGCCCCGGGAGCAGCCTCCTCAGGAGGCTGCTGCCCTCTGCTCTGGATGAGGCTGGACCACAGCTGCCTGCACGCACCCCCACCCTCCGCCTACGCTCTTCGGGGCTCCGTCCCAGCACCCTTGCCTGCACTGTAGGACGTCCAGGCAAGGGATCATCTGGACCCTTCCACCAATCCACTGTGAGCCTCCGATAAGCCACATCCCCTTTGTAGCCTCAGTTTCTCTGAAACTTTCGGGTCCATCGCAGTCACCCCGGTCACTGGTGACAATTCCTGGGCCCTGGCAGGGGGGTGGGTAATGCAGGAGTCTGCAGCCCACCCTGTGGGGGACACAGCCTGGATGACGAGCCCAGGCCCTGAGTGGGCCCTGAGGGCTGGCAGGGCCCCCAGACCCTTTTCAGCTCTGGGAGTGTTGAGGGTGGACAGCTCTCTGTGGCCACCCTACCCACGTCCACTGCCAGGGTCACATCTCCCCAGCACAGCCATCACCCAGTGACTGGTCGAGGAAGAGTGGGAGACAAGGCCTAGCCCCTGGCCCCAGACCAGAGCAGCTCTGCGGGACCAGCTCAGCTCCAAGGTTCTGTCGCCACTGCATCCCAGCTTGACTCTCCCTCCGCCTGGTCCCGCATCCTTCGCTCCCCAGTAAGTCTCCTGCATGCTCCTCTCTGCCTCAGAGTTGGCTCCGGGAGCCTGTCCTGCAGTGGTGCTTTCCACACCTCACACGAGGGTCACTAGCCCTTGTAGGGGTCTTTCACGTAGAGAGCGTGTGCCTCGTGCCAGGGATGCGAGACACGTGGAAGAGACACACAGTCCGGTGGGGGTGCGAACAGGCCAACCAATGACTGCAGGACGGTGAGCCCAGGGCTCAGAGAGGTTTGTACACACGCCATGGAACACACAGCATGGAGACCCTAATCCCGCTGGGAGGCGGGTAATCCATGGAATGGTAGTGGCCAGGAGACAAGGAAGCGCTAGCTGGCTTTGAAAGGCAATCAAGATGTTGTCAGGCAGGTAAGGGGCACCGGTGCAGGAAAGCAGCTCACGCACGTTTGCTCTCTCCCCTGGAGAAGTTCTCTCTTCTGGGAAACCAGAGGCTCGGGAAGGAAGAGGGGAGAGACGGCGTGCAGAGATGAGCGTTCCCAGCAAGAAAACATTTGCTGTTGTTTTTCACCCAAGCTAAGCAAGGGGGACAGAAAATGACGTGGTGGCAGCCCGCCAGCCCGGGCAGGAGAAGCACACCAGATCCGCGCACAGTGAGCTCCTCCAGCGCAGCCTGGATGATAATCATCTAACAGTTGTCCTGCTAGAAAATGCTCTGGATCTGGAGGCGTTTACAACAAAACAGCATGTCCGGGAGCCTCGGGCAGTATCTCACAGTGGAGGGGGCAGACCTCACCAGGGGTTGGTCGGCCTGGCCGTGGAGCCAGGCCCCTCTCCCCTGTGCCCACAGACAGGGCATCCCCACCCAGCTGCCTAGCTGCTGGTGTCATGGGTCACCCGGAGTGTCCTGCCTCCCCAGGGACTGAAAGCTTTTCAAGACTGAGGACAGTGTTGTATGCAGCCAGCACTAATCAATCCATTGCAAAGGGTACTATTGGTCCAACCAGTGTCCGCTGTGCTTGACCCTGTTCCGGGTCTCTAGCCCTTGTCCTGGAAATGGCCACTGTCTGGTGGGAGAGACGGATGAATAGCAACAAGGAGTAAAAAGGGCAAATGACAGAGGTAACTCGGGGGTCCCTGCCATCCACAGGAGCACAGTAGAGGGCAGCAACCCCAGTTACTCTAACTATTGAGGACAGTTTCTCAGAGGCCCCAAAGGTAGAGTAGGAGTTCACAAGTACAGGGAGGGGTGTTAAAGGGAGAGGGAACAGTGTGTTTGAAGTCCTGGAAGTGGAACGAGAGGTGCTCCGGAGAGGAGGCTCGGAAGGGTTTTAAGCAAAGCATAAAAAGGCCTTTTCATGGAAATCACTTTGTTTTCTAAAGATGGCTTCCAAAGCTTGAAGCCCAACCTGAGGAGATTCGATCTGACCCAAAGAGAGCAAGAAACAGTTCTCGAATCTGTTAACGCCAAATTCACGCAAAGGCCACAGACCAGGGTCCACTTGGGTCGGCCCTTCCTACCGATATGTGGGAGAGCAGCTCCCGGGAAGCCTGAAGGGCCAGACTCAACCCAGTCCTTGACGGGATCCCTGGGAGTCGTCCTCTACCAGGGAAGCAACGGGGGGCCTGAGAGTGGAGGGTCTTCTCCGCCAGGAACAGCACGGCACCCAGTGCCCACGGGCCCCAGAAGAGGTCAGCAGGCTCTATCAGGTGTAGTTGTGGCCTGAGGCCTGATGCCAGAAACAATCTCTGCCCTTTGGTTTTCATTATTTCCTGCTAGAAGGAGAAACATCCTAGCGCAGCACTCCATGTGAAGTTAGGGGGAAGTCCCCGAGCTTTTAAAAGGTGTTTTATCCTTTCTCTGATTGGATGAGCAGGACAGGAATGAGAGAGAAGGAGAGGGAGAGAGGGAAGTGTGCGTGCAGGAAGAATAAGACACTTAACTGCTCTGAAAAGAGGTTTAACTACAAACTCCTGAAGTTACAGGAGGGACGGGAGGAGGCTGGTCTCAGCCCTCAGCACGTTCCCAGCAGCTGGGTGGGGGCATTTCTGGTTGGGTTGAAACAAGTTGCAACAGTCAGGGTCCAGTCAAGACACAAACCACCGCGATCATTTGCACACAGAGAATTTAACATAAAGAATTCTGAGGTATAAAGCTATTAACTAGGTGAGTGGAAAAATAAAAGGAGAACTCTGAAATATCCTGGAGAAAACAATTCACGGAGCAGTTTGCCACCCCTTTGGCAAGAACCAAAGGAAGTGTTCAGGATGTCTAAAACTTGGACGTTTTGAGGGTGGGACCCACAGAATTGAGCCCCAGGCAACTGGTAGGGGTGCTGTTTTTCTGGTCCTGGGGAGTTGGACCCAGACCTCTGAGTCTCTGCTTGTCTGGTGCTGGGGTCTCTGGAGAGGAGGGCAAATGAGGCTGGTCTATAAGGGGTAGAAGAAAAGGGAAACTGGATCCAGCTGCTGATGCCGGGGTGAAGGAGCAGAGTTGGGGTGACACTCAGAGGAAGAGCAAGTCCCTTCTGCCTTCTGGGCTCCCCCATCATCCCCTATTGGCAGAGCCCAATAGAGAGGCTGCTGGCAATACAGAATCCCATCCCCAGGACCATGGAGCTGATTCCAGAAGTAGATTCGGAACTGAGAGAAAATACGGTAATTGAGATTGTAGCTTTTAGCACAGGGGCACAGCCTTCTTTGTGTGTGGGAGGGCAGGCAAGGCTTATGCTGGGGTGAGGATTGTTAATGGGTCTCAGTGTAGGAAATGTGGAAAACAGGGCGGGAAACAAGAAAGAAAATCACACAATTCTGCTCCCCCAAATGACCGCTGCTAACATTCTGGTGTATTGCTTTCCAGTTGTTTTTCAAAACATGGTAACGATCTTACATATATAATTTCACATCCTAATTTTTGGTTCTATATCACATCACAGTGTGTTATGGGTTGATGTGTCCCCACAAAAGTCTGACGTCCTCACCCTCAGAACCCATGAATGTAATGTGATATGAAAATAGGGTCTTTGTAGACCATCAAGTTAGGATGAAGTCATACTGGAGCAGGGTGGGCCCCTAATCCAGTGTGACTGGTATCATTATGAAAGGAGAAAATTTGGACACAGACACCCACACAGGGAGAATTCCACGTGTAGGCTGAAATTGTGTTGCTACAAACCAATGAACACCAAGAATTGCCAGAAGCCACCTGCAGCTAGGAGAGAGGCCTGGAACACAGTGTCCCTTGGAGCCTCAGCAGGAACCGACCTGCAGACACCTTGACCTCAGACAACCAGCCTCCAGAACTGAGACAACACATTTGTGTTATTTAAACTGTGAGAGTGTGTTACAGCCACCCTAGTAAAGTAGCAGCAAACTAACAACAAAGAATGGTATGAGCATCTTCTGGTGTTATTGTAAACTCTTCCCAAACATAATTTTAATTACATATACTACTTCTCTAAGTGGCTATAGGCTAATTTGCCCTATCTGGGATATCTTTTAACTGTCATAAATGGCATTATATTGGTCAGATTTTTCCATCAATCTTGCTTTCTTATTTTGTATTATTTCCTTTAGATCTCTTGAAGTGAAATTATTGGGTAAAAAAATACATATATATATATACACACACACACACACACACACACAGCTTCTAACAAAACAAAATTTTTACTAATTATAAAGTTAACACATACAGATAATATGCAAAACAAAGGAAAGGATAAATATTTTTTTAAATGTTATGCCAGTCAGAGATGTCCCATACCATTTTAGCCTACTTTCTTGCAATTATTTTTTCAGGTTCGCAGCACTTACAATTGCTTTCCATAAAATTACATTTCCACCACAAACTGTATATGAGAAAGTCTGTCTCACAACATCTTCACCAGTCCTGAATATTATGACCTTTTAAAATCTTTGAGAATTTGATTGGTAAAAATCATGTCATAGTTTTACTTGGCCTTTGATTTCTAGGGGACTGAACATTATAAAGTGTTTTTAGCTATTTCTTGGCTCTCTGTCTAATGAAGTCCATTTTGTTTTTTAAAAAAATCAAGATCTTAGTGTTTTTCTTACACATTTGCGTCTCTTTTAAACATTAGATGTTAACCTCTTGTTATACTGGCTACAGGTTTTTTTCCATCCTTTTTTAACTTTTAACATGGGTCACCCTTTAATGCCCACTTTACCTATTCAAATCGACTGACCTTCCTCTTTGCAATCTCTTCTACTACATTTCGGTGGTTCTCCTTGCTCAGAACGTAAGTTATTTCTATGTTCTAGACATCTTATGGCTTTATGTTTTTGTATTTAATTCTTTAGTCCATCTGAAATTTGTGTTGGAGTATAATATAAAATGAGAAGTTAAAGCTTTGGGATTTGGGTCTGTTTTCTTTTTTTATTTAAAAAACAGCTTTCACATTGTGCCTGTACAATCTCCTGAAGGATCTTACCCTGTTTTGAGGCTGACCTCAGCACAGCTTCAGTTTGGATGGATTCTAGAGTTAGAATCTGTTTCATTGATCCAGACCTATTTATGCTAGTCCCTTACCTTCTAGCACAATGTTTTGAAAAGAGGTAGGGCTAGTTTTTCATTTCTCTCTCTCTCTCTCTCTCTCTCTCTGGTGTGTGTGAGTTTTTGTTTTCCCCTAACTACTCACATCTGTTTATCTTCCATGTCGCATCTGACATGAGAGGGCCTTCCCTTTGAGCCCCTGTCTCCCCAGGTCAAGTCAGTTCCTCCCCCACTATAGTTCTGACACCCCTGGAGCCAGCCAGAAAGAGAAGAAGCATTGAGGCTATGAGCGCTGAACCCCTGGTCATTCTAGAAATAGAGAAATCCGAGTCCCCAAGGTGTGAACAACGCAGCCAGGGCATGTGCTGGAGAGAAGGGGAGGAGAACCTGAAGAACCCCCCACCTTTCAGGACTGAGTACGCCTGCCCTGGTCAGAGGGTGGTGGCATGTCCCAAGCCTGACTCGGGACAGAGAACAGAGAATTTAACACATAAAGAATCAGGTGATTCCTAATGGCAGAAATCACCTAGGCCTTATCTCCATTCCTGGGTCCAACCCAGACCTGGGGAACCAGAATCTCCCAGGGAGGGGCCCAGGAATCTGTGTACCTGGGAGATTCTTCACATCAGACAAGGCTGGAAAACACCGAGCTAGGAGAAGAAGGCAGAGCAAAGACTGAAACCAGGATGTTATTCTGGACTACCCAGACAACAAAACTGGCACCAAGAACCCAGGGGAGAAGAAACCCTGGGAAGGGCTCCTGCAAGGGCCTGAATTCCAGCTGGGCCAGAGATCTTGAAGATAGGATCAAATCGAAGGAATGAGAGCCATCCTGGCAGGCAGGATTTGTCAGGCCTGGGTGGAGCAAAAGGAATATGTCAGGAAGCAGAGAAGGATCCCGAATATCTTCACCAGACATTTACAGAGCCTTCTGGTGGGTGCAGGAGACACAGGGACAAATAGAGAGTGTGGTCCTGTCCTTAAAAAGCTCATAGACAGGTAAAGAGAAGATTACAGTAGAGTGTGCTACATGTCTAGGAGAGAAGGATGTCTGGGAGGTGATCATTAGTTTTGCCTAGAGCAATCAAGATTGGCTTCACTGGGAAGACCGCCTTGCTCCGGACTGAAGGATGCCTAGCAGATTCTTGGGTGTGGTTGCAATGGGCTTGACAGGTGTGGAGAGGAAAGGTGGAGACATTTTTTGAAGCAGGAACGAATTGAGAAAGGCTGAGAAGCAAGAAAATGCTTGGTGTTTTGGGGAAAGTGTAAGTGGTTCAGTCCAAAAAATGTCTAGTGTGTTTGCAGAAGCCAGGCTACGAAGAAGCTTGGGCTTAACTCTGAGTTCAATAGGGAAACACAAGAGGGTTTAAATAACACAACGAGGTGATCCGATTTGCATTTTAGAGAGATCTCTCTGGCTGCCGTGAAAAAATTGGATTTAAGGCATTGGATTTAAGGCAGGGAGATCAAAAGTAGAAAAACTGTTTAGGAGGTCGTTATGAAAGTTCAGTCATGAACTAAGAAAATGGGAATGGGTGAGTAGGGGAGGGGGTATGGATGAGAGAGAGCAGATTTGAGTGGCTTGGGCTGTAAGATTGGAACTTCTCTTAATATTTGCTCCATCTGAATGATTTCCAGCTTTAAAACTTCCCCTGGATGTTACTCCAGCATGGAGGGACTTTCCTCTAATGCATTTTTTCTTTCATGCTAGTCTGGGAGGGTAAGCTACCATGCTAGGCCCACTGAAGGCTCCATTTGCTACGCTATAAAAATGGGAATAAGCCAACATTTATTGAACCTTGTCCCAGGAACCTCAAAGCAATTCTATAAAGTATATAAATTTGTTGCCATTTCACAGACAAGAAAACTTACCCAGAGAGGCAAAAAAGTTGCTCAGATACGTAGCCATAAAACAGATTTTTGTTTATTGATCTTATATCCTGCAACCTTGTAAAACTCACTGATTAATTCTAGTGACTTTTTTGTAGATTTCATTGGCTTTTCTGTATAGGTGATCATGTCATCTGCAAATAAAGTTTTTCTTACTTTTTAATTGGATGCCTTCTTTTTCTGCCTCATTGCACCAGCTATAAACTACAATGTGCAATACTGCACTGAAGTGGTGAGAGGCTACATCCTTGTCCTATTTCTGATTTTAGGGGGAAAGCATCAAGTCTTTAACCATTAAGTAAAATGTAGGTGTTCTGTAAATGCCTCTTACAGGTTGAGGAAGTTCGCTTCTATTCCTCGTTTACCGAGAGCAGAGTTAGAAAGGGCAGATATGTAGTATTTAAACCCAGTCTCAGACCTTAAAGCCTGAGCACTCAGCCCTTCTAGCAGCAAAGCATGAGTATTTTTTCTCCATTTCGTGCCACTTGATTTTACAAAAGGCCATTCCCCTACCCTCTGAAAATATTTCTTTAACTAGGCAATGGGGAGAAAGAGATTTCTCAAAGGCTATTTCATCAGAAACTTGATGAATGTTCTGTTTTGCTCTAACGTACAGGTTCTTATTTCTCATCAGCTCGACTCTTTAATTTCATGTAAGTGGTGTAATTAGAGTGACTGTTAATTGGTGTATTACTAAAGGTGCCATAATGGTATGTGACAAGCCTTAATTAGCATGTGGTCTGGCACTCAGTGCTCTCAGTGAATCCCTCGGAAACAGAGATCTTTCTCTCCAGAGTGGCACTTGATATGAACAGAAAGGTAGTGCAATTTTGAGGCAATGGGGAAAAAAGGAAAGAAAATAATAACCTCCAATGTTTTTTGCTCATGGAAGTGAAGCTCTCACTGCCCGCGTTAGCCGCACCTCCACAGTCAAAGAGACAAGGTTGCAGAACATGTGCTGGGCACCGCTTAACTGCAGAAGGTCTTACAAAGAAACCACCTTGCATTGCCTCAGTAAACAAAGACACCTCTTTAACCCATGGGACTGTTCTTTAAAATAGGTGTCTTCTTTAACCCATGGGACTGTTCTTTAAAATAGGTGTCCTCTAGGGGCTTCCCTGGTGGCACAGTGGTTGAGAATCCGCCTGCCGATGCAGGGGACACGGGTTCGTGCCCCGGTCCGGGAAGATCCCATATGCCGTGGAGCGGCTGGGCCCATGAGCCATGGCCATGGAGCCTGTGCTCCGCAATGGGAGAGGCCGCAACAGTGAGAGGCCCACATACCGCAAAAAAAAAAAAAAAAAAAATAGGTGTCCTCTAAAACACAGGGCCTTCACTACTTCCTTAACCTAGAATGTCCTGGAAATTTTCTACCTATTTTGGGATCCAGAAGTCAACTCACTCATTCTTTTTTACAACCATCAGCCATCAATTGCAGCCATCCATCCATCTGATAAATATTTTCTGAGCGCCTAGTATGTGCCTAAGGCTCTAAGGAGATCAGAAGAGGAATGTGATGTGGTCCTGCCCTTGAGAAGTTCCTTCTCCCTGTTCACACAGCACCTGGGCTTCCTTCCACCATAGCATTTGTCACAGGGTACAGAAACTGGCTTTCTACCACCAGTATCCCTTAGGGAGACTGAAGTTCCTTGAGGGTGATTTTTTTGTACCCCCTCGTCCTTAAACATCTAGTACAACACCTGAAATATTAATTAACAGATTGTTAATAGGAGTCATTTCATGGCATTAAAATGGGTGTTGGGGTGTTGTGGAAAGAATATTGCTTTAGAATTAGAACACTTGCCAGCTGGGTCAATCTGGACCAATTACTTTGTCCTTTTGAGCCTCAGTTTTACTTGCCTTCAAAATGGGAATAAAAAGGGAATTCCCTGGCAGCCCAGTGGTTAGGCCTCAGCACTTTCACTGCCGGGGCTCAGGTTCAATCCCTGGTCAGAGAACTAAGATCCTGCAAGCCACACAGCACAACCAAAACAAAAACAGAAACTAAAACCCAAAATGGGAATAAAAATAACTCACACAGTTTTGAGACTGATGTGTAGCTCAAATGATATACTTTATATGATAACATGTTAAACTACGAAGTGCCATTCGAATCAATTATTAAGTTATCTTATTAGTTATTAATTTAAAATGTCACCAGTACCATTTAAGATAACACCCCAATCACCCTAAGAACATTAATTGCCTCTTCTGTTCTGAAAGTTTTCCAAAGTTGATTTCCACAGTTCAGGGAACTCTTCTAATATCTGTCAGCCCTATTGGTCAGAAAGAAAATAAAGATAAGACTTTAATCAATTTCCTAGAGATTTCTACTAAATACAAACTCATAGATTGTGTTTGTTTCATTTTTTTTAACATCTTTATTGGAGTATAACTGTTTTACAATAGTGTGTTGGTTTTTCCTTTACAACAAAGTGAATCAGCTATACATATACATATGTTCCCATATCTCTTCCCTCTTGCGTCTCCCTCCCACCCTCCCTATCCCACCCCTCTAGGTGGTCACAAAGCACAGAGGTGATCTCCCTGTGCTATGCGGCAGCTTCCCACTAGCTATCTAATTTACATTTGGTAGCGTATATATGTCCCTGCCACTCTCTCACTTCGTCACAGCTTACCCTTCCCCCTCCCCATATCCTCAAGTCCATGCTCTAGGTCTGTGTTTTATTCCCGTCCTACCACTAATCTCTTCATTGTTTCATTTTTTAAATCAACTCAGAGCAGATAAATTATCCAGCCTTATGATTCAATGTGCGTCCATCTATTGTTTCTAGCAAAAACGCAATTCAAATAAGCCATGACCCATTGAATTGCCTAGCTTACAAAATTACAATTTTAATGCGGTTGAAATGATGTTAACTGAGCTTGTGCCAAGCGCTGAGCTGGGTACTAAGGGTACAATAGTGAGAGAAGCACCTGGTTTATAAGTTAGCTTGGTTTGTAAATATAACTCACCTACTAAATAGCTGTAGAAGCTTAAAAAAACCTATGCTAGGGGCCAGAAGCCTTATTTCCATAGTAAAATATTGGAAATAACTAATAAGTAATGGTAAGTAAAAACTGGAAAAATATCTTCCAGGTTCGATGAAGTCTAGAAGATTCTTTTTACTTGGAACCACAGGTAACTGTATAATAGCTTGTCTAGAAGCAATGATGGAAGAGTCAACTGGAGTTTCACAGACCGCACAGATCTTGGGGTACTTAGAATATCCACAGTCAAAGAAATGGGATAAAAAGAGTTGCTATTCTCTGTTGTTTGGGTAGAACACATCTGTTTTTTAAAGATTGATCTTTGAGCATGCAAATGGAGAGTCTGAGAGCATTCCACAGGGAGCTGGTAAGCACTGACAGTGGAAAGCTGTTTGCCAAAAATGATGAAAAAATGGTGTCCCAAGAGAAAGAGATGAACCCCAGGGCCCAAGTTGCACAACTTGATTGCTCACCATTCACGTTATAGACTCCAGGGGGCGCCATTATGTAGACAGCAATCTTGTACAGGCAGTGATTCAGGTTCTGAGTAAGGACTTTATCCAGGCCCTACTTTTGGGGATCAGTATTTAATAAACACCAGAACCATTTCACAATTATACACATATGTTATTTTAAGTTAGCACATTTTACATGTGTATGTAAATATACAGATATATTAATAAATTTAGCAAATTTGTACATAACTTGATCTGTAGACTAAATCTAGATCTTGAGTACCAAGATAAGCAAGCCCTACAGATAGCATCAAGGACAGAAACCTGAACTGGATAGACATGATAGGTGGATTTCCTGGTTGGGTAAGTCAGTTACCGAGGTCTCAATGAGTTAGTGAAACCATGCGTGTGTTAGCCAAGTCTACCCTGTAAAACTCTTGGAAAAATAATTACAATATACTGCCATGTAATTCATAGACACTGAGACTTTATAAATTAAGAGATTGTATATTAGAATATTTGGCACTTCGTCCAGTAGCTTCAAAAAAAGAAAAGAAAAAAGCATAAAGTTATGACCAAAGGGTTCATGCCTAAGAGTCTTATTCTGATATCAAATTATTCTAAGTCAAGACAAGAGAACTCTATAAATATATTTTGTTATGGCAGCCTCTCTCTGACTCTCAGAAACTTCTCTCAATGAATGTCATTATCCAAGGCTGCAATTTTTAGACTCGGCATGCACAGATAATGGCTGTTCATTCATTGTATAACTCCTGGTGAGGAATCGGTCTCAACTTCTCTTTTAAAAAGCTCAACAGGCTAGAAAAAGAAATGATTGAAGACAATAGCAATAGTTTTTAAGTTCTTTCTAAAGGGGCATGATTTTCCAGAAGCATCCTGTTTAACCCTGTAAGAATCCAATGTTACTTCTGCCCAGGTAATTCTTTCAAGTCCTTTTTAACTAGGTAGGTATTCCAACATTTTAGTCTGGATATCAGCTGACAAAGTAAAGGTACATTTATTCAGAATAAATGTTCAGGTTAGTCATTGTTATTCCACTGAGAAAAATAGGATTGCACTTTAACCATTCATTTAAGAAATAGTTATTCAGAGCTTATTAGGTGCCAGACAGTGTTCTAGGTGCTGAAGATTCAGCTCTGAACAAAGAGGCAAAGACCTGGCATTCATGAAATTTACATCCTAGTAGGGAAGACAGAAATAAGCAACAAATATATTTTAATGTGTCAGATGAGGAAGGGCTGTAAAGAAAAACAGCAGGGTGAAGTGACAGTGACAGACGTTTTTAAAAGCATGGCTGTTGTTGTTTAAATAAAAGGACATGGAGAACATATTTGCAACAGATGTAGCTAACAAAGGACTTATATTTAGAACCTGAAAGAAACGTGTCAACTCAATAATGAGACAGCCCAATTTTAAAACAGGTTGAAGACTTAACAGATACCTCAAAAAGAAAGTATAGAAGTGGCCAATAGGCCCGTGAAGAGATGTTCAACATCTTTAGTCATGGAAAAATGTAAATTAGAAAGACAATGAGATACGACTACAGACCAAGTAAGATGAGGAAACATTTTTTAAAGACTTACAATACCAAGCATTGGCAGGATGTGAGGCATGGAAATTTCATTATTGCCGGTGAGAATGTAAAATGGGACAAGCACTTTGGAAAATCCTTTGGCTTTTTCTTGTAAAATTAAAATAAACTTACGCTATGGCCCAACAATTCTACACCTGGTGATTACCCAAGAGGAATGAAGACATCCGTCCACAGAAAAGACTTGTGAGTAATGTTTATAGTAGCTTTATAGACAATAACAAAAAATGGGAAACCACCAAGACCACCACCTACCCCCACCCCCACAAATATGGATCAATAGGTCGATGGACAGACAAACTGGTATACTCATAAAATGAAAAAGAACACCTACAGATACTCACAACAAACATGATGGGAGAATCATTATGCTGAAGAGGAAAGAAGCCAGACACAAAAGTCCAGACTGCATGGTACCATTTATATAAAGTTCCAGAGCAGGCAAAACTCATCTAGAGGGCTAGAAACCAGATCAGTGGTGGCCTGGGAAGGGACTGAGGGGAGTATTGAGGCTCTGAAGGCAATAAAGGAACTTTTGGGGGTGATGGATATACTCTATGTTTTCATTGGGGTGATAGCTACACAGGCGTACACATTTATCAAAACTCAGCAAACTGTTTACTTAAAATCTGTGCATCGTACTGTTTGCCAATTACACTTTAATAAAGTTGAGACCCATTTTTAAAAGAAAGGAGTTCAGATTGAAGTTTAAAATTTAACAGACGGGTTCAAATAGATATTAGAACCGACAGGGAAATTTGGTAAATTAGCACGGAAAGAAATGATCCAGAATACAGCACAGAGACGAAGAAAGGAAGGTTGACAGGAAGGATAGAGTGAGATAGAGCGAGAAGTACTAACGTATTGAAATTGGAGCTCTGTTAGGAAAGGAGAGAGACATTCCCCGGCTGATGCCACAAGGAGCAGGAATGAGCTTGCGTCACTAAGCCTCAGCCTCGCTCAGACTGCAGATTCACAAGCAATGTAAATCACTGCTGTTGTTTCAAGCTGCTAAGTGTGAGGTAGGTTTTTTTTAAATAAAACTGTAGATAGCTGGGACAGGTTTTGGTACCAGGAGTCTGGTGTCGCTGTAACGAAAACCGGCAAGATGTAGCCTTAGCTTTGGGACCAGACATGGTAGGAGCCAAAGGGCTTCAAGGAGGCTGTTGGTGAAGACTTGAATGTGAGAAAGGTGTTATCAGAGGCCAGAAGAACTTGCATGCAGGAAGATAAAATTTAACTGTATTATCACCCATGGTAACATGTAAGTGAGAAGCTGTACCTAAGGAACTGACAATCTAATTAAGGAAATTTCCAGGCACAGTAGTGCTGCCTGGCTCCTCCGAGTTGCTTCTAATAAAATCAGAGAGCCGAGAAATAAAGTGATGAATGGCTCTTTAAATATAAGAAAGCGGCCCACATGAATTGAAAAGTTTGGCCACACAAAAACCCCCACACAAATGTTTATAGCAACTGTATGCATAACTGCCAAAACTTGGAAGCAACCAAGAGGTCCTTCAATAGGCAAATTTATCAATAAATTGTGATATAAATAAATATTCAGTGGAATATTACTCAGCAATAAAAAGAAATGAGCCATCAAGCCATGAAAAGACATAGAGTAAACTTAAATGCACATTTTCCAGTGAAAGAAGCCAGTCTGAAAAGGCCACATACTGTACGATTCCGGCAACAATAAAAGCCAAACAAAGAACAGAGGAATAAAATTGTGCTAAGATAAATAATAAAATGTGCTAAGAAGCTTACAATCCCAAATTAAAATTGTATACGTGAATATTTTTATGGCTTCTGGATAGGGAACGATCTCTCAAGTAGATTCAAAAACATCATCTGTAAAGAAAAATGTATATGCATATAAATATGATTGTGCTAAAGTTAAAGCAATTTGGGTCAAAGGCATTATTAAGAATTTGAAAAATATAAGCCAAAGAATGAAGGAAGACTAGCAACATACATAACCAATAAAGGGCTTTTATCCAAAATATTTTTTTTAAAAAAAGAACTCTAGCACATCAATAAGAAAGAGATAGCCAACACAGTAGAAAAATGGCCAAAAGACTACAACATAATTCATAGAGGGAGAAACACAAATGCAGAAAGAGATTTCAATCTCACTCATCATCAAGAAAATGAAATCATGATATTACTTTCCCATCAAATCAGAAAAAAAAAAAAGTTCTGACAATAACAGATCTTAGTGAGGGCATGTAGCAAGAAGAACCCTCATACACTGCTGATGGGACTGTTAATACATATAACCACTTGGGAAAACAATTTGGCGTAATCAGTGACAGTTGAGACCCATACACTATGTGTAACCCTGCAATTCCATTCCTGGATGTAGGCTCTAAAAAAAACCTCTTGTAGGTATACACAAGACTCAGGGTAAGAATGTTCACTGCTGCATTGTTTGTAGTAAAAAAAAAAAAAAAAAATGGGAACAGTATAATATCCATAAATAGTAGAATGGATAAATAATGTGTAGATCATTCATCTAACGCACTACTATGTCACAACAAAAATTAATGAACTCTTGCTAAATGCAATAGCACAGATCCATCTTAAGAGCACATTGAGTAAAAGAAGAAAGTGCACGGAGAGTATGAATCCACTAATAGAATATTCAGAACCAGGCAGAGCTAAACCCCGCTGTTTAGCGTTACATATATGGGTGGTAAAACTGCAGCAACAGGGAAGTGTTTACCATAAAATTCAGAAAAGCGGTTATTTTCAGGAGCTAGGGAAGGGAGTATCAGCTGGGAGGGAACATCTGGCGTGGGAGGACGGAGCTGGCTGATGCCCGTGTTCTAGTTCTTGACCTGGGTGATGGGTACACAGGTGTTCACTCTAAACACGCTTATTTCCCTATACATCGAAAGACTTCTTCTTCTTTTTTTTTTCTTTTCTATTTGTGTTCGTTATATTCCACAACTTAAACAAAATTGAGAAAAAGTTTAAGTAGCTTTCTCAGGGTCAAAGGGCTAGTTCCTCACAGATGCATACAGGACAGTCTCACACCAAAACCTCTTAACCTCTATGCTGCAGAGTCTCTGTGGTAACTAGCTAGTTCATTAATAATATATTAGCTCCTCCAGAGCCCTCTCCACTCGTGCTCATGTCGTTTTACCTCTCACTCTTCCGCGCCTCCTGCCCAATGCCTTTCACACAGGTATTAGTCTCTCCAGACTGACTTCATACAAGAGCACAGCTGAGTCCTTCTTGGTCACATTTACAAACTTCGGAGTTGGAGAACCTCTTTAGGTACAGACATTCCCTGAAGCACAAGTTCAGGGCCTTGCCCTTGTCACACGTCCTCCAAGGCCTCTGTCTCCAGATGTTAAGGTACCTGGGCCAGGTGCACCCCTGAATAACAGCAGTTACGATTCTAGTAACCAGAGGCCCAGGCTAGACAAGCCATTCCTCTCCCACCGTGCTCGACGGCTGCGGTGTTTCAGCCTCTACACGCTGCATGTGTCACACACACAATGAAACGACCTCAGAGCCCCCTCCCCTCCCCCGTTCCGATCAATACAGCCGATTGATTTCTTCCTAGAGACCAGATAGACTATTCACTCCTCTGATTCCCCCAGGCGATGGCCCAGGTCTGAGTGGGTCATTTACTTCTCTGAGCATTCTTCACCAGCTCCGCAGTGCCAGCGGCCCCCCTCCCCTCCCAGACCGGAAAGATCCCCGGCTCTGGGGCGGCTGGGTCCTAGGAGACAGAGGGGATTTGGAGACAGCGCGACATGCCTGTGGCTTCACTGATAAGAACCGAGAGAATAACTCAAGGGTGATGAAAATGGGAAGCCAGGCAGAACAGAACGAGCAGTGGGGAGTTTACTTGAAGGATCGTCTAGGTGGAAAGCAGTAAGATAGGAACTGGTAAAACTCCAGGAGAAGCTGGAAGGGCCAGGAATGGCCGACCGAGCTGGAGGAAACTCCTGAGATCCTCGGACCAGGCTGTAGGCACCTGTAGCAGAGGGTCTTGGCCAGGAAGGAAAGTGTTAGTAAAGGGACTTAAATTGAGTCCAACACCACGAGAATAAAGTTCAGATCCGTCAGCCTGACTTTCAAAGCTCCCCAGATTTGACCCTAATATTCCCTTCCTGCTTCATCTCCCATCGCCCCTTACACATGACATTCCCAGAGTTCTTACTTCCCAGTCAATTAACCACCACGGATACACCCCCCACTTTCCCCTCCCCCAGCTCTCCAATCACCATTTACTGAGCATGTGCGGCCAAAACGACCACCTAGTGCCTACCAGGCTCTGCGTCCAGGGCCCGACACACATCCTCCCAGAAGGCAAGTAACGTGCTGCCCACATTTCATGAGGGAAATTGCAGGACGTAGGAATCAGAGGCGTCTGGTCACAGAGCCCAGGAGGGTTTGAGTCAGGTTGTGAATCCAAGTTCTCAGCCCAACATTCTTGCTTCAGGGTTGCCCCAAGCCTAGCTGGGCTGCTGTGGGAGATGTGAGCCCGGCCGTGTCCTCAATGGGCTCTGCAGGCCAGGAGCGAAGGCCTGGCTGCTGCCCAGCACAGGGGACAGTCCAGGAGCTGGGCAGGTGCCTCGTGACAAGTGCTGGGACCACAGGCTGCTGCTCAAGCCTAGAAGCACTTTAAGGGCAACTGGGAGCTGGGAGTGAAGGGACACAAACGTGCCACCCAGGATATGTGGGTTTTTTTTTTTTTTGAGATGAAAATAAAAACATTTATTGATGTTCTTCACCACATGGCTTAAAAGAACAAATAATCAAATCAGATGCATTAAAAGCATTAGGTGAAAGTCAGCACCTATTCTGATTCAAAAAAACCCCAACAGACTCCACGCTTCCACCGCAGGGGGTGTGGGTTCGATCCCTGGTCGTGGAACTAAGATCCCGCATGCTGTTGCGGCGACCCCAAAACACACACCCAAACCCGTTTTGACATAAGATTATTTTGACCTGAAGGTACTTGAGAAGCATCAGGCTCTCTCTACCTAAAAGCAGGGTCTAAAATTTCCCGTGAGAAAGGTACCAGGAAGAGAAGAACAGTTCTTATCACTGGAGACTGTAGTTGACGCCAGAATGGACCTGTACAAACAAACCTTCTGAAATAGCCCATAGGGTCTACTGGTTTCCCGCGTATATTTCCTGGTCACTATCATGAAATTTACTGCCCCTAGCCCAAGCCCTTTTGTCCTGTCACATTCCCACAATTTATTGTCCTTTGTGTAAAAAGTATATAAGCTTTTGGGCCTAACACCTTCTTCGGGTCTTCATTTTCCTTTTGAAGACTCCTGTGTAATTATATAAATATGAAGTAAAATTTGTATACTTTTCTCCCGCTAAGCTGTCTTATGTGCATTTCATTCTTAGACACAGTCACAGAATCTAAGAGACTAGAAGGGAATTTCTGCTCTCCTGCAGAGGCAAAGTCATCTGTACCATAATATCTCATTTATCTGGTACCAAAGTTTCTTTTCTCACAGCTGAGTGCCCAGGAAAAACCCATGGCAAAAACCCTTTACTGAGCTAAGCACGTGTGTGCCATCAGAACGAAAAAACACATCCATGTAAAGGCCTTCGTGGTATCAGTGAGACTATACAATGCTTCTTAAAAGGAATGAGATGGTTAAAATCCGTAAGTTTGCCCAGTATCTGGTGACACCTTCAGCATCAGTTATTGCTCATCCAAGGACGCTGTAGTCCTGCCCATAACCAGTTGATAATCCCCGTGGAAGGGATACAGAGTTTCAGGCAACTAGCAGTTGGCAGAGTGTTCTCACATCTCTTCTCTCACTCCTACTCCCACAATAGCTCTACGGTGTGCTGGGCAGAGAGAGACTGTCACGCTGCATCCCCTCCCACTGACGTCATGACAGACAGCAGACCCCGGCAGCAAGGATACTTTCCCAAGGTGTCTCTGCCAGCTTATGTCCCCCATCACTCACCTAGTACCGATTAACTACAGTAGACACTCTGCACGTGTTATTTGATTAAATCTTCACAATATCCTGAGAAGTAGAAACTACCATCTTTTTAGAATAATATTTGATTCTAAAATGTACGTACAAAAGCACAGGTCAAGAATAGCCTGTAGTGTTAGGAAGATGTTGAACAAAGTGATGGACCTGGCAAATCTTAATCAGACATCATCACGAAGTGTTACAAAGCCAAGATGATGAAGACAGTGTAGTATCAGTTCAGAGGCAGATTAACTACTGAGCAGATAAACAAGGGCAGGCTGGTGAGCCAGGACCAGACCCCCATACACATGGAACTGGATTTATGACTGAGCAGGCATTGCAAATCAGAGGAAAAAGGATGGGATTTTAATAAATGGTGTTGGCACTATTGGTTATCCACATGGCAAACATGGTATTTGATTCCTACCTCACACCATACATGAAAATCAACTCCAAGTGAATTGAAGATGTAAATACAAGTGATCAAACTATAAAATACTTAGAATGAAATATATGAAAATGTGTTTTTGATCTCAGGAAAGGAAAGAACTTCTTAAAGTTATGTCACAAGAGGTACAAATAACAAAATGCCCAAATCATAGAGAAAAAGGTAAATAAAGTTGACTACATTAAAATGTAAAACGCCTATTTGAAAGACACCATAAAGAGAATGCAAAGACTTTCACAGACTGGGGATAAAAATGCCCCAAAACTTGGAGAATTTATTTCTGATACATGTAATGGACAAAGCATTAAGTATTACTCACATAATGAAACAAACTTCATGGAAACTTTGGCAAAAGACTTGAAGAAACACTTTACCTAGCAAGAATCTTTTATAATCAATAAAGACATGGGACTTCCCTGGTGGTCAGTGGCTAAGACTCTGCGTTCCCAATGCAGGGGGCCCGGGTTCGATCCCTGGTCAGGGAACTAGATCCCACACGCCACAACTAAAGATGCCGCATGCCGCAACTAAGACCCAGAACAGCCAAATAAATACTTTTTTAAGATTAAAAAAATAAAGACATGAAAATGTGCTCAACTTAATTACTAATTAAGAAAATGCAATCTTAAATCATAATGAAATACATTTTACATCTGCCAGAGGGGCAACAATGAAAAAGTCTGAAAGCATCAACTTTTGGTGAGGTTGGAGCAGCCAGAATATTTATACACTGATGGTGGGAGTATGAATTGATATAATCCCTTTGGAAAATAATTTGGCATCCTATGATAAGTATCTGTATGGATTCTGACAATTCTACTCCGTAATGAATACCCTAGAAAAACTTTTCCACCTGTGCTTATGAAAAGATGCTTAAAAAATGTTCAGGGTAGCACTGTTTTATAATAGCAAAACTGGAAACTGTCCAATAGTTCACCAATAATGAATAATTAAATGTGTGATATACTAGTATAACAGAATATCATACAGAAAGGAAAATGAATGCATTGCAGCTGTATGAAAGATCATGGATAAATTTCTTTTTTAAAAAAATTGAAATATAGTCATTTACAATAGCCAGGACATGGAAGCAACCTAAATGTCCACCAACAGATGAATGGATAAAGAAGATGTGGCACATATATACAATGGAATATTACTCAGCCATAAAAAGGAACGAAACTGAGTTATTTGTAATGGGGTGGGTGGACCTAGAGTCTGTCATACAGAGTGAAGTAAGTCAGAAAGAGAAAAACAAATACCGTATGCTAATGCTTATACATGGAATCTAAAAAATGGTTACTGATGAACCTAGTGGCAGGGCAGGAATAAAGACGCAGATGTAGAGGACGGACTTGAGGACACAGTGGGGGAAGGAGAAGCTGGGACGAAGTGAGAGAGTGGCAGGGACATAGATACACTACCAAGTGTAAAATGGATGGCTAGTGGGAAGCAGCTGCATAGCACAGGGAGATCAGCTCAGTGCTTTGTGACCACCTAGAGGGGTGGGATATGGAGGGTGGGAGGGAGTCTCACGAGGGAGGGGATATGGGGATATATGTCTACATAGAGCTGATTCACTTTGTTGTACAGCAGAAACTAACACACCATTGGAAAGCAACTATACTCCACCAAAGATGTAAAAATAAATAAATAAATAAAAATTTAAAAAGATTGAAGTATAGTTGATTTACAATGATTATATATAATATATATATTTATATATTATATATATAATCATATACTTAAAATGATTATATATATTTTTTATATATATATTCTTTTTCAGATTCCTTTCTATTACAGGTTATTACAAGATACTGAACTTAGTTCCCTGTGCTCTACAGCAGGTCCCTTGCTGTTTATCTGTTTTATGTATAGTAGCATGTCTCTGTGAACCCCCAAATTCCCAATCTGTCCCTCTGCTCCCACCCCAAATAAATTTCAACAACTTAATGTCGAAGGAATGAAGCAAATTGCAGAGGAATGCATAGACTGCGTTTCTGTTTACATAAAGTTCAAAATCATGCAAATCTAAATAACGTATTGTGTAAGGATACAAATACATGTGGAAAAGCTCTAAAGAAAAGCAAGAAGATGATGAAACTGAAATGTAGGGTGGTAGAAAACTCTGGAAAGAAAAGGGATGAGATTGTAGGATGGACATGCAGGGGACTTCAAAACTAATGATACGGGTGTGATATGGACATCGCTATATACTGTGGTGTTGTTTGTAACAGCAAGAAAGGAAAAATGACCTGAGATAAACTGATTAAATAAATTACAATATATCCCTTTAATGAAATAGTGTGCAGTCATTTTAAAAGAATGAGGAAGCTCTTTATGAACAAATATGGGAAAATCGCTGGTGGGAAAAAAGAGGTTCAGAACAGTGTTTATAACATGCTGCCATTTGGGTAAAAAAGTAAGAAAATGCATAATATACCTGGATGGGATGTGAGAGAGCCAGATAACATTGGTTGCCTCTGAGAAAAGAAGTAGGTAGGTGAAAAATTTGCACTTTAAGTCATGGGAATAAAGTATCTAATTCTAAACTTACAAATTTTTAATATTACCTTATTCATGTCAAAGTATATGATGCTTAGAACTTCAAAACACTCTAGCAAGTTAAAAAATAAAAGTTTAGACAGCAGATGCAAACTATTATATATAGAATGGAGAAACAACAAGGTCCTACTGTGTAGCACAAGGAACTATACTCAATATTCTGTAATCAACCATAAGGGAAAAAAATGAAAAAGAGTATATATGTATAACTGAGTCACTTTGCTGTATAGCAGAAATTAATACAACATTGTAAATCAACTATACTTCAATGAAATTTTTTTAAAAAGTCTAGACAGATGAGAGAAGATTAGAAAAATGTTGATAATATTGATGCTAGATTATGGACGATGGGATGGTGACATTTGAAGTTTTCTATAGCAAAAGGTATATATAGAAACCTGCAGAGTTCTGGGTCAAAACTCAGATTAGTCACATGTGTTCAAATCCTCTCCATCTCAAGATTCCACTAAAATAACATAAGATGCATTTAAAAGCCACATTCACAACATAACTTGTTTAAAATGATATCAATGACAACAAAACCGGAATCAACCTACAGGGACGTTTCAATAAATTAGTGTGTAGCCACATGATGTGAAATTATGCAGCTGGAGCCCAGAATTCAAAGCTAAATCACCCTTAAGATGGATTTATTCCAGTGGGGGACCAAGGTTGGGCAGAGCATTTCCACGTGATTCCCCCTCCCTTTGCAAATGGAGGTAGAGTGGGATTGTCCAGTACTTCCTGTCCAGGGATGAGCAGGATGAGTCTCTAAAACACTCCTACCTGATATGAGCCATTGTACATGGTTTGGTTTATTTGTTACAGGACCTAGCTTTACCCAAAGTCGTAGGCGCAGATTTTCCAATAGAGACACATTCAAAACTTGAACCCCGAGAGAAGAGTGGGTTTTCCTGGTGGGTTCCGGCATCGGCCAGCACCAGGTGATGTGCACAGGACTTACTCTCCCAATAACAAGGGGGCAGGCAGGGCGGCTAGGATTGCTCCTGTTCCATGGAGCACAAAACGGAAGCCCACGTAGGTGAAAGGACGTGTCCTCACTCTTTTCACCCGACCAGAGAGCAACAGGGTGGTGCTGACTCCAATGCGCTCACGAGGGCCCCAGAACACTGGGTGTGCCTTCTGGAAACCACACTGCGTGAGGACGAGAGGCTGGCTCTCCAGCTGGACGGGACTTCATCGTGATTTGATTTGCGGATTGATCTGCAATGGCTGCACTACCCACAGGTACAGGAGAAGCCAGCTGGGGGACCACAGGTGAATGCAAGAGGAAATCACAGAAACCTACCAGAGCAGAAAGTCTGTTTTCACACCCGCTGCAAAGTGCAAAATGATATTAAATTATCCACTCGGCTCCCCTGGTCTAAAGGGTGGGAAATCCTATCTGAGTCTGTCTGTCGTCAGATCTGCCGTGTGGCTGGGGGGCCATAGCACAGAATCTTCTGTGCCTGGGGCAGGTTCCCCTGTTTCTAGGCTTTGGGAACGAAGGCAGTGCCCCCTTGCTGGCTCTGAACCTCAGTTTTCTCATGGGGAAAGCTGAGACTTCCTGGCTGGGAGGTTTGTAGTGAGGATTTTACCATATCATGTGTGAAAATGATTCGTAAGCTGTGAAATACTAACCTAATGTTACCTCATTAAGTGAGATAATACATGCAAAGTATCTACCCAGGGCCTGTTAGGTAAGTAGGTGGTCAACCGAAAATTTCTTTCACTTTCTCCCTGTTATTCCTACTGTGATTATTATTCCATCCCAAGCCCACCCCCAAGATGTGAAGTCTTAGGGGGTCTTAGTGTCCTTTCTCATCCTATATTACTGTGATCTTCTGGTGGCCAATTTTATTTCCCAAAAATGGCACAGCCATATTTTCAGTCCCACGTGGTTTTCCAGAACCTTGTCGCTCCCTATCAAGAAGCAGGGTTTATATGCCCTTGAACATGGATGGGGCTCTGTGACCACCTTGTTGAATAGGACATGGTGGCAGGAATGCTGCATGATTTCTAAGGCGAGTTCACAGGGGGGATAGAGTGTCTACTAGGATCCCTCGGGATGCTTGTCTTTGAAATCAGCCACCACGTTGTGAGGGAGCCCAAACGAGCCCACAAGGAGAGTCCACGTGGAGAAGCCCAGAGAGAGGAACGGAGGCCCCCAGTCGAGAGCCAGCATCAGCCATGAGACTTGCAAGGGAACAGACCTCTAGATGATCCCAGTTCCCGTGCTTTGAGCCTTCCAGTTGAGGCGCCGTGGAGCAGAGGCGAGCCATCTCCGCTGTGCTCTGTCCAAATTCCCGGCCCACGGAGCCAGGGAGCCCAGTAAACGGTTGCTTTCTGCCACTAAGTTTGGGGGTGCCACTTGGCACAGCTACAGTGACGCGGACATCTCCCCACCTCACCCTAGATCTCTTGAAGGGGGAGGCTGCTTCATCTGCTTTGTCCTTAGTAAGCTGAGCAGAGGGTTCAGCAGTGCTGCTTCAGGACCCTCAACCCCTCTTGCAGGCACTTTGGAATGCTGCTGTGCTCTCTGAGGCCAGGACTCCTGAGATGTGCAATGCTTTTTAATCATCCATTCAGTCAACAAATATCTATTAAGTGCCTAGTGGGGCAGGCTGCCCTCATGGGGCTTACAGTTCAGTTGAGGGTGCATGGGAGTAGATTACACATGAAAAAGGACCCACAGTTATTCCACACTGTGATAAATACCACAGCAGGAAATACACGGAGTGAAGGTGGCAAGTGGCAGTGGGAAAGCTACTTGAATAGGATGGTCAGCAAAGGCCTTTCCGAGGGAGCAACGCAGAGATAGGTCAGCCTTGGGAAGGGTGGGGCTGGGGGTGAGGAACACTCCACGTGTTCCTGTCCCCCAGGGCAGGGCTGGGAGCTGGAGAGCTGAGAAGGGGCTGGCCACGGAAGGCTGCTTGGATTTTCCTCTAAAAGCTGTGGGGAGCCCCTGGGGGGCTTCAGCACATTAGGATAATTCTCAAGAGTTTGCCTAATACCTCCCTGGCCTCAGTTTCCAGCACCAGCTGTGTCTGGAGAGCAGAGCATGAGAGAGGGATGGTGTGAGCACGTACATCACTCAGGGCCTTGGCAGGAGTCAGATGATAAATCTCTGAAGGTGTTAAGTCAGATCTCACAGAGGACAGCCTTTGGCTGGGAAATAAACTCCAACGTCAGGCTGGGTTGCTGGTATAGGTATCATGATGTTCTTAGTTACTGCGAGTGGCCTTGTGACCCTCTCTCTGTCTTTCTGTCTCTCTGTCTCTGTCCTTTCTCTCTCTCTCTCTCTCTCTCTCTCTCTCACACACACACACACACACATACACACACACACACACACTATCAGCCAAAAGTAGGTAAATAAGAAATAAGGCGCTTCTGAACAATCAAAGTCATGGTCACCAAGTGGACACCCAGTTGCCATATCCTTTATTGTTCCAAAAGCCTCCTAGTCCTGGATGCCCGTTACCTCTCACTTTGCATCCAGGTCTGGCAGCCCTGGTTCTCTCTAGCTGAGCTGCAAGCAGTAGCAAACTAAGCGGGGGTGACTGGGGGAGGTCGCAGTCAGTCTCGGCAGACAGCCTGGAATAAGGGAGGGGCCCCGGGAACTTCAAGGCAGGGTGGTAGGTGCCAGCAGCCCAGATCCCTCTGTGCCTTGCCTCTTCCAGCAGCAGTGCCTGCTCTTGGTTTAACGAGCTCAGTGTCGCTGGATTAAGACAGCAGCGCAGGGGCTTCCCTGGTGGCGCAGTGGTTGGGAGTCCACCTGCCGATGCGGGGGACACGGGTTCGAGGCCCGGTCTGGGAGGATCCCACGTGCTGCGGAGCAACTAAGCCCGTGTACCGCAACTACTGAGCCTGCGCTCTAGAGCCCGCGAGCCACAACTGCTGAGCCCACGAGCCACAACTACTGAAGCCCGCGCACTGCAACAAGTAGCCCCGACTCGCCACAGTTAGAGAAAGCCTGAGTGCAGCAACGAAGACCCAATGCAGCCAAAATAAATAAATAGAAAGAAAGTAGGGCATTTGTAGCATATTTTAGAATCGTCTCCGTTCAAAATGAATAGAATAAAAACATTTTTTTTTTTTGGCCTGGCAGCTTGTAGGATCTTAGTTCCCCAACCAGGAATTGAAGCTGGGGCCACGGCAGTGAAAGCAACGAGTCCGAACCACTGATCCGCCAGGGAATTCCCTGGAAAGAATAAAATTTTAATGTTTAAAGAGGCAATCATGATAACGATGACAATAACGAGTAGTTATATTTCATGCCCTCTCTTGTTTACCAACTCTGTATTCACCCATTTGATTGTCATGATAGGCCCCTAGCTTTCTAGAAATGTCAGCTATCTGACACGATCACCCCTCTCCTTCAGCACGCCCCACCCACCCCCCGAGCCTACACGCTCAAACACACACACGGAGCTTCCGAGAAAGCGTCCTCGTGGAGATACGCAGATGTCTCCTTCTTACCCTTCGTGAACCCACCAAATGAAATGCACGTTCGGCTCGAACGGGAGCTGCAGCATCTGTGTGAGGCCCAAGACAGGGCAGCCCCCTCGAGCGGGGCTGCGGGAATGGGGGGAGCGGGGCGGCCCCAGGGCCCTCCAGCGCGCTGGCCTCGCTCCCCGGGACGGTGGCTGGCAGGCGTGAGGGCCTGGGCTCTGCCCTTCGCACGCGGTGCGGCTCTCCGTGGGTACGTCTTCTGGGCGTGGCCTCTTCCCAGCTGTTGCTGCCTGCACCGTGTCTTCCCACGCCTGGGCCTGCCCGAGCTGCCACCAGCTGAGACCAGCTGTCAGCCAGTTGTTGGCACTCAGCTCCTCTCCCACCACGTGACCCTCCCATCACCGGCGGGAACCCAAGAGCTCTGGGACGGCCAGACTCAGGGACAGACGGCCTTGGAGGCCCGAGCACCCTGCAGTCGGGTGGAGACCCCGCTGGGAGACCCACATAGAAGGATCCAGAGAGACAGACACCCCGACAAACAGGAGTGGACTCTGAGAGAGAGATGGGGAATGGAAAGCGTGCGCGCGCGCGCGCACACACACACACACACACACACACACACAGCTGTGCTTACAGACACGAGGCAGCCAAGAGTCACTTCCCCCCCCCCGGCCGTGGGTCCCCCCCGGGAGCCGGGAGCCCCAGGAATCTTACTAGGGGCCTCCCCAGCCCAGTTACTCAAAGTGTGGTCCGTGAACCAGGGCCAGAGGCCTCGCCACCCGTGGGAGCTGTGAGACCTGCCGAGTCTCAGCCCCCCGCCCCCAGACCTGCAGCATCTGATATGCATCTTTACCAGCGCCCCGGGAGAGTCACAGGCACGGGAAGCACGGGCAGCGCGGGCAGCGCGGCTCTCCCTGCTGTCCTGGCCTCTCTATCACAGGAAGTTTGAGGAGGACCAGAGGAGTGTTTACACTTTCACTGCCGTGATGCAAGCCAAGTGCCAGGAGGAGAGGCAGCGGGGCGGGGGGCGGGGCGTGGGCGTGGGCTGAGCCCTCCTGCTCTGCATGCAGAGCAGGGACGAGCTCAGCGCACACGGACAGCTCTGCCCGCCCCGTGGTCCCGCCACCTGGGCGGCCACCGGTCCCTCTTCTCGATGGTCCCAGGCCATCTTGCTCGGAGGCCCGGTCCCAGGCTCACTGAGACAGGAGGCCTTCTCAGTACACCTTGAAGACAGAGGTCTCTCTCCTCCACTAACCAGAGCCAGAATAATGATAGCTACTAACCCGCTGGACGGTCTCCGTATTCCCAGGCTGCTTGCTGATTTCTCCCCTCGGTACACAGAGTGGAACTGAACTAAGTACTATTATTATCCCTGTTTCACAGATGGGGACGCCGAGGCTCAGAGGGCTACCCGTCCTTTATTCATCAAGTGTTGGGGGGATACCAAGTATGTGCCGGGGTGGAGGACCAGCTGGTCTATGAGCCCCGCCCCCTCCAGGCTTCTGTGCCCAGATGGTGGTCCCGGGGGTGGGGATGGGGGTGTGGAGCAGGGGGTAGGGTGAGCCAAGCCCAGAGGAAGGGGCAGGAACCCTGGAAATCTCAGCTGTCTCGCCAGAGATAAGGGTGCTTTGATCTCCAGGAATTCCACACCGAGGAATTCCATTCAGGCCTGTAGGCAGGCTGGCTATCTCCTCAGGTGCTGCACAATCGGCCCCCTGGAACGTCCAGAAGGATGGTTATTACTTGCTGACGACCTCAGGATCTGCTTGGTTCCACAAATAAAGGTGTCTTGCTGGAGGAGCCCTCCCTGCCCAGCCCTTAGCCTCCAGCCCCCGGGAGGGGTCCCTCCACCCTCAGCCTGTCACCGCCTGAAGCTGGTCCCCCACTGGAAGCTGCTAGAGTGGCCCTGGACAGAGGGGCAGGAAAGAGGGGCCGCCCGGTAAGAACACCCCCAGCTCTGGGGCCCACAGACACGCTGTGGAGAGAGGAGTCACCGTCTCATCCACCTGCCAGCTGGGTCTCCTGGGGTGACTGACCTCACCTCTCTGGGACTCAGTGTTTTGGACTCACCGGGGACAATGGTAGGACACTGCCTATCTGGAGGGTTGGGGGAATCTGAAGAATATAAAGGTTGCATAAGCGTTAAACAGAGGGCAGCCAGGTTGCCTTTGCACTGACTGGAGCAGGTACAGCCCCCCTGCTATAGAAAACCACCTCTGGTTTTTATCTTGGGGGTCATTTATGAAGCCTTTGCTTACGAAACACAGATTGCGTGGTGCTGATCACAGTTTCCCTTTTTTAAAATCTTGTTGTTTGACCTTCTTGTTACAGAGAGCAGGTGATAAAGGCACAGGGCACTCTGAGGTGACAGTAGAATGAAGTCTCTGGCTGGTGAGAGCTGAAGGATATAAATGCAGGATTGTGAAAAGACCGTAATTACTGATGTTTCTGCAGGAAAACCAACTTTATCTGCTGAAACGCTCATAAAAACGGTCACTTGTAGAATGTGATTTCTTTCTTTTTATTTTTGAAACTAGTGGGTTTTCAAAAATTGAAGTCTAGTTGATTTACAATGTTGTGTTAATTTCTGCTGTACAGCAAAGTGATTCAGTTATACACACACACACACACACACACACACACATATATATATATATATATATATACATTCTTTTTCATATTCTTTTCCATGATGGTTTATCCCAGGATTTTGAATAGAGTTCGCCGTGCTATACAGTAGGACCTTGTTGTTTATCCACTCTCTATATAATAGTTTGCGTCTGCTAATCCCAAACTCCCCATCCATCCCTCCCCCCCCACACCCCCTGACAACCACAAGTTTCTAGAACATGATCTCTGAGATTTCATATGAATGGAGTGCTCATGCTTTAGCAGAGATGGGCTCCTTGGAGCCCCTACAGGGTGCTAAGCCCACTACCTTATTTAATCTTTTCAACAGTCCCATGAGATGGGTACCATCTCCATTCTCCAGCCAGGAAAACTGAGGTACAGAGAGAAGTAATTTAGCTCGGGTTGCAGAGTTAGTAGCAGAGAAGGAATTTGAAGGCAGGACTGTGGTCCTCCAAAGTCCTGTCTTCGGCTGCAATACCCAGCCCACCTTCCCCGGTGTAAAAGCTTCCCTACGTGGCTCCACCCCATAAACACCAGATGACTCCGACTAGCAGAGGTGAGAGCCTCCTGTAAACTGTGAAGTCCTCCATACAGGTCAGAACTTTTTACATCAAAGCTCTAATTTATTACAAGTAATTTAGAGCTTGTTATTTCCTCCACCAACAAAGCCTGGCTTTTCCAGAAGGAACCACCGCAGGGTTCCTTGAATAATGAGCGTTTAAAATATTACTAAACACAACTCTCCAGGATTACAATCTGCTGAAGGGAAGTGAGGGGCAGTTCAGGCTGGGAAGTGAAATCTCTGGCACTGGAGGAATTTGCAAGAGCAAGAGGCACTCTGTGAGGCCTCCTGATGAGAACGAACGCTTTGGGTCACCCCAACCTGTTCACAGAAACCAACTGGAGCAACCAACTACATTTTTTTAACCTACATTATTATGTGTCGTCACTATGCCTGTGGTCACTTACATTTGTGGCAGGGCCTGAGAGAGTTACTATTTCCAGCGAGGTTCAAAAAGGTTTAGTAACCTTTTTTTTAGTCCAAGGTTATATATACAAGTACCACTTCATAGTGATGTACAACCATATGGTCCAGGAAATCCACTGTGGGGTGTACCCACAAAAGAATTGAAAGCAGGGACTTGAACACCACCGTTCATAGCAGCATCATTCATAACACCCAACAGGTAGAAACAACCTAAATAGCTATAGAGGGACGAATGGATAAACGAAATGTGTTATGCACGTGTATCTCATATCGTTCAGCCTTAAGAAAGGCAAGAAATTCTCACACGTGCTACAACTGGGATATACCTTGAAGGCATCACGCTAAGGGAAATAAGCCAGACGCTAAAGGATTCATATTGTATGATTGTACTTACTTCAGGTACCTAAAGTAGTCAAATTCACAGTGACAGAACGTAGAATGGTTGTTGCCAGGGACAGGGGGCAGGGGCTAGGGGGGAGAAATGGGGAATTAATGTTTCATGGGTATGAACTTCCTGTTCACAATCATCCAAAAGTTAAGGAGGTAGATGTCACAACAATGTGAAATGCACTTAATGCCACTGAACGGTACACTTAGAAATGGTTAAAATCGTAAGTTACATTTACGTTTCACGTTATGTATACTTTACCACAGTTAAAAAACAAAGTCAATGTACAACCTGAATAATAATGATGGTTAACATTTTTTGAATAGCTAATAGCTACTCAGTACAACAGTATGAAGTAGTTATTATCCTTCCAATTTTATAGATGAAGAAACTGAGGTTCAGAGTAGTTCTGTGAGTGCCCCCAAAGTCGTAAAGCCAGAAATAAAGGTGGGATTTAAAGCCAGATCTTTCTGGCAGGTCTTTATTTCTGTGTGCTGCCTTCTATCCTATGAATGCCTTGGCGCCCTCTGCATGGCCTTAAATAAAAGGATTTTGTTGGGACAAATTAAAAGTCCTAAACTCTTAAACAAAAATAAAAACAAAACCAAAAAACTATTGGGACTTCCCTGGTGGCACAGTGGTTAAGAATCCGCCTGCTAATGCAGGGGACACGGGTTCGAGCCCTGGTCTGGGAAGATCCCACATGCCGCGGAGCAACTAAGCCCGTGCGCCACAACTACTGAGCCTGCGCGCCACAACTACTGAAGCCCACGCGCCTAGAGCCCATGCTCCGCAACAAGAGAAGCCACCGCGATGAGAAGCCCACGTGCAGCAACGAAGACCCGACGTAGCCAAAAATAAATAAATAAATAAAATGGTTAAATTTATAAAAAAATAAAAGAGAGAGAAAGCTATCAGCAAAAGGCATTTAGCCTTGGATCGTTAGTTAGGAGCTGCCTCTGGCCTGGGGTTAGTTCCTCCTCATTCTGTACCTCAGCTTCCCCATCAGACAATCTGGTGGCTGGCTTCCAAGGGCACATCCAAGTCCCACATTCCAATACTCTCCACCCCAAATAGACCCTCAAAGATAACAGTCTAAAAAGAAGCTAAATTCATAGGCTGACCACAGTCCCATTTTGCCCCAAACCGTCCCTGTTTCTGCCTGTTGCCCCATGTAATGACAGTTGCACCCCTTAAATTTTTTTTTATTTTTTTAAAGTTTTTGGCCACATTGCATGTGGGATCTTAGTTCCCTGACCAGGGACCGAACCCACACACCCTGCATTGGAAGCATGGAGTCTTAACCACTGGACCACCAGGGACGTCCCATACCCCTTAAACTTTCAAAAGTGTCCTGGGTTGGGTGATTCGCTCATCCTACAAATGCACTAACCAGGTTTTGTTTTGACAACAGTTGACTTCAGACCTCACAGTCAGAGCTGCCTCTTGTAAATTCTTGTTACTGTTTGGTTTGAAACCTACAAGGTAAAATCATCCCGAAGATTGTCAGGATTGATATGGCAGGCTTTGTTCTGAAGTCACTCAATGGGGACAGTTATAAGCATCTTTGCTTAAAATTTGCAAGCCAAGATACCTAATGATTTGTTTGTTTCTGCTTCAAAGCTTTAAAAACCCTTTTATCTATTGTCTGATAGGGATTATTCTGTGATTTAAAAAAAACACAACAATTCAGTTCAGTAATTAAAAAAAAAAAATTCGAAGTATAGGGCCAAATGCAAAATGGCTGACCTGGCAGGATGGGAAAAAGGAGTAATTATTATGGGGTATTTATGAGTTGATCCTTAAAAGAACCACACTTTTACCCAAGCAGAGTAAGTTACAAATTGTCTTGTTCTACTCTTTGGTAATTTATTGTCACTCTGAAAAAGCTTTAAGTTTTTTAAAAAATTTCATTGAAAACTAATACATTATTTTTAACAAATGTTAAACAAAACTAATACATTCTAGAAAATGTAAAAAACAAAACAATACAAAAAGACAATAATTCCATTCCCAACAGACCTACTGCTAAAATCTGATATATACTTCTCGTTAGTCTGTATTCATGGGTATGTTATTTACCCCAAAAGAGCAGTCATGCTATATTTTCTTCTAGAACACTTTTTGTCCATTTATATGCCACAGCTTTCTTCTGTCTCATCAAATACAGTCTATAAAACCACCTTCATAGCTATACGGTAGTCCTTCATACGAATGTGTAAAAATTTACTTAACTGTGCCCCTACTGTGGGATGTTTCTTCCCAACTTTTTGCTTTACGAAATCAAAAATGATTGAGATAATTATTCCTTTGGCCAAAACTTGGTGCATATCGAAATTATTTTTGGAGACGAAATTTCTGGAAATGCATTTGTTCAGTTAAAGGATATACCGTTTTAAGGCTCTTGATACATACTGTGATCACAGTCACTGTGAAAATCCTAAACCTTCCGGAATAAACACAAAGCAAGAGAAATTGAAGGGACAATCTTATAGGTCTCGATTTCTTCCCCATAATCCACTTCCCCTGTGTCTCACGGTGATGGGTTCCAGAAGCACACAGGCCGAGCCTGTTTGAATTATCTGCAGTGAGACCATTAAACTGTAGCGGGGAGGGACACAGGACTGGGAGATCGGACTTGAGGCTTGTAATCCTGACTCAGCCCTCACCCATTTTGTCCATAAACAAGATATCTGACCTTCTGGACCTAAATCCCTCCATTCGTGAAACTGGGTGGGGGGGCTGTGGTCAGCCAGATAATTATGAAAGGCCCTTCCTGTTCTTACATAGGAAATGAAAGAAAGCAGATGGAAATGCAGGTAAAATATTAACAAATTTCTTCTAACTACTTGTAGCTCTCAGTGCTTTTCTTCCCCCTCCTTTCCACTTCTCTCATGTCTCTGACATCTTCCCTGGGCTTGGCTGTGTTTCATCTTTCTTCCACTAAAAAACTCACTCTTGAACAGGCTTCAGCTGGGTGGTCAGCGATGACCAAGCTTTTCTTTGGTCTTTAGGAATTAGAAGTAATCTCTCCCTGATGTGCTCTTTTGCAGTTTATCTGGAGCCTTTGAAATGCAAATCGCTCCAACCTGCAGCCAGGGAAACTGGATTCTATAGGGCCTCCAACTGACCTCCACAGCCTGCTCCAAACTCAGAGCAGGCAGGAGTCTGTGGCCTGCTTCCGAAGATCAAAGGGCCATTGTTCACCTAGAGTCACCACCAGAAAACCCAGATTAGCGAGGACTTCCACCACCATCCGTCTTAATATCAAACCTCTACTAACATGGACAGGGCGCAGAGGCTTTGGCCACTGGGCTTCAAGCTGCTCAAGGAGAGAAGCTACTGCGACATCTCTAAAGAGGGATAGGTATCAGGTACAGTTGCTTCTCTGATCTCTCTGGGTCTAGAGCAAATCAAAGGGGTCTAGAGCAAGGGCTCTGTAGTCAGCTGGCCTGGACTTGCATGAAGGAGCTGCCAATAGAGGCGTTTGGAATAAACTGAATGAATCTCTACAACTATGTCTAGGTGGCATATGATCCAGCTGTTTCCGTGGTACATTTGCGGTCTCTACCTTGCTTCTCCTGGAACGAGTCCTGACTGGTCCATGGAGGTCAGTGAGCCCTGGCGGGCAGGGAGTGGATTCTAATCTGCCCAATCACCACTGGTTTCCACAGTCTGCTGTTTGATGGGCTGGACCCGTGCCTTCTCTTTCGAGTGAATGCCCCGTGGACACACGTTATCTCCACTCCCTCCTGGAATCCCACTAAAATGATAGTAAAGGAATGCAAAAGGCATGAGCCGCAAGGACAAAGGGGAGAGGGGAGGAGACGGCAGCAAACAGAGTTAGCCGCAAAATTCAGAAGCTGGAAAACAGATGGATTTGTGGTAACTAACTTGGCAGAGAGAAGAATCATCTAACTTTCTTCAGTAGGTTGAGTAAACTAGAGAGGAGACAGTAGCAAACAAGAGCTGTCGACGGAGTTCTAAAAGCATAAAAACAGATGGATTAATGGCATCTGACTGGAAAGGGAGAGGAGAAGGGAATCTTTTTTCAGTAGACTGACTAGAAATAAGCGGATACGAGCCCTAGAACTATGGAAAAGCCCCATCTGGGGACCCCCAGATTTCTCTGGAGGTGAGGATTCAGAATAGGGCTAAAAACTGGAGAATTAGCTAAAAGTCTTCATAAGGAGCAGTTAAACCTCCAGATGCCCTCCCATACCCCATGCACCCACTTTGGCAGAATGCGGAAAGTTTACTCCCTAAACTAATTAAATTGCAGAGGATATCATCTCAGAGACACTAGGCACAGCTGAGGACAGGGTGATGTTTGGTCTTGAAAGCAAGAGGACAAAGTAAAAGTAAACAAAAATGCAGAGGGGCACCATCCCTGCTCCTGGCTCCTCTCTCTGCCTGACTCTCCAAATGGTGGCACTCAGCTTACAATCACCCCAGGCACATTTTGGCAAGAAAATGGAGAAATTCTCATTGCAGAAATTGATTGTCCAAAACAAGAAAAAAAAAATCTGTGAATACTGACATTTGAAAGTTCACCCAAAGAGCTAATCAGGTCCCCACCTGATCATATTATAACAAAGCCTATCAGTCAGCAACCTCCATACACGCACACAAAGTTATTAAGGGCCTTGTTTTAAAATATGGTTATACAGCCAAAGGTCACCCAATTTTTTAAAAAAAGCCTCTAATATGATGGAAAAGGTCAAAACAATTTCTAAAAGGGAACCCAAACCAATCAGAAGACCCTTATCTCAATTTTAGAAAATCCAAATTAAATTTTCAGAGAAACTACACAGGAAAATTTCCCAGAGCTAAGGGATATGTTTGTTGGTTTGTTTTTTTAATAGAAAGTATCCTCCAAGCATTAAAAAAAATATGTAATGAAATTTAATAATAGTAGGTATAAAAGGGATATCCTAAAAGTTTTTGGGAAAAAAAACCAACCAGAAAACCAGAAAATAAAAACACATGAAAGCAGTGTCTTAATAATTCTGAGGGAAAATATTTTCCAAATATAAACCATTATACTCATCCAAAATATCAATCAAATGTAAGTTGAGACTTAACAATTCAGACTTGAAAAATCTCAAAAAACTTATCTCCCACAAATCCTTCCTTGGGAAATTACTGCAGAATATACTCCACCAAGATGAGAGAGTTAAGAAAGTAAAAGATGTGGAACATGGCAAAGATGGAGTCATGGAGACCGGATTTACCCTCCCACCTGAAACAAGTAAAGAACCAGACAAAATATATGAAACAATGGCTCTCAAGATATTGGACACCAGGGAACAAAGGACAGTAAGCTCTGAGCGATGGGAGATAGGGTGAGCCCTATAGTGCAGGGAAGCTCGATAAGACAGAACCCAGAGGTTTCCTTGAGGAGATGGAGTGGGATGTCTGGGGAAACCAGGGCAGCTGGCATCTATAGGATGGAATACTTGAGTAAAGAGAGCTGCACAGAAAGAGAACCTCAGAGATCTGGAAAGGATTGATGCCCTCAAGCATTCAACTGAGTACCTATCAGTTCACATGGGTGAGAAAAGTACCTACAGTCAGAGAAAGAACCATTAAAAGGATTAGAGGAAACACTGCTGGGACTACTGCCTGTTCCCAACAGTCAAACTGCAAAATCTCATAATTCAAGAAGCATCAGCTAAATCCGAAAAAACATTTTGTCTCAGATTTGGGGGAAAAATTAGCCTTAGAATAACCATTGCTTTGTTCCAGGCCACCAAAGTTTAAAAACAAAACCCAAAAAGATTATTTCCATGTAATTTAACCTCAACCCAGAACAAAGTTCAAGAATATTTTTAGGAATGGAAAACTATCCAGCACCTAACATAAATAAAATTCATGGATAAATACACAGACTATTATAATTATTATGGAAATTTCTTTAAATAATAAAACCAATTACAGTAAAAATATTAACAATGTGTTGTGAAGTTGATAACATATATAGAAGTAAAATGCATGAGAATAATATCACAAAGGCTTAGAGGGAAGGCATAGACATATATTGTTCTAAGATTCTTATACATGGAGTAGTATATCACTTGAAGGTAGCCATAGAAAGTTAAAGATGTATACATAGACTATAAAGCAACTGCTAAAATAACACAACAAAGAATTATACCTAATGAACCAACAAAGGGATTAAAATGGAATCTTAAAAAATACCTCATGAATTCAGAGGAATGTGGAAAAGGGGGGAATGTAGAACAAAGAACACATGGCAGAAATAGAAAGTAAATAGTAAGATGATAGATTTGAATCCAAACACATCATAACCACATTAAATATAAATGGTCTAAATACCCTGAGACGTTTAGACAGTCTCCAAATGGCCACCATTGAGACATACTTTCTGTTATTCACATAATCATAAGCCTTTCCCACTGAATGGGCTGGGCTTAGTGACTTACTAAAGACAAGGTAAGGCTTATGTCTTGGTGTATGATTGGAGACTAGTGTATAAAAGGCTGGCTGGCATTGCATTCTCTCTCTCTCTCTCTCCAGGAGCAGTTGCTATGAGGAAAGCCATGATGTGAGCAGTCCTGTGGTGGAGCCCACATGCTGATGAACTGCAGCCTCCTGCAATCAGCCTCCTGAGTGAGCTCGAAAGTGGAGTCTTTAGTCTCAGTCTTCAGAGATGGAAGACTTGACTGCTGCCTCCTGAGAGATGCTGAGCCAGAACAGCTCAGCTGAGCTACTGCAGGATTTCTGACCCTCAGAAACTCATGAGATAGAAAATGTTTGGTGCTTTAAACTGTTGAGTTTGGGGATAATTTGTTACACAGTGGTAGACAGCTAATATAGATTTTAATTAAAAAACAGATTTTGTCATTTTGGATAAAAAAGCAAGACCCACCACTTCACACCCATTAGGATGGCTAATATTCTAAAAACAATAACAATAGCAAACAGAAAATAACAAGTGTTGGCAAAGATAGAGAGACATTGGAACTCTAGTGCATTGCTGGTGGGAATATAAAATGGTATAGCTGCTGTGAAAACAGTATGGTGCTTCCTCAAAAAGATAAAAGTAGAATTACTGTGTGATCCAGTAATCCCACTCCTAGGTATATATCTGAGAGAACTGAGAGCAGGGACTCAGATTCTTACACACCAATGTTCATAGCAGCGTTATTCACAATAGCCAAAAGATGGAAACAACCCAAATGTTCATTGATGGATGAATGGATTAACAAAATTAGGTATATACACACAGTGAAATATTATTCAGCCTTAAAAAGGAATGAAATTCTGATACATGCTACAGCATGGATAAACCTTGAGGATATGCTAAATAAAATAAGTCAGACACAAAAGGACAAAAACTGTGTGATTCCACTTATATGAGTTACCTCAAATACAGAGATTCAAACAAACAGAAAGCAGAATAGAGTTTACCGGGGGCTGGGGATGGGAGGTATTGTTTAAACAGGTACAGAATTTCTGTTTAGAATCATGAAAAAGTTCCAGAAATGGACAGCAGTGACGATTGCACAGCATTGTAAATGTACTTGATGCCCTGAACTGTACATTTTAAAATGGCTAAAATGATAAGATAAACAAGGATTTACTATATAGCACAGAAAACTATATTCAATATCTTATAATAAACTATAATGGAAAATAATTTTTAAAAGAATATAGATATATATATGTAAAACTGAATCAGTTTGCTGTATACCTGAAATTAACACAATATTGTAAATCAAACTTCAATAAAAAAAGAAAGAAAAAACTACTTATATAATGGAAAAAAATAGCTAAAATGATAAATTTTATCCTATGTATATTTTACCACAATTAAAAAAGTGGGAAAAAAAGCAAGACCAAATGATATGCTGTCTACAGAAACCTACCCTAAATATATAGATACAAATAGGTTAAAAGCAAAAAGAGGGAAATAGATATGCTATGCTAATATCAGACTATTTCAGGCAAAGAACATTATCAGGGATAAAGCAAATCAATGCATTAAAAAAAACACCACAACATCTTAAGCATCATATGCTTGATAACTGAGCTTTAAAATAAATGAAGCCAATATTAATGAAACTGCAAGGAGAAACAGACAAAACCACAATTATAGTCTGAGATTTCAACAACCCTCTCTCAGTGACTACAAAACAAGAAGACATAAAACTAATAAGGATACAGAGACTTGAATAACACTATCAACACACTTAACTTAATAGACATTTATAGAACACTGCCAACAGCAGAATATACATTCTTCTCAAGGACACACAAAACCTTTACCAAGACAGACTGTAGCTTAGGCCATAAGACAAGAAAGTCTTTATAAATTTTAAAAGATTCAAGTCTTGCAAAGTATGTTCTTTGACCACAGTGAAATGAAGTTAGAAATCAATAGTAGAAAGAGATCTAGAAAGTCCAGAATATTTGGATCCTAAATAACACAAGTCTGAATCATCTGTGGTTCAAAGAAAATGTCTCAAGGTAAGCCTAAAAATATTTTCCACTAAAAGGAAATGAAAACACACATATCATCCAAGATAGTACTTGGAAATCCACTGTGCTAAAAGATTATGTTAGAAAACAGAGGAAATGTCTCAAGGACATCATCTTCTACCTTAAGAAGCTAAAAAGAAAAGAGAAAAGAAAGCAAAGAAAGTAGAAGAAAGGGAGATAAAAGGGTAAATAAATAAAAGAGAAAAATACATAAATAATAGGGAAAAAATCAGTGAAATCAATTGCTGGCCCTTTGAGAAGATCAATTAAATTGATAAACTTCAAGTCAGACTGATCAGAAAAAAATAGATAAAACAGAAATAGCCAATTTCAGCAACGAGTGAGGTAGTGAGAAAATCATTTCAGATTCTCTAGCTATGAAAGGGACAATAAATATTATGAACAACCCTAGACAATAAATTTGACAAATTGATGAATGGACAAATTCCTAGAAAGACAAACTACCAGAGTTTCCTCGAGAAGTAATAGATAACCTGAATAACCCTATGTCTTTTAAATAAATGACAAAATTTCCCACAAAGGAAATTCCAGGCCCAGATGGCTTTAATGATGAATTCTAATACACATTTAAGGAAGAAACTATTCTGATTCTATGCTGAAGAGGAAATAGTATTTCTCAACAGATTCTATGAGACCAGTATTATACTGATATCTAAACCAAAGGTGTTACAAGAAAACTAGACCCATATCCCTCATTAGCATAAACACAACAATTGTTAGTAAAATTTTGGCAAATTGATTTCAACGATGTGTAAAAAGGAATAATATATCAAGACTCAGTGTAGTTTATCCCAGAAATGCAAAGTTGGTTTTACACTGGAAAATCAAGTAATATAATTTACCATATTAACAGACTAAATCCAAAAGGAGACCAAGAAAGGGATATGATCATCTCTAATAGATGACAAAAAAAAAAAAAAAAGCATTTGACAAAACCCAACATCTATTCCTGATAAGAACTCTCAGCAAACTAGCAATAGAGAGGAACTTCTTCAATCAGATAAGGGGCATCTACAAACTCCTAAAATTAACATCGTACAATGCCTGAATGCTACCTTCCTAAGGTCAGGTTCAAGGCAAGGATGCAGTCTCTCACCATTTCTATGCACCATTGCACTGGAGGTGGTAGCTACTTCATAAAGGCAAGAAAAAGAATTAAAGGGCATCTGGATTGAAAGGAAGAAGTAAAACTGTCTCCATTTATGGATGACATGAAAATTCTTTCTATATAGAAAATTCTTTCAAATACACAAAAAAGTTACTACAACTATTAAATGAGACTAGCAAAGTTGCAGGACACAAGATTAATATACAAAAATCAATTGTATTTCTATAGAGTAGCAACAAAGAATCAGAAATTTAAATTTAAATTATAATTTACAGGGACTTCCCTGGCAGTCCAGTGGTTAAGACTCCATGCTCCCACTACAAGGAGCACGGGTTTGATCCCTGGTTGGGAAACTACGATCCTCACAAGCCATGCAGCATGGCCAAAAAATAAATAAATAAATAAATAAATAAATATATATATATATATATGTGTGTGTGTGTGTGTGTGTGTGTGTGTGTGTGTGTGTGTGTGTGTATAATTTACAGTAGCGTCAGAAATATTAACTACTTAGGGACAAATCTGACAAAAGATGTACAGACCTTTAAACTGAAAATACAAAACAATGCTGAGAAAAGTTAAAGACCTAAATGTGTGGAGAGATACATAGGTTCATGGATCCAATGACTCTATATTCCTAAGAGACCTCTTAAGACTCTCCACTAAATTTATCACTAAACCTCACTAAATCTCTCCAGACTCAACACACTTCCAATAAAAATCCTAGCAAGGTTTTTGTGTAAAAATTGACATGCAAAAAAAAAAAAAAAAAAATTGACATGCAGATTCTAAAATTGGTATGGAAATGAAAAGGATCAAAACCCAGATCTATAAAAAGAAAAAAAGAGTATTATCAAAGAAGTAATAAGTGAAGTTAAAATAAAAATGTTATTTTTCTTATTATTAATTGATTTAGCAGATAACGGTTTATTCATAATAATAATAGCAACAATGTAATTGATTATGTTTGCTCATGTATATACATATGCTTATGCATGCTTATATATAAATGGAATGAGTGACAGCAATGATATAAGGACTGGGGAGAGGAATTAAGATTAGTTGATTATTATAAAATAATAACACTACCTATGAAGTGGTCTAGTGTTATTTGAAAGTAGACTTGGATTAATTGTAAATGTGTATTGAAAATTCTAGGGCAATGACTTAAAAAAGTAAAAAGAAGTATAACATGTATCCTATAAAAAGAGAGAAAATGCAATAATATAAAATGCTTGATTAAAACCACAAAAGACAGAAAAATAATGGAAGACAAAAAAAAAAGGAACAAAGAAGATGGGTAACAAATAGAAAATAGTAGCAAATATGGCTCCAGCTATATTATATCTTATATATCCAAGATATTAATCCAACTATATCAATAATCACTTTGAACAGCAATGGTCTAAATGTACCAGTTAAAGTGGTCTAAATGTACCAATTAAAGACAGAGATTGTCAAAGTGAATTAAAAAAAACAAAAAGACCCACTTATAGGTTGTCTACAAGAAATTAAAACCACAGTGAGATACCACTAAACATCCAATAGAATGTCTACAATTAAAAAGACTGATTCTACCAGGTATTGGCCAGAATGTGGAGGAATCAGAACTCTCATACTCAGCTGATGGGAAGGTAATGTGGTACCAACATTTTAGAAAATAGTTTGGCAACAATAACAGCAACAAACACACCTCTCTTATGACCCAGTCATTCCTCTCCTAGCTATTTACCCAAGAGAAAAGAGAGCTCATGTCCATACAGTGATTTGTACATGAATGTTCACAGGAGTTTTATTTTTAATAACCGAAGAACAAAAACAACCCAAGTGTCCTCCACAGGAGAATGGATGAGCAATTTGGGGACATCTATATGATGGACTACGACTCAGCCAAAAAAAAGAAAAAAGACAAGAAAAAAGAAATGAACTATTGATACAGACCACAACAGGGATAAATCTCAAAATAATTATACTGAGCAAATGAAGCCAGATAAAAACAAGTACATACTAGATGAATCCAACTATATAAAATTCTAGAAAATGCCAACGACGCTGTAGTGACAGAAAGCAGATCCGTGGTTGCCTGGGGATGGGGTTGGGACAGAAGAGAAGGATTACAAAGAGACACAAGGACATTTTAGGGGTGATGGAGATGTGATATGTTCATTATCTTGATTGTGGTGATGGTTTCGTAAATGCATACTTATGAAAAAATGTATCAAATTGTACATTTTAACATGTGAAGTTTACTGTTTGTTAATTACACCTCATAAAGCTGTTAAATTTTTTTTTAAAAAAAGACATACAGGACTTAGGGATCCAACACAAGAGATAGGGGATGGGAATGGCCATGAATTTGGTAAGAGAAGGCCTAGGACACAGTTGAACATGAAAGAACTATCAATCCAGACTGCAACAGGAAGAAGGAATGCTCCAGAAAGGATGTTTCCAAGGAACGAAATGAAAGACATAGCTTACTTCGTGCGTTTGAATGCATCAATTAAAATGCTAAGGAAATACAGTTCTACTGGAGAGTTTGGAATGAGCTAGAGATAGATACATAGAAAGCTAAGTAAACAAAATGAGGCAATTATGAATTCCAAAGAATGGGAAAAAGTCATACAAGACAGGAAATGTATTGACAGTACACAAAAATATCTGTGTCCCAAACAAATTTACAGTGGCATAAACGTGGAAGTAAAGATTATTCCTTTAGCTAAATTCATATACTATATTGGGAAAAATGGAGGCAGAGGGGTAAGAATTTGTGTATAGCTGAGTGGTGGCGGAGAGAGTAGGAGGGCTAGAATCCCAACTCCCATACCAAGAAGTCAAAAGACAAAAAATCTAAAAGCATCAACAAAGAATGTAACTCAGTGAGATGATGAAGGTGCCTATCTAGCCTTATTGTGGTAATCATTTGCAGTACATACGTGATCAAACCATCACATTGTACACCTTAAACTTACACAATGTTATATGTGAATTATATCTCAGTAAAGCTGGAAAGAAAAGAAATAGTAATATAAGCATATTATGTAGACAGATGGGGGTAGATAGCAGAGACCTAGCTGGGGAAAATAAAAATAATTGCCTCTACGGAATGGGAATCAGGGCAGGGAAGAAGACTGAGGCAGTAGAATGCTGGTTGTTACCCAAACCCAATATTCTTCTCTCTCTTTTTAAACTATATATAAACATCTCTGTGACCAAATAAAATTCAAGAAAATGTATGGAAAGATTGCTGGGAGAACATCAATAACAGTGAACACAGTGAGTTTGACTCTTTATTTCTCCCTGCTTATTTGTACTTGCTCAGAGTTTTTCCAAGTCTATTTATTACTGTCATAAAAGAATAAAACAAATGAGTCAATAAATGCAAGTGAACAAAAAGCCCATCCTGTTTATAATGCTCAATAAGGTAAAGGAAAAGACTTTGAAAAGAAAGTAGAAACCGAGATGGAAAATCCCAGAATCAGAGCAGCTGGCAATACTCCCGATTGGCAGTGCCCAGGAGCAGCCTTCCCGGGGAAATCACCATGGGATCGTTCCAGGATGCAAGCCAAGCTTCCTGAGAGCCGGATGCTCACACACGCCACCACGCGCGCGCGCGCACACACACACACACACACACACACACACACACACACACATACCACCAGCACATACACACATACTACCACACATACACACCTCCAACACACACACACACACACACCACCAACACATACACACATACTACCACACATACACACCACCAACACACACACGTACCACACACACACACACACACACCACCAGCACATACACACATACTACCACACATACACACCACCAACACACACACACGTACCACACACACACACACACACACACACCACCAGCACATACACACATACTACCACACATACACACCTCCAACACACACACACACACACACCACCAACACATACACACATACTACCACACATACACACCACCAACACACACACGTACCACACACACACACACTACCAACACATACACACATACTATCACACATACGCACCTCCAACACACACACACACACCACCAGCACATACACACATACTACCACACATACACACCACCAACACACACACACGTACCACACACACACACACACACACCACCAGCACATACACACATACTACCACACATACACACCTCCAACACACACACACACACACCACCAACACATACACACATACTACCACACATACACACCACCAACACACACACGTACCACACACACACACACTACCAACACACACACACATACTATCACACATACGCACCTCCAACACACACACACACACACACACCACCAGCACATACACACATACTACCACACATACACACCACCAACAGCAACACATACACACGTACCACACACACACACAGACACACACACACATACCACACGCACCAGCAAAGTTGATGTAAGATTCCTGCCATTGCTAACGGGCTGCCTTCCCATACCTGCAACTTAATTTCAACAACATCTCCCATTTGGAACTTCAATGTCCAGACCTCTCTCCTTTAGAAGGGAACTGAGAGGTTAGAGTGGGACATGAGAAAGGAAATGAGAAGCAGTTGACTGCTATTCTAAAGAGAACTTCCTAAAGTTTCCAGGGGAAAAAGCTACAAAAATGGGTCCTTTGCACAAATGATCTCACTGAATTCCAAAAAATAATTCATATCCCCTTTTGACAGGAAAGGAATCAAAAGCTGAGAGAGGTCAAAGAATCTTTCCACGTTCACCAAAGTCAGAACTTGAATGCAGGCGCCTCCATTCTTTCTTGCCCCATTTCTCCTTTCCATCCTTCCTTCATCTTTTTTCTTTCCCTTCCAAAAATATTTATACAGCACCCAGGCAGGCCACCACACACGGGTCTGGGTCTTCACGGAGCTTACACTCTAGTGGGAGATCTGGAATAAAGAAATGAACGGAGCAATTTCAGATACTGGTTAGGGCTGTGACACAAGTAAAACATGGTGAAGTAATAGTAACTGGGTGAGGGCAGGTGTGGGTGCATCAGAGTGGTCAGGGAAGGCCTCTGAGGAAGCAGTGTTTGGGCCGAGCCCTGAATAACAGGCTGTGGAAAGACCTAGGAGCAGAGTGTTTCAGGCTCAGAGAAAAGGAAGGGCAAAGACCATGAGATGAAAGTGACAAAAAGTCAGCAACTCCAAATACCACGGCGAACCCCACTGGGGGGGAGGGGATCTGAATATGACTTATTTATTTATTTATTTTTAACATCTTTATTCGAGTATAATTGCTTTACAATGGTGTGTTAGTTTCTGCTTTACAGCAAAGTGAATCAGCTATACGTATACATATATCCCCATATCTCCTCCCTCTTGCGTCTCCCTCCCACCCTCCCTATCCCACCCCTCTAGGTGGTCACAGAGCACCGAGCTGATCTCCCTGTGCTATGTGGCTGCTTCCCACTAGCTATCTATTTTACATTTGGTAGTGTATCTATGTCCATGCCACTCTCTCACTTCGTCACAGCTTACCCTTCCCCCTCCCCGTGTCCCCAAGTCCATTCTCTACGTCTGCTTCTTTATTCCTGTCCTGCCCCTAGTGAACACTCCTTATTGATATGCCCTGTCTGGTGTGGGCTTCCCTGGGAAGCTGGCTCTGAAAGTGAGATTAAAGTCCAGGAAGATTACTGGGGAAGGCTCTTGAGAGCCTTCACACGTTTCGTGTGAAACGTGAAAGCAGAGGGAGGAATGAAACTGTGTTGCAGCGTCAAGGCACTGCACGATCTGACCTCGGCGTAGCGGAGCGCTAGGGTTGAGAATTCAACCATCTCTGGAGCTCCGCTACTCTGCTAATTAAGTTCCGGACCTGATACTCAGCTTCTTCTGCCTGCAGGTTGCAGCTTGTCTCTTCATATGCTACCAGAAAGGTTCTCTGGCTTTCATACTTGACCTTATGGATCAATCACCCTCAGCTTTCCAATGTCCTTGTCAAATGCATCAGTAGTTCTCAGGAACAGCCACCCTCCTCCATTGTTCTACCCTCCAGCCAGCCTCTCAAATATCTGAGATACATTCTCCCCCAGTGCATTCCTCTCCATGGATATTCCATCCAAGTTCATAAGGGAACTCTTAACAAAGTTCACAGCATGCCTGAGGCAATCAGGGCTCCACTGCAAGTGATGGAGTCCTCATGGCCGACTGGCTGCTGAGTGATCAAACTCCAAAATCCGGAGGAGAATTGGCTTCCTCAGACCATTCCTGGTACCAGCATCTCTGAGCGGGAGACTTGTATGCGGTAAGTATGTTGGTGGCTGCTCTCTGAATCAACCCCTGTGGGGCAGTGAGGGGAATACAATTAACAAGAAGGCGTTGAACTCCAGTGTTTTGGCAACAAACCTCCGCCAATCTCACAGGGGGATCTGGAGCTGGGGTCACTCTTCAGAGCTGTCCCAGACTGAAGCAGGGGGCTGGCAGTTCGTACCTTCCCATCAGCCAATCTGACGGAGCTGCCTCATGGGAGAGGGCCATAACTTTGTGAGTGGCGATGGCCTTCAGCCAAGGGTAGCGTCCAGGAGGGACTCAGCTGGGAGCCATCAGTAGAGGCCACGCAGCCGGTAGCTGCGGGGATGAGGGCTTGGGTCCCGGGGAGTATGTGGGGACAGCCACACCAGCCCAGTTTGGACACATCTAATGCAAAGAACAATTAGCTTCCTTTCCTGAGGCCTCCGTGGAATCAACATCTGGAGGCTGAGAGTCTGAGGCCCCTTACAAGTAGCAAAAGAATTTGGACAGGATGCATTTAATCTTGAGCTAATGGTACAATGCTCCGCCAAGATAAACTTCTCAACCTCAACATATTTTATTTTGAAAAAAATGTTATTGTCAGGTACAAGGGAAATTCCTCCTCACTTAGGCTGCCGGGCCAGATGACATAATCCCTGGCTGGGGCCACTTGTGTGGCGTGTTATCTTTTTCATCTGAGCAGATCTCTCCCCGGCAGACCCACCTCCCCAAAAGCTGGCCACGGTTCCTGAGTAATTCTAGCCTCTGACAGCTGCAGGAAAGAAAGAAATGTGACTTGCAAACAGACATTTTTTGGATGTCACATTTCTAAACACCAGATATGGTGGATTTCTCCCCACCCCTGGCTCTGGGTGGGATTCAGATGGTAATTGAAGGGAGTATTTGGGAGCCTCTTTTTCATCCCTTACATTTTTATTGAGCATCTACTGCGTGGCCAGTGGGATGGTAGCTATGAATTGGTAATGACCGTCTTTCACTGCCTATTAGGGGCCAGGCACTGTGCAGACATTACACACTTGTTATGTCTGCAGGAGGTAGAAGGATGCTAAAGTCATCTCGGTTGTCTAGACGGGGAGATGGAGGCTCAGCTAGATCAAGCCACTTTACCAAGTCAGAGGTGGAGCCAAGCCAGAGATATGGGCCTTCAATTTTCATGTTCAAGGGCTTTCCATCTATCATGGAGTCTAGCAAAGAGGAGAAACTTGACACACGCATGTGGAAGAAATGACTGAGTCACTAGGAGAACAACAGGGTGGAGTGGAGTCAGACATTCTACGGTGTGACACCCAGATCAGCTTCTCAGGCAGGTCCTGACAGACTCTGAGAACTCTAGAACTCTCTAGAGCTGCCACAGCAGTCCAGATGCAGGCAGAACCTCTACAGGCAGGACAGGCAGTTCACGCCCAGAAAGCGGCTGCCTCTTGGCCCTGAGCCTCCTGTTCTCTGCTCCAGGGAAGCTGTGTGCGGCTGGCGGTTTCCCATTCTCTCAGAAGCAGCCCTGAGTTCCTCCAGCCCTGCCTCAGGGGATTTCCTTTAGGGCTGGAAGGGAGCCAAGGATAGGATAGGATGGGGGCAGAAGGGTCCTAGAGCCACCTGCATCACGAGATCTCAAAACATACAAAGAAGTGCAGGGAATAAACACCATCTTTATTTTGGGCATAGTTTGATGTCAGATCCTGGATGTATTCGCTTAGTCTCCAAAGATTTTCAGAGGCATTTTTCCTCCCAGTGAAGCTGGCAGGGCTGGGCTCACCAGTCCCATCTTAGATAAAAGAAGTGACTCAGAAAAGCTACCTGACTTGCCCAGGATCACCCTCAAGCACCAAAGTGAAGGTTTCCTTCAAGTTCATTGCTCTTTTTGTCCCCCATCCCCATGGCGTCGTCCGAGCCAGAAATCTGGGAGGGGGCAGTGTATTCTTGTAGGAAGAAGACAAGCTTTGGAGTCAGAAGATCTGAGTTTGAATCCTGGGTCACTAACTGGGTGATCTTGGGGGCAGTTACTTACCTCCTACTGGCCTCGGTTTTCCCACCTGTAAAATGGAGCGAGTAATCTTTGCATCAGAGAGCTTGTTCTGAGGATTAAAAGCTGTCACAGCTATAAAGAAGCTGGCCCTTGCTGTTGAAATAAATCTTACATCTCTTTTCCCCTTCTCAAAGATGCACAATTATTCCTACACGGATGTGTGATTATTATTATGCATTTATATTTACCTGTCTTATTCAAAGAATAATTTGAGGCAGCTGTTGCAACGGTAAGCCCACAGCAGAAGGATTCTGTCCCCTTTCATCTTGATCTCCAAGGGTCAGTGGAGGTGGGTATGTCATCCCGAAGATGCAGGAAATAGAAGTACAAGGCGTTCCTTTAACAGGCACCACCGTCCCAGGCTGAGGAAAAAGCTGTGCCAGGCCTACGGGAGCCCTGCTTTTCTCTCCACGACCCTTTCTCTCTCTTTCCCTCCTTTTCCCTCCAACTCTGTCTTGACTGTGCAGTCCTCTCGCTGAGCATTTTCAATGCTCTTCCCTCTGCCAGGACCGCTCTCCATCTGGCTGACTCACCTGGAATGTCACTTCATTCGTTCGTTCATTCACTCATTCAGTGCGGACTGAGCGCTCCCTACACCCTGAACAGTGTGCTGTGACATTCCAGTGGGGAGACAGTGAAGAAACAAGCACACGTATACAGAATTGCTGTTCCTGAAAACTGCTAAGAAGAACAGGAGAGAGCAGGGCAAAGAATCGAGAGCGGCCAGGGCCTGTTTCAGATACGATGCTACAGGGCTACATGCCTCGGAGCAGAGTCCGGACGGAAGTGTGAGACGGGAGCGTGGGGCAGCAGGTTGGGAGGAACTCAAGTGCAAAACTCTAGTGGGAATAAACTTGGCACGTGTGCAGAGAGAAGGGAATAGGGGTCCAGGTGCCCACCCCCCTGCCTTGCTGGGCCTGGAATCTGGGTTGCGAGTGAGGCGGTGAACTTGATTACCTTTATGAACTTCCTCGGGCTCTGACCTTCTAGGAATCAAAGATCCCTGAGCCCGTGGGCAGCTGGACAGAGAGGGGAGGCGTGAGGACACGGATGCTGCAGGCAGCTCAGAGGAGCCCGTGCCCTGCTCCTCAGGGCAGGCCGCCTGTCCAGAACTTGATGGACACACAGTGGGACTCTGGATGGGAGCAGGCAATCGCACCGCTGCCAGCCTGGCTCAGGGGTGGAAGGAAGTGCAGCTAGCCCACTCTGAGAGAGACCCCGCGGATCGCCGAGCTCACTCACCTTCCCGCCCAAGGCACAGTTCCTTCTCTCTCAGTTTCCTAGGGCTGCCATCATGAGGTGCCACAAACCAGGTGGCTTTCAACAACAGCAATTGATAGTTTCGCCGTTCTGGAGTCTAGAAGTCTGAAATCACGATGTTGGCAGGGCCCCGCTCCCTCTGAAAGCAGCAGGGGAGAAGGCTTCTTGCCTCTTCTAGCTTCTGGTGCTTTTCTGGCAACTCTGGGGATTCCTTGGCTTGCAGCCACGTAATTCCAACCTTTGCCTTTGACGTCACATGACATTCTCGTGTGACTCTGTCTTCACATGGCTGTCTTCTTAGAAGGACACCAGTCCTATTGGATTGGGACCCACCTACTCCAGCATAACGTCGTCTTAACTCATGACATCTGCAACGACCCCAGCTCCAAATAAGGTCACACTCTGAGGGTTAGAACTTCAACATACCCTGTTTGGGGGGGAGGGGGCAAATTCAGCCTATAACACCTTCCATGTCACGCTAACAAAGGGCCTTTCAGCCTCTGATGGTCACTCCCACTGACGCAGGTGCACGGCCCTCAACGCAGTAAGCTCTCTTGCTGGAAATTTCCCTCTCCTCCCTCTCTCCCACAAATATTTATCAAGGGATTCCTACAGTCCAGGAACATTGCCAAGTCCAGGGTGCCCAGCGGTAAACAAAACCAATGGTGGGAAGCTGACATGACATCATCCTTGCCCATGGGTCCCAGGGTCCCCCTGGGGCCACACAGAACACCCTGGCCCCCGACGAAGGTGGCCCTTCAGAGAGCTGAGGGCCGCGGTGTGTTGCCCCAAGTCCCCCTCAGATTGAACACCTGTGGTTTCTTGACTTATTCCTCAAATAGAGTGAATATATATTTTATGGACCAAACTAGTACGGTTCTGGGGGTGAGCGTGGGTGCTAGTAATGATGAATGAGACAACAGGCTTAACCAGACGTGTCTCAGGCCGACCGATCCGTACGGTCACCTCATGGAGCACAGGTTTCCAGATCCTTCCCCACCCCGGCTAATCTCTTCTGGATGTTTTGTAGTCTGTCTCCTTTTAAATCATTGCTCCCAGAATTAACGACCGTGAGTGCTTGCCATAGTGGAAAAAGGCAAGTAGGCGAGGAGATCATCTTAATAAATGTGCCAAACAGCTTAACAGAGACGAGAGGGAGGTATTACGGAAACCCCAAGGAAGGAACAATGAACTCTTTCTGAGAAAGTTGGGGACGGCTGCAGAGAGGAGCTGATAGCTGCAACGGATCTTCCAGGGAGTAGAAATTTCCCATCAGGAAAGTGAAGGGCGTCTTGGGAAAGGGCGTCTTTGGCATATGCCGTGATGGAGGAGCGAGCAGGGTTCCCAGCTCACCCGCTGCTGATGGAGACTCATGTTATTTTCCCCTGGAGCCCGTGAGGGCTCGTCTGATGCTAGCTTTACTTTGGGTTAAATTATGGGCTATTATGGGAAGGACACACTTGTCCTAGATGCCTGTGGTTCTATCTGAACCTACTTCCGACCAGCCCTACTTCTGATCTTCAGATTTGTTCTAAGGAAGAAGCACCAAGATACAGGCAGACTTTGGCAAATGAGGCCTTAAGCAGCCTAATCCAGGATCCATCGCACTTCCAGGCCCCGGGGGAGTGAGTCGTTTACAAGCGCTTGCTGAGACAAGCTTCACTGATGGGTCCGTGCTGGTCTCTGGGAAGGCGAAGATCACTCGTGGTCACTGCTCTCAAAGAGGTGTAGCTACTGAGTGAGACACACACGTGCAAAGATCTTCAAGTCGTGCCAAAACACCTAAGGACTGTCACACCCCTTTATAAGTTTGCCTTATGTTTTGGGAACACAGGGGCTAGATCCCACTGGAGGAGTAAAATTGACTTTCACTGCAGAACTTCCAGGGCTTTGATGGCCAAGTGAAGCATCAGAGCTGGAGGAAGAGTGGGTGAGAGGTGTGGAAGCATGAGAAGTGCCTGGAGTAGGAATAGCCTCTGGGGCTGGCCTGTGGCGGGCAGGGCAGGGCAGGGAGGCGACCTCAGGATGCAGCAACGAGGCGCGTTGCTGGCGTAGCAGCTCACCATCGTGCCTGGCCGGCCACCTGCGTTCCCTCTGCAAGGTCTGAATGCCGGTGGGAGACTGCCTGCGGGGAGGCGAGGGCAGGAAGGGGCAGTGGATGACTCAGCCCCCCAGGCAAGCACACGTTACTGCCTCTGGCTCCACCGGTCAGCGGGCTGGGCCCTCTTCTCCCCTCCCCCTTGGAGGCGGGCCCTTTATCAGCTGTGTGCAATCGTCCTCTGAGGTGTGTGTGTGTGGGGGTTCTCTAGGGTGATGACTCGTCACAGAGCTGGACTCTATCCAGACCTAAACACTGTCCACAACCCCGGCCCATAAGCCACCAGCACATCGTCACCAGCCCTTTGAAAGTTTGGTCAGGCTCATCTTGGACAGACGCTGGGACCGAGGCTGTGGGGCCTGACAGAGGCTGGGAGAGGAGTTCAAGCCCCCAGATGGTCCCCGGCTCTGTGCCCTCCCGTCTGAGCTGAGAGAGAAATTCTGCGGGGATGCCTGGAGCTCAAGCATCACGTCTGTCCCCACTCACTTGGGTAGCGGAGACCTCCCTCTTCTCCGAGCGCTTGGTCCCCTGCAGGACCATCTCCCGGCACAGCATCCCAGTTGGGGGTCTCTGTATCTACATCACCTCCGCACTGTGAACAACCCAAGGGCAGGCAGTGTGGCTTCCTCATTTCCAGATGCTCAGAACTAGCACCCAGTAGGTGGTCTGCGAATGAGGAGGAAAAGAGGAAGGCAGTGGATGAAGGAAGGTCTGCGGAAATACCATCATGGGTTCCTGGAGATAAGAGAGGGCTGAGGAAGAGGGGAACGGGGCTGCATTCTGGGTTTGCTTTGGTTCTCGGAGGTCTCACGCATCACAAACACCGCAAAACTAAACTTGTGACTGTGTGGTTATAAATGTAAATCCAGGCACCATGCTTTATTAGATAGTCATGGTGGTTATATTCACTTTTTTCTTCTGATTTTAAAAGAAATTTAACTTAAGCCTTTTGGGGGCCCCAAGGCACTGCATTTACTGTGCCCTAACCAATAAGCCGGACATGGGCTGTGAACGGGGTAGTCAAATAGTAATGAGTGGTTCCACTCAGGCACCAGCCAATCAAAACCAGAGCAAGGGGTTTCTTGGTGGCACAGTGGTTAAGAATTTGCCTGCCAATGCAGGGGACACAGGTTCAAGCCCTGGTCCGGGAAGATCCCACATGCCGCGGAGCAACTAAGCCACAACTAGTGAGCCCGCGTGCCACAACTGCTGAAGCCCGCGTGCCTAGAGCCTGTGCTCCGCAACAAGAGAAGCCACCGTGATGAGAAGCCCGCGCACAGCAACGAAGAGTAGACCCTGCTCTCGGAAACTAGAGAAAGCCTGCGCGCAGCAGCAAAGACCTAACGCAGCCAAAAAAAATGAATGAAAACAAACAAAGAAAAAAAAAAACAGAGCAAGTTCCTGAAGGCCCCTCACTGTGCCAGACCTTACCTCTTAGTTTGCTGGATCTTGGGAAGGGTCACGGGCTCTAGAGGGAGGGGCTGAAGTGGTGGACAGAGGGGCATTTGGGGAGTGTGTCACTGTGACTCTTTACCAACTGGAATCGAAGGGTTTCAGTCTTTGAAAAATGGGCGTGGACATTCTGGTGCCTTCTATAAGCCCTGGATGGAGGTAGAAATAACAAAATCTGGTCACTGCAAAGAGGCAAGATGTCTCAAAAGGAGGAGGAGAGCCTGAATGCCAGGTTTCTGATTTGGGTAAAAGGTGGTACCATCACTGAAAGAGAGAACCTGGCAGGAGGTATAGCTTGAAGGGAAAGACACTGAGTTTAGTTTGGGACACAATAAATGTGATGGATTTCTGGGATTTCTGGGAAGTGACTTCTGTAAGCATTGAATAGATGGGTATAGTTTTTTGTGGGTTTTTTTTGCGGTGCGTGGGCCTCTCACTGCCGTGGCCTCTCCCGTTGCGGAGCACAGGCTCCGGACGCGCAGGCTCAGCGGCCACGGCTCACGGGCCCGGCCGCTCCGCGGCACGTGGGATCTTCCTGGACCGGGGCACGAACCCGTGTCCCCTGCATCGGCAGGCAGACGCTCAACCACTGCACCCCCAGGGAAGCCCATGGGTATACTTTTTTGGGAAATAAGGTGAGGATGCAAAAGGCAATCTGGAAGTTTCAGTAGGCACATAGTAGGACCTCAATCAATCTGTCCAGGGCTGAATAAGAACTCCAGGCACAAACACTTCAGCCCCAGGCTCATGGACTGATTGGAAGGACCCCAGGCAGACTGACTTCAAGGGGAAAACACAGAACATCCTTTGTCTGGTTATGGTCGAAGCAGACAACTGGAGGGCATATTTCAGCTCCAAGTACCCAAGGTGTGTGACCTGTGAGGGCCTACTGCTGTCAGAAGTCAGCATGAGGGACCGGCCAGAGCATGTCTTATTGTCTTGTACCTTGAAGATCTGGGAGGCATAAGGAGGAGAAACTGCATTTTCCAAACCCTGAAGAAATACTCATTTTCTTTTCACATCTGTTTCCTTAAGAGTCTTTTTTTCCCCACTGTGTTGATAGATATTATATAATCACATTGTTTAAATATTTGAGATGGTGATTACACCACCATTCAGTTTTAATCGCTGCTTCTGTTAACATTGTCAGACATTCTCAAGCAAAATTCATGAGGACCAAACAATGGATTGAGGGTCTTTAAAATTCAAACCTTCAGAAACTAACCAGTTTCCTAACTCAACAGCATAAATGCACAGTGAATTTATCACTTCAAGGATGTTTTCCCCTAAGGCCACATGTTAGTCTCGCCAATGATAAATAAAAATGCAAAATATCCGATGAGAATCACAAAATTTATTTTTATACAAAAATACCTTCTATAGCAAGTGTGATGCTTCACTCACCTCTCTTTGAATCCTGTGACAGTCTACTCAGTACCTACTACGAGAGCCCCATCCACTGTTGGCTGGTTCTAGCCTTCACCAAATTCTTTCTCCTACTGTTAAGACCGGGGACTCTATTCCCAGACAGTGCCTCCCGCCACTTGTAAAGTTCACTTGCTGGAGCAACACAGAAAAATGCCATTTCCAACCCGAAGATTCCTTTGAGAGCTGAGTCCTCGTGGATGGGGAAACAAACAGACTCACTAGATACCATCCTCTGCTCCCCAGTGATATATTAGGGTGAGGCTCTCGGGAGTCTGTGGTTGACTTCGTGTACCATATGGTGGTGTCATAAGTCTACAGACTTACAGGATTTGAGAAATCATTTTTATTTGTTTAATACCATGCATTTAAAAAAGATTTTATTTGTTTTATATATTTTTGGCTGTGTTGGGTCTTCTTTGTGGTGTGCAGGCTTCTCATTGTGGTGACTTCCCTTTGTTGCAGAGCACGGGCTTCAGGACTTGTGGCGCACGGGCTCAGTAGTTGTGGCTCATGGGCTTAGCTGCTCTGGAGCATGTGGGATCTTCCCGGACCAGGGCTCGAACCCGTGTCCCCTGCATTGGCGAGCAGATTCTTAACCACTGCGCCACCAGGGAAGCCCTGAGAAATCTTTGAGTTCTGAATGGATCCGTAAGTTGCTGTGGCTTCACTTAGATGTCATTCACATAAAGGAGAGTGCACCCTAAGATCTACCTAGGCCATTGTCATCTGGGGGGAGATGGGGGTCAGCGTTTGAAGAAGAGAGATAATATGCTATATTGACTATGTTAAAATCAGATTGTATATACAAGTATAAATTGATAAGAAATTTAAAAATTCTGTTTATGAGGTTTAATGCAATCTTGAACATCGCATCAGGGAACCTGAAGAGAGGTACCTTTATAAACAAATGTGCACTTCGGTCGTATTAAGTCAGATTGCGCTGGGTTAGAATTCCAGCTCTGCCACTAATTAACAGTGTGACCTTAGGCCTTAGCTTCCTAAGATGGAAAATGGGTATGAAAACAATTCACCTTGCAAGTTGAGAGTGAGGGTTAAGTGCCTGGCATTCAGCCTGGGATAGAGCAAGTGCTTGACACAGGCAGTGACTAGGGTCGTAGATTCCAATTTTACACACGAGAGAGAATGTGCATGTAACTTATTTAGAAAATTAAAGAGTAAAAACAGATATAATGATCTATTAAAATATATTCCAAAGCCATGTGTTTAAAGTGCTTGCTGATGTTTAAAATTTTGTTAATTTAAAAAGTAACATTAGGGCTTCCCTGGTGGGGCAGTGGTTGAGAGTCCGCCTGCCGATGCAGGAGACACGGGTTCGTGCCCTGGTCCGGGAAGATCCCACATGCCGCGGAGCAACTAAGCCCGTGAGCCATGGCCGCTGGGCCTGTGCGTCCGGAGCCTGTGCTCCACAATGGGAGAGGCCACAACAGTGAGAGGCCCGCATACCGCAAAAAAAAAAAAAAAAAAAAAAAAAAGTAACATTAAATTTTTTTTAATTTTTCATTTTTTAAAAAAAGTTTAAGTAAATAATAAACAATCATAGTTTTAAAAAATTCAAACAATAGAAAAGTAAATAAAAATTTCCTCATCCTCCCTCCCTTCCATCCTTAATCCCAGCCCCCAACAATTCCACTAAACAGTTTGGTGTACAACTTTCAGATGTGCCTAAAGAAGCACATATGGTGTTTTCCCTTCAAAAATGAGCTCATGCTATACGTTGTTCTACAGCTTCACTTTTTCATCTAACACTATAGCCATATATGATTCTGATGGGTTTTAAAAGAAGCTATATATTATTCTGATGGTTTTTTTTTTTTTTTGTGCTAGGCGGGCCTCTCACTGTTGTGGCCTCTCCCGTTGCGGAGCACAGGCTCCGGACGCGCAGGCTCAGCGGCCATGGCTCATGGGCCCAGCCGCTCCGCGGCACGTGGGATCTTCCCGGACCGGGGCACGAACCCGCGTCCCCTGCATCGGCAGGCGGACTCTCAACCACTGCGCCACCAGGGAAGCCCTTCTGATGGGTTTTTAAAGAAGGGTTTTAGCAGAAATAATGCCAGTGAAATGTGATGTTTTGAGTACACGATTCTAAAGAGTTGGATGAAAACAGAAGAACTCAGGTTAACATCTGACGATTGCATCCCTAAAATATGGCAGAAATCCAGACAACAGGTGGGGAAATAATCCAGATAAGACAATTTGGGAATTCATGAATGAGTAGGGATTAGTTTTGTAATATTGGCAATCACCCCTACAGTTACATGGCACTTTGTCATTTATGTCACAGTTGACTCTGACAGCAATCCTGCAAGGACGGAGGAACCAATTATCCCATTTTAAGCCCGAGAAGACTGAAGTTCAGTGAGGTGCCCGTGCATCTGGGAGGCCAGGTGTTGGGAGCGAGGTGGAGGAAAGGGGGTGTGTTGGGCTGCTTAACAAACTTGCTTTTCCCTGAGCTGACTCATTAAGGTCTCGGCCAGCAGATGGACCTAAAAAGGAGCAAAGTGACCCCTTGGCATCTGACTTGATGAATCGTGCAGAACTGGGGCTACTTCCTCAATTTCGGAGGAATGCTCTTTTGGGACCTCTGGCTTAAGCGCTGGGCTCCTCTCCATCTAAACACAGTTGTAAATGGTTCACAGTGTGTGGTGAGTGCCTCCAAAGTGCTTGCCCCATGTTAGAAATCAAATGCAGGACAGTGGAACCTACACTGGGTAGGCGTCGGGCTTCTGTCCCAACCTGGCCATGTCCACCTCTCTCGGGATGCTGTTGCCCCAGCTGCCTGAAGCGTGGCTTGGGCTAGGGAAGCTTTTCCTGGCTTGGAACTGGGGTCCCCAGGGCCTCCGTGAGGATGGAGAAGGGGGAGGAGACCTCACTCGTTCCCAGGTTCACAGAGCGAAAATCTCCCACATTCATCCTCATGGTTTCAAAGGTGAACCTTTAATAAAGGAATTATCTAAGGTTGAAGGTTTGGGTTTTAATGGAGCAGAATGAAGATGAAAAGGGCCAGAGACCCCATCTGACACTGGATGATGATGCTTAGAAAGTTTGCCAAGCTCTGCAAGCCTGTCTTCTCCGTGGAAGTTAGGTGAGATGCTGTTGGAGGAAACAGACATCCTTGGCCTCTCTGACAGCATCCATGGGGCCCCTGAGAGTCTGGCTTTCCTTGGCTCCGATTAGCAATGATGGGACTGGAAGACCCAGGTTCTCTCTGGGTCGCTCTTGACTGGTAATATTGTGGGTGGAGGTTCTTTAGTGAGCCAGAGGGGAGGAGTGGACCGGCAAAGCCTCTTCTTCCTTCTCCCTAGCCTTCCCAAAACCTTGGATTGTGAGAAATGAGTATCAGATAGAGAGAAAGACAATCTTCCCTGGAAGCCTAAGCAGATTTTGCAGAAAAGATGACACGTGTCCAGGCCCCCACCTTCAGGAGGCACTGGGAACCTTGCTTAGCTAATCTGTCTCTGCAGGAATCCCAGCCCCTGGACCTGCAGGGCGAGCTTTTTTGACGATCTTGGAGCCAGTGGCTTCTCTCAGCCCTCCACTCTCGAGAACTGACCATCTCACACTCACATCTGAACTTTTCATTCCTTCCTTGTGAAACTGAATACACCACACCCTCAAACCCCTCACAGGAGAATGGAGAGATAACTGCAGATTTCAACAGCAGCAAGAGATGAAAGCCAGAAACTTCTGCTGGTTTCCTAAGAAAGTGCTGGGGTTTCTTATTTGTGGGCTTTGATTTACCTAAGTGCTCGACTTTCAATCTGGGTTTGAAAATCCTAAAGATGTCCAGAGGTTCTTTTAGAGGGAGCCAAAAGGGGGCGGAGAAAGTGGGGCTCGGGGTTCCCTATTTCCATATCAACCAGGGCCATTCCACTTCTGCCTCATGTTTTCTAAAAAAATGTGGGCTTAGTGTAAAAGTTATTTAATTATTAATTAATTAATTTATTTATTTTGGCTGCGTTTGGCCCTCATTGCCGCACGCGGGCTTTCTCTACTTGTGGTGAGCAGGGGACATTCTTCGTTGAGGTGCACGGGCTTCTCATTGCGGTGGCTTCTTTTGTTGTGGAGCACGGGCTCTAGGCTCGCGGGCTTCAGTAGTTGAAGCACGTGGGCTCAGTAGTTGCGGCTCACGGGCTTAGTTGCTCCATAGTTAGGCACGGCATGTGGGATCTTCCCGGACCAGGGATCTAACCCGTGTCCCCTGCGTGGGCATGTGGATTCTTAACCACTGCCCCACCAGGGGAGTCTCTAATTATTGTTTTTTAAATAAAGAGTTTTAGAACTGGTAGTCTAGTGGTTAACACTTGGAGCTTCCACTGCAGGGGGCTCAATCCTGCCGTGGAATTTTGGTGCTAAAACCAAATTTGAAAACCACAGGTCTGTCGCCTCACTCTTCTATGGGGTGCTGGTCCTGACAGTCTACATGTATATAGAGCTCAGTCTTGTTTTGGGAGAACAGAGAAATTCATTCGCTCATTCCATTAACATTTATTGAGCACTTCCTTTGTGCCAGGTACAACTATGCCCTGTGAAAAATAAAAAGTTCTAATAAATGCCCCCCTTGCCCTTGAGGAAGTTGTCTAGTGCTGAATGGTACAGGTTACAGGCCATGGCAGGTGGTTCAGAGGAGCGAAAAGCATGAGGGCTGCAAGGCAGGCCTGGGTTTCCATCCTTGAGTGATCTGATTCCTAAGAGCTGTAGCCATGGACACAGCTGACTTCAAAACAACTCTCTTTCTAGACTTATTTTCAGTATCTTCAGCTTATGAGCCTTCTTTGAGGAGCAGCCACTTTAGTTTCTTTTTCCTAAATCATTTTGTCCAGTGAGGGTCACTTTAATCCGATCAGAGGTTTTAACAAAGGGTATTAGAGCTGTGCTCTTGATTTGTTTCTTCCCTTCTTCTTCTTTTTTTTTTTTTTTTTTCTATGAAGGGCTGCTTCTCTAATAAGGATGATGTAACATGTAAAGAGAGCAAAAATTAAACCTTTGTTATATTGAGCCACTGAGATTTCGGGGTTCTTTGTTGCTACAGCATAACCTCATCCATCCTGACTAATACATTTATCTACTCTTATATCATGGGAAAACTCCTGTTTCTCATCCCATAGCTTAAATGCCTCCCAGTCTGTGAAGTCATGGTCCACTCACTCCCCCAGATGGAGGTGAAGGGTCTTTCTTCTGTGTACACAATATATTATAACATATAATAAGTTTACCTGAACTTTTCTGTGTCTTTGTCTATCATCCGCACTGGCTCATAAATGCCTTAAGAGCAGAAGTTATATATATGTATTTATTGATAGACTGAATGAATGCAAGTATAGAATTTGGAAATTGCTTCTTAAAGCCTAGCGTTTATTGCTCATTTCTTAGCTGCAAAGACACAATCTGTCACTGTATAAGTGACAAGGTGCAATTGTCAACATCTGCCCGACAACTCGGGTTAGGTATGAAAGTTTGAAATCAAGGGGATTAGAAAAGAGGGTCTGTAAGGTTTCTCTAGGCACTCTAACAGCCAGTGTCCTGTGAACAATGCTAAACCAGACGGAAACCCTCATCAGCAAGTGGCAGGGAATATAGCAGTCTTCCACGCTGAAACAATTTGTTAGCATTTACAAGTTCCCATTTTCTGTATTTTAACTTCTAATTGGTTTCCTCTTTTGTGCTAAGAATGCCATCTGTCCCTTTGACAGGTTTTTGGATTTGATACCACTTACCAGGAAATATGACCATCACTGTAAGATGATTCTAAAGTGTCCATCCCAAACAGCCCAGCTTTAGTAACTTCACACAGAATCCTCACTATTCCTGTGTAGAAATTTCACCATTTTTCAAGCAGTTGCACCTCCACATTTTCTAGGAGTTCATAATATAATGCAAGGTACGTGGCCTTTTGATTCCAAATCTCTTATCTGCTCCCTTGCAGTAAAACGGATATTATTATCCCTATTTGCAGATGAGAAAACTGAGGCTCTGGAAGTGGACTTGTCTAGGATATGGAAACAACATAGTACCAGGACATTAAACTTCATTTCTGAATCTAAACCCACTTCTCTACAGATATCATTTCCACTTTGTGGAATAGCAGCAGAGATAAAATTCATTATTCCCATTTAACGAACCAAGTAACTGAGGCCAAAACAAGTTAAATGACCAATGTGAGATGCTTCAACAGTTAATTCATAGCTCTAGGCTTGGAGAACTCCAATCCTCTCCCCTGTGGTCTTGTGCTCTCACTGTTACTTCCTCACCCTACTTTGACTTTGCATGACCTTCCTGCAAGACCAAAGTTACCTGGGTTGTGGACAAGCTAAGAGGGAGGGAGAGCCACCCAGGGGAAGTACTGGTTGGAGAAAGGATTATTGACTAGTTCCAGAAAATCAGAGGACCAACTTTAGAAGGCTCAACCTGGAGCCCAGGTGCTGTGGTCTGTTGGTGTAGGATTTGCTGAGTCCCTGTAAGCAGGTTGGAGTTGGGACAAGAGAGCACTAACTTCTTCTGAGCATGCATTATAAAGCAGGCACTTTAGGGATGCTTCTCTACTTAGTCCACAGGGAATGCTAATTTAATTTAAAGACGATGAAATGGGAGCGGCTGCCTGGATTGGCTCATCTGACAGAGCTCAACTGGGCTGTCTGTGGTGGGGAAGGCTTCTTCTACTCTGGAACTGCTAATCTTGTTAGAAGAGCCACACCTACACGTGAACCCGATAAAGAACACAGCTGGATAATGCTAGCTGGCGGTCCACAAAGAATGGAGATTTGGATGGGAGAGTGTAGTTGGGGCGAAGAACATAGCATTCCTTCTTGGAGAGTCTCCAGCTGATTTTTGAGGACAGAATTTGAAGCAGAAAAGAAAAAGGCGTTCCAGGCCAGAAGTAGCAGTGGGGCCTGTTACTCATCACTATTTAAACACAGGAACCCCCCCCCCCCATCACACCCCACCCTCAGGCAGATATTAGGGTGGGTCTGGGCTGTAGGGGATGACTCCAGAATTAAAGGAAATAGAGATTAGCAAGAACCAATGAATGGGCAAATCAGCCATCTGCTCTGTAACCACCAGAAGAGATCTGAAAACCTCAGCTGAGGAAATCTGGACACACCCAACCAAATTAAATCAGTGAGACGGGAAAGTAGTCCCAGAAAAAGAAGATGGGATGTAGGAAGTGCTGCTCTTTCTAAGGGGCAGTGCCAAATGGACTTGAAGACCTGATCTGGAGTCAGAATCCCTTGTGGCTCTTACTGGCCCCCGCTAAGACTGGGTTCCCCTCCGTGCAAACTCTCTGATGTAGACGATTCAAGTTTAAGGTCTACAAAGTGGAGGCTTCTTTGCCTCCCCCACCGCTCAGAGCCAGGCCCTGAGCAACTTGCCTGTCTCCCAGGACAGTTTTCCCATCTTGCCTTTTAGCATCAAGAAAAGCAGGTAAATGGAAATTCTAACTCTAAGGCAACAACCACCCACGGAGCTCTTTGCAGTTGGCAAGCCATTTTTACTCACCCCCATCTTTGTGCTTTCCCCAAGTCCCTGTAACATACTAAGCCTGAAAGAAGGTTTCCTATGGAGGCGGGGGGTATCTGAGCTGCCTCAAAGGATTGAAATCAGTCTTCGAGAGGACTACAGAGCCTGTTGGACACTTCTCATTTTCTAGATCTGTAATTCAATTACTGGCACTCAATGAGGATAATTTTTGTTTTAAACATAATTGTGGACTTCCCTCATGGCGCAGTGGTTAAGAATCCGCCTGCCAACGCAGGGGACACGGGTTTGATCCCTGGTCCAGGAAGATCCCACATGCCGCGGAGCAACTAAGACTATGCGCCACAACTACTGAGCCTGTGCTCTAGAGCCCGCGAGCCACAACTGCGGAGCCCATGTACCTAGATCCCGTGCTCCACAAGAGAGACCACCGCAGGGAGAAGCCCACACATCGAAATGAAGGGTAGCCCCCCCTCACCGCAACTGGAGAAAGTCCACGGGCAGCAACGAAGACCCAATGCAGCCAAAAATAAATAAATAAATAAATAAATTAATTAATTAAACATAATTGTGCCATTACCAATAAAACTGCCCACCCCCAAAACTCTCAATGCTGGATCTCAAATTTTCCTCCAGCCTCAGAAGTCAAAAAAATATATGTCTTGCCTTGGGCACATCCAACATCATATACTCAAATGGCTTTGGTTGGCTTGATTCTAATCCTAATTAAACCAGTTCCATTTTGTCTCTAATAACCTACTCAGCTGACTCAGTTCAGCACTAGTTTGGTTTGAAAGAATGCCGACCAGCCTGGGAGACAAAAGAGAACTTGGGAGGATGATTTTAGGCTTTGTAAAAGGATCCTTTACTTCCCCCAAATGATCAGCTTAATGACGAGCTTTCCTGGGGAGTAACAAAAATATTGTTTTGAAAAATAACCAAAACAAAAAATTAAATTTGCTCATAATTCCACTGGTTCAAAAATATTTCCTAAAGAGGAAAGTTTCTCCCTTCACCTGATTCCTTTCTTCAAAGTAAACCACTAATGAAAAATTGTTGCATATTACACCCAATTCGTTGTTGGGTTTATGCAGACATATCTAAGTGCACATAGATCCAAAATGGCAGACCACGGCCCTAGACCTTACTTATTTCCCTTCATACTCATGGATATTTCCAAGTCAGTACCTATAGATCTAACATACTATTTTTAGAGGCTGCATGTTATTCCACTGCATAAATATATTATAATAGATGCAACCATTTTCCTACGGATGGGAATTTAGATTATTTATAATATTTTTGTCATTGAGGACAATGTTGCAATACAGGTTCTTGTTTGCGTATTTATTTTATTATTTCTTGTAGGATGGAATTTGAAGACTGGGATTGCCTTTACTCTTGGGGCTGGAACGCCAATGGTGTAGGAGAGGGTCGTGTCCCCCTGTCCCCCTCCCCCTGCCCTCCCCACCCCCGGGCCTTGCCAACACTTGGGCCAATCTGCTAGACCAAAAAATGTTAATCTCCTTGAGATTTAATTTGCATTTCCCTGACTACTAGTGAAGCTGAGCATCTTTTCATATGTTTATGGACAATTTGCATTTCCTATTCAGTAAATTACCTAGTTTTATCCTGGACCCATATTTCTATCGGGTTGTTTTTCTATTCAATGCATAGGAGCTCTTTGTGTACATGGGATTTACTCTTTGTCTCTTATGGATGAGGAAAGTATTTTTCTATCACACCGTTGTCTTTTGACTTTGTTTAGGGTATGTTTTAAGTGTAATTAAAAATTTTATTGTCATCAAATATGTTACAATTTTTCTTTCATGTTTCTGGGCTATCTGTCTTAGAAAGAATTCCACTCTATTTTCTTTGCTTGTATAACCTTACTTTTTCCAATTTAAAATTTCAATTTAGGTTTTTTAAGTTAACTAATTAATTATTTAGTTGCTTAATTAATTCATTAGTAATTGGGTAAGTCAGGCAGCTAGCTTTACTTTATTCTAAATGAAGAGTCAGGAATTTTAAAAGCATTTAATCAGCAAAAATGTACATTTTGGAGGGAGGCAGGGAGGGACCCAGTAAAGTTCCTAGGAGAAACCGTGGTCCCTGGAGCTGGACCCAGAAGATCTTTAACTCACGATTTGGGAAAAGCATCTAGAGGTTTTTGATCTCCCAGGCCAGCCATGGGTTGGACCCCTCTGAATGTGTGTGTGTATGCGTGTGTGTGTGTGTGTGTGTGTGTGTGTGTGTGTGTGTGTGTGTGTGTGTGAGAGAGAGAGAGAGAGAGAGAGAGAGAGAGGGACAGATCTGGTTTTGTTTTATAAAGAAGGGATTTGTAGACGAAAACATTGTCCTCCCTCATTTTAGGTGTGTCTCCCTCAGCCCACGATGAGCTCATTCAGGCTGTGCCTTTACTCATCTCTGTTCTGAATCGGGACGGTGGATGCCGGCTGAACTTGTCTTCCAAGTCTTTTCAAGATGTATTTCGCGTGTGTCCGCATAGTCTGAGAGTGTTTCAACATTTTTAAGAGGAATTTGCAGGCTTCTCTACAAGCAAACAAGGAACCTGCAGTAGCAAGACTTCTCCACTGACAAAGTCTTTTATCTTGCCATTTGCAAATGAAAGTACTGATAAATACTTGTAAAATTTTATCATTCTGTTAAACTTCAAATTCAGACTCGCCAGTAATTACTGGTTTGCATTAAGAGCACGAGATTAGAGATTGAGGGCCAGGAAGAATACATGATTTGCTTGGAGGCACACAGAGTAACCGGGTCTCTTGTCTTCTCGTTTTCTGCTGCACTTTGTCCCTTGACAAAGGACGAATGGCGTGGTGAAGGGCACAGGTCGGGCCAAAGAGGACAAGGTAGGACTTTTAAATGTAGCGACTAGGGTCATCCCGGCCTATTGTAACAGTCCCCCAGACCTTTCGGTTAAAAGGTGGGGCAGGCAATTCTGAGAGCACTTCCTGGGGCTGCTGTTGAGGACCTGAAGGTCCTGGCGTGGCATTCATTCCTCTTTCCCTCTATTGCTGATAAACAGAAACTCCCTTCGAAGAGCTGGCTTTGCTTCAGAAGGACTCATTCAGGCCTCTCTGCCTTGAACAATACCGTTGAGTACGTAGGTATACAGGTATCAGCTTTGCTCCAAGGATGCCTCCTGGAGCACAACAGACATAGATGGAGTGAGGAAGACAGAGCCCGTTTCCACTCGGTGTCTCGGGAGAAGCGGGCATTAAACAAACTCTCCCAGGCATATATCATTACAAACGAAACTAAGTGTTCTGAAGGAAAATCCAGGATGCTTGGGGAGAATACAGCGGGAGGGCATGGTTTAGATTAGGGGGTTAGGGAAAAGCAGAAGTGGGAGTGTGAAAGGCTTTTGCAAAGGTTTAGAGCTTTACATACGGCAGGAAATAATAATAATAAAGGTGTTTGGAAGGGCAGCTCATCCTCATTCATGGGCCACTTCCTAGGACCCTGGGAACCTGCCTCTCTCCCCCGAATTATGTAGGCATCCAGGGAAAGGACTGGAAGAGCCTTCACAAATGCTAATAGGTGAGCGTTTTACAGACTCTGCCCCCTGACCCTCTGCATCCTCGTCCGTAACTAGTTTGAATACGGAGGTGAATGGTAAGGATGACTGGCATTTCCAGTTTGGGAAAAAGGAGGTGGAGAAGCTTTTCCCACCCCAGTGGGGGGGGGGGGGCAGGTTTCTCTACCCCAAACCATCCGAAGAGGAACTTTTTTCCCCGAGGAAATCCCACTTCATCGTGTATCTGGTTGTGAAGGGGGCTGAGATTCGGGTTGTTCGTGGGGGAGTTTTGGTTCTGGAATCTCTGAACCTGTCACCCCTCCGCCCCCCAACACACCTGCAGGAAAGCTTGACCAGAGTGAAGTTAGGATCTGATAGCGGCGGTGTGATGGGAGAGGGGGTGGGGTGTTAATTTCCCCGGAAGAATCGATCAGGATCTGGTAATAACAATAGCTGACACTCAACACCCATCCCGTGCTGGGCACCAGCCTGAACGCTTTCAAAATATCTTAAAACAACCCTGCGAAGTAAGCACCGTTACTAACTCCATTTCACAATTGAAGAAACCAAAGCACAATGAGGCTGAGCAGCGACAGCAGCTTGCCCCTTTGCCTGCAACAATCTGAAGCCAAGGTTTCTGAGCCAGGGTTTGGGCTGCAGGAGGTGTGGACCGCCGACTCCAGCGAGGACCTACCTGATCCGCCTCCCCATAATTCGGGAAATGGCTGGTTTTGAAAGGCTAACTGGGGAGCCCGTGGGAACGGCTTCGGGAGCCTCACGCCCAGTCCCTTCGGACGCCGAGGCGAGCCGGCACCCCCCGCGCGGTGGTGAGGACAGGTTGACAGCGCGGCGGGAGGGCTGCCCGTGGCCCCAGTTGGGCCCCCGAGACCAGGCCCCGCGGCTCCGCTTTCTGCGCGGCCTCCGCGAGGTGTCGCCTTCGGCCGAAGAAACCACAGCGGCGCCACCCTCGTAGCCCGCAGTTATTTATTTATTTTCAAACAAGGGGGCGCCCCTCTCCTTTCAATTTAAAACTAGAAACCTCCCGCGGTTTCGTTCCTAAATGGGCGCGTCCTCTCCCTCCCACTGTGCACCCCGGGTCCAGCTTCCCTTCCGAGATCACACACGAGCAACACCCCTCCCTCGCCCCCCGCACGGCCCGGCTGGACGTCGGCCTCGCGCTCAGCAGCACACACACGCAGTCGAGGCGGGGGCTGGGTTAGGAGCCTCTGAACACCCCCGGAGCCCTCCGGAAATTTTTTTTTTTTTTTTTTTTTTTTTTTACGCCGAGCAATTGCCAGGCTCGCAGGGTGGGTGTTGCATTGCACCGCTCGGCGGGCAGCTGGTCCGCAGAGTGCACAGGGGGCAAGCCCGGGGGTCTAAAAGGGCGGGAGGAGCACGCCCCGGGCTTCCCAGCTTTGCAGCCTCCTCTCTGCAAAGAAGAAAAGCAAGTGGCTTTTGGCGCGAAAGCCTTGGCGCCTCCCCTGATTTTTATGGAAATCAAGAGGGCGGGGTAAATCCGCTTTCCTCTGCCTTTCTCCCTCCCCCTTGTCTGTGCCGCAGCCCCCTTCTCTCCCCGCCCCCCGGGTGTGTCAGATTTTTCAGTTAATAATATCCCCCGAGCTTCAAAGCGCAGCCAGTGACAGTCATCTGTCTGGACGCGCTGGGTGGATGCGGGGGGCTCCTGGGAACTGGGTTGGAGCCGAGCTAGCGCTAGCCAGGCGCAAGCGCGCACAGACTGCAGCCACCCTAGGACCACCCCCCGCCCCTGGCCACCCGGGGACCCCCGCACGGAATCGCCTCCGGATCCCCGGCCGTCCGCGGGAGGTAAGGAGCGGGGGGCGCAAAGCGCCCGGCGCCCCGGGAGCGACGAACGCGGCGGGAAGGCAAGCCCTGGACGGGATCGCGGCTGGCGCACAGGGCGCCCGACTGTGCCCGGGGGAACTGTTTCTGCTTCCGAAACAAAACCCTCTCGGGGTTTTCCCTGAAAAGCCAGTTCCAGTCCCCAAGGCTCCCGGACTGGGAGAGACCCGCCCTAATCCATCTAGTGCCCTTGCCAGGGGTTGTAATGGCTTCATCGAAAAGAAATTCACCCTTCTCTTAGAACATTTGTCTGCATTTGAGCTGACGGGGAGCCGGTGCGTCCCCACCCCGAAGCTGGGTTCTCCTCCAAAGGGTGCCCCCAGAGGAAGAAGAAGGGGGTTAAGCAGGGCGAGGCCGTCGCGGTGGTAATCTGGGTCACTGCCGCCCCAGCTCAGAGGAGACGTGGCTCTCCCTGCGACCCTCCCCGCGCTGGTGCCCCTGAACCATTCCCGGGGACTGGGGTCCAGACTCTCCCAGGAAGAGGATGTCGTTGGGGGCTTGGAACAGCGGGGGTGGGGTTAGAGAGGTTCAAAACCAGCTATTGACAGTACTTTCCCTGCAGCGGGTGAACGCTGGGGGCGTCGGATCAAAATTTGGGGGAGGGGGTTCTGGATTGGGGTGCCTGTTGTTGGTCTCGGTCTAGAGAAAGGGCTTTTCCATTTGCAAAGTTTCCTAAACCCCCCGCTATCGCTTGCGCTCCCGAGGTTGCAATTTTACAAAGCGGGGGGGAGGGTTTGAGGGTTCTCCAGAATCCTAGACCCGGTAGCTGGGTTGGAGTCCTGGGGCTTCCTGGGAGCAGCGGGCCCTACTTGGGTGCACCCGCGGGTGTCGGTGGGAGCTAGAATTCTGCAGCCTTGGACAGCCCCCCTCCCCCCAGGCAGTGCCTTGTGTGAATGAAGAGGCAGTTTCCAAAGTTGCTGAGCTACGCCGCCACCCCCCGCATCTGCATGCCCCCTCCCACCCCCTGTCGTAGACAGCTTGTACACAAAAGGAGGGAGGGAGAGAGCGAGAGACACAACTTCCTCCACCTTCGGGAGCCCTGGGCGGAGTCGGGGGGCTTGGAGGGGAGATTGAGGACGCGGGTGAGAGGGGGTGACCGCTGCCCGTCCCCACCCCTCGCGCCCCCCATCCGGCTCCGCTTGCCAACCCTCTCCTGGTGTGTCTGTCGGTTGCAGTGTCGGAGGTTGGCGCGGGCCCCCGCCCTCCGCGCCCCCCACGGGAAGGAAGCACCCCCCGAACTAAAAAGAGCGGAGCGGAAAGAAGCCCTCATTCGGCGGCCAGGAGGCGAGCCGATGCCGAGCTGCACCGCGTCCACCATGCCGGGGATGATCTGCAAGAACCCGGACCTCGAGTTTGACTCTCTGCAGCCCTGCTTCTACCCGGACGAAGATGACTTCTACTTCGGCGGCCCCGACTCGACCCCCCCAGGGGAGGACATCTGGAAGAAGTTTGAGCTGTTGCCCACGCCCCCGCTGTCGCCCAGCCGTGCCTTCCCGGAGCACAGCCCGGAGCCCCCGAACTGGGCCACCGAGATGCTGCTGCCCGAGGCCGACCTGTGGGGCAACCCGGCCGAGGAGGACGCGTTCGGCCTGGGGGGCCTGGGCGGCCTCACGCCCAACCCGGTCATCCTCCAGGACTGCATGTGGAGCGGCTTCTCGGCCCGCGAGAAGCTGGAGCGCGCGGTGAGCGAGAAGCTGCAGCACGGCCGGCCGCCCGCCGCGGGGCCCGCGGTCCCGGCCCCGGGCGCGGGCGCCACCGGCCCCGCGGGCCGCGGGCACAGCGCAGTGGCTGCGGGGCCGGGCCGCGCCGGGGCCGCCCTGCCCGCCGAGCTCGCCCACCCGGCCGCCGAGTGCGTGGATCCCGCCGTGGTCTTCCCGTTCCCGGTGAACAAGCGCGAGCCCGCGGCGGCGCCCGCCGCCCCAGCCGGTGCCCCAGCGGCGGGGGCCGCGGTCGCCTCGGGGGCGAGCGCCGCAGCCCCAGCGGGCGCCCCGGTGGCCGCTCTTCCACGCACCGGCGGCCGCCTGGCCAGCGGCGGTGACCACAAGGCCCTCAGCACCTCCGGAGAGGACACCCTGAGCGACTCAGGTAAAGAGCGAGCCAGGGTCCGGCTGCCCTCCTGGGGTACTGGGGCTGGGGGTGGCGCCGGGTTTGTGGTTCGTGGGTGAGGGTGCTGGGGGAGAGTCGTTTGGAGGTAGTGCTGGTGGCTGAGAAGTGGTTTTTCCCAGGCCGGTCTCTAGGGTACGGAGGAGAGGGTGGGTGAAAGCTGTGATCTCCACTCCAGCCTCACCTTCCCTGAAGTTCCCTCACCCCACGCCGGGAGCCCGACTCCATCACTGGTCCCCACCCCGTCCCCCGTCTCTCTGCAGCGCCCTCCGAGGAAGAAAATGAGGAAAAGTTGAGTGGCTAAAGCCGAGTTGGGGTTCAGGGGGCCGCTGGCAGAAACCTGTTAGCCCAGGGGTGGAAAGGGACTCTGCGGCCCGGGTCAGGGGTGGGGAGACGCCCCGAAAAGCACAAGCCTGTGCAAAGTCCTATTTAGGGTGCAGGAAGTTAGGGAGGGATTGCACAGATGGTGAGTACCGGTTGTATTTTATTTTTTCGAACCTCGGTACTCTTTTTTTTTTTTTTTTTCCCCTCCCTCGGTGGGTGGTGGGCTATTTGCTCCTGGTCCGTCGCCAGCAGGCGGCGATATGCTGGCCGGCAGGCGGGCGAGGATCTGAGAGGCTGGAGGTGGTAGGGCCATCCCTCCCTCCCTGCACTCAGCAGCTGGCGGCCAGTACCACAGCGGTTGTGTACATTCTCAAGGGGCCGCCTCTTTACAGTGTGCAGTGAGAACCGCCCGGTTTTATCTTCTAGCCAGAGTTCCAGGCCTAATTTCAGATCGGAGCTGTGTTCTGTAACCCAGTGTCCTTCAAGGTGAGGGCGGGCACTTAGCAGGCTCTCCAGGAACGCACACACCCTGAAGCGGTCATTGATTAGTTCTATTGTGTGCCTTCTGGTGAAACTGAAGAGCAGGGTTAAAACCGAGACTTGGCCTGAAGGTGAAGAACTCTACCCAAATACTGGAATAGCCCTTGTTCTTGGAGCTGGGAGACTTGGATCTTGAAAACCACTGTTTTCCGAATGCAGATGGATAAAAAGCCTACGTTTCCTTCAGGGCTGAGGACAGAATCATCTGAGGCTCCTGAAAGGAAACTTGGGGATAAGCCTTCAGTTTGAACGGGTCTGTCCCTTTAATGTCTGTGCCTTGACAGCTTTTGGTGAGGAAGCACTTCCTTCCAACAGCTGTCTTCTTGGCAGAAAACCAAAACATTGGCTTAAAGGGCCCCACCGACTGGAACAGCCTCACATTTCGGCTTTAGAACAAATCCCGCAATTGTTCAGCTTTCCGGTCCCCTTCAGATCAAGCAGAAGATGTGTTTTGATTTTCATGCTTGCATTTTAAACAATAATTTTCTACCCGAGCGTGGTAGTAGATGAGGAGAGAGGGGGAAAACGCACACATGATGCTACACGTTTTTCTGGCTGCTGCGGGTGGTGGTGACTTTGAGAAGAGGTGCCCCCGTATCTGGGTTTAGAGCTCCAGTGGATTACGGCTGTGTAGTGAAGGTTTGATCTTCGTTAAGATGAAAAACTGCTTACTGTATAGTATTCATGTTCATGGAAGACAAGGTATTTTTCTTCGTTAGTGAATTAAATCGTTCTTTAGTTCGTTTCACTTAAAATCAAACCCCACCATGTGCAAGTGGCTAACTGAGGCTCCTAAAATGAGGAGCTTGAGTTCTTAAGTGTGGAGGTGGAAAAATAAGTAAGTCTATGGGGCAGACTAGCGATGATGGTAAAGGGTTACCGTTTACTGAGACTCTTGTCTATGAATTATCTGTCCAGCTCAACCTATGGCATTATTCCCCCCATTTAATAGCCGGGGAAACTGAGGTTTAGAAAACACCTTGCCCAGGGTCGAGCAGCTAGTGTGTGTGTGATGGAACCAGGATTCTGTCTAACTCCAAAGCTGAGGTTCTTTCTGTTTCTGCCACCTGCTCAAGCTTGAACGGAAGATGAAATGCTAGGAGTATATGGGGAGGGGAAAAAGCACGTACGGCTCTCTTCAGAGACCTGTGCTGATGGATCACAGTAAGGGCAAAGCACGGGCCAGGGCCTGCCCTACGAGACTGTGGGTACATTTAATTCACACGTGCCTCATGAGACTAACCCTCACCTTGTTCTCAAAGATGATGAAGATGACGAGGAGGAAGACGAAGAGGAGGAAATCGACGTAGTGACTGTGGAGAAGCGGCGGTCCTCCTCCAACAGCAAGGCCGTCACCACCTTCACCATCACCGTGCGTCCCAAGAGCGCGGCCCTGGGACCTGGGAGGGCCCCGTCGGGGGAGCTGATCCTCAAGCGCTGCGTCCCCATCCACCAGCAACACAACTACGCCGCCCCGTCTCCCTTCGTGGAGAGCGAGGACGCGCCGCCCCAGAAGAAGATAAAGAGTGAAGCGTCCCCGCGTCCCCTCAAGAGCGTCATCCCCCCAAAGGCCAAGAGCTTGAGCCCGCGCAACTCTGACTCGGAGGACAGCGAGCGCCGTCGGAACCACAACATCCTGGAGCGCCAGCGCCGCAACGACCTGCGGTCCAGCTTCCTCACGCTCAGGGACCACGTGCCAGAGCTGGTGAAGAACGAGAAGGCCGCCAAGGTGGTCATCTTGAAAAAGGCCACCGAGTACGTCCACTCCCTCCAGGCCAAGGAGCACCAGCTTTTGCTGGAGAAGGAGAAGCTGCAGGCAAGACAGCAGCAGTTGCTAAAGAAAATTGAACACGCTCGGACTTGCTAAACGTGTCTCCGGACTGGACAGTCACTGCCACTTTGCACATTTTGATTTTTTTTTTTTTTTTTTTTTTTTTTTTAAACAAACCTTGTGTTGACATTAAGAATGTTGGTTTACTTTCAAATCGGTCCCCCGTCGAGTTTGGATCTGGGTGGGGAGCAGGACATGAGGGGTTCTGCCAGGACCTCGGGAGAGGGCCTGCAGGACGGGATGCAGGTGGCCCTGGCGGTTTTCCTCCGTGTCACCTCTGAGACGGCGGTCGAAGTCCGTGACCGTTGGGAGACTTCTGGGGCTGTTGAAGTCACCTTGTTTGTTACAGGTTGCCAGACGACAGAAAGTCATTCCTTCTTTTTAAAATGGTGCTTAAGTTCCAGCCGATGCCACATGGGGGTTTGCCATTTATACCCCTGGGGAACATTTCTGTAAATACCATGGACACACCTGCCTTTTGTATACGTCCTGGGTAATGAGAGGTGGCTTTCGCGGCCAGTATTAGACTGGAAGTTCATACCTAAGTACTGTAATACCTCAATGTTTGAGGAGCATGTTTTGTATACAAATATATTGTTAATCTCTGTTATGTACTGTACTAATTCTTACACTGCCTGTATACTTTAGTATGATGCTGATACATAACTAAATTTGATACTTATATTTTCGTATGAAAATGAGTTGTGAAAGTTTTGAGTAGATATTACTTTATCACTTTTTGAACTAAGAAACTTTTGTAAAGAAATTTACTATATATATATGCCTTTTTCCTAGCCTCTTTCTTCCTGTTAATGTATTTGTTCATGTTTGGTGCATAGAACTGGGTAAATGCAAAGTTCTGTGTTTAATTTCTTCAAAATGTATATATTTAGTGCTGCATCTTATAGCACTTTGAAATACCTCATGTTTATGAAAATAAATAGCAATTAAATGATGCAACTTTTTGTCTGTTTGTTTTCGTAACACCAACAGTTAAACTCTATCCTTTAAGCAGTAACCTGGACAGGGAACTTGGTTTCCACAGACAAGTCATTTTATACCTGTACGGTCCTGGCTGGGGAGGGGCCGTCGTCCCCACTTGAGGTGGAGGGAACTGAGCTTAGGAAGGTTACGAGATTTCTCCCAAGTTAAACAGCATAGATAGGTTATTAGTGATTGTGCGTGCTAGCAATAGCACCCCATAGTTTACAAAACACTTTCCCATACGTTGGCCATTTAACCAAACGGAGCTGGAACATCAGACCCTTGAGAAGGAGAAGTAAAATTAAGACACTGAGTTCTGCAACTTGGCAGTATTTGGTGTTGGTAACCTTTATCCCATTAGCTGATGGCTTTTATCTTTCGGCATAGGGTGCAGGTCATCTCTAAGAAGAAAGCAGTCATCAAAATTTACTAGGACCTGTGCAAGGTTGTATGCTAGGCATTGTAGCTGAATAAAGATGGAGTTGGTTCTTCCCCTCAAAAAGCTAACAGTCTGATTCACCAGAGTAATTCCTGGAGTGACAGCGGTGTGGCCCAGCTCAAGTGCCTTGTCTCCCTTCAGGAGAGGCACTGGGGTGTTAGTGTAGCTCTGTCCGCTTGGCACGCCTGTTATTTTGGTTGCTTGGACTGTTCTGTGGAAGCCAGATTAAAAACTTTGCAGGTTCTGGAGGACAGCCAGGACCAACAGGTTGGGGGAGGGGGCCCCAGCAGAGCCAGGAGGCAGTTTCAGAGTTTCCCTGATGGGAGATGATACCCTTGCTGGGGAGGCATTCAGCATCTCAAAACTGAGAGCCTACGAATACATCTCTGAGGTGAAAGGTGGTACTCAAAGCTAGGTTTCATTCATCTCAGATTTTAGCTTTGAACTGAAAAGACCTTTGCTTTGCTCAGAAGAAAACAGGTCCGGGGGTGAGAAACGGCTTTGCTTGCCTAGGCCACCAGGGTCCCTGTCTGCATTTTCCAAAGACCAGTGGAGTTTAGAATCGGAGGTCCTCCCCTGGTTTACAGCCACATTTCCTGAGCTGTGAGGTTGGTGGTATTGCCATGGACATCACCAATGGTCAGATCATGTTGAAATTCAGGTAAAATTCTCTTTACCCCTTAATCTCCCTCCTTGCCCCCATCCCCACACTAGAAAGTAACCCTCTTTGAGAGTCCTTTTCGAACTGTCATTCAAAAAGACTTCCCGTCCATTTGCATTTTACAGGCCCCACATCTTCCCTGCAGCCTCTGCACCTTGTCCTGTGCCCATGAGCCAAAAGAAAATTGAGAGACCTCAAAGTTATTGAGATTCTTGAAACCCGACTCAATCATCCCAATTCCTTTTTTTGTGTGATCCCCATATGGGGCCTACCTAGGTGTTTCAGATGAGATAGAACTCTAGTCCTGGAGGAGGTTAAACTGTTGAGATGAACAAGGCTCTAAACTAATTCCTACCAGGCTCCATTTTTCCTCTGGCTGCTAGGAAGCTCAGAGCCAAATTCCATGCTCTCATTCCACATACTGAGTGCCCATTCTCTCTTCTAAATGTTTATGATCTTTTGTTTTTCATTGTTATTTAACGACCTTTTTAAAAATGTTCTTTATGTTACTTTAAAGAGAACTTTTTGCGGATCAAAAATATGTATTAAAATGTTAAAACTAAGATAAAATACCTCTCATTTGCCTTTCCTGCTCCAGCCGAGGGAAAGTGTCACTCAATTTAGATCTGCAATAATCTGTAAAGTAATTGCTATAGTCACAGAAGAATTGAACCGCTCCTTTCAATAACATGAGAGCCCTTCTCTGCATTCCAAGAGCAGTTTCATTTTTTTAAATTTAAATTTTATTATTTTTTTGGCCATGCCGTGCAGCGTGCAGGGTCTTAGTTCCCCGGCCAGGGATTGAACCCGTGCCCCCTGCAGTGGAAGCGCGGAGTCTTAACCATTGGACCGCCAGGGAAGTCCCCAAGAGCAGTTTTGAGACTATTTGAGAGACTGCTCTATATCAGTTAGATCAAGAAATCATAGGACTTGGAGGGAGCGTATAGGGATCATCTCACTGAATTCCTTCATTTTATAGAATGGGGTCATGGGCTCCCATATCTAATTAGTGGCCAAACCTGGGACTGGAGTTTGCTGACGATCGGCCTGTGTTCTTTGCATGGTATTGGCTTTCCCCACACTCACACGGTAGCCTCCCTACCTCCTGGCTCACCCATCCACCCGCAGGGTGCTTCCATGTTAGTCCTTCTAAATAGCCCACCCTGCATACAGACTTCTAACAGTTCCCCACCACTTACAGGAGAGAGTGCAAATCCTTCAGCCCGGCCTGTGAGGCTGCTTTCACCCTGGCCCACCAGCTCCATCACCCCTGCCCCTCCACAGACACCCCTCTTTCCAGCCACGCCAGACACGCTCTCTCACCTCTGACTTGTCCCACTGTATTCCCTCCTCCGGGGTTACCCAGTTTCCATTTACTGAAATCCTTTGCAACCTGGAACGACAAGCCCCATGTCATCTCTTTCAAGAAGCCCTTCTCATGCCCCCAGGGGTGCCTTTTCCAGCTCCTAATCCCACCTGGCCCCTGGAGAGAGAAGAGGTGTCCCCATCACCCTCCTGGACCTCCTTGACCGTGGGGTCCCCTAAAGCAGGCACAGCATCCTGTCCACCTCTTGGTTCTTTGGCTCCGGCCTGGTGACTGACAGATGACAGGGCCTTGGCTGAGGCGGGCAGAGGCCCGCAGCTGAGCAGACAGCAGAGGCAGGGAGGCGGGGAGGACGCTTACGTGGCTGCCCCCTGCCAACCAGCTCCCCGAGCTCGCAGGCTAATCCAACTGGGGAAACGCATCCCCTGGGCACCGGTGGGCATCGTGGAGCTGACGGCTGGAGGGGAAGATAAAACACACACGGAGGCCTGTCTTTAGGGAGCCCAGAGTCTGGAAGGGAGTTAAGTCTCGGGGGGCTGGGTAGAAGGAGGGGAGACCGGAGGGATGGGTCGGGGGCAGGGCGATGATTGAGCCAAAGCCTACGAGGGGTCCCTTGGCTGAATCCGGCTCCTCCAGTTTCCCGCTTCAGAGCTCACTTCTGGAGGAAGCTGGTTTGCTGGTCTACCGCAGGCCTAAGGAGGCTTGTACGCTTGCCTGAGGCCACAGGTCACCTGCACTGTGGTGACAGTGGTTACAATCCTCCCAGCTCTGTGTGACACCGGAGAGATCACTCAGGATTTTTACACCTGACTCTCACAGTCCTCCAGGAGAGCTGGCCAGTTCATCCTACATCCCTTTGGGGAACTGGGTCTTCTGGGTTTGACTTTCATTCATCCCCGTGATGGCTTATCTTTTGAAAATCCTAATTTGGGTTGCTTTTCGAATCAGAGGTTATTAGGTCTGGAAGAGGCCATCGAACTCAGTGTCCCATTTCACAGGTAGAACACCAGAAAGGAAAGGAACTTCCGCCGGTCTGCTCACTTTTCTTTTTCCTGTCTACCTTTCTCTCCCTCTTTTCCTCCCTCCCAGCCCCCTCCCTTCCTTCCTCTCCTCTCTCTCTCATAACACACATTAACGTCACACCTACCATGTGTCAAGCTCAGTTCCAGGTGCTTGGGAGACGTCAGCGAACAAAAGAGATGAAACTCCCTCAAATCCGTGCTTTAGCGAGTTTATGGTCTAGGAGAGAGTGACAACAATAAAAGAAACACAATAAGCAACTAAATTAAATAGCATTTAATAAGGTGGTGAATGCTATGAAAGATAAGTAGGACAGGAATGGAGGAGCTGTGGGATGCCACAGCAGGAGGGAGGCGGGTTGCAGTTTTGAGTAGAAAGATCTGGAAGTTTCTCTGGAGCTGAGGGGCAGGGCTGGCGGAGAGCGCCCCGGGCACCATTGTGGCCTCAGTCTTCCTAGTTCAAGGCTCTTCCTCCTTTAACTCCCTTTGGACATTGGCAAAGGTCCCCCACCCACTTATTATTCACTCTCTCAAAGGGAAGCACGAGGGTGTCACAGAGTGTGGCTCTAGAGTTAGACCCCCTGGTTTGAATCTGATCCCCACACCCGCAAGCTCTGGGCTGTGCAGTTTCCCTACCGGTACCTCGGGGCTGGACTACCCACTTCACCTGGGCTTCTGGGAGATTTCAGAAATTAACTAACACACGGCACGTGGAATAGTGCCTGGTGCATGATGGGTACGATTTAAGTCTGTTCGACGATCTGATTTCTTGTTGACAGAATCCGTCCTCTCTCCATTTCCCTAGGATGTTACTAGGGCAAAGAATCTTTAAAAAACCTTTAGTGGCAGAACAAACTCACAAGCCTGCGCTTAACAAGAACTTTGCAGACTTTTGTTCCTCAAAAGAGGCCTTACAAAACCTGAAAACGGGTACCTTGGAAACAAATGAATGTGAGCTTTGAAGCCTATTTTAAGACGAAGCCTAGGAATTTGAGTGTGGCAGAACATCGACGCCTTCTACAAGGGTTTATTAGTTTTCCTTACTTGTAAAGGAAATCTCTTCATAGGCCACTGACCAGGGTTACCTGATCTCTTTTGATATTGGCGTATCATGCTGCAAGACATTCATCCTGAAGCCTTTGACCAGGAGAAGTAACAGAGCCTTTTCATGGTTGAAGCAGACAAATCTATGGTACAATGCGTATTGGGAGAACACACACAGCACGTACTCCTGTGATAAATACAGATGAGTTGTTGTGCGATGTGCTCGAAAGAGGCAAGGCAAAATCGACTTTCTTCTGCCTTTCAGCAGCCCTCAGAATTTCAGCAGGCTTTTGGGAAGTGGTGTGCAGGAGGTAAGTCTGTTTCTTCACAAATCTGCAGCTTGTTACCAGTTGAATTTTCTGTCTTAGGCTACCGTCCACCATTTTCCTGAAGGAGACCATAGAAGCAGTCCGTCCGGCCTACAAAATGATGTTCCCAGTTGACTGGGAGGCAGGTCTGGGAAATACTTGTTTGGGGCTTGGATCTCAGCTCAGTTATCCGCTATTTGCCTTTGGCGCAGGAGGTAGGCGCCTGGCGCTCAACTGACTCAACCGGAAGTGGGACAGATTGGAGACGGTGACCTCCAAGGCCCCCTTTCAATTCTAAGGGTTGAGAGTCATTGATCCTTGGGGATGGCTGGAGTCTTGAATGCTAAAATATCTGCAGTGCTTGGGAACATTCTCCGGTCTCCAGGAAGCTCTGGGTGTGACACACATCTGGGCTCTGACATTCACTAGAGTCTGTGGCTGAGGGCAAGTCACCTCTCCTCTGAATCTCACTTTCTTCAGCTCTCAAACAACAACAGTCATCACCACCCCCCAAGGCTCTTACAGGGATAGAATGCCGTCGGGATGGGACATCACCGTGGAAGCTGGTGAGTCTTCCATGAGGTCTTACGGCCACAGTCAGCTCTTGTTCGGCATCTGCGTCGCGGGTGTACTCCACTGTTTGCTTTCTGATTCATCTCGAAGTGGCTTCCCCCCGGGGTAGGAAACACATTTCAGGTCACTAGGCACATCTCTGATTGCTCCACGGTACCTAGAACAGGTAGCTGCCCTATAATGTTAAATAATTATTGCCAATGAAAAGACTTGCCTCATTGTTCAAAGCCAGCTAGAGGTTCTCAATGTGTGCAACTGGATACACAGGTTTGTCTCATCTGAAACTAGAGAAAACAATGGTAAGTCCAATTCTTAATTGGATTACTCAAATGAAAACAGAATATGATAACAGATAGCTAACACCTTGAGTTTTCGCTTGGGTTGGTGTAGCCACTTTTCTTTGGCATAAAGCCAAGAAGAACAGGAAATTTATACTGAGACTAGGGATTTGAAGATGCTCAAGCTACAGTTAAGAGACAGTTTTCGTTGGTGAAGAGGGCAGGGTTGAGACCAGGGTTTACTATTGTAAATGGTCTGTTTGCATTTGGGTGTGAAAGTAAACCTTTCTTATCCTCAGTTGGTCCTTTTTCTGAATTCCCGGAACTAATATTTTATAGTTCGTCTTGGGGGAAAAGCATCTTTCTACCAGAAACGCGGTTCCCCAAACGTGTCATTAAAATAATGAAGTTGGAGGTTTTCTTGGTTGTCTGTAAACCAAGCTTCCAGTTTGGCTGTGAACGCATTTCGTTTGACACCTGCTTCTCCTGGAGAGTCACCTCCCTTGGAAATTCCTCTGGGTAATATAAGTGCGCACGTCCTTCAGTCGCTGCAGTCCGAGCCTCCGTTACCTTTGGCTGCCCGTGCGTGAAGGCTGCTGCGTTGCGCGTGGCCGCGGGTTCTGCTGGCTGGGCAGCCCCGGGAGGACTTTCTTCTTGCCCACGGTGACGAACCACAACACGAACATGCTGGAGCCAAGAAACAGCCTTTAGCTCCAGTGCAAATTAAGCCCCAGCCTCACTGGAGGCATGGATGCTGAGGGCGGGGTAATTAGAGTAGAAACCACCATGAAATGCTTATTGTAATGCCCACTGCCATTCAAGCGCTCTCTCCACGGTGCTTTCATTTGAGGAGGGGAAGTCCGTTTGCAGGGATGTGGTTTCTTTTTCCCCTCTTGTCCTGTGACTGTCCCGGTTTTAAAACTGAAAGTCCTGCGTCTCTGTAAACAGTCCGTCTCTGGGCACACGGGGCTGGAGGGTGCCTTATGCTTCCCTCCCGTTAGCGCTGGCTTTTTCTCCTCGCAGGGTGACCAGCCGGACTGGGCTACTCTGTAAGCCTGGAGGCCGAGGCTGAGACCATCACAGCACACACCTCCAAGGGCTCAGCCAGCCATGTACAGTTCAAGGGCCTGGCGAGCAAGGAGGGGCTGGAAAGAGCATTGCCTCGGTGTCGGAGCCCCTGGATTTGAGCTCTGGAGCCACTGCTAAGTGACTCGAAATGAGTCATCCTCGGGCTGTACCAGGAGAAATCTCTTGTCTTCCTTCCGGGATGCCGTTGACCCTGAGTGTGAATGTGGCGGGTTCCACACAAAGGCTGACTTGCCCACTCTACTTCTCTTAGGCTTTGGGGCGCCTTCTACTTAATGATAAGAATACTACTACTAATAGTAATAATACTAGTAGTGCTTTGGAGGCGTGACCGTGATGCTGGCTTCTGTCTTCTAGCCTGGGCTTTTTTTTTTTTTTTTTTTTAAATAAATTTATTTATTTATTTATGGTTGCGTTGGGTCTTCGCTGCGGTGCGTGGGCTTCTCATTGCGGTGGCTTCTCTTGTTGCGGAGCACGGGCTCTAGGTGCAGGGGCTTCAGTAGTTGTGGCTCACGGGCTCTAGAGCGCAGGCTCGGTAGTTGTGGCGCACGGGCTCAGTTGCTCCACGGCACGTGGGATCTTCCCGGACCAGGGCTTGAACCCGTGTCCCCCGCATTGGCAGGCGGATTCTTAACCACTGTGCCACCAGGGGAGTCCCTAGTCTGGCCTTCTCGAGTCTCCTTCATTCCTCAGGTCTTTGCAAGGAGCCAAAAGGAGCAATTTTTAAGTTACCAAATCATCCCAAGCTGTGAGGGGCTGGCCTTCCTGAAGCTATCAGGGGATGGGCTGGTCCCTGAGACAGCAGGGGGCACATGGCATAAAATCCTCCCTGAGATTCTGTGGGGAGGCGGGTTCTGTTTCATCAGAGAAGCTGCAAGTTCAGGCATCTGAAACTGGGTTTGCACCTTGGTTCCCTGGGTCGAGGACCCTGAGGTGATATTGCCATTAACGTGACCTGTGAGATTCACAACTCCTGGTGGTGGAGTTTCCCGTTTATTGGCAGTTGTGAAACCATTTTGGCCAAGGCCTTTAGGGCTAGAGGGATGGTGTCCCTCCGGATTTGAAGGTGGGTTCTTTCACAAAAGGAACAAGAGGGCAAGTCAAGTAGAGCTTTTAGGGACCTTTAAAAGAGGTGTTTACATATATTTAGCTATTGGGGGTCACCCCCAGTTAACCCCCAGGGAGCAACAGTTTCCATATTCTGAAAATCCTTATTCAAGGGGCACAAGTGCCTGGCTGAAGATCCTCCCCTGTCCCAGGCCCCCTGAAGGGGAGAGGGTCTGTCATGTTAATGACATGTGCATATTATTAAGAGAAAGGACAAAGGGCCTGGAGCTTGGGAATGAGAGTTGATCTGGGGACTCTTCAATATGTAGATGGTACCCTTATTATAAATCCCGTGAGGGGAGGGCCCTGGGAGAGTCAGCCCTTAAAGCTATCCTGATGGAGAACGGCTTCGGTTTGGGGGTCCCCTCTCTGCCGATTCGGAGCTCCGAGCTCACTCTTCTGCTTTCCACCTCTCCCACACCCCCATAAAATGGTAATGCGCTACACGATCACAGAACGCACTCTGAGGTCGCGATGCAATTTTGTTTTGATTTCTTGGAATTATGGAATTACGGAATGCCAGGCTCCCCCAAATCTCCTGAGCCTTGTAACACTTGCCCTTCCTGTACTCGGGCTCAACAGCAAAATGTAAAGCTCAGTGCCATTCCATTCAACCCTTCCAGGGATGGGGGGGGGGGCGTGTGCAGGTGAAGGAGATGGAGTGCAGGTGGGGAGAAGAGTCACGGCCGCAGAGGACTCTTGACCATCACCTAGGAAGGAAGGTGAGATGTGCACACGATAATTTTCAGAGCAGGGGTGGTGGGAAGGATAGGAGAGCCCTCCCACAGAGGAGATGGTATGCAAGGTGGCATTAATGGACGGGCGATTGGCCGGGTGGGGAAAGACAGGAGGAGCACTGCAGGTTGAGGGACAGCCTGAATGGAGCTACATGGAGGTATGTACGGAATGTTTCCGGCACAGGTGCACCCTGGGGCTGCAGGTGAGATGGATGCGTTGGGTCTTAGGACCGCCTCCAGGCGCCGGGAACCCACCGCGGGGTCTGAGGAGAGGGACGTGATTGGGTCCCGTGTGACTTTGGAAGAATTTGCTATGATAGGAACATATTTAACCCATACAAAGTTGTTCTGGATGGTGCTCGCCGGTCTCAGTAACTAGTAACCATCATGACTGCTTCCCATGGGGGCCCCCCCAGCACTCCTGGCCTTGGTGCGGGGACCCCAGACCTGGGCCTTTGAGAGCCTTGGTCTTGACTCGGGGAGGCCACCACTTAGTGTTTCTTCCACCGCAAGCCTTGCTGATTCTGTGTTTTCTCTCTTCTCTCTGCTCATTTCCCCACATCCAAAGCGCGTGGACCAGCTTAAAGGTATCTCCTTCACAAAACCTTCACGTTCTCCTCTGCAGAGTTTTCTTTCCTGCCTCTAACCCCACCCAGTGTCTCTCCCATACTCTTCTGGGCTTTGAGAAATGAAGATAACTCCCTCCCTCCCTACCATGGTCACTATGAAAAAAATTAGACAATAAAGTATAAAGAAGAAAGAAAACTATCGCTAGTAACCCACCCTTCAGAGAGAACAACTATTAAAATGCTGGTGTACCTCTTCCTAGATTTTCCCACATACGCATAAATATGTATGACTATGCCTGTTTGTTCTGTATCTTTGTTAGGGTCACAAATTACTTTTCATTGTGTATTATAAGTCATTGTGTTTGGGTCTCATCTCTCTTACAAGGCGTAAGGGGCTCTCTTGTCTCGCGTGTTCTGTATCTTCTAGAATGGGTTTTGCACGGGGTAGGCAGGCAGCGAGTGATGAATGAATGATTGAATGGGTTTCTCTATACTGTATCTCTCTGTAAAATGAGAATTTTTGATTGGGTTATGTCTGAGGTCTTTCTTCGTTCCCATAATCTGTAGACCTCTGGTCATTTATGTTTCTGCCGTGGGTAGAAGAATCTTCCTACAAATCTGGTGACTGGGTATGTTCTTTTTAGCACTAACATTGTTATGTCTCCAGACTAAAAGGAGATCAAACAGTGATTTCAGGCACTCACACTGGGTCCATACAAAGCCTAGGAATCACCTGCTTTGGTGGGGACAGTTATGTTTCTTTTGTCTTACCCAAAACGGGCCAATCTTGGGATATAAGCTGTCATTTCGATTCGGAGAAAAGCAAACTGCTTTGAATGCTGTGGATTCCTCATTTCTTCCGATCTGCAGCGCTACCTTCAAATAACCTATATGGCACCTTTGCATGAATTAGAGATAGGCTTCCTCACTTCTGCAGGCAGATGTAGCCCACTGGTAGGCATGGCTTGGTGGACAGAACGCAGCTGGAAATCAGCCCCCTATTCCCCCAACCCCAGTAGGGCACCTCTTGGGCAGGACCCAACCTGAACAATTGTACTGAACAATGGTACTACCGCAAAGAACTGAAAACGCCAGTTAAATGTTTGATATCTCTGTTCAAGATTCTTCCCTAAACAAATCAGAATAGGCTATAAATAGCCTGGTGTCTGTGAGCTCACGTAACAATACAATTCTATAGGAGGGGCAGACACTCCGGCCTCTGTGCTTCTCCTCCTGCTCACCCCAAAATCTGGAAGCTACCCTGTCCCCACCTTTCTCAATGCTACCGATTTTTCATGGCTCTGCTCATCAGCTGTCTCTTTCGCAAAGCCTTCCGTGACCCATCCTGTTGGAATTTGTCGAAACCTCTCCTGTGCTCCCTTAGTACTACTCTACCCTCCTGCGCCGCACATCTCATGTTTCACTTTGGGTGTTTGGTGATTCGTTTACATACTGTCCGGGCACCCCCCTGAGTCTCAAGTTCATCATCATTAACATAGAGATGGGGACTTCCCTGGTGGCCCAGTGATGAAGAATCTGCCTTCCAATGCAGGGGACGCAGGTTCGATCCCTGTCGGGGAACTAAGATCCCACATGCCGCGGGGCAACTGAGCCCACGTGCCGCAAACTACAGAGCTCACACGCCCTGCGCCACAACTAGAGAGAAGCCCGAGCGCCACAACGAAGAGCCCACGCTGCAGGGAAAGATCCTGCGTGCCGCAACTAAGAGCTGACTCAGCCAAAAAAAAAGAAAAGAAATCCATAAAATAAATAAATATTTTTAAAAATAGAGATGATAGACTAGATCTTCCAGGTTCCTCAATAAGTGCTACGAATATTACAATGACAATACATATCTTTCACTATCTGTGAAACTCCTAGAGAGAAGAGTCACACGCTTGTTTGATCTCTGGATTCACTATATCCACATGATTTAGTGAATTGCTGAAGATTTTTTAAAATAAATAAATAAATAAATATATATATATATATATATATATATATATATATATATATATATATTTTGGCCACTCCATGCAGCTCACGGGATGTTAGTTCCCTGACCAGGGATCAAACCTGCGCCCTCGGCAGTGAAAGCGCGGAGTCCTAACCACTGGACTGCCAGGGAATTCCCGATGCTGAAGATTTTTAAAGGCTTCCCAGATGCTTCTAATGTCCAGCAAGGGATGAGGCCACTGTAAGATAACAGAGCTCAGGCTTCATGGGCAGGAACCACCAGCCAGTTCACTACAGCAGAGTTGAGGACTCAGACGTGGGTGTCACATGCAGAGCAGACCAGAGCCTTAAGGCTGAACCCGTTAGGGAATCCAGGGAATGTGTGGTAGCTCACAGTGGCTTTGGGGACTGCTGAGGGCATAGTGTAGGAACCCTCTCTTTCCATTTCACATCTAGAAACACACACAGACTGAAAGTGAGGAGATGGAAAAAGGTAGTCCAGGCAAATGGAAATCAAAAGAAGGCTGGCGTAGGGGAACTCCCTGGAGGCCCAGTGGTTAGGACTCAGAGCTTTCATTGCAGGGCCCGGGTTCAATCCGTGGTTGGGAACTAAGATCCTGCAAGCTGCTCGGCGTGGACAAAAAATTTTTAAAAAGGCTGGAACAGCAAAACTCATATCGGACAAAATAGACTTTAAAATAAAGACTGTTACAAGAGACAAAGAAGCACACTCCATAATGATCAAGGGATCAATCCGAGAAGATACAACAATTGTAAATATATATGCACCCAACACAGAAGCACCTCAACACATAAGGCAAATGCTAACAGACGTAAACGGAGAAATTGATAGAGACCTGGGCCATGCCCTCGGGAAAATGAATCGCTTCTCCCTGTCGGCTCGCGTATGTTTCAGTGCCGACAGGGAAAGGCAGGCCACCCTGGCACAGGTGGATCTGGCCGGCCAAGAGCCCCCATGGGGGTCCGCATCTTAGTTTGCCCTTTTTTCCTCCCGTCAGCAGCTTCTTCCTGCATCTAGTGGGCATGGCCCCTTGGCCCCTGTGAGGAGGAGTACGACTGGGGGAGGCCTTAGTGCCCGGATCTAAAATGGGTACCGGGTGGAGGTGTTTCTGGCCCAGTGCCCAGGAGGCTTTAATCAGCTCTCTGGTCTCTCACACGGAGCCCGCAGATGGCGAGTGCTCTCAAGGCGTGGCCGGTCATCCTGTCCATGGCCGAGTGCTCCAGGGAGGTGCCGTCGCCTCTCCGTGGAGCCCCTTCTCCACCTCCACAGCTCTGCTTGCCGGGCCCCTTTGCCTGCGCTGTGCTCACTCAGGGCCCCATCAGAGGACGTCTGTTAACATACAGCTGTATCGCTCTGTTCACACCGTCTTTTTCCCAAAGGCGTGTGAGCTTCTTGAGCTCGGGAAACACGCGGTAGTGACGGTTATTTGCTGGGCTGAGATGAAATCTTGTTCCTTCCAAGCTTTACCCAGGTTACCCCTGCCATGTGGCTCTGGGTGCAATAGCCTTTCCAGCTGTAATTAGAGGATGTGACAGCGCCGCGCCGCTCCGGCCACACGAGCGCCAGTCTAACGTCGCGGGCTGACAGAGCACAGGCCCTTGGGTGGGACCCCCGGGTGTGTATTCCAGAGTCCCTTCTCAGCGCTGGGCCTGGTTTTCATCTCTGCAGGCCTCAGGGTCCACACTGGGAAAAGAGAAATAAAAAAATAGCGTCTAGCGCTTTGGTGTGTTGTGAGGAGTTAATACGGTGACAAGGCCCATAGTTAAGTGTTTAATGAATGTGAGGGATGGTTTTTACAATTTTTAAAAGAATGCAGTCAGCGTAGCTAAGAGACCCCAGGGCAGCCCTGGGCAGACGTGGCCGGCACTTCAGCATCAACTGCAGCCCCTGGTCCTGCGCTGGTCCAGGTCGGCCCGCCATCCTGGCAGAGCGGGCCGAGCAGCCCAGGGGGCACCGAGCTTGGAGCCTCTGGGGCGGGTGTACGTGTGGGGAGGGTCGGGGTGCGTGCGGCTCACTCGTCCTCTCCCCTGAACCGTGGCCGCCTTTGAGCCCTCCGGAGCCCCGACCTCATCTGTAACGGGCGGTGATCGTTCTAACCTCACAAGGTGCGAGGAGGATTAAATGAAATAAAGGGGGCTTCCCTGGTGGCGCAGTGGTTGAGAGTCCGCCTGCCGAGGCAGGGGACACGGGTTCGTGCCCCGGTCCGGGAAGATCCCACGTGCCGCGGAGCGGCTGGGCCCGTGAGCCGTGGCCGCTGCGCCTGCGCGTCCGGAGCCTCTGCCCTGCAATGGGAGAGGCCACAGCAGTGAGAGGCCCGCGTACCGCAAAAAAAAAAAAAAAAAAAGAAATAAAGGACCTCAGGGTGATGCAAACCGAATGGAAGGGGTAATTGTCACCCAGTGGCTCCCTCGATTTGCCTAATCACCCCTGACGTGGGTGGAGGTGATGCCCATTTGACATACGGAGAAACTGAGGTCAAGCCCCGTAAAGGCGCTGGCAGCGCTGGGGAGAGGACGCGGGTCTGCGGCTCCCTGGCTACCACCGAGGCCTGTTCCTCCAGGGTTTGAGGGGAAGCCTGGCCTCTGTGCTCCGGAAGCCGGGTTTGTTCGAAGCAGCCACAGGCGCTCGTCGTCTGGGGGGCCTCGAGCGCGCTCCTTCCCAGGGACTCGGGGGTGGTGGCATTGGGGCCTTCCGGGCCTGGGCGCTGCGGGCAGGTCCGTCCAGCCTGTGGAGCTGAGGCGGTGGGGCCGGGCCGGTGTTGCTCTACCTCGCCAGGGGGGCCAGGCCCCAATCACTTTCTTCAGAGGGCTTTGTGCAGCCCATTCTTTCGTTCCGGGCCAACACAATGCAGGGGTGAGCCGAGGTCAGATTTTCCACCTTCAGCTCTGGATTTCCTGTCTTTCGTGGGGTGGAGGACAGATTCTACCACCCGGCTTCCCGTCATCTCCGCACTGGGGGCTCTGGCTCCCTGGCGCCAACGTGCCCTGGGAGACTGGGAAAGACTGGGAGGTGAAGAGGGAGGCTCTGGCCCCCGGCTGCCTGTCGCTCAGACACAGGCCCTGGCCGTGCCCAGCATCAGGTATTTCTCTAGGTCTTTGGAAATGGCTTCCTGTGGGTTCAAATCCCGACAGCATCCTCAAGGCCATTTGAAATACTGTAGGTTTAAAAAAAAAAACACCACTCTTCCCCAGAAACAGCACTTAGCGGGTGCCAACCTCCGTTACCTTTTTCTCAGCCCAGAAGAGGCAATGGAGAGAAGGAGGGATAGGCCCCAAGTAGCAGGAAGGAGTTAAGAAATGAAGCCTTTTGGAGACACTGCTGTGCTTCAGGGAAAGAACTGGGGTTTGGAGAGGAGGTGGATGGAGGAAGTGTACCGGGTTCCTAGGACGGACACACAAAGTACCACTGGCTGGGTGGCCGAAAGCAACAGAAACTTATTTCTTACACTTCTGGAGACCGGAAGTCTGAGATCAAGGTGTCGGCACAGCCATGCTCTTTCAAAGTCTCTGTGGGAGGACGGTCCCAGGCCTCTCTCCCAGCTTCTGCTGACAGCTGGCAATCCTTCGCGGTCCTTGGCCTGTAGATGTGTCCCTGTCCTCATCTTTACTGGGTTTTCTCTCTGAACCTCTGCGTCTCCACTTGGCCATCTCTCCTCTGTGTCTGTGTCCAAATTTCCCTCTTTTTTTTTTTTTCGCTGCCCGGTGTTGCATGCGGGATCTTAGTTCCCTGACCAGGGATCGATCCTGCGCCCCCTGCAGTGGGAGAGCCTCGTCCTAACTACCAGACAACCAGGGAATTCCCGATGTCCCTCTACTTACAAGGATACCAGTCATATCGGATTAGGGATCCACTCTACTTTAGTTTGGCCTTGTCTTAACTAATCACCTCTGTAATAATCCTATTTCCAAATAAGGTCACATTCTGAGGTGCTGGTGCTTAAGAGTTCAATATACCTTTTGTGGGGGCACACATCAACCCCGTAACAGGGTGGGCTCAGGTCAGCCAACTTTTATTTGCCGTCTGCTCTGTGCTAAGCCCTGTACTTGCTCTTTGGATACAGAGATGCACAAAACAGTCTTCGCCCTCAGGGAACTTACAGCCTAGTGGGGAGAGGCAAGGGAGGAATAGCTGTTATAATACAGCATGAGCACTGCTGGTAGGAATGTAAACAGGTGCAGCCACTGTGCAAAACAGTATGGAGGTTTCTTAAAAAACTAAAAATAAAACTACCATATGATCCAGCAATTCCACTCCTGGGTATATATCTGAAAAAAAAACAAAAACGCTAATTCGAAAAGACTCACGCAGTCCAATGTTCATAACAACGTTATTTACAATTGCCAAGGTATGGGAGCAACCTACGTGTCTATCAACAGATGAATGGATAAAGAGGATGTGGTATATATATAAACAGAATACTACTCAGCCATAAAAGAGAATGACATTTTGCCATTTGCAGCAACGTGGATGGTCTTGGAGGGTATTATGTTACGTGAAATAAGTCAGACAGAGAAAGACAAGTACTGTATGATATCACTTATATGTGGAATCTAAAAAATACAACAAACTAGTGAATATACAAAAAAGAATCAGACTCACAGATATAGAGAACAGACTAGGGGTTACCAGCAGGGGAGGAGGGTCAATAAAGGGTTGGGGGATTAAGAGGTACAAAGTATTATGTATAAAATAAGCTGCAAGGATATTGCACAACACCGGGAATATAGCCAATATTTTACAATAAATATAGAGTATAACCTTTAAAAATTGGGAATCTCTATGTGGTGCACCTGTAACTTACATAATATTAATATTGCACAGCATCTATACTTCAATTAAGAAAATTGAAGCAATCCCAGGAATGGATTGAAAACAGGGTGATGAGGGCTCTCGTGAAGGCGTCCACTATCCTACCTGGTGAGCAGGGAGGGGAGCCTTTCTGGAGGGAGGGACACAGCCTACAGAGGAAAGCCGGGGGCTCAAGAGGGACAAGGGTGGCAAAGACGAGTTTTTCAGATTCCAAGAATACTGTGTGAGATCAAATCTGCCAACAGACTCAGGAAAACCTCCGAACTCCTGGGGGCGAGGGAGGTTTCTAACAGCCTATGTGGGTCAGGGAACATCTCCTTTCTTTTTTAACTGCCCCACCTGCCTGCCCTCCAGTCCGGGGCCCAGGAAGGATGGCCAATGGGCACATGTGTGGTGCTTTCCTTGCCCCTCAGTGCCTGGATCCGCAGGTGAGAGAGAAAAACCGACGCTCCAGTAGCTGGATGTGATGCTTTCAACTGTTTTCATGAATTCTTTTGATTCTTTTCTGGAGTTGTGGATTATGATTCATACTGTGTGAAATGAAGTGGTATAGGTACCTTGAAAGAGAGCGCGAACTTGGAGGGGTGGTGGCGATGGGATGCCCAGGGACGAAGGTGGAGCGCGAGGGCAGCCCAAGGCCTGGGAGCAGAGCCATCCATGGCTAGTGCTCTTGACCTGCTCACCTTTGGCATCTTCCCACAAAGAAACCTGGCGAGTGTGGGCTGGGCTTGGCCTTTTCCCGGAGTCGTTCAATGAGGCTGCAAATCTGCCACTGCGGAATCAGAAACACAAACCATGTTACCCAGAAATGTGTTTAACTGAAGTAGCCGTCAAATGCCCCAGGGAGTGTCTCTCGGCGAAAATTCCGTGTCTTCATTTTTTCCTCCCTATTTGAACAACCCCTCTGCTTTCCCCACCTTTGCAAAGACCTTTCAAACGTGGCATGGCGTGGATTCTCACCTAGGCACTAGCTGGCTGGCAGGATGCAACTTTGTCCCCATTTTCCAGGTGAGGAAGCCGAGGTAGGTCATGTGACTTTCAGCCCAGATTCACAATGAGACTTCCACCCCCACACCTGGAGATCTTTCACCGGTGTTGCTGAAGTCTCCTCAAGGAATCAACTTCCAGTTCCCACCCTCCTTCCACCTAATCTGGCCGCCCAGCTTCGACTGGTCCTCACGAACTCTGCTCTTGGTGGAGATAGCTCAGCAAGGCTTCTCTAGATTAGAGTTAGCACGTAGCCTGGGTGAATCACAGCCTCTGGAGCCAGGCGGCCTGGATGGGGCCCCCTCTGCCTCTCCCTGGCTCTGTGCTCACAGCCAAGTTCCCTAATCTCTCCATGTTTCTGTTTCTCCATCTCTAAGGGGGACTAATACCACCCACCTCTAGGATTACTATGAGGGTTACACTAGTTAATCTACATAGATTTCTTGGGGGTGATTCCTGGCACCTAGGAAGTCCCATATAATGTTTGTTAAATTTTTTTAAAGTCCCTAATGTAATGAAGAGCTTTGAAGATCCAACAGTGGCAAGTCTGATGACGGCCCATAACCACTCTTCTCTGACTTAGTAGGGAGCTAGCAGGTCACTAGGTTGCCCTTTGATGAGTTTTTCATTGTGAACACTTCATGGTCTTGGGTCTAGAGGCAGGAGATCTGGATTCTAAAGCCTTTATCTCGTGGTGCCAGAGCTACTGACCTTCTTACAAGACTGTTTGCCTGGCTAGAATGTGTGCTTCCCCAGCGTAGAGCCATGTTTTATTCTTTTCTGAATTTTTAGCAGCTGATCCAAGGCTTGGAAAGCAGAAGTGCCCAGTCTATACTTTTTTTTTTTTTTTTAATGTGTGTGTGTGTGTGTGTGTGTGTGTGTGTGTGTGTGTGTGTGTTTTATTTGGCTGTGCCTCATGGCTTGTGGGATCTTAGTTCCACAACCAGGGATTGAACCCGGGCCCTCAGCTGTGAAAGCGCTGAGTCCCAACCACTGGACCCCCAGGGAATTCCCTAAACAATTTTTTTAAAGCATTTTAGTTTATTTCTTTGATTTACAATGTTGTGTTTAATTTCTACTGTACAGCAAAGCGATTCAGTTATACATATACATACATTCTTCTTCATATTCTTTTCCATTATGGTTTATCACAGGATACTGAATATAGTTCCCTGTGCTATAGACTAGGACCTTGTCATTTATCCATCCTGTGTATAATAGTTTGCATCTGCTAAGCCCAAACTCCCAATCCCCCCCCCCCGCCCCCAGTTCTATACATTTTGGGTGGAAACTTCTGGATTCTAGTCCCTGTTCTGGGCCTCAATTCCCAAATCTGTCCTCTAAGTAATGAGCCTATAGCTAAGGTCTGTAGCTCTGTCAGCCTACACTTCGGAGAACTTGACCTCCTTACAAGGCGTTTCTGGAGTGGCTATTTGGAACCAGGCCCTAGAATATTCAGCAGAGTGCTGACAGAAACACTGTAATGTAACTCTCTTGAGTCTGTCTTCTTTGGAAGCACAGGCTAATGAACCCCAAGGTCAGTTTCGGGAAGAAAGGGAGCCTGGGGCTGAATCCTCACAACCAGGTCAGCGTGGTCCCTGGCAGAGGGTGGGGACAGGAAAGGGCTTCGTGGATGCAGTTTGTGGGCCCTGAAACTTATGCAATTGGGGGGGTCCTCTTTACAAAAACATAAAAACAAAATCAGATATGAAAGGAGATATTTACTCAGGATAAAAGAACTTTAAAAAATCCCATATGAAAACACTGAGCCCCCGTAATCATCACAAACCCCAGAAAACCCATGACAGTTTTATTAATGAATCACCTGGGCTACCTCTGGGATACTACTTCCTGCATATTTTAGGTTGTCTCTTCATCTGACAACAATTTTTTAGCAGCATTCTCTACAGGGAGAATGGAAAGATAATCCAGTCTTTTCTCTAGCATGGAATGGCTAATCATTTTTTAAAAAAATTATGTGTACTTTAGAAAAGCATCTATTTCATGATTGTTAATTTTGAAAAGAACTTTATCAAGTATCTTTCACAGAAGAGCTGTAAGATTTCAAGGTAGTCCTATGCAGGGATGAATCTTAAATATTCTTTGAATCGACACGTTTCATGAACAAGTTTCTCATCAACAACCTCCTGTGATGCTGTGTGGTAAGTTTTAGGCTATATCTGTGAAGTCAGTATTTCATACCGGTTTCCCCTTAGCTGGATGGCAAAAATGCCCGTGACAACTGCACCGCCACCGGAATCAAAGATAACCCAGGGGAAGGTGGGGTGAGAGAGACAGGGTTCTAAATCACTCACCTCTAAAAGAGCTTACTTTTGCAAGTTTTATAGAAACAGGGGAGTCCATTGCTAAGGTTCTGGAAGAAGTCAGTGGGCTGAGGGTCCTGAAGCTTCAGTTTCATTAACTTTACAGAAAATCTGCTTCTGTTTGAGGAAGAGAGGGATCAACGGCCAATCAGTGACTTTCTCTCCCACCCTTGCCGTTCCACTTTGTGGGACAAAGGAGAGGACAGAAGTCTGTCTTTCTGTTCTCACTCACTAACCTTGAAATCTTTCCCTCTCCCTTTCCCCTTGCTCGTTCCTTCAGGTTTCTCCCTCGTTGTTTCCACTAAGTCTTTTCAGGTTCTTGGCCCTATTCCTGGTCCCATCCAGCTCTGCCACATCTCAGGGAACAGATGCTCTCGCCCTGCGCTCTTCTCTTTAATCTTCGTTGGACCATGTTTAATCTAAGTTCAAGGTTTCCCTCCAATGCTGACTCCTTCGCGCCAAATGATTATTTCTCCTGTTGGTGTCCTTTCAATAATAACTCACTTGTGTTCCTCTAACTGCACTCATCTTCTGTGTTCCCTTCTCCACCCTGAGCTCATAGCAGGAGCGGGGGTCATCCATGAGCCGTCCTCCATCCCATGACTGCCATGCTCCCTACATACGTGTGTGGAACACGCATTGTGAGTGGCTCAAAGAACATCACTACATCATGACTCAGCCACAATGACTTTTACTTCAATTCCCAGGAACCAGTTAGGATTTGCCAGACAAATATGTACAAGACAATTGCTTTCAAGTGCATCAGCGTGGATTATAATATTACCTGAGCCTAAATAAACACAGTGAAGGGATCGGAGGCTTTTAAAGCGTCCACTTCAACTTAAAATGAGATCAGAAATAATTCTAAAAGCCCTGCAACTTTATGACAGGACACTGGAAGAGCTATGGGGAATGAGGAAGGAAACGAAATAAAACCCAAGCCTGGGATGAAAGCATACCCGAGACATCCTTCGTGACCTTTCCCTGCACAATTAGAAACTGATACAGCAGGAAAGACACGGTCACTTAGGACCTTGCAGATTCCTTTAAGCCTGTTCCTCTGATGAGGAGAGAGGAGAGGAAACACGACCCTGTGTGCTGAGGACCCCACCGCAGAGGGGGCGGCAGGAGGGCTCAGGACCCGGCAGGGTCAAGGGGAAAGCAGGATTCCCTGTCCAGAGCCCTCCAGTTGCAGGAAAGACCCGACCTGGCTTCTGAATGGCTACCCTCTGTTCTCTGGGCAGAAGCCGCTCAGTTGCTGCCTTGGGCTGGGAGTCAGGTCTATAGGTCTTCATCTAAATTCTGGCAGATTCACCTTCTGAGGCCAAGCAGATGATCAAGCCTCTTGATCTCACTGTCCTCAGCATCCCGTGGGGGGCCTGTTCCAAGCCGACCCCTGAGCCAGGAGTGGGGATGCAGACATGAGTCCAGTGGAATCCTTACCCTGAAAACCTGGGTGTCTGGACCTGGAGGAAGCAGCACTTATCTTACAGATAAGAAGGAGATCCTCAGGGAAAAACAATACTGAAGGAAGGCATTCCAGAAAGCAAGCAAAGAACAAACAGAGGTTTGGAGATGCTAAGCAACTCAGTTTGTATGGAAACTGCAGGTTATATGCAGGCAGAGAAGGATGGGAGGCGGAACTAATTTGGGGTTGAGCTTTAAAAAAAAAAAGAAAGAAATATTAGAAGTCCCGTGGATATTTGATGCATTTTATGGAACACATCATAGCATGGATATGAAGATGCTTTAAAATTTCTGAAATACCATGTAGATGCACTTCATGACTGCCAGCACAAACATACACACACAAACACCCACAAAATTGTGGTCTACTGGTGGTGTTAGCACAGCGTTGTTATTCTTGGGAACTCCTTTATTTGTTTATTTCCCCATACTTTTTTCTGGGTTAATTTCTGGAATGTACTGTTTTTCAGCGAGCGCGTAGCATCTGCCATCATCAGCCCCGAGTCAGGGCTGAGGTCTCACGTTGTTTTCCAGACATCAAGTCAAGGCTGTCCGGCAAACGAGAGTGAAGGGTAAGTGTGTGTTTCCTGGAGGAACCCTTGTGATGCTCTGACTGAATGTAATCATGCCTTTGAAAGATCAGCTAATGCAGAGACACCAGGGGCGGTTCTCAGCAGTGGTAAAGAGGGAAAACCTTACCTCTGCCTCTTCCTGTGGCTGAGAGAAGAGTGTGGAGGTGGGAGTTGGGTCTCTGTCTTGCCGGCGATTTGCTGGGTCACCTCCCATCTCTGAGCCTCAGTTTCCACACGTCCAAAATAACTGGTTGATACGGTCTCCAGGGTTCCCTAGAAATATAGTCCAATTTTTACAGTAGCTCTTTCTTGCTGAGACTGATGAATCCGTGCCTTCCCGAGACCCCGAGTCTCTCCCGTACACCCGTACTGAGTGTTCCCTGACCCAAGTGGTGGTAGAAGAAGGCTGGGCGTGGCCGGCTGAAGCCGACATTTCTAACGCTCGGGTCACAGGAGACTCATCTGCGTTCTGCTTGCAGGTCGATCTACTAACTCTCTCTACATCATCGAAGGAGAAGCTAGAATTTCTCTGAGACTCAGTTTCCCCATTTAGCAAGTGGAGGTAATAAGAATAGAAGATTTCTCTCTGTGGAGCTGCACCCTGAATCTTCCTGCCAGCTGGGTACGATCCAGATCGTGTTTCTGGGTTTGTATTCTTCTTGCTCTGCACAGCCTGAATATTCCTCAACCTCGCACAGCTGAGAAGGAAGTTCTAAGAGGCAGACAGCTCATGGAATGGAAGCCCCCTCTGGGGGCTTAGAACGCAGACTGTACGGCCACGCCCCTGAAGATTCAGTGAGGCAAAACGACTTTGACCCAGGTCTCTGATTTTTTTCTACCGTTAAGTCACATTCTATACGATGTCCTGATTTTTGACATCTTGCCTATTTTGGTCTGAATTTGGTTGTTTTGTAAACAACATAATTTCAAAGACTCCCACTTTCTCTACCCCCTCCCACTTTTTGTGTTCCTACAACCTTCTAGATGTTGGGCGGGATACTTCACCTAAAGACCTGCAAGATTGCTATGAACTTCTCTGTTGGACAGATGAGGAAACCACATTTTTGATAAGTTCGCTTTCCTGAGGAAGATATCATGGACTTGAAGACCTGAGTCCTTTCCACTTCTTCTTGCTATTTCCATCAATCTGGAAAAGAACAGACCTAAACCTGCGTTTTAGCCCCTAAAAGGAGCAATGCTTCTGAAGGAGGGCTTTGCTTCGTGCTGTCAACGTGAACCTGGAAAACTTGTAAGTGCATTTTTTAGCAAATCAAATACTATTTGCAGCGCCTTAAGGGAGCACATTCTATAAAGGAAGTCTCCAGCGAATCCTTTTGTGAAGTGAGGATGTTTTTCTGCAGCTTTAACAATTTCTGTCTAATTTATCTGCTTTCTAGACTAGAACTTTTAGAGATAGTATTTTTTCTCAAGTGGAGTCCTGCAGGTATTTGCCCAGCTTTTGATCCTGATTCTTTATAAAATAATAGCAAGAAGGATGATTGGATGGATTTGAAGATGTACATAAATATTGCAATTGTACAAATCAAAAGAGTTCACTGTGAAATCATTCCAAATTTTTAGCCTGGTATCCAGGACCATTCATGCTCTGGCTCTCTTTCTAGTCTTATTTGTTGCCTCTCTTATCTTACCATATGTTCCAGCCACCAGCACCTTCCTCTTTTCCAAAAGCTTTTATCTTCACCTCTCTCTGAGCTCTGTGCTCACGGAGATTCCTTCCCTTTGAATACTCCTCATTCTAATACTACTTCTCCAGCCTGGGGTGTTTGAAAACATGTGTGAACCCACACATAGCACCTCACTCACACATACTCCCTCCCGTATCCACAGACATGGCCAAATCCGTCCGATATGCTGTGTCCAACCTAGAAGCCACCAGCTACACGTGGCTACCTCAATTTAAATTAGTCGCGGGGCTTCCCTGGTGGCGCAGTGGTTGAGAATCTGCCTGCCAACGCAGGAGACGCGGGTTCGTGCCCCGGTCCGGGAAGATCCTACATGCCACGGAGCAGCTGGGCCCGTGACCCATGGCCGCTGGGCCTGTGCGTCCAGAGCCTGTGCTCCACAACGGGAGAGTGGGCTTCCCTGGTGGCGCAGTGGTTGAGAATCCGCCTGCCGATGCAGGGGACGCGGGTTCGTGCCCCTGTCCGGGAAGATCCCACATGCCGCGGAGCGGCTGGGCCCGTGAGCCACGGCCGCTGAGCCTGCGTGTCCGGAGCCTGTGCTCCGCAACGGGAGAGGCCACAGCAGTGAGAGGCCCGCGTACCACCAAAAAAAAAAAAAAAAAAAAATTAGTCGCATAAAATATCAACAGATGAGCAGCTAAACAAAATGCGTTGTATACATCAATAGACTATCATTCAACCTTAAAAAGGAAGGGAATTCTGACACAGGCTACAACATGAATGAATCTTGAAAACATGCTGAGTGAAAGAAGTCAGACACAAAAGGACATATATTGGAGGATTTCATTTATCTGAGGTACCTGAAATAGGCAATTTGTACAGAGACAGGAAGTAGGATAGCGGTTCCCAGGGGCTCCGGGTGGGGATGGAGAATGGGGAGTTATTGTTTCACGGGTAGCAAGTTTCATTTGGAGTTGATGAATAATTTCTGGAAACGGGTGGTGGTGACGCTTGCACAGCCTTGTGACTATACTTAATGCCACTGATTTGTACCCTTAAAAATGGTGAAAGTGGTCAATTTTATGTTATCTGTATTTTGCCACAATAAAAACGCAAAGCTATTTTTAAAATTAAAAAAACATTAGAGGGCTTCCCTGGTGGCGCAGTGGTTGAGAGTCCGCCTGCCGATGCAGGGGACACGGGTTCGTGCCACGGAGCGGCTGGGCACGTGAGCCTGCGCGTCCGGAGCCTGTGCTCCGCCGCAACGGGAGAGGCCTCAACAGTGAGAGGCCCGCGTACCGCAAACAAACAAACAAACAGGAAACATTAGAGATAAAATGCAGTTCTTTAGTCACAATTGCCACATTTCAAATAACGGCCACGTGAGCCCTGTGGCTACTGTACTGTTCAGAGCAGACAGAGAGCGTGTCCATCACTGCAGAAGGTTCTAGTGGGCCGTGTGGCTTCAGGTCCTTCTAGGCCCACTTATTTTTTTAAAAACATTCCTTGAAGCTCCAAGCATCTGTGATTACTCCCTCCTTGGAATTCTTGTAGTTATTTGTCTTGACCTCTTTCAAGGTTTAATCAGATTCTTCATTGTATTTCAGGCAAATAAGTAGCAGTTGATTTCTTGACAAAATTGCAAGCCGGTGGAGGGCAGGGTGGACGTTTTGGTGGAAGGATCATGGATCTGGGTGTGCTGGTCCCTCCCTACCCTCCACGGGTCCCCCTCGGAGCTCTGCAGGCTAATCAGCCCTAACCAAATAGGTGTCTTCGAATGAATGGAGGAGACAGGAAGACAGACAGCCTTCTGTGTTGTGGTCCTCGCTGGGAATGTAATTCTATCATATAGTTCAGGAGCCATTAGAAGATGACATATTTGTCTTCCATGAATAAATCTGTATCACAACTCTTGGGCCATAAATTAGATGTCTTCTGTGTCCTCCGCTGGGAATGAAGAGAGCGTTCCCTGGGAATTTTTGTAAATGAGATCGAAATTTGTCCTATGGACGTGTGAAGTCACTCCTCAGCTAGCCATTGAAGGGAGCTGCCGAGTCTTTCTTCCTAAAACAAATGGCAAAGTCACTTTGTTTTCTGTAACACAAATCCTTTCACAGCAAATAGAGTCGTCTGCTCATTATCTTGTCATTAAAACCTCTGGCTTGATGTATTTCTCTATAAAATAAACCTGAGACCTTATTCATAAAGGGGAAAATGCAAACACGGGCTTTAACCACGTATGAAAGGGACCCCGTGTAAAAAGAGCTTTCTTTTGCCTCTTGAGTTCAGTGATGAGATCTCGTGGACAGACAACATTTTTTGACTGGTAAGAGCAGAAACGACCCTCTTGAGTTACTGTTTCGTGAATGAGGGCCTTTGTTTCCCACCGAAGAATTAAAAACCTACGGGCCTCCCCCGTGCAAACAGGAATACGTTTCACACAGCACACAGCGGTGTTGGGATTAAATGACTGCATCATGAAAAAAGCCAGAACAATGCCCACTCACGTTTTAATCGTTTACCTGGCATTCCAGTTGAGACCGTTTCACCGAAAACGAGAAGATTAGGGAAAGACTTTCGTTTCCTCCAAGTCCTCTTTCTCTGCATCTCTGTTCCTTTCTGTGTCACTTCAAAGTGGAGAGTCAAGGAAAATTGCACATTTTCTACTAGCCAGTTCTGAATTTAGGAACATGGACTCTGGAACCTGGGAGGGGCCTCCAAAGTGTGCGGTCCAACCCCACCATTTTGCAGTGAAGAAAGCGAGGCTCGGTGGGAAGGGGCTCGCCCAGGGTCACACACGGAGTAAAGAGCAAAACTGAGAGTGTCCACTCGTGACGCTTGGTCACCATTTTTTCCTCCTGTGACAGTTGGCTGATTCAACATCTCTGAAGCTCAAAAGATCATCTCCTTTTTTTTTTTTTTTTTTTTTTTGCAGTACTCGGCCCTCTCACTGTTGCAGCCTCTCCCGTCGCGGAGCACAGGCTCCGGACGCGCAGGCTCAGCGGCCCAGCCTCTCCGCGGCATGTGGGATCCTCCCGGACCGGGGCACGAACCCGCGTCCCCTGCATCGGCAGGCGGGCTCTCAACCACTGCGCCACCAGGGAAGCCCAGATCTTCTCCTTGTTTAAAGTGATTCACAATACATATTTAAGGAAAACACAATTCATGGCAAGAAAGGAATGAATTTGGTAATGTTGAGTGACAGAGTGTAGAGCTGGAAACTTACTAGGTTCTGTCCTCATCGTGCCGTCCATTCCTGGGTGACCTGGAAGCAGACACTCGTTTCCCGGTGCCCCCTTACCTGCATTTGTGCATAGGAAGAAAGTTGTCAGTGCCATGGGTTTATTAGGATAAAACAAGATAATAGATGGGCAAGTGCTGTGGGGAGCTGAAAGTGCTAAGCGAATGCAAAGTGTAATTATCCATGTGAAAACTGCTGTTTGGCTCAAAGTAAAACAGGGAAGAATGGTGGAAAGTGTGAAGAAGTGCCTCTGAAGGAAGAATGCCATTTATAGACAGAGCAGTTCCTTCGAGATGGAACTCATCCTGGAGATAGAAGGATTGTCTGAGAGTAGACCCCCTGGAACCGAGATGCTTGGCCAAAGGGAACAGCATTGACAAGGAGGATGGGATCAGAGGTGAGCTGTGTGCATGGGGTGAGCGAGAGAGGCTGCTGGGTGGGCGGGGTGCAGCGAGCAGAGCGTCGAATCCCAGTTCTACTGCGTCCTGCCTGCACATCTGTGGCCAGGGCACTTTACTTCTGTCTGTACCTTGGTTTACTCCTTTGTAAAGTGAGTCCAGTGATACCCGCTCTGGGGCAGATCGGAATCATCTACTTAAAAGCCCTTTGCAAACTGTGGAGCGGCTCATGGAGGTGATCGAGGTCAGGGAGGATGGGAATCAGGTTTATCTGCGGCTCTGCCAGTGACTAGTTGTACACGGTGTGGGGCAAGGTACGAGGCCTCAGTTTCCTAATCGCTAAGTGAAGGTGCATGAAAAGATGATGTTGAGAGAGAGAAAGGAAAACTTCCAAACTCTTTTTAACCCCTTCCTTATTAAAGCACAACGCTACATCGCAAGGTCCAGAGCCTCTGAGTGATAGGCAATGTTATCCCAGGAGGGTTATGGGATACCCTGGAGGACCCCTCTGGCAGGATGTGTCAGGGAGCATCTCAGCCACTGTACTTTTACTTCTCTTTTCATGGCTTGGGGAACATTGGGAGAAGACACCTCTGCATGTGACAGAAGGAACACTGCAGAATTTCAGGGCTGGAAGGGACCTCAGAGGTCATCTAGTCCAATCTCCAGTGTGCTTGGCATCCTTTGGTGGTGTCCCTGTCAATCAAAACATGGATGCACGTTCCTGAGATGGTCCATTTCATCTTTGAACAACAAGGACTACAAGGAAAGCTTATTTTTACTTTTGAAATCTGCCCAGATGCCAAGAATTAACAGAATTTTCTTCATCTAAAATGGTTTCCTTATAACCCTACCTCAGTGTCCCTATTTATCTACTTAAACTGTTCATTCAATAACAATAACAACACTTAGGGTACTTATTACATATCCTGCACTATCTCAGGTGTTTTGTTTTACTAGTTCAAGTAAATGTCACAACAATCCTAGGAAGGGATATTGCATTGTTATAATCCCTGTGTTACAGAGTGGGAACCACAGCACAGAGAGGTGAGGTACTTGGCTAAAAGTCACACAGCAGTTATGCTTTGGAGTCAGGATTCCAACAAGGCAAGCCAGGGGTTTGGGGCCCTATGGGATATAGCCTCTCTTCCTCCTGGGACTTCAAGATGCTTTTTCCCTGGCACTTTGTGTGTCATTTTCAAATGGCCCTTAGCACTTTCCATCTCGTACCATGCTTTGGTATTTAGCCTCCTTGGGGTCAACTAGCCAGAAGTCCCACAGAAAGCCAGACCGCTCGGGGGGGACAGGAGCAGAGGCGAAGATAGTGGTCAGAACGGTGTGGAGCCCAGCCCACCGCGGGATATTTGCATCTCAAAGATGCTTTGTGGTTTTCTACCAGTTTCAGAGCTGTCACTACAGGGAAGGGCCCCATGGTATTTGCAATTTTGAGGGCTTGCAAATGACTTGAGGCTGCACCCTTGGAATCCTGCACATCCGGGCTCCTTGCCTTTCACACACCTTTCAGTTTGAGAGATCTGTTTAGTCCAGTTCAGGTTTTTGGTTTATTTATTTTTGGGGGCTAATGTGTGCAAGACTACAGATGTTTGATGACTTCGTGAGAGCAAATTTCATTTCTGAGGAAATCCAATGTTGAGTCTCGTTGGTTCCAAAGGATAGAGGGATGTCCAGTTTCTTCTTTTTTTTTTGCAGCCTTACGCCCCATGAATCTTGCGGCTCTAACAGTGGACAGATCTTAGCATGTCATTTCCCTTCCTGCCGCCTCCACTCCTGACCTTCTCCCTGGGAAGCGCTCTCACTCCAGTTTCTGGGAAGAAAATCCTACCCTACCAGACCCCTCAGAACAAACCACCGCCCTCACCGTCCAATCCTTCCTGGTGGACCTGAGCCCCGTGGTTTTTCCTATTCGTATCCCTCCCTGGGGCCTCGCCCAGTGCACAGCTCACAGCCGGTGTTCATTTGGGTGGAACAGAATCAAATTAAACCCAATTGAAATAAATCTAATTTAACCTTTGTTCCCCAGTTTACTCGGCTGTACAACTGCAGGATGGGAAGAGAGATCACTTCCTCCACCCAAATTCGAGGCAAATATCTTCTTCCATTCCCAAATGGCCCCTCACTTGTCCCAGAGGCAGAAAAGAGAGCCGCTCACCCACTTGGGCCAGTGGCCGGGTTTCAGAATTCCAAGTTCTCCTTCCACCTGGTTCTAGGAAGCCTTTTATGAGAGTTGACACCAGAGAATCTCTGTTCCCCACAAGCCATTTCACTTCTGTGCCTACAAAGGATAAAGATCTATTTGTCTCTCTGTGTATGTTACAAAAAATGAATGAGGATTTAATTACAGCGGCTCATTTCCTAAAAGGAAGTCCTATTTACGATGTACCATATGTTTTGCCAGCGGCCATACCCCTGAGGGCCGGAGTCTTGTCAGATCTCCTTAGATAAGCGAGGTGGGGGTGGGGGTGGGGGTGGGGGTGTTAGCTTGCCCGTCCTCACTGGGTATTGACGGGAAGCTGAGGGTCCCAGGAAGTGGGGAGCGACATGTAGGTGGGCTCCCAGCTGGTGGGAAAGCTCAGACCACCACTGACCCAGGAGCATCACTGAGTGACCAGGGGACGCTGCCCTGGTTTCAGAGGATGGAATCAGAGGATCAAACAATTTGTGATGATTAAAAATCGCCTGGCTTTTTTCATCTATTAAAGTGGCTCTTGAGGGGGAGAGCGTTTCTCTCTGATCCTTCCTTTCGTGGTTTTAATTCCCACTCCACCACTTCTGAGCCAGTACAGATGGCTTTCTAGAGCTCCCAGAACCTTCCTGCGAGGGGAGGGGGTGGTGGGGAGCCAGGAGGGGGTCTGGCTTGGTCCGAGAGCTCACTGCCTCCTTGGACTGTTTTCTCTTTGGTGGTGCCTATAGTTTTAGATGCCAGAGGCCGAGGGTGGGTCCTTCAGGATTTCTCAGCTGGGCTTTAAAGCGGTTACTGGAACCTGCTAGAACCTGACTCCACTGATGAGATTTACGACTGGGAGGTACCTCTTCCCGCCCAGGCTTCCCTTTTCTTTCCAAGCTCCCTTCCCCCTTTCCAAGGGGTTCTGTTTCTCTTGCCTCCACAATCTGTATCACTTTTTAAACTCTGTCCCCAGAGAAGAGGTCATGGCCTTATCCCCCTTCTCCTGTGCCCCTCCCCAGACTCTGCTGCTGTCCCTGCACTGCTGGCATATCTGAAGGGATGAGTGTCCCCTCCCAGCTCGAGCTGTGATCACTTGCTGTGAACTTTAAAGTGTGTCCTTTTTGACTTGAGCTTGGTGGGGGACCCCATCCTCTCACATGTCCCTTTCAGCTCTCAAACTTCATCGTACCAACTAGCAAGTGGTCCTGTCTTTTTTTTTTTTTTTTTTTTTTTTTTAATAGAGATCTAGCAGATCCCCATCTGCTCAGAATCAGGCAAAGCCACCAGAAACCAAGTGGCCTCCTGGGAGGTCAGGACCTTGATGGAATTGCCAGTGCCTGGGCAGTGGTCCAGGAAGGCTCAGATGCTCCCAGTCCTGGGTTTTCATTGGAGAAACAGGATGGGGGTTGAAGGAGGGACTCGTGGCCTGTTGATGAGCAGGGAGGGTGTGTACACAGGGAAGTGCGCTCTCGGTGCAAAACACGGAGAGTGACTCATTGTGAACCCCCGCCGTCTTCCCCAGGGGTCCCAGGAGCTCTTGGAAGACAGGGCTTGACTGGTTCACTCCTCTTCATCTGTGTGTTCCAAAGGGGTGCCCAGGGACACCCCGTGAGCACTGCAGCCAGGGCCTTCTCTGCTCACCTGCCGCACCGGCTCCCGTGTCTTCCCGTGTCCCCCCGCATCCCCTCACGACCCTCAGGCCTCTGGACGCAGCTCCTCTCTGCCTTCTTGAGGAACTAGACGGGAACTTTTTCGGGTTCCCCTTTCCAGACTGTGGCCAAACCTTTTGGCTTCCCCTTCAACATTGTCTCAAGGAGAAATGACCTGGGATTTAGGTCCACTGAAGAAAGCATACTTCTCATTTCCTGGGACTTACAGCTGCATCGGGATCTCAGGGAGCCGTCTCTAAGTAAGTCTAAGGGGTGATTTGGTTCCAGATGCCTTTGGCTGATTAGAAACCCCCTGTAGTTAGTTCTGTTACACAAGAATCCAGGGCACCACGTGACCCTCTGAAAAACTGGCTAGTTTTGTAAAATGTATGTTTAGCTGGAATCAAAGGGTGAAAAACTGCTCAACTTTGCAGCCGCGGAGCTGTGATCCTCTTCACCTTGGCCATCGGTTCCTCCTCTCCTTCCTCCCTCCCTGTCCTCACTTTCGGCCGCTGCTCCAGCTGTGAGGCCTAGGCCGCGTGTATGCGTGCATGTGCGTGTATGCGTGCACGTGCGCGTGTGCGCGTGTGCGTGCGTGTGCGTGTGTCGGTGTCAAGGCCGGGGATGGGGGGGAAGCGTGGGGCTCCCGTGCAAGGCGGCCATGCTGCATTTCTGTCTGCTCATTGTTCAGTCCCCGTCTCCATGGCGACGGGAGCAGCTGCTCCATTCTGGGCCCTGGCTTGGCTGAGCGGGCCGGCCCGCCCGCCTGTCTGCCCGCCCGCCCTCCTGCCCAGCCGTGGGAGCTGCCAGCTCTTCGCCCTCCCGCTGCCTACAGGCCCTGCCAGCCTGGGCGCAAGAAAGCGTGTTTACTAACACCATCCGCACGGCTCCCTGGGTACCGCGGCTCTGCCCAGAAGATGTCAGGCCGAGGGTACTGGGCGGTGGGCCTGGAGCCAGGCTGTCTGCAGTCGAGGGAAAACTCTCCCTGGCCGGCGGCCGCCCTGGCCTGCCAGCGCCCAGGCGAGGGCTCCCGGCCTCACCGCACAGCCGCAGGCAGGCACTGGGGGGTGAAGAGGCCCCGGCAAGGTCCCCTCTTAAGTCTCTCACGCCCGGCCTACAGTGCCTTCCCAGATCCTCCAGAACATTCCTGGCCTCTGTGCCCCCTCAGTCCCAAGTTTTCCAGAAGGCTTCCCTGAGCGCTCTGCTCTTAGAGGGCTTGTCACCACCTTGACTCTTGGAGCCATGAACGACCAAAGCAGTCAAGGGCATCAAGAACCACAGAGCTGGAAGCGACCTCGGAGCCACCTTAGTCCGGTGGGCCCAATGTACAGATGGAGAAAAAGAGGCCGGGGGTGGGAGCTGTGGGCGGTGGGGAGGCTTGGTAAAATCAATCACAGAGCGAATCACGGGGGTACGAGGCTGTCCTGCTGCCCAGGCCGTGCCCTGGCAGCATGCCTTTCTCTTTGGCCCTTCTCAAGACTGGCCTTGGCCTTGGCCCGAGTTCCCTGAAGCGGTGGGCCCTTTCCTTCTCCCCTCCCCTTCACCCTTCTTTTCCTCCTTACTCTTTCCCTCTCTTCATTCACCTTCTCTTCGTCTCTCTCTCTCTCCCTCTTGCCCTCTTGCTTGCTCTCTAGAGAGGCCCGGGCTCTGTGTGCCCCGAGTGTGTCTGCGGGTGTATATGTATGTGTGTGGCCTTTGAGGAGTGAAGGATGTTTCTCCTCTCATCTTCCCCTCAGCATCCAGCCCAGGGTGAGGCTGCTGATTAACAAGTTACCAAAAAACTGAGTCTGAAACATCAGAGCCAAGGGCCAGAAGGCCTTGACCTTCAGCCAGCTTCTCTCCCGCACCACACACCCAGACTCCTCTACCAGCCCGGATTCCTCACACAGTCCGGAGGAAACCTCTGCCTCTAAGTGCTTCCCTGAGAGACCACCGCCCTCCAGCGAAACACGTCTCCTCCGCTCAGTGCGCGGGCCGCACTGCCTGGTCTCTCACCATTATTTCCTTAGGAATGCCTTGTGAATGCAAATCTGAGCTATGAGTCAACTCACTTCTGCTCTCTTATTCACTCAGTAGGCATCTGTGTCATACCTGTTCCGGGGCAGGTAATAGGAATCCGGATATAGGCTGTGAGGGCCCAGCTTGGCCAAGACTTCTTTGTCTACAGTTCAGCCTGTTTCCTGGCCGAGTTCTGCCCCCTGCCCCTGTCTATGCTGAACTCTGGCTTTTTCCTTCAGGCTCTTAAGGTGCACATCCCATCCCTCCGCCTCAGTTAGGAAAAGATCTGAACTTGCAGGCCGCAGTGAAAGAATTAAAGGAACTGTGCCCTGTCTCTCTTGGAGGTCTCAGCTGTGGACTTAGAGGTTGCCTCTGTTCTGAGGAAAAGGATCTCGGGCCTCAGCAAACAGACAGGCGAATTTTCTTTGGAGGATTTGCAGGTTCCTGCCTGGCTGCCCCCACTCTGCTTGAGGCTGGCCCTGACACAGACCTGGGCTCGGCTCTGTTCTCTTGGCGGGTGCAGATGGGTCCCTACTATGGGCATCACTGGCCCCAGCCAGTGACGTGGGAGATGTGGTGTGGGAGATGGAGAAGGGGTCCAGGTGGAGAGGAACCGGCTACTTTGGGCCGGGCAGCAGTGCTTGTGTGTTCACCATTCACTCACTGTCTACTACACACGAGGCCTGGGATTCAGTGCCTCCCATACGCACCCTTTCTTTTAACCCTCACACAGATCCTATTCAGTAGAAATGATCACCCCAGTTTTGTGTGTGTATGTGTGGTTGTGCCACGCTGCTTGCGGGGTCTTAGTTCCCCTACCAGGGATCGAACCCTTGCCCCCTGCACTGGAAGCATGGCGTTCTAACCACCGGACCGCCAGAGAATTCCACCCCCCGCCTCCCACGCTCGTTTTGTAGAAAGGAAAATGAAGCTCAGATAGTTTAAGTGAAACTCGCCCAGGAAACCCAGCTGTGGATCAGAGCCCAGCTCTACGCCACTGAAAAACTCAGCTCTCTTTCCTGAAGCATCCTGCTTCACAAGATTGGTGGGTGTCTCTTCTAAGCCAGCATCTCCAGGACAAGTTTGCCACTGTAGAACCCAATGAGGTGCCCTCAGGAGCTCTACCCTACAGCCATTCCCTTAGTCAGGGCTCCCCCATTTTCTCCTGGAACCCAGTAGCAGCCTCCTGTTCTCCAAGTCTCCATGTTTGCCTGACTCTAGTTTATTTCTTATGTAACTGCCAGAAGGAAAATTTTAAAATGCAAATTCTTATAAAAAAAAAAGAAAAGAAAGAAGAAAACATTAAAAATAATAACAACCCAGCATGTTTACTATGATCCACACTTATGTGAAATTATCTATGCAAGTACATTAATGTCCAAAGAAAGAGAGAGAGAGAGAGATTTAGGTCTATGTGTATTGTCATGGAATGCCATGATAATTCAGTTAGGTAAACTAAGTTGCTAATATGCATAACATGATTCTTTTTCAACTGAAAACATCTGCCATCCCCCATGTATGTGTGTCTATGTTGTAAATGTTGAAGGTAAAAAGGAAAAGCATGGAAGGCTGTATATTCCAGGCCATTAACGGCAGTTATCTGAAGTTGGGGAGGAATGGAGGGAGGGTTGGAGACAAAAAATAGGTTTTTTCTTAATTAATTTTTCTACTGTTTCACTTGTTACAACATACACACTCACACGTACATTACTTTAGCAAGTTAAGAAATACTAAATAATTTTTAAAAGACTGAAATCTGATTAGGTCCTTGTTACATAAAATCCTTCAATCTCTCCCCATTGCTCCTGGGATACCGTCCAAACTTGACATGTTTGCAAGGCTTTTCATAATCTGTCTCCCTTCCTGTCTGCTTCTCCTGCTTCCCGTGTCACCATGACTGGACACAGTCTACGCTTCAGCCAAATGGACCTCCATTTACTGTCTTTGCTTGGCCTTCAGGTTTATATCACTGTTTTCTGTATGAGAACCCTCCTTTCCACCTTACTCCCCTTGTCGTGCCTTTCACAAAAAGGCATCATGGCTGTGGTTGTGTTCACAGAGGGGAGGCTTTACAAGGCTGGGGTGGAGGAGAGGTAGTTTGGGAGGGTGTCTGATAAGAGGTGACAACTAAAGTGAGTCTGTTCAGTTTCTTGCTAGAAGTACTGACCAACTTGCCTCATGGTAATGAAGGATACTTACAAGTTGAAACGTGTGGTATACCAGATGTCCCTAACCAAGGCTGTGGTTTTTGTTCCATTTCAAGTGCCAAGGACCATTTCTGTCCCCACGAATGGGCAAAGCAAGGGTGAGAGCAGGAAGTCTTTGGCTTTCAACACTGGTGACTTCAATGAAACACACAACTCTTAAGGTCTGGAAACAGGAGGCAATGATAATTTGAAAAAGGCTTCAAATATTCACTTAAGGAAGAAAGGCTTTGTAAGGACTTGGGCAAATGGTCTCTTGTGAGAAGAGTCATAGGGTATTTGTTATTTTTGATTAAAAATTTGAGAAGGCTTCTGTAGAAGAAATAGCATTCCCGTGGAAGATAGGATATCAGAGTTGTCTAGTCTACCTTTGTCACCATTTGGCTGGCGACCTCAGACAAACCACTTACCTCTCAGTTTCCTCTTCTGACTGGTCTAGGTCTTCTCTAAAAGCCCTTCTGTATGTAAAAGTGTTAGCATCTCTCTCGGAACTCATAATGCATCCCCACTGTGACTGAAATGCTAGAAGCATAACTGGAACGTTTTCAATAGAAAAAAAGATTAAATTAAAACAAATAATTTGCACTCTGATACAAACCAAAATGATCAACAGAATAATACAGCTTGACAGTGACCCATAATTTTGACAAAGATGTGTGAAATCAAGAAATGTTGACATTCATTTCAAAATACTGTAATAGCGCAGGGCTAGGCTTCTGCCCAGTTCTCTGCGCCTGCATGCGTGCATTTTAAAGCACTGGTATTATATATTATAGCTGTTATTGTTCAAAGAGAACTAGCATCCTGTGTAGGATTGGGTGTCGTAGTCAGTGTGTAAACTGAAAGAAATCAGCCCAGGGGATGCAGCTTTCATGCTTATTTATGGGAAAATGCTGTTTAACTAACCTTGAAGTAAAATCTTTTAGGAAAAAAAACTTCCCTGTGTCTTGCAAATACTTTTCCTTGAAACACAAAAGGAAGAAAATAAGATTTTGTTTTAAACGAAAAAACCAAAAAAGTTTATACACAACGAATCATTTTCTTCCCTTCTAATCAGGTGTATATGTGAACTTGAAATTATAAAGAGACCATGTTTAGTAAAGTAGCTGTAGGTTTCGTAGGGAGATCTCTGTGGGCCTGATTCTTGTGCCCAGGAAGCCTTGGGCAGGAATTCTTCGAGGAAATTTCACCAAGGACTTTTCTGGTTTTGGAGGCTCAGGAGGGTCTGAACGAGCCCACGATACCGGTTGAGCCACATTCTCCAAAGACTCTTGCAACTAACAACCACTTCCAGCAGGTTCTCCCGGCTTCATGCTAGTGGCAACAAGAACTTGTGAACTGGAAAGAGACTTAGAAATCACCCAATGATAGTGGACAGTACCTGTCATCTTCCACTGAAGACAAAGGCCCAGCTTCCCTCATCAGAGACGAGGCTTAGAGTGCAAGCTCCTCGGGGATAGAGACCCCAGGGCTAGCGTGTCAGTGCGTCAGGATGAGACAGAGGGTTTTCGGGGGATGCCACAGGCCAGAGGGACAGGGTGGGGAGACCCTGAGTGGGACGGGGCTGGCGCGGACCAGGAGGATGGGAATGGCTGTGTGAAGGGAAAACTGGGTAAGAGGCAAACGTCCCCTTCTTTATGCTTTGAGCTGCACATATGCTCTGGCTTCAGCGTGCACCTGGGCAAAAGCTGGCAAGTGACTGTCTTCCATAGGCTTCTGTGGCTTCCTGTGGTCTCACGCAGTTCCTCTTCATCTCTTCTTAGGACCAGACATTTTGTCACTTTCACTCCTATCAACATGCAGATGTCATTTCCCTAAAGCTTTTTCTTTTAAGAATTTTTTTTTTTCACGTTAGCCTAACTTTATTTACGTATTTATTTTTGGCCGTGCCGCCACGCTTGCGGGATCTTAGTTCCCTGACCAGGAATCGAACCCCGGCCCTGGCAGAGAAATTGCCTAGTCCTAACCACTGGACGGCCAGGGAGTTCCCCCGAAAATCTTTTTTAAAAGCCCCAATTTCCAGATGGAAAACCAGACAGGCGAAATGACTTCTCCAAGGTCCCCCAGCTGTGTGTGTGCAGAGCTGAACTCCCAGCCCCTAGACCTGCTATCTTGCCTTTAACACCATGCCTGTGACTTATAGATAGAGACCTGTCGTCCCCCTGAGAATGCTGATGGGAGAGGACCAGTTAACTTGTCCTCTTGGTTTCCACATGATAAACAGATGCTCCACGGACTTTGTGGACAAAAGGACGAGGCTGTGATGAAATCCACACAGAAGTCAACGCCTTGTGCCAGGGCCTCCCGTGAGCCCGGACTGAGCCAGGCCCGCCAAGGATTCAAAGCCACTTAGGACTAAGGCCATGATCTTGAGGACCTTCGGTCCAAGGGACTGATTTTTGCTTACCATCCAACATCTTGGGAGACTTAAAGAGATGTCAGAAGGGGCCCATGGTTTGGCTCTGGGCCATCCGGGGGAGTTGCTTAACCTCTAGGATCCTCTATTCTTCATCTGAGAAATGAAGAGGGAAGGTCTTCCTTAGGGGGCTGCTGCTGAAAGGACGGAATTAGATAATGTTTGCAACCCAGCCTGGCACGTGGGTGTGAAACAAATGTTCGGGGCTCACCTCCACTGCCGTCACACTGGGTCTTACTGTTCTCCACACCTCCTGCCCTCGCTGGGCCCCTGCTCCAGGTCTTGTCACTTCCCCTGTCTCAGATGCCACATTTGTCTACTGAAGCCTTGGGTCGGGCTCAGGTGCCCTTGTTCACCTCTCGCCACCTGCCAGGCGTTCACGTGGCTCGCGTGCATGTCGCCTTTCTCCTTGTCTCGTGGTGGGAAGGAAATGGCCACAATTTTGAAGGCTGGCTTTTTTGTACTTAAAAGCTCTGTGGCCATGGGCCACTTACTCCCACATTTCTTTGCCTCAGTTTCCTCGTTTGTAAAACGAGGGTCGCAGTAACGAAGCACAAAGGTTGTTATGGAAATCAGAACAGAATCAAGTCAGCGCCTGATCCATGGTATTCACATGGGGCGTGGTTAACGGTTATTATTATTATTATTTGCAGTACGCGGGCCTCTCACCGCTGTGGCCTCTCCCGCTGCGGAGCGCAGGCTCCGGACGCGCAGGCTCAGCGGCCACGGCTCACGGGCCCAGCCGCTCCGCGGCACGTGGGATCCTCCCGGACCGGGGCACGAACCCGCGTCCTCCGCGTCGGCAGGCGGACTCCCAACCACTGCGCCACCAGGGAAGCCCACGGTTATTATTTTTACTAGATTGTAAGTGCTTGGAGGGTGGGATCTGCGTTTTGCTCATTCTCTTTGAGTCCCTGTCATGTGTGGTGGGAGGTAAGTGTTCAGCACAGCTCAGAAGAGCCGACAGTGGCCTGGAATGAAGCCAGGACCCGGAGTCCCCAACCACCTGGAGAGAGAGACACAGGCTCAGCCTCAGCGGCGGAATTAGCCTGCTCTGTGTTTGAATCTCAGCCCTGACACTCACCCACTGTGTGATCTGAAGCAGTTCAACCTGAATCTCAGGGTGTTTTTCAACCTAAAGTGGAAATAATCACTCCAACTTCAGATGCAAAGCCCCAGTCTCTGTGCAGGACCACTTAGTGGCAGCTGGAATGGTTAGACTGAGGCTGGTCTTATAAGAGGCTTCTCCAGGGGGATCCCTGGGGGAGGGCAGAGCCGTTCCTGAGAGGCAGGGGACAGGTGAAGCACAGGCTCTCCCGGACCGCGCTCGGAGCCGCTCCTTCCCCAGCCGTATGGCGCAAGGGACGCTGATACAGCTGTCCGTGCACAGCTGTAACCGACAATCTGGTGATCGTTCGTCTGGGAAGCCACCGGCCCTGCTGCGGGACGGCCGGTTCCGCACTGCGGTGGAAGTGCTGTGGCAGAACCAAGCCTATTGCCCTGTGGTCCAGGCTGGAGGACAGACAGATGCAAACGGAACTGATGGCAACAGGAGATGTCTCCACCTTGCTTACGTGAAAAAAGCTGACCATGAGGAACGGGGGACGCATGGCAGAGGGACCCGAGGAGGATCATTTCCCCCATGCCTCTGTTTCCTCATCTCTAAAATTTAGGAGTTAGGCTGGCTCAAGGCTGAAGGCCTTTCCAGATCCACCATGCTAAGATTTGAAGACAGAAGACTTCCACGTTCGCCAGCTGGCTTACTTTTAAAAGTTTGGCCAAAAGACCTCTTGCTAATACCAGCTTCTGAAGGCCCCTCCCTACAGTCACAGACGCAGGAGGAACAAAGTGAGAGAAAGTGAAAGAGATTGGGGGGTGGCGTGGAGAGGGTTGCTGGGAAACTCCAGGAGGGAGCCTGGAAGACAGAGAACCTGAGAGCAAGGAAGGAAGAGAAGGAGAGAGGCCAGGAAAGAAAGAGACAAAGAAGTGACCAGGGAGGAACCCATCTGTCATTTTGCTTGCCTGGGTCCTACTTTCCCATCTGTGAAATGGGTATACAACCTTCCTGCCTAACAGCTCCATAGTGAGGATCCAAAAGATAGTGATGTGAAAACATTGTACCACCTAATAATAATCTTGGGGATAATGTCAGTCATTACAAAGGAAGGAAATCATCCAAGCTATGCAATGGTGGTAACGTCTCTGACAGATTCTTGGGGCAGTTAGAGGTGATGTAAATAACCTACCTGGCTGCCTGCCCGCCCACAGTAGGTGCTATGTAACTATATATAATATATGGAGTAGTAGTTACATCATTACATAACGAATCATCGTTATATTATTCTAATTATTATTATTATTGGCCTATTGAAGTCAGGTCTGCCAGGAAAACCTGACTTCTAAACTTGGCCAAAGTTTCTGAAAGTCTGGCCTTCCTTTCTGCATACCTTGGGTGTCAGACCCTGTCCTGGACCCTGGGGACACCAAGGCAAAGAGAACATTTATACGCAGTGAAATCACGGAGTCAAGGAAAAGTCAGAGCATTCAGGGCCCTCAGGTCATCATCTAACCCGATTGTGTCCTCTTCTAGGTAGAGACTTGGGACCCAGAGAGGACTGGCTAGGACCACCTCCACTCAGGGTCACCCCTTCTTTAGTGGCAGAGCCAGCAGGGAGCTCATTTCCAAGCTCCAGTGTAGAACTCAGTCTACCAACATATAAGGAGAACCAGCAAAGATCAACGATGACGAAAGTGGAGAAATGTGACTAGTGTGCCCAGAGGGAGGGGAAAAGAATAGTTTCCTCGGTTCTCTTTTAAGTCGTTTCTAAGTTGCTTTCTGGAATCAGCCACGTGTTTCAGTTTGGTCCTCGTGGTGCTTCACTTTTGCCATCAACAAGGGGATGATCTGTGCCAATGAACCAAAATACACTGGATTGTAACAAGCTCTAGTGATCGCCTGGAAACCATTCCACATCCTAATGCGTACTCATTACTCATAATATGTTCAAAATGCACTCCTTGGAACCCCGGATCGAGATACCCAGAGATCCATTTTCAATAGACTGACAAAGAGAAGACGTTAAACGTTATTCATACAAACAATGTTTATTTAATCTTTAATGCTACCTAATGCATTTCGGTCAAAGTCATCAGTTCATGTTCAGGCTTTATTGCGTGGAAAATGGATGTGCTATTAATAAGTCAATGCAGATACAAATATGGTTCCAATTGGAAATCATTAGGTTGCATTAAATAGCAAATGAAATCCATAGGAAAGATTTGTTTTGTTTTGTTTGTGAGGAGGAAAAGGAGCCCCGAGAGGCATTTCTTTGCTCGCTAACGAGGAGGAATGATTGGTTTCTGCGGAGCAGTGGATTTTACAGTATAGGCCTCGCTTTATTCTCCTCAGGATGGGGATTGGGGCGCTGCCTTTCCTTGGCACAGCTGTTTGCAGCTACGGGCCCGGCTGAAGTGGCTGCCTGCTTTGCAGAGTCAGCTGGAGGCCCCAGGACACAGGAGGAGGAGCTGAGGTGGGGCCTTTCGCTCTTCTTCTCTCCAAGCCGGTGGTCCTGGTGGACCTCAGGGCTCTCCTGAAGTCAGCTGGCTCTGGGAGGGTGCTGACCCTGGCACATTTCACTCCCAAGCTCCACGGCAGCATGTGTGAAAGAGCACGCAGGGCTTTACCTCACTGGAAGCCTATTATGAGCCAAAAACTGCTTTTGGTGGCCCCCAAACAGGCCCTTATGAAAAAGGAGATTCTCGGGGGACTGCAGTAGAGTGGGTGAGATGAGGGCAGGCTTGGAAGCTGAACCGATGTAACATGCAAGCGCTGGTCCCCCCATGTAGGGTCTGTGCGATGGAGAGAGTGTGACTCAGGCCTCATCTCCAACCTGAGGAGACAGCGGAGGATGACGTGTGCTGACCGCCCAGCACAGAGCAGGGCTGCGTTAGCGTTTGCTCCCTCCTAATCTGATTCCATGCTCGAACCTTCTTCCTGAATGTTGCCCTTTGCCCTAGTCAAGTGCAAGAATACTCAGGACTGAGCACAACTCGAGAGGTGGTCAGTGCTTGCTTAGTATTTTTAGTGAACGATGTCATCTATTTTTAACTCATCATATTCTTGCTGCTGTGACAATCTCTCTCCTAAACTGGGTGGCTGATCTACCCCTCCCACTTGGCACTAAGGAGGCGAAGCCTTGCCTGCTTTCGTACCTAGAGGGGCCCCTTTTGTGGAGAAAGCCCAGTTGCCTCTTCCTTTCAGTGAGTGGTTCAGTAGGGACCTGCCAGCTGCTTGTGAAAACTTATGTGATGGATGGCCAGTTACGCTCTGAGAAGTTCCGGCATAGGCAAATTTATGGGGCACTCAGTTGCTGAGGAGAGGTCTCTTTCTCTGGCTGCAGAGCAGCCTTTTGGTTCCATCTCCAGCAGAGATGGGACAAATGATGGTCAACCTTGGTGAACAAATTGGGGAGTCAGGGGGCCCCTCTCATCACACTCTCCATGATTATTTCTGAGCAATTTAATCCACCCAGATAAAAAAGAATTATAATCACCAACACTTGTATAGCACTTACCATCAGTCCAAGATCAGTCAGAGATCTAAATGCTTTAATTCAGTTCATTCTTACAACGATCTCCATCTGACAGATGAGGAAGCTGAGGCACAGAGAGGTCAAGTAAGTTCCCAAAGGTCACACAGCAGGGAATGGTTAGAACATATTGCTCCAGAGTCTAACCACTTACTTAGAACACTATTCTGCCTCCCCCGGTGTAAATATTCACTTCTGCTCAGAGGTGCAGGCCATTTCTCAGAATTCTGGTGGATTTGGAGCTCTTCTGCCAGCGCCGAGCCGTGTGTGGCCTTGCCAAGTCACTTGGCCTCTTTGAGCCAAGTGTGTTTATTTGAACCACGTGGCGGAATCGTGTGAGGACTGAGAAATGGGAGCGATGTTGTTAAACGTCTACCACGCTGTCCAGCATACTGCAGACACACAGACAGCTCAGGCATAGTTGCTAACATTATGATTTCAATATACACACACCCCCAAAGCCCCATCTACTTTCTTTTTTGATTTGCACTTGGTGGCATCTGAGTGGTAGGCTCAGGGCAGGAAATGTCCCTCGAAGAGATGGGTTCTCACACCTATCCCTGTTGGATTCCCCTGCAGCATGGCCACGAATTTCTTGCATACCTTTCAAGGCGGGACCACGTCAACTGCTGAATCCCCTCCTCTAACACAGAGCTTCGGAGTCAGGTAGATCTGGCTGGATTCCCATCCTGACTTTCCTTCTTCCCGGTGCAGGACCCCCTACCCCTGGGAGCCTCAGTTTCTGGAACTCGGAAATGTGCATCGTCACATTTGCCTTGCTGAGTTCTGGCGAGGATGAAGGGAAATAACATGCCTAGTGACCAGCAGGACACCCGACACACAGTAGGAATCCAGCAAGCGCTAGCTACACATGCACCTTCCATCCACTTTGGAAAGCCTGTGAGATGTGGTGCTGAAATCTTTTTCTCTCTGCTTCCACTCATGGCTTTCTGGTCCTTTCCCTGGAGACCACACAGCCTAAGACTAACTCCTCTTCCACATGAGAGGCCCCAGGCGTGTCAAGGCAGTTTTCATGCCGCCCTGAATGTTCTCTTCTCCAGACAAAACAGCCCAGATCTTCAACTATTTTTGCCCCTGTGCCAGAGTTTGGTCACTTTGCCATACTGTGGTCTATCTCAGTGATATTACACATTCAGTACTTATGATGTTGACTTTTATTTGTCAGACTGTGGCCACACCACGGACGTGTTCAATAACCCTGGGGCCTGGGAAGAAAGCTAGGACCACATGCTTCCTTTGCAAGGACAGCCACCAGTGAGCCGAGGGAGCTGGCAGGAAACAGAAGCAATGACAACCACTGCTCTAGCTTGACCTCTGGGGAACCAGAGAGTAATTTCGGGCTTGAAATACGGGATGCAAATGAGTATCTGCCTCCTCCCTGGCTTCAGGAAAATGGCTTTCATTTTCCAAGGTGATTACGGTAAATTACACCTGGAAGAGAGAACGATGTTGCCTCCAAGTGCCATATGCATTAATCGAAGAGAACTCAGCACCGTACGTGTGTCTTGGAAGTGGAGGAGAGAGACGGAGACAGGGAAAGATAGTATTTAATACATTAATTAGGAACAGAAACTAGCGTAGTCCCTCCTTTATTGTGACAGTTTCTGAGTGCCTATGTCTTAAAGATAGGAATAATATGGATAATCGTTAGCAATCCCTTTACCTGGGTTTTCTAGAATTGAATACATTATCCTGATCTAACTTCCATAGATGCTTAACAGCAACAACAGAGCTTCTTCCGAGTCTTAGAACATATCCTGAATTAAGCGTGGTGAAGCCAAATTAAGAAAATGAACGGGGCGATGGTTTCTTTTCTAAAAAGAGGGTCTGGCCTATGCCTGACTTCCCAGGATGGAATGAAAAGGGAGAGATGTTATAAGACCCTAGCCGAGGGGAAGCATTTTTCACATTCTTCACCTAGAGTCCAAAAAGGAGCCAGGAAATTGATATAAGGGCAGCAATACAGGTCAGAGGAGGAAAAGTTCAATGAATGAGGATCATTTAACCAAAGAAGGCCGCCCAAGGGGGGTCTAATCACAGTGTTGGAGGACGTGAATGGGTGTCATTCAGAAGGGAGCCATGCTTTGTCTCTGTGGGCTGAGAACGGATTAGGCAGGAAGGGGATGAAATTGTAGCAGCAAAGGACTGAGGTGAGCCGTCCCTGGGAGAATTCTGGGGGTGGGGCTGGTCATCTACAAAGGATTATTTAGGAGTCGTCAGAAAATGGCTTTGACGATAATTTTTCTTACTTCACACTCATGTTTTCAGAATGGTGTAGACCGGAGCTCTTCTGGGACCGGAATCAGGTGGCTTTGGCGGGCTTCTCCATGGAATTTTTCTACCATTCCCTGACTAGGAATGTTTCCTAGCGCTGACATCAGTTGGTACCTGAAGCGTTTTCTAAGGAAGGGGACCGACTCCTCTTCTTCGGAGCTGGCAGTCCTAAGCAGACCACGTGAGAACTCTGCCGAGAACGCCTTGTCCCGGAGTCTCCCACACAGGGGATTTCAGATTCAGGAGGGCAGGCCCAGGCTTTCTTTGCTTCAGAGCTGGCCCAGTGCTACTCAACTTCAAAGGAGATTGTAAAACTCAAAAGTCAAGAGATGGGTCTTTGGATGTAGTCACCATTTTCCTTTTGATAACTCACAAAGAAAAGATAAAGTAGCTTTCTAAATGTTTGTAAGTGATTTCAAATGATGCTTGTTATTGATAGGAAGGGAACTATATATATTCCCATCTATATATAAGCTCTGTACATACACGCACACATATATTCATATAGATCCGAAAAAGATCCATTCATAAGTTATTTGAGATAGTTGTGCTCTATGATGTCTCTGCAAACACTGAGTCAGTGAATACTGAGCCATTGCTCCGGGGGAAATACAGGGTTAGGTTCCTGTGAGCTTCTGGTCATGACGTTTTTGTCCATTAGTCAATACATAGACTTGCTTCATCTGTGTTTCTCTGTGAAGACACCTTATTTAATATATATTGTGGATTCATTAACCTTGAACTCAGGGTCAACAGCACTGTAACTCACGCCTGAGTGAAGCTCACGTAGCGCACGTTATTTTCTCCGTCGCAGCCTCACACTTAGGAACACTAGATAGCACTTCAGCACTACACTTGGGGGCCATTTTAAACAATAAAATCACCCCCGAAAGCACAAAAGTGTGAAGACCACAGCACTGGGTAGACCGAGAAAAGGACCCTGTTTACAGTATCGAGAACTGGGACAAGAAGATGGAACGTCCCCCGTTCGGCCTCAGCTGGGAACAGGTGCGTCAGGTGACTCAAGGTTTCCCCCACTTTGCCCACATTCAGGAATGGCTGTAAAGGCACCATGAGGATTGCTTTGGGGGTTAGAGATAAATTTCAGTGAGTAGGCGAATTTGCAGATACAAAATCCCAAATAGTTAGGATCGACTGCAAATAGAAAATTGACAATGTATTTGCAGAGCACAATCTTTCTAGGAATTGAGTAAATGGCACCAACTGAAATCCTTTCGTTGTTTTCGTCTGGGGAGCTAGTTGGGCTGGGGATGAAAGCAGAGTGCTCAATGAGAAACACCAGCGCCTCTTCATTTACTTATTTTTTCAACAGCTAGACTGGAGTGGAACTTGCAAAGCAGAGAGATTGGCACTGAGCTGACCCCCAAGATGGGCACATGATGCCTCCTGCCAGAAGCCAACAACGCAGTTTGGGGTCTCATCATAGGGCTTAGGTGCCAGGGACATAAGAGCGAAAGCAAGTGCTGAAGAAGTTGCGGAGAGAGGGCGCTGTGAGCAGGGGGACTGGCCAAGGCTTCTTGGAGGAGGTCGACAGATGCAGCCTTCAAGAAACGAAAGGACTTGAAGACAGAGAAGGTAGGACTGTAGGCACCCTAGAAGCGCATGTGAGTGTGTGTATTTTACTTGTGAGTGTGCGTTGTGTGTGTGAGTGTGTCGGGGTGTTGTCTTTTGTGTGGATGTGCTCATGAAGTGTGAGTGAGTGTGGTGTGTCTATGAGTGTGTGTTGTGTGTGGGTACGGTGCTGAGGTGGGGAGTGCCTAGGTTTTGAGAAGCTACAGAAGGCTATGGCCAATACACAGCCCGGGGCTGACTCTCCAATTGAACCATATCAGCTGGGTCACCTTGGGCAGGGGACCTAACTTCTCTGTGCCTCAGTTTCTCATCTGTAAAATGGGGATAATTACAGTCTCTCTTTAGGATTGTTGTGTAGTCGAAATGAATTAATACTTGTAACATAATCAAAACAGTGCCAGACACAGCTAACTGTCCTATAAAGTTTACTACCGTTGCCTAAGAGGCCAGGAAGCCCAAGATGACAGTCTTGGGGTGTGAGGATTTGGGGATGGGCTGACCCTAGGGGCCCTCTCTGGAGTCCCGTGAGTGGTGCTGGGAGGGGCTTCGGAAGGGCAAAGGGCAAGGTGACAGGTGTTGCATTATCCCCTCGGGGTGGGGTGAGGCTGGAGTCGGAACACTTAGTGGTATTGGGGGCCAGAGAGTCCAGAGCAGGATGATAGATGCGGTGTGGGTCAAAACCAGTGGATCAGGGTGGAGTCCGAAGGGAGAGCATCTGTTCCTGAGGGTGTCACTGTCTGGAGGGTGAGGACAGTGGGAGGCCGAGAAGAAGTGCATTCACGGGAGGTGATGGAGGGCAGGCAGTCCCAGACCCAGCGTCCCTGGAGGCCAGCCCGGCCAGGGTGGATGGTTCTGGCAGAAGGAGAGGAGCATCTCTGGGATATCACGACTCGCCGTCCGCTTTGCACACCAGAGATTCCCTCTCTTCTCCCTGCCTTTTCTCCCTCGGCCCCAGGATGCAACCTTCCATCATTCTGGATCCAGATTATGAGAAGCTGGCTGCCCTTGGATGATGCCATGAGACTCGATAACACCAGGATGAACTCAGGGACCTCCTGACCCAAAGGCTTCTTTCGAACGGCATCAGGATGAGCTGGCTTTGTCTGCTTAGGTCTCTGTCGTCCTCGCCAGACTGGGAGACACTGGGGACACGGCTCTTCTTTAGCATTTCGTCCCAGAACCGATCCCCGGGCACCAGGTAACAGAAGAGTGTTCAGTCAGCGAGGGTTCCTTGAACTTGCGGGGAAACCAAGGCCAGAAAGAGCGAAAGAACTAGTGTTCTAATCACCCAGTGAGTTGGTGGCACACTGGTCCCTTGGGCTGCTCTTAGCTTACCTACAGGGCTCTCAGAGAGGTGTGAAGCTGGCACGCTTTGGTCTCAGGGACCTCCTGCGCGTTTTTGTTTGTTTGTTTCCAAACTCCCTCCCTCTTCTCATGGTGCTCGTGGCCCATTCCTCCACAACCTTCTGCTGCAGCTGGGTTACCTAGGGAGGTGGGAAAGGGGCTTTAGTTGGGTGTTTTGAGAACTTAGTCTTTGCTTTGAAAAGAGTTTTCCCTTCCCTGGGGATCGGCCCATGAATGGGGACAGTGTTCCTGTTGGCAGACTTTGAATTGGGACCGAGGTCAAAGGATGTTTCTGGTCGGAAGGGCGGGCCTCGCCCTCTGAAGGGTCCCCTTGGTGTGAGCCTTGCCTGGCGGGTGCAGGGTGCTTTGGATCCAGGGGGACCTAGGACTGAATTCTGATTATACCGCTTCCTTCCCAGCCGTGGGACCTCAGGAAAGTCATATATGAACCACAATTTATCTACAAAAACAACGGAAATAGTGCCCACCTCTCTTTCTGGGTTGTTGTTCTGATTAAGCGAAGTCACACGTGAAACTTCCGTGTCCAAGACTTGAAGCCTAGGCTGTACTCTGAAATGGGTTCCTTTTCTCCTCCACTCCCTCCTCCTCTGCTTTCTTTCCCTTTTGGTTGTTTGAAAATCAATCCTCAAAAAAAAAAAAAAAGAAAAGGAAAGAGAAGAAAAAACAGAAAAGAAAATCAACCGTCCACATGATGTGACAGGTACAGTAAGCTCTCTCTTTGAGAGGATGCTGGGAAAAGTTCACATCTCTACCACGTGGGAAAGCACCGAGACTTCGGGCGGAGCAGGCGGGCGGATGGGGAAGCACGTGTGTACGTCCCTGCGTCGGTGAGTGTGTTAGCACCCAGCATCCGTTTGATTCTCTTCGTAGGCAACCATAGAAGCACAGAAAGCATCTGGTCCACTATCTCTCATGTTCAGATGCGGCCCAGAGGGCGTGACTGACTTGTGCCGGCATGGCTGGCTCCTGGCACATCTGAATCCAGAACTTGTCTTTCGGTTCCCAGCACCCCTGTCTCCTTTTATTCACACGCACGCGTACACACATCATGCTGTTTTCTGTTTCTCCAAAAATGACGTCTGGTCAGGAACCACATGGCCCAATGCAGTCCTTTCTTCCTTCCTTTCTTTCTTTGTCTGTGCGCCCCATGACTCTGGCCACTGATGGAAGTGTGCCCACTGTCTCTTTGCCCTCTGGACTTTCTCAGAAGAAAGGAATCGTGAGGAGTGATGGGTCAGGCTCTCTGGGGCACGAGGCCTGCCCCGCTCTGGGGGGCAGACGTGCTGGGATTCGTGGCAGCCCCCGCCTGGCTGTCCCCTAGGTGTCCAGAGTCCTTCTTGTCTCCATACTCTAAACGTGTACACTGTTTACAACCAAAGGTCAGTTTTCCGGTAAAACGAGGGGTTCCCTTGCTCTGCAGGCACACGAGCGTGGACTAGCTTCTGGGACTTGATGTGCAATGGTGCCTGAGTTTCCCGGGGGGGCAGCTCAGCTGTGGCCCTGGAGGGTTTTACGAGGTCCAGCACAATCTTCCTGCCTCCTGTCTGGGCCTCAGAACGTCCCGGAGGCGATGCCCATGCAGACAACTGCATCTTTCTGGGAAACAGGAGCCATCGTTTCAACTGTTTCTTTGATCACAGCTTCTGCCCACGAGGCTCCTAGCCACTGCTGTGTCTTGAGCACGTATGATGAGGTCTGCGTGGGGCACACATGATCTCATTTGAGCCTCACAACGGTCCGTACGGGGCGGTGATTTATCCCTCTTTCGAAGTCAGGAAACTGAGGCTCAGAGAGACTAAAGGATCTGCCCACAGGTGTTAAGCCCGGGGCCCTGTATCTCCATGGAAACAACCCTCGTTTCCCTCCTCATGACCAGAAGCAGGGCTTCTAGAGACGTCAGATGGGCTTCTTCACAGTGAAAGGCAAACAGGGCTGCACCCTCGTGATGTCACCTCCGGTCTCTCTGGTCCCACAGGCACCCGCCAGGACACTGCCATCCTGTGGGGTCCTTTTGTGCTTTTTGAGGGGCTCAGAGCAGGCGGAGGGGGTCTTGCGTCTCTCTGTCACCGTTCCAGCAGCTGGAAGCGCCCCCAGGGGAGGTAATCTTAGGGATTTTAACTTAATCACTCCATCAACAAATGTTTCGGGGCTACACAGAGCTTCTGGAAGAAAGTCATAGTGCTTTACTCATCTTTGTGTCCCTGGTGCCTGATACACAGTAGGAATGCAGTAAGCTTTCGCTCAGAGACTGAAGAAGCCCTTCCTCCTTGCCAGGCACTGGGCAAGGACCGTGGGGGATGGAGGGGAATAAGGCACAGCCCCTCCCTGTAAGAGCCCACTGTCTAGATCAGAGGAGGAGCTACACCGGCACATGGAAAGTCAGTTAACAGAGTGCTTCCCCTTTTTAGGGTCCAAATGAGTTTCACTGTCAGGAAATTCAGTAGAAAGCTCCACTGGGGTCAGAAGGCTCCCACTGGATGTGTGACGGGGCTTGAGCAGAGGCAGAACTCTGTAATGCTCAGAACCGTCCAGCAGGGCTGCAGAGAGCTTGGGGGGCAGGGATCTCTCCGCTGCCGGCAGGTTCAGGAGACGAGGTGGGAAAGGGGTGTGCGTGTGCGTGTGTGTGTGGCAGGGGTGTCTTCTTGCGCTAGGAGAGAGACTGGACCTGACGATTTCTTCCGTGTCTAAGTTTCGAGTTCCAGCATTGAGTCAGCGGAACTTTCCAGGAAAAGATGTGGTTTAGAACCCAAACCCAAACCCCAACCAAAAAACAGTATCCACACAATGAACCCAAGGACTCCTCTAGAATGTTGGACGGTATTCCCTCATGTTTATTTCCAACCTCTGTGGCATGAGTCAGTGGCCACCGAGAAGGTCAAGGTCTGTCCTCCATAGCAGCTTAAGAGGGGAAGAAATACTCTTGTTATTCGGGGAGTAGTAAGAGGGGTCACACGGGGGGTGGGGATTAGGATAGGTGGAGGTCCTGGGAGGCTTCTTGGAGGCGGCAGCCCTTAAACAGGCCCTTGAAGAACAGACTCAGCAACTGGCATTTGTACCCCCCTCCTCCCTCCCTCCATCCATCCACCATCCGTTTGCCTGTCCATCCATCCTTCCATTCTTTCTTTCACTCATTGATCCACTCACTTATCAAATAGCTATTGAGTCCCTACCATGTGTCCGGCATGTACCCACACATTCCTTGTTTAATTACAGCAATTCTGTTAGGTAGGTAATCGTATCCTAAATATACAGATAAGGTAAATTTGACTCCAGGCGGCAAAATTCTCCTCCTCTTACCCCATTCCAGCGTGCCGCATCTTATATCAAGGAAGAAACATCTCCTTATCTTTAAAATGCTGTCTCCCTTTGCTTTGCCCATCTCCCTGCCCTACTCACTTCTCTGACCAGTCCAGTCCTAGCAAGCTAAGACACAGACCTGAGACTTTGTTCTCACTACCTTTTAGTTTAGTTAAATTAGGGTAGCCCCTATTCCCCGAGTACCGCTGCGTTCTTCCCATTTCTGGGTCTTTTTTCACCCCATGGAAAATGACTCCTCCCACTAAAGTTGGCTTCTCTTCACGGTACAAAGGTGTTAAATGGACATCAGCTCCCAGTGTGCCCGAAACGTCCCTTCCTTCGGGAAGTATGCAGAAGGCAGTTTTCCAGACACCCCGGCACCTCCAGGAACCCTGGGCGGTACAGGCAGCCCCAAGCCCGGCATGGGGGGCCGGGAGCTATGTCTGGATGTCAGTGTTGGACAGGCAAGGACCCTGTCCTTGGGGTTAGTTCCCAGGGGGCTGCAACTCCTATGTGATAGAAGCCAGTCCTAGCACCAAACACCACACTGGACATTTGGACTACGTTCCATTTAACTGCGTAAACGTGTTAGTTCCGTTCCTTGCAGGTATCCTGGCCCTGCCCCAATCCTTTCCTCCCTCAGCTGCTGGTCCAAACCCCAGCCTCGCCTCGCTCATCCCTGGCTCTCATTGCACCCCAGCTTTGAATTCACCCCTTACCTGTGTTGACATAATATTTGGATTTGCCTGGTAGTTCTGTTTTCATTAACCAGCAGGGAATGTTACTCATTGTTCTTACGGATGGGACATGTAAGAACTGTGGCAGCTTTCCTAGTGGGCTTTCATCTATGCTTTCACACAATTCGTTCCATAAATTAGAGCAGGAGATTTGCAGGTATGGCTCCAAAGCCCTGGGCTCCCACAGGAGGTAGCTCCCGGCAAATACACCTAAGCAAGGAACAAGGAGCTCGGAACCAATGAAGGAACAGCACATGCAGTGACAGCGGGGGTAAGAGGTGGGGGGAGGGTCAGGGACGAAGTGAGGCTTAGGTGTGGAGTGCCGTGCCAGGTATGTACATTATTTGGAAATAAAAAAGGATGTTTTGGCCCTGACCAAATGTGTTCTCCAAATAGCCCGGCACTGGAATTGTTCTGGGAAGCAGACGTCGACTCACTCTGAAGGAGACATCCGCCCTGCCATCCCCAAAGCTCAACCCTGGGGGCCAGGAGACCCAGGCTTGAGTCTGGCTTCCCCTCCCAGGTCACCCTAAGATCTCTGTCGTCACTAACGGTCTCTGAATCAGCTTCCTTCTCCATCAAGTGGAGTTATGACCAACTAGCAGAATGGTTGAGGGACCTCCTGAGCTACTGCGGATAGTAAGCACTTGTAATTGCGCAAAGGCCCCAGGACGCAGCAGCACGAGGAGGACCTGACACAGGCGCATCGGGACGCAGGCTGGTCCTGCCTGCAGGGGAGGGGGTGGCCACGGCCTGTCTCCACAGTGGACCCTCACTCTGAGGGCAGGTCGGTGGACTAAGAAACAGCCCTTTTCCGTCTTCAGAGCTGGGGCTCAGGACGACACAATCCCGTGGGTAGGAAGCACTCCCCGGCTTTTCAGCCCCGTGCGCCACCGCGGGCACGTGGGGCGGCGGGGGGTAAGGCTCTGGGGGGTGGGGCTCTGGGAGGGAGGAGCCCTGGGGGCCCCAGGAATGAAAAAGAGGCTTTGCTCTACCAGTTGCATAGGGAGCAATTTTGAATGTCAGTAGCCGCTTCCCTGCTGTTCTCTTTCCTGCCAGTAAAACGCCCACACCGTGTCCGCCTCTGCGGGGCTCCCCCTTACACCGCCGGGCGAGGGGCACATAGTAGGCCCTCAATAAACATCTGCGCAGTGTGAGAGCGGATGGCGACCCGGCACTAATCCCCTCCCGTCAGCTCCCCACCCCCAGGAGGAAAGAAAAGATGTCCATTTGCGGCTGGGCCACATTCAGGCGAACTTCCATATTGCTGCCAAGTCCCGCCATCTGCCACCTCCGCGGGGCAGGTGCTGGCAGCCTCGGCACCCACAAAGCCCGCGCGGGCACAAAGGCCCGACGTGCACGGGTAATTGCTGAGCGCACGGCCCGCCGGCCGGCCGGGCTGCGGCGCGTTTGCCGCGGCTGCGGAGGGAGATTTGCATACAGATGGCCAGTCGGGCCGCAGGGGCGCCCGCCGCCACCGCCACAGCCACCGCCCAGCGTGGACCGGGGGCAGCCGCCTCAGAAGTGCGCGCGGCTTTGACGGCAGCCCAGCCCGAGAGAGGCCTCATTCCGCCCGCCCTGAATAGTCAGCCTTTCAGGGGGATGCTTTGAAATTTGAAAAGGGAGAGAGAGAGAAATCAGGAAAGAGGCAGACAGAGGTTGGGAGAGACAGAGGCAGAGAGACAGAGAAAGACTGAGACAGAGATGGAGAGAGACAGAGACAGGGAAATGGAGAGAGACAGGGAGATTGAAGACAGAGACAGAGAGATGGAGAGAGACAGAGACAGAGAGATTGAAGACAGAGACAGGGAGATGGAGAGACAGAGAGATTGAAGACAGAGACAGAGAGATGGAGAGAGACAGAGACAGGGAGATGGAGAGAGACAGAGAGATGGAGAGAGACAGAGACAGGGAGATGGAGAGAGACAGAGACAGGGAGACTGAGAGAGACAGAGACAGGGACACTGAGAGAGACAGAGACAGAGAGATTGAAGACAGAGACAGAGAGATGGAGAGAGACAGAGACAGAGAGATGGAGGGAGACAGAGACAGAGAGATTGAAGACAGAGACAGGGAGATGGAGAGAGACAGAGACAGAGAGATGGAGAGAGACAGAGACAGGGAGACTGAGAGAGACAGAGACAGGGAGATTGAAGACAGAGACAGAGAGATGGAGAGAGACAGAGACCTTGGAGGAAGGAAAAAAGCCATTTTTCATCGAGGGACAGAGTTTAGTGGGAAGGGAGCCCGGGCTTCAAGAACTGAGGCGCCCCCGGGAATGCGGGGAGATCTCTGTGGAGACTCACCCGGGGGCGTGTGGCGTTAGTTGGCTCCTGGTCATTCAGAATCTCAGATGCGCAGGAAGCGAGGAGAGAGCGGCCCCCGGGGGGAGAAGCGGCGCTTTGAAATGTTGCAGGCAGGTTGCAGCTGTTTTGAAACAAACAACAACATAACCCCCATGACCCAAAATAAAATTTAAAAATCCCTGTAATAAAAAGTCAACTGTAAAGGTTAAGCGGGCAGAACCGTCTCTAAAGCAAGTCCCCGAGTCCCCAAAGGTGCCCCCGGGGCCCAGGCTTTGCTGTCTTTCTTCGTTTGGAAACTGCCTGCGGGGTGGGCGGCCGCCCCCAGGGACACGGGGACACAGCGGCGCTGGGCGTCCCAATCGCGGCAGGTGCTGGCCGGCGACTGCGCGCGCTCTGTTTAGCGACCCGTCGGCGGCTTTCGCTCCGTGTTTGCTAATACCCCTCGCCCTCGCCCTCCTCACGGCTCCCCTCCCCACCTCCTCAGTGAATGACCCATAGGGCTGAAGAAAGAAAGGCGTCATTGAACTCCTGTTGCTTCTCTTGTCCAAACTAAATGAAAGGGAAACAGAAAAGCAACAGAGAACGGCTATTTTTCATGTTCTTCACTGGACATTTTACATCGGCTTCTCCCCTGTGTCACCTCTGCCTGAGAAATCTGGGAGTCAGCCGTGATACCCCCAGGACCCAAGCAGGCACCTAGGCCTTCCTTTCTGCACCCCTGAAAGCTACTCACCCCCCCACCAACCCATCTTCCCCAACTGCAGCCACAGTGCTGTTCCTACAACGCAATTCCAGTTTTCTCTCTCTTTTCCTTAAAACCGCCCATTGACCCAGGATCGTTCTCTCGAGAATAAAGACCAGCTCTTTCATTTGGTGTGGAAATCGGGGTTCCTGTTCTTGCTCCAGCCCTCACCCCTCCCTGCCCCTGCCCTGTGCATGAAAATTCCACTCTAGTCCAGGCCGTTTCCCACCCCTGCCTCTTTGCTCAAGTGGCTTCACTTCTTGGTAAGCCCTCTTCTATCCTGATGAGCAGGATGGAGGCTCCTTCCTTCCTCCTACCCACTTCCCTTCCTTCTTCCACCCCAGCAACAAATTATTGGTGCCAACACTACACCTAACATCAGGTGCTGAGGATAAAGGGTTGGGGAGAAACGCTTCTGTCTTCCTTCCATCCTTCCCCTGGGTACCATAAGGCATCTAGAGGGGGTCAGAGAAGTACCAAATCTCCCCACCCCAAGCTGAGACTGTAGTTTCTAGCCACGAGTTTCCAGACGATGCCTGTTTTTTCTTTTTTTAAAAAATTAATTAATTAATTAATTAACTTGGCTGCGGGGGTCTTCGTTGATGCGCGTGGGCTTTTCTCCAGTTGCAGCGAGTGGGAACTACTCTTCCTTGCCGTGCGTGGGCTGCTTATTGCAGCGGCTTCTCTTGTTGCGGAACAAGGCTCTAAGTGTGCGGGCTTCAACACTTGTGGCACGCGAGCTCAGCAGTTGCTGCTCGCGGGCTTAGTTGCTCTGCAGCATGTGGGATCTTCCCCGACCAGGGCTCGAACCCATGTCCCTTTCATTGGCAGGCGGATTCTTAACCACTGCGCCACTAGGGAAGTCCCACGATGCCTGTTTTTATATCAGAGACAGATACCGATGAACTCAAGACTATCACATCGCTGAACTGAAGGCTCCTCTTCAATGTTTTTATCATGCTTTTATGTCTGAAACTATGCCAGGAACTCAGGGGAAGTCGTTCACGGAGGATCAATTCTATAAAAGGGAAATTACTGGCAATTTGAGCCAGACATGAACATAGCTTTTATGATCTCTCTTTTCCTTTCACCACTTGAAAAGTCAGAGCAAAATGTACTTTAAGATGCTGTATTTTATTCTTTCAACAAGTATTTAGGTTGAATGAATGAGATTGTAAGTGAGGTATTTGGGTGATTGTTTTTTATTTTAAATGAAATTAGCTCTGAAATGTTAATATTTTCATGCTTGGAAACGTATCTCTTCTTGATGACTCTGAACGATGCTGTGCCTATTCTCCTCACCCCTCAAGTTTTTTTTTTTCTTTTTACTGAAGTATAGTTGACTTACAACATCACGTTAGTTTCAGGTGTACAGCACAGTGATTCAGTTATGCATATAAATATATATATATATTCCTATTCAGATTCTTTTCCTTTATAGATTATTACAAAACATTGAGTATAGTTCCCTGTGCTATACTCAGTGAGTCCTGTTGATTATCTACTTTTACAGATAGTGTGTATATCCCAACCTCCTCATTTATCCCTCCCTGCAAGTCTTGCATGGACTTTGGCCAAAAGGAATATAGGCTGGTCTCACCAGAAATGGAAAGATGTGCTGTAGCTAAACAAGCATCACGGGGAACAGACCCCAAAGTGAAATGGTTTCTCTTAGGGTTGAATCTGGGTGCCTTTTGGTAATCATCACCCTTCTGAGGGCTTCAGCTTATTCCTCCATAACCTAGCAATTGGCCCACCTATTTCAAGGGTGGGGAGAGTGGAGTGGAGGATGAAAAATCATAAATACGAGGAAACAGCCTAAATGGTGTAGGGACTTCAAAGCATTCACAGGAGACTACTTGGTCTCATTTTCAAACTAACTTTGCATCACTGCCAGAAAGATAACTGTGGTAAAAACGAAGAGGAGAGGCAAAGTCAGAGGAACTCTGGAAACCCTGTTACTAGGGCTGTGGTTTAGGGCCAGGCACTTAAGCTTGCTAAGCATCATTTTCTGTAGTTCCAAAGATACTAACATCTACTTTCTAGGCTTTTTGTAAGGATTAAGGGACATAAGGTATATCTGATGCAGTATCTGGCAAATAACAGCTGCTAAAAAAAAAAGAGAGAGCCATTATTATTAATAATTTATTATCGCTAAGAGTAAAATTTTAAAAGGTAAACTAAATCTATGCACAGATTGGCTCTTTTATCTACAAGAAATTCAAAAACAGAAACAAATCATCATATTGCCTTAGCTGCCCTGTTTATAACTCTACTTCCATTTGTAACATTTTCTCTGTAGCAATTTCAGAGGCATAAAGTTGTACTGACTTTAGTCAGAGTGTGAAACACTGTGTTCCTATTTCCCAGTCACTTCAGGAGGCAATAAGCTATTGAAATATAATGTATTAGAAAGCGTCGTTCAGTTCAATTCAATTTCATTCTATTCTCCAGATGTTTATAGAACACAATAGACATTTCTAGAATAGCAAGGTACTACGATGTGGGGAACTTAGAGATGAAGAGCATAAGTGATACATTTAAGAGATGCAAGCAGATTACTACAGGAACAGAGTCGGGTATCCAATGCGCCTGACTCTGGATCCTGCTCTGTAACTTCCTGTGACCTTGAACATCTATGTAGCTTCTTCAGGCTTTTCTTTCCTCAGCTGTAAAAGGGAGAAGAAGAACACATCTCATCTCATAGGGTTGTTGTGAAGAGGAGAGTGCTAGCAGGATAGCTAGCACTGAAGGCACGAGATCATTGCAGCCTACTTTTTTTTTTTTTTTTTTTTTTTTTTTTTGCGGTACGCGGGCCTCTCACTGTTGTGGCCTCTCCCGTTGCGGAGCACAGCCTCCAGACGCGCAGGCTCAGCGGCCATGGCTCACGGGCCCAGCCGCTCCGCGGCATGTGGGATCTTCCCGGACCGGGACACGAACCCGCGTCCCCTGCATCGGCAGGCGGATTCTCAACTGCTGCGCCACCAGGGAAGCCCTGCAGCCTACTTTAAAGTGTGGAGCGATGGCTGAGACTCTAAGGAGACTGGATGACGGACAGTGAAGCCCTGGTGGTGACAGCGTCCGTCGCCAATGGGCGTGGCAAGGTGTCCTGTCTCTAGGACGTGCTCCATCACCTATTCGCTCTGCTGCGGGCCGGAGGACACCAGAGCAGTGGTGACGACAAGCCCGGGAGAGGTGAGTTCAGTGCCGCACAGACTTGAGCTGCTTGGAGAATGAAGACCTCCCCGAGCCTCACTTTCTTCCTTTGACAAATGGTGAGAAAACGCTTCCTTGAACTACTTCACATGGTGGGTGGAAGAGAACTGACAAGACAGACAGGAAATGGCTCTGTAAACAGTAAGTTGCTGTACCAGTGCTAGAGATTGCTGTCAGCTCCCCGCAAAGGAAGGCACAGAGGAAATCCCATCAATTACTGAGCTTACTGAGTTTTGTGTTACTCCTGCAAGCAGATTTCACGATAATGAGCTGGGGAGCAATTGCCATCCGGTCTGCAGCCTCTCAAAGTGTGGACCACGGATGGACCGGTAGCATCAGCTATACCGGGGAGCTTGTTAGACATGCAAGACATCCCCATCCCACAGCTACCCAATCAGAACCTGCATTGTAACAAAACGCCCGCGAGTCATAGAGACATCAAAGTTGGCAAAGCCTTGGTCTACAAGCCTTGGTGTTAAAGAGAACAAGTTGAGAGCAAGGAAATTAACCAGCACCGGATCAGAAGTTCTGTGATCCTGGAGGAGAAAGGATGTGTGACCTGCATACACCTTCGGTGCTTTGGGGTTGCTTGGGACAAAGTCAGAATTACAGACGGTAAGAGAAGGGGAGAAAAAGGAAATGTCGTTGCTCAAGAAAGGCTGGAATATGTCAGGCCTCCACGAAAGATGGGAGTGGTAGGCAGCCCCGCGTTCCGTCACTGGGTGGTTCAGCTCCTGTGGTCCCTGTCACTCCTGGAACCAGCTGCTCAGGTGTTCCTTGGGGAAAATCCAGGTGGAACAGCTGTCTCACCTGAGCCCAACTCCTTTCAAAGATCCTAATGAGCTCAATCAACATCACAAAGGCTTCTAATGAGGAGACAGCACTTAGGAACTCTTTGTTATCAATTAGTTAATCATTAGGTCAACCCGCACTTATTGATGGCTGGACCAACTACTTAGAGGCACCCTGACATCTTTACTGTTACAGATAAATCAGAGGTGGAGCCCGTTGTCTGCCCAGGCATTTTCAGGCTTTCTTACCTTTCCTCAAGGGGTTCCTATTGCTTGGAAACCATTCTCTTCTCAATTTAATGCTCAACGGGCTCCTTATCCTTTAAGACGTAGCTCAGTGGCCACCTTCGCAGTGTAACCCTGATCTCAGTGGGACTCTCAATCAGTTTAGGGTAAGAGTACACATGGATGCAGAGGGCTGGAATGGGAATTTTTCCCCTTACAGTGCTTCAGGGACTCACCTTCCCCATGGGACCCCATGGGAAGTCTTGGTGTAGTGGGGAAAGGTGTTCAGCATACCCCAAGGGTGCCTCCTCTGTGGCTGGCACTTTCTAGGTGTTTTATAGTGATTGATTTATGTCATCTTCACAAGGACCTTCCTAGGTATATATTATGATTTCCATTTTACCCACAAAGAAAACCGAGGCTCAGTGGAGCTAGGATTTATACACAACGTTCTCCAGCTCCCAAACTCTGCTCCTTTGAACCTCTGCAGGTTAGGGGAGGGGGAGGAAGGGGGAGAAGAGGGAGGGAGACCTTGTCTATGATGGGAGTCCCCTGCGTCGTGTCTCCAGGCTCCCGGATCGACCTGGAAGTTCCGCTGGAGGGAGTGTGTATGGCGATTTCTAATATGGGCCACTCAGACCAATGTCCATCTCTCACTGTTTGGTGGATCGCTGTTGGGTGGAAATCAAGATCCTATAACTTCAAACATCTGGATGGACCGACATGGGAGGTCCCTTCCAGCTACAACGCCTCACAGTACCATGAGGTTAAAGGGAAAACATAGCTCCTTTTTTTTTTTTCTTTCTTGACTAGATATTCTCTCTCTCTTTCCTTCTTTTGTTCTTTCTTCCCCCTCCCATCTCTCTTTCTTTTTAAAGTGGGTGTATTTAGCCATTATAACTGGTTAGAAGCCAGAGATAGTTAGACGTCTTCTGGTTGGAACAGAAATAGCCCTGTTAGCCATGGCCTGCATCCAAGCTCCTGAACAGCCTCCCCTGGCCCACACCACCCCCCAGAAGATCTCCATATAAATGGTTCCTTCAGGACTCCCCTTTGAATGCTTTCTTGGTCCTGGGGGCCTGAAATGGAGCCAATTTGAGAGAGTTCCAGGCATTTCCCACAGGGCCTCCTTCCCAAAAGCCTTTCAAAGCATCCTCTCTAACTAGGGACTCCAGCCACCGTAAGGAGTTTGGAAAACTTGCCTTCAGGCTCCTGACACCTTTGCCCCTGACCCTTGAAAGTGTTCAGAACTGGCTGGCTTACCCTCCTGCGCAGAGACAGTGCCCGGGACGGTACCTGGCACACAGCAGTTTTGCAATAAAATGTTTGTTAGTTTTAACTGTGAAATACATTGGAACTGTGCTGGTATCTTCTGGAGCTGAGGCCTGTGCAGGATTCCCAAGTACCCTGACTGTAGAAGGATCTCTTGGTGTCTCTCCAGTTACTAATAATGAATGGATGAAATAAACGAGTGACTTATACATGCTCCTAAATGTATAAGAGAACATTTCCGTCAACTCGCTCATATTCCCAGTATTCACAGCAAGGATGTGAAATGTGGGGATATTGTGTGTCTGTTAAAATAACAATAACAGAACCAAGTCACTTCTGCAAAGCACAGTAGGGAGAGGGATGGACTTGGCAGAATTGAGTTTGAAGTCATGCTTTCTTTCCATCAGGATGTCTTCAGATATGTCGTTTGCTCTCTTTGGACCTCAGTTTCCTCACCACTATTTAAAAAGCTTTCTTAAAAGGCCGTTGCTCAAATGAGATAATAAATATGAAAATACTTTGCAGAGGATAAGGTTAATCATATTTTCATTTACTTAGGCTAATTTTTAGAGGCTGACAAACTGGGCATTAAAAAAAACCCAATTCTAAATGACCCCAACCTGAGTTAGTAATATTTTACAAATGCTTATGTAAAAGGTGGGGTAGGCAGCTGAGGCCCAGGGAGGGTTAGTAACCATCCAAGTCCTTATAGCCATGGTAGCTGGCTCAAAGAATAATAGCTCTCCAGAATCCCAAACTCCGCGTTCCTGTTTTCTTCTTCCCGTGGGCCGGAAGTGCGGTCAGTGTACACCAGCTTGCTTTCTTCTCAATGAGGTCACCATAGTGCTGTGTGGCCTTGGGCAACTCTCCTGCCTCCTCTGGGTCTCTGCTTCCCCATCTATAAACCTGAAGGTCTGGAGGTCCCTGCCTATTCCAATCATTCAGAATTCTAGTTTATGTTCACCAGAAGACCTTTTTAGAAAGAGCATGCTCATTTTCAAAATCCAAATCTCGCCTTGGATTGAATTGATTTCTTCTTCCCCTGGGCTAGTAAGGACATTTAAGTTCAATTATAGCAGGTATCCTACTGTGCTGTGGTTTTCTCAAGGGCGAAGGTAGGAAATATACCTGACAAGTATCTTTGTATCTTCTGAAGACCCTAACACAGAACTGACACAGAGCAAGTGTTCAGGAAATGTTTGTTGCATTGAAAACCCATCACCCAGTGGGTCACCACCTTGATAACCTATTCTGTCACTGTGGAAATGGTAATTAAGGAAACTCTAGAGAACAAAAAAAAAAAAACATGGAAAAATGACTTAAGATATAGGACTGATGAAAACAGCAGACACTGAGATGGTCTCCATAGTCTGATTAAACCATAAAATGCACACAAGGGTAAGAGTGGAATAATAATATAATAATAATATCACCAGCAGCTAATATTATTGAGTTTATATATGTCTACTGATTTTCTATGCTTTTCAAATATATCATTTCACTTTATCGTCATAAAATCCTCATGAAGAATGTAACATTATTATTCCCATTTTACAGATGAGGATATTGAGGCCCAGGGAGGTTAAATTACTTGCTGTGGGTCATACAGCTAGTAGATGGCAGAGCTGGTTTGCACATCTCAGCGCCTCCTATGTGGCAGGCATGTTAGGTACCCTATGGTGATTAATTCACTAGTCTTCACCACAACCTTCTTGGGAGTTATTTTTGTCCCTATTTTACGCTTAAGAAACCTGAGACTTGGAGATAGATTTGGTGGAGCCGGGATTTGCTCTCTATCAAGCTGATGGTTAACAGAATATCAGTGATAGAGTCTGGGTGACGCCCAGGCAAGGGTTTGGCCTTGCAAGGTCGCTCTCCCTGGATTCCAAACCTAGCTCTGCTATCAGAAACCCTGTGAACTTGGGTAAGTTGCTTAATCCTTCTGTACCTCAGTTTCTTCATCTGTAAAATGAGGATAATTTCAGGCAGTGACTATACCTTCTAGAAAATTCAACAGGATAATGGGCTAGAATAATAAAACCACGGGAAGCATGTGGAGAATGGCATCCCAGCTGGGGCTCAGGTGTTCGAGGGGTAGGAAAGCTGGGTGTACGGAAGATGGAGAGAGGGGAAAGGTGAGGAGAGTGTTCTCTAAATACAGAGCCTGGCTCTAACTGTTACACAACATAGCCCCGGAGGCTGAAGTAACGCGGATTGTGCGTAATGTTTGGTTTCTAAAGTCGTCCTTACGTTACTCGATCGGTAAACATTTTAGATGGAATGAAAGGAAAAAGGAAATCAAATTCTGAAATTGGCTCACTCACTGTGGAATCTGAAAAGCATGGTTTTCTCACTGGTCAGGGAACAGCTCTATCGTATTGTTCTTGTTATCCTTTTGACGATGATCGTATTAATGAAATTATTAAAATCATCATTACCATTGATTATCGATTTGCAAAAATACTTTACCAACTGCAAGGCTCTCATTTATATATAAAGGAGGAAAGTCCATTAAGTAGCAGAGAGCTGGGTACTGTCAGCTGGTGCTTGGCCGTGTTAATTGCAGCTCATTCTAATATTATTATTAAAGAACGACCTCTGCTCTGCACACAGTGAGCCTCTATGTGAAAGTCATGGGTCCTTGAAGTTGATCTGACTCCGTTTCTTAGAACACTACTACAATTTCCACTTCAAAAAACTGTTTATTAAGCATCTACTCTGCCCTCAGCACAACGGCCAGCTTTTTGGGAGAATAAGAAACAGTAAACTATGGGGTCCCTGATCTCAAAGCTCTTAGAGTCTAAATGAGGGTAGTAGATGCACCGCATGAAAAATATAGGGATTTGAAATCGGATGATATGACATACACCTTTCTTTTCTTTTTTGAAATAGACTATTTTTTTTTTTTTACAGCAGTTTTGGGTTCACAGTAAAACTGAGAGGAAGGTACAGAGATTTCCCACCAACCGCCCTATTCCCTAACATGCATAGTCTCTCCTGTGATCAACAGTATATTTGTTACAATTGATGAATCTGCACTGATACATCATTATTGCCTGAAGTCCACAGTTTACATTAGGGTTCACTCCTGGTGTTGGACGTTCCACGGGTTTGGACAAATAGATAAAGACATGTGCCCATGATTACAGCATCATACAGAGTGCTTCCACCGCCCTGTAGTACTCTGTCCTTCACCTACTCCTCCCTCCTTCCCCCTGGCCCCTGGCCACCACTCATCTTTTAATGCCTCTGTAGTTTGCCTTTTCCAGAATGTCATATAGTTGGAACCATACAGTGTGCAGCCTTTTTAGATTGGTTCCTTTCACTTAGTAATACACATTTAAGTTTCCTCCATGTCTTTCCATGGCTTGATAGTTCAGCACTGGGTAATATTCCATTGTCTGGATGTACCACATTTTATTTATCTGGTCACCTCCTGGAAGACGTCTTAGCTGCTTCCAAGTTTTGGCAGTTATGAGTGAAGCTGCTATAAATATCTGCTGTGTGACTTGGAGAAAGTTCTTTTATGTCTTTGAGCTGCAAGTTGTTTATCAAACACAGATAGTAATAGAGGCGGGATAACGTAAAGTTATGCACTTGAACTGGAAACAGGCTGGGTTCTGATGGTGGCGCTGACACTTACTAGACCTTGGCCACATCACTGGACTCCTGATGAGGGTGAATAGTTCCTGCTTCATGAGTTTGCTATGAAGGTTAAATTAGTTAACAGTGTAAAGCGATTAGAACAGTGTCTGAAAAATGGTAAATACTAAGGGTTTGTTAAATAAATGAAATAAATAATGCCCATCTCACAGCATTGCTTTCAATGTTAAATGAAAGAGCGTATACATTACCCAGTATAGGACCTTGCATATGAAAGACATTCAATTAATGTTCTTTCTTTGCTCCTGTCCTTCCTTTCAAAGTACAGCACCAAGAGCATTTTCTGCCTGCTGCTGCGTAAGTGGTGTAGACCATGGCTCCCAAACTTGACAGAACATCAGAATCATCGGGGAACCTTAAATATTCCCAGTCCAAGCACACCCTAGACGAATTAAATCAGATGGGCTGCAGATGAAATCCAGGCATTAGTGTTTTTCCAAACTCTTCTTGTGATTCCAACGTGCTGTCAAGTTGGAGAACCAGTAGTACACAGATCATCAGGATTCTGGCAGGGTCCTGGAAGGGGTGAGGGAAGGTTTCTTGAAGTTGATGTTCTTTTGTTGGCTCCTAGAGGCTGTCCCCTCGGCTCAACCCACCTCAGAAGCCGAATTCATACCTTCAACAAATTGTTATTGGCACCTGTGGTGTGCAAGGCACAGAGCATGCACCCCTGAGCAAAGCTGAGCCAAGTTCTGTCCTCTTGGGGTTTTACCCTAGAAAGTGCAGACGGACATACATGTCAAAGAATGAGTATTGGGACATTCCTGGTGGTCCAGTGGTTAAGAATCCACCTTCCAACGCAGGGGATGCGGGTTTGATCCCTGGTGGAGGAACTAAGATCCCACATGCTGCAAGGCAACTAAGCCCGTGCACCGCAACTACTGAGCCCACGCGCCGCAACAGAAGATCCTGTGTGCCGCAACGAAAGATCCTGCATGCTGCCGCTAAGACCCGATGCAGCCAAATAAATTAAAAAAAAAAAAAAAAAAGAATGAGTATTATGTTGAGAAGAATAGAGATAAGTGCCACAAACCAAAGAGCAGCAGTATAGAGTGACTGGTGAGTTCAGAGGGCTTTCTGCTACGTTGGTATTGAGTTGAGCCCATAGAGATGACACGGTAGGGCGGGTACTATGAAGAGCGTTCCAGGTGGAGACCACAGCTTTGTGTGTCGAGGGGTGGAAAGACCATGAAGCTGGTGTACAGTAGCTAGAGCAGCAGCCTGGACAGGAGCCTGGAGAGGCAGGGGCCGGGGCTAACAGGGCCTTTTGGCGATGCTGAGGATTTTCTTGGGGTTTTATTTGAAGTGTCATAGGAAGCGTCTGGAGGCCTCGAGGCAGGGCAGTGATGCGATCTGATTTCCATATTTCAAAGATGATCCCTGCTGGGTAGAGTGTGGAGGGTTAAGTGTGAAGAGAGAATGTAGGGAAAACAGTTAGGAGGCTACAGGTGCAGCCCGAGCAGGAGATGCCTGTGGTTTGGGTGAGGGGACAGCGGTGAAGAAAGATGTCAGTCAGCAGATTCTGGATGTGTTTTTTATTTTTTAAAATTATTTAAAAATTTTAAAATAATAACTGGTGGCGCAGTGGTTGAGAGTCCGCCTGCCGATGCAGGGGACGCGGGTTCGTGCCCCGGTCCGGGAAGATCCCACGTGCCGCGGAGCGGCTGGGCCCGTGAGCCATGGCCGCTAAGCCTGCGCGTCCGGGGCCTGTGCTCCGCAATGGGAGAGGCCACAACAGTGAGAGGCCCACGTACCACAAAGAAAAAAAAAAAAAATTAAATTTTTATACAATTTTTAAAGGTTAATTTCCATTTACAGTTATTACAAAATATTGGCTCTATTCCCCATGTTGTACAGTACATCCTTGAGCCTACCTGACACCCAACAGTTTGTACCTCCCCTCCCCCACCCCTACATTGCCCTTCCCCAGATGTGCTTTTGTGAAAGAGACAATGGGACTTGCTGATGGATGGGACGTAGAGGATACAGCAAAACCCACGATCAAAATGACTCCCGGATGGTGGACCTGAGCATCTGAGTGGATGGTGCCCGTCCTCGATGCAGAAGACTGTGGGAAGAATATTTAGGGAGAGTGTGGTCTGGATGTCTTGGGGTTGGTACCCGTGGCTGGGCTGGGGGGCGGGGGTAGGATTATTAGCTCCTGTGCTGATGTATGGGGATACCAGGCCCACTCAGAGTCTGTTCCGTGGTCCTTTGGTCCAGGAACATTTGGGAGAAATTGTGATCCCACCTCCAAACATCCATGAAATGTCCGTTCCAAATGCTGTGCAGAAGAGTAGGTGGAAACACATATCGTCCAGAGTGGTTTAAAGCATTCCTTTTTATTTTCCCTCCTTTTCTTCAGAAGCAGAGCTGAGCTCGGTTGCCTCAGCAAATCCACCTCAGGAATCTTAAAGCTGAGCTTTGAATTTCTTTTCCAGAGACTTCCTTGAAGCAGCACAGTGAAAAGAGCCCTGGGCTGGAGCCTAGCTGCCTGGCTTTGTGATCTTGGGCGAGTCACTTAACCTCCGCGAGCCCCACTTCCTTCATCTGCAGACGAGGGCGTTGGATGGGGTGTTCTCAAGGGTCTCTTTGAGCTCTAATGATCTGGTTTCTCAAAGCAGATTCCTTCCTCGGCTCCTATTAAAGTGAGGCAGAGAGAGGAGGGGAGGGTCCCTGCCTGCATCAAAGTGTGCCCTCCTGGAGCCCCCTCGCCTTCTGCAGTGGGACTTTCTCATCCTGCCTTTTACAAAGTCAAAGGCAGAGGAATGTGATAATGAAAGACTTTTGTGGATTCTGACATGGGAATTGATCAGTCCTCCTTGTGCACCTACTAAGAGCCTGAGCCTAAGCTGGTAATGGAGAACTAGAGATAATTAATCAAAAGAAGAAAGAAAGGAATTTTAAAAGAAAAAGAAGATGATTCATTTTCTCCTCTCAAGAAACATATTCTCATCATCCATTATTGAGCCCTTACTGTGCGCTAATAAATTCATATGAGATAAAAGTGTTATATCATTTAATTCTCTTTTAAGATGCTAGATTCCTCCTTTTTATCAGTTTTCGGAATGACTTTGTGCCCAAACGACGTCTAAGGTGAACAACGACATTTTAAAAGTGTTTATGAACTCATAGATTTTTGTATACGTATTGATTTCAAATTTCATTCCTTTTGGTTATTTTTGTTTTTCATCCTCAAATTGTGTTTTTTTTTAGTTAGGGCCAATCCTTCACATTGGCTCCTGTAACCCTTTGGACACAACCCCAGCCATCTTTGAGAACTTCCTTGCTACCTGGTACAGCATGATTTCATCCTTACAAAAATCCCAAAGAGATAGATACTGTTATTATTGGCATTTTACAGATGATAAAACTGAGAATTGCTCAAGGCCATAAGGCGGAGTTGGGGTTTGATCTTCACTTGGATTCCAAACTCTTAACCATTACACCGCATAATCAATTTGAAGAGATAAGATGAACACAAAGGAAATAATTAGTAAATAGCAAAGAGTGTGTTAAATTAATTTAACAAGGATGCCATTCGAATGAGTTGGTTCTAGTGTCTTAAGTAGCCTAGGGAGCAAAGCAAACCTAATCCTATATTGCCTCAAGGTTAAGAAATCCAAACCCAAAGACAACCAAGCATAAGTAGCCAGCTAGGCTCTCCTGAATAAGGCAACTGGCTAAGTTATAGACAATCAAATAATTTTCTTGCTTTGCTTCCTTGTCTTCTTTATAAAAGTCTTGCCCCTGGCTCCTCCTGTCAGTGGACTGCTCCTGTCCACTTCTTGTTTGGTGCTGCGTGACGGGAATCAGTTTTTGCTCAAATGAACACTAAAACATTGTCATATGCCTCAGTTTATTGTTTAACAAGTGGCATCTGTCTTTTGACTGATTCATTAAACATCTACTAAGTTCCAGTGATATGCCAAGTGCCATGAGATGAATAAGACAGGGTTCCTGGCCTCAAGGAGCTCATGTTTCATTAAAGGCTGACCTTTGTGGTCATGACAATGGGTAGGAAAGGAATTCCGTGTGGACTGGGGAGGCCCAGGAGACTTCTGGGATGGGATTAGATCTGGCCTTAATCTGGCCGATTAAGGACTTTTCGGGGAAGAGGCATTCCAGGCAGGGGATGACATGAGCAAAGGCTCAGAGGCAGGACCCATCCTGGCAGACGGGTTGGCAGTGCCCATGTTGTCTCAAGTCACTCGTCTTCCATAAGCTTGGCTCCAAGAAGAGCGGGGAAGCTTAGATCAAGCATGCTACGAAAATGAGTCTTTTTTGTTTTTTGGCCGTGCCACGTGGCTAGCGGGCTCTTGGTTCCCTAACCGGGGATTGAACCCTGGCCCCTGGCAGTGAGAGCACCGAGTCCCATCCATTGGACTGCCAGGGAATTCCCGAAAATGACTCTTCAATGGCAAAAGAACTCTCAAGTTCTGCGTTATAGGGAAGGCCAAGGATTATGGGAAGATTCTGCCCCACCACCCCAAGCTCTTCAATTTTTTTTTGTTTTGTATTTTTTATTAAACTGTTCCCATGCACAATGAGAATGGCAGCCCCTTTTGCATGGGAACTGGAGTGGCACACGTGCTCTTGTGTTATGTGAGCTCTCAGAGGATGGAGACGGCATCTCACTGGTCTCTGTATCTTCAGCGATCACCATATGCGTTGGCTTTTAATCATTTTAAAAAACTGAAATAAATTTTCTTTCCAAACATTTATACCATTTGATTGGATAATTCCATTGTGTGTCCCTGAGAATCTACTGCAAAGAAATCCTCAGGGATACGGATGCAGCTTTCTGCCAAAGAGGTTCATCATAGAAGTATTCGTAGCAATAAAGCATAAGAACCAACCTAGACGTGAATGTTTAATCACACCATGGTCCATTCTGTGCTATTCTAGGTATGACTGCCTTTAAACCTATTGTAGGAATTCCCTGGTAGCGGAGCAGTTAAGAATCCGCCCGCCAGTGCAGGGGACACGGGTTCGAGCCCTGGTCTGGGAAGATCCCACATGCCGCGGAGCAACTAAGCCTGTGAGCCACAACTGCTGAAGCCTGTGTGCGTAGAGCCCGTGCTCCGCAACAAGAGAAGCCACCTCAATGAGAAACCCGTGCACCGCAACCAAGAGCGGCCTCCGCTCGCCGCAACTAGAGAAAGCCCGCGCGCAGCAACGAAGACCCAACGCTGCCAAAAATAAATAGATAAATAAATAAATTTATAAACCTATGGTAGATGTTAAACATCGTGGTTGTGGCTAGTTCTTAATCACATGAGAATATTGTTAGGCTGTACTGATGAAACGTTCAGGGTATGAGACTGTGAACACAAAATGACCCTAACTGTGTAAAAACAAAGGTGTAGGAAGAAGCCTGGCAAGAAATACACTAAGAAATACACCAATCCCCTCTCTGGCATGGCTGTTATCTTCTCCTTTTTGCTTTTCTCCATTTTGTAAAATGGGTGAGCCTTTCTTTTATAATACACAAAGCAAAAGCCATATAAAGGACGATCGTTGTTCTTCTTTACTTACTGACTCAGTGTTTTGACAAGTTAAAAGCTGAGTGTTATTTTTGTTACCTAAAACAGAACAGGGAAGTCAGGAGGGGTGATGGATGCCTTTGGGGGGGGTGGCTGGGTTGGAGGTGGGATGGTCCCGCAGAACAATGCAGGAAAAGGGGTGAGGTCACCTGGTGGGTGAGGTGATGGCCGGGGGTCCCCACCTCGGTGGCTCCTAACCCCTGCTCTACGGCTACCTGAAGAGGTAGCTAGGCCAGTGCTGGTGGAAACTCCAATTTTACAGTCATTAGGGGCACGGTGGGCTGGGCCATGGGCGGCGGAGGCTTTGATCTGGTTAGCCTCGCTGGGGGTCAGTAGGCTCTGACCCCGGCGGCGTTCTCATTCTAAAGCCGCAGCCGGGTCACCGCTCCCATTGTTCCACCGGCCGACATTAACTCCCGGGCCAGAGAACAGGGCCGGCTGGTCACCACCAGCCTCCCACCCAAGTGGGCCAGCTTTGTTCCCTCCCCATAGGCTCCCATTGTGCGTCCTCGGGGGGGGAAAAAGCCCGCGTTCATTTCCGTACTCTAATGGCTCCATCCTCTTCCAGCCCATAAGCATTTTGTCACTGTGACCTCAGAGGTTATTCAGGCCTTTTGATCTTGCCTACCTAGAGCCTAGCTTCTCAGCTGCCATCAGGGGCCTGACCCCCGACCCGGAGGGTGTGCCCATCGGGTGACTGGGCCCCGGGCACGGAGGCACTTAGCTAACGGAAAGAGGGGGCGGGAGTTGGACACCAGAGTGGAATGGATTCTCGTGGGAGGTACTTCAGTTTTTCTCTTCACCAAAGCCCTCTCTTCTCAGAACGCAAAGACCTGAGGGCCCGGGGGGCTTTTTCCTTCTGGGAAGGGGCGAGAGGAGCTTTGTCTAAAGCCTCTTGCCCTCCACAGCCCCCACCCCTGCTGCTTGGCTGCCCTATCTCCTATCCTTGGTCCCAGCACACTCCCCAGAATTCTCTATTTGCTTCCTATCCCCTGGAATGTTCTGGCCTCCCGGGCCCTCCACAAGTTCTCTCCGCACTAATGTAGCCCTTCCCACCCCTGGAACACAGGCAGGGGCAGCTCCTTCCCCTCCCACTGGGCCCCCAGGACTGAGCTCCTGGAAGGCGGGCGCACGTTTCCTTCCTTGTTAGACCCCTCTTCCTGCAGCATGCCTCCAGCAGGGGCCTGGGGCCATGACCCGGTAACGTTTAGGCACTTCAAGCCAGGTGTGGAGTGACTTCTGATAGTTTCAGAAGGAGCTTTACAGAAGAGACAGGAGCAAATATGGCTTAGGGACCAAAGTCTTCTGAGTCAGGTTCTAGGGGGTTGAGAGGTGGTAAATGTATTTCAGAAGGGTTTTGGTGAGTTTTTTTAAAACATCACAAGGATCAAATCATATGCTCACTTATTCCTACAAACAGGAATTGAACACCTTCTCTGGATAATTATTAAATTGCTCTTAGCACTGGGAACGCAGAAAGGAAAACAATGGCAGTCCCTGTCCTTGATGGGCTCCCAGTCTGGTGGTGGTAGCAGGTACAAGGTGGTGCCTGGTAGGGAGGACAGCATGAACCATCAGAGGTGTGATGACAGGTGGACTCATACGCATGTTGAATTCTGCATGGACACAGGAGGAGCCGACCTTTAAAGGGAGGGTAAAACCTATTGAGACAGATGTAAAATGTTCACAATAAATTTATTAGGCGATATTGTACAGCCTGGGGAAATTAATCTGTTTCCTCCGAAGTGAATAATCTCGATTCAAATTCCAATTAATGGCTTTGAGGAAACTACACCGAAGCATCAAAGAGCAAGTTAAATACAGTCTTTTCTGTCTGCGGATGCCATTTATTGACATTTGTCTCTGTGTCTCCTCAGGAAATCTGGGCCTGCCCATAGGCAGCCGGCCACAACTGCCCTCCCTGTGTGTAGGAATCTACCTATAGTTTCCTCCACGACGGGGTGGAGTCTGTTGTTATTCTGTCAGCTACTCCTTTTCAGCCCAGATTTAAAACTGTCCGGAAGGTAAACTTAGGTTCTTGCATTAATACACCCATTCATTCATTCCTATCCAATCGATAATCTCTTCTTTGTCAGTCAAGTCATTTTCATCTATTCATTCCACAAATACTTTACGACGTGCTTGGAACTGTATTAGGCTCAGGAGATATAAAATGAATACACAGTGATGTCTGCCCTCAAGAACATTCTTTTAGTGAGGGTCTCTTACAATGCCACCCAGGAAGTGCGGTGATGAGGGAAACACAGTGTATTAGGGGAACCTTATCTGGGGGTATTCAAGGCAAGCAAAGCCTTGCTAGACAAGATTATACGTGAACAATTCTTGAAGGCCAAGGAAATATCCAGGTGTGGAAAAGGGGTGGGACGGAGGATTGTGTCTGAGGCAGGAAGGAAGTTGGGTTAAGGAGGAAGGCTCTGGAAACAGTGGGGAGCAGGACCCCAGGGCAGCCCAGAGTGGGCTCTGGCCCTTGTTTCTGAAAGGCCCTGAGGGCAGGGGGTATGCACTCCCTGGGCTGGAATCTCCCGCTGTGTCCTGGGGATGGATCCCGCTCTGACCACGACCTCCTGACAGAGGTTGCCTGCCGTGTTCTGGGTACCACCTCTGCGTACGCCGCTTTCACATAGAACTTAACCTCTGTCACTGGTAATAAAACACCCGAGCAACCGTCCTCCAAAATGTTGCATATTGTTTATACAGGTAATTTCTGAGACTATCGACTGGCTTCAAACTGTTCTGCATCCTGTTGGGTGGCATCCTCCACTGCTCCCCTACTGCCCACCGGACATGCGACAGATGCCTCTGAACGCGCCGTCTGCATCTGAGGGACAAAGATACTTATTTGCCTTCCTCCTAAGGAAAAGCTAATTACTAGAAGGAATCCCAGCATAATTACACAGTTAGGCTTCGTGTCTTTGTACACATCACTTCCTGACAAAGACACCCCAGTTAGCCTGTAGCCATTTGAAGGTCGGGGGTGTGTGATCATTTCTGGTTCTCTCTATCTTTCCCACCCTATCGCCTGCCCCTGACGGATGGCCCTTTAAGGCAAGTTAACCGAGTTAGGTGCCTGGGTGATCGGAAGTGGAGAGCGGAGGCTTACAGATGTTTGGTCCTCACGGTAACTCCCTAAGGGAGTTATAGATGGTTCCACAGGAGAGAGCACAGCACTCGGGGAGGCGTGTCACTTGCTCGGGGTCTCCGCCTATGAATTAGAGTTGAGATTCGAAGCCAGGTCTCTGGGTGGAAAGCTTGCCCTTTTCCCCAGGGTGGCCTCACTGTTGGACGTTGACTTGGCCGTTGGGAGGCCCCGTGCAGAGTGACAGTGTGACCAGGAAGGGGAGGAGGAACTTGCTTCTCGGTGTGGCCTGGCCCAGCTGGCTATGAGCTGGAGTTGAGGGCTACGCTGGGGCTAGGCCACGAAAGGGGGCAAATAGGGAATTCCCTGGCGGTCCAGTGCTTAGGACTCCACACTTCCACTGCAGGGGGCGTGGGTTCGATTCCTGGTCAGGGAACTAAGATCCTGCAAGCCGTGTAATACAGCCAAAAAAAAAAAAAAAAAAAAGAAAAGAAAAGGGAAAGGAGGAAAACGTTCAGTGTGACTGGACACTTATTGTGTGTACATGGTTAAGTGTAAGGGTAGAGGTAGTCACACCTCTGGCAGGGAGGGCGGGACCAGGGGTGGGGTCCTCAGTGTAAGGGGGTCTCACCAGTGGACCTTCCTTTCCCCGTTGGCTCATCCTGCTCCCAGTACAATGATGACCAACTGACAGAGAGGGAGACCTCCATAGCGGAGGGCCCACAGGCCTTGAAGTCTGCATGGTTTTCCCCACAAGGAGAAACGGGCCAGGAGGCAATGTGAGGATATGCCAAGGAGAGAGCAAAGAATTGAGCAAAGGCCAGTGCAAAATGCTGCTGGAGGTGAAGAAAATAAAGGGTAGGCACCATTGTGTTGAGTGAGGGGTGACTGCTGACCACGATCTCATGGACCCACTGCCGTCTCTCACCTGGGAGGGGAACGGATTGAATCAGGTGATTTTGAAGTTTCTTTCCTACTTTGACACTTTGTGAGTCAATGTTTAAATATATTTAAATATTTTAAATGCTGTTTGGACACATCTATTGAGGATCTTAACTTCTTCATACCCTTTGGTCTAGTGATATCACTTCATGACATCTTTCTAAAGGCAACCTACAAACAAGCATGTTCATTACAGCGTTGTTTATAACGGAGAAAAATTGGGAATAACCTAGAGATCCAACAATAGGGGATTCACTATGTAAACAATTCTTTTATACTTTAAAAAATTTTTATATTGTTTTTATACTAAAAACAATAGGTTTTTCTACAGTTATTGAAGGGATATTTATGAAGACTATAAAAACAGAGGGAAATGGTTATGTCATAACATTGAGGACTATACAGTTGTGCATTTAGCCGTGATTATGAGAAAACACAATCTCATAGAGCCGCAGACACACAATTACACATAGAAAAAAATTAGAAAGAAGCATTCATGGTGGCCTTCTTTGACTGATGGAACTCTAGGGGCTTAAAAAATTAATTTCACTTTTCTAATAGGAAAGATAAACATTATAAATATGTTTTTTAAATGAAAACACAAATAATGGCAATAAAAATAACAACAAAAACTCTAGTGCCAGGGCTGGACTAGTTGCATCCGTGACTTGGAAGGAGGCAGCTTCAGGCATCAGAAGAGTGGCGGGCCGGGTGGTAGAGTGGGGAAGCGCTTGAGACGGTGGTTGGCGGGTGGTTGGCGGATGTTGGATCCCAGCCCCCAAAGCAGGTTTCTCAGTGAAATCAACTCCTCAGAGGCTCTGAAGGAGGCACCCGGGGGTAACAGTGAGTCACGAAAAAAGTCGTGCAAGTCTGTCTCCCCAGGGTTTTGTGAAATGTTAACACGGCGTGTACCTTCTGTCTTTAAACTTCTTGGGAAACAGCAGAGGCTGACAGTTTTCACAGCAGAGCCTAGACTTTGGGTCAGAGATTCAGGCTCAAATTCTGCTTCTACTTTTTTTTTGTTTTGTTCTTTTTGGCCACGCTGTGTGTCGTATGGGATCTTAGTTCCCCGAGCAGGGATTGAACCTGTGCCCCCTGCCGTGGAAATGCGGAGTCTTAACCACTGGACCACCCGGGAAGTCCCCTGCTTTTACTTACTTCTAATTCCTTCTGAGATCTTGGCTTTCATCCATCAAAGAGGGAATTACAACAGAGACCCCAAAGAGGTAGGCAGAGAGGTTTCAGTGAGGTATTGTCAGCAAAGTGCCCTACTCAGAGAAGGGACTCAGCCCAAAGTAGCTCATGTTTGTAAGTTTCTTCTTAGCTGACTTGCACTGCTTGCTCTTTGTTGGTGAGAAATGTGTGTCTGGTGGTGAGCTCTTGCTGTGATGATCCCGGTTTTAAATTGGCCAGTTTGGTTAATGACATCGCCTAGCAGGCAGGCCTCATTGTGTGAGCAAGCACTAAATTAGTCCCACAAAGGAAATTGCTTCACTGGTGTCCAGCACTGATACCAATGAGAAGGTCCCCCTCCCCCCAAGACAGAGCTGACGGCCAATCACTTCACTCAACTGGCCAAGTGCTTCACAGGATCTGAGGACTGGAAGCAAACCCAGCTTTTTCGGTGGCTGGCAAGGTTCCTGGGAAGGCGAACTTCTGTGCCTTTCTGCTCTGGTCTTCTACCTGCCTGGTACCAGTTCAGTGAATAGTTGTCTATTCCTTGGATGTAAGCAAAATCTCCCCATTATTGCCGAGTGGGGATTTCAGAAAGGTCGGTGATACATATTTTCTGACCAGATGGCTCTGAGACGCTCTGGCAGCCCTAAGATGACCCAATAATCTGGAGGCTTAGATGGCGAGGATTTGTGAGGTTATGAGGGAGGCTGCTGTGTCTAGAAAGAACAACCTAATTAATACCTGCCATTCCATCACGGTAGCTCCAACTGCACAGAGCCTAGAAGGACGCTCAGTCCTCATGCTTCCCTTTCTCAAAGGTAGACTGTCTTGGGAAGGTCGGAGCCTATGCCATTATTAGTTACTGCTGATAGGTCAGGTTAACAGGGACGCATAGGGATAGGGTGCTGGCTAGGTTCTGAGAAGTAGGGCTGGGCAAAAGTGAAACCAGATAGCGGACTGGTCGCGGCGGCACTGTAAACCAGCCGTCTCTGATCCCCTGGGCTTTAGGTTTCAGCCACTTTTAAATTTAGTGTAGGTAAGTTAAGGCCTAAAGCAAGATCATGGTTAAGGTGAGAGAGAATCGAGGAAGACATCGCGAATGAGAGATGGGGGGTATGGGATGGGGTCAGGGAGATAGAAGGCACGAAGGTACGAAGCATGGAGGGCAGGGCACCTGCTGTTCATCCAGGAAGTGGGGTGTGTGTGTGTGTGTGTGTGTGTGTGTGTGTGTGTGGCTGAGATGACATCCAGAGCCACGTTCAGCCCCAATAGTTTGCCTTCTTAGGGTCCAACTCCTGGCAAGGGATCCAGGGATGACCCTTCTTGAGAGTGACAGCTGTGGTCCGGGTCCTGAGCCTTCCGTCCTGCCCACCAGCAAAGGCAGGCTTCGCCCTCGGCCACGGAGAGGCTGCTTCTGAGAGGCTGATCTCTTGTGGATGCCAAACCTCGGTTGTCACAGAGTCAGGAGGGACAGAGGAGAGAGAACGGGGAATTGCTGCAAAGTCGAACTCATTAGCCCACGAAGCGTCAGACATTCCCACGCGATGCTGCGATAGGAAGGCTCCTCATCTCTCTGCCTCCCCAGTCACCCTCTCCCGCGTCTGGGCCATGATTCTAAGATGGGGAAACTGACGGGGGAAGTGACTTGTCCACTGCTAACCCCAGAAAGAATTAGACTGAGTCCCTAAGTCTTTGTGTCCTTGACCTCCAGACCTGTGCTCCCCTCACTGTGTCACCCAGCCTCTGATCACCCCCCCACCCCAGCAGGCAGAGCTCCTTGGCGTTCCCTGCCTCACGTGGACAATTGTGAGGATTTATTGTAGCTGGGATTTTGTTTCAAGCCCTTAATATGATTAGCAAACATCAAATATCAAAAGCTTATCTAGTAAACACCTCCCGTCCGTGCTGTCGATGTTATTATGGTCAGCTTCGGATTGAAGTCGAGTCACATTTCAAAACAGATGCAGTTTCAAGAGGCCAGAGCCAGGCCGCGCACATCTGCTGGCTGTGATCTTTCGTGTGCAGTAAATGGCATTGTTGGAGAGCTTGGCTGTAAAACATCAGCCTGGTCAGCAGGACCTGCTTACAATGCCCGAAGCTTTCCGGGGGATTTTAAAAATGCAGTTGAGCGCTCCGAGTCTGGTGTGCAGTCTGCCGGGGCAACAATCAGTCGACTAGGAGGAGGACTGGGGTGTTCAAATCAAATATGTATTATCTTTGACCCAAATTCAAGTGATACTATTAGGAGCAGCAGGGTTTCCAGGAATGATGCTGGTGAGAGTGGAGGGAGACGGTGAGCATTTGTGAAATAAGACGGTGCTGCCCTCCGTATCTTTCCATTGAAGCCAAGGGAAGCACACTTCCGTCCTTACCTTAGACGTGAAATTTTAAAAAAAATTATTTTTCCCATTTATGAGTAAGTGAGGCATGAACCTACAGCAGGCTCAGTGTGTGTTCTCCCTCCGGTCCACGGGTATCGTGGCTAAATGCAGTGCCTTTTCTTGGACGTATCAGGACGAGAGGCTGGGCTCTACCTGGGGCCCCCTGAGCCCTCCAGGTCGTCTTCAGGGATGCAGGCTGTGTGTGTCTGTGTGGGAGCACATGTGTATGTGAGACTGTGAGTGTGTGTGAGTGCCTAGTGATTCCAATCACTGCAACACAACCACCGACATCACCTGAGTGGCTTTCTCTGTCTACTGTTCACATGGGAAGAAGGAGATACTCTGTCTGGGGGACGGATGTCTCTCGGGGCGCCACAGCCCGTGGATGTGAGTGACCCATTCCACCTGTTCCGGCGGCAGCTCCGAAGCTCGCAGTAGCCCGGCGGGTGGCAGGGTTGCTCGCACCGTGGAAAATGCGTTCCTAATGGAGCAGCAGCTGCCACCCGCCAGAGCTCGAGGAGTTGGTGTCATGAGAGAAACTGTTCTCTGCTGTTGGATCTGACCAATTTCCCCCATAAATGAAGATTCGCTGCTTCCAACAGCGGGGGCATTTATTGTTTGGATTCCTGGAAGCTGACGAGGAGGTGCGGCTGATGTACGGAGAAAGTTAGCAAGTACTCCATGGAGAAGCGTTGCAAGAGCGCTCGGGGTTTGAGTGGGGTCTGAACTGGGCTGATCCGGGTCCCACCTGTGGTCTGCAATGTTGCTGAAGATGCAAGTTACCTGGGCGTCTCAGGATGAACCCCACTGTAGGTACTGCGGACTCCTGGAGGGGCACGCGAGCAGAGGGGGAGGGGTGGGCTGGCTGGAATGGGCCGATGGAGGTGTGGGGCAGGAAGGGGTTGTCAAAACGGCAGTTTCATCCTCAGATACGGCCATGGCCAATGGTTCAGATTATTGGCATCAGTATATGGGCTGTTATCCTCGAGTTCAGTGAGGGTTTCATTTTCTTTAACTCAGTTTTCAATTTTTTATCAAAGTTATACATGCGTGTAATTTGAGAAATTCCACAAGGTTTCTTAGGAAAAGCAAGTTTCCCCCACCCTCTCCCTCCCTGTTTCCTTTCCCCAGAGACGATGACTTCTAACTCTCTTGGTTGACTCACGTTGTTTTCCTCCTCATCTTTCAGTGACATATCGTTGCCTGCTGTGACGGTTTTAGGAATAGTCTATCGGCTTCCCACGAGAGAAGATGGACATTTAACTTCTTTTGTGATCGTCCCCCTACCCAACGTCTGTGGACAGAAACGTTGCATTCCTCCCTTCATCACAACTTTGGATACGGATGAGGAAAAGGGTGCAAGAGACAGAATATGGAGCCCAGACACCCCAAGGCAAAGGGAGATAAAACGATTTCTCAGTCTCTTGTGGCAAATGTGGAGTTTGGGGCTGAAAGGATCCAGGTGAAGGATGCTTGGGACCTGCAGACCCCAAAACTATATGGTGTCTTCCACCAGGCTGGGAATCTCTAGAAAAGCTGAGCGTTGGAAAAGTGTGTCATTCTCCAGCTTTCTCTCCCTGGTGATGCTGTGTGAAAGGGAACCTCGCTGAGATTAGAAACACACTTTCCTCAGGGCTCAGGAGACCCGGGAGAGGTATGCGGGGGGTACATAAATAATGGACGAGCTATGGCAAATGCATTCGAAGTGAGCCATCTGTTTCCGCTGCAGAACAGACCCACGAAAACGTGATGCTGACCGCAAGGTCCTAGAAAAGGAAAGGAATTATTTACGTTTACGACAGGCACCACTTGGAGTCTTGTGCTTGGCATCAAAATAGGTGCTCAGACCATACTCGTCTTCAATGAATGAAAGAGCTCCTCTGGCAGACAGGTAAACTGAGACTCAAAGAATTAGGATGACCCGCTCCCGGTCTTAGAGTAGATGAATGTCAGGGCAGGTGGAGGCACCCATGGGCTCTCCCTGCCTCCCTCCTTCCCTCATATGGATGTACTGAGGACCACTCAGGCCAAGTGCCGTGTTAGGCACTAAGGAATAAAAAGACAGAAAACCAGACCCTGAGCCAGAGGGGCTAAGAGTCTTTTCAGGAGACGAGTAAACAAACAATCCAGGAGAGTATGGAGCGTGCTGTGACAGAGGCAAACTTATGCAAGGTACTTTGGGAAGAGAGAGGAGGGAGGGCAGAGTTGGTTTGGAGGATGTGAAGCCCCCAGGTACTGGTGTCAGGCTTCGTGGAGGGATGTATGTTACCTTTCTTATTCAACTGCTTCATTTCACATATGGGGACACTGAGGCCAAAGAGGTGAATACATTTGCTCAGCTGTCCAGTCGATTGGTTGATGAACCAGGACTAAATTCCATATCTTTTACCTGCTTTTTTGTCTACAGTAATTTCATAATTCTTTTCTATTTAAATGGCATTTGGTTTTCATAGAATTCACTAAAAATTGGTCAGTTTCACCATCCAGCGATAGATACTGTTAACATACAAAACGCACACACATATATGTATACAATTTGTAGATTACATATCAGTTTCTGCTTTTCTTTCCTTTTTTTTAAAAAAATTAATTAATTAATTTATTTTTGGCTGTGTTGGGTCTTCGTTTCTGTGCGAGGGCTTTCTCTAGTTGTGGCGGGCGGGGGCCACTCTTCATCGTGGTACGCGGGCCTCTCACTGTCGTGGCCTCTCTTGTTGCGGAGCACAGGCTCCAGACGCACAGGCTCAGTAGTTGTGGCTCACGGGCCTAGTGACTCCGCAGCATGTGGGATCTTCCCAGACCAGGGATTGAACCCGTGTCCCCTGCATTAGCAGGAAGACTCTCAACCACTGCGCCACCAGGGAAGCCCAGTTTCTGCTTTGCTAACATTATATTATAAATATTTTACCATGACACTCGGAATATTTCTGTAAATGTGATTGTTAATATTTGTATAAATTATCATATGGATATATCACATGATGAACTTACCTGAAAGATTGGCTTTTTTTTTTTTCCAGGTAAAATCTGTTCAAAGACATGCTTATCAGCCCAACCTTTTGAGGGCAGGCAAAACAACTCCGAGAAGTTTCTAGCTCAGAGAGCTTGGCTATACTTCCCACACAGTGATATGTGGGCACGATGGACCCCTCATTTCCGGACTCCCAGAGTGGCTTCCGTTAATTTGATTCTCTCTGCCTCTGAGGACACGAGGATGTCACCTCTCAGCTTGATTTCCGTGTCTTGGTTTGCACAACTTGGCTCTCTGACTGCACCAGAAGCCCTCAGCTCTTCCGCCTGCTGAGGAGCAAAGGGAAAGCTGTGGACATTTCCAGCATCCTGAGCAGAGCCCCCAAAGGGGGGGTTGCATTTACCAAAGAGAAAGATTCTTTGAGATTTTAAAATGGACAACATGAAATCAATTTCTACAAGACTAACAAATTAGGAAAGAATGAGGAAGGATGTTCAGAGAAATGACCTCAGGTCATTGCCAGGTCCTTAAAGTGCTTTCTGAATCATCAAAGAAAGATTGCATTACCACCAGGATGCTTATAATGTCAGGTTCAATTTATTATGTCTGGATGCCTTGAAAATTAATCATTTAAATATAGGAATTTTGTTATTTATTTATGATCTATACCCTGCTTACTTCAAACATGAATCAGAAATAGCATGCCATATAATGTATATATATATATATATTTTTTTTTTATTTGTATTTTTGTTAAAGTAAAATGTACATTGTTTTGGTAACAACAAAAATCCCCTGCTCTACCCTATTCACCTTCTGATTTTTGCTCTTTTTTTTTTTTTTTTAAATAAATTTATTTATTTTTGGCTGTGTTGGGTCTTCATTTCTGTGCGAGGGCTTTCTCTAGTTGTGGCAAGCGGTGGCCACTCTTCATCATGGTGCACAGGCCTCTCACTGTCACGGCCTCTCTTGTTCTGGAGCACAGGCTCCAGACACGCAGGCTCAGTAGTTGTGGCTCACAGGCCCAGTTGCTCCGTGGCATGTGGGATCTTCCCAGACCAGGGATTGAACCCGTGTCCCCTGCATTGGCAGGCAGATTCTCAACCACTGTGCCACCAGGGAAGCCCTGATTTTTGCTCTTTAAAGGCAACCAGTTTCAGCACTTTAAGTTGGTTTTTATATGATTTATTTCCATTTTCTGAGTGCTTGTACTGGTATTTTTAAATTTATTAATGCTGGGCATTATCCATATTGACTGCTGGTGCACCGCTGGTTGATTACCATGTGCTACTGTCTAGACGGAGCACAAGATATAACAGAATCAGAATCCAGGAAAGAATATCTCTAATCTTCAGGTTACTTTAGTCGTCTTAAGGATTTAAATCTCTTAAAACTACATCCTTCACGTTCTCTCTTCCTATCCTCCCAATTTAATTATTGATACTTCACAATTTGTACTTAAATCAATAGTCAGTATTTACATTTTCACTATGAAAATATTGTTCACTTACAAGTGCTGTATTAAGAATACTTTCCTTTTTTAATATAATATTTTGGTTTCTTCTGGAGTTCATAATTCTTTACATAGGACTCTATACATATTCTTAATTTTTTTTTTATCTTTAAGTTGTATCAAGAGTTTTTTTGCAAGTGCTTTCATCCATCAGTTGCATGTTCCCACCTGTAGAACCCTTTCCCATGGCTCTCTGTCTTCTGCTTCAATCTGGACTGCTTTTTAAGCCTGATACATAGCTGTTATCCCGGGATGTAGTCAACTTCATGTTAAAACATATTCACTGTCCCTTCCTGGATGAGGATTATATTTCTGAGTCCCATTGATATCAGGCTTAGTCTTGTAACTTGCTTTGGCCAATGAAATGTGAGTAGAAGTGGCATGTGTGTGTATCACTTCTGAGAAGAAATTTTAGATCCAGAGTATGGTTTGCCATGATTTCTTTTATCCTCTGCCATGAAAGCTGTCAACATTTCAGATAAAAGATGCTCCATCAGGTTAGATCTGGAGTAAAGACAACATGAGACAGAGCCATAGCCAACCCACAATGGTCGTGTAGCAAGAAATAAACCTTTGTAATTGTAAGCCCCAGCATGTAACCTGGCCTATTTTGTCTGGGACATGTGACTTATCGTTGCTGCTTTTCTATGTTGGTTGTTCTGTTCTTAGTTTGCTTGTTCGTTTGATCTATCTACCCACCCACTTCTATCGATCTATCTAGTTTTAATTGTTTAACCTCTCATTTTATTGGAGCAGAACCCATGCTAGCTTCCTAAGAAACGGTGTATAAGATGTAAAATTTTTGAGTTCTTGCATAAAATTTATTTTTCTTTATTATATTCCCACATTATTTAGCTAGTTTGTCCGGGTATAGAGATTTAAGTTGAAAATCACTTTCTTCCTGAAATTGAAAGCACTGTCTCTTTGTTTTCTAATATTCTGTGCTGCTATTGAAAAGTCTGATGCCATTTCTTTAGATACAGTTTACATTTTCTTCCTTGGAAGCTTTTAAATCTTTCCTTATATCAATGTTTTGGAACTTTACACTGATGTAACTTACTTTGGATCTTTCTTCATTTTTTTTTTTTTTTTTTTTTTTTTTTTTGCGGTACGCGTGCCTCTCACTGCTGTGGCCCCTCCCGTTGCGGAGCGCAGGCTCCGGACGCGCAGGCTCAGCGGCCATGGCTCACAGGCCCAGCCGCTCCGCGGCATGTGGGATCTTCCCGGACCGGGGCACGAACCCGCGTCCCCTGCATCGGCAGGCGGACCCTCAACCACTGCGCCACCAGGGACGCCCCATTGTTTTTTCTTTTTTGAATCCTGGAGCTTATGTCTTTTCCTCCTAGGAATTTTTTTTGTTTGAAAGGAAATAATTTTTAAGTTCCCTTAAAAATTTTCTCCCCTCTCTTTTTTCTTTCTGTAAATAGTGTTAGTCAGATGTTAAATATCCTGCATTGAGCCTGACATTTCTCCTTTTCTGTTCTATTTTCCAACTCTTTCCTATTAAAGAAAATTTAGAAGATTCCTTATTTTTATTTTCTCATCTTTCTATTGAATTTTCTATTTTTGCGGAGCTAAAATTATTCAAAGGACTATTTTATGGGAGAATATAGAGAAGATGACTTCAGGGATCTAAATCCACAATATTATTTTTCCTTCTATTTACAATGTTGTGTTTGTTAGTTTCTGGTGTACAGCAAAGTGATTTATGTATATGTACATACCTATATTCATTTTCAGATTCTTTTCCATTATAGCTTTTCCCCATTATAGTTTATTACAAGATATTGAATATAGTTTTCTGTGCTACACAGTAGGACCCTGTTGTTTATCTATTTTATTTACAGTAGTGTGTTTCTGTTAATCCCTAGCTCCTAATTTATCCCTCTCTGCAAATCCACAAGACTTAGCTTTCAAATTTGTATGATCCCTGAAGTCACAGAATTTAGTGTCTCCCATCATCAGTCCCAACCCCCCCAACTCGACAGAGGAAGATGATGTCTTCCAGAAAGGAAAAGCACGTGTCCAAGAAAATGTAGCAGCACCAGCTCTTACTTCCAGTCAGCTGCCTTTCCACTGCCATGTGGAAAGGCAGCTGACCGCTTCCTCAGATCACGGCTAAAATGTTGTCTCAATTCTACCAGAGGGAACGTTTTAAATCAGTTTCTGAATGGAAGTGAACAATGAAGATTGGCTGGGGCACCATTAAAAATCGGGCACTTAATATAATGGTCAGCAAGCATCACTCAGGGATGTGACAGTTTAGTTCCTCTTGTGTCTCTGACTTACACTCTGATTTTGGCAAGTTATTTTATCTTTCTAGACTTTGGTGTCCTCATCTACGAACTGAAGACCTTGGAGTCACTCATTGCTTTTCAGATTATATTCTTCTGAGTCCTAGGAGCTCCATGGGGTCTTGGGCCTTGGAGGCTTGGGGAAGGGGCTGAAACAGGGAAGGTGAGGCGGGGCTCTGGGCCCTCACTCTACCTCAACGTGAGCAGTTCCCCCTGGATTTGTTTTCTGTATTCGGTTTCATGTACGCTTTTACTGCAAAGACAAGATTCTGTGCCTAAATGTTTGAGAACCACTAGGCCTGACCTCTGTAGGTTTTCTTGTGGCTTTTCTGCCTCTCTGATTAGAGATGTTCTCTCAGGGACTCCTTTAGACAGGCTCAAATTTCTATGCTGTCGAGCTCGCTGGAGTTCCTATAAATTAGGATGCACATCGAGATAATTACCATTCTGGAACTCTAAGCACTTAAATACAAGTCAATCCTTATAAACCCCTTTTAAACCAATTGCCTCACTGCAGACATGGTCACTCAATATATATTATCGAATGCCAATAAAACAGGAAACTCGATCCTGACATTTCCCCAATTAGACAGTACAGATGAGTTAAAGCCAGAATCGCAGCCGTCATTCTGCTGGCAGGATCTGGCTTCCCTTCACAGAGTTGAACTCTGGTTGTCACGCCGGGCACAGAGGAACCCAGTGCCTTCCATCCCCTCAACTCTGGAGGGTCACAGTCCCTCACCTTTGGGAAGGAAATATTTTCTGCTCTTTTCTTTTTTTTTTCGTTTTGCGGTACGCGGGCCTCTCACCGCTGCGGCCTCTCCCACCGCGGGGCACAGGCTCCGGACGCGCAGGCCCAGTGGCCACGGCTCACGGGCCCAGCGGCCACGGCTCACGGGCCCAGCCGCTCCGCGGCACGTGGGATCCTCCCGGACCGGGGCTCGAACCCGCGTCCCCCGCATCGGCAGGCGGACTCTCAACCACTGCGCCACCAGGGAAGCCCTGCTCTTTTCAATAATGTTTACAAACCATGAAAGGAAACAGTAGATCTAGGCCAAACACTACTGTCAAATGGCAGGGCTGAGAGTGAGCAGACCTGTGTCAGCCTGGGCGTAAGGGAGCCAAGGTCAGTGGTGGATCCCAGAGGACCAGAGGGGCGGCTTCTCCAGGGCACACCTGCTCTGCAAAAGAGCCTGGGGTACCTGTGGAACTGAGCCAGAGAATGGTTTTAGGACTCTGGGACATCAGAATGACCTTCCTAGAAAGCCCTTCAAGATTACGTGATAGAACCTTTGCATTGGATACATGGGAAAACTAAAGCCCAGAGAAGGGACACCCCTTGCCCGGGGTCACACACAAATCGATACTTCATCTCTCCCAGTCGACATCTGCAAGCCCTCCGGCATCTCTGAACAGCAACAAGGCACTTAACTGAGGTAACTGACGAGGAACGTCTTCTTGAGGGGTGAACTTGAGGAGGGCTGGTGAAGGGACCAGACTTTTCCACTGTGGGCCATTGCCAGTAAGCAGAAGCCAGTGCCCCATTAGTCAAACCCAGACCAAGTGCATCCCCATGGGAGACTCTGGACCTCACACAGGACCAGGGACTTCAGAGGGTATCCAATGTATGCGGGAATTTCTTCCTGTCTCCCCTGGTTCTCAGCCCACTGCAGTCTGTGCCTACCGTTGTTTATCTTAGTTAAAAATATCACCATACCCCAAACACTGAGTTCTTAGGCCACCTTTGGTATGTTTATTCCTGATAAGGCATCCTACCCTTTCTGAGGCTGACCATCGGCGGCACTTCTAATAAGGACGGGGAACTCACACGTATCATTTTCTTCTGTAAATAGGCATTCAATTCATGAATATCCACGAAAGAAGAAGGCTCATTTCCAGCCTCAGGCCGCGGGCTTTTGGTTTCAGGAAAATGCAGATGAAATAGAGCCATCACCAGCCCCTAGGACAGTCTCAAGAGGGGTAACTGTCCTCTACAATTGCTGCCAGGGAGCAATTTGCCCTGGAATCTGGCATACCATCCTTAAATTGACAATTTCATTTCCCTCCCAGCCCGCCCCCTGCCCCAAAGATCTGCTGAAACCACGAGTTCCATTCGAGAAGGCGGCAGGATAATAGGTGAGTTCCATCCATCAGTCAGCGATAATAGTCACAGACCCTCACGAAGCCTTTTGTCTGCTGGTTTCCCTGAGGACGCAGGCTGGGGACCTGGGGTATTTACACGGCCTTTGTGTCTGTGTGCTTTTAAAATCAGTCCCCTTGTTTACTTTCCTGCCTTCACCCAGGCTGTTTACTACCTTTGGAGGGGCCCAGCGACTAAGTCAACACATATGAAGACCCAACGTCAAAATGTCATAATACGAATGAACAGGATTCGGAAAGGCCAGGGACATTGGCTGCTCTGTTGGGTCCTGTTTAGTCTGAGGGTAATGAAGAGCTCACAGATGACCTGATTTCATTAAACTAGGTCAGATTCTGCTGAAAAGCGGCTATGATTCTCACCCAGTTATCCAGCGAGCCCTCCCTTCCTCCCCCCCGCCCCACCTCGGGGCTCGAATGCTTTCTGGGAATTAACGCGGAGTTTTGTCAATACAGTAGCTAAATCTCCATGGAATCATTGGACCTTTCCCTCTGGCTTCTGTTTGTGCAGCGGTGAGGCCAGCCCTGGGGGGGAGGGGTGTGGCCGGCTGGTGAGCTTTAATGTTGCCTTTTTTTGGAGGATGTTGCCTTTCGGAGGACGTTCCCTGCAGGACGCATGATTCAGCTGTAGCAGATTTGCTCTGGAGCCAAACATTCTGAGTTCCAGCATCTTATCTGAGGGCTGGATTGACGGAAGCAGCTGAAGCGACTCAAAGAGGAGCTACCGTGCACACAAGGCTTTCAATGTGTGCAGTCGCCTCAAGAAGCCTCAGAAATCTCGCGGTGCGGAGCGGGAAGGGGGCTTGTCTGAGGGTGGAGGCGGGAGGCAGTGGGGTCCGAGAGCCTGTCCCCCCTCTCTGGGCTCTGGAGGGAAAGACTGGCTCAGTGGTAGCCACTCTGGGCAGGCAGAATTCAGCTCATCCACATAGCAGAAGGCGTTTCTAACAATTAGAACTGAACAGAGAGGGACGGGCTGTCAGATGAGATCATTTGTTAGACTTTGTTAAGCACCCAGTCTGTTTCAGGCCTATGTCGGGCACTTCATCTACTGTTCTCTGAGCTCCACAGCATCTCAATGGAAGGTGAGAGACAAGAAAACGGAGGGTTAGAAATCTTAAGTGACTTATTTGGGGACCAAAGCAAATACGTGGCAGAATCAGGATTGGAACCCAGATCTTTTTTTTTTTGCGGTACGCGGGCCTCTCACTGTTGTGGCCTCTCCCGTTGCAGAGCACAGGCTCCGGACGCGCAGGCTCAGCAGCCACGGCTCACGGGCCCAGCCGCTCCGCGGCACGTGGGATCTTCCCGGACCGGGGCACGAACCCGCGTCCCCTGCATCGGCAGGCGGACTCTCAACCACTGCGCCACCAGGGAAGCCCCCAGATCATTTTTTATGCTTGCTCTTTCCACTGCCCTACTGCTCTCCCCACCTCACCCCACCTTGAGCATTGCTGGGATTCTGCAGAGGGGGTTCATGCATGGAGGATGAGTCATGCACCCATGGAGGCTGGACTAGATGTTTTCTTCAGCAAACTTTCTCCAGGAGAATTGTGAGACTTGAGGATCGAAAAGGTCAGATTTCTTGTTCCCAAAGAAGCTGAGGAGAAGATCCTTGGAAGCAATTTCAGGGCACCCTCTCCCTCACCTCGTGCTTGTCCAAATCTCAACTTTTCGGCTCCATCTCTTTTGGGCAGCTTTTCCTGCCATCTCAGGCCTGCAGAGCCTCTTGTCTGGAACATACATAGTACTGACCGGGCAAGTTTCTCCCAGGGGATTGAGCTCTTTGGGTGCTGGCTACTCTCCTTCCTTGGCCAGAGGTCTGGTCTCCCTGAGGACTGGCCTGAACCCTGGACATCCGAGTCTCGCCCAGCAACAGGCAAAGGCTATGAACACATGATTGGTTTTTGAGGACAAACTGGGTATCACCTCTCCACTTCTACAGAGCAGGAGGAAATGTGTCCCAAACAGAGCTTGGCATTTGGAGACTCTACAGGATGGTTCTAGTTCAAGTTCTAGTTTAACCTCTGCTTCTTTCTGTGAACCCTTGACCGTGTCACTTTCCCTGGACCTCCATATTTTCTTCTTTCTAAGGGGGGTAATGACATACATCTTACAGAGTTATGGTCAGGATCATATGACAGCACACATGTAAACAGGCTCAGTGGGCTGTAAAGTGCTGGGTAGATGTGAACAATTCCCTTAGGGCTGCAAAAGCCAACTTGAGCTAGCTTAAGCAAAATGGGGAAATTACTTTAAAGAGAGGGCTCTCTTGGGCTCCCCTGGAGGCGCAGTGGTTGCGCGTCCACCTGCCGATGCAGCGGACACGGGTTCGTGCCCCGGTCCGGGAAGATCCCACATGCCGCGGAGTGGCTGGGCCCGAGAGCCACGGCCGCTGAGCCTGTGCGTCCGGAGCCTGTGCTCTGCGACGGGAGAGGCCACAACAGTGAGAGGCCCGCGTACCGCAAAAAAAAAAAGAGAGAGGGCTCTCTTAAGCCTCAGGAAGCATTGGAATCCAGAACTGCAGGGCCTTGTGAAACCCGGGCAGTCTTCTCGTTCCTTTACCTCTGCTCTTCCCTGGGTATCTGCTTCTTTCAAGAGAAAGATCCGTTTGCCAGTATTCATGGCATAGAAGAGGGCTGCCCCAAAGCTCCTGGATTTACATGTCACGGGACCCAGTCAAAGCAGCAGAATCCATCTCTCTCTGTTTTTCTCCCTCAATTCCAGATTCCTGAGATGGGACCTGGATTGGCCCAACTTGGGCAGGTTATTACTCCCAATCCAATCATTATCTGTGGCCAGAGGGGTGGAGTTACCTTGTACAAGCAAGATGTCAGGGACCTTCTCCCTATGATTATGTAGAGGGAGTTCAGGAGGAGAGGTGGAGAAGCTGATAGTTCCTGGGCTGGATAGGCACCTCATAAGCATCCATCACATTGGCTCTGGTCATCTAAAGCTGCATAACAAAATACCCCATAAGTCAGAGGTTTAAAACAACCATTTATTATGCTCGCTGATTCTCTGGGTAAAGAATTCTAGCAGGGCACAGAGGGGATGACTTATTTTTGCTCCACAGTGTCTGGGGCCTTGGCTGCCAGACTCAAAGGTTGGGGCTGGAATCATCTGAAGGCTTGTTTTATCATATGATGGGCAGCTGATACTGGCTGTTGGCTGGGGAGGGCTCGGTTCCTCTCCACATGGGTTTCCCCACATGGACTCTCCATGTGGGCTGCTTGGGCTCCCTCACAGCATGGTGGCTGGGTTCCAAGGATGAGCATTTCAAGAGTCAGGGTGAAGTTGCATCGCCTTTTGGACCTGGTCTTGAGAGTCACACAGCATCTCTTGTACACGCTGTATCCCATAGCATTCGTTAGAAGGAAGTCACTGAGCCTGATTCATGGTCAAAGAGAAGGAAAATTAAACTCGACCTTTTGAGGAGAAGAGAGGCAAGATTCTAGAAAAACAAGTGGGATCAGAAATATTGCTGTAGTTTTTTTTAGGGAAATACCATTGGCCACAATGTTCATAATCATTACCACTGTGTTCTAATATAACTTTATTAGTAAGAAGCTGACAGATCACCTGATAGGGTTGTAGAATTAAACCAGAAGTTTCCCAAACCAATTTGGTTCGTGGTGCCCCTAGGCCAGAAGAAATACCTAACAGTTCTGTTTATTAAGTAGTTATATCCAACGACTTAGTAATTATTTATCTTCTCACAAATTAGTTGCCCTTTGAATAATTCCCATCAAGTGAAAGAAAAGTACTATTTTAATTTCATTCTTAGATAATGACAGCTAACAGGATGGGGGAGGTACCAATACAACTTCTCAGATCTTGGGCTCTGATTGGACACCATCACCTTTACTTCCTGTTCCACATTGATCTTCTCACCGCATGCGCTTGTTATCACTGAAGCCACCCCAATCCCAGCTTCGCAAGGATTTGGCGTCCTCGAAAGGAATGGAGCACAGTCTAATGCTGAAACACCAAAAACCTCGAACTCACGGTTTGTGTGTGGACTGATGAATGTCAGGAATTGCTCCAAAATGTAAAATGCTCTTCTGTGCTCCTAAGACTTTGTTGTAGGCCTCTGGGTACCTCAGTCCACGGTTTGGAAATCGTGGGCTTCAACATAGTAGATCCAGAATTAGGGCCTGATTAATATGCCAGAGGTGTAGTTTCTTAGCAGATGTTCATCCTCCTGACAAGGGCATTCAGACTTCAGATTTTTAGGGTACACTGAATTCGGGTAAATCTGAGTCCTGGGTGGTTTCGCTGATTTGTCCAAACTGATGAATTTTAGGGAACCACTTTGGATTTCTTTCCTGTGTAACAGGTGAGAAACAATCTCTCCCCCTTCTCTCAGGGATGGTGAGCTATGAGTTACATGTTACATTTAAGACATTGACAATTGCCCTGGAAATGGCATATATAGAGACTGAGGGGATGGCATAATACGGGAAGGGGTGCATAGCTATGTGACAAGACTTGCCCGAGCCAGGCCGTGCTGGTGGAGAAAGGCCCAGCATCTCCTGTCTCCAAGCTTAAAGCAGTGTTGTTTCCACCACCTTGTAGGGCTGCCCAATATAAGGTGAAATCTTATATGAATTGTAAAAAATTAAGCTGAACCCACCCCATCTCCAAACCAAAAGTTTCTGAGGCTCCTGAGGCTAAATGAACCTAGGACACCGACATATTCTCCAAAGCCACTTCTTATTTAGCTCAGAACTTTCTATGTGACCCCAGGGAGGTCATTTTATAACTCTTTGTTTCTCCTTAGCAACAAGGTAGTAAGAAGTCATTTTTCTCTAAAGCTGCTTAACCAATTTCAAATGAAGTAGAAAATATGCATGCATCTAACGAGTTCATTCCTGATCTAGAAAATATGGCCCGATTTCTTTCTCTCTCTCCCCTCCCTTCTCTCTCTCTCTCTCTCTCTCTCTCTCTCTCTCTCTCTCTCTCTCTTTCTCTCGGCTTCTCATAATTCTCAGCCAAGACAATAGGAGTCATGTGATGGGACCGAGAAATTGGGCCAGTTAAAAATAGAAAGCGCATGCCACCGAGTTCATTAGAAAGTTGAAGTTTCATTGTTGATTGCCGTTAATTTATCTCTGCCCGTCGCCTGGGTTGGGGAACAGGGCAGTAGACAATGATGCGTTCTGAAAGCCAGAGCCCCGCACCTGCCCCTCCAAGCCCCACCCTCTGTCCTATTACCTCTCCTGGCTGAGCAGCAGCACTGATACTCGCTCACCTGGCCCCTGACAACATCCTCTCCGGCCCCAGCAAGCTCTCTCCTCTGGGGGAAGCTGTCGTTTTGAAGAAGCTCAGTTGGCTTCTCTGGTCTCAACATCAGCTCTTCTAAATGGGAAGTGAGGGTCCCCTGCCTCGCAGGTTAGATATCTCACCTGTACCTTGGCACCTGGCGAATTCGAAGACATCTCGGCCAGCCTTGTCCAGCTGAAAGGTGTTAGAGGTACGTGGCCACAGTGAGACCTGGAATCAAGCCCTCTCCACGCTCGGCCTTCACAAATGCACGAGCCCCACTGGGTGTCAGGCAATGCCTCCGCCCCCGTCCTCCAGGGTTCACAGCGGAGGGTCCAAGGAAGGCCCGGCCAGGCCCCGGGCTCTCAGGTCCGGCCCCCTCCGATTGCTGGGGAATATCCTTCACAGTATGATTTGCAAAGTGTTTCATCAGACCTGCTATTTTCACCCTTGTTTTCCGGATAAGCAGACTGAGGTGCTGAGAGGGGAAGTGGAAGGGCTGGATCTGGAACCTTCTCTTTCTAGGTTGGGTGATCTGTCTGTTGTCTGGGTCCCTTCTCCTGAGGTAGGAGCAGGGTGTGGCTTCTAAGCCTGGGCTCTCCTGGGCAGGGAGAGCACTAGAGTTTGGGGGGTGGGGTGTGAATTCAGGCCGGGTCATTCTTCCCAACGCTGAAATAGTAGCAGCAGAAATGTTTGAGGGGTGGTCCCCGCACACCTGTGTCTCCCTGAGTTGGGGCCGGTTAGGAGGCAGACGCAGGAGGGACTGATGGAGGTTCCAGCCTTGGCCTTCCTACCGAGGAGGTCAGCTTGTGGAGCACGGCCTAGCCTCATGGCCGCAGTCTGCCATCCTCACGGCCGCACCCCGAGTTTATACCTCAGGAGCCACCTGAGAACACGTGGTTAGGCAGCTGGGCCGTGGCATTTTCCCCTTTGCTGCCTCATCCCATCAGACCCACAGAATGGCTGGCGCTCCAGTTCTGGAGGCGGCAGGCCGGTCGGCCTGACCTTGAGCGTTCAAGGTCACCCTCGGGAACATGGTGGATTGCACCAGCTGACCAGGCTGGCCCAGGGGAGGGCTGAGAGGTAATCTTCCTCCTTCTTCGGGGAGGTGAGGACCCCAGTGTCTCCCCTGCTCACTTCTTCCTGTCGGAGAGGGTGCATGCCTTCCGCTAATGGGCAATGAGTAAGGGTTGCGTCTTGTTTTAGCTTTAGTTTGCCCGAAGCAGTGGGGCTTAATGTCACGTGCCTCCTGGCCCTGGTCTCCCCGGGGCTGCTGCACACAGGGCGTCCCGACAACTTGCGTTGAACCAGCAGTGGTGCTGAGGTGAGCTGTGCAGGACGCCCAAACCACGAGTGATTCCTAGTTGGTGTCGAGGCTGCAGAAGGCTGGGCCTCAGCACCCACGCCAGGTGAGGCTGACCCCACCTGCTCTCCAGGTGAGTTTCAAGCCTCCGCTAACCACAGGGCCCTGTGTCAGTGGGACTCACCCCCACCTGGTGTTCTTTGGACAACTTCTCTGAAGGCAGCTGGAAAGGAGCATTGAGCGGAGAGGCTGGGAGGCGGAGACCGGCATCCATCGCTTGGGAAGTTTTGAGATCCTGATGTCTACCACCAGTTCCCTCCGCTGCCTGGAAGTTAAGCTAGAGCAGCTCGTGTTAGAGTGTCTGGGAAGGGGTGTTCTGAATAACATGTTTTGCCTGCTGGAATCGAGAACAGAATCTTGGGGGGCGATTCTGATAGGTTAGAATCACTTAGGAGATTCTGGTAGGTACAGTCATACCTTGGAGACATCATGGGTTCAGTTACAGACCACCGCAAAAAAATCAGATATCACAATAAAGCAAGTCACACAAATTTTTTGGTTTCCCGATGCATGTAAAAGTTACGTTTACACTATACCGTAGTCTATTAAGTGTGCAATAATATTAAGTCAAAAAAACAATGTACAGACATTAATTTAAAAGCTTTATTGGGCTTCCCTGGTGGCACAGTGGTTGAGAGTCCTCCTACCGATGCAGGGGACACGGGTTCGTGCCCCGGTCTGGGAAGATCTCACATGCCGTGGAGTGGCTGGGCCCGTGAGCCATGGCCGCTGAGCCTGCGCGTCCGGAGCCTGTGCTCAGCAACGGGAGAGGCCACAACAGTGGGAGGCCCGCGTACCACAAAAAAAAAAAAAAAAAGCTTTATTGCTGAGGCGACCCAACACTGGAGGCTACAGGCTCTTTAGTGGGGCTAATGGCGGACTCTGGGAGGGCTCATGCCAAGGAGTACTTCCCAGAACTTCTGCTGCCAGTGTCCTTGTCCCCATGGTGAGCCACAGCTGCCCCACACCTCTGCAGGAGACCCTCCAGCACTAGCAGTTATGTGGCTGACAGGGTCTTGGTGCTCCAGCCAGCTGTCAGGCCTAAGCCTCTGAAGTGGGAGAGCTGAGATCAGGACGTTGGTCCACCAGAGACCTCCCAGCTCCTTGTAATACCAATTGGCGAGAGCTCTCCCAGAGATCTCCATCTCAACGCTAAGACCCAGCTCCACTCAATGACCAGCAAGTTCCAGTGCTGGACACCCTATGCCAAACAGCTAGCAACACGGGAACACAACCCCACCCATTAGCAGAGAGGCTACCTAAAATCATAATAAGTACACAGACACCCCAAAACACACAACTGGACGTGGTCCTGCCCACCAGAAATACAAGATCCAACCTCATCCATCAGAACACAGGCACCAGTCACTTTCACCAGGAAGCCTACACAACCCACTGAACCAACCTTACCCACTGGGGGCAGACACCAAAAACAATGAGAATGGGCTTCCCTGGTGGCGCAGTGGTTGAGAATCCACCTGCCGATGCAGGGGACGTGGGTTCGTGCCCCGGTCCGGGAAGATCCCACATGCCGCGGAGCGGCTGGGCCTGTGAGCCATGGCCACTGAGCCTGCGCATCCGGAGCCTGTGCTCCGCAATGGGAGAGGCCACAACAGTGAGAGGCCCGCATACCACCAATAAACAAACAAACAAACAAAACAAAAACAATGAGAACTATAAAGCTGCAGCCTGTGAAAAGGAGACCCCAAACACAGTAAGTTAGGCAAAATGAGAAGACAGAGAAATACACAGTAGATGAAGGAGCAAAGTAAAAACCCAAACAAATGAAGAGGAAATAGGCAGTCTACCTGAAAAAAAAATTCAGAGTAATGTTAATAAAGATGATCCAAAATCTTGGAAATAGAACGGAGAAAATATAAGAAATTTTTAACAAGGACCTAGAAGAACTAAAGAGCAAAGAAACAATGATGAACAACACAAGAAATGAAATTTAAAATTTTCTAGAAGGAATCAATAGCAGAATAACTGAGGCAGAAGCATGGATAAGTGACCTGGAAGATAAAACAGTGGAAATAACTACCGCAGAGCAGAATAAAGAAAAAAGAATGAAAAGAACTGAGGACAGTCTCAGAGACCTCTGGGACAACATTAAATGCACCAACATTCGAATTATAGGGGTCCCAGAAGAAGAAGAGAAAAAGAAAGGGACTGAGAAAATATTTGAAGAGATTATAGTTGAAAAATTCCCTAATATGGGAAAGGAAATAGTCAATCTAGTCCAGGAATCACAGAGAGTCCCATACAGGTTAAGTCCAAGGAGAAACATGCCAAGACACATATTAATCAAACTATCAAAAATTAAATACAAAGAAAAAATATTAAAAGCAGCAACGGAAAAGAAACAACATACAAGGGGATCCCCATAAGGTTAAAAGCTGATATTTCAGCAGAAACTCTGCAAGCCAGAAGGATGTTACAGGACATATTTAAAGTGATGAAAGGGGAAAACCTACAACCAAGATTACTCTACCCAGCAAGGATCTCATTCAGATTCAATGGAGAACTTAAAACCTTTACAGACAAGCAAAAACTAAGAGAATTCAGAACCACCAAACCAGCTTTACAACAAATGTTAAAGGAACTTCTCCAGGCAGGAAGCACAAGAGAAGGAAAAGACCTACAATAACAAAGCCAAAACAATTAAGAAAATGGTAATAGGAACATACATATCGATAACTGCCTTAAATGTAAATGGATTAAATGCTCCAACCAAAAGACATAGACTGGCTAAATGGATATAAAAACAACACCTGTATATATGCTACCTACAAGAGACCCACTTCAGACCTAGGGACATGTACAGACTGAAAGTGAGGAGATGGAAAAAGCTATTCCGTGCAAATGGAAATCAAAAGAGAGATGGAGTAGCAATTCTTATATCAGACAGAATAGACTTTAAAATAAAGACTATTCCCAGAGACAAAGTAGGACACTACATAATGATCAAGGGACCAATCCAAGAAGAAGATATAACAATTGTAAATATTTATGCACCCAACAGAGGAGCACCTCAATACATAAGGCAAATGCTAACAGCCATAAAAGGGGAACTCGACAGTAACACAATCATAGCAGGGGACTTTAAAACCCCACTTTCACCAATGGACAGATAATCCAAAATGAAGATAAATAAGGAAACACAAGCTTTAAATGACACATTAAAAAAGAGGTACTTAATTTATATTTATAGGACATTCCATCCAAAGACAACAGAATACACTTTCTTCTCAAGTGCTCATGGAACATTCTCCAGGATAGATCATATCTTGAGTCACAAATCAAGCCGTGGTAAACTTAAGAAAATTGAAATCGTATCAAGTATCTTTTCCGACCACAACACTATGAGACTAGATATCAATTACAGGAAAAAAAGTGTAAAAAATACAAACACATGGAGGCTCTACAATACACTACTAAATAACCAAGAGATAATTGAAGAAATCAAAGAAGAAATCAAAAAATACCTAGAAAAAAATGACAATGAAAACACGATGACCTAAAACCTATGGGATGCACAAAAGTAGTTCTAAGAGGGAATTTTATAGTAGTACAATCCAACCTCAAGAAACAAGAAAAATCTCAAATAAACAACCTAATCTTATACCTAAACCAATTAGAGAAAGAAGAACAAAACAACCCCAAAGTTAGCAGAAGGAAGGAAATCATAAAGATCAAATCAGAAATAAATGAAAAAGAAATGAAGGAAATGAAAAAGAAATGAAGGAAATGATAGCAAAGATCAATAAAACTAAAAGCTGATTCCTTGAGAAGATAAACAAAATTCATAACCCATTAACCAAATCATCAAGAGAAAAAGGGAGAAGACTCAAATCAATAGAATTAGAAATGAAAAAGGAGAAGTAAAACTGACACTGCAGAAATACAAAGGATCATGAGAGATTACTACAAGCAAATATATGCCAATAAAATGGACAACCAGGAAGAAATTGACAAATTCTTAGAAAAGCACAACCTTCCAAGACTGAACCAGGAAGAAATAGCAAATATAAGCAGACCAATCACAAGCACTGAAATTGAAACTGTGATTTAAAATCTTCCAACAAACTAAAGCACAGGACCAGATGGCTTCACAGGCAAATTCTATCAAACATTTAGCGAAGAGCTAACACCTATCCTTCTCAAACTCTTCCAAACTATAGCAGAGGGAGGAACACTTCCACACTCATTCTAAAAGACCACCATCACCCTGATACCAAAACCAGACAAAGATGTCACAAAAAAAGAAAACCACAGGCCAATGTCACTGATGAACATAGATGCAAAAATCCTCAACAAAATACTAGCAAACAGAATCCAACAGCACACTAAAAGGATCATACAGCATGATCAAGTGGGGTTTATCCCAGGAATGCAAGGATTCTTCAATATATGTAAATCAATGTGATACACCATATTAACAAATTGAAGGATAAAAACCATATGATCATCTCAATAGATGCAGAAAAAGCTTTCAACAAAATTCAACACTAATTTATGATAAAGACCCTCCAGAAAGTAGTCATAGAGGGAACTTACCTCAACATAATAAAGGCTATATATGACAAACCCACAGCCAACATCGTTCTCAATGGTGAAAAACTGAAACCATTTCCTCTAAAATCAGGAATGAGAGAAGGATGTCCACTCTCACCACTATTATTCAATATAGCTTTGGAAGTCCTAGCCATGGCAATCAGAAGAAAAAGAAACAAAAAGAATACAAATTGGAAAAGAAGAAGTAAAACTGTCACTCTTTGCAGATGATATGACACTATACATAGAGAATCCTAAAAATGCCACCAGAAAACTACTAGAGCTAATCAATGAACTTGGTAAAGTAGCAGGATACAAAATTAATGCACAGAAATCCCTTGCATTCCTATACACTAATGATGAAATATCTGAAAGAGAAATTAAGGAAACACTCCTATTTACCATTGCAACAAAAAGAATAAAATACCTAGGAAAAAACCTACCTAAGGAGACAAAAGACCTCTATTCAGAAAACTATAAGACACTGATGAAAGAAACTAAAGATGATACAAACAGATGGAGAGATATACCATATTCCTGGATTGGAAGAATCAACATTGAGAAAATGACTATACTACCCAAAGCAATCTACAAATTCAACGCAATCCCTATCAAACTACCGATGGCATTTTTCACAGAACTAGGACAAAAAATTTCATAATTTGTATGGAAACACAAAAGGACCTGAATAGCCAAAGCAATCTTGAGAAAGAAAAATGGAGCTGGAGGAATCAGGCTCTCTGACCTCATACTATAGTACAAAGCTACAGTGATCAAGACAGTATGGTACTGGTACAAACAACAGAAATATAGATCAGTGGAACAGGATAGAAAGCCCAAAGATAAACCCACGCACATATGGTCAACTTATCTTTGATAAAGGAGGCAAGAATAAACAATGGAGAAAAGATAGCCTATTCAATAAGTGGTACTGGAAAAACTGGACAGCTACATGTAAAAGAATGAAATTAGAACACTCCCTAACATCATACACAAAAATAAACTCAAAATGGATTAAAGACCTAAATGTAAGGCCAGACACTATAAAACTCTTAAAGGAAAACATAGGCAGTACACACTATGACATAAATCACAGCAAGATCCTTTTTGACCCACCTCCTAGAGAAATAGAAATAAAAACAAAAATAAACAAATGGGACCTAATTAAACTTAAAAGGTTTTGCACAGCAAAGGAAACCATAAACAAGATGAAAAGACAACCCTCAGAATGGGAGAAAATATTTGCAAATGAAGCAACCGACAAAGGATTCATCTCCAAAATATACAAGCAGCTCATGCAACTCAATATCAAAAAAACAAACAACCCAATCCAAAAATGGGCAGAAGACCTAAGTAGACACTTTTCCAAAGAAGATATACAGATTGCCAACAAACACATGAAAGGATGCTCAACATCACTAGTCATTCGAGAAATGCAAATCAAAAGTACAATGAGGTAACACCTCACACCAGTCAGAATGGCCATCATCAAAAAATCTACAAACAATAAATGCTGGAGAGGGTGTGGAGCCTCTTGCACTGTTAGTGGGAAGGTAAATTGATACAGCCACCATGAAGAACAGTATGGAGGTTCCTTAAAAAACTAAAAATAGAACTACCATATGACCCAGCAATCCCTCTACTGGGTATATACCCTGAGAAAACCATAATTCAAAAAGAGTCATTGGGCTTTCCTGGTGGCACAGTGGTTGAAAATCTGCCTGCTGATGCAGGGGATACGGGTTTGTGCCCTGGTCCGGGAAGATCCTACGTGCCGCGGAGCAGCTGGGCCAGTGAGCCATGGCCACTGAGCCTGTGCGTCCGGAGCCTGTGCTCCGCGACGGGAGAGGCCACAACAGTGAGAGGCCTGCGTACCACAAAAAAAAAAAAAAATAGAGTCATGTACCACAATGTTCACTGCAGCACTATTTACAATAGCCAGGACATGGAAGCAACCTAAGTGTCCATGACAGATGAATGGATAAAGAAGATGTGGCACATATATACAATGGAATATTACTCAGCCATAAGAAGAAATGAAATTGAATAATTTGTAGTGAGGTGGATGGACCTAGAGTCTGTCATACAGAGTGAAGTAAGTCAGAAAGAGAAAAACAAATATCGTATACTAACACATATATATGGAATCTTAAAAAAAAGGTTCCAAAGAACCATTCTCCGTAGAGAATGGACTTGAGGACGTGGGGAATGAGAAGGGCAAGCTGGGACGAAGTGAGAGAGTGGCATGGACATATATACACTACCAGATGTAGAATAGCTAGCTAGTGGGAAGAAGCCGCATAGTACAGGGAGGTCAGCTTGGTGCTTTGTGACCACTTAGAGGGGTAGGATAGGGAGGGTGGGAGGAGATGCAAGAGGGAGGGGATATGGGGATATATGTATATGTATAGTTGATTCACTCTGTGATACAGCAGAAACTAACACACCATCGTAAAGCAATTATAGTCCAATAAAGATGTTAAAAAAATACTTCGTTGCTAAAAAATGCTAACCATGGGACTTCCCTGGTGGCGCGGTGGTTAAGAATCCTCCTGCCAATGCAGGGGACACAGGTTCGAGCCCTGGTCTGGGAAGATCCCACATGCCGTGGAGCAACTAAGCCTGTGTGCCACAACTACTGAGCCTGTGCTCTACAGCCTGTGAGCCACAACTACTGAGCCCATGTGCCACAACTACTGAAGCCCGTGTGCCTAGAGCCCATGCTCCACAGCAAGAGAAGCCACCGCAGTGAGAAGCCCACGCACTGCAACGAAGAGTAGCCCCTGCTCGCCGCAACTAGAGAAAGCCCATGTGCAGCAACGAAGACCCAATGCAGCCAAAAATAAAAATAAATAAATTAATTAATTTTAAAAAAATGTAGAGAAAAAATTGCTAGCCGTCATCTGAGCCTTCAGTGAGTTGTAATAGTTACATCAACAATTACGGATTACAGATCATGAGAACAAATAGCATAATAATGAAAAAGTTTGAAATATGACCTGATTTACCAAAATGTGACATAGAGACATGAAGTGAGCCAGTGCTGTGGGCAAAATTGAGCCAACAGACTTGCTACATATACGGTTGCCCCAAACCTTCAATTTGTAAAAAACACATTATCTGTGAAGCCTAATAAAACAAGGTATGCTTGTGCCTAAATAAACATGAAAGAAGACTTTGCAACTTATTTTTAAGAAGTTGATGTCCGTCTTCTCTCACTTATGCATTCAGTGCTTCCAGAAGCCTTTCTACGCGGAAGATACTGCAGCAGTTCTGAGGACCCAGAGATGCGTAAGGCATGGCCTTTGCCCACAGGAGAGACAGACATAATAAGTCCGTGTTTCAGGACAGTGTGTTCGTTACAATGAGCTCACACGGTGCAGTGTACGGCAAAGGGGACGCTGAGACCACCCTGGGGGAGTTCTGTCGGTGAGGTCTCCAGAGAAGGAAAACCATTTGCCCTGGGTCTTGCAGGATAGTTGAGTGCGGGCGCCCCAGACAGGTGAGTGGGAAAGGCCGTTCCCAGAGGAGGGAACACCTTCTCTATTCCTCCCTGATGGTATCATGAGACAGAGAGCATATGGCTATATAAGCGCTTTGTACAATAGCAAATGAGGAAGTTTACTGACAAGCTAATCAGGGTGCCTCTGAATTTGCAAGAAGCCTCCTACCCCTGCTTTGGGACTCACCACCATATGTGAGCTATTCTATTATCAATACCAACCCGACGGTTATGCTTAGTACCAGACGGCCTTCCGTGGCTGGGAGGTACCAGTCAAGGGGATCTCTCTGTTTTTTGTTCGATTGTTTAGCTTATTGTTTTAAATTGAAGTATAGTTGATTTACAATGTTGTGTTAGTTTCTGGTGTACAGCAAAGTGATTCAGTTTTATGTATTTTATATATATATATTTTTCCATATTGTTTTCCATTGCGTTTGATTACAGGATGTTTTCCCCCGTTTTTGAAATGCAGATCAAATGTAGCAAACGGTATTTCCATCTTTACCTCCTCTTTCACAAATGTCAAGATAAGGCCCACTATCCTCCTCACCATCACCCCCAAATAAAAAGAGAAGATCAAGACCCCCACCTTGAAAAGCTCCGGAACCCCGCAGCCTCTACCCCGCGGGCATCACCACGTCCATTCTCACAGCACAGTCAAGTCAGCTGTGGGTTTCAGTTTGCCTGGAATCAGGTTTGAAGCCTGAGTGCCCGCCAATTACCTCTATAAAGGCAGGGCCCAGGCCGGAAAATGGAAGCAGCCGTCACGTCAGGCACGTGCGATGATAGCTGAGAGGGGAATTCAGGAGGGAGAATTGTGGGGACGGGAGGAGAGAGCAGAGCCCGGGAGATCATGTGACCTGTGGGCCCTGCAGGACGCCGACTGATCCTCTTCACCCTGATCTGGTGGCCGCAAGAGGCTGTGCCCGCGGGGCTCAGCACACACCGAGGGCTTCGGCCCGGGGTAGCAGAGAGAGCCGGGCACTGCGTGTAACCGAGACCTGGGTTAGAAGCGGGACGGTGGCTCCAGTCAGCTGTGTGACTTTGCACATGTTGCGTATTTAAGTCCCAGTTTCCTTACTGGTAAAGTGAGGCTAATAGAACTGACCTCCGAAGGTAATGCGAAGTTAACAATACAATGAAAATAAAGATGCGGACATGGGGTTAGCTACATAGCCCATAGCCGGTGGTTAGCAGATTTTTTTTTAATTGAAATATAGCTGATGTACAATGTTGTGTTACTTTCAGGTGTACAGCAAAGTGATTCAGTTATACATCTATTATGTATGTAATATCATAGGTTATTATATGATATTGAATTTAGTTCCCTGTGCTTGACAGTAAGTCTTTGTTTATCTATTTTATCTATAGAAGTGTATATCTGTTAAGCCCAAACTCCTAATTTATCCCTCCCTCTGCTTTCCCCTTTGGTAACCATAAGTCTGTTTTCTATATTTGTGAGTCTGTTTCTGTTTTATAAACAAGTTCATTTGTATCTTTTTTTTTTTTTTTGCGGTACGCGGGCCTCTCACTGTTGTGGCCTCTCCCGTTGTGGAGCACAGGCTCCGGACGCGCAGGCTCAGCGGCCACGGCTCACGGGCCCAGACGCTCTGCGGCACGTGGGATCCTCCCGGACCGGGGCACGAACCCGCATCCCCTGCATCGGCAGGCGGATTCTCAACCACTGCGCCACAAATGATACAAATGGGAAGCCCCATTTGTATCATTTTTTAAGATTCCACATATAAGCGATATCATAGGATATTTGTCTTTCTCTGTCTGACTTATTTCACTCTTAGATGATAATTTCTAGGTCCATCCATGTTGCTGCAATGGCATTATTTATTTATTTTTTATGGCTGAGTAGTATTCCATTGTATATATATGTACCACAACTTCTTTATCCATTCCTCTGTTGATGAACATTAGGTTGCTTCCATGTCTTGGCTACTGTGGATAGTGCTGCTATGAACCTTGCGGTGCATGCATCTTTTTGAATTATAGCTTTTGTCTTTTCCAGATATATGCTCTAGAATGGAATTGCTGGATCATATGGTAACTCTGTTTTTAGTTTTTTAAGGAAATTCCATCGTGTTCTCCATAGTGACTGCAGCAATTTACATTCCCACCAACAGTGTAGGAGGATTAACAGATGTTAAGTGTCAAACAACAGGTATTTATTGAATGCCTGCTAAGAGCCTTGCATGTTGGATTGATGTCCCAGACCATCACTGAGTCATTCATTCACTCAACAAACATTTGAGATGAACTACATGTCAAGCCCTGAGATCTGTCCTGAGGATGCAGAGAAGATGGCAAGTGTCCTCAGGGAGCTCACACACCATATACTGTCTGCAGCTTCTTCTATAAGATTGAAATATTGGAAACAACCTGAAGGCCCAACAATAAGGGAATAGTTAAGAGGATGATGGTTTGTCCACACAAAGGAACATTATTATACAATGATATTGACAAGTGTTTATGATATAATAGTAACTGAAGGAAGCTGGAAATGAAATCATGAGTACAGATGATTTTCAATATTTGCAGTCGTTACGGTTACTATAAAGTCACTGTGGACATTGAATTAGTGAACAGGAACCATGGCTCCTAAGAGAAAAACGTGGTTAGGTGCCGTGGAGCCTCCGGTAACAACATTTTCATCAACTGATAAATTCATAACCTTATTTTTTGTGTGCTTCTGTTTAAAGACACTTCATTTACATATATTGTTGGTTCTTTAATATGGAACTCATGGGCAATAACGCTAGAGCTCATGCCCAAAGAGAGTTTTTCTGACACGTGTTTTGTTTTTTTTTTTTGCGGTATGCGGGCCTCTCACTGTTGAGGCCTCTCCCGTTGCGGAGCACAGGCTCCGGACGCGCAGGCTCAGCGGCCATGGCTCACGGGCCCAACCGCTCCGCGGCACGTGGGATCCTCCCGGACCGGGGCACGAACCCGTGTCCCCTGCATCGGCAGGCGGACTCTCAACCACTGCGCCACCAGGGAAGCCCTCTGACACATATTTTTTCTGTAAAGCACGTCACAGCCTTCCCATGCTTAGGAGCACGAGGCACTGCTACCGCTGGGAACCATTTTGGACAGTGAAATCATCAACAGAAAGCACAAAAATATGAAAACCATGGCACTTGGGAGGTGAATGTGGGTGATTCAACCTTTCCACCACTTTATGCAAGTCTGTGAAAGACCAAGGAAGCGTGACAAGCATCGGTTTTGGGGGTTACAGATACGTTTCAGTGAGGAAGCAAGTTCACAAATAAGGAATCTGCAGATAATGAGTATGTGGATGTGGATAAAGTTTGGAGATAATGGAGAAGAAAATGAAATAGGATTACAATCAATGCTTTCCTGTTTTAAAATTTTCATCAATGTCATCAAGGTTTTTTTTTTTTTCTTCTTCTTCATCTTATGATAAATACATCTCCAGGAAAACAATACAAGCCTGCGTGTGGTCTCCTACACCCTCTTTCCCACCCACCTGGCTCCCACAGCTTGGTCAGTGAGCTCAGAGGTGGTGGGAGTGACACGTAGGTGTCAGTGGTTCCCAGCCTGGGCTCTTCCACGACAACAGAGGTTCCTGGAACGGCGGTAACAGGAGCCGAGAACGCTTAAAAGTCTTTCTCGGTGTGGAGGCAATCACGCCCTGACTCGGGACCCCTCCCTGGAGCGCACAGCATCGACCAGTTTCCCTCTGTCCTTTCTGTGTGGCAGCTCTAGGGACTTCAGTCCCGTCAGAAACTCCAATATCAATTTTCCTGTGTTTTGATGACTGGGAAAACAAATTCATTAAAATGGTGTAGTTTCTTTAAAAGAAAAAAATTTTCCTCTAACTTGGGTTCTTTGGAGGAAAGATTGAAAGAAAAAAAAAAATGGAGTGCCTGTAATGGAAGTATTTAGAATTATTGCTCAAAATTATGTAAAAGGCACCCTTTAGGTTCCTTTTAAAAAGTATTTGGCAAGAAGCCAGCTCACCCAGTTGGTGGGACCTAGCATGCGCCATTAGATTATTCTAGGGGATTATTTGAAGGGAAGATCCAGAAACTCCTTCATCAACCCTTGCAGAGGTTAGGACAAGTATTATTCTCATTCCTGCCTATGGAGACAGGAAATTCCAGGCCACAGAGGTTGCTAACATTTTTACCTGATTTGCCTCTGGATTCGGAGTTATGTGAATGGCTTGTTTGTCTAACTCAGCTCTGCTCAAATCAATCTTTCATGGATCCCCCCCAAGTAAAGATCACCTTGGGTCAAAGGTCACAGGTCATCATGGTTCTCAAATACCTACCCACTTTGTAAGAGTTCCAAAGTGGACAATTACCCAGAAATTAGTGAGGAACAAAAGCAAGTATTTCAAAAGACTAATTGGGAAAAAATGAGTACCGCATGTGCCGTGATGTGTCAAAAGTTGTCTTTATGGCTATCCCAATTAAGTCCCAGTTTTTCTCCAACCTGACTTGTAATAACATAAAATGTGATAGAAAGCCCCTGCTGTTGACATAGAGTTCCTTTGTGTTATATCTGCTGCACGATGTCCTGGCCATTATGATATTCGTCTACCCTGGGCCTGTGTTGCGCTTATACACATGACACATTCTTGATGTGTCCTAACAGAAAGATTCCCCTCGAGCAATTAATTCAGAAAAGAAATCTTAGAAGGACTTTCCAAAGGTATCGTAGTTTTGCAGCTCATTCCTGATTTCGTAGGGTGCAAAGTTATTAACTTTGATTTAATTAAAAGTCAAAGTTGTTCACAGAAGCAAGCCAGAAATAAATAGGGACATTCAAATTATATAGAGAGGAAGAAGCTGAAAGGTGAGCCGAGGATTGTGCAAATGACAGATTCAGGCAGTCTGCGCGATGTGAACGGAGCATGTTGGTTAAACACACGCATTTTTAAAGGGTAGGTGGTCATGCATACAACAACGCACAGCCTTGGCCTCCTGGAGAGCCAGGGAACTGCTTCTGGATGAAAGGAAATTATTATTCTTATTTTTTACACGGGCAACGAGAGGGCTTTTACACTATCGCTTCTTACAAGTGTGACCTCCAAATGTTAACATCAAGATGCCTCACATTTGCCTTCAAGCCGGGCTTTAAAATCAATTTCTGGCAAATTTTAGCATTTTATTGTGAATTTGGGGGCAAGGCTTATAAAGAAATCCATCTGTTCATATTTATTTTTATTGTCCTTCGTTAACCAAAGATTCTTCGGAACGTTCCAATTTAAATTAACGACTTCTATCCATCTTCGTTTGGGGGCAGTTTCTGCAACTCGGGCCCTCCTTCTAGAGAAAAGGACATTTAGAAGGGGCAAAATTTGGCAACCCCTGCCCAGTGACCTGTCCCTTCTCAAGTCAGTAGAGTGAGATTCCAAGGAGTACAGGCCTGGCTCCAAGATCCTAAATGGATTCACTCCAAATGGCTGTTTAGTCCCTTTGTGTTGAAAGTGAGAGGAGTAGCTTCTGGAGCAGCTACTGTATACTGGACACTGAACTGGATGCCTTGTCAATCTCCTATCATCTTTATAATCATGTAGCAAAGTGGACATTATAAATTTCCCTGTTTAAATGAGGCTGCACAGAGAGGTTAAGTAACTTACCTGAAATCACCCAGCTAAATGGCTGAGCTCGGATTCAAGCCAGATGCGTCTGTCTTTGTGGCTTCTGTGGGGGTCGCACTTGCCAGAAGCTCTGAAACCACCATCCAGGAGAGATGGCGTCCCCTACAGCTCACCATAGGGGGGTGGGGGATTTCAGCTCGTTTGACCAGGACAGGGAGGAGGTGGGATGGAGGAGCAGCCAGATGCCACAGCCATCTCAGGTCAAATGAAGCCTGATCCTTTCTCAGCTTGATTTGACCTAGAAGTGGGAGACAGATGGGTCCAAGCTGCCCGAGGGTCTGAGGGAAGCTGGGCAGACAAACGGGGCCAGGCTGCAATCGCTCCTGTTCTGAGGGCCTGGGGCTGGGGGCTGCTTTGGGAACCAAAGCTCCAGCGTGGACCTTTTGACTTATAAAACCTTAGATAAGAATTCAACGGTGAGGCTAGAGGACTCATCCTTTCACAGGGAGGCAGACCCAGGGAGACCCAGGGCAAATCCGGGAGATAAGGCAGATGTCAACAGATGCCTTATAAACAATGTGGCTACTTGCCGGAAGAGATAGCCAGGAAGATAAACAAGGGCCAAGGAAAGGTGCCTGATGGACTTAATGATCATTCAACAGCAAAGACTCATCCGTTTGCAATGCTGAGCAGTGGGGCTGTTTGGAAGAGAGGCTGGGTTGTTTAGAAATGCCCTGCAATGGAATGAGCGAGGGGCCCAGTTCACAGTCTTACAATACGAATGAATGAATGAATGAATGAATGAATGATGACTCGGGCATTTATTCGTCCACTACTACACTAATAGGAGGACAAGTAGTCCTGGTTTGCCCGGGACTGGGTTGTTTTCTGGAACGTGGGACTTCCAGTGCTAAAGTGAGGACAGTCCTGGCCCACCAGGGCTAGCTGGTCCCCTGCTTCTTGAGAACCCATGATGGAGCAGGCCCTGGGCCCCATCTCGGCATATGAGGCTAAATCAGACTCAGTCCCTGCTCTCAAGGAGTCTGTGTATGGTTGGGACCGATAAATATAACATTACGGTAAATGTCACAATAGGGCCACGTACAAAAGCAAGGCCACGGAGTTGGAAGCATCGTGATGGCTTTCAAGAGGAGGAGCAAACACTGGAGGTGAGTCCGGAGGGGGAGGAGCGCTCCAGATCTCTACACGAAGCTGGGGAAGGGCCTTGGGACAGCAGAGACAAAGGCCTAGGGGCTCACACAGTGCTTTGATTCAGGAAACAGTAGCAGAGTGTATGTATGCGTGCGTGTGTGTGTGTGTGTGTGTGTGTGTTGGTGGGGCATGTGGGGGAGAAGAGGGGGGATGGTGAGATTGGAGAGATATTTGAGGGGCCAGGTGACAAGTTGTAGGTGATGTTAAGAAAAACGAAATTTATCCTGTAGGCAGTAGGGAGCTATTGAAGGTTTTTTAAGCAGGGAGAGAGAATCAGATACTATGAAACTTTTCATTCATTCAACAAATGGTTCCTAAGCACCTACTATGTGTCAGGCATTGTGCTAGCCGAGCGAATGAATGAATGCTTGGCTATTTGCCCAAAGAAGTTTAATTTTCCAGTGGCAGTGAAGGGCCTTGGAATCCAGAGGCCAGCTGACATGACGTTCAGGCCTGTGGCCTCTGTCAGAAAAATCGTTCTGCAGTGAGCAAATCTAACGAGAAGGCTGCCAGCGCCGGCTCCAACCTCCGCCCCCTTATCTGTTTTCCTTTTTCCAAAAGACCTTGAGGACTGTAGTCGATTCCACTACAAAACGGTTACACAATTTCCCCCCCGGAGAAAGCGAGTTTCCACCTTAGGGGGATGAATACGCCCTTTCTTTTCTGGAGAGCTCGGCTGATGGAAACCCAGGCTGGGTACTGCACGAGGGGCGGTGCGGGGAGCCACCGGCTGCGGTCTGATTTGGGGGTGACTGTTTGTTTTTTCATCCAACAGAGCCTGCAGGGCAGGGGCTGTGGCTGCAGGAGCCTCCGGAGGCTGATAAAGCAGGTCAATGGGAGCTGGCCTGCAGCAATGGCCAGCTAAGGACCCTCTGATTTCCCCGCCGCTGCCAAAGCATCCATTTTTTCTGGGGCTGCGTGTCCTATAAATGGTGCCTTTGAAGAGGCTGCCCTGGTGACAGCAGGACCCTCCCTGCAGCACCCACTCGGCCACTGGATTCTGAAAGCTGATTGTCCCTTCTCAAGCCCTTCCCTCCTGCGACATTCCTCACGCTGACCATTGTCTGCAGAAAGAGGCCATTGTCTGAGGCTGACATATCAGCTGACGGAGGCACAGGAGACGAGTAGAGCTTTGGGGAGAAAGAAATCCACCCCAAACAACAGAGAAGCGGAGCCTCGCCGGAGGGCAGGGCTTAGCCTGGGCTTGTTGAATTGCCTGATGGGCTGGTGTTCTTTCCAAGAGGAAATGCCCCCCATTATGGGAGGATCAGAGTTTTATCTCTGGGCTGGAATGACACCATTTGTGCCTTTGTGTCAACAGCACTGAGAGGCCTTCTTTAGGGTTCTGTGGCCAGCGCTGGGAAGGGCTTGTTTGAAGAGAAAAAAGAAAAAAAAAAACGCGGAACGATGTTTACCCAGAAGGCAGCTCCCACCAAGGAAGCAGCCGCCACCCTCTGCGCTGGGATGTCAGCTGGCTCGCCAGTCCCCCCTGGCTGCTCCTTGGCCTTGAGTGAGGCCAGCCGGGTGGACAGGCAGCTGGTGGGGACAGGTATGCCACGCCAGCTCTTCAAACGTGGGTGAACAGCTAAGTTCCCATCCTCCCTTCCCCTCCCCCAGGCGCCCCGCGGCCTTGACTGCCCAGCCCTGCCGCCAGCGCCCTCCCAATCCAGAACTGAAGGTTAGTGCCTGGGAGAGCAGAGTCATTGCCCCTGGGTGCAGGCAAGATGCTGAGACCTACTGAGTTGTTCTGGGGCTTCAGCCTCAGAGACTCTCGCTACACGAAGTGTGGTCTCAGGACCAGCTGCACTGGACTTAACGGAGAACTTGTCAGAAATGCACAATCTCAGGCCCTGCCCCAGACCTGCTGCATCTGAAGCTGCATTTTAACAAGATCTCCTGGATGGATTTACACGCTGAGAAGCGTTGTTTAAGTCAGAGGTTCTCAAACGTAGCTGCGCCTTGGAATCACCTGGGGAGGTTTTAAAAGTGCCAATGACTAGACAGCATCTCAACCAATGACATCAGGATCTCTGGGGATGGGACAGAAGACTGGTATTTTTCAAGACTCCCAGGAGATTACGATTGGTCTCCAGGTTTGAGGCAGAGGAGTAAGAATGACACCTTTTTGCCCCTGTCCTAGAACTGAGTCTGCATCTCATATGATGCAATTGTTTCTGAGCATCTTCTCGGTGCCAGGCATCACCACAGTCTCTAAGACTTCATCAGTGAAGGTGGAACATGTTCATGACTGCAATGCCTTTCCGGCCAAAAGAACTCCTATTCATCCTTCAAAACCCAATTTAAAAGTCTCCTCCTCTGTGATGCATTCCTGGATCTCCTGAAACAGGGAAAAATGCTTTCTCCTCTAAACTTTCACTTCCCTCCGAATTTTTCTATTATCACAGTTGGAGCCCTGAGGACAGGGACTGTGTCTTATTTATCTTTATATCCTGGGGAACTAGGTGCTCAGTAAATGCTGTTGACTGAATGATACATGGGGGAAATACCTGAACGATGACAAGGATAAGCTAAGATACATTTCCTGCCCTTAAAAATCTAAACTAGCAGAGGAGGCCACTTTGCACAAAATTATCAAAGGGCTAACCTCTGATGATGGCGGGCCTGCTGGGGTCAGAGGGTGGTCCACACTCTTTGCTCATTGTTGTGTCTCCTCTTGGGCTCCTTTCCTTGTTGAATTTGGAGACAAGAAGATCCTCCAGTTGATGGAAGGTAAAGATTCTGTTTGCCTTCCTAGCTGATGCTGTTACTGTTACCTGTAGGACAGGTGAGTGTCTTTGTGTTGTCAGGACCCAGAACTCAAGCCTGGAGAGGAGAGGGAGGAGTCGAACGAGCCTGGGGGACTGCTGGGCAGGGGGCGAGGTCACGTTGGCTGCTGTGGGTCTGCGGCAGCTTGGGCCGTGGGCAGGCTGGTCATGGCTAAGGTCAGGGCCCTGGTTGGCTGAAGGGCTTCCTGGTCAGAGGCAGCAGGAGAGAAGTTTCCATCTCCCAGTCTTTTCTCATTTTCCTGCACAGGCTTGAGGTTCAATTTCCGTGTCAAGGAAATCAGTTCTATTCTTTATCAATGCACCTCTCTATTCCCTGGGCACCGTGCACAGACATCTCCCGTGTCAGGAAGTCAAGAAGATTTGCTCAAGTGAAAATCACCCAGACGTCATCGGTTCTCACAAGCACTATCCCCAAAGTTTCCTTCGGGACATTAGCCTCAAGAACTAAAGTGTGAGGACTTAGGCGACCGGCAAGTGGGCCATCAACTTCTGGGAGAGGAAGGAAGCCCGGGGGTGTTTGGGGGGCACATTCCGGTCTTCGGTTCTGTCCTTTCCAATCCCTCCACGGCTGGGGTCGGCTCCCAGGACTGGGAGGGAAGAGTCAGTGAATTCCAGTGGGGTCCCCGTGTGGTCAAATTCGGGGCTCTTAGTTCAGAGAGGTCTTGGGGCTGGAAAAGGGACAGAGCTGTCGTGGAGAAATTCTGTGTAGACTCTGGGTCGAGCTGAGAATGGGAGTCAAGGCTGAATCAGAGACAGGGGCCTGGGTAGGGGGCCCCCTTCAATAGACACCCTTTTATTGGCTCCTGGGTGGGAGGTGTGGGAACGCGGGGCCCAGCTAGGAAAGTGGCAGGTGCATTCTGCTCGAGGGAGACTCCCTGATGACCCCAGAAGGAAATGACCACACCCAGGATTTACTCCGCATCTTTCCCTCCCCCTGGTTACACATATGAATCTCCACACCCAACCTCCACCCTGCCGGCCCAGCACCTTCTGCAGAGCTGGCCCAGTCTTGTCCCTTCTTGGTCTCCTGGGTGCCTAGCCCAGGACTTAGCCTGGCCTCATGCAGGGCCAGTGTTTCCTGAATGGAATAAGTTGCCTCCTGGCAAGGATGCACTGTTCCAAGGTTTGGGGTGAGAGGCCGGGGAGGAGCACAGAATGCTGCCCAGAACAGCTGGCTTCTTCCATTTCCCACCTGCAAGAGGGACAGAAGCATCCTCTCCCTGTCTGCCCCTCTACAGGGCACTGCAGGAGCCCGTGAGAACCTGGAAGCCAAATGTGAAGTTCCACCACCAATGTGAGGTGAGAGGCAGTGTAGAGTAATGGTCAGGGCCTCAACTCTGTCACTAGGCTGCCAGGAAGTGAGTCTGGCTCTGCTGCTCTCAAGATGTCCAAGCCAGGGCCGAGGACTTGATTCTTCTGTCTCTCACATTCTGCATCTGTAAAAGGGGTTCTTGTGAGGATCCCCTGAATGAATTTATGTCAAGCCCTTGGAACAGTGCCTAGAGGTTGGGGATGGATGAAGGCAGAGGTATCTGTGCTCCAAAGTTGGGGAGTTTTTCCCGCTTTCAAATTTCTCACGTTACCAGTCTTTAGGACAGTAAGATTGACTGCAGTGGATAGTCTTGGTTAACTGAGGAACAAAGACGGCAACGAGGCCGCACAGTCTCCAGAAGGGAGTTGGGTTGGCCTGGATCTGGCTACTAGTTGATCTAGTTGATTTGAAGACCCATCATCACCTAAGGCTTGATCATTATTAATCACCCATCAAAGTAAGCTTAGCCTCACTGCAAGAATCATAACAGCCAGACACAGAGGGCTTTAGTGTAGGCCTCCCAGAGCACCAGAAAGTGTTCAGAGGGGATGGGGATCTAGCACACGATCCCTGGTATTTTTCTTAAATTTACGGAACATCTGTTACTGTGTCCCTGGCACTCGATCAACTGCTTTTAATTTTCACAACAATCCTGCAAGAGCGGCCCTATCAGTCCCATGTTACAGATGAAGAAAAGCGGTCTGGAGGTGCTGAGTCGCTGTCTGGAGCACCCGGAGGTGGGTAGCGGAGCTGGATCCAGGCTCTGGTTTGTGGTGTGAAACGAAAGCCTGAGTCATCCCACGGTGCCCTGGCTGAGTTCCATTCATTCATTCACTCATCTTCCTTGGTGCCAGGGTATATTCTAGGTGTGGACGAACCTAGAATAAGACATTTTCTTTTTCTTCAAGAGGCTCAGAGACCCAGAGCAACAATGGCATGGGGAGACCGTCCTGTGCAAAGAAAACACGGAGGCGCGAGAAACTATTCTCCCTGGGGTTGCTCGTTGGGGGAGGGTCAGTGGTTTCAGTAAGAGGGTGTGAGGCAGAGCTCCGGGCCCTGTGCAACGAAGGGGCCCCTCGGTGGCACTAGAGGAGGAGCTGACCAGGTGGAGCGGGGACCCCAGAGGGCACAGGGACGTTGCAGGGGGAGGAAGGCCACGTGCAAAGACCAGCGGGTCGCTGAGGGGGTGGGCAGGGGCCGCAGAGCCTGTGCCTGTGGCGGGGCTGCTGGGAATGTGAAGAGTCGAGGGGGTAAGGCAGGAAATGCAGGCAAGAGCTTGGAAGGTGGGCTGAGCAGCTTGGACCCAGCTTGCATCCCAGGGACCACCTGGGGCTTTCGCTGGGGCAGGATGAAGGCGAGGAGAGTGAGGTACTCACCTCGGATGCAAAATTTAAGTGGAGGCCGAAGAGCTCAGTCACCACGACACGTCATATCGGAAATCTGGGCAAAATTCTCCACGCTGGGCAACCAGACCAACTTGAAATAAAGACGACCCTCCTCCCAGCCCCGCTTTTGTTAAAAACCAAGATTTCCGGTGTTCCTCCCTGGATCTACGGACCCAGTCTTTCCATGGAAGGGGCTCTATAACTTCCCAGTGTCCTGGGTGATTTTTATGGTTGTGTTTACTCTTTTTTTTTTTTTTTTTTTTTAAGATTTTTTTGATGTGGATCATTTTTAAAGTCTTTGTTGAATTCGTTACAATATTGCTTCTGCTATATGTTTTGGTTTTTTGGCCACAAGGCATGTGGGATCTGAGCTCCCCGACCAGGGATCGAACCCACACCTCCTGCATTGGAAGGCGAAGTCTTAAGCACTGGAGCACCAGGGAAGTCCCAGTTGCGTTTATTCTTTTTAAACTTGTCTATGATTAATAACCACCTGAGGGCACCTGGTAAAAATCTAGATTCTCACGTCCCTTCTGGACCTTCTGCATCCAAACGGGCAGGAGAGGGGCCTGGGAGGTTGGAGGCTTAGCAAGAGCCTCGGGAGCTTCATGTCATCGGGTAAGATGGCAAATAGCAGTGAATGGCAGGGTGTGTTTTATGCCCATGGGTTCCAGCTTTGGGAAGACCCTCCAGCAAGCCCAGGCAACAGGCCCTGTTTGGGCTGAGGTTTTTTATTCTACTGTTCAGTTTCCAAATGGGAAAGTGTCTCAGTTGTTAAAAGCCGCACACATATTATCTCCCTACAGTAGGCACCCTGGGAGGTTCCCGGAAGAAAGCCCAAACTCCTAGCTGGACATCAAAACCCTACACAACTGGCCCCTCGATCTCTCTCCAAGCTCCTCCCCCATTAAGGGCTGCCGGTCTGCCAGCATCCAGGGACCAACCTGGTCACTGTTTCTGAGCAGACTTCCCACTCTGAGCCTCTCCCCTGGCAGATCCCTCTGCTGAAGGACCTTTCCTGTTTCCCGCTACCTGTCTCTTCATGCTGCTCCGTCCTTGAGGCTCCAATGAGGCCCTTTCGCTCCAAGGAAGCCCCCATGCACCTGAAATGCTGCAGCCACCGCTCCTCCTCGCTCCTCTTGAGTCTGACCTCTATCACTCCCGCTGGCCCCTGCAGCTCTGTCGGTGCTTTTATGTTTTCTTGGGTGTTTATCAAACCTTGGAGGCCTCCTCCTTCCTTCTGCATACTAGGAGAGCTCCTCCTGAAGCAAGCAGATGCTCTAGGAGGTTCATGTGCTGCCGAGTCTGAAAGCTTGGCTCCAGGTCTCAGCTCTATCACTTCCGAGCTTGGGTGACCTTGGACGAGTCGTTTGCCCTTTGGTTTCTTGGGACAAAATACAGTTACCTTGGTGGGTGCGTGAAGGGCAGAGGAGACGTATAAATTGCAAGGGGGAGCGTCACACGAACGAGGATATTATTATGCATAATACAACACAGCGAGCATTCATTGAGGGCGGGAGGGCATCTCCTAAGGCTTCCCATGGACAGCAGTCCCCAGTGAGCCCCGAGTGACCGCGTGGCTGTGGACTTGCCTCTCCATCCAGCACCCTGCCTCTTCAGCGGTTGACTGTAGGCGAGATTCTGGCCATCTGCTCCTTCCAGGAGGAGGGCAAACCTAGGGTGGAAGCGCTTTGAAGGGGCTTATTGGTCACCTACTTTATTCTAAAATAAGAAATGTTACTAAGCTGGAAGATGAGCTGGAGAGGGTTTCTTTTCAATTCTCTCACATTCAGTTTGTAGTATTTAAAGAAAGTGTGGGCAACATGCTTTTGCAGAAGGGCACTTCCTAAGTTGCTGCTTGGGGTGAACGTCTTTCGGGGAGCCCGCCCCTCCCCCCCCAGTGCTGTGTTAGGAGGAACAAACGCTTTTGCAGCCAAACGGGCCTTGTAGGGACGTGGGAGGCGCCGGGAGGCCCCGGATGGAATCGGGGAGCCGGGCTCCCAGGTATGTTGCCTCTCGTGTGTGTTCTGGTGCCGGATGCTGGCGTGAGCTGAACAGATTCGGCTCGTGGTTTCATCTGGGCAAAGACAGAGTCAGGGGGGGCTTGTTTCTTTGTGTTCAGAGCCTGCTGGTGAGCACGGATGGAAAACTCATTTATCAGTGAGGTTAGGGGCAGGGCGGGAGGTCAGGGCCTCCCTGCCTGTTCTTCCTCTGGGCGCTGAGAGAGCCGCTCTCCTTTCTGTGGCTCCGGGGAGGGGGATGCATTGATCAGGGTCAAAGGTCATGTGTCATCAAAGGCAGAACAGGAATAAAGGGAGTCCTTCCCCAGGATTCTAGAATGGGCCCCGAAAACCCAAGACGGTTCACTCCCTTGGGAAGCTGAGATTGCCTTATATGCAAGAGGTCCAGAATTCTGATTACAAAATTGACAAGAAAACATTGCTTTATCTTGGGATGGCTTTCAAAGACTTAGGATTTGAAGGGGGAGGGGTTGGAAGCATTCTGTTTCTATCCTCCTCAGCCAAGAATTCAGAACCCTCTGGAGGAGACACTACACATGTCTTCCTTTTTTGAAGAAAAAACAATTCATTAAAAAGTTCTTTGTATGAGTCTGGACACCTCAAAGATAGGACCCTAGCCACCCTTGCTTCACACTTATCTTTTCCCATGGGAATATTTCCTTTCTAGATGGAGGCGGTGGGGAAGCAATTTACACACAGTAATTTGAAAGTTGGAAGTTAAATTTGAATGATCACGTGGCCAATGGATTACATAGAAAAACCATAAAGATGGAAAGAAAAAAAGAAAGAGAGTCTACCAAAAAGACAGACAGAAATGTAAAAAGACAGATGGAAAGAAATTCAGAGAGACAGAGAGAAAGTTCATGCCCAAAACTAGAGGAGAGAAAGAATTCCATACAGACAGACACAGCCCTAGCCAATCATCGTCAGCGGATTTAAAATATAACGAACAGCCCCAAATGCATGATTTGGAATTGGAGGGGAGAAGGGAGTTTCCCATCAGATATACCTATATATCTTCAGCAACAATTTCTTCTTCTTTACAGTAAAGTGTGGAAAATGAACAAAGGGCCCAGTTGTGATCTGCCTCACTTTCCAGTTGTCAAAGCAAATTGAACTCAGAGAGGACAGAGCTGACAGCACAGGAAAACAAGTTTGCGTTTCAAGAGCAGATCTGAGGCCCAGCTGAAGAATGGGGCTGCCAAGGCAGAGGCATCACTTAAACAAGCAACGGAACGGGGTCCCCCTGCATAGATGCTATTGTGTATAAATAGATATACAAATGCACCAAGGTGTTAGCAGGAATCTAGCCAGAGAGAGTTGGCCTGTATCCCATAAATGAGCCCAGAACTTGCTTCTAGATTCCTGAAAACCTGAACACCAGGATGACATGTACAAGGCACTGTGCTCCTGGACCTCTCTCAATTTCTCTTAACGTAGGTTAACTTTAAAAACCCTGGTGCTGGGCTTCCCTGGTGGCGCAGTGGTTGAGAGCCCGCCTGCCGATGCAGGGGACACGGGTTCGTGCCCCGGTCCGGGAAGATCCCACGTGCCGCGGAGCGGCTGGGCCCGTGAGCCATGGCCGCTGCGCCTGCCCGTCCGGAGCCTGTGCTCCGCAACGGTGAGAGGCCACAACAGTGAGAGGCCTGCGTACCATAATAAAATAAAATAAAATAAAAACCCTGGTGCCAATGCCACCTCCTCTAGAAAGCCCTCCCCATCTGCCCTGTTCCAGTGACCTTTCTCTCCGTGGCTCCTTTACAGACGGGCTCTGTCTGAGACTGCTCAGCGCCCATCCCTCGGCGATGGGGCGTGTCAGCTCTCCATAAGTCCCTTGCTGGTGTGTTATCTCTCCATCCAACAACCAGCTGTTTGATGCATTTTCTAATTCAAAGTATGAACCTGGGATATTTGCCCATTAAAAATGTAACACCGGGGCTTCCCTGGTGGTGCAGTGGTTGAGAGTCCGCCTGCCGATGCAGGGGACACGGGTTCGTGCCCGGGTCCGGGAGGATCCCACGTGCCGCGGAGCAGCTGGGCCCGTGAGCCATGGCCGCTGAGCCTGCGCGTCCGGAGCCTGTGCTCCGCAACGGGAGAGGCCACAACAGTGAGAGGCCCACGTACCGCAAAAAAAATAAAAATAAAAAAAATAACACCACCGATGAAATCTCATGTTTTTCGTTTTCATTTTTTAAGAACACACATTAGTCCAACGGAATCTTTTCAATCGTTTAAATGACTTTTTTAAAGCAAAATAAGCCATATGCGGGAACCAGTAGATCCCTTACAAAGATTTGCCTTTTCCCCAGGACAGACACGTCAAAATAAGCCTCTTTGCAGTTTTTACAACCCAGGTTTGGCCACACAGAAACTTCTCACTGCATGCCATGAACCTGTGAGTACTTTCTTTCTGCTCCAACTTCCCGCCTAAGTGCTAGTTAGTGCCCAGGGTGCCTGGGATGGGGTCTGTGACCCTGGGGTCTTCCTGATGCCCATGGCTGACTCTTGAGACCTAGTTAGTCATAATGAGTTGAGCTGACATGGTTGATAGGCCTGCATTTTCTTTCCTTTTTTTCCCCAGGAGACCCGAGGACTCATAAGGAATGAAGTCTGGATTTTCTGCAAGGACACTTAGCTGAGTATAGTCCATTGAGAAGGATGGGGAAAATCTGTGCTTTCTGATCCTGTAATTTCTCGGATTTAAGTGCCCAACAAATACGATCTCTCTAAAAGCAAGTCTTTTACATCCAGTTTGGACTGTAGCTGAGAGCTGAGAATCCCACAGTGGAGAATCCCCACTCCAATGTTTACAGTGCTTTGCAAATTCAACTCACAAATCCTCAAAAAGATTTCATGGTCCACTGCTTCCGGGATGACGTCAGAGGTCCCTGGGCTTGCCTGTGTGGAGCAGAGGAGGCGACTGGAACTCGGCCCAAAGCTTGACTGGTTGCCTCCTACTCGAGCCTATTTTGTCATCTCTGGAGATGAGGTTCATGAGAGCCTCTAAACTCTTATGCATACGTGAAGATTCAGAGAGATGAAGAATAGAGCATCTGACTGCCTCAGCCCTGAAGACTTCATTCTTCTTGTCCTTCCCCCACCCCACTTGTTTTTAGTTATTATGATTATTTATTTTTATTTTTTATTTTATTTTTTTGCGGTACGCGGGCTTCTCACTGTTGTGGCCTCTCCCGTTGCGGAGCACAGGCTCCGGACGTGCAGGCCTAGCGGCCATGGCTCACGGGCTTAGTTGCTCCGCGGCATGTGGGATCTTCCCGGACCAGGGCACGAACCCGTGTCTCCTGCATCGGCAGGCGGATTCTCAACCACTGCGCCACCAGGGAAGCCCAGGCTTCCTAAATTTGAGAATTGAAATCAAAACCAAGAATTCACTTCTACAGAGATTCAGTGAAGTGTAGCATTAACTAGACTGTAGTGTTCATTTTTGTTTGTTTGTTTTTTGCGGTAGGCGTGCCTCTCACCGTTGCGGCCTCTCGCGTTGCGGAGCACAGGCTCCGGACGCGCAGGCGCAGCGGCCACGGCTCACGGGCCCAGCCGCTCCGCGGCACGTGGGATCCTCCCGGACCGGGGCACGAACCCGTGTCCCCTGCATCGGCAGGCGGACTCTCAACCACTGCGCCACCAGGGAAGCCCTCACAGGTAACTTTTTTTTTTTTTTTTTTTTTTTTGCGGTACGCGGGCCTCTCACTGTTGAGGCCTCTCCCATTGTGGAGCGCAGGCTCCGGACGCGCAGGCGCAGCGGCCATGGCTCACGGGCCCAGCCGCTCCGCGGCACGTGGGATCCTCCCGGACCGGGGCACGAACCCGTGTCCCCTGCATCGGCAGGCGGACTCTCAACCACTGCGCCACCAGGGAAGCCTTAGTTATTATTTTTTAATTGAGGTATAAACTTCCTTCTCCTTTTTATTCCCTTCTCTATCCTTTTTCTTTCCCCTTAATTTGTTAACGGCATACTCAGGGGCCAGCCCTATTGTAAACACTGGGATAGTGTTGGAATTTGTGGGGTTCCTGTCCTCAAGGGCTCACACCTGCTGGGACCCACAGACAAGGGGATTAATGACGACAGGACACACGGCGTGTGATTGGCTCAGAGAGGGAATGTGTAACTCAGGCGGTTTGCCCTGTCCCTCCAGGTCTAAGTGACACCGCCCCCAGCTTCAGACCTGTCTACTGCTTTGTTTAGACCCACTGGCCCTTTTGCAAGAAGTGCCCTTCAGCTGTTTAAGGGCACATAGACGAGAGAGACACTCTGTCCCCTGGCCACCCTGGGGCTCGTGGCCTCCAAGGAGAATGAGAACAGGAAACAGGCAGCAGCCCCTGGTCTGCGCCTGGGCCACATCCACGAGGAAGAGCTAAGAGCAAGAGCATGGCGGCCGTCCAGAGAAAGGGACAAGGGGGCCCTGGGGCTGACGGCATGCAGCTGCCGAGCAGGGGAGAGAGGCAGGCAGGAGAATCATCACCGCATGTGGGTCACTTCACTGTGAAGTTGTCAGAAGGGAAGAGGATTCAACCGAGCTTGTCTGGGGGAAGAAGATTCTCAAGCCCTCCCCGGGTCCTCAGAAGGCTGTCTGTTGTTGGACGGGCAGGGGTCCGCAGCGGTGGAGGCGGCGGCTGAGACCCGGAGGCCCTCCGTCCACCCAGTTCACGGAGCCTTCGAGTGCTGGAGTGTGAGCCTGGCATGCCGCTCCACCTCCCAGTGGATACAGGTTATCAAGTGTCCCCAGCCCCCCATCTCTCTCCTGAGCACAAAAGCCTGTTGTTTGGGAGCTCAGAGAGTGGACACAGACCATCCTGTCTTCTCTGTATCATTAACCTAATCTGTTTGATCTTGAGGGTGGTTTTGTTTCAGTCTCTCAAGGGGTGTGGGGAAGGGAAGGGGGTGTTTCTTCTGGTTTTGAAGAGTAGAGAGTGAAAGGGTTAAATATGAAAATTCAGCTCAGGAGGAAATCTCTCTCGGGCCCTCTTCTCCTTGTTGGAAAAGAGCTGGTGCTTCTTTTATAGCTATGGGAGATTCACCTATTCTGTGGAATGAAAGTGTTTTTGTTATCATCATGGCTGACAATATTACACTTGTTTACACTTATATATGTACACCTTGCCTCATTTTCAGAAGGATCTTGGCACACCAGTAAAACAGGTTTGCAAGGAATAAAAGAATCATGGCTAAGACAAAATAAAGGTAGAAGAAATAAGATGTTAATAGAGAAAAATGTTAGAAGACAAAATTTGCCCTCGGTGGGCCTGGGCAATGGCTGGATGTGGGCCAGGACTCAGTTCTGAGCTTCCTAGTGGCCATGGTAAAGAGGGAAAGACTCACATACACGGTTCCCAGCATGAGCAAGAAACAATGCTGCCTCAGTAAAAGAAGACACTGTATGATATATTGAAAAATGCCCATAAATCCTCCCAAAGATTTAGATATTTATTAAGACACATAGCCCTTTGGGGACTGTCAAATTTCTAAATACTCCCAGGGTAGCATTTCCAAATTGTGTCCGATGAAACACTGATTTGGGGCAACATCAAGAGGTGTTCCTCAAGAATAGACCCCGCGGTTCATATTCACGCTCACTCCCGTCTTGAAAATTTGCGATGCGTCCATTCTCCCGAGAGCTCGGGGGAGTCTGCAGAAAAGAAACCTGGTCACTTTGGTTCAAACAATCATTTCCCAAAGGCTCCGTTCAGCAAGAGCACCCAAAGGTCACCCAGAATCTGACCCCAGTGCCTGGTCTCCCCTGGGAGAGACCACACAGGGCCTTCAGAGCTGAGTATCTCCAAGACAGACAAAGCCTCCGTTGCCAATACTGACCACTCTTGTTGGTAACATATCTGCCAGCAAACCACGGTCTCTGTTTTACCAAAGACGCCCCAGTGCCCCCGGGTGGGTGGCAGGAGATAGAAGCGGGGAAGGTGGGAAAACGCTCTTGGCCACCTGTAAGGTCCCGGCACTTACAATACAGTGTGATGGATCCATGATGCGGTCTGTGGGGTCTCAGGAGGGACAGAAGGCTAGCAGTTCCAGGCAGGCTTCTTGGAGGAAGTGACACTTCAACAGAGATATAAAGGATTGGCAGGAGTTACGTGAAAGAGGAGGCATGGGGTCCCATTTGGGGTCTGGCTGGCTGGAGCAAATGGTCAGAATTGGCTTTGAGTGGGACAAATGGCCGGGGAGGGAGGCAGCTGGTGAGAAGCAGGAGACAGTGGGCCTGGCGAGCCAGTTGGGGCTTTCTTGTCCAGAGACTCTAAGGGAGGCATGGCAGGACACCCGGGGGGGGATGGCAGGACTTTCCTGTTACAAAGAGCCCCCTGGTGATGACGTGCCGTGGCGTGGGGGGGACTCTTACGGGCTGGGAGGTGGGGGCCGGGATCCTGAGCGACCCACCCAGGGCAGCGGCTGCGGAAAAAGGGCAGAGCTCTGGCCCTCAGTTCCAGTGGATGATGGGGGACATGCCAGACTCTCCCTGCTCCCTGGAGGACCGGTGCTCCCCCTGGCTGGACGTCAGAACAAATTAAGGGCACCGGTCTCACAAGCCCCACCTGGCCGGCAGTACGGTCAGGCTGACCTGGCAGCAGGGATGTGTCCCCAGCAGCATACTGGACCATGGCCATTGGCCTCGGAGCAAGAAAGGCTCTCTCTGCCCTGGCTTTTAGTGAACTGTACACAGGAGTACAAGAGACTATGCAAACAAAGACCTATGTTGGGGTCACGGTTCGAGGTTTTCTGTGCTCACCAACGTGGAAAACAGAAGCCTCACGCCCGATCAGAATTGCGGCCAGTGTACAGAGCAGCCAGAGGCCATGGGGGAAGGGGACGGGCCACCACGTCTTACATTTCCATTCTGCTAAGTGCGTTCGCAAGGATGAGCTCGTTTGATTTCTTAGTCCATCACGGGGGCTATAATAAAAGTGTCATAGACCTGGGGAACTTAAACAACAAGCATTTATTTTTCTCAGTTCTGGAGACTGGGACAGTAAAGATCAAGGCACTGGCAGATTTGGTGTCTGGAGAGAGCCAGCTTCCTTGTTCATAGACGGCCCAGCCAGCTGTCTTCTTGCTGTGTCCCTACATGGCAGGAGAAAGGAAGGGACCTCTCTGGGGTCTCTTTTTCAAGGGCACTAATTCCATGCATGAGGGCTCTGCCTTCGTGACTTGATCACCTCCCAAAGGCCCGACCTCCTGGTACCATCACACTGGGGGGTTAGGATTTCAACCTAAGACGTTCGGGAGGACATAGAGAGTCAGTCTACATCACGCCTCACGATACCTTGTGACGTTGGGATTCCTTATTGTCCCATTATTATCTCTGCACCTGGGCCAGGTGCACCCTCTCTGTTTCTGCCTCTGGGGCATCCCCTCTCACAGCACGTATGCCCCATTCAGATCACTTGCTTCATTTGTATCTTTCGCTGCTTGAAGACGGAAACCTTGCGCCAGCTCACAGATGTATCCCTAGCACCCAGCCCCGTGCTTGACACATATGGGGCTTAATCAATATTTGACGAATGAATTTTTTCATCTTGCCGTAGCAAAGGCAATAACAACGACAAAAACAAAAACCCAAACAGGTGCTCAGGCCTTAGGAAAGCTTGCTCCACTCCTGAGGCAGCCGGGCTGGAGGATCTAACTACGGTAAACACATACACTGGATCCACTTGTCTAGAATGAAGTGCGTGGTGGTTTCTGGCGTCTGGTCACCAGTCTAAGCCTGTCGGGATTCTGGGGCAAGCAGTTATTTTGTTGACCTGTGCAAAGAGTCAGTGGTTGGAATTCAGTGTAGGTATTAGCCGAGGCCTGGTGATGCTTTGGTTGGGGATATGAGTGGAATTTTTAAAAAACTAATTTATTTTGAAAAAAGTGATCTATGTTTGCTATAGAGATTTTATAAATGCAGATAAACAAAAAGAATAAAATTGTGATTCTACCACTTAGAGGTATTGAGCGCCAGCCGGTGGGGCTCGCTGGGCATCCTCTCTGTCCCCGCTAGGTCCTCCCGGTCCCGTGACCGCAGGGTAGCCCGGCTGCTTACACGGCAGCTCAGGACTCCAAAGGTCCAAGTCCCAGGAGACAGTCAGGTGGAAACTCCATTATCTCCTGCGACCTCGCCTTGGAAGGCACTTGGCTTCATTCCTGCCAGGCTCCATTGCTGGAGGCAGTTACAAAGCTCCACCTGGATTTGCGTGGTGGAAAGCATGGACCCCACCTCTCAGTGGGAGAAGGTTTTCATGCCATGGCAGGAAGCGTACGTGGGATGGGAGATGCACTGATGTGACCATCTTTAGAAAATATCACTGCTCACAATGACACCTCAGTATCTACTGTTAAAATGTTAAGTGAGGCAACAGTTATTTCAGTTGGGAGTCTTTATCGTCACATTAAAGCAAAAAAAAAAAAAAAAAAAAAAAATCCTTGGCCAAACGATGCATCACCACATCACATCATACGGTGGTGTTTCTCAGGTTTCTAAAATCTTAGCAGAACCCATTTCATTGGTTGCTCACGATTTCCTGGTGGAGATCCTCTCCCCCGTGGAAACTGAAGTCTACAAGGGAATAAAAAAGCACTTCTGCAATATCAGTACCCGATGGATCTGGAGTATCTAGATGGATCTAAATATCCGTCTTCCATCCTGGAGGTCTGACCTCTCCTCCAGGTAACACCACTTGTGATCAAAATCCTCTCCCAGAAAACTGTAACACTGACCCAGGGGGTCAGACCTGCTTTTTGATGTTTTAACTTTAGTGTGGCCTTCAGCCTTTCACTCTAGAACGGTTTATACTGAGTAAATATTAACCCAGTGCTGGGTGACCAGTGTTTTATTAGCTGGAGGAATGCCTGGTCTAAGAAGGGGCTAGAGAAAAGGGTGGGTTGGCCGGCCCACCATTTGGAAATGGTACCCAATTCTTAGGTGAACAAGTATCTGATAGGCCTTGAAACTTGCTGGGCATTCTATGGGGGTGCCTAGCTCTCGGTAAAGATATCAGGACCGATCAGACGATGATTTGGACTCTTGAAAGACTTCTGAAGGACCTTATGCCCTTATTCTTGGAGACCCTGCCCAATATCATATCCAATACGTTACAACACCTACAGTTTATATCACAGGGTTTTTGTTTATGCGTTTGCTATAAAAAACTTCGAAAGCGCTTCCACGATTCTGCCTTTGAAATTATTTAGCTATGGGTAACTTAATTAATTTACAGTAAGTTCTGTCAGCTCTGGAAGGTCCCTTGGAGGTTACATATTCTTACTCTCATGTTTTAGAGAAGAGTTTTCTGTCAAGGAAGAAGGAACTTGACTGGGGGCATAAAACAGAGCCAGTTTGGGAATTCTGTCTAGTTTCCTCAACTCAGTAGAAGTGACCCTCTTCCAGGGCATCTCTGGAGAAAGCCAGTGGTCCTCGCTGGGTCTCCACACTAGGCCCCGAAGGAGCATCCTCATCTCATTATACCCAGCTCTGCTGAGACTGTTTGCAAGTGCTTCCAGGTGCACCCCTGTCCGGGCCCTCCGGAAGGGACATGCGCAATGGATGTTTTCACAGTCCAGTTTCTGGTGGGAGCGGCCGGTGGCTAGTGCGGCCCTGGCGCTCCGCAGTGTGCGTGGAGGGGCTTTCCTCCCTTCCCCAGCCATAAATGCGTTGGGCCTCGGGAGAGGAGGGGTATCCTGGAGGTCAGGCCTGAGAACAGTGGCTGATTGATGGCCAGGAGTGGTCCTGAATGGCCTGTGCAGGACCTTGATCACAGATTAGTCAAATTCCCAGCTGGCGTCTCTGAGCGGGTAGTTATGGCGAAAAGGCCCGTGACTTCCTTCCTCCTTCACTAAAACAGGTCTGGAGAATGAGGCCCTTGCACTGCAATTATACAGAGGCAGGAAACAAATAACTAAGACTTGTCTCCAAGTGAAGAAGGAAGGAAAACATCCAGGGCTCTGCAGATCCTTCATCTGCTGTTCTGGAGGCCCTGGAATAATAAGAACTGCCGTCACCTCTGAAATCTTCACCAAGCCCGGTGCTTAGGTATCATCAGCCTTAGTCTACAGATAAAGGGATGGCGAGTTATCCAGTTATCCGCGGCTGCAATGCCAGCAAGTTGTGTCATGAAACGGGACTGAATTACACCTCTGCCTGACTGCAGCCTCCGCTGGTCTATCTACTTCTCTTATTAGTTCAAGGTGCCCAAGGATGCCCGACCAAGGAGGCTGCAGTCCAACGTGTGCTTTCCTTGACAATTTGTGCGCCCCGGCGCACCCTTGCATCTGCCCAGAGAGAAGGGTGCCTTCTCCTTGGCACAAAGGCGCGGAAGCCCAGTTCCCCACAGGCTGCATCCACCCTGCAGGGGCTCCTTTTCCACTTCATCAGATAGGCTAGCTGTGGCCTGGTATTAGCTGTTGTCACTGTAACATCTCTGGGCCTCAGTTTACCTCCTGAGAAGTGGGAATCCCACTCTCACCGTCACTGCACACTCTCTGAGAGCAGGATTATCTCCACCAAGCTGTGGGCAGAGTCAGGGTTAGGCTGTCTTGACCCTTAGATATTTGTGTCCTGGCGGGCGGCAAGGTGACCCGTCCCCCTGGACTCTCACCTCCCCGGGTTGGTGGGGCTCCCTCCTGGCCATTTTAGTACCTGGCTTGGTGTCGGTGAATACAGGCTGCCCCTGCCTTAACTGTGCGGGTGAGGGGATGCGTGACTCAGGCCCTCCCCGCTTGGCTTCTTGGGACCGCCAGACGGGAAAGAGCTGCGCGTGTAATGTCTCTGGTTTAAGCAACAGGCCAGGAGGCAGCTATGGAACAGCCAACGCCCCTTTCCTCTCTGAGTGTGAGGCTGTGGGGAGAGCCCATGCCCTGGCCCCGCCCTGGGCCTCCCCTTTCTCACCGGCACGCTGGCATCATCTGAACACACCCTGTCTTTTGTACGTGCTCTTCGCTTTCATAAATGTATTCGCTCCACATTTAAGCCATATAGCATGTGATATTTGTCTCTGTCTGTCTGACTTCCCTCAGTATGACAATTCTTACGGTTACCAGGGGGGAAATGTGAGGCGGGGGATAAACTGGGAGATTGGGACTGACATAGACACACTACGATATATAAAATAGGTAACCAATAAGGACCTGCTCTATAGCACAGGGAACTCTACTCAATACTCTGTAATAACCTATATGGGAAAAGAAGCTAAAAAGAGTGGGTATATGTATATTATAACTGATTCACTTGACGGCGCAGAAAGTAACACAACCTTGTAAATCAGCTATACTCCGATTACAAAGAAAAATGTATTCGCTCCCTTTCTCTGCCCAGCAGACTCCGATTTGCTCTTCAGGACCCGCCTCCCCTCTCCTGGCACGCAGGCCTGGACCCCAGCGGGTGAGAGCTGCTCCTTCGAGCTGAGCCCACGGCATCCCGCACAGGTCTGTGCACAGAAGGTTCTCTACTTATGCGTCTTGAACAAATGGGTAAGTGCCTGTCTGAGCGAGCGGTTCTCAGGGGGCTTTGTGACCTTGGCTTGTTCCCCTTTCCTGCGGGGCTGCAGCTTCCAGGGCCTGGGCACGAGCCTCCCTCCTTCGCTTCCCCACAGGCCCATTAAGCCACCATCTTCTCTCACCTCATTATCACCTTGACCTGGGGGCAGCTGAGGGATGCCAGCAGCCTGGGAGTCCAGAGCTGGCCCTCCCGTTAGAAGTGTTGCCCTTGGGGCTTCCCTGGTGGCGCAGTGGTTGAGAATCCGCCTGCCGATGCAGGAGACGCGGGTTCGTGCCCCGGTCCGGGAGGATCCCACATGCCGCGGAGCAACTGGGCCCATGAGCCATGGCCGCTGAGCCTGTGCGTCCGGAGCCTGTGCTCCGCAACGGGAGAGGCCACAACAGTGAGAGGCCCGCATACCGCAAAAAAAAAAAAAAAAAAAAAAAAAAAAAAAAAAAAAGAAGTGTTGCCCTTGGAAGGTCAGATAGAGAAAAACCCCCGCACCCAGAGGGAGCGTCTTCCCGGTCGGTTTGAAAAAGGCCATCTTTCCTCCAACTCATTAAAGGGCTCCAGTGGGAGCCCTGGGCCGAGGCACCTTCGGGTGGGCGGCTTCCCAGAGCCTGGCCTTTATCTCGGCCGGGAGATAAGACCCCAGGGCTTGGCTCTCGTGCTGAGCGAGGGACGGGGGCGCAGGAGCCATAAAGCGGGGCGGGGCTGACGGTTTCGGACGGGACCCCGCGGAGCCTAAGCTTTGAACTCTGCCCTCGGAGGGGAAGGCCTTTATGGCCGGGCTGCTCCGGGGCTGGTGAGAGAACAGGGCAGTTAGGTCAGGAATGAGGCCCCGAGCCGGCCCCCTTTGCCCCCCGACTGTAGGGTGAGACCACAGAGGCCAGCGAGGTGGGACCCGCGGCGGAAACGGCGCTCCCTCCCGCTTTATTGACTTGTAAATGACACCATTAAGAGGAAGCCCTCACCTTGGCTGGAAACAGCTGTGTGAGCCGCGGTAAAGCCGGCAGCCGGCCGACCAGCACCGGGGCCGAGGGGGACGCAAGGCGATGCCAGGGATCCCCTCGCTCCCACCTCGCAGCTGCACTGGGGGACTCGAGTCGAGACCCTTCGTGAGATGGGGACCGACTAGTGGAAACAATGACTAACGAAATATCCCCTCCTAACCCTCCCAAAAGGAGAAGAACATTCGCAGAAATCTTCGGGTCCTCGTCTGCAAATTCAGCCCAGAGAAATGGACGTGGAGAGGAAGCCCAGGTCCACAGAACAAAGCAGGCGGGGGGTTTAGAGTCGGCTTCTTGCAGTGCCTCGGGGACGAGTCCCTGAGCCGCCCAGGTGCCAGATTTGCCTTTCCGTAAAAGTAGACACAGTGATACCCTTCTGAGGGTGGCCGCGTGGATTAAATGCGACAAAGGAGAGCGCTGGGCCCATGGGGATGCTCAAGAAGTGAATGATCTGTCTCTCTCTCTTCTTCAAATGACAGCAGAACAAAATGGAAATGTGAGATCTAGGATCTTTTTGTGTGGATGTTCCCGTGGAATTAGCGAACACTGCAAAGCCAAGGCAAGACTGCTAGCTCCCTGAGAGCCGGGACAGCCCTGTCTGGTTCAGTTTTATTTGCTTAGTTTCAGATAAGGAATCTGGTCTGGAACACGGAGAATGGTTTCAGTAAATGTTTGATGAACAAAACGGCGAAGGAAGCAAGGAAAGGTGGGAGGGAATAAAGTCATTTTTCCTCTGGACTCAGTCTAGTAGTAGGAACCCAGAGGAAAGAAGGAAGTGACATTTGCTGGTTCCCACTGTGAGCTAATGCATCATAAAACTCCCTTCTCACAACCACCCGTAGGACCCCGAGGATAATTGCCCAAGCACTGCCATTTACTTGCATTTACTTGTTGACCAATAGCTAAATTTGCGTTAGGGGCAAGTTATTTACTCTGGTACAAATAACTTCTCCGTCCCCTGTTTCCTCCTCTCAAATGGTGAGCATTAAATGAGATGATATGCATAGAGCTGTGAACACAGTTATTGACAAACAGTAAGTGCTCGATAAACGTTGGGTGTTATTAGGCTTCAGGATGGAGAACTTGGCTCAGAGCAGTTAGGTCACTTGGCCAACTCACAGAGCTGAGAAGTGTCACAGCCCGGATTCCCACTTGGCTTCTAAAGCTCCCGCCCTGGATTCTGCCAAGTTCTGGAGCTGCTGAGACACCGTCACGGGTGATGAAAGGAATCCCCACAACTAGGTGGTCTCAGACTTTTTTTTAAATCAGATATAACTACCGAAAAGAATTCTTTCGAGATGTAATTTATATGCCGAGGTCCTGAAAATAGTTGGGCCGTTGGGATCCTTATCTTGGCAGGAGGAACCTTCATTCGTGCAGTAGCCACCAAACAGGTAAATAAACAAACAAACACAAGCCAAAAGGGGGCAAGATATCAGGCAAACATTTCCAGAGCCCTTGCTGGGGCCGGGCCTGAACCAGGAAATGCGGGGAGCTCCACGCTCCGTGACTTGGTCCTTTACCTGCTGCCTCCCGGGGATCAGTGTTTGCTAATCACTGACTGTGGGAAGTGGATCGGCCTCAGTGTTGTGTGTTGGGGGGACGTTAGTCTCACAAGATGCTTGACCCGAAGGGACTCTGGGTTCACATAAATCTGGGACAAGCTGTGTTGCACGCACAATGACTTAGTTCCTGTGCGATTTCCCTGAGCTTTTATAGTTCTCTGCATTGGAGACTCCAGGGGGGCCGAGAGAGCCTATGCAGCGCCCAAAGCGCAGATGACCAGGGAGGCCCGTTATTCTATTTTCTCAGGAAGAACATATTAACATGCCAAAGCCCTGGGCAGAAGTGGGAGGAGACCCAGCAGGAGGGAAAGATGGGGACACGGGCTTTCTGGGGGGGGGGTGCCCTCATGGCCCACCTGCAGGCTGCATCCCTTTGGAATTGCCTGGAAGACAGTTTTCTTTCGGAAAACTCTTGAGGCCACCTGGGATGCCATACTGCCTTCCATCTCTGGGCATCCGTTTCTCATGTGTGTAACTGGGAGACAGGATGACATGTGACATTTCCCATCATCTGTAATTCTTTAATGATCCACAGTGAAAGGGATCTCAACCCAGGAATTACCAGGGTGCCTCTGCGTCTGAGAGCCTAGTCTGATTTTTGCTGTGGCTTTAGTATTTTAAATGATTTGGGGGTTCGTCACACGCGTACATAGCTCTTACCACGTGCGATGTTTACAAATATTAACTCATTTGATCCTTGCCCCAATGCCAGTATAGGAAGTCACCTATATGTACTCATTCGCTTTTTACAGATGAGGAACTGAAGCCCAGAAAGATTGCAGAATTTGGATCTAAGCAGCCTGCCTCCAGCACTGGCCCAAGCTTTGCTGTCTCCCCTCAAAAACTGATCAACACGAAATGGGATTCAATTTCCCAAGTGGCTTTCCATCTTCTGCGGAGGGATGGAATGAAGGAGGTAGAGAAGAAAGAAGGCTAAAGTGGAGAAAAAGGAGGTGTGTCAGAGAGAAAGTGGGCTGGTGGATCTGGGGATCTCTGCTCTCTTTTTGTTTGGGCAAAAAAGAGGGTGTTTGCGCACCTTTCCTATTATCGGCCCAGTCCCTGAATCACCGATGATGCTAGTTTCTCCCTGCCTGGGGCGCTTTCCAGTACTCACCTGCCATCGCCCACGACTTCCTGGCGATCCATCTAACGATTCCACACACCTCTCATTCCGTCCGTTTTGGGACGTATCAGGCAGAGGCACACACCCTGGACCTGCGAGTCCTGTTCTGGGTCTCGCATCAGCAGAGAAAACTTCAGGGAGATGCTCTCACCTGTGCCTGGGCCGTACCTGCCACATTCCATTCTTCAGGTCTTAAAAGCCTCCTATTCTTTTACAAATCACTGGTTCAGGCCCAAATTATCCCGATAATGGAGCCGCCTGGCCCTTCATTTTGTTGGCGTAGACAATATTTATGTGTAATCTGAGGATATTCTATCTGCCACGTGGAGTTTCTTCCAAAGACGTTATTTCTACCTTCTTTAAGAAACAAATTTCCTGTTGCCATGGAGATCACTTTTCGGCTAATTTGCTGGGGCTCAGAAGCCAGGGCTGGAAGCTGGTCTCTCCCGTTCCCAGGTTGTCTACCCTGGAGAGTCCTGGAATGTCTTCATCCAAGAGACGCCCAGACCTCGGTGTCCTTTGAATGAGACAATTCAGGTGATGGTCCCATTTTGGTTTTGAATTTTAAAAGCCTTGACATCATCTCTATAGACGCTGTTGATTTGTCTTAATGAGGAAACATGTAAAGATTAGGGATGGGTAAATTTTGTAAATACGTGCCTTCTGGAACCTGTTTGTGAAGGAACTGCTAGAATGAGAGGTTTCCCAGCTAGAAAAGACTAGAACATTCCACAAGCAGAAAAGGCGTTTCCTGGGCATAAACCTGGCCCCCTCTAAGGTGGACCAGGGAAGGCAGAGGAACAGAACACACACCTTGCCTCCAGGGAGGCTGCAATCTGGTGAGAATTAAATTGCTTCAGAGCTCAGAGGGATCTCAGCGATCATCGCTTGTAATACTCTAATTTTACAAATTGGAAAATTAATCTAAATTCTCAGAGCTGATACTCAGGAGAGGTTTTAAAACCAAAGTCTCTTAGCTTGCAGTCACTTGCGACGAAGCCTTCTTGGAGCCGGACCCCACGTCTCCCCCTCCAGCACGTTCTGCCCGCTCTGTGTCCCCTCGACACTATGCTCTCTGCAGACCCTCTGTGCCCTGTTTCTCACCTCTGTGTCTTTGCACCTTGAGGTCCTGCTCCCTGCAATGTACTTTCACCCCTCCGGACATTTTTTGCTATCCTTCAAGGCTCACCTCAAGTGTGGCCTTTTCTGGAATTCTCTAGGCTGGGTCAGGCTCTCTTCTGGAGGCCATCACACTGCTCCAATTACTTGTGTGTTTGTACCCTCTTGTCCAGTGGGCGGTGAGCCTCTTGCGGATTGTGTTCTATTCACCTCTGTGTTACAGTGCCTCGGGCAGAACCCAGCCCGGAGGAAGCACTTATGAGTGATGGAAGAAATCAGCAATCCCAACAGCCAGCTTATGTGAGCCTCCCATGTACCAGGCACTGTGTTTATGTATTGCTATAACGAACTGCCACAAATTGAGTGGCTTATAAACAGCAGAAATTAATTGCTCAGTTCTGGAGGCTGAAGGTTGATCAGCGTGACAGCGTGGTCGGGTGAGGGCCCTCTTCCAGGTCTCAGACTGCTGACTTCTGGCTGTATCCTCACACGGTGAAAGGGACAAGGGCACTCTGTGGGGGTCTCTTTTATAAGGGCACTAATCCCCTTCCTGAGGGCTCCATCCACCCTCATTGACGTAAGCAACTCTCAAAGGCCCCAACTACTAATAACATCAACTTTGGGGGTTAGGATTTCAACATATAAATGCTGGGGGGACGTAGGCATTCAGACCACGGCAGATTCACTTAATACTCTCCCTGATCCTAGAAGGCGGTACGATTATCACTCTATTTTGCTGTGGAGGACACTGATACTGCGAAACGACTTGCCTAAGCGGCCCAGCTGGAGAGTGCTGGAGTCAGGATCCAAACCCTGGCAAGTTGCCTCCAGATATTTTACTTTAGCAGCTACTCTGGATGCCTTTCTGATCAATGCACAGCCCTCTGCTGTAGGTATAAACCTCATTTTGTAGCTGAGGAAATAGACTCTGAACAACTGATAAAAGGACTCTTCCAAGGTCACACAAGTGTGGAATGGTGGACCTGGGATTGAAGCTGGGATGTCTGTCTTTGAAGCCAGTGCTATTGTCGCTTCATTATACTGCATCTAAATTTAAGTGTGAAAGGACATGGCACTGACCATAAGTATTTTAGAGGCAAATTTAGAAAATTTTCTCTAACAATCTCTGCTTTAAGTACTTCAATTCAGAGCTAGTTTGTACTCTGTAGCACAGCAAACCCCAAGGCTTTTCTATTCTGTGTGTGTCTGAGATATAGAACTAGCGTGAGTGAGAGGGAGGTCAACTCTTTCTGTACAGGGAACTTCCCTAGTACCAAGATCAAGAGCACGTGGTTTTATCTTGGTTCTGTTACTGCTATTTAAATAATACCTGAATGTGGTCCTTTAACTTGAACTTTTCAATCAAAGGCATGAATGGAAAGGAATCAATCATCTCCACTTGAGAGAGGAAGAAGCTGCCACCTGTCTGTGTAGGGGGTCCCTATGAAGACCCAGCTACCTGCAGTACGTCCTGGGTATGCGATATTCATTTTAATTGTCTTTCTTCCTCACTTGGGGATTAGGAAATTCCTCTAGCTTAGAAGAGGGGTGCTGGCCAGAGGAGCTGTTAACCTGGTCTTGCTGTGGGCGCCACCCTCTCCTGGGGGCTCTGCTTGTCCAGGTCAGGCTGGTCACCAGGTGTGACAATAAATGGCTACAGAAGAGAGCTGGCCGTCGGGAGTCTCCCACTCTGCTACCCTCACTCTCTGAACGTACAGCTGAAACATTAAGGAAATATCAACATGCTGATGACCTTGGAGCTACAATGACCAGCGAGTCTTCCTGGAAAGCCCTTGCTTTGCCTTGATGGTCACATTTGGCCCTGTTTGTTTCAGCCTTCAGCCCTCCTTACTGGGCTCCTGGAGGCCAATCAATGTATTAGTTCAAATCGTCACATAACCACCGGCACGGCCTGCAGTGGGCTGCAGATGGCCTCTAGTTAATGCCCACAAGTCCTTTCTGAGCAAAGTGGCCCCACTCCATGCTATAACATAGTACCCAGCAGATGGTTTTACCGGTGCTGGTCTAGGCCTAGCCGAATCAGGAGACCGCGAATGGTCACAACAATAGTTTATCAGAGCATCACCGCAGACCACACAGACAGCTGCCCAGAAACTCGCTGCTGTCTGCTTTGCTACCTAATCAGTCACGGTGACCTCCCTCAGCTGTTCTGACATTCCGTTCTCAAGGCCTAAGGAATGCTCCGTGGTCAAGCCAGATGTTACATCGTCCAGTGGATTCCTTGTACATGAAATGGAAACACACACGGTGCTCTAGCCTCCGTTTCAGGGATGCAGGGAGCGTAGTCATGTTTGCGACGAGACTTGGCATTTGCAAAGGAGGCAGGGAGGAGGTGGTGTGAGAGGAGGGTACAGCATCACAAGCCAAAGCATCAAGAAAACTACTATTTAGAGGCTACTTGAAGCCAAGAACCTTGGGATAGTCATTTCTTTCGTTCCCTCGGGTAGGTATCTTCATTCCCAATGAATAGATGAAGAAACTGAGGTCCAGGGAGACTGCCACCTCACGATGAGTGACAGAATGAGCTAAGTCGGAATCCCAAGCCAGGATTCTTTCCACTGTACAATCCCATCGGAATCAGCCCCTAAACAAGGTTCACGTTCCGAGTCGTTCATTATACATGGAAAGAACTTCTGAGGCCTGTTGAGGTTGATTTGCATAATTCATTTTTAGAACATTAATTAGCCGGGATGTGTAATAGTTCTTGTGCCAATTTGTGTTTCAATTTCAAATGCAAATACAAATTAACAAATGTTATTCCTGTGGTACCTTAAGGATGAAACATTTGCTGCTCCTTGTATTAATTTTTACATTTCTGAAACTATGGCTGATAGAAGCAATAGTAGCCTTTCATTTGGAGGACTGAGAAAAAAAATCTAGTCTGGTTGGGGGTGGGATGGGTAAGAAGTCATTCTTTTTCAGCAAAACTGCAGTTAGGCATCCATCCGTCCATCCATTCATCCATCCACCCACGCAGGTATTTAATAGTATTGAGCACCAACTAAGCATCAGACGTTGTGGAAGGAGACAGAAATTGTACCAAGAAGTGCACACTCTGTGGGAGAGAGATTTAGGTAAATAAACAAGTGCACTATATTGTCATAGGTTTTAGAATTGAGCTAAGCTTTTCGGAACAGAAAGACTGGAAGGTCCCAGAAATGCTTCCCAGGGATAGAGACACTGAGCAAGCCGAGTCCTGACGTGGAAGTCGGATAAAGCCAGAGAGAGGTGGATTGGTGGTGGTAGGGGTGATTGTGGTAGTGAGAATACGGTGAGAGGAGACCTTTATGTGAGAGCTGGTGTATTCGGGGAACCCCAAGCCATTCCGCCCAGCTGGAACTTAGGGGTACCCGGGGTGTGATAGCAGGGGTAATATTACCAAACTTGTCTGCAGGCTAAGTTGTTTGGAATTCTCCCTGCTGACCTTTGAGAGCCGTTGACTGAAGGAGTTGATCAGGCTGACATTTGAGAAAGCTTGCTCTGGAGCCCGTGTGGACAATGTTTCTGGGAAGGAGGCTTTAGACGCGGAGTTAAGAGACCATTGGAATAACCCTTCAGAAGGGAAGTGATGTCTTTGCAAAAATTAAATAATACTTAGGACCATTTGTGCAGCTGTTATGAGCCAGCCTCTTCAGTAAGACCTTATCTACAGTATTTCATCCTCACAACCACCCTTCAAGGCAGGTGTTGCCATCCCTCCAAGGAAACTGAGGTTCTCTAAGTAGATCGCGACCACAGAGCTAGTAAATGGTCTAAACCAGATCTGAATACAGATCCTTTGACCATAAAGCTAATACTTTCCTTACCTGGAAGGCTACTTTCATGACTGATGCTGTAAAATATCGTTAGAAGCCCAGGGGATAGCACCTAGCCCCGTTTAGTGGCAGGTAGGTGTATTTCATGGCTGTGGTGATACTTCATCTCTAAGCTGCCTCCCAGACCCAACACAGACCTAATATTTCAAGTAAGTCATTTATAGTCTAGTGTAAATGAGGTTCCATTGAGCGTTAACTTTCCGAAGGATAAGGCAAAATTACATCGGGGGTCTGGGACTCAGGCTAGAACTACAGGCTTTTATGACTGACCAAAAATTTTCTTCATACTTAAAGAGTGCATATCCGGAACCAATTATACAACACATCATGCATGCAAAGCGTGCTATACCAACCCCCAGGCGTCTGATATGGAGGCACGAAACGCCAGCAGCCCCTTGGGACAGGAACGTTGTTGGTAAGTGAGGGATGTCAAGTTCAGCAGTGGCTAAAATTACTATCTCATATTGCCATGGAAAATACACTGAGTCTGAGAAAATCAAAAAAGAAGTGAAGCTTTAGCATCCTGTGGAGGATGACGTGCCAATGAGATAGTTGAGAAAACATATGCTTTTATCCAAGTAACAGCTACTCAGTTCCTGAAACATCTGCATGGTCAAGGCCAACCTTCCCTGTGAAAGTTCAAGTTGAATGATGTAATTCTCCACAGAGAGTGCTTGTCCACCTTCTACGGGCATATACACAAGGCTTGCGGGACCTTAGTTCCCCAACCAGGGATTGAACCTGTGCCCTCTGCAGTGGAAGCTTGGAGTCCTAACCACTGGACTGCCAGGGAATTCTTTATATCAGAATTTATAACCTTTGGATAATCTTTAGAAAGCCACACTGGAATATATGTTAACAAACTGCAGCAGTTACTGATGCCTTTTGACAAGCCAACGTCACATGCCAATGGAATATTTTGTAGGGAGGACTCTCTGAGAAATGAACATCAGAGAACCTGCCTTGAGGGGACCCAGTACAGTGACTTCAGCTTGAGCCTGCAAACATTCAGCTTCCCTTTCATTTGGAGAGCACGATGGGAAGGGATTAGGCTTCATAGCTTCCCTGGGACTCAGGTTACATGACTGGAACTAAGGAGGTTGGATGGGACGGCATTTTTAAGGCCCAGTCTGCTTTCTCTACAATTTCTTGTGAAGATTCTATCAGTTTAAAATTATTTTATGTATTATCTCGTGATAGTCATTTTGCATTACAGGGTTTGCTCACAGATGGAAGGACAGGGTGCTTATACCACCCACCCCCCCAAAAGAAGTCCCAAGAGTATTTGCTGGATATAGATTCTCACATTTATCTAAAGCCATCTAAGTTTACTTGTTCTAATGTTCAGAATTCCACTTGTTCGCAATCAATGTCATATACGTGGCAAGGCTGTGAATTCAATTTATATTGTTATTCTGCAATTTGTAGGATTAAATTCTGGTTCTGACTTTCATCTGTAGTCACCCTGAGGATGTAAGGAATTGGAGATTCTTTTCGGGCTGACATAGAAGTTTTCTGGTCTTCAGGTTGTGTCTTAAGCTAAGTATTTAAGTATGATCTTGTCATTGTCATGTAAACTCTCCAACAGAGTCAGAAACAGCATCTCTCCACCTATCCAACTCTCCCTAATCATTCTTCTCCCCCTTCCCTCCTTCTTTCCTACCTTCCTTCCTTCTTTCCTTCCATCCTTCCTTCCCTCTCTCCTTCCTTCCTTCCCTCCCCCCTTCCCTCCCTCCTTCCCTCCCTTCTTTTCTTCCTTCCACTGATTGCAACGTTATTTGTTTATTTAAAGTTATTTTTCAGTTTTATTGTGATATAACTGACATATGGCACAGTGTAAGTTTAAGGTATACGGCATCATGACTTGATATACATAGGTTGCAAAATGTCATAATCATTCCCAGCACTACCAATAGCTTCATCTCTGAGCACTTCATCACAGGCAACTGCAGGTGATAACTTAAATAACTGTTTTATCCCTACGCAGCTACTAGTCAGTGTCTACTAGATCCAGATAACCAAACCTGGGTTGCCGATTTTGAGAGTTAGCTGCCCGGAGCCCATGACTATTTGTGTCACTGAGCTGCCGGAGTGACCGCTGCCACTGATGCAGAAGTGCTGCTTTCCTGGAAGCCAGGAGACATTGGCACCACAGGATCTTGGGAGGCCACCATCTCCTGCTTCTCTTCTGTTCCTCCTGAGTCAGAACCCTCGGGTTCCATGCCACCGAGACAGCTGACATGCTGCTGCCACTCCCAAAGGCAGGTCCCATGAGTGTTGCGCTGCTGGCACATACCCTACCACCTGTAATGACCAATGGAGCTGTGTTTCCTGAGCAGAGACCCTGTACCCCATATCGCCTGCTGCTTCTCTTGCTGCCGCTGGAAGCAAAAGTAGCAAAACCAAAGTGGTTTCTCTCTTCTTCCTGGCTTTCAGTCTCCTGGCAGTGCCTCCCATTGGCAGAACTAAATCTGAAGCCATCTGGCAAGAGAATCTGGGCTTGCATATAGTTTCCAGGCTTCCAACCTCCTGCGATTCAGAACAGAGCAAAAAAAGTGGGGCTGGAACTGTTAGCAATCAGCAAAATGGTTGGTGCACATGTTACACACGAGACAAGTCACTAGGCACAATATAGAACTGAAAAAAATGCAATCTCCATGGCAACAATGGGCCCAATTATTTCCTTCCTATATCCATGTAATTTAACTTTTTAGCTCTTCTCATTAAGAAATGGGATCTGTTCCCCCATCTCTTGAATCTAGGCTTGCCTTGTGATTTGCTTTGGCCAATAAAATATAGCAGAAGCGATAGTATGCCAATTCTGAGCCCAGGCCTCAAAAGGCCCTGTGTACTGCCACGTGCTATCTTTGAATCTTGCCTCCTCCATGAGCAAAAGTCCAGGTTAACCTGTGCGAGGGTAAGAGATGACATGGAGCTGAGATCAGGTGTGACAACTGAGACCTCTCTAGACCAGTTAGTCAACCTGGCAGCTAACCGTAGATACATGAGTGAACTCAGCCAAGAACAACCAATTCCAGCCTCCCAGGCAAATCATAGATTTGTGATTCTGAGTCACTAAGTTTTAGAGTGGTTTGTTATGCAGTTATAGCTAACTGATACATCTGCTCCCGGGAGTTCAAAATCTAGCAAAGGGAGGAAGTATGCACACATACACACAGAATGGAGAACAAAAATGACAGGGCATCATTGAACTGTATGGTATGTCACATCCAAAATGTTTGCAAGGAGGATGCACATTCTTTGGACTGAGTTTTCACGGAGTCTTCCAGCAAGAGGTGAAACCTGAGCTGGGCCTTGAAAACTAAGCAATATTTTGGTTGACCCTGATTCAGCAACATTTAGAAAGATGGTGATATGCCAATCAACAATTTAATACAAAGAAGTCTGGTATATTGAGTGCAAATTTGAAGGAGTCATCACTGTCTTCTTTTTTACCTACATAAATATTCTTTTGGCTTATAATAGAGTCCCGTCAGAGTATTTAAACGTATTAACATACATGTATATATTTTAAAACAAGTTAAATGACTACAAATATTTTGCAAAGTAGAGCAATAACCTATAGTTTCTGAGGAAAATTTGGAAATTATAGAAAAGAAAAAATTTTCATCCAATCTATAATCCCACCCACATACTGTCACTGCTATTGTTTTAGTGTGTTTATTTCCAGTCTTTTAAAAATCCATATTTACATAGTTAATGTCAAATGGGAGATGTAGTTTTATGTTATTCTTTTCACTTTCTCTTTTAACATAAATATCTTCTCGTTTAATACATTGCCTCAAAATGTAATTTTTAATGGCTTTATATTTCATTTTCTGAAGATACCATTATTTATTTTTTCCCATTTTGTTGGATATTTATGTTGTTTCCTATTTTGTTCTGTTTTAGGTAGCTCTACGCGTACCACCTTTCTACACAAAACACATTTGAATTATTTCTATAAGAGAGCTTGCTAGAGGTGAGACAAAACGTTACATTTTTGAAGCGTTTTGGTATATATTGCCAAATTTCTTCTTTTGCCAGAGAGAGTGATCTAACTTTTTCTCCCTCATAAATGAATGATACAGCTCATTCCATTGCATCTTTCTTGCATTGAGTATCATCATACTTTTTTTGCTATTTTAATAAATACAAATTGTTAACCCATTGCTGCTTTAAATTGCATTTCCTTGAGTTTGAGATAGATTGAACATTTTTCATGCACTTATTGGCTCTTTGTTTCCCATTTTGTGAACTGACTGTTCATGGTCTAGAGAATTGATATTGACATCAAAGTCCTTTTGTGGTTGACCAGCTGCTCCTTGCCTCCCGTGGGATATGGGCTGTGCAGTAGGAAAGCTGTCATCTTCTATAAAAATGCCTATAGGATGGGCTGCCACACATGACCATTGCTACAGCTGTCACCTGGGTGGCATTGCCAGGGCTCTGCTATCTGCGGTCCTTCCCTACAGGATGACGTGGAATCTCAAACCTGAGGCTCCATTTTATATAGTCACCTCCAGGGTCCTGCAGTCTTGTGCCCTGGGGGTTGTTTGCTCTGAATAATAGAGGGATTTTCAGAGCTTTCAATTTCTTAGTGGTACCAGGACCTGCTGTGACCAAGAGGGAAGAGGGCACCATAAGGCTGTGTTGCTTGGGTGGTTTTCAGGGCCACCATAGGCTGCTTGGCCTGAACTCTTCCCTTTCATCTCTGGCTCCATGGTGTGAAAAGATGAAGGCTCTGGTAGAGAGCTTTCCAGCCTCATTACCCATCCGGAGTACCATACGATTCCTCAGTAAGCCACCTGTTATTGCCAAATGAAAACCCAGATTTGCATGTATTTACTGGAGGCAATACATCTATTTCGGGCGGATGGAGAGCTTGGTAAGGTGAATGATAAAGGTGACTTGGAGATCAGCTTGTTGCTCTTTTGTACCCTGTGGCATTCAGGACACCGTTTATTACAGCATTTATCACTTGATGGTGTGTGACTATCCATTTACTCAAATGCTTTGCCTCTGGAGTTTGAGCTCTACGTGGGAGTGGATAGCATCTTATTAATTCCTGTATCCCCAGGGCTCCGCTGAGGGGCTGCCACAGAGTAGTTGCTCAGTAAATACTTACTGTATCAAAAGAATGTCATCATTTGGATTCGGAGGAAAAGAAAACCTTATAAAACCTTGTGTGAGTAAGGTGTTTGCCAACAACGTTCTCAAAAGCAGCTGGTGATGGGATGGGTTTTGTCCGGTGGTTGCTCCAGACTCTGCCTGCTGTTCTTTCTTCCTCACTCCTCAGCCCAAAGGCTGCTGCTACAAAGAGGCTACCGTGGTCCCTGGCAGTGGGAAGAGGAGACCTGGGTAAATTGATTCTTTTTTTTTTTTTAAATAAATTTATTTATTTATTTATTTATGGCTGCTGTGCGCGGGCTTTCTCTAGTTGCGGCGAGCAGGGGCTATCTTCGTTGCGGTGTGTGGGCTTCTCATTGTCGTGGCTTCTCTTGTTGCGAAGCACGGGCTCTAGGCATGCAGGCTTCAGTAGCGTGGCACGTGGGCTCAGTAGTTGTGGCGCACGGGCTTAATTGCTCCGCGGCATGTGGGATCTTCCCGGACCAGGGCTCGAACCCGTGTCCTCTGCATTGGCAGGTGGATGCTTAACCACTGTGCCACCAGGGCATCCCCGCATTAATTGATTCTTGTGCAACCCTTATAATCAACATTTTCCCACCTGGTGTGGTGTTACAGGTTAAATTATTTTGCTCAGAAAGATATGTTAAAGCCCAAACCCCCAGCACATTAGAGTGTGGTCTTCCTCGGGACAGAGTCTTTTCTGATGTCATTAGCTAAGTTGAAGTCATGCAGGAGTAGGTGGGCCCCTAATCCATATATGATGCCCTTATCAGGAGAGGGAAATTTGGACACCGAGACACACAGAGAAGATGGCCACAGGAAGATGAGGTAGAGATTGGAGTTTCCACTGAAGATGAGGTAGAGGTTGGAGTTTCACTGAAGATGAGGTAGAGATTGGAGTTTCCACTGAAGACGAGGTAGAGATTGGAGTTTCCACTAAAGACAAGGTAGAGATTGGAGTTTCACTGCCATAAACGAAGGAATGCCTGTGGCTACCGGAAGCTGGGGTGAGGCCAGGAAAAGCCTCCTAGAGGCTTCGAAGTGAGCATGGCCAGCTGACACCTTGATTTCGAACTTCCTGTCTTCAGACCGATGAGATGATAATTTCCGTTGTTTTCAGGCCCACCATTTGTGGTCCTTGGCTAAGCAACCCTAGAAACTAACACGTGAGGTTTGGGGGAGTTGAGCCTCCTGGGACAGCGTGCAGGGTGAGCGCACATAAGCACACACCCCAACATTCTCCTCCAGCACTGACCTAGTTTCTGAGAAATGATCGATAAACCTGGGGCATGTCTCTGTAGCCTGCATCTACCCTGGAGCTGCATTTTATTTCCCTTGTGTGGGTCGGACAGAGAGCTTGCTTTTCAGCTGGAGCTGTATTTTTATCATCCAACTCAGTGCGGGGGCAACTGGGACTGCCCCTGCTGCACTGGTTTTGCGTGGGGGCACTGGGGGGGATATTCTTGGGCTCCTTAGAGGCACAGAGGTCCTAGCCATTGATCCTTTGGGCAGAAACACGACCAACTGTCCTTCCAAATTGGGTGTTTTAGATATCTGCCTGGAAGCCATGCCTGGGGTCTGACACCAGAGGCAGCATCTGAAAAAGGAAGGGAACTGGAATCTAAAGTCCTGGCTGCTGGATTCCATTCTCTTTCTCTCCATGGGATCTTGGGCAGGTCCTCCTTTTCTCGGGAACTCAGGCTGTCCATGGACAAAATTGGTTACAACCTGTGCACTCTTCGTATTTTAACAACTGCGTCCCAACAGGCTACAGCCCGTCCAGTGGATCCAGACAAGGTAGGAATACCTGGGCCCAGGTACAGACGGGCTGAAAGAAGGTAGAAGCAAAGGATCGCAGGAATCTGCCCGAGGATAATAAGAATTGAGAAAAAGGAACCAGGCTCTTGATTTCTTAGTGAAATCCCTTTGCTTAAAAAAGGTACTCACTGTCAGAAGACCGGACCTGGGTTGTGATTTGAATGCAATTCAAATTCAAATGCGGTGCAGCCTTGTGGTGAGTTCCTCACCCTTTCTGAGCCTCGTTTTCCTCACCTGGAAAATGCAGGTAACCACGAAGAGCCTCGGGGGCCGTGGGGAACTCAGATGAGAAGCGGGCATGAGCGCACCTGGCAACCCTGAAGCCATCGGAGGCCGGGGGGTGCTTGTTCGCCCGTGTTTTCTTCCCTACCGTGTCCCCTTCCCCCATCAGCAGGGCCTCTAATGGCTTTGGCATCTCCGCGGTCCATTTCCTGGAGCGCGTAAATTATTTAGCGGATGCACACATCTGCCAGCAGGCAGAGGGCTGACTTCGGTGCGTGCCCAGCAGGGAGGCTGCGAGGTGGCCCGGCCGCTGCCTGCTGCCTGCTCCCTGGAGGCTGCCTCCAGCTCATGGCACCCTCGACGATGGGGACTTGGTGCCGCCTGCTGGGGCTGTCCCCGGGCTTCCTCTCCCGGCCTGGCCACTGCGCTCTGAGCCCTGGGTCCCTCCTTTGGAAGGAAGTTAGGCCTCTTAATGGCCATGAATAATCGATGAGCTCTTAGTGGAAGGTTCTGGTGAGAAACACTCCTCCCCATTAGTGACCCCGCTGTAACCCCTCTGACGCCCCTGCCCGGCACACAGCCTCTGCCTGAGCTGGGCCTGGCGAGCAGGGTTCGCTCAGAGCGTTGACAGGAGGGGCAAAAGGAGGCTCTGAGAGCAGTCCGGCTGCTCCTTCCACAAGGGAGGGGCCAGAGTGCCCTGTTTACCCGTCTGGGGACAGTGGCAGATAGTTACCCAGCCTTGGATGTGTGTAGATATCCGAGTGAGTTGTTCTTGACTTTGGGGGTTGTGGTCTTTCTAGTGTCCAGGGGACCTCACACATGCACAAACACAGAGACTTGAGAAACCATCTTGGTTGGTCCCCAGGGGCTTCCTGGTCTCCCTACTAGTGGCCCCTGGTACTGGGTGAGCTCAGGTTCTGAATTCAGCCAGCTGTCCGTCTGCCGGAAACATTTCCCTCCTTTCTAGGCCTCTTTGCAGCACAACCCTCCTCCTTCAAATGCCCCAAGATGAGTTTAGGTCCAGGTGTTCTGTACCTTGCTTTCCCTGACATTTGTCACACCGGTTTTTGTGACGCCATCGCATCTTCTCCACGAGGACAGCAATGACTGTTTTCTCCTCCATGACATCCCACCTGCTCAGTACCACGCCTAGCACGCAGTGGGCACTCGGCAAATATTCATCTTGTGTGAGTCACTCAACCTTTCATACTACTCTACTCGTGGAAGGACAGATCAGAATCTACTTCCTAAAATACAGCTAGGTTATACACGAGGAGAAGATCTCCTTTTATCCTGTAATTATTTAGAGTTTTAGGTGTGCGCTGATATTTGTTTCTGGGCTTCTAAGCCTGGGGGCTTAAGGACCAGATGTGACTTGTAATGTCTTAACCTCTGACGTAAGACAGTAGAAAGGTCCCTCTCAAGTCACTTACCAGCTGGGTATTTCAGCTTTTTTATAGGAGCAGGAGAACAGAGCTTCTAGCCATAGCTTTTTACCAATTGGGACAGGATTAAATCCTAGATAAAGGAGATTCAAGAACTTTGTCAGGTGGACTTTTAGTTTACCAAGGATTTGGGGAAGCCATTTAAGGATTGAAAGCATCCTGGGGGCGGAGTAGGGGACAGGACTGAGAGGGGAGAGAGAAGGAAGTCACCACTTAAACAACACCCACCGCACTGCAGAGACGGGCTGAGCCCTTGGTTTATCAGGTTATTTGTTTCTTATGTGGCTGCAAAGCATTAGGTACTTCTAATATCCACGTATGGAAGACGAAACTGAGGCTCAGCGAGGTCACAGCTCGCCTGAGTGCACGTGGTTCATAGGGCAGGCTGGGGCAGGGGGTATGTTCTAACACGTGATGTGTGCCAGGCACGCGTGCATCTTCTGAAAGGTCATGGCCGCAACCTCCCTGGAGGACGGAGCCGACATCGTGGGCCCCTTTATATGGGTGAGGAGAGGGAGACTCAGAGACTCACTCAAGGTCACCTGTCTGGGAAAGTGGTGGAGACACGGAATGCCTGGGTGGCTAGGGAGGGAGGGGCAACGTGGGGCCAGGACCACTGGAATTCCAGCCCTCCTCTCCCTCGGTGTGCCAGCCCTGGACAGTTTAGTGGGGGGCAGGGGAACCACTACTAAAAGGCCAGTATTCCAAAGAGCCAGTTGTCATCAAGGTAAGGTCTCTTGTAGGGGCAACATTTTAAAATTTCCAAAGCACTTTTTTTTTTTTTAAACATCTTTATTGGAGTATAATTGCCCTACAATGGTGGGTTACTTTCTGCTTTATAACAAAGTGAATCAGCTATACATATACATAGATCCCCGTATCTCCTCCCTCTTGCGTCTCCCTCCCTCCCTCCCTATCCCACCCCTCTAGGTGGTCACAGAGCACCGAGCTGATCTCAAAGCACTTTTGAATCTACTAGTTCCTTTAATCTTCCAAACAGCCCTTGGGGAGGTACTATCGTGCCCATTTTGCAGATGAGGAAACTGAGGCTCTGCAATGTGGTACGACCTGCTCAAGGTCACACTCTTAAGAGGCTGAGGAGCTAAGATTCCCATCCGTCCAGCTTCTGGTTGTTCACACTCAAGGTCAGCCCTTGACCTTCCAAGCCAGTGACCTCGGTTGCCCTTTGATTTCCTGCTGGCACCATGCATATTTTCCTGGGTGGAGGGACTGCCCTGTTATTTTGGAAGCCTGGCTGACAAAAGAGAGCTCTCTCTTGACAAACTCGGAGACCCACTCGGGGTCCTACGAAGGAAACACCGATGTCCCGGGTGATCGCAAGGAGCCCGTGGGACTGGTTGGCTGCCCTGGGTCTGAATAATGGCTCTCCGGAAATGTCTAGCTGGCTTCCTGCATCATGCCGGGGCATGGCGTCAGTAGCCAGTCACAGTGACAAAAACACATTCAGGCCACCGGTCCCTCACATATAGTACGTAAAACTCTTCAACCCAGAAGAGATTTGTTTCTAGCATATTTTTTTCAGTTTCCTTTTTGCCGCAAGATCTAATAGGAGTACGTTCAGAATGTAAATGACTCATATATTCTGTTACCTTTTGATTCATTCTTTTCAAGATTTGCCAATGAGAATCTGCGTTTGGTATGTAACAGAAAGCGTGTCTTCCAGGCTTGGAAACGCAAAGGCAGGAGGGTGACTGCTGAACCCACTCACACACCTAGTCGTACACCTTTGGGCAAAGATATTCCCGTCCTAGTTTTCCCATTTGTGAAAAGAGAGGAAAAGGAGCTCGCAGACATGGGCACTGTTCTGGGTGAAATACAGCATGTCTTTTAATCCTCACAACAAGCGACAGCCCTAGGGGCTCAGAGAATTTGCCCGCAGTCCCATGAATAGCAATGGCGGCAGGTGGGGAAGGAAGCATTGGGGGTCCAGCTGATTTTGCAGCTGTGTTCTCATGGGGGCGCCACCACAGTCTCTCTGGTAGATGCTGGGTTTGGGCACCACGTGCCTCTATTTCTTGCTTCTCTGATCTTCCTTCCTTGCCCTGGGTCAGGACTTCATCAGCTGCCACTTGCAAATTGCTCTCATGTCTCCCCAGTCCACCCACCACCGGGCCTCCAGAAGGTCCCTCCCAAGCCATAGTGTGACCTCCCACAGCCTCCTGCCGGAGCCCTGAGATGACTCCTAATTGACCAGGTATACACTTCTGAGTCGGGCACTTGAAGCTTCTCTCTTGGGCCCTGCTGGCCTTTCCAGCCCTTAAATAACACCTACCAGTTGCAAAATTAATGCAGTTTATTTATTTTGCGGTGCGCGGGCCTCTCACTGTCGTGGCCTCTCCCGTCGCGGAGCATAGGCTCCGGACACGCAGGCTCAGCGGCCATGGCTCACGGGCCCAGCCGCTCCGCGGCACGTGGGATCTTCCCGGACCGGGGCACGAACCCGCGTCCCCTGCATCGGCAGGCGGACTCTCAACCACTGCGCCACCAGGGAAGCCCTAATGCACTTTATAAAGAAGATTTCACATATGTTAACCCCAGCAGCTTATCATACTTCTTACTTTCTAGCCAGTAGGTCTAAGCACCATCCTCTAAAAGTAAAAAATATTTTATGTCTGTTCCTGTCTCACGGCTTTTCTCCCTGAGCTTTCTTCTGTCTGGAATGTATTTTTACTCATGTTCACACGTTCTTTTTCCTTTCATGTCCATTTTAAAGGCTACCTCCCTCAGGAAGTAGTTTATGATCCTGCATCAGACCAGAGTCCACTGTTGAATTTCCACAGAATCATAGAATGCTGAGCTTTTAGAGGTGAAGATCCATGTCTGAGCCATTGCTAGGCCCCACAGGACTCAGAAATGCCTCACGACAGGTTTATTCAACAAAAACACTAAATGACACTGAATTAATCACTACCAATCAGTGAATGTTACTGCCTTCTGAATGAATGTCAGTTGGATTTGTTGAATTGTTATGATTAATAATACAAGGCTGCAAAATACAAAGGAAAACAAAGGGATTGGATCCTGGGAAAAAGAGGGCCATGGAGATGTCCCACTTGGGCGGACCCTTGGTGAGGTGTGGGGCAGGGGTGGCCGTGCTCTCTATTTGAGCCAAGGGTTTCCAGGGGCAGTTCTCAGGCCTACTTCCCAGAGCCAGCCCTGCTTCTCCCGCAAGAACCTCCCAGAATACCCATTAGCCCACACCGTTACCCCATTCAAAAAGTATACTCCTGCTCAATGAAATTAACAGCACAAGAATAGCTGGGATAACAGTAGGGAGAGTAGAAATTCTTGTTGCTGGTGGGTGACCGTGATTTATAGTTGCTCTGTGTTTTCACCGACTGGCTACTTCTATGTGATGTGTTTTCTTCTTCACTTTCTGGTTAAACAATGGAGATGTTCCGTGATCTATCTTTGGCATCCTATGTGCCAGCGATTACAATGATTAAAGGATGGAGCAGCTCTATTTACAATAGCCAAGACATGGACACAACCTAAGTGTCCATGGACAGATGAATGGATAAAGAAGATGTGCCGTACACACACACACACACACACACACACACACACACACACACACACACACACAGGAATACTACTCAGCCATAAAAAAGAATGGAATAATGCCTTTTGCAGCAACATGGATAGACCTAGAGACTATCATACTAAGTGAAGTAAGTCAGACAGAGAAAGACAAATATCATATGATGTCACTGATATGTGGAATCTTAAAAAATGATACAAATGAACTTATTTACAAAGACTTACAGACACAGAAAACAAACTTATGGTTACCAAAGGGGAAAGGGCAGGGGAGGGATAAATTGGCAGTATGGGGTTAACAGATACATATTACTATATTATAAAATAGATAAAAACCAAGGATCGACTGTATAGTACAGGAAACTATATTCAATATCTTGTAATAACCTATAACAGAAAAAAATCTGAAAAAGAATATAAATATAGTATAAATATATGTATATAAAACGGGATCACTTTGCTGTACGCTAGAAACATTGTAGATCAACTCTACTTCAAAAAAAACAAGATGGAGAAAGCAGTGGGGGAACAGGAAGGGATAAGGAGTGGGAGGGGTGTTTGCACACGCACACACGCACACACACACACACACACACACACACACACACACACACACACACACTCATCTGTCTGGTACCCTGCAGCCACCTGAGGGCTACCTTGGGAGATCATGCTGACAGGTAGGTGAAAAAATGGAGAACAACGCACCGCAATGAAGCGGGACATGCAAGGTTCGGTCGCTGGGGCTTTGCACGCACTGGCTGCTCCCCGGGGTTTCGAGTGGGATTTAGGCAAGCCAGTCACTGGCCGTAGATCCCCTGAACAGCGGGGCTCCTGGCAGGCTTTCATTCTTGGATCATTAAGCCCAGCGCGCCTCTCCATCGGCCAATCGGCACAGCTCGGTTCTGCCAAGTCTGGGTTGTGAGCGAGGCCGAGCCCGTCCTCAGAGGCTGGGCTGGGTGGACCCCAGGCCTGCTTCGTACACATGGGGACGCCGGGAGGGACTCTGGGTGCCTTCGTGCAAAAACGCAGAAGCAAAGCCTCCAGAAGAGACCTCTGTCCCTGCCATCCCCGCAGGTTTAGTTGGAGCCTCTGCTCTGAACTGTATGTATGTGCTGCTCGTGTGTCAGGGGCCATGCTGGCGGTGAGGGTCGTGAACGCGCGGACCCTTTTCCTCCCTTATCTTCACAGATTCACTCTATTCAGGTCTCAGCTCAATTGTCAACCCCTCAGAAAGACCTTCACTGACGCTTCATCTACTAGAGCCCCATCTACAATAGCTCACCTTGCTTGATTTTAAAATATCTAAAAATTGTCTCTCCATAATTGACAACATCTCCAGCATTAGGATATGTGTGTCATGGGGCCAGGGATTCTGTCTGTCTTGTTCCCTAATGGGACCCTGGCCTATAGAAGACTACGTGACACTTAGTAGATCCAAGATGACAAATAATAATTATTCCATATTATAATTTATAATCAACAATTATAGGAAAGGGGCAAGGCAGCTGTCTTTTTCTAACTACCTACTAAATGTTCTACACACACTTTTACATCTAATTCTCAAGACAAAGTAGGATATTGGTGACTTTTTTTTTATAGATGAGAGGAATTTAAGGCTCAGTGAAGTTAAGTAATTTGCTCAAAGCCACACAGCTAATATTTGGCTGAATGGATACAACGGATTGGATTAAATCTTCAAATTCCCTGGGGAAGAAGACCCAACACATGCCTTCTTCGGAGACAGGGGATCTGGTTTATGGGGTGAGGGGACATAGAGGGACTGGAAAGAATCTGGGGTGCCCTGGAGTCTGGGAGAGAGGGGGGGAGACAGCACTGTTTGCAGGGACAGCTCGAGACTGGGAGGCAAAGGCTCCGGTGAGAGACTCACCCCTCCTCCACCCCCTGTGTGACTTTGGTCAGGCCTTGTCCTCTCAGGGCTACCTGAGAGGTGTCTCATCTGTAAAAGAGGAGGGCAGGATTAGACGGATTGCTTTCAGAGTGTTTCTACATCCCCGGACTTTTTTCGAGGCCTCTCGAGGGAGTGGGGCTTCTCAGCATCCCTGAATATGAGGACCACCATCTGAGCTGGAAAGAGGATGTTTGCAGGAGACTGGCCTCGGGGATGGGGAGGGGCTGGAGTGTGGAGCCAGGGAACCTGAGTGGCCAGGAGTCCTTAACTGGCTTAGCCTCAGTTTCTTCATCTGAAAAATGGGGCTGACCATCTCTGGCCCCGTGTCCTTCATGGCTCTGCTGGGAGGCTCTGATGGCACGAGACAGTGACGGTACTTGGGAGGGGGAGAGCTGGGCACTCGGATTCAGGCTCTCTAGGAGGAGTGCAGGGCATCTCTGAGGAGCATCTGGGCGCGTGTGGCCTGGCGGAGGGGGCTCCCAGGAGCCGGGGCCCACAGTGTCCTGTGACAGCATGCTGTGGATCAGCTCTCCCACCTGTAGAGTGGAATTATGTGCGCCCTGCCTGTATAGAGTCTAAAGAGAAAACTTACCACATGTGGACACCGGCTACACACGTGCAGGGCTGATGCGGGTCATGCAATGTCAGAGGGACCTCGGATCTAATCCTGACTCCACCACTCACGGACGGGGCGGCTCAGAGCCTCAGTGACCTCAGCTGTAAAATGGGGATGATAAAAATAATAGCCACCACGTGTAAGTGTTATGGCCACACATTCTATCTATATGCAGCCACTGTATGGATGGATGGATATGTATGTATTCATTTAATCCTCCCAACAACTCAGCGGCTTCAGAGCTATTACATTTCCATTTTACACATGGGGAAACCAAGGCACGCAGAGGTGGAGTAACTTGACACATGGCTAGAGAGGGGTGGGTGTGGGATTCAGACTGGGCAGTCTGGCTGCACGTGGCACCTTGTCACCTGTCTCCCAGGGTTTGGGGTCCGAAAGGAGATAGACCTCAAGCACTGCTGGGGATCATAAATGTGATTGCTTTTATGCCACAGTTGCCAATTTTGCTGTGGAGATAGGCTCATTTTAGAAAAACGTGGACCCCCAAAGGCGTGGTAGTGACCTGAGTTTCCAAATTACGTTCCGTCTTCTCTTAAACCATCTTTCATGCTGACATTGTTCTTCACAGCTTTGCGGTAATTGTAATGCATTTGAAACGGATGGATCACAAAGTTTAGTGTCTACTTCAACCTGGCCTCTCCTACATGACATTTAAAGACCCAGAGAAATGGAGAGACCACGTTGCCTCGGGATGCTGTGTGAACGTGGCCGTCTGTTATTAACTCCGCGCGTATGTGGACGTGCCTTTCTTACTAAAAGTGCAATAGGGTGGGGTGTTCTTTCCCTACCTTGATGGCTTACTCTACTCAACCCTGATGGGGACAGGTCTTTAGATGGTAACTTATCGGGGTGATTCAATGAGAAGGGGTCAATATTGGCAAGGAAATGAATTCTGGATGCTTCACTCGGAAGGGTCTGGAAGATGGGAGCCAGGCTCAGGGCAGATGGAAGCAGGGTGGGGATGGGGGGAGGCAAGTGAGGTGCCTAGCGCTCCCCTAGGGACTGGCTCCACCCTAAGAGTGATGTCTCCTTGAATTTTGCACCCTAGATGCTTTCTGGCCTCACCCTAGTCCCTGGGTTTCAGCACCCACAGGTTATGGGAGATGTGGTCACCTCTCAACACTGAAGATCTTTGTGGCTTTGATTTCAGAGAACTCCGGGAGCGGGTGCTCCGTCAGGGAGGACAGAGGAGACGAAAAACACGAGGTTGTCTTTGTGTGGACTGTTGGGTGACTCAGTGGACAGGACACTGTTTGTCTACGAGACTCTGGTCTCTGGGAGTCCGGATTGGCCAGTAGTTCTTCCTGATGATGTTATACTTGCATTCACTCTCAGACCTAGCAGGATATCATGGAAGGGTCTCCAACTAAAGTGAAAGGAATGAAATAAAATGAAACGAAACAAAACAAAACAAAATGAAATAAAATATCCAAGCCACACTTGGCCCTGGCTGCCCGCGCAATGGCAGCCTGGGCTCTGTGCCGGCCAGTCACCTCTGTAGGGTTGGGGTCTTCAAGCCATGCTCAGTGGAGCATCAGTTAGTGACCCCATGAGATGCTTAGTGGGGTGGGGGGGAACGAGAGAGGAAGAGAAGGTAAAACTTTGACATCCCACTCCTGATGGAACTCTAGTCCTTCAGTTTTATCGAGTTTTATACACTGGAAGTCAGAATATTGGATTTAATTTTTCATGGGCTAAGAAAAACAGGTTGAAAATCACTGTCTTAAGAAATACCCTCCAGTCCCCTTTGAGGACACCTCTTGGCCTACAGGTAGCCCATTTCTTCTTTATTTCTCTGACCTATTGAGGACAAACAACTTTTTCCCCAAGCTATCAGGGGACAAGGCTGTCACAATCAGACACTTTACTAAATGTCTCTGGGATAACAATAAGGAAATAAACACTGAAAACTTGTATCGAGGTAGCCTGGCACATGAGACCCAGATCATTCCCTAGTGCTAGAAAGTTCCATCTCTCCTCCTGGACACTGTCTCAGGGCCTACCCAGGAGCTCATTGCACTCAAAATATGGCCCTGAGAAAGCAAGGCCTGGAGAACTTTGAGCTTCATGGAAAGCAATTCCCTCTGCTTTGCACTCAAGACTTGGATTCTGTGTCAGAGTGTCCTGCGTGAGGTCCACCTCTTATTAGGATGAATGACTTGAGGATGTCCACCCCTTTCAACAGAGACCCTTTCTACCCATGGGGGAATGGCCTTAGAGACCCCTACAGGGTAATCCTCAGAATACAACCCAGCCAAGCCCACTTTCAAAGAGGAGGCCCCCCTTTTCCTAGTTAATCGTCGCCAGGGTGACCATAAATCTGGTTTGCCTGGGACAGTCCTATTTTATGCTTGTTGCCCTGGTGCAATTATTAATCACTACCCTTTCATTCCCAGAGCGTCCGACTTTGGGCGATAAATTATATGGTCACCCTAATTACCATGATCATGATCAGAGTGCTTCCGGCCCCTCAATGCTCAGCTGATACAGACTTCCTTCCAGGAGGCCCTCCTGCCATGCTCACTGCAGCCGCTCTCCCCTTCCAGGCAGCTAGCTATCAGAATGCTTAGGTGCCTTCCCCACCCGACCCTGCTATGTGCACTGCTAGTATCTTCCCCACGTCATTCCTTCCGTAAGTATTTCACGCCCACCTGCAATGAAACAGAGAGTATGAAAGACTCTGGGGAAAGAGAAGCCCAAGCAGACAGACAATATGCGTACAGAGATGTACGATGTTCCCTCATGACAAAGACTACAGACCCCTTAGAGCCGGGCTGGGGTGGAGGGGGAAAGAGATGGGAATGCGTGTGTCCTGTGTTTTACAGGATGGGCAGAGCATTCTCTACTAATAATATCACAGAGCGTTCTCTGTGATATTTATACAGAGGTCTTCGTGAAATGAGGGAGTGACCCTAGTAGGGAGAAAGAATTCCGGGCCAGAGGAACCACATGTGTAAACACCCTAAGAGGAGGGAAGAGCAAGGACACCTAAGTAGCTGATATCAGTGCCAGCGATGGTGGCAAGGGTGCCCGTGGATTGGGAGTACCGAGGGCCATCTTTTTCTGTCTTCCCCACAGCTGGATCTGCACTGATGCTCAGATCTTGACAGCCTTGCTGGATGTTGATTGGTTAGGTCACGCATCAGTGTGCTTTCCTCGGTCACAGTGGCACTGGGTCAAAACTTCATAGGACAGCCAGGCTGCAGCCTTGGCAGTGTGGCCAGACTGCCAACCTTTGGCTATGAGCTCATGGGGTTTCCAAACGATCTGAACCCCAAGCTACCTTTGCAGGCAGCCCCTGAGTGCTGCAGCCTCCGAAGGGCTGCATGGCATCTCTCAGCAGCTCAGTTCGCTCCACAGAACTTGACCAAGTTGGATCTCCGGGAAATAACCTCTTCACTTGATACCATTCTGTATAATTTTATAAAGCCATTTCAGGCTGGGTAACCAGAAGGCGAGGAATTTGCCCTACTCCCTGAGAGAGGTCCCATATTACCTGTTTGCTCCAGGTGATTAGAATTGTTTATATTGGGTTCTTATTCTTAAGTTTATTTAAGTAGATATTCTCCGGACAATATCGATTTTGCCGCTGATGTTGCTTCCGTTTGCATTGGCAGCCAGGAAGCTCCTCATCAGCCCTGGGGAGCATTAGTAGTAACTGGGCAGGAATTCTCCGAATTAACTCACCCTAGGCATCAGCTTATCGTTCTACTTTTTCTCTTCTCCCGTATTACTTTTTCATCTTAGTCAACCACTTGGAATCTTTTTGAAGTGATCTGGGTCTTCAAATTAATCCCTAAGCAAATCACTCTTTCAGACACCTTCATGTACAGATAAGTTTTAAGCACCTACTATGTGAAAAGAAGCATGTTAGGATCATAGGGGATGGAGGAAACTGAAAACGGTGTTGCAGTCCCTGCCCCCCAGCTGAAGTCCCGATTCTATTTGCCCATCAGTTTCTCATGGGTCAGATCTCAGTGAATGCCGGCATTCTATAGAACGAAGAAACTGACCCCCAAATTCCATCACTCTAAAGGATTAATTATTTGCATAATTTACTTTGTTCATAATGGTGTCGGACCTGGTACCTACAGAGAGGAAATCAGTTTTTAAAAAAGAAGATGGTTGGGTCGTCATGACTTCACCGTGTCTGTGTTGGTGTCTTTGTCTTGAACGTAATTAAGAGCCTTGGGGTGAGTTTTGAAATGTCTGATCCACCATCCCTCACCCTTTCACCCAACATGGCTACAAAGGGAGGTTGAGACTCATTCAAACTAGAACTTAGCAGCCTCATACAGTCCTATGCATGAGGGGGGAGGGACGGGGCTTGCAGGGAGAATATATTGAGATCTGCCCTTTGATCGTGCTCAATGCGACTTTGCATTTACCTGAGGGATTAAAAGTTCTCATTGACCAAGGCTCCCGGTTTCCTACTCAGCCTTTGACGGGACAAGTGTTAATTGGACGATATAATGGGGACAATGTTAATTCCCCTCTTAGAGTTCCTTTTCTTGTTCAGTCAAATAGAAAGGCCCTTTTAAATGGCAGCAAGAGGAAGAAAGGCGCCTGTTTATAAGGGTGATAGACTGCACATCTTCCCCCTTTTGTCTCAGAACAAGTGCAATGGAGTCAGCATTAAGCGGGCCCTAAACAGCGACAGAAAGGGTCCGACGTGGTGGTTTGCCTGCAATGTCACCCTGGATTCAGGAATGGGGAAATATGGTCAGGAGGCTCTGTCTGTTTCTGTAACAATGGGGGTGGGGCTGGGGAGCCTGGAAGGGTGGAAGCCATGAGACTCAGGGGTGAGAAAAGGGCAGGTGAGCGAGGGTAGGAAATGGGGGTGACAGGGGGTGGTAAGGGCAATGGACCCTAGACAGTCAGGAAGCCTGGAGGGATTTGGACTGAGCATCTGGACTGAGCCAGATAGTCCCAAACCTGGAAGAGATCATGACTGTACAGGGCGATGGGCAAGAAGAGGGGGTTCTAGAAGCAGCAGCCAGTTTTTAGGGGGGTTTCTGTAATTAGAATCTCCCTCCTGCCCCACCTTAAATTATGCTGATGTTCAGTTGTCTGTGGATTCTAGGAGCCCCCCTCCTCCGCCTTCCCACCCGTAGAAACAAACATTATCCTCCCAAGTTCCATCTCCTCACGCCTCCATTTGTTTCTCTCCTAACAAACTCTTCCTCTTGTTGAACTAATACATCTTCCAGCCCTGTTCTTTATGAATGATGACCATGGTGCATTCAGATTTTCATTTGTTAACTTATTCAACAGGCATTTTCTGGGCATTGACTGGATAGCAGGTCCTCCGCTGTGTGCTGTCGAGCAAGTCACTTCACCTTGCTGTGCGTCACACATGCAGAGATGAGAATAATTGCCCTGGACTTTAGTCTACAAGGTTCTCTTTGGGATCAGTCGAGATAAAAGAAGTAAAGATGCCTTCTAAACTAGACCATATGAAAATGAATTATTCTCCTTACTATTTTTATTCACTGGGGAGATGAAAAGGATGTGTTAAGAAATGACAAGGAACAAAGACAAGACCATCTCTTGTCTTTGTCATCGAAAGACAAGCTTGCCAGTCACAGACAGAGGGCAATGCAGGGCACCTCCAGCCTGAGAAATCAGAGTGGGCTTCCGTGGTCTAAGTCGAGTCACCTGTGGGAAGTCCCAAGCCCTTTCTGGCACCTGGTCTTCCTATCAGCAAACAGACGGGTAGAGTACTGATAGCTCAGCACCTTTATAGCTCAAACTTCTAGGATCCTACTTGGACTGGCCTCTTTCCAAGTTTTTTTGTTTGTATGTTTGTTTTGCAAATTTTATAATCACTCCGATTTGGGATAATTTGAGAACTCTCAACGAAAAAGGAATCTGCAACTTTTAACCCAATTAAACATTCTCTTGTTTTTAGAGTGGATTAAGAAAAGAGAAGTAGCTGACCATCCGTATTTAAGACCAACCCTGGAGAAACTCCTGGACTCATGAGGGTCTCATTTCATTGTGGAACAGCAGAGAAAGGTGGGAAGGCCAACCTTCGTTTGTATGACTCTGGAGTTCTTTCCCTCAGGTAGCAACGGGTCTGTGCCTGATATTTACCTCTTGTTTCCTAGTTCTATACCCACCTGTTTAAAGCTGGAAGCCTGCAAATTACGTTAGTTTCCCTTGGAGGCGGGCTTTCTGTCTGCTTCTGCCAATAGGGGACGCTGCTGGGAGCCTGACCGGAGGGTGGAAGGAAGGGAGCATTCTACTCCCCCCTGGGACAAGATGGCAGCTGATGCTGACTCTCGTAGCGGCACAGGAGTGAAGCCGATTCTGGGCTCTAGCAGGCTGGCAGGAAGAAGAATCTTTTCGAGCAGCAGCAGCTCTAGTTGAGAAGACCCTTCTCTGGTGGATCCAGTACCAACCGAAACACAAGCTCCAAGAACTCGGCAGCTGGAACAGACTTCCAAGTCTTGGTCTGGGAATGCGTGAGCAGCATCAGATCTCTAAATGTTACTCCCTGTTCTTTTTATTTTTTTCCTTTAAAAAAAAATTATTTATTTATTTTTTTTGTACTGCAGGTTCTTATTAGTTACCTTTTTTTTTTTTTTTTTTTTTTTTTTTTCGGTACGCGGGCCTCTCACTGTTGTGGCCTCTCCCATTGTGGAGCACAGGCTCTGGACGCTCAGGTTCAGCGGCCATGGCTCACAGGCCTAGCTGCTCTGCAGCATGTGGGATCTTCACGGACGGGGGCACGAACCCGCGTCCCCTGCATCGGCAGGCGGACTCTCAACCACTGCGCCACCAGGGAAGCCCTAGTTACTTATTTTATACATATTAATGCATATATGTCAATCCCAATCTCCCAATTCATCCCACAAACCCCCATCCCCACCCCCAGTTTCCCCCGCTTGGTGTCCAAACGCTTGTTCTCTACATCTGTGTCTCTATTTCTGCCCTGCAAACCAGTTCATCTGTACATTTTTCTAGATTCCACATATATGCGTTAATATCCAATATTTGTTTTTCTCTTTCTGACTTACTTCACTCTGTATGACAGTCTCTAGGTCCATCCACATCTCTACAAATGACCCAATTTTGTTCCTTTTTATGGCTGAGTAATATTCCATTGCACATATGTACCACATCTTCTTTATCCATTCCTCTGTCTATGGGCAGTTAGATCGCTTCCATGACCTGGCTATTGTAAATAGTGCTGCAATGAATATTGGGGTGCATGTGTCTTTTTGAATTATGGGTTTCTCTGGGTATATGCCCAGTAGTGGGATTGCTGGGTCATATGGTAATTCTGTTTTTAGTTTTTTAAGGAACCTCCATACTGTTCTCCATAGTGGCTGTATCAATTTACATTCTCACCAACAGTGCAAGAGGGTTCCCTTTTCTCCACGCCCTCTCCAGCATTTGTTTGTGGATTTTCTGATGATGCCCATTCTAACCGGTGTGAGGTGAAACCTCATTGTAGTTTTGATTTGCATTTCTTTAATAGTTAATGATGTTGAGCAGCTTTTCATGTGCGTCTTGGCCATCTGTATGTCTTCTTTGAAGAAATGTCTATTTAGGTCTTCTGCCCATTTTTGGATTGGGTTGCTTGTTTTTTTAATATGGAGCTGCATGTGCTGTTTATATATTTTGGAGATTAATCCTTTGTCCTTTGATTCATTGGCAAATATTTTCTCCCATTCTGAGAGTTGTCTTTTCGTCTTTTATGGTTTCCTTTGCTGTGCAAAAGCTTTTAAGTTCCATTAGGTCCCATTTGTTTATTTTTATTTCCATTCCTCTAGGAGGTGAGTCCAAAAAGATCTTGCTGTGATTTATGTCGAAGAGTGTTCTTCTGGGACTTCCCTGGTGGTGCAGTGGTTGAGAATCTGCCTGCTAATGCAGGGGACACGGGTTTGAGCCCTGGTCTGGGAGGATCCCACATGCCATGGAGCAACTAGGCCCGTGAGCCACAACTACTGAGCCTGCGCATCTGGAGCCTGTGCTCCAGAGAGAGGCTGCGATAGTGAGAGGCCCATGCACCATGATGAAGAGTGGCCCCCACTAGTCACAACTAGAGAAAGCCCTCACACAGAAACGAAGACCCAACACAGCAAAAATAAATAAATTGATTAATAAAACCCATCAGCAGAGCCTTGTCAATAACACAACTCTGGGGAAAAACCTTAAAAAAAAAAAAAGAGTGTTCTTCCTCTGTTTTCCTCTAAGAGTTTTATAGTGTTTGCTCTTACATTTAGATCTTTAATCCATTTTGAGTTTATTTTTGTGTATGGTGTTATGGTGTTAGAACTAATTTCATTCTTTTACATGTAGCTATCCAGTTTTCTCGGCACCACTTATTGAAGAAATTGTCTTTTCTCCATTGTGTATCTTTGCCTCCTTTGTCATAGATTAGTTGACCATAGGTGCATGGGTTTATCTCTGGGCTTTCTATCCTGTTCCATTGGTCTATATTTCTGTTTTTGTGCCAGTACCATACTGTCTTGATTACTGAAGCTTTGTAGTATAGTCTGAAGTCAGGGAGTCTGATTCCTGCAGCTCTGTTTCTTTCCCTCAAGATTGCTTGGCTATTTGGGGTCTTTTGTGCTTCCATACAAATTTTAAGATTTTTGGTTCTAGTTCTGTAAAAAATGTCATTAGTAATTTAGGGATTACTAGGGATAGGGATTGCACTGAATCGGCAGATTGCTTTGGGTAGTATACACATTTTCACAATATTGATAATTCCAATCCAATAACATGGTATATCTCTCCATCTGTTTGTGTCATCTTTGATTTCTTTCATCAGTGTCTTATAGTTTTCTGAGTACAGTTGTTTTACCTCCTTAGGTAGGTTTATTCCTAGGTATTTTATTCTTTTTGTTGCAATGGTGAATGGGAGCGTTTCCTTAATTTCTCTTTCTGATCTTTCATTGTTAGCATATAGGAATGCAAGAGATTTCTGTGCATTAATTTTGTAGCCTACAACTTTACCAAATTCATTGATTAGCTCTAGTAGTTTTCTGATGGCATCTTTAGGATTATCTATGTATAGTATCATGTCATCCACAAACAGTGACAGTTTTACTTCTTCTTTTCCAATTTGTATTCCTTTTATTTCTTTCTCTTTTCTGATTGCCATAGCTAGGACTTCCAAAACTATGTTGAATAACTGTGGCAAGAGTGGATATCCTTGTCTTGTTCCTGACCTTAGAGGAAATGCTTTCAGTTTTTCAACATTGAGAATGATGTTTGCTCTGGGTTTGTCTTATATGGTCTTTATTATGTTGAGGTAGGTTCCCTCTATGCCCACTTTCTGGAGAGTTTTTATCATAAGTGGATGTTGAATTTTGTCAAAAGCTTTTTTTGCATCTATTGAGATGATCATATGGTTTTTATTCTTCAATTCGTTAATATGGTGTATCACACTGATTTACATATATTGAAGAATTCTGCATCCCTGAGATAAATCCCACTTGATCATGGTGTATGATCCTTTTAATGTGTTGTTGGATTCTGTTTGCTAGTATTTTGTTGAGGATTTTTGCATCTATATTCATCAATGATATTGGTCTGTAATTTTCTTTTTTTGTAGTATCTTTGTCTGGTTTTGGTATCAGGGTGATGGTGGCCTTGTAGAATGAGTTTGGAAGTGTTCCTCCCTCTGCTATATTTTGGAAGAGTTTGAGAAGGATGGGTGTTAGCTCTTCTCTAAATGTTAGATAGAATTCACCAGTGAAGCCATCTGTCCTGGGCTTTTGTTAGTTGGAAGATTTTAAATCACAGTTTCAATTTCATTACTTGTGATTGGTCTGTTCATATTTTCTATTTCTTCCTGGCTCAGTCTTGGAAGGTTATACCTTTCTAAGCATTTGTCCATTTCTTCCAGGTTGTCCATTTTATTGGCATAGAGTTGCTGGTAGTAGTCTCTTATGATGCTTTGTATTTCTGTGGTGTCTGTTGTAACTTCTCCTTTTTCATTTCTAATTTTATTGATTTGACTTCTCTCCCTCTTTTTCTTGATGTGTCTGGCTAAAGGTTTAGCAATTTTGTTTATCTTCTCAAAGAACCAGCTTTTAGTTTCATTGATCTTTGTTATTGTTTTCTTTGTTTCTATTTCATTTATTTCTGCTCCAATCTTTATGGTTTCTTTCCTTCTACTAACTTTGGGTTTTGTTTGTTCTTCTTTCTCTAGTTCCTTTAGGTGTAAGATTAGATTGTTTATTTGAGATTTTTCTTGTTTCTTGAGATAAGATTGTATTGTCACACACTTCCCTCTTAGAACTGCTTTCGCTGCATCCCATAAGTTTTGGATCATCAATTTTCGTTGTCATTTGTCTCTAGGTATTTTTTGATTTCCTCTTTGTTGATTTCTTCAGTGATCTCTTGGTTATTTAGTAACATATTGTTTAGCCTCTGTGTGTTTGTGTTTTTTTACGTTTTTTCCCCTGTCATTTATTTCTAATCTCATAGCGTTTTTTAGGGAAAGATGCTTGATATGATTTCCATCTTCTTAAATTTACCAGGGCTTGATTTGTCACCTAAGATGTGATGTATCCTGGAGAATGTTCATGTGCACTTGAGAAGAAAGTGTAATCTGCTGTTTTTGGATGGCATGTCTTATAAATATCAATTACATCTATCTGATCTATTGTGTCATTTAAAGCTTGTGCTTCCTTATTAATTTTCTGTCTGGATGATCTAGCCATTGGTGTAAGTGAGGTGTTAAAGTCCCCCACTATTATTGCGTTACCATCGATTTCCTCTTTTATAGCTGTTAACATTTGCCTTATGTATTGAGGTGCTCCTATGTTGGGTGCATAAATATTTATAATTGTTATATCTTCTTGGATTGATGCCTTCATCATTATGTAGTGTCCTTCCTTGTGTCTTGTAACATTCTTTATTTTAAAGTCTATTTTATCTGATAGGAGTATGGCTACTCCAGCTTTCTTTTGATTTCCATTTGCATGGAATATCTTTTTCTATTCCCTCACTTTCAGTCTGTATGTGTCCCTAGGTCTGAATTGGGTCTCTTGTAGACAGCATATATATGGGTCTTGTTTTTGTATCCACTCAGCCAGCCTGTGTCTTTTGGTTGGAGCATTTAATCCATTCACATTCAAGGTAATTATTGATATGTATGTTCCTATTACCATTTTCTTAATTGCTTTGGGCTTGTTTTTGTAGGTCCGTTTCTTCTCTTGTGTTTTTCACTTAAAGATGTTCCTTTAGCATTTGTTGTAGAGCTGGTTTTGTGGTGCTGAATTCTTTTAGCTTTTGCTTGTTTGTAAAGCTTTTGATTTCTCTGTTGAATCTGAATGAGATCCTTGCCGAGTAGAGTAATCTTGGTTGTAGATTCTTCCCTTTCATCACTTTATCATGCCACTGCCTTCTGGCTTGTAGAGTTTCTGCTGAGAAATCAGCTGTTAACTTTATGGGAGTTCTCTTGTATGTTATTTGTTGTTTTTCCCGTGTTGCTTTTAATAATTTTTCTTTGTCTTTAATTTTTGTTAATTTGATTACTATGTGTCTCAGCATGTTTCTCCTTGGGTTTATCCTGCCTGGGACCCTCTGTGCTTCCTGGACTTGGGTGACTATTTATTTTCCCATGTCAGGGAATTATTCGACTATAATCTCTTCAAATATTTTCTCGGGTCCCTTCTCTCTCTCTCTTCCTTCTGGGACCCCTATAATGCGAATGTTGTTGCGTTTAATGTTGTCCCAGAGGTCTTTTTGGCTGTCTTCATTTCTTTTCATTCTTTTTTCTTTATTCTATTCCATGGCAGTGATTTCCACCATTCTGTCTTCCAGGTCACTTATCTGTTCTTCTGCCTCACTTATTCTGCTATTGATTCCTTCTAATGTATTTTTCATTTCAGTTATTGTATTGTTCATCTCTGTTTGTTCTTTAATTCTTCTAGGTCTGTGTTAAATATTTATTGCATCTTCTTGATTTTTACCTCCATTCTTCTTCCGAGGTCCTGGATCATCTTCACTATCATTATTCTGAATTCTTTTTCTGGAAGGTTGCCCATCTCCACTTCATCTAGTTTTTTTGTGTGTGTTTTATCTTGTTCCTTCATCTGCTACCTAGTCCTCTGCTTTTTCATTTTGGCTATATTTCTGTGAATGTGGTTTTCGTCTCACAGGCTGCAGAATTGTAGTTCTTCTTGCCTCTGCTGTCTGCCCTCTGGTAGATGAGGCTATCTAAGAGGCTTCTGCAAACTTCCTGATGGGAGGGACTGGTGGTGGGTAGAACTGGGTGTTTCTCTGGTGGGCAGAGCTCAGTAAAACTTTAATCTGCTTGTCTGCTGATGGGTGGGGATGAGTTCCCTCTCTGTTGGTTGTTTGGCCTGAGGCGAACCAGCACTGGAGGCCACAGGCTCTTTGGTGGGGCTAATGGTGGACTCTGGGAGGGATCATGCCAGGGAGTACTTGGCAGAACTTCTGCTGCCAGTGTCCTTGTCCCCACAGTGAGCCACTGCCACCCCCCGCTTCTGCAGGAGACCCTCCAACACTAGCAGGTAGGTCTGGTTCAGTCTCCTATGGGGTCACTGCTTCTTCCCCCTGGGTCCTGATGTGCACATTACTTTGTGTGTGCCCTCCAAGAGTGGATTCTCTGTTTCCCCCAGACATGTTGAAGTCCTGCAATCAAATCCCGCTAGTCTTTAAAGTCTGATTCTCTAAGAATTCCTCCTCCCATTGGCGGATCCCCAGGTTGGGAAGCCTGATGTGGGGCTCAGAACCTTCACTCCAATGGGTGGACTTCTGTGGTATAATTGTTCTCCAGTTTGTGAGTCAGCCACCCAGCCGTTACGGGATTTGATTTTATTGTGATTGCACCCCTCCTACCATCTCACTGTGGCTTCTCCTTTGTCTTTGGATGTGGGGTATCTTTTTTGGTCAGTTCTAGTGTCTTCCTGTCAATGATTATTCAGCAGTTAGTTGTGGATCTGGTGCTCTTGCAAGAGGGAGTGAGTGTACATTCTTCTACTCTGCCATCTTGAACCAATCTCCCCCTGTTCTTTTTAGTTCCACTAACTTTCTCTTTTTAAATTTCCCCTCTGTCTCTTATTTGGCTTTCCAGCCCTTCTGACTCCTTTGTAACCAATTTCCCATATTAAATTCCCTCCTCTTGATATACCAGAGAAAATGATTTCTTACCGATACAAAGACTGTATACGAATTTTTGTCCGTGGTTCTTCTGGGGCTGGAGAGAAAATAATTCCTGCTCAAAGGTGAAAAACTTTGTTAACTTTGCTCCTTGCTGTCCCTGAAACCAGGGGTGATTCCTTCCACTTCTCTGAGCCTCAGTTTTACCATCTCTGAAGTGCACATAATAAGTTCAGGTTGGCCTTCCTCGTGGGGGCGAATTGTCACTCACAAACAGACCAGCCTGATGTGACCATGCACAGTCTCAGTGCTGCGTAGCCAGGGTGTCTGGGTGCACTTGGACCTGACACATTTCCCCATCAACTCATCTTTGTGCATCTGTTCCATCATCTAGCATCTGACCTTGGACGGGACTCTTCTTGCTCTGAGCTGAAAGCTGCACACTTCAGACTCTCTGGCCCTTAAATATTTCATAGCAGACTGGCTGGAAATTAATATTTTATCACAGACACCTTGGCACTTAAATATTTAATCACGGATGTGGCTGATGAGTAATGAATCAGCACCAGGAAAACTTTTGGTCTCTTGTACCAGTTTTAAAGGATCTTTGGATATGGTCTCAGCAGACAGAGGGACCAATGGCAAGTCTATTTCTACACCAAGTTTAATATTTTTAAGGGCTCAAAAAATGACCTCAGTACCAATCTGAGGCTCTGGATCAGAGAATCTCATCCACAAAGACCATAAGCAAATTGGAAATAACCATAGTTTGAGAAGAATTGGCTGGATGGCTAAAGTGATAAGCATTTGTGTCAGTTTACATCCTAAGAAAACACAGGTTCTGTGTAGGCAGAAGAGATGTCTTTAGAGGCACAAGAGTGGAGCTCAGGGTGGTAAATTGGAAGGCTTTATGTTTCCCGTGGTGATTTGGAGTATGATGTGAAGAGAAGGTTGCAGGAAAAGGTTAGAAAAACTTTGAATATGAAGAGTAGGTTCAGAAAGGAGAAAAATTTTTGAGGTTGGAAGAATTCATGGAACTCCATATTTAAAAGGTAAGAGGACTTCTCTTGTGGTCCAGTGGTTAAGACTCCGTGCTTCCACTGCACGGGGCGGGGGTTCAATCCCTGGTTGGGGAATGAAGATACCGCATGCCACATGTGGCTAAAAAAAAAAAAGAAAGTAAGTAAGAGTAGTAAAAATTTCTTGAGTTGGAATTCAAAGAAACTACTGATGTCCTCATGCTGGGATAAGTGCACCTTCATCACCAGAATAAAGGATGTTTCTAGAATTTAGCCTTAAAGGACTTCACCTCTCTCTCTCTTTTTCTGGCTGTGCTGCATGGCTTGTGGGACCTTAGTTCCCAGACCAGGGATTGAACCTGTACCCTCAGCAGTGAAACCTCAGAGTCCTAACCACTGGACCACCAGGGAATTTCCTAGACTTCATTTCTCAACTTTGTTTGACATTTGTTTCTGCCACCCAAAAGTCGTTGTCCCTATTCTTCTTTATTGTTAGAAGAGCTCTGAATTCATTTGGGGGGTCACCCTCTGATGTGGTTAGAGGAGGGGGACCGGTCTACCCCAAGGGTGACTGTCTAAACTGATCATGGAAATTCTATTCCCCTTTTTTGTCATTGCTTCAGTCATGGGTACGTAAAGTAATCCTTGCCAATATGGTATAAAGGGAAATCGGGGGCATTTGGTCAAGGGGCTTCTGGGAAAGGCATTGCTCAGTGAAGAAAAGAGACACAGAAGGAGGAGCAACCTGCCTGCCTTTGGATGCTGTTGAGTGATGTCGTGGGGCAGTGACCTTGCCACCACGATGAGAAGACAGGCTAAAGACCAAAGCTGAAGATGAGAGGGAAGAACAATGAAAGACCCTGGTCCTAGCACCACTAAGTTGACCAAATCTGGAAGCACTTTATCAACAGCCTTCTTATGATATGTGTAAGCTGCTTTTAGTTGAGTGTTTTGTTACTCAAAGCCAGGAGCATCCTAATTAATGTACCACGTGAATAGTAGAGGCAGAGTCAACGGTTAGTGAGATAAAGATTAGAGACAAATGACAGGTAATTGAAAAGTAAAAGAATAATGAGAAACTTTTCCACTCCCATTTGATGGGCTAATAATCAAGGCTGATACACACTGACCTTTGGTGAAGATGTAGAGTCTTGGGACCTCTCCTATGCTTTCAGGGGGTATGTGGAGGTCCAACTTGCTCCATCCCTTGGGGGAACAAGTTGGCAGCATCTGGTAGTGCACAAGATGCACATGATCCATCATCTAACAATTCTACTCTGGCAAATACCTAGAGATACTCTTGTACACATATGGAGAGAAACATATATGATAATGTTCATGGTAGCATTTTTGTAATAAAGGAAGTTGGAAACAAACCCTAATGACCATCAACTTGAAAACCAATAAATCACCTCTCCAGACTTTGGTCCAATGAATAAATTAAAGCTACATATATTAACATAATTAAATATCAAAGGAAGAATTTAGAGTGAAAACAAAAAGAAAGTTTCGGAGGGATATATAAATTTTCATATGAAGTTTAAAAACACAAACTATGATGTAGTAAAAATGTAAAGAAATGCATTGGGATGATAAACAGCATGTTCAAAATGGTGGCTTCCTTTAAGGAAATGGAAAGGGAGAAGTGTCCACAGGGGGCTCCAATCAGACTTAAATTATTTTCTTTCGTAAAAAAGGAGTGTGAGGAAATGGGTGGCCATTATATAATTATATATACTTGTTTATATGTCTGAAATATTTCATTAAAACGTTTCTTGAGACTGAGATTATGGGCTTATTTAAGTGAAGTTGACACAGATGAATATATGGTCCTGAATCATTTCCCCAGTGTAAGTTTTCTAAAGTCTGGTGGTGGTACATAGACTAACAGTAGTTTATATGAAAAGAAGCCAGAGGAGTTCTGTTTTATTTTTATCAGGAGATTATTGTAAACCCACAGGGTGATGTAATTTCCAAATAAGTGGGTGTAACCTGGGTTGTAACAATACATTACAGTGATAAATTTAAAGGAAATGAGAGTCCAGCTTTATTTATTTTTCTTTTTTAAATTGAATGAAAGATTCTTTAAGTTCTACAGTGCTTTATAATTTTCAAAATTTCACACACATGATTTCATATAATCCCCTAATAACCCCTTTTTTAATCCCATACCCTGATATTGCCCCTCCCCTCTTCCCTCTCCCCACTGGTAACCATTAGTTTGTTCCCTATATTTGTGAATCTGCTTCTTTTTTGTTTTATTCACTAGTTTGTTGTATTTTTTAGATTCCACATATAAGTGACATCATACAATATTTGTCTTTCTCTGTCTGGCTTATTTTACTTAGAATAATGCCCTCTAAATCCATCCATGTTGCCGCAAATGGCATTATTTCTTTCTTTTTTATGGCCGAGTAGTATTTCATTGTATATATGTACCACATCTTCTTTATCCATTCATCTTTTGGAGTCCAGCTTTATTTTGCCCTGGCCAGACCTTGCTTAGAGGATGACCTTCGGGTCTAGACTTGTCATATTATGAGGGATATTGTCAGAATAGAGTACAATGACAGTGAATAGTTTGATGAAAACACTGAGACTTTCAGTTCATATAAGGAGTGGTTGGTGAAGAGACCATATAGGGGCAGCAACTCACTCATTACATCTTTGATGGGCTGTCATGAAGCAGAGGGAGATTTGTCACCTGAGGCCAGAAGGCAGAGTCACGCCCAATACTGGATGGTACTGGGACCATGTGTTAGGTGGGAGGATAATTTTAGCTCAGTATGAACCAGAGCTGTCTAATGTTGGAGGTGTCCCATAATGGGATTGGTGGCCTTGGGAGGTAGTAGGTCGCCTGTCACTTGCAGTGTCCAAGAAGATTTTGCAGTGTGGTGGGAGCTGGACTGGACAACCTCAGAGGTCCCTGTCCTGAGGTTGTACAGTCGTGGGACAGAGCACACAACACAGCTATTCTTGGGAGACATTAGTGTGCCTTGTGACTAGAGATGAGCATTTCAGACCCACCAGGGAGAGGTCCTAGAGGTAACTCCAGGACCGGCTTGGCCATCAGCTCTGATCAGGGGTACTGGCTAATCTTTGGCCTTTCTAAATGAATGGTGGAGGCAAAAGCCTTGGACAGAGGTGAGGAGTTGCTTCTCCCGAGTAGAGCTGGCTGATACAGAGGTTATGGGGAACATGGTCCATTTTCTGTTACCACAAGGATGCAGCCCTCAAAAGCATGTTAGGGTGATATTGGGGTATTCGAGGATGGCTGATATCTATAAGCTGCAGCCTGTGGGATGCAAGTCTTGCCTTATGGGCTGGTCATTTTTACTGTTGATGAGTAAGGAAAGCTGTGGGTGCTTAGTTAGCAGTAGGTACCTACGTAGGCAGGAGATGGGACTCAGGGAGCATTTTTCTCGATCATAATTTTGAGGAATTGAGATCTCTACCCTGGTACTCTAAGGTTCTGTGTTCTGGAAGGTACAAGGAGGCAGATAGGACGGTAAGAGCGAAACACTCCTCCCAGTGTGAAGAAAAATATGTCTTTCTTTGTAAACCAAATTATCTCAGGGAGTGGTGTTCTATATTTTTTGTTGTTTTCCCAAAGCCTTTAGTAAAGTTTTGTGTCACTGCTCTAGTCAGGTCTCAGCTGTACTTGGTAGAGTGTTAAAAGCAGAGTGCCGAGTAACAAAAAGCACTAAGAATCAATGAAAGAAGATAACTGCCCTCCACCCCCGTCCCCCCACAAACACACTGTGAAATCTCTGCAGCAGAGGGAAAGCCCACAGTCCAGTAGGACCTTCCTCTGTCAAATGTGGATACTCTGGATGCTACTTTTTTGAAGGAATGATAGAAATCCTCTTAGAGGCATCTTATATATACTCAGCATCTTAGCCTGCTCCTACAGGGTCATTTTCTTCTAGCCAAAGGTCTCAGAGATCACAGCTGGGGTTTAGAGTCACCTCAGTAGGGGCGTATTAGTTATCTATTACTGTGTAACAAATCACCCCAAAACTTAGCTGTTTAGAACAACCACCATTTATTATCTCCCACAGTTTCTGAGTGTCTTAGCTGGATGTTTCTGGCTCAAGGTCTCTCATGAAATTGCAGTCGAGCTGGGGCTGCAGAGTCTCCGAAGCCTTGGGTGGCTCCGAGAATCCACTTCCAAGCTCACTTACATGACTGTTGGCAGGAGAACCCGGTCCTTACCACGTGGGTCTTTGCTTAGGGCTACTCATGACCTGGCTTCCCCAAGAGCAAGTGAGATCAGAGCAAGAGAGTGGCGGAGCAATGCAGCAACAAGAATGGAAAGCGCAGCCTCTTACAACCTAATATTGGAAGTGACTTCCCATCATGTCTGCCACGTTCTACTGGTCATGCAGACCAAACCTGGTTCAAAGCATGAGGTGTGAAGACCAGGAGGTAGCACTCGTGGTTGGAACCTAATTGCAAACATACAAATTAAAATTCGCTCTAGAGAGATCCATATCTGGGAATAAGAAACATTAATATTTCTTCCTTCATTCAAGAGGCTCTTATTAAGCACATCTTTTGTGCCAGTCACTGTTTTAGGTGCTGAAAATACCATGACGAGCAAGACATTCAAAGTTCCGGATTTCAGAGATTTTACGTTTCAGTGAGAGAGACAGAGAATGAACAAATTTCAGAAAAAAATGGCTTTTTACTTCCAACTCAATCTTTCTTCACAACAGCCCTTGGGGACAGTGTTACCAGCATCCCCATTTTCCATGTGCTGAAGTCAAGTCTTAGAGAGGTGATGGGATTTTCCCGGGATCCCACTTAGTAAGAGCCAAGCCTGGGCTTTGACCCCAAGTCCATTGCTTCTTTCCCAAGCTGAGGTACATCACTTTGGGGTAGCCCAATCTACCATAAGAAGAGGCCCCGCCGGCTGGGTCTGTACTTGAAAACATCTACTGAAGGTCCCAGTCCTCGTTAGACTGTGGGCTCCTTGAAGGCAGGCCTGGTGCTTTATTTGTCCCTGCATCCCTTAGACATCCAGATATTGTAAGACGGACTAGACCCCAGCCCTTAGCATATTCTTTCCTGGGATGTGTTCTGCCCGTGCCCAACCCCCTCTGGAACTGGTTCCTGTGAGGGAGGCCATTCCCTGGGAGATTTGCTGGCTGTCTGCCCTGGACAGAGCCTGGCAGAACCAATGTTGAGAGCTGTAGGTGCACAGAACCTACATTTTCAACAAGGGCACATCGAGAGAGAAATGTGTCGGCCATTAAGTCAGCAAAACTAGGCACTCAGAACTGACGTGCTTTCACATGTGTTATCTCGCTGCATCTCAAAAATCAGACTTGTGAAGTAGGCAGGATGGAACGTATGGACCAGTTTTATAGATGAAGACACCAAGATTCAGAGAGAGAAACCACTCTTCCTAGAGTCTCAGAGCTATGACTAGAGGAGTGAGGGTTTTCTGATTTTGTTTCCCCCCAGCTTCCCACCCCGTGGCTGTCCCTAGATTATGTTCTGCACCATAAAACTCCACGTGGTCTAGTCTGGAGTAGTGCTTCCACGTGCAAACCACCTAGGGATCTTACTTACTTGCAAATTCTGATTCTGTAGCTCTGGGGTGGTTCCTAAGGTTCTGCATCTCTTTCTTTTTTAAAAAATTTTTAAATTTTTAATTGAAGTATAGTTGACTTACAGCATTTCAGCTGTATGGCAAAGTGATTCAGTTATACATATATATATGTCCTTTTTCAGATTTTTTCCATTATGCATAATCACAAGCTATTGAATATCTTTCCCCCTGCTATACAGTAGGTCCTTACTGTTTATCTTTTTTTTTTTTTTTTTTCTGTATGCGGGCCTCTCACTGTTGTGGCCTCTCCCGTTGCGGAGCACAGGCTCCGGATGCGCAGGCCTAGCGGCCATGGCTCACGGGCTTAGTTGCTCCGCGGCATGTGGGATCTTCCCGGACCAGGGCACGAACCCGTGTCTCCTGCATCGGCAGGCGGATTCTCAACCACTGCGCCACCAGGGAAGCCCTGTTTATCTATTTTATATATAGTAGTTCGTATCTGTTAATCCCAAACTCTTAATTCATCCCTCCCCCCCTTTCCTCTTTGGTAACCGTAAGTTTGTTTTCTGTGTCTGTGAGTCTATTTCTGCTTTGTAAGTTCATTTGGATCATTCTCGTAGATTCCACATAGAAGCAATATCATATGCTATTTGTCTTTCTCTGACTTACTTCCCTTGGTATGATAATCTCTAGGTCTGTCCATGTTGCTGCAAATGGCATTATTTAATTCTTTTTTTATGGCTGAATCGTATTCCACTGTGTGTGTGTATATATATATTCATACATACACACACACATATATTTCTCTCATGAGATTCTGCATTTCTAACAGGTTTCTGGGGAATGCCCAGTCGCTGCTCCACAGAACACACTTTGAATCCTAAGAGCCATTCTGCTCTGTGTCCATACTGCAGAACCCCAGCTGCCCTTTAAAGCACAGGCCAACGATGATCCCGGCACCCAGGAAGCTTTCCGGACATCTCCTGCTGGAAGTGCCCCTTCCCTCCTGAATGTATCCTCAGCGATCAGCTCCCCTCTGGGGCACGGGTCACAGCTCCTTCCGCTAACGTGACCTGTGATCTCAAAGGCTTCTCTGTGGGCTTGGCCCACACTGGGTTGGACCCACAGTGCCTCTGAATTTATTTATTGTTTTATCATTGACCTTTTGCCAAATGTAGGCAGTATTGGCAGTGGGAAAGTGGGCATTGGGGCACGCAGCTGCCCCGGTATCTTAATACTCCATTCCTTTTCTGTGGGGACACTTCACTGGCCGATATAATCTTCCACGATTATTGATAAGGCCGTGCTTTCAGTCTTTTGGGCTGTACTGTAAGTTTCAATTGCTAAGACAGCTGACAAACAGACAGTGGGCTGTAAGCTTTCACATAATCTTCATCACTGGCAAATTTTGAGCCAGTTGCAGCTGACCTTTACTTAGGGAAACATCTCTTCTCCAAAAATGAAAAGCGTAGATGTACGTGGAAGACTTCCCTGGCCCAGGCTCTGGTCTGCAGCAGATACAAGCTCCCTGGGGGCAGACACCAGCTGATATTTATATCTAAATCCCCATGATCTAGAACATGTAGACAGATTCAATAAATTCTCAGGTACCAACTGTGCTGGGCCACGCACATACACTGTTACTTTGAAAACACCCAGAAAAGCATTCTAACACAGCCTCAGAGAATCTCAATCTTTTGAGCCTCTCATTTGAAAGTTTAGGATCAGGAAATCTTCTAGGTGAGGAAGTTGATTATCCCCTTTTACTGGACAGATGGGCACACAGATGCTCTGGGGAGTTCATTAACCCCACCCTGACATTTTTGCAGTCCTGGCTTTGTCTTACAGTGGATCTTGGAACACGTCCAAAATATACTTAGACATACTTCTCTGGAAGAAAAGCTTTTACACTTCAGAAACACACACACACACACACACACACACACACACACACACACACACACAAGCACACACTCTTAATTTGAGGTTGAATTTTTCTGCCCTAATTAGCTGCGTCTTTGAGCTTCAAGAGCTGGTTTTACTGTGGTTATTAACGAGGCCAATCTCTGATCGCTGGCCTTTTTCAAAAGCATTCCAGCCTGCTAAACAGTGGCCTTTCATGATTTACAAGTTTGGAATCTTTGGGGGTTTTCAACAATTAAGGTGCTAACTTTTCGCACTCCCCTTGTCTCCAAACTTCTTGATCACAAAAGCTTGAAAGTGGGCTGTGGAGAGGGGAGCTTGGTGCTCCTGTAGGCCGCCTCTTAGACGTGGGAGAGTCCATCATCCAGTCCAGTGGGCATCGTTTCCAGAGCGGATGCTGGCAGGAAGTCACGGGTGCTGCTCATCAGACTGAAGTCATGGTCCAGAGTGAGAACCGTCAGATGGTGACTCCAAAAGACACGAGAGTAAACAACCCCGTCCTTGAACTTAGCATGTCACTGTTTTCAAAGTACTTCCAAACTTGAAAGCTCACTTGATCTTTACAATAAGGCTGTGTGGTGCACAGACAAATACCATTATTACTGAATGGGCAAACTGAGGATCAGAGAGGTGAAGTGACTTGCCTGAAAACACACAGTCAAGTAGCAGAACTGGGTCTCAAGGGTGCTCTGGTTTCTAGACCATAGCTCATTGCAAAAGGCCTGTCAACTCCTTCGGTCTAAAACTGTACCCCTTCTTTGGTGAAAATGTAAAACGCTGGCTTATAACTTCTCTACCATGATCAACGGACCACATTTGACTTTCACGGGACATTTATGCGTTCTTTGGACGCCCTCTGGCCCATCTGATCTACTGATGAACCTGATACTCAACACCAGTTAAACAGTTAAAAGATTGATCTCTCAATGTTTAAAGACATCTTTTTCTTCACAGAGAAAACTTGTTGCTAGTTAGTATTGAAAAACAAACCCATCGATGACATGTTATGGAAATAGGGAAGATAAAAAGAGGGGACTGGGCTTCCCTGGTGGCGCAGTGGTTGAGCATCTGCCTGCCAGTGCAGGGGACACAGGTTCGTGCCCTGGTCTGGGAGGATCCCACATGCCGCGGAGCAACTGGGCCCGTGAGCCACAACTACTGAGCCTGCGCGTCTGGAGCCTGTGCTCCGCAACGGGAGAGGCCGCGACAGTGAGAGGCCCGCACACCGCGATGAAGAGTGGCCCCCGCTCGCCGCAACTAGAGAAAGCCCTCGCACAGAAACGAAGACCCAACACAGCCAAAAATAAATAAATTTATTTTTAAAAAAATTTTTTCAATAAAGAGGGGACTGCATATCAGCAGCAGGATCCACAAGCTGTGTAAGGAATGTGGGAGGGGGTATGTTTTATCAAGATAGAAAAACATCCAGAAGTCCACTGCTGTGTAGTTTTTATTTATCTGAAATAAAGCAGGTGAAAATGACTCCTACTCTGTAAAGTACCGAGTATATTTTAGCTGTTATTTATTTATTTACTTACTTACTTAAGCTGTTTTCTTAACATGATCATAGTTATTGGTGCCCGTCAAGTTCTCAATACACCTGAATAAGTGTTATTAACTGACCAAAGAGTGTTGTTCCTGGACATGTGAAAGATGATGTCTGGGCATTTAACTTGAATTCTTCACATCTCCTCAAATCCACCTCCACGTTATCTTCATATCTACCCACCTCTCACCACATCCAACTGGTCCAAATCTCCATCATTTCTTCACATCTCCTCAAATCCACCTCCACATTATCTTCATATCTACCCACCTCTCACCACATCCAACTGGTCCAAATCTCCATCATTTCTTCACATCTCCTCAAATCCACCTCCACATTATCTTCATATCTACCCACCTCTCACCACATCCAACTGGTCCAAATCTCCATCATTTCTTCACGTCTCCTCAAATCCACCTCCACATTATCTTCATATCTACCCACCTCTCACCACATCCAACTGGTCCAAATCTCCATCATTTCTTGCCCGGGAGCCTTCCCAGGACTCCACTTGCTCCCCCCTTCCTCAGCCCATCCATTCTCCACACGTCAGCCAGAGCTATCTTCCACGTCACCCTCTTGTACACCTGGCAGTGGCTTCCCATCATGTTTAAAAGAAAACCCAACCTCTTGCTGGGGCCTGTGAAATCCCCCATGATCTAGCCTCTGTCCACCTGGCATCCTCCCCTTCCACCTCTTGACTCCTAGCTTACTGCCCCCTGCACCGCAGCTCCTGGAGTGCGCCCATCTCATCCCCAGGCTTTCACCGGCCTTCCATGAACTGTCCCTAGATCCCTGCAGGGCTGGGTCCTCCTGATCACGCAGACCTCCGTGACCTCCTCAGAGTGAACTCCCCTGACCACGCTGTTGGGTGTGACCCCGCATCTCATCTTGTTCCAGCCACTCTTATCAGGTTACCCTGTCCTTTCTTTCTATAGAGCACTTATCCGCCCTTGAAAAATACCTTCTTCGTTGTCTTTTTTCTCCCTCTGGAATGTAAGTGCTGAGAAAGCAGGTTTGTTTTATTCGCTTTGGTATCACCCGTGCCTAAAACAGAGGCTAGTGTAGCGTAGGTGCTCAATAATTGTTTGTGACTTGGTGAAACTTGGACAAAGGTTAAGAGCAAAGACGAGGCACATTTGTGGAGCATCTACTGTCTGTGAGGTCTCTCTCACCTTTTTAATCTTTTATTCTCGGGGGGGAGGGTGGGATGAATTGGGAGATTGGGGTTGACATATATACACTAATATGTAAAAAATAGATAACTAATAAGAATCTGCTATGTAAAAATAAATAAATAAAATAAAAAATCTTTTATTCGCCAAAAATATTAGGTAATATTAGCTCACTGGGCACAGAGGAGTAAACGGAGTCTCAGAAAAACTTACTAACATGTATAAGGATCTGCAATTATTAACAGACCCGTAGGAATGAACATCGAGGTAAGTGACACTCCAGAGCTTGTGGCTCTTCCACTGCACCCTACAGCATCACTTCTTTTCTTTTTGTTTTTTGTTTTTGGCTTTGCCACATGGCACGCAGGATCTTAGCTTCCCGACCAGAAATGAAACCCTTGCCTCCTGCAGCAGAAGCGGGGAGTCTTAACCACTGGACCACCAGGGAAGCCCCCAGCATCATATCTAATGTACACGGTAGCCAGGCATCTGTTGCCTCTAGAACCCCTCACTAGCATGTACTGGTTAGAACTCATTAATAGAGAGTATGTGTAGAGGGGAAATGTTACTGTGTTGTCTGTGGGAGGACCATCGAGGACTCATAATTCACGCAAACACACCATAAGAATAAATTTTTGTAAGAATTTATACTTAGCGTTATGGATTAAATTTTGTACCTCACACTCGCCAAGACATGTTGAAGCCCTAGTCCCTAGTACCTCGGAATACAACCTTATTTGAAAGTAAGGTCATTGCAGATATGATTACGTTAACATGACGTCATACTGGAGTAGGCTGGCTCTGTAATCCAATATGACTGGTATCCTTCTGAGGAAAGGGACATTCGGACCTGGAGACTCACAAGGGAGATGGCCATGGGAAGACACAGGCAGAGATGGGAGTGACGCTGCCCCAAGCCAAGGAATCCGTGGGGCTATGCCTGGGGCTGGGAGTGCAAAGGACGGATCCTCCCCCGGAGGCTTTGGAGGAAGTGTGGCCCTACCAACTCTCTCCTCCAGAGCTGTGAGACGATAGGTTTCTGTTGTTTTCAGCCACCCCGTTGGTGGATTTGTTATGGCAGCCCTAAGAAACTAATATGCCTAGGTATCAACATGCAGGGAGAAATATCACCACTGGCTGCCTTGATGCTTTTAGGTAAGCCAGGTAATTCATATGAAATGAATGAACAAGAGAAAAGGGAGACAAAGAAGGAAGGATCCATTACCTGCAGATCTCTTATCCAGTGTGCTCAAAGACGAGTCATTTCTGTGCACTATTGCTAGATTTGGAGAGTCATGAAGAATGTAACACAGCCTTCTGTGGGAGCCGAGCTCACTGGTGTGGGCTCCGTGGACTTTGTGCCCAGAATGGCTGCACCATCTCCCATTAAGTGTGGCCGAATTGCAGACCTTGATGCACAGTTTTTCATGTTTGATAGGATCCTCCCTTTCATTTGCTTGTCTAGTTGCTCCAGCGTGGCTTTTGCCTCCATCGTGCCTCCGAGTCATCCAAATCATTAAGCCGAAGCCAAGAATTTTTCTAATTTTCTTCCAGTCTTTTTTCTAGGAATATTTATGACTGGGTTTACAAAGCATATGTAATTCTATATTTATGGAGCCATTTCCATATTAATGGACCAATGCAATTTCTATTTTCAATTAATTTAGCATTTATCCACTTTTTACTTACAAGTAACACTGTGATGAACATCCTTATGCATAAAAACATGTCTCTCTTTCAGATTGGGTTCTTGGATTACAGGAGCAAAGGACATGGTGGATTTTAAACTTTTTCTGCAAATGCCAATCATGCTATTGCTGTGTGAATCATACTCAGCAAAACTATGTTTTTGGTCATAGTGTGGACCCAGCATTTATTTGCTAAGTGAAGTGAAACTGGCCTTCAAGAAAAGATATATATCTTATAGTATATATATAATGTATAATATATATAATATTTAATATATATAATATGTATATTTAACCTCTGTCCAGCAGTAACAGTGATATTCTAAACACATTCCTTATACTTGGGAAGGATCACATTCATTACCAGATTACACAAATCTGGGATATTCATTCTGAGATGCACTGGGACCATTGGACGACGTAGCTATTCTTTATAATAATGCTAAAAATACAGTGCTCTTGTCTTTCTTTTTCAGTCTTCCTCATCATCCTCATGACTTCCAAAGGCCCGAATTCCTTCACTCTACTTCTTTAACTTTTCCTTTTTTCCCTTCCTTTTTTTCCATCGGTTGTGATAAAACCATGGACTCCTGAGGGCACAGGTGACATTCTGACTGACACAAAGTTTGGGCTAACTTCTCAAAAAAAAAAAGATAAAAGCAGATTTTTCCTCTAGAACAGATTGGCACTTTGTGGGGCTCTGAATCTGAGACTGGACGAGAACTTTCATTTTTCTTTTAGTTTTTCTTCCCCTCCGCAGCAAGTGGGGCCGTGATAGTGTCACCTTTGTCCCCTTGTGATCTCTTCCAAGTGGAGCTTCAGGACTACATGGGTGTGTGTCAAGGAATTATTTTTCTCAGAGAAATTTCCAAAATATGCATCCCTCATGTTGCACAGAAGTCATTCAACCCTTCATTCTTTCAAGAATGTTTAGTATGGGGCTTCTCTGGTGGCGCAGTGGTTGAGAATCCGCCTGCCAATGCAGGGGACATGGGTTCGTGCCCCGGTCCGGGAAAATCCCACATGCAGCGGAGCGGCTGGGCCCGTGAGCCATGGCTGCTGAGCCTGCGCGTCCGGAGCCTGTGCTCCGCAACGGGAGAGGCCACAACAGTGAGAGGCCCGCGTACCGCAAAAAAATAAAAGATAAAAAAAAAATGTTTAGTATGGATATGCTATTGGCTAGGGTCCAGTCTGGGCACTGAAATACAAATACGAAAGATCAGTCGTGCCCTCAGGGAGCCTGCAATCTAGCAGGAAGCAGAGAAGCTTGTGATTGAGAATGGGATAGGAAGCTGGCACAGGGCTGCCCAGGGCAGAGGAAATCAGGGTGAGATCCTGGAGGAGGTGGGTGGTACCTGCGGGAGGTCTCAGAAGTTGTGGGAATCCCAGACAGAGAAGGGCGGTCGTGTTCTCTGACATCTCTGGTCACTTGTGCCTCCGGGCTGCGTCGGTTCAAACACAAATTCTTACCACCTCATTCAGAAGCCCAGCCCAGGGTCTTCTGATCAAAACTTCAGGGAACTGCAGAGAAGACCCAAAGGAGCCCGGGACCAGGAGTCCGAGAGCGCTGGGTTAGAAGTCCAGCTTTACGGTCTCCTTGCCTTGTGGCCTCAAATACTTCCTGGAAACTCACAGAGCCTCCTAACCCTCCTCACCTGGAAGTGGGAGGCTTGAGTGGGAGGGTGCATACACAAAGTGCTCAGCGCAGCGAATTGTGCCACGTCTTGCCATGGGCTGATTTTTCAAAGCTGCAAGCCTGAACTCCGCCCAAGGGGTGGGTGGCGACACATAATCCCGCCCTCTGTGAACCGCTGACCTTCCTGGCCACGGAAGCAGACAGGTCATTTAAAAAATGTAATTTTCGCATTGACATTCTTCATGCTAAGCCCGGGGGCAGGCATGTCCATTCTGCTCGGGGAGAGCTCCGGGGCAGTAACCCAGAAAGAAGAGGCAGCCCTCACTTGGCCATTCCGCGCCTGGGCTGCTGACAAAAGAATTGTGCAAATGAACCTTTAAATCCGTAAATAGTGCCCTCACAATGCCGGGAAGAATGCAGCGGCGACAAAGGGCAATATTCACAGTTTATCTCAGGGTGATGGATCTGAATGGACGCATGAACACGGGTTTGTTAGAGAAAGCGCGGGCCACAGCCCCCCGCCGGGAACCCAGTGGCCGCAGTCTGCAGTGCAAACAGTCAGTCTAAATCCCGAACAATTAGGGGAAACCAAGCTGCCATTATCTGAACTTCAACTTGTTCTCATGATTGATATGGGAAATGAAAAGTTGTACACGGCTCGGGGCGGGCTCTGTGCGCCCTCGCCGCACGCAGGGCCTCGGAGAAGGTGCAGAATGTATATTTCATACCCACGGCGGGAGTGGCCCGCACGGCCCCCGGGGCAGCACACGCACGCGCGCGGCCCTGCACGTCAGGTCAGCCCCGTGTGCTATCTGTCTCTGACCAAATATCCCTCCGCCATCTGAGTCCGCGGAGAATCTCCACTCACTGACCTCAGTAGAGGTTAGCTTGGTATCTAACAGGCGGTTTTAAACTTTTCAAGGGCAGGGCTGTAGCTTCCTCTCTTTTGAGTCTCCAGTTTCTTAGCCCAGAGCGGGCGTTCCACGGTGTTTGTTGAGCTCAGGTGAGCCCAGTGCTGTGGGAGACGGACATGGCCCCAGGACGATGAGGCGTTTGAGCTGAGCCTCCAAGGGTGATGGGATTTGAGAGGCTTGATATGAAGGAGAAGGGCCACATTCCAATTTGCATAAACAACCCCGGCGGAGGCTGGGAAGAGGGGCGGCGTCCGGCCGGTAGCTGGAGTGCGGGCTTCTCTGAAGGGAAAGGTAGGAGTGGAGGCTGGAAAAGCAGGCTGTTCATCAAGCGTCTTGAAAGCAAAGAGAACGTTTGCCTTTTACCCCGTAGGCAGGGGGAGTGATGGAATGTTCTGGAGCAAGGGAATGCCACCTGACTGGGAAGGGTCCTCCGAGGACACGGGCGTGCCTGGGGCGCTGCAGTGGGACAGGAGTGGCCTGCGGAAAGCTAGGTCAACCGGGCTTGGGTGCAGGGGGAGAGGTCAAAGGTGACGGAGGTTGTGAGCTTTTGGCTCCTCTGCCCCAGTCCATTCGTGAATGAAACTCTTCTTATTTCTTTCTATCCAAGAGGAAATGTCAGAATTCCACCCGCTAGCTCAGTTGCCAGCAACTTACAAAGTCAGTCGGTCAATTTAGTTGCGCGCATGTATATGTGCAGAATGGGAAGCAGAAGCCGTACTTCTCATGGAAATGCATTTCTTGTCCTAACAAACTCACGTGGGAACCCTTGTCACTTTAATTTCGCAGATGGGAAAACTGAGGCCCCGAGGATTAGAAGAGTGCCGTGCTCAAGTCTGAGCTGGGATTTGAACCAGGGTCTTTCTGATGAGAAAGCCTTCCGCTTTGCTTTATGCTAAGCCACCTCTAGTGCGACTGGCCTGGAGGCATGCATGCAGTCTCCCAGAAAGACCTGAGCTCGGGCCACCGGGACAGCGGCTGAAACAGAGACTTCCAAGAACCCTCTTCAAAGCCTCAGAGGCATTCAGCAAGGCCCGGCATTCAGGCTGCAAAGATTTCTCCATTGTCTCCACCATCAGAGGTAAGTGACATCTTGAACGCCTCAAGAAGATTAAATAGCCCGGCTCCGTCGGAAAGCTTAAAAAAAAAAAAAGAGTGAGAGAGAGGGAGAAGAAAGGGCCCAAGTTGGCTATTATAGAGCTGGTGCTTTTTTGTCGGAGAAAGAGCTTTCAAGGCTCACTATTGGAAGAAGCGGGCCAGATAGGAAGACAATGACCCGAGCGGGAGAGAACTCAGAGGAACCCGGGGCTGGCGCCTTGAACGCGGATTACCGCGGCTCTGAGCCGCCAAAGAAAAGGGGAACCTTGGTCAGGATGAAAATGAGGAATTACCTTTTTTCCCTTCCCCTCTGAGACTCCAGTTCACTGCGCAGTGACAATGCGTGATGGGGGGCACTTGACATGTCCCTCGTCCAGGCCATGTTGGCGCCCCATGTGGAGCCCCCGGGGAACAAGGGCGGCGCAAACCCAAACAAAGCCAATTTTAACCTAATAAACTCACCCCACATTCTCGGAAAGGCACGACGAACGTTTGGGCTGCTGAGGATCTGTTGCCAGCCCAAACACATGGGACAAATCAGAAGGCTGAATTTGGGGATGTTTGAACATATGTCACCTTCATCTTTTTAAGAGGGTTTTTTGTTTGTTTGTTTTCTCTTCTTTTTTTTAAAGCTCTCGGTGGGAAGGAAGACGAGGGATGCTAGTGGCACTGTTTGCAACCCCCGAAGAGTGTGTTTCTAGTAGGTGATGAAGGTGACTGAGAAACAGAAAGGGACCTAATTTGCTCAGTTCCTGGGAACATGATTTGCTTTTTGAATGTACATTGTCCTAATCCACGTCCCGGTAGCTGCCCTGCACGTTCCCCGTTCATTTGGGAAGTGTCTTCAGAGATGTGGAAGTGAACGAGCTTTAGGCTACAAGTCAGGAGATCTGGGTTCGAGCCTGTCACCGGCTTGCTGACAGTTTTTTATAAGAGTCACTTGGCTTCTCGGAGTTTCAGTTCTCACCTGCAATGCTCTGAGCGGTCTGCTGTTTGGATAAGGCAGCTAGGAGTTTCCACAGGGCATCCCTCCAGGGCAGATGGTGCCCAGTGGGTGCTTTGTAAACATCTGTGTGGATGATCGGTGCCCTATTCTGCTTTCTTCTCTGAGAAGAACAGAGTAAGATGATCATTGCAAACGTGGTTTTGATACTGCGAGTACATTTTACAAATGTGAGATATTTATTATTTTTCTCTTTTTTCCTTGGTAAAATCAGTCATCCAAAAAACGTTTAATAGTTATAAGCAGTTATAGAGCCCAAGTTCCTGTATGAACTTCAGCTTAATGAAACTTCAAAATTACGTTCATGTACCTAGGGTCATGAATGGTTTTCAGACCTCACACTATGTTAAAAAGAAGCACATGGCAGGTGTTGAAATCAGAAATGTTAACAGAAGCTTGGATCATGAACTTGGTGAATCTTCATTCCTTCTAGATCCTAAGCCAGTGTCTGGTCATTTGGTACCTCATGTGTACTGGAGTTATATCAGCCTTTTACAGCTGGTTTTAACTTCTCATTTCACACTTGGTTTCTGGTTCTGTGTGTGCGCGTGCATGTGTGTGTGAATTATGAGACTTGGTACGTCTATCAGAACTTAAGGTCACAGTGGAAAGGGTATTTGGCACCTTTAAGTGGAGAAAGGATGTTTATGTCACTTTGGAATCCCTCCTTCTTGGAAATGTGAACACACCTGCATGAAGTGTCACTCCTCACTTCAAGGGTCTCCTTGCCGAGAATGGCTGTCCTCCCCCAATGGAGGAGAAAAGCCTCCTTGCTCACAGGTGCTTCTTTCGGCCCTGGATGCACCTTGGATGAATTCAGGGCAGGTATCGACCTTAAACAGGAAGCCATGACTTGTGGAAAGAGTGGTGGTCTTTGGCATAAGGCACACCTGCAACTGACTCTCCGCTACACCCCTTTCCAGCTGTGGACCCTCGAGTGAGCCTTTGAACTGCGCTGGGGCTCAGTTTCCTAAGAGAATAACACCAATGCGTCAGAGCTCTTGTGAGAATAAAACAGGTGGGTGTCACGGAAACTCTGAGCGGTGCTCAAGGTAAGTAAGAGGCGCATGTGGACCGGGCGGGGTTGCCAACAGCTTAGGCTTGGTGGTCAAGCAAAGGGTGAATCACTTGCTAGGGACAGGGGCTCCTGTGCCTTGGAGGATGCATCTGTAAAGTGGAAGCTTCTTCACGGATTGCTGTAAGGATTTAGAGGTCACATGGAAGGATCCTAGAACGGTGAGGGAAGTGGGGGAAAGGGCGATATCCAGGAGAGAAGATTAGCTGGAAAAGTTTGAGCGCTCTCACTTCCATTCACTTCTCCTAAAGACTTACTCCAGGAAACCAGTATGTGACTGGCCCTCCAGTGGTGAGGGCGGGGGAAAGCTGAATATCTGACCTTCTGCTCTGCTTCCCCTCTCTCTCTCTCTCTTTTTTTTTTAATTCCTTTTTTTAAAAAATGGTACAGTGACTTTAATTAATTAATTAATTAATTTACTTACTTACTTTTGGCTGCATTGGGTCTTCGTTTCTGTGCGAGGGCTTTCTCTAGTTGTGGCAAGCGCAGGGGCCACTCTTCATCGCGGCGCGCAGGCCTCTCACTATCGCGGCCTCTCTTGCTGCGGAGCACAGGCTCCAGACGCGCAGGCTCAGTAGTTGTGGCTCGCGGGCCTACTTGCTCCGCGGCATGTGGGATCTTCCCAGACCAGGGCTCGAACCTGTGTCCCCTGCGTTAGCAGGCAGATTCTCCACCACTGTGCCACCAGGGAAGCCCTGCTTCCCCTCTCTTGACCCGCACCCCTGTCCTCTGGGATTACAGGTGGAATCACTCACTGGAGAGAGATTTTGTGCCCATTCCTGGCTAAGATGTGGTGTGACTGGTGTAGGAGTGCTGGGAGGGGAACAAGACGCTCGTTATCCTTAACATTTAAAAGTGTCTCAGAAAACAGGATGGAGGTTCCTTTAAAAGTGAAAAATAGAGTTATCGTGTGACCCAGCAATCCCACTCCTGGATATATATCTGGAGAAAACTCTAATTCGAAAAGATACATGCACCCCAGTGTTCATTGCAGCACTATTTACAATAGCCAAGACATGGATGCAACCTAAGTGTCCATGGACAGATGAATGGATAAAGAAGATGCACTCTATATATACAATGGAATATTACTCAGCCATAAAAAGAATGAAATAATGCCATTTGCAGCAACATGGATGGACCTAGAGATGACCATACTAAGCGAAGTAAGTAAGAGAAAGGCAAATATCATACGATGTCACATATGTGGAATCTAAAATATGATACAAATGAACTTATTTACAAAACAGAAACAGATTCACAGACACAGAGAACAAACTTATGGTTACCAAAAGGGAAAGGAGTGCATTTAGATAAATTAGGAGTCTGGGATTAGCCAGATACAAACTACTATACATAAAATAGATACACAACAAGTTCCTACTGTATAGCACAGGGAGCTATGTTCAATATCGTGTAGCAACCTATCACGAAAAAGAATCTATCTAGATCTAGATATAGATATATAACTGAAGCCCTTTGCTGTACACCAGAAACTAACACAGCATTGTAAGTCAACTCTACTTCCATTAAAAAAGATGTCTCAGCGTATATGGTAGTTGTAAGAACTTCCTTCACTGTGGTGTGGAGCACGTTGTGGTTGTTGACTTTCGCTACGTAACACATTAGAGACAAGCGCCGCGCCTTCCCCAAATCCCAGTGGCTTGTACCAGCCAAGACTTACCGCTTTCTCAAGCTGCCGTTGACAGCAGGTTTACCAGGGCTCTGCTTTGATCCATGTCTCTTTTTGTTGGTTGTATTTTTTTTTAAAGCTTTTTTGATTAACCAAAATGTATAATGGTAAATAACGTTAATCTTATAGCCAGACGGTATTGAGCACTCCTTATACAGAAATAAGCCTTGGGTTTCAAATACTTCCACTGGTGAAACTTCTCCTGTAAAACTTATCACAGTTGATGTCATGGGGGCACATGTTAAATAGCAAGAACCAATATTCTCTGTGTTTCTGGATAATTTTAATTAACGATAACAAAAACACTCTGAACACACCACCTACAAATGGAATAAAATGGAAGCAGCTAACTTGTAAGGTTTATATTATAGATTCCACAGTTTCAACCCATTACGCTAACAATGATAGCCTGTCACGTTTCCTTTGAGCCATTGTATAATCCCTCCATAGAATAATACTAAAAGAGACAAATCAAAAATATTTCGAGAAACAAAAATATCTTGCTGTTATTTGAGATTTTCAAGTAGATTCAGTGGAGGGTGGATCAACTAGGAAGGTGGCCCCCTTCTAAACAGAAGTGATGTGGACAGGAGAACAAATCACGTGGCGGTGGTGAGATGTTCCTTGTTGCCAGGAGAGACGGGTGCTGGGTCAGGGAGGAACCTTGGGGGGGGACTCTTGGGGAGCTTATCTGTGTTCTCAGAATAAGGGGAAGCACGGGGTGTCCTCGTCTCGGGACCCTCCTCCTGGCACCTGTCGTCAGCATCTGACCTCTGGTGGGAGGACAGAGAGAAGGACTAGAGCCTAGGTCGGATGCTCCCTTGTCCTGTGGGGTGGTGAATCAGAGGGAGGGGAACCAAGACAAGCTCTGTCTTCTTCTTGTGGAGGAGAAGGCGTCCTGCTGACTCAGGGTGCAGTTGGCCAGACTGGGGCCACCTGCGTGTGGCAACTGGTCAACACTAGGCGACAGGCCCTGCATGCCCGGCCATCACAGCTTGATCCTTTCCCTTCCTTGGAGATCGGGTTGTTGGGCGGATTCCCAGTTATGCCCTCTGGCCTCTGCAAAATGCCTCATTTGGAACATCAAAAACAGCAGGATACTTTTCCAAACCTTTACATTCTTCCTCAATCAATGTGTAGTGTTGTATATCCATTTTCTTCCATTACTGAGGTTCCTCTCAGCTAACAGAGTGTTCTCATCCCAATATTAGGAAATTTTCTCTTTTGAGAAGTAGGTGGCTTTGATAATACCCAGTGATTCTTCTGAAATTTTCTGAAATAATTTTGGCTTGAATGTTATAGGTGTGTCACTCTTGGCATGCATTGCTGATGTTTTCATCTATGCTGGAAAGGGTCTCCTCTGTCTTTACAGTGTGAATTCTCTGTAAATCAGACATGGGGTGAACATTTCTTTTTGTTGATGGGGTCCACAAAGGACCTGGTGTTTCTGAGGGAGCTTTTGCATGCCCCTTTCTGACTGGGTTGTTTTCTGGCTACAGTGAAGCTTTTTGGTTCAGAGAGTTTCCATGTGATCTTGAAGTGCATTGGTTATTTTAGCTTTTTCATTTCTATAATTTTGCATTCACTGGGTTTCTTTTTCTTGGAGAGTTTTTGTTTTATTTTTGGCTGCATTGGGTCTTCGTTGCGGTGCGCAGGCTTCTCGTTGCGGTGCCTTCTCTTGTTAGGGAGCACGGGCTCTAGGCGTGTGGGCCCAGTAGTTGTGGCTCGTGGGCTCTAGAGCGCAGGCTCAGTAGTTGTGGCGCCCAGGCTTAGTTGCTCTGCGGCATGTGGGATCTTCTTGGACCGGGGCTCGAACCCCTGTCCCCTAAATTGGCAGGCGGATTCTTAACCACTGCGCCACCAGGGAAACCCATCTTGGAGAGTTTTTGAATAAGTATTTAATTCTGTGCATAAATTAGTTTCTTCCCAACTCCTCTGATTCATCTTGTAAGAGATCTCCGTGAGATGCCTCCAATACGTCAATTCCAAGTTCGCATGCTCCCTGTGGACTGCCACCAACAGCAGCCCAATAGCTCATTTTTAGCAAGTGCTCACGCGGAGGTCCGATCTGATTCTCTTCCTTGTTGAGAACTTGCCCCATAGGCAGGTGTAGGGTTTTCTGAGATTTCGTTTTTTTAATAAGTGTGTCCACTCTTCCCATCCATCTTCGAGATTCTTGCAGAAGCAGCTTATACTTCTAGGAAGATTGAAAGATTCCTCCAACATCTCTGGCAGTGTCCTTAAGGCTATTCTCCCTGCTTCTTGTGGGTTTTGAAGGATGTTTCGGTTGCCGCCACTTACTGGATTTGCTTAGTTGAGTCTTTTAAGGACTGAGACTTGCTTGGAATGTCGGTCATCAGCCAAACTTGTTGTAAACATTAGAATTTATCTTCTTTTCATGCTTTTCTCTAAGAATCTATTATGAAACCAAGTAGAGAATTGCTACTTTCCAGCTCATCGTTCATGGCTTTCATATTTGCTATTTCTGAAAGTTCCTTCTTGAGTCTGGCTTCTAAGAGAGTTGATTTAAGGTCTCTGCATTCCCTTCCTATGTGGCTAACTCTTTCAGAAATTTGATATCCTTCCTCCAGAAAGACAGAAACTCCAAAGGCCAGTTCTTTGTCTCTCCCTGCAGAGTAATACAAAATCTTAAGCATTAAGAACTCCCCCATGACTGTAAAAGTCCCCATCTCCCCAATGGTTTCAGGGGATCCGGGCCTGGCCTAAGCTCCCCTGGCAGTACTGCTCCTGCCTGACACAGGGGTCTCCAGCATCAGCACCATGCAGAGCATCAAGGCCATCAGGGGATGCTCTGTGGCTCCCACGGCCTCTGCGGTACCCCTGCGTTGCCAGGACCCTGCTGGCCACAACAGATGTCGGAGCTCCACGGTGAGCGTTCTTCCCAGAACCTCCTCTGCGCCTGGCAGTCAGGGGCCACCGCAGTGGAAGGGGGGGGGGACACAAGAAACAGTGTCTCCCAGCCATCCCACATCTTGACTCACAAGGAAAATGATCACATATCATGACCTTGGGAATACAGACAAGGCTCTGCAGACCTGAGGGGCTAGCTGGTGGGCTCTGGTCATGTATGGTCCTTCCTGGCTACCCCAGGAACTAAGGAGATCGATCTCTTTCCACATCTGTAACCATCCTAGGGCAAGAGGTTCAACCACCTCAACTAGTCAAGAGGTTCCAAGTTGGAGCATTTGCAGGCCCTCAGCACTGGCTACTGCTCCTTTTGCCTCCCTTTCTTTTTAAAATTGAGATGACATTCATATAACGTAGTATTTTAACTATTTGAAAGTGAACAATTCAGTGGTATTGCACACATTTACAATGCTGTGCAGTTGTTCCTGCGGTCTGGGAATCAGCCTTCTCTCAGGGCTTAAAATGCAGCAGACACCTGTTTCTGCGATCTTCAAGGGAACCTTCCAGATGGATGCTCTCTCTCTGCCTGGTTATGAGTCAGGTTCCCCCCCACCGTTACCTACGGCACCTTCAGACCTGCAGAAGCCTTTGAATTTTGAAAATTGCCTTATAGAACCAAAGCTGTGAAAGGGTCAACTCTAGTGGGAGACAGATTAAGAAAGACAAATCCATCAGTGTTCACGGGGCCTCCCTGAGCACTTGCTATGTCCTGGGTTCTAAAGTATATTCGAGGAGCTAAAAGGCATACTTATTGCCCTTGATTTGCTCTCTTGTTGGGGAAGCAAGATGTTCTAGAAACATTTATCGAGTCCCTGCCATGGGCTGAGCCCTCTCCAACGTGATTGGCATACATGACCAAAAATAATTGTTAAATGACTGGTTTAGCATGTATGGTACAATTGGGGAGAATTTTGAACAATTTAAGATCCAAGAAATCTGCATGAAGGAAGAGGGTTTGGGACGAGATGATAAAGATGGGTTAAGAGAGCTGGCTCCCGCCATGGGGTTGGTGGGTGGTGGAACTGAGCTGACTTTGATCTCCTTGACCATGAGTCTGGGTCTGATCTTCCACCAGGATTTCCAAAGAAGAGGAACCAGGGCATGGAGCATCCTGCTTCCTTACTTGGGCGTTTCTAGTCTTACATACTCTGTTTCGTCCGCTTACAGTCCTCCTCCTCTGCCTTCTGTCTCTAAAGGACTCTTGGAATAAATAACCTCTTTCATGAAGGTTTCTGCAAAGACTTGCAGGCAGCGTAGGGGACCTCTGGGCTCCACAGGGCTGGCTCCACACGTGTCTGTTCACGTCCTTCTATTGCTTGTCTCTCCTGCTAGACTTTGAGCTTCCTGGGGCAGCTCAGGCACACAAGCCCAGGGCTGGGCACAGAGAGGGGCTCAGCCACTGGGGGCGCACCCAGCATGCCCTGTTACTGTAAATCACTATCTATTAGTGAGAGATCGTGGGGCCTGGCTCTCAGGTGTAAGGGTCTGTGATGCCCTGGTTCTCCCACAAGGCTGCCCAGAGCGGGGAAGCCAGGTGTGGCCTGGTCTAGGGGACTGGGTTCGTGTTCTGAATGGCAGCATTCTGGATGAAGAGGGACCCTCAGCCTTCTCTCCCAGACTGTGGCTGGAAAGGAGAGTGAAGGGGTAGAGTTCACCAGGAGGTATCCCCAGACAGGACTGGGATGGGGGCTCCCTTCGGAAGGGCTGAGAGCAAAGGCAGCAATGCTGGGGGAGCCTGGGCAGCAGGAGGGGCCCAGGCCAGGCCTCGGGGTGGGCCGGAAATCCCCGACCCAGGAGTGAGTGGGGTCCCAAGGCCCCAGCCCCAGCCCCAGCCCCAGTCAGACTCCTCATTGGCTTCTGAGAGTTTCCTGTCTGCATCTCATCCCTGCGGAGGACGTGGCTGCCAGAGGGCTCTTCTTAAGGAACAGAACATGCTGCTCTCCTGTTTAAAATCCATCAATGGCTGCCCATTGTCTGCTGGGTACAGTGGGATCTCAAAGGGGAAAGCCCAATCCAGCTGTGGGAGGCTTTGCAGCGCTGAGTCCTGGGAGTCAGCAGATGTCTGGAAGGCAGTCAGTCAGCAGGGGGAGGTGGTGGCAGCTCAGGCACTCCCAGGAATCACTGCGTGCCCATTACTTGTGCAAACTGTGGACGAATCCAGCAGCAAAGCATGGTAAGGGAGAGCCACAAATTGGAGGGCAGCTAAAATCCAAGAATGGGCAGGTAGGGAACGTGGAGAAGACACAGGCTGGAGTGGTGACAGGCTGGTCTTGTGTAATAAGTTCAGATGTCAGTGGGACACCCTGAAGGTCATTTATTATTTTTTTGATATGATGTTGTATATCAAGTACAAATTTAAAAACAAAACCAAAGTAAGCATCTTGCTGTATTTACTTTTCTAAGGTCTTTTTCATTCAACATTACACCATGAGCGTTTTCACTTATCATCAACAAACCCGTCACGAACATTTTTGTGACCGTTGAATAGTCCATCCAATGGATACATCAACGTGTGTTTACCGTTTCCTTATCATTGGATGTTTAGGTTGTTTTCATTTTTTAATACTAAAAATAAAGTGGTAATAAACACCCTATGCATATATCTTTGATTTCCACCTCTAATTATTTCCATAGACTTGATTGATTCTTAGAAGGGAAGTTCCTGGATGAAAAGGTGTGGATATTTTTAAAGCTCTTGATACTTGTTAAATTGCTTCCCCCAAATGTTGTGCACATTTTATATTTCCTACCCACAAGACACCAGAATGCCTGTCTCGTAGCCCTCATGGACAATGAGAATGACCATTTGGAAAAAAAATGGGTATTTTGAGAGAAAAAAAAATGGTCAGCTACGTTCATTGGGTTTTCCTTGATACTTGAAGAAAAAAAAATTTGGATGTTTATTTGCCTTTTGTATTTTGCCAATTTCTGCTGAAATTGTTCATTTCCTTTGCCCAGTTTTTATGGGATCATTTTCCTTCATTACTTAGAAGAAGACTTTATGTATTAAGCATGCAAACTCTTTATAGTTGTTTTAAATTTTTTGGCAGTTTTATATATATTTTTTTCATTTCATGAATGTTGTATCAATAATTTAGTATCTAGATGCTGCCCTTTACAGGACTTAAAGGCTGCAGGTTGATGCAGTAAGGGAGGCTGGGGAGGGATCGGCGACCCCAAGTTGGCTTGTAGGTTTCTGGCTTGGCCACTAGGGAGATGCTGGAGACCTCAGGTGGTCCAGGGAGCTCAGGAAGAGGAGGGATGTGATGGATTTCACGGACTCCGCCTGTGGCACACCCAGGTTGAAATACCTGAGAAAGAGCTGGGGATAAGGTCGGAAGCTCATTCCTAGATGTGGTCTAGGAGTGTTTGCTGGAGGCATGATAAGAGAGCTTGATTTAGAGCCCAGCGGAGTTCTGGCAGGAGATACAAACTCTGAGTTGGGGTTCAGATCAGAACTAGAGCTCGAGGCTCCTGACTCCTAGCCCAGGGCTCCTCACTGAGCGTCAAGTGGATCTGGGGGTCATGTGGTGGGGTTGCAGTGTGATGTTTGAAGTGGTCAAATTTATGAAGTATCAGGTTCTTCAACTTCACCGTACATTTTTGTTTTTTTGTAAATGAACATCTGATGATCCCACCGTTTTCCAATCTGTAGCTGGCTTCTCCTTTTCCCATGGGGAGGTGGGCTATGTTTTGGATACCTCAAGACAAATTACTCTTGGAGGCTGACATGGGAACCCATCAAATGTTTGTCATAATGGAGCTGCTCTCCATTTGCATTCATTAATTTAGTCTTTTCTGCAACAAGTGGCATTAATATAGCATAATTGACTTTTCCATTACACCGGATTAATTAATAGGAACCAATATGGTAGGAACATTAACAAGGTACAGAGCAATTAAAACCTTCCACAATTCGTTCCCATTGCCTTGTGTTTCTACCACCGAAAGAGAAAACCCGGCTCCGCCACTGCCAACACACTCCCGAACGCTTCCTGTGTGAGCAGAGCTTCTGTATGTTTTTTTTCTTCCGCTGCTTTGTGACTTGACAAAGTCGGATAAAGCCATAGTATTTTACTTTACAGCATGCCCGTCATTTGGCGTCACCGGCATAAAAATGCCCCTCTACCAGCTCAATGGTGCAATAATGGTTTTTCCTTGGGGCTGGATCATTTTTAAAGGTATTTGTAATGGAGGATTTGCAGCCTTGTGCGGTGGAGCCAGGAATATGTCTACGCAGGTTGCCAAGCGAATGTCAATCTCTTTGTCACCCCGCTGTCCTGCCACCTCCCCCTCCTCCGGAGGCGGCTGCCCCGTGCTGGCACTGTGCTGGAGAGCCCAGGCTAGGAACCCCAAGTGGCGCTGGCCTTGCAGGTGGCACTTTGCACACTGCAGCATCACATGCAGGTGCAGCGCCGGGCACAGACCTTCATGCAGAGGGAATCAGAACCTGAGCTTGGTCGCCTGCCTGTCGCCGTCTGATAAAGCCCCTCAATTGTTTCCCCTCCTCGCTTCCTCCCCACTGGTGTGGAGCCTCCTGGTAGGGATGGAGGGGGTAGAAACTGAGGTGCAGAGAGGAAAAGGACCAGTCTGAGGTCCCCCAGCAATAGGGGACAGATCCTTGGGAAGAACCCAAACCTCCTCCAGTGCAAAACTATCGTCTGAAAATAAGTCCCCAGAGGGTCCATTGGCAGCAGTGTCTACATAATCCCAATTTTTGGTTGAAGATCAACTTCAGAAAGTAAGACTGATCCTGGGCTTGCAAATAACTATTATTAATTTTTTTTAATGCAGTGTGTACGGTTGAATTTCATACGTGTTGATTGCGTCTGTTGGATTTTTCGCAGTTATTCCAAACTGCGGGATTGCATTTTGAGACTCAAAGGTACACAGACATGAAGAAGGAAGGCATGAAGGCGCACCGCCTATGCCCGCAGGCCCACGTATCCTGGCCTGGGCGGCCTTGGCTGGGGCTGCCGCCGGGTGAGGCTGGGCCAGCTGGCTGCTTCGGGGACCGCCAGCCCCGCTGGGGCCTCCCGGCGTTGCCTGGAAACCATGCAACAATGCCTCCAGAGCGGCCCCGCGATGATCTTTTCTGAAGTGGCGGCCCCTTCAATTATTTTATTTCCATTATATTATGTTAATTAAATCAGCAAAAAGAACAGAGCACATGCATGTCCCAAGTGGAGTGGCTGTGAAGGGTTAATCGGAATGGCCCTGGCAGCCACTGGGTGAGCAGAGCAGCAAGCAGAGAGCGATAAGATGGACCTTCTCCACCGGGCCTGGTCCCTGGGGTCCAGCGGAGGCTCCCAGGCCTCACCTCTGCCTACTTTTTGGTGTCTGCTTTTTCAGCTCTCTCGAACCATGGGCTGCCCTTGGCGGGCGCAAGAGCAGGTGGAGCGGGGTTGGGGCATGTGCACAAGGGACCCTTTGAAGAACCCCTTAGAGCTCAGAGCCAGATTTTGTAGAAGTCACCATACCTCAGTTAACTGGCAGTGATGAAAGATCTCGTAGATACATCATATGAATACTCTTAGGCAGAGGTTTTGACAACATTGGAATGCTTTGCTGCAGTAAAAATCTTACGCCAAATCCTCAAAATATAAACCAGTTAAATTGGGGGCACTTTGGTTAGAGTCAGAGCTGGTATGGGGGCAACACTCCCTGTGCCTTCTCTTTGCTATGTGGCTGGAGCACAGTTTTTGTTTTTGTTTTTTAAAGATTTTGGGGGTAGAAGTTTATTAATTAATTTATTTATTTTTGCTGTGTTGGGTCTTCGTTTCTATGTGAGGGCTGTCTCTAGTTGGAGCGAGCGGGGGCCACTCTTCATCGCCGTGCGCGGGCCCCTCACTATCGCGGCCTCTCTTGTTGTGGAGCACAGGCTCCAGACACGCAGGCTCAGTAGTTGTGGCTCACGGGCTTAGTTGCTCCGTGGCATGTGGGATCCTCCCAGACCAGGGCTCGAACCCGTGTCCCCTGCATCGGCAGGCGGATTCTCAACCACTGCGCCACCAGGGAAGCCTTGGAGCACAGTTTTAAAACCCGTGCCTGGGGCTTCCCTGGTGGCGCAGTGGTTGAGAGTCCGCCTGCCGATGCAGGGGACGCGGGTTCGAGCCCCGGTCCAGGAGGATCCCACACACCGCGGAGCGGCTGGGCCCGTGAGCCATGGCCGCTGAGCCTGCGCGTCTGGAGCCTGTGCTCCGCAACGGGAGAGGCCACAACAGTGAGAGACCCGCGTACCGCAAAAAAAAAAAAAAAAAAAAAAATTTCTACGTGGCCTCCCAGACTCATGAACTTGAAGAACCAATACACAATGGCTAGTTCCAGGCCTGTGAGCATCACCTCTGGAAAGTGATGGCCTTTCACTAAGGGGTGTTTCTTGAGGGGTGTCTTTGTGTTTTAGTTAATGCTCAGAGATTATCTCTCCACCTCTTCTTCTACGGTGGGGTAGTGAGCCAGCTGCTTCAGGCCATCACTTGACTCTTGTGGTTTTTTGCATTCCGCAGAAGCCTGTCCAGTGGGCCTGGGACCTGCGACCTGCTTCTGGTCTTGTCTTTGTCTTTCTGTGGGCAGGAGACAGAGCCTCCCCTCTCTGGCCTGTGGTTTCTTCCTCAGCCAAGCGAGGGCCCTGCCATCAATGATCCCTTAGATGCCCTGCAGCTGTGGCATCCTCTCATTTGAATGCCATCAACAAAAATAGCAGTGCAACGCCTTCAGTTTAAAAGACGATGGAGCAATTACTCTAAAGTTTATTTCCTGCTCCCTTGCGTTTCCAATATTGCAGATCTCCTCCGTTTTAAAATTAAGCTGTAAATGAGATTTGAGTTCCACATCGCTTACTTTCTTCTCTCCAAGAGAAATAGTTGGATAACCAATTCAAAGAGAACGCACACATAACTGAAATTCAGAGAGGTTGGAGGGAGTTTCTTTCTCCTGATCTCGGTTACTGGGCTGGCCATCTGATTAAGCATTCCCAGGCACCACTGTGATGGTGTGATTCTCCATCCATCACGCTTAGCAACTTCCCTCTTCTTTACAGAGTGAAGTCCAAGGTGAGGACCAACACCATCATCATACAAACAATAGAAAGTAGTTATACAGCGCTTACTGTGGGCCAAGCATTTCATATATATTTTTTAAAAAATTCTTTCAAACACACTCTGAAGCTGATATATTTATACCCACTTTACTGATCAGGAAACTGAGGCACAGATAGGCTAAGTGACTCACTCAAGGTTTTACAGCTGGTAAGTGATGGACCATGATTCCAGCCTGAGCTGTCTGCTTCCAAAGTTGTTTGTTTTTAATCCCTGAGCTTGACTTACATATAACCTCCTGGTCACAAAGGAGAGCCTCAGAGTTCTTCTGGTCAAACTTCCTTAGTGATGCTCAAGTCTCCTGCAAGCCCGGCTGACAGGTGGTTGTCTAGCTTGGTGATATTCCTGGTGATGGGAAATTTCTTCCCTTTGAGGGCAGTCAGTCATTCATTCACTCGACAAACATAGATAAGCCCCATCTAAGTGCCAGGCCTGGTGCTCAGTGCTGGGCCATAGGGATAACTGTGTCACAGTTCCTTCTGCTGAGGGACTTGCAGACCAGAGCCCAACCTGTTAGGTCCTTGAACAGCTCTGATTGCTAGAAAACTCTGCCTTTACTGAACTGGAAAAGATCTCCATGTAACTAACGTGATCATATAATTATTGTCCAGACGAGGATGCTGTTGAGAGCGAACGGAGTCTGTTATAACAATTATGCTATAAACTATTTTAAACTGGGCCTGTCTCTGCACAACAGGGATGGACACCCCCAACCTACGATCCGTGTCCTGGGTGCCTGCTTGGCCTCGGAGTCCACATCAGCCCTTCTGACGTTTGGAGACCAGTGTCTGGCCGCCTCTGAGCCTCCACTTCTCCAGCACACGCCCAGTCCTCACAAGCAGCCTCATCTCCTTAGTTTGCCGCCCTGCCTCAGCATCCTTGGTCCTCTCCGAGTGCGTCTGAGATTCTGAGTTTGGCTTTCTGGTGCTGCCCTGATCTGGCTTCACTTCCATTGGGAGGGGAGCGTGCCCGGGTCTGCAGTCAAGGAGGAACGGAGAAGGCTGACTGTGTACCAGACATGTTTGAAAGCCTGGAATTCAGACAAAAAGTAGAGAACAGAGGTGAGAGCTGTGTCAGGGTGGCTCTGGGTTGGACTGGAAGGCAGGGCTTAGAAATCCAGACAAAACAGTTTAGGGAGAGAGGTAAGAAAAATACGATTCACCCGTATTTCTCAGGCTTCGAAAACTTTGGACAAACATATCTGAGATCTTTTAACCTATCAGCCTGGAGACCAGACATCTCTGCTTATCACTCAGTCAATCAACAAACATTTATGAACTGGCCGTTATTTGCAGGGCACACAGGTGACGCAGCCCGTGCTCTCCTGGAACTTAGAGTTTAGATGGCGGCAGAGTGCTCAGGTAATACACACCACGAGGTGAGCAGAGAGGATGGAGCATCTAACGCATCCCCCATCGTCCCCAGAGGGGTGTGGGGACACCTTCACAGAGCAGAAGCTGAGCAGAAATTTTCCTGGCAGAGAAGGGAAGCGAGTGAGATTCCAGGCAGAGGGGACAGCACGTGCAAGAGAAAAGAGGCACAGAATAGCGTGTGTTCAGTGGCTCCGTGTGGCTGACTGGGGTAGGACTGACAGGAGACGGGCAGGACCTGTCGGTGGGACTTGGATGCCATGGGAAGCATGTGGCTCTGCACTGGGAGAGACCTGGACATCCGGGGACCGCTCTGCAGGATGGAACACTGGGGGGGGTGTGGCTTTCGACGTCCTTGCAATGAACTCAAGTGGGCAGCAGTGAAAAGCACAAACGAGAAAATGCTTTTAATTGCGGGCCGTGTTTTCAAACGTGGCTTTTGCCTGCCAGCTGACCGTGCACTCTGGCAGGAGTGGCGAGTGATGCTTAGCTTTCTTCAAGCTCCATTAACCTGCCCTTCTCTTTCTGCTTCAAATTCCACTTCAAACACGCAAGAGTTCCTCCAATGCCTAACAGTATAAATGATATATAACCCTGTTGGGAGCCTTGGAGCCTCCCGTCAGGTGACTGGGATGGCTGGGCTTCATCCTGTTGACCTTCCAAGGCTTGTAGAGACGGAGAGTGGCTCTTCCGTCCTCCTCACACGTGCACACACACACGCACATACGTGCACACGCGTGAACGCACACCCAGCTGCGCAGCCCCTCTCCGTGTCTTCAGCCCCTCCTTGTGACCACATGGGGACTCCTGGAGGAGCCCAGCAGCCCTGCACAAAGGCCGGTGCTCCTGGCCCCTTCCGCAGGGGGACCCAAGCATCTCCCCCAGGCATCTCTGCTGTGTCTGATGACGCCAACGACACTGTTTACTGAGCATTACTGTGTGCCTAGTACTTGACATGCACCATCGTCTGAGTTAGTCGTATTATGCAAGTCAAGAATGTGTTAGCTCCCTTTTTAGCGAGGGAAAACCGAGGTACGGAGACGTTCAGTGGCAGGCGCCGATTTACGCTCAGCCAGCAAGCGGTGCGGCAGGGATTCGAACCTGTGACGTCGGGGCGCTTTCATTCTATCCCAGGAGCTAGTGAGCGGGTGCTGCCCGTCCACCTCCTCCCGTCCAGACTTGGAGTTGGGATGAAGAGGCCGGATCACTGCCATTGCCTGTGAGAAGGGTTTTGGGATGGATCGATTGGCTGTAGAATTCACGAATTCACTTGTTGACCAGCCTTTCCGGGGGGTCTGCTGGAGTCCTGGATTCAGCGGGGGCCGGAGGGGGCATGCGAGACACCCTGCACGATGATAGGGCCGCGGCTCTCACAGTGGTAGCTGCGAGAGAAGGAATTACGAGACGACGCAGGCAACACGGTGAGCTAAGTGCCCGCTCCAGCAGGTGAGGAGGGCCCTGGAGCTCAGGGTCAGGCCTCGCTGGGCTCAGGGCGGCTTCCCCGAAGAGGCCATGAGCAGAGCTGAGCGCTGGGTTCCTCCACTGGCCAAGGAGGGAAGGTGTTGCAGCGGAGGGAACAGCTGTGCAGAGGCAGAGCTCTCATACGGAGCAGGGGGGCCTGGGGAGAAGGGGGTCCCTATAGTTTATTGTTCAAATTGGGACTTTTTTCTCCCCAAGGTTATATTTTAAAAAATGTCATACTACGTAAAAGTTGAAAGAATGTACAATGAAACTTGCATACCTTGTACCTAAATCCATAACATTGTTCCATCTCTCTCTATATATATACATATATACGTATATGTTTATACGTATATATGTATATATGATATGTGTGCATGCTTTTGTATAAATGTATACCTTCTCTTTGCTAAACTATTTGAAGGTACGTTGCAAACATAGCATTTTGCGCCTACAATTTATCTCTCTGTAAAATGACAGTAGTGTCATTTTGGTGTTGTTAAAAAGATTAATGCAATGCAGTATGTGCAAAGAGCCTGTCATGATGCCTTAAATATAGCAGGTGCTCTAAGTTAGCTCTTCCATTCTTGAGAGTTTGGGCCTCATGTAAATGGGGAAGGAAAATGCTCGCCAAGGTGCTGCCCAGTGGGAATGTGAGGTCCCTGGAGGAGGTGAGAGAAGGAAGGATCTGAGGTCAGAGCTTCCTGGTCACCTGACTTGGGAGTCTAGGTGTCTGAGATGAATTCTCCTCGGCTCTGTATCCGGTAGACCTCCAAGTTCTGGTGATTCTCCCTTGAAACGCCTTCTGAACCCGTGCTCTCCTTGCGTCTTTGGTTCCGGCCTCGTCCCGTCTGGTCTGGAATCGGCAGTAGATGCATCAATTTCTGGCCTCTGTGCCCGTCCACTTAGCTCCTCTGCTGACAGGTAAGCATCCAGGCCCCTCACAGGACCAACAGATGAAAGGATGAGTGAAGGGTCAGGTGAGCAGCCTCCTCCCTGACCTCCCCGCCTCCATCTCCCCATCTTGACCACGCTGCACACCTGGGTCAGAGAGGCTCAGCCGTCTGAGGGATGGGAGGCTTCTTGGCCACCCCTGGTGCGTGGAGCCCAAGTGAGCCAACTCAGAGGGAGGCAACAAGGGAAGCGGAGGAGTTGTGATGGAAGCCGTCTCCTGCTCAGCAAGGTTTCCTGCCGCAGCTCCAGGTACGTAGGGCCTGGCGCCGCCCAGCAGGACGGAGTGAGAAGCCGTCATAAGGACCCAGAGCAGGCATCACACGCAGCAGGACCAGCGAAGCCCAGAGCCCTTTCCCTGGGTGGGTGCAGCAGCTGCATTTCCCCATCCCAGTATCAAAGTGCAGTCAGTACCACCAGGAAAACAGAACTTGAAAGAGACTCTGCCCCTCGTTACTCCTGTGACTTTGAGTGAGGCCTAACTTTTTTGAAGCCTCAGTTTTTCTCCTGTGAAATGGGTTTCCTTTACCATCTCACGGGGTCGTGAGGCTCCACCGAGACTGGCAAAATGGCATACTTGGTGTGGAGCCCAGCTTGTTGGATGTACTTGATAAAAGGCAGCTGTGGCTGATTCTTTCTGTCCTGACTTGAGGTTTGATTTTTCTGAAATACCCACTGTAGGTCAGAATGTAGGAAATCAAAATGTTTGGTTCCTAAATCCATGAAGATGTTGCCCCTGGGACCAGAAAGACACCTTTAAGCATTAGCTTCTTTAAGAGAAGAGAACATTCCAGACTGGTTGTAAGAAAATGCCCACCATTGATCCTTACGGGGAGGTTGCCGTGGAGGTTGAGGGATCCAGTTGGGTGATTCTGTGCCAACCCCTCAGAATTCCAGGTAGCCCTCGACCCCTAGCTCTCTGGGCTGTGGACTTCAGTCTCAAGGTGGGAAGGGTGGAAGGTAATTGGACAGCATGTGTGTGTGTGTGTGTGTGTGTGTGTGTGTGTGTGTGTGTGCCGTGTAGAGAGCCCTCCTTCACCTCGCCGCCTGCTGCAAAAAGCCTTTTTTGATCCCTGGCAAAGGGATTGTTGAAGGGCACAGTCTCATGTGTACTGTGAAATTGTCCATTGAGCATCTAGCCTGGGCTTGCTGTGATCAGCACTTCCCTTATAACATCTCATTTCATTTAGGGGAGGCATTGTCATTCCTGTCGCAGAGGGGGAGGGCTTGAGACTCAGAGAGGGAAGGCAACTTGCCCAAGGTCTTACAGCTATGAAGTCATGAAGCTGCTGTTCCAGCCTGTTGATCTCACTCCAAAGCCTGTGCCCACTCTAGTGCTTCTGGATGGATGTGAATTCTCTCACTCTGAGCTTGGGATACAGTTTCCACATGGGTGAAATAGACATGAGCTGACTCTGGCTTGATTAGAGGTTTACACTTCATTTGAAGTCGATCTTTACATTGCAGTCACTGAGAGGATTGGAAATGGCACAGGAAAAAACAACAAAACATTGCTCCAGGACTCCCTCTAAAATCCTTTATGTGACAGTGAAAACTGCTCATAAACACCTACCATATTCTCATATCTTCCAGAAGGTAGAGTGGAAAGGGTATTGGGCTGAGAATCAGGATACCAGCTGGGCTCATGTCTAATGGCCAAGGGAACTTATCCCTTTTCCTCTCTGAGCCTCAGTTGCCTGTTCTGTAAAATGGGGATGATAAATCCTAACTTGTCTACCTGGAGAGGGTGTTGAGAGAATCAGAACAAGCGATGAAGGCCAAAGCAGTGTGTAAACTCTGACATGCTGTGCACACGAGAGGAATTACTCAGAGACTCTGTGAATTGTGTGAGGGATTTCCTTTAGCAGGCGTGCAGCTGTCATCTTAATCTGGAGCAATGTTGGCAACGTTTGAGATGTTGCTGTTTACTTCCTTTAGGGAGGTGAGGGGAACATGACTTCTGGCTGCCGCTTTCTGGGTCCTAACCCAAAACCCAACTCTAACCCCCACCCCAGCAGAACCAGCACCCTCAGAACCCCCTGAACCTTACTCCCAGTCTCTCAGTTCCAGTGACTCTTTTCCTGCAGCCTCAGGACTTGCTTGGAGCCCGTTTGTCTGAATAAAGAAGTTCAGGGCTTTGTCCCTCTCCAGGCTTCTTTCCCGCTGAGCCGGGAGCCCAGCTTCCCAGCAGCTGCCATGGTGGATGTGGTGTGAATGGGCCTTCTCGTTCTTGCCCCTCACACGGGGCACTAGGAGGAACGGTCCCACACAGGGCGCCAGCAGTGCCCGGTGGATCTGCAGGGAACCCCGGGGCCCTTCTTGGCGGCCCAGATAGAACGGGCCTCCCCGTTCTGTCCGCCTTCCTTGTTGGGCTATGAAGAGCTGGCAGAGAAGTTGCTAGGTGTGCGAATGCTTTATCATTTTTAAAGCCCGGTGCAAAATTCGCACCATTACTGGTTACACGATCCAGTCATTTTAAGCTCCTCCCCTTTAGAAGAACTACCAAAACAACAGCTCAAATTATTAACAAAATGTCGAATGACACGTTCTAAAGTACAGATGCAATTGCCAGCACACACTACCCTACTACACGCGGCAGGAGGCTGGAACGGGCCAGCTGGCGGAGGAGACCACGAAACTCATTTTCTCGGGCTCTGTAAGAACCAGAGGCTTGCATCTTTCTGGACGTTTCCGGCCCTGTGTGGCGGTGGAGCTCCAAGGCCTTGGAGGGCTCCTTCTGACCCCCAGGACTGGTATTGATTCCAAATTTTAAAAAAGACCCACTTTTCATTAAGAATAATAATTTTGTAGGGCAGTTTCCCTTTGCAAACAGTATTATCAACAATGTTTTCAAAACACTCTGATCTTTATCTTGGCGGCACTGAGGGAAAAAAGCAGTCTGTCACACATTCATCATCTACGCCGGCCAGTCCCCTTTCTGAGACGTGAATTAAATTTGAGCGATGTTTGCTGTATGCCAGGCCTCTGCTAGGCTCAGAGGAAGATATGGAAATAAATCATGACAGTGCCTGCCTGTGGGGAATTCGCTGTCTAGTAAGGGACACAGGCTGTATCCGGAAATGGTTATAACAGAATTAAAAAGCACTTTGGGAGCAGTGGCGGGGGTAATGGGGGAGGCGTGGGTGGTTGATTATTTTTAATTAGAAGGTTTGGAAAAGTCTTCCTAGGGGAAGAAGCATTTGAGATGGGCCTTAAAAGATGCTAGGATTTCAGTGGGTAGACAGGGGCAAGGTGGGTGTGAAGGACATTTCAAGAGGAGGAAAGTATCCACGAGGCAAAGACTGGGAACGGCCAGAGCACGTGGGGTGAATGGTAGGCCTTCTGGGTGGGCTGGAGGGGTGACCCTTTCGGGGGCTGCAGGGGGGATGGGACCGGACACATACACTGGGTCCAGCTTCTAGAAGGGCCTGTGGGTGTGGAGTTAATCCACTCACTCACGCCTCCCTCCTGTGCCAGGTTCTGTCCCACGTGTTAGGGATTCCAAAGTAAAAAAATTCACAATCCTGTCCTCAGCCTACTGATGAGTTGTGGAAGATTTTTAAAAAAAAATAAATGAAAGAACTATAGTCATATAACAGGATCAATCCTATAATAGAGATAAGGTCAGAGGAGGAATTGACCGATCTGACCTGAGAGAGAGTTAGGGAAAGCGTTACAGAAAAAAAAGGCCACCTTCACATAGAGTCTTGAAAGAGGATGCGGGTTCACCTACATTTTGCTTGAATTTTTGTTCACCCGTGGGTTCTCAGCGGAGGAAAACTTTGCCTCCCAGGGGACATGTTTGGTTGTCGTGACCCGCGGATGGGCAGCTATTGTCATGGTAACACTGTGTAAACCCCCCCCCCCCCAAACTCAGTGATTGGCAACCACAAATACAAGCGAGCGTTTGTTTTTCTTTTGTAGGGAGGTCTGGGTCAGACAGGGCCATTCTGCTTCAGGCTGCGGCGAGAAGGCCGGGCTTGGCTCTGAGACTTCGGGTCAGGTTCAGGTCTGTCCCGCGAGCATCCTAATTTTCCTGTACCCTCGGCATATTCAGCCCACAGCAGATCACAGGGGTGCGAGAGATAAGTCCAACTGTATGAACGCTCAAAGTCTCTGCATCGTGCTGGTTCACGTTCCGTTAGCCAACACAAGGCATCTGCTGCGGTCTGGCCCAGCGATGCTGACACAGGCACCCTGCCCTAATGGGGGCGCAGATAAAGGAACGCTCGCTGAACAGGGGACAGCTGGCTTCCTCCTTTTAGTTTAAATCAAGGAAGAAACCCTCTCCCAGAACCCTCAGGTGATCCCCTGTATATCACATTGGCCAGAACTGAGTCTCACGTCCAGCCTAGCAGTGGGCAAGGGGGGATGGAGTCACTGTGACGGACTAGACCCATCGTGATTCGGCCCTTGGATCAGGACCCTCTTCCCCTGAACCCTGAACGGAGTTGGGCTCCTGGCAGCGTGGTATCGGGGGTGATGATTATCGAGTGGGCAACCAACACTGTCTGCCCCGCCACTGACAGCAGCTAAGTCGTTTTCCTTCTCTGGGCCTAGAGTTGGGCTTGGAAGATCTCTGCGGGCCTTGTGTTTCGTGGGGTGTGTGCCAGCGCTAGTCTTTCTGTTCGACTTGCTGAAATACTTTTACCTGCTCTTGCCCATCGTACCAGCCAGCCAAGAGCACTCTTGCTTCAGACACTGGCTGCATGAGGCAACCCCCTGCTCCCCTGCCCATGAGACTGTCTTCTGTACAGAGCTGAACCCATGTCTGTGTGTGTCCTTCCAGACCTGTCCAGCAAAAGGCTGCTCCTTGTGGGACACCGGCCCTGCAGCTGTCACAGCACCGATGCCACCTCAGAGCAGCTGTGTTTTCCACTGCTTGCCCTGCCCAGGACTTCTGTTCCCACAAGGAGATCTCACAGCTCCCCTGACTTGGCAGGAATTTGGAAAACCAGAAAGCCTTGGATTATTCTACCCTGAACCTGCCTCTCTGGGCTTCGGATTGTTTACTTAGAAATATTCTGGGTGATGATAGGGACTCTGGCACACCTTCCTTTGCAGGAAACTGGATGAGAGGCAATGCACGTCTGGACAAATGTTAGTGTTCTTCAACCTCCCTGATCAACCAAGGCTTTCTCTGGGCATCTCTTTACCCTGGGAGGCTGGGGATTCTCCCATGAATCCCTAGGCAGGGATCCCCAGGGGAGGCGGGAGCCTAAGTTCTAATCCATCAAGGTCTCTACACTGTTGTGTGACTAGGCATTGTGGGGTCTGAAGCTTTTGTAGTTTGGGGAGCTTTTTTTCAAAAAGAGAATAAAAATTATAAATGTTCCATTAGGTAACAGGGCTGTGATGGTTCATTTTCTGTGTCAGCTTGTCTGGGTCCTGGTGCCCAGGTATCTGGTCAAGCATGATTCTGGATGTTTCTGTGAAGGTGGTTTTTATTTTTTTGGATGAGATTTCATATTTAAATCCGTGGACTTGGAATAAAGCAGATTGTCCTCTGTAATGTGAATGGGCCTCATTCAAGCGATAGAAGGTCTGAAGAGGAAAAAAAAGGCTGACCTCTCTGGAGGAAGAAACAATTCTGCCAGCAGATGGCCTTCGGTCTTGAATTGCAGCCCTTCTCTGGGTCTCCAGCCTGCTGGTCTACCCTGCAGGTTTTGTACTTACCAAGCTTCTACAGTTATGTGATTCAATTTCTTGAAATGCATCTCTCTCTCTCTCTCTCTCTCTCTCTCACACACACACACACACACACACACACACACACACACACATAAGATTTGGGCAACACACACACCCTGTTGCTTCTTTTTCCCTGGAGAACCCCAAGCAATACAAGGACGCTGGAAGGGTCCTATACAACTGAAGGGGCCCTGATGCTTGAGGATCATTGGGTTCACTGTAGAATTCTCCCCGTGAGCCGTCCCTGCTCTGGCCCTCAGCTTTCTCTGCATGAAGTGGTGAGAGGTTGGTCCAGATGGCCCCTGGGCTCTTCCCAGCTCAGACTGTGCGTACAGGGCTCCAACACGTGGACTGGCTATGTGGCCATCACTCATGCCTCCAAGTCTTTGTGCATCTTCCTCAGATAGTGGAAGTTGAGGGTCTCCGGGCTTGTCTTCCGTGTCTCCCATGGCCCACGGCCCACACAGTGTGAGTTAATGAAGCAGCACGAGGCAGGGCAGAGAGACTTCTTACCCAAGGAGCTATCAACGGGCTGAAGAACGCCAGGCCCAGCCCCGCTTTTGGTTTCTTCATCTGAGCTCTTGTCGGTTTGCTCCTTTCTGAGTGCCACTGCATCTAGTTTGAGGGCCACACAAAGAAGGATGTGAGGGTTCGGTGATTTTGAGCTATAATGAAACACCCCTGCCAAGACCCGACTGTTCCCTGCCTGTTACTACTATGAGAATAGCCCTCCTGAAGAGGCATCCTGGAGTGGGCAGAGCCCTGGAGTGGAGCCTGGAGAGCCGGCTGCTACCGTAGAGGTATGGCCCACTGGCCACGAGACTCTGGGGCCTCAGCAAAGTGCTTGGGCTTCGCTGGTTGGTCTGAGGTCTTTCCAGGAGTCACGTCCATGGACAGACCTTGCAGCTTGCTCTGCTGCCCCTACGTGACTGGTCACTTGACCCTTCTGAGAGGACAGCAGGAATGGAGGAGACTTTGGGCATTGAACTTGGAACTCGTCTTGTGGCGGGAAGGCGGGATGGATTCACCCCCAAAAGTCAAACACGAGAAAACGGACAAGCCAGGAAGCAAGCCAATGAACAAATTTCCTAGTTTAAAGTTTCGTGAAAGGAGTAGGGCTCCCGTGATTTGGTGTGTGTGCGTGTGTATGTGTATGTGTGTGTGCGCGCGCGCGTGTGCAGGAGCGGAGGTGGGGAGGAAATGACCTGTGCCTGGCGCGGGTGCGTTATGCAGGGACCCCCGCCTTCGCTCAGCCCTCTAGCCAGCAGCCAGCTTAGGGGATCCAGGAGAGGGTCATCGGGCCTCTATCATCAGAGGAAGAATTCCTCCGTCTGGCTGGAGGAGACAGTGCATGAAAAATGGTGGCAAGGGGTCAGGAGGCGACAGCAAGTGAGAAAACACTTTCATCTATTATCCCGGGGTCAATGGGCTCCCATCAGGGAACCTTGAGGCTGCCATGAATGGCCCATTGCAGGACGTGCCGCATTGTGTCCCCGCCGCCCCGTGGACCTGACAGGGCAGCTCGAGGGCCAGAGCCCCACATCACAATTCCCCGTGGCGGGACAATAGGGCCTAAGAAAGTGGTGGGTGGCTCGCCTCCCAGGAGCCTGCTTCTTCTTATCTAAGGGCTTTCACGGGGAACGCCCAGCCGGCTTGGGAAGGCGGGAGGGCCGTTTGTCCAATACTGGGGAGGCATTTCAGACTCATTCCAAAGTCCCCGTCATGGCGATTAGGTTGGCCCGGATTGAATTTCATCCCCAACCAGTGTGGGTTTCTCAGCTGTTGTCGCTTCTTAGAAGCCACACATATTCTTTGAATTGAGTAATTTTTGTTTGAAAAACAACACATTCCTCTTTAAATAAGGCCCAAATCTCATGCTGCAAAGGAGACATACCTTTTCTCCAAAGAAGTTCTTGCGGTGACCACCTGTGTCCTCCGGCCACAGCAGGCCCCGGGCATGCGGAGCTCACTCGTGCTTCGGGCAAACCCATGGCCTTGCCTTCTCCCTGGCAGCTTCTTGTCAAATAACCCATGGCTGTGGGTTTGAAAATACCCTGAAAATTAGTTGTGAGCCTGACATTGTGATTCCCTTGATTGAGTTAGGGCTGGTTTGCTTTCCATGTCTATAGAGATATGTCGACTGGATGGTGAGAGCCAGTATCCACATAGTAACCCCCGTGCTTGGGCCTGGGAGAGAAGTGGGCAGTGGCCAGAGATGTAATTTTGTAGCACTGTCAGCACATCTGGCATGGAGCCTAGGATCTGAGTCTTCAGGACCCCTCGTTGGTAGGGACCCATCTAAGACACCCCTTATTGTGTAAGTACCAGGACCCACTGAAGGTTTTCTTCTTCTGCACCATTTGTGCACAGTGGCTGGATTATCGCTCTTGAAATTCAGCTATATGCACGCTGCTCTCCAATTATGCTAGAAGTACCAAGAAATTGCCTGGAGAGCTCATGAACTCAAACACATATAGGTGTGAAGTGTCCCCTAGGACAATAGGGAGGGGTGAGGTCTAATAAAAATGCCCTGAAGGCTTCACATTCACTGGTGTTTTTCTTTTCTTTTTCTTGGTTAGCACTTGGATATGAGACAATTGCTCAGATCAGATTTAACCTGTAGGAGGTAGTGAGTTTGTGAACTTAACCAAAATAGAAAAAGTCACACATTTCACCTTCACATTCAGGATCCCTCACTGTCTACCCTCTCCTGCCTTCTTGCCCACATCGCCCTGTCAGTGCTCTACCTGTTATTCAAATCCACCTGACAGAAGTTTGGCTTCCTTCCTCCTTGATCCTGGCTCTGCTTCCTTTTTGCTGGACCACTTTGTCACCTGGCTAGCCCAGCTCAGACCTCATGATGCTCCCTGAGGGCAGGGGCCTAACTGTATTAAGTCTCCGTCCCCCCACTCTTCCAAGGACCTTCCAGAAAGCCTGGCTCATAATGGATGCTCAATGAGCCTCATGATTTGACTGATTTTATTTGGTTGTGTAATTTACGTTTCTTTTCCAGCTTCGTTGTGAATGTGATCTGAAGGTTGAACTTGAAAACATCAGAATAGTTTTAGCAGGGGGTATAGCTTGGGGTAGAGCATTTGACTGCAGAATGGTTTTATCAGTGGCTGTTTTGAATTGGGGTTTGAATGTGAAATTATCTTGCTTATATCGTACCTTTGATATTGCCCTGTTGGCCTGACACTGTTGGTCTACACAGCTCTTTGGCTGAATTCACTGCTTCTCTGATCCTGTGTCCTGCTGCCACCTGACTCTAAGCTCTTGGGACAGGCCCTGGGTCTCCTCCTCTGCTGTTTCCTCATCATTTCTTACCCAGGATGGAGCACCTTTTAGATGCCTAGTGTTTTCTAATTTGTTGATAAGCAGGCAAGTTTGGGTCCATGCCAAATTTTAACAGAATATTCATTAGCTTCTGGAAGAAATTCAGATCATCCCAGGCCTACCAGTTCCTGGGAAGCATCTGAGCCTTGAAAGGGGGTTCCCGAGATACCTCCTTCTGGGAACTTTGTGGGAAGATAAAACTCATGGAAAAGCTCTGAACCTTGCTGGTCTTCTGATTGAGTGGGTCTAAGGGACTCTCTGGGATTATTCTTTGATGCTTAGAAGGGTAGATCTCAGGGCTTGGAGGTCACTGAGCCTCTGTACACCTGGGAAAACTCAGTCTTAGAAAGGAGACGTGACTTAGTCATTGATTCATTTATTCAAGAAACAGCTACTGAGAACCTATAGAGGAGAACGGAGACTCATGGTGCTGGCTTCATGGACTTCAATTCTAGAGACGAGAGATGGATAGAAAACAGGTTGTGAGTTCTTTAAAAAAAAAAGCCCAGATTGCTGTACAATGATGGGGCATGAGGGGGCTTAGGGGACAGAGATCTGCTCCAAGAAAAAGACCATTCATAAAGGAAACTCTGAGAAGGAGACCTTTGAGGTAAAGCCTGGAGGAGGAGTGCAGGTAGGTCAGGTAAGGAGCTGAGAAGAATGTTCCAGGTAGAGGATTGAGCACAGGTAAATACTCTGAGCCAGGAAGGAGCCTGACATCTTCTAGGAGTGTGGGTGGAGCTTAGTGAATAAGGGAGAGAGAGTCAGGAGGTCAAGGTGGAGAAGCAGGAAGGGGCTAGATCAGGTGGGCCTTTGTAGGCCAATGGGATGAGCTTGGATTTTGATTTTAAATGTAGTGTATAGTTACTGGAGGTTTTGAGAATGAACTGATATTTTAAAAGAATCCGACTCCTTTGTGGAGAGTAGAGTCAGTTGTCCATGGGAGGCTGTTGCAGTTGCCCAGCTAAGAGGTGGGGGGCTAGACAAATGAACAGACCTGCAGTATCTTGGAATCAGAGCTGAGAAGACTTGCTGAAGGAAGGAGGTGGAGATGGGGGAAGGGAAAGTATCACGGTGACTGGCCTTTTGGCTGGAGAAGTTGGGTGTTGATGGGGTTCAAGACATGCTACCCCTCAATAGGGCACCTTGGGCTATGGAATATTTTAGGCTGAAGGAGGTTGGGAAAACAGCAGAAGTTGGTGAGTCATGCTGATCTTCCCCGGCCTTTCTCCCTTGAAGCAGGTCATAAGGCCCTCATGAGAGAGGTGCCCTCCCTCTCCTGGGAGGAAAGGAGAATTCTTATCGCCAGAGACAAAGGAACACCAAGAAGAATCTTAACAAACAGGATTTGTTAAGTTTCCGCCAGTTTACTACACTTATCATACTCCTTAACCTATCCCATTCCTCCACAATTGTCCACTTTTTGTCAAACAAAGCATAAAAATACTTAGGTCTAACCAATTCTCTGAGTCTTCAGCTCCTTATGAAGTCTCCTCTGTCACATAAAACTTATATTAAATAAATTTGTGTGCGTTTCTCTTGTTAATCCATCTTTGTCCGTTTAATTTTCAGACCCAGCCAAAGACCCTAAGAAGGTCGAGGAGAACTTTCTCCTCCCCTGCAGGAGACAGGGATGTGTTGATTAAAATGGGAGAGATTGGAGTAAGAGCAGCTTTGCTGATGGAAGCGGAGGCGATAAATACTTTTGATTCAAGAGCATGTTTCATTTGAGATGCCTACTGGCTATCCAAGGGTAGACATCAGTCACACAGTTAAATACATGTGCCAGAAGCTTAAGAGAGGGCTCTGAGCTGGAGAAAGGAATGAGGACCCTATAGCATGGAAGGCAATTTGCTTTTCAATAGTCATTTCCCTTATTTCTTGGTACAAAGGACTAATCTCAGATGTCATATAGATGACATCTCTCAGGATCACAGCATGGCTGTTTTGGCCATTGAAACATAATCACAGAGAATGATCCTTAAAGAGAAGATGACTCACTATCTTTCCCCTTCCTCTATCCTCATGTTTGGAACCTGTCTGTGATGGCTGGTGCTCTAGCAGTCATCCTGGATCAAGAGGATGAGGTCCATATCTTATAGAGGATGAAGGAGGAAGATGGAGAAAGTCTACGTCTTTCCTAATTGTGTTGCCTTTATACCAGCCCTAGGTGCCTATACCTGGATTTTCTTTACATGGGAGAAAAATTAACTTTTACCTTATTTTTCTATTTTTAATTTTATTTTCAAATTAATATACAGTAAATTTCATCTTTTGGGGAGTATCAAGTTTAAAGAATGTTAATGGGTGTATAGATTTGTGTAGCCATCAGCAAATGGATCCAGCATGGTTCCTTCACCCCAAAGAACTCCCTTGTGCTATCTCATTGTAGCCACACCCTCCCTGCAGCCCAACCTACCTGACCATCACTGATCTGTTCTCCATCACCACAGTTTTGTCTTTTTGAAAATGTCATATAAATGGAATCATACAGTATGTAACTCTTTGAGACTGGCTTCTTTCACTCAGGAAAATGCATTTAGCATTCATCCATGTTGCTGTGTGGATCAAAAACTCATTCCTTTTCATTCCTGAGTATTATTTCACTGTATGAATGCATAGCAGTTAAGTTTTCCATTTAAATGTTGAAGGATGTTTGAGTTGTTTTCAGTTTTTGGTGATTATGAATAGAGCTACTAAAAACATTCATGTGAAGATTTTTGTGTGATTTTAAGTTTTTATTTCATAGGGTAAATATCTAGGGGTAGGAGTTCTGGTTTGACTATATAAACATAAAGCATATGTTTGACTATAAGAAGCTGTCAGACTATTTTCTGTATCTGCATTATTTGACATTCCTATTAGCAATGGATGAGGGAGTCATTTGCACCACATTCTTGTCACCACTTGATATTGTCAGAACTTTGTATTTTAGCCATATTAGTAGGTATGTGATGTTACCTCTTCATGATTTTAATTTGCATTTCTTTAATGGCTAATGATGTTGATGATCTTTTCAAGTGCTTATTTGCCCTAGCACAGAAGGTCCCTGTGCTTTGTTTAATGCTCTGTTGTTGCCATCTTGAAATTCTTCTTATTTGAACAAGGGTCTCACATTTTCATTTTGCAGTGGGTCCTGAAAAGTATGTGGCCAGCCTTGCATGTGCTGTGTCCAGACAGCCAGCAACAAAGGCAGCAACAGAACTTGGCCATCTTTGTGTGCTCCTGGCTGTCCTGGCCAACAGACTGGGCCATTTATTTTGATTACAGAAGAAAAGTCCTTACGATGCACCCACTTTCAGAAGTTCACTAGACAAACAGTCCATTTGGAGTTGTTGGGTGGATCCCACTCTTACCATCCTTTACTATACCTCTCTATTTCTCTAGATCTCTTTTGCTTGGTTAGATTTTACCTAAAAGAGTTGCAACCTCCCTATTCATAAACACAACAAATGTTTGTTGGTCGTGGTAAAGATGAATCTGTTACCAGAAGAATATTAAAAGAACACTATATCAGATAGAATGCTGCTCATTTTACATATTTGTTTGCATTTTATCCACACTTAGAGCTTTTTTTTTTTTTTTTTTGGCCATGCGGCATGCAGGATCTTAGTTCTTCGACAAGGGATCGAACCTGTGCCCCCTGAAGTGGAAGCTCAGAGTCTTAACCACTGGACCACCAGGGAAGTCCCACTTAGAACTCATTTTAGAGATATAAAAGCTGCGGCCCAGAGAAGGTAAATACTTTTTTTTTTTTTTTTTTAACAAAATCATACTGCTAGTGAGTGAGGAAAATCCTTGTCTGGCTTCTTTCTGATGCCAGGGAGTCTTTCTGATGAAACCTGTTTGAATTCCTGATTTTCTCTGTTGGAGAGCCATGGGTATTTTGGACATCTTTAATCATCTTTTGGATATCACAGACATATTTCCTAAGAAAACTCTCATTCCCTTTCCTCTCGATACCTTGAACATCTTTGCTGCATTGCTAGGTGTGGTTATTGCATCAAGAGTTTCAACTATCTTGGAGTGAACTATCTGAAGGAGTTCCCAGGATCCCTTCAAGTGATGGAGATCCACATGAAGAAAGCTATTCGTGAAGCTGGGAGTCTCTTTTTCTGCTTGGAAAAGGAAGCTTTGTACATTCTTCTGTTTTGGTTCAGAACAGCCCTCGAAAAGGGAGGAATCAGGCAGAAGGGACAGGGCCCTAGGTATTCTGGGAAACGGAAGCAGGCTGCATTGGGCCATGGACTGACCCGCTCCACCCTGCCCTTCACCCAGATTCTTCCCTGCTCCCCGGGCTCTTTGGGAAACTGGCTTCCGGAGCCTGACACATGTTTCTTTGTCTGGCCACAGCTGTTAGAATCTGTCTTCATTCATTAAGCAGGAAGGGAATTCTCTGAACTGCTTCTCTAGTCCGATGCCGTGGAGCAGACACTTAGACCTTGACAACTCCAAATCAGAGATGCCAGAATAAGCCAGGGGGCCCGCATGAGCTGCACACGCCTCAGGCCGGCGCTAGATGCTTCTCTGGTGTCATTTTTAGTCCCTGCGATAGCCTGCATCGTAGGTGCCATCATCCTCATTTTACAGAAAAGGAAACTGAGGCTCAGACGGTCACGAGGCATCTCAGAGCTACATACTCAGAAAAGACAGGATCTGAGCCCTGATTGGCATGAGTCAAATTTCTCAGAGCACTTGACTCACTGCTATTCATACCAACAGAAAACTGCAGCCATCTTTCCTGCTCTTGAAAAGCAAAGGGCTCGTCTTTAGGGGAAAAAAGTGCCGTCTTTGGGGAGAATACTGGTTTTCTGGGGCCAGGGTCCTGTCCGGAGGCCCGGCCGGCCTCTGTGCTGGGAGGAACCTCCCTGCTCAGCCCGCTGTGGAGGGACTGCTCTATACCGTCACCGATAATTGTGCGGGCCCATCCATCAGCGGGAATCCTATTTCAAACATCTCTCCGACTCTAATGGCACGAAAAGCATGAACTAAGCACAGTTTAATGAATTCTGATCTCACAGGCAGAGGCTGTCTAATCGGGGACAAGTGTGCTCCCGCACAAGGCAGGAAAAATCGCTCCAGCGGGAGAAGCAGGGACGCATTCCAATGATGTCTTCATTGCTTCAAGATGGATAGTTTGTTTTCGAGAAAATTCATCGGAGACGTCCATTTTATCCATGACTCACTCCCAGCTTTCTGGCAAAGTGTACCTTTTTACCTGGAGGGCAGTAAAGCCCTCTGATCCCATTCAGGACAGAAGGAAATCAGCCACTTCACTTCTCGCCTAACAACCGTAGCTAAAGCTCTTGCAGGTTTTTATGGGAAAATCTTAAACATTTTAGCAGATCCATATATGCAGCCCAACCACCCAGTCGTCTCCGAGAAAAAGCCGGGAGGAAGATGGTCATTTGAATTTCAAGGAAAGAAGTATGAGCAGGAGAACTGAACATGCTTTATCTTCCTTCGGTTAGAGAGTCCAGAGGTCTCCATCCTGGGACCATGTCATCATCTTCTCGGGGCTGCTGTGAAGGAGAAGTGAGGGTACCACCCAGAGGTGGAATGCTCGGGATTTAGGGGCTGGGGTCTTCCCAGAGCCAGGATCTTACCAGGACATCAGCAAGGTTCTGCCCCATGAATCACCTCATTTACACCTTACAACTGCTCCAGAGGTGGGAAGATAGCCCTCATTTTAGAGATGAAGCTACCATGACACAGAGAGCTCAGGCAATGGGCACAGGGTCATAGGACTGCTGAGTGGCGGGGTCAGAGGATGTCCCTACACTCCAAGTGGACCACTGACATTTAAGACAAGTCCCCTCTCCAAGTCGCAGTGGTCCCATATGTAACATGAGAAGGCGGGGCCTGTGTGAACGCTAGATACCTTTTATTAACATACCATAAAAGCACTCGTTGGGCTTCCCTGGTGGCGCAGTGGTTGAGAGTCCGCCTTCCGCTGCAGGGGACGCGGGTTCGTGCCCCGGTCCGGGAGGATCCCACGTGCCGCGGAGCGGCTGGGCCCGTGAGCCATGGCCGCTGAGCCTGCGCGTCCGGAGCCTGTGCTCCGCAATGGGAGAGGCCACAACAGTGAGAGGCCCGCGTACCACAAAAAAAAAAAAGAAAGCACTCGTTGTTGTTTTTTTTTTCTGGGAGTGAAAACTGCATGTTTTATTCCCCGCAGAGGGCTAGGGAGGAGGGCAGCCCATGGGGGGTGGGACCACAGTTCTGTCCTCCCCAATCCTGTCATTTGCTCGTCCACTGTTCCTAGCACTGAGTCCAGAGCTTGGGATTTAGAGATGACAGTCTTGAGGGGTTCACCACCTTCTAGAGAAAACAGACACATCGCAATAAAACAAATAAAAATGGGAGATAAATGCTCTGATAGAGATGTATACGGAGAGCTGTGGGAACACAGGAGACAGCAACTGACTGAGTGGCCCTGAGTAAGTCATTTAAATAATTTGGGGCCTCAGTGGCCTCATCTTTGAAATGGAATGGTAATAACTCCCCACAAAGTTTCAGGGAGTGAGGAACGTAGTTTTTTCAGCCCCTGGTATTGTGTGAGGAACTCAGTGAGTATTTAACGGACTTGAGGAGGGCCATGGGACTTTCTCCAAAGTTCCTGGCTTCCTCTAGGCCATGTCAGCCTAAATCCTTCCCTCTCCTTTCCCCAAGAGTCCAGCCAGCAGGGAGCCTCTGTGAAGCCCTGTGCCCTTCTACAAAGTGTCCTCTGCCAGCCGTTTTCCCCGACCGGCTCCTCCTAAGTTTTCCCACTAGATTTTGTGGGTGTGTTTGACCTCTTCCTCCAGCAGTTAAAAGCCAAGAGTGGATAAAAGCTGGAGCTCTGGTGTCAGGCAGATATTGGCTCAAGTCCAGCTTTGCTACGTCGTTAGAAGTTAAATCTGGGAAAAGTTGCTTAATCTCTCCGAGCCTCAGTTTCCTCATTTGTAAAGGAGAGATCATGAGAATCCTTCCTGGATGGGAGCTGCGGATGGATGAGGGGATGCAGGTAAAGCCCTGAGCACGTGCCGGCATCAGTCGGTGCTAAGGAAGGGACCCTCCCCCGCTCCCTCACCCCCTCCTCACCCTCTACTCTTCCCCTCCTTCTCCTCGTGGGTACTATTAAGTGCAAGCCCAGTGTGGCAGGTTTCTCACCCTGTACTCACCTTGTTCAATTTTGCACATGCAAAGTGGGGTCCCCCCAAGACCACGTTCAGGGTTTAGAGCTCACATTTGTTCTCTCTCTCCAGAAGCCTGAAGAGAGTATGGCAAGGGCCCCAGAGGCACACTGAGGTGGAAGTTGAAATCCATACCGGCTGTGTGATCGTAGACAAGTTACTTACCCTCTCTGAGCCTAAGCTTCCCCAGTGGTGAGAGGGGATAATGCCACCTTTCTCACAGGTTTGCTGTGAGGAGTAAATGAGATCATCGAAGTTGGGGGCTTGACACAAAACGGACGTTCCCCTCTCCTCTCTGTCCAGAGGCTCGACACCTGCTCCGTAGAACCCAGGGGGTTGTAAATGCAGTTGGTCCTCCGTATCTGTGGATCCCATAGCCTCAGAGTCAACCAAGTGCGCATCAAAATATTCAGAAAAAAAATTCCAGAAAGTTCCAAAATCAAACCTTGAATTTGCCATGTGCTGGCAACTCTTTACATAGCATTATGTTGTGTTTATAACTATTTACATGTTACTTATATTGTATTAGGTTTTATAAATAATCTAGAGATGATTTAAAGTAAACGGGATGATGTGTGTAGGTTACATCCAAATACTACTCCCTTTTACGTAAAGGACTTGAGTAGCCGCAGATTTTGGTATCTGTGGGGCGTCCTGGAACCAATCTCCCTTGGATACAGAGGGACAACTGTATCCCACCAACCAATACTGCCGTGTCCTGGAAAGGTCCTCGTGCTTCCAGTGAGAATCTTCCCCCAGAGCTGCTGCATTTCTGTGACCCCCTCAGATCATTTGTTCCACCCAGGAGGACCCCAGGGTCTGAGGAACTTGGCTTCTCAAGGATGATGTAGCTAAAAGTAGCACCTGGTTTGCTGGTAGAGGTCGCCTACTGTGTAAGGCTGCGTCTTTGGAGAACACCTTCCAGACAATTCCTTTTATTTTGTGGGAGCCTCACATCTCCTCTATGAGTTGGGTATTCGATAATAACAGAGACAAAATGATAATAATAATTAACAAATATTGAAACTTACCACGTGCTGGCCATGGTACTAAGCATGTCACTATCTGAAAGGATGGAGAAAACGGACTCAGAGGGGTTTGCACCAAACTTCGGAGTAGATCTCAGTAACTGCGTTTTGCAGCTGAAGACTCGGAACTTCTGAGATGAAGAAAGTTGCTGAGGGACTTACCAGAAGTGCAGCTACTCACGCCAGGTGAGGCTGGAACTTGGTCCACGTCTGGCTTTCCTCCAGCCTCTGCTCTCTGGTAATGCCGCACTGCCTTCCTTAGGTAAAGGAGGGGAAGGGATAGAGGACCCGTGCAGGGGTGGATTGAAATGTTTTACTCTCTGATCTAAGGCACACCTTATGATTTACTTATTATTTGTCTTCCTGGATGAGGTCCGTGGATCCATGTTAGCAAGGACTCAGCTTCCTGGGGCCAATCACCTGCCGTGTCTTGTAGGTTTCTGCCATAATCCATGGCCTCCCCGAGATCCACATTTTCCTGTGACCCGTGTCCTCCGCGTGACCTATATCCTCCCCAGTCCCAGACCAAGTGCGAGCTCTGCATGAAAGTCAGCCCCAGGCACAGCAGACGGGCAGTCACTCCTTCCCTAGACACAAGCCTTGTGGGCACTTGAGGCTGGATTCAACCCTGGTCACCTGAGAGACTGAATGAAGTCCAGCCTCGAGCAGGGAGCAGTGCTCCGTGAGCTCGGCATGGCTCCTTTCCTGCCCTGCTCCCCCGTCTCAAACCCCCTTCACACCTGCGCCTCCAGCCGCGTCTTGCTCCATCCTGCAGGTCACTTCACACTCCCCCTCTCCCTTTGTCACCTCAAGTCTGATAAGGTGCCCTTTCTCTGTGCTGCTACACGCATGGGCTCGTGAAACCCCTGGGATGGTGTCTTGTGACTCTCCACCGCCAGACGCTGAGCTCTCTGAGGGCAAAGGCCTCAGTCATCCACGCGACCGGCCTATTCTCTGAATAATAGCTGTGACTAGTCCAGCAGGACCAGCTAGGCTGCAGGAACTAATAAGCCCTGAAATCTCAGCGTCTTAGCGCAGCGCGGGATGTCTCCCTCTCATTAACGTTTGGTGCGAGACACGCAGCTCTCCCTGCCGTGTGCCTTTCAGCATTGCCTGGGGGACCGTGGCTCCTTGCCCGTGGCTGTGGCACCAGGGACACTCGGCCTCCTGCCTCCCAGGTGATCGCACGGGCCGGCATGGAGAGCCAGACCGGGAGTGGTGCACATCCCCTCCACCCACTGTGGTCTAAACCCAGCCATGAGTCCCACCCCCGCTGCAAGGGAGGCTGGGAAATATCCAGGAGCACGTGAGACCTTAAGGGGCAGGTAGCCCCTCGGATGCGGCTTAGAGAGGTGGGCTTCAGCTCAGTTTCAGGGAGAACTTCCTAACAATCAGAGCGTTTGTGATGAAACGAGGAGGCTTCCTGGCCCAAGAGTCTCAGGACTGGTTAGCGGACAGAAATAAACTTGCTTCCTTTCGCCACGGCCAGAGACTTGCGTTCAGACAAAAATCAGCTTTTTGAAAACCAGGGGCTGGGCCCTGGAAGCTCCGTTTAGCCCTGTCAGCCCTGGAGAAGCTCGGTGTTCCCAGCTTGCAGTGTCCTTTGTCCTCTGTGAGCTCCCGAAGCCTAGAGAGGTGACTTCTTTATACTTGGGAGCTGCTATTTATAACTTCCAAAGGACCCCTACTTCTTTGGTTCTGTACGGAGGCTCAGAAAAGCGAGTCTGCCCTCCCCCAGAAGACTTCCCCCTACACCAGGCCTCTCTCCCCCAAGAGCGATCCCGTAAATAAAGGATGAAAGGACCCGTAATTATTACCATTCGACAACACAGGGACTGTCAAAACCAGGAGTCCCACAAAAGCCTTTACATAAATCACAGCTGATACAATGGCTCTCGGCTGAGGGGAGAGAGGCTTAGAGCCTCAGTGCTGCTGAAAGAAGGTTTGTATTTGGGGGCGGGGTTACCAGAGTCAGCCGCCCCTGGGGAAGAGATGAGGGCCTGGTGTCTGAACAGAGGATTCTCCCATCATCCCCCTCAACCCGCTAGCCCGCCCGACGGCAGAGGCCACGGCGCGAGAGTAAAAAGCTGAGGGCAGACTCCAGATGTGACAGCTCCACGGGGCCGGATGGTCCAGAGGCTTGAGACCGCGCAGGTCGCAGCTGCGTTGCTGGAGGTTCACGCTCTGGCCGGGCAGGACCGTCCACCCTGGGGGACACGCTGGCCCGCGGCGGTGCGGCCAAGGACAGTCTGTACCCTGCGTGTCAGGGGGACGTCGGGGCTCCGGGGCCAGAGAGGGGGATGGGCATGGCCGGGCTGCTCAGAGAAGGCATCCTGGGAGGAAAGGTCGTTGTCTGATAGGTCGAGGGGAGAGTGGGACCCTCCAGGGTGCAGTGATGTGGCCGATCCTGGTCCGCACACCGCAAGGACCACATTTCTTGAGAACGTGCGCTCAGAGCTGGAAACCAGAGCGACCCCCTTAAGCAGGCAGTCTGTTCCGGAAGCACAGAGATCTCCTCAGAGGGTGGCAATTCCAGAGAAGCAGAGCAATTGGTAAGAGATGGCATATCTCTGGGCAAACCAGTGGTTCCTTTTGAATGAGCCATTTAATGGTACTTTAAGAATTCGGTGTCATTTAACACAGGCTGGTGGCCCCCTCTTATGCGCCAATACCGGCACTACTCCTACTGCTTCGTCCTTTGAAGGTGAAGAAGACACAACATCCTCAAGATTTTTAGAGTCCAGGGCAGGAGGTAGATGCAGAACACGAGCTCTAACGCAGAGCGTCTCATGTGGACAGACATATGCCAGGAGGCAGTGCAGCAGAGCCCGCGGGGGGGGGGGGGGGGGCGTGGCTCTAGAATTAAATGTCCTGGGTTTGAACCCCAGTCCTGCTGCTTGTGGGCTTGGTGATCTTGTGTGAGTCATTTAACCTGGGCCTCAGTAACATCAGAATATTCATGGGAGTTATGAGAATACAAAGAGAATCCGAAAATGTCTGGTATCTTGTCTGCGAGCATTAGGCTTATCTTCAATAGCTTAGACAGCGAGCCGTGGTTTATAAATCACGTTAGCATCTGGGCTCCAATCTGGTCCTACCATGACAGGGGTTAATCAGATCTCCCCATTTAAAAGATGAGCAGACTGAGGCTTGAAGAGGAAAGAAAGCTGACGTCCCCACGCTCACACAGCCAGCGCGACAGAGCTGGGCCCTGCCCTACGCTGCGGAGTCTCACTGAACGTTCACTCCCGGGCCCCTTCCCCTACCCAGACTGCGGGCGGGGAAGGCGGGTGGCTCCTGGTGGAGCAGATCAGGCTCCAGTCCCTCCCTTTGCTCCACCAGTAACTCAGGCTGCCTCTGCTTCCACGGCAGCTTCTCTTGGTCCCAGGCCAAGCTGTCAAGGACCCCGTTAGAGGGCCCTGGACCCTGGACCCCCAGTGGTTAAAAATCCCCCTCCATTTCCACAAGGGGACTGCGGACTCAGAGGGCCGGGCTGCCTTCCATCCTTCCCCGCGCATCAGGCAGAGCCTGGGGCTGAGGCTTGTGCTGGTAGCAGGGGCGAAGGTGGGTAGGGCACAGGGCTGGGACAGGGCATCTGTCCATCCGTCTGTCTGTGGAGCTGCATGGGTGCTGGGGCCACCCTCTGCTTGCCTGTTCTCTGCCCTCACGCCACCTGACAGACACACAGAAGCCAACCTCGCCAGACCTGCGCCCTGGGGAGGGGGCACGGGAGAAGATGAGGGAATTAACTTCTGGCCTGCTGACAGCGGTGCAGCCTGCCAAAGCCACCCGGGTAATTTGGTTCCTTTCCTCTGCTGACTTGGTACCAGCCACAAGAGTGGATTAAGCAGGGAAATGCTGCATGGAGAACTCCCCCCTCCCCCCCGGGCGCTCGGATCCCATTGTCTCCTGAGAGTGACAGCGGCTGCCGGTGCCAGTGCCCACCGCTCCACTGGCACGTCCCCAAAACAGCTCAGCTGCCCGTTCCTGAAAAGAGGGATTTGTTAAAGAATTGCAGCTAAAAAGAAAGAAGGAGAGGCAGGAGAGGGCAAGGCCATGGAGTAAGAGTTACGCCGGGTCTGTTAATGAAAGGAGAGAGGCCTCCAACGTGAAGGCTTATGCCGGCAGGGGACGCTGGAGCTTCTCAAACTTCCCTGAGGATGATTTCAGTTCCTTCCACTCTCCTGGACCACCCACTGGGTGCCAGGCATTGGGCTTGGTGTTGGTTGGTGGCATGGGAGGAACAACCATGCGTGAAAGAGGCCTTCCGTACCTGCCCTCAAGAACAGACTCTTAGACAAAATACTGGCATCATAATAACTAATGTTCACTGAGCACTTACTACATGCCGAGCACTGTTGTAATCTTGTTATTCACGTGGACTCGTTTAATCATCATACGATTCCTTCGGAATCAGTACTATTGTTACGATTATGTCTCCACCTTAAAGATGGGAACACACGAACGTAGACAGTGGTGGGTTGTACCCTGTTAACAAATGGTCTCTGGAAAACAAATTAAAAAAACGATCCCTGATGTGGAGCATGTGCCAGTTTCCGTGGGGTCCATATGCCCTGTGTGCTCAGTTTCAAGCTACGTCCGTGACATCACTGGACATGGAGTGGGGAGGAGATACACATAGTTGGCCTAGGAGCTGGCTCCCACGCGCCAGCGGATGTCAAGGAGCTCGTCCAAGCTCACGCAGTGAGTGACAGTCGAGAGAGAGCCCAGCTCACCTGGCTCGTGAGCCTCCTCTCTCAATCCCCGGGCAACTCAACCTGTGATGTCTTAGAGAAGGGACCCAATGGGGCGGGAGCTGTCCTGACGGCTACACAGGATGAGGTGTGTGATGAGCCCCGGCCACTCTCAGTTCCTCCCTTACCAGCCGGCCTCCCATTCTTCCTCCTGCTTCATCCTTCTCCCCTACAAGAAACTGGCCGCAGTCACTCCTGGATCAAGAAGACTTGGGTATATGCACCACAACAACTTTCCTCGTGCAGAACATAAAATTGGAGACACCTTTGTTATCCTAGGCAAAACATTTTATAACCACTAATGAGCTCTTTAAATTCTCTCTTTGTACATCATTTTCAGTTCATTATCCCAGCACGCTTGTGAAAAATACAATTAAGATTTGTCAGCACAAGAGTAAAAAGCAAATGTCTCCCACTGCCCATTTCCCCCTTTGGTATATCCTGCATGCTGGCTGATTTGCCTTCTTGAATCTAGTTATCATCTGGACAGTCCTCTGCTAGAAATCTTCAGTAGATCTCATTATCTACAGATCAACTTTGGGCTGTTTAGTGTGGCATTCAAGATCTGCCAAATCTTAGGCATGCATCCTTCCATCCATCCATCCACCCATCCATCCACCTGTCCATCCATCCATCATCCATCCATCCATCCATCATCCATCCATCCATCCATCCACCATACATCCATTCATCCTTCCATCATCATCCATCCACCTGTCCATCCATCCATCCATCCATTCATCTGTCCATCCACCCATCATCCATCCATCCATCCATCCATCATCCATCCATCCATCCATCATCCGTCCATCCATCCATCCACCATCCATCCATCCATCCATCCATCCATCCACCCATCCATCATCCATCCATTCATCCTTCCATCATCATCCATCCATCCATCATCCATCCATCCATCCACCATCCATCCATCCATCCATCCACCATCCATCCATCATCCATCCATCCATCCATCCACCATCCACCCATCCATCCATCCATCCATCCATCATCCATCCATCCACCCATCTGTCCATCCATCCATTTGTTCAATATGTACTCAATAAATATTGAGTGCCTACTATATGTCAAGCAGGTACTCTACCAAGTGAAATATGACCATCCCAAATTCGTCTTCTACTAGTATCTATTCATTCATTCATATAATCAGTCAGTCAGCATTGAGCATTTATTATATGCTAGGTTCTGTGGACACAAAGATATATAAGACACAGACTCCACTTTTGAGCACTGTACATCACAGGCAAATCTGATTGTTTGTTACTGACAAAATATTTTCCTACTTCTATCCTTTTGTGCACATTATTTTTTATCCCTGGAAAGCCCTCTCTACATTTCTGAACATCCAACTTTTATTCCTTGTTCAAGGCCACACTGATGCCTCCTCCTTGAAGCTGTCCCTGATCTCCTGTCCGACTCTGCCATGCTGGAATTGATCGGGGGCTTTCTCTGAACTCCCACTGGGATCCTTTGTCCTCTCTTATGACCCTTTTCTTCCTGTCTTAGTTTAAAGCCATTTGTATCCACATCCATTTTCTGTTGCTAGAACCGACCTCCTGGAGCTCTGAGACTCCGTGATTCACACTTATGTCTCCTTGGAGAGCAAGTGAGCAGACAGTGCCTGTTGGAGGAATGGTGAAGGAAAGAATCTATAAAGGTGAGAAAATGCTGTCTGTCTTTTTACTAAGTCACTATTTTTGGCATAAGGGTACAGCTAAGGCCCTTCCAAGTAGAAAACTAAACTCGGGCCATTTGGGCCCCTTATAAATTGCATGAAGTGTCTTCTATTCCTCTCTTGATTTTTTTTACAGGTAGCTTTATTAAAATAACAATAACTCCTGGGAGCAAATTATTAAATTAGAACTTGAAAGGACCTGAAAGATCCTTTAGTTTTAACCCCTAATGTAGGTCTGAAAAAATCAGACCTAGAGAGACAAAATAACAGATTACCTCATGGGTAATCACAGTTAATTCTACAACACACCATAAGAATTGTTTATAAAGTTTTCTTCATCATTCATTCAACTACTGTGCAAGTCAAATACGTGTCAGGCAAAAAGATGATTTTAAACCATTAAAGGAAAGGAAAATGTGTGGATTGGTAGTCTAATTCTTGAGAAATATTTTCATTGAGAGCAAGAATGAAAGCAAAAACTAGCTCATGTAAGGTAAATTTCAGTTACCTGGAAAGTTTACCTTTACAAAATGCCCCATTTTATGACATGGCCATATAAAATGATGACCATATTTTCTTTTAAAATGATTTTAATTTTTTAAATTCACATATAGTTGATTTACAATGTTGTGTTAGTTTCTGCTGTACAGCAAAGTGATTCAGTTATATGTATGTATACATTCTTTTTTTTATATTCTTTTCCATTATGCTTTGTCACAGGATGTTGAATAGATCTCGCTGTGCTCTACAGTAGGACCTTCCTGTTTATCCATTCTATACGTAATAGTTTGCATCTGCTAACCCCAAACTCCCAAAACATCCTTCTCCCTCCTTTCTCCCACAAGTCTGTTTTCTATGTCTGTGAGTCTGTTTCTGTTTTGCAGATAAGTTCATTTGTGATGACCGTATTTTCTTGCTCGCAGGGGACAGTCCAAGTTTACTCCTGTTGTCCCAGCAAAGTTATTAACGGTGCTTCCTGTCTCAGGGGTGTTCTGGTTTGGACAATAAATGATCCAGTCATCCTATGCATATAGCTGAGTAGGTTTTGTTCAACTTGTACCTCTGCTACTAAAAAAGCCGTTTTTAGTTAATACCAGGTTCTAAACAATGTGTCACTGACCCGTTGGAGTAGAACCATGGATATTTCAAGACTGCTGTGAGAGAGCCCTCGAGAAACCATCACAAGTGCAGGAAAGATGCCCTCTTTCCTCTCGGTGTCTCTCTACTGGGAAGATTTTCTATTCACAGATCCAACAGCACATCCTTTCAACTTTCAGGAAAAGAAAAGGAACCTGTAGGAGCAGGTTGATCTGTCTTACCAAAAATAGAAGCTCCAAGCAGTCTTGGGAGTGGGGAGGTAGAGGATGTTGCTGGGATGTCATAGGTCAAATGCAAGTCCCTCCAGGCATTTTTACATAAAACTCCATATCCAATATTCCTACATGAACTTGTCATTAGGTAAATTGCTCTAAAGTATTAAGTGAACCATAACATTGTCCACTGGGGGATTGCTAAACTTTCAAAACACATGCTTTGCCAATTTTGGATACTCAAATGGTTTGAACTCTCTTTTGCTGTCCAACTCCCATCCTTTGGGGTTGATGGAAATAAAAATGACTTGAAGGGAGGCCTGTGTGGATAAGCCGCCTCAGGGCTCTTGAGAATGTTAGTCAGAGGCCCTGAAGACATCATCGCATCCATTCTTGATAGCATCTTTGCAGAAAGAGTGGTAGTGTGGATTGTGGACAAGGTGTCCTGGAGCGTTGGGGAGGTATTAGGACTCAATTTCCATCCATGTCTCACTCCGTGGCAGTTGTTTCTGACCTGGGCTTCTATCTCTAGTCTGTGTCCTGACACTCCACCCTTTTCACTGCAGCCTGGGAGGTCTTTCTGCAACAGAGCGCAGACAAGTCAGAACCCTGCTTCCAACAGCCTGACGTCTCACTGCCTGCGGAAATCATCTCTAAGTACAGTAGCACCAAGCCCTCATACAAACTGACTGCTGTGTTTCTTTCTTGCTTCACTTTCAAGGATAAGATTTCTTCTATCTGTGCTTTCAAGTTAAAGTAGAAGCAAAGACAGGCATCAGAATCTAATGCCTCGACTCTTGCCACCATCACCAGAGAGTGTTATCAGGCACTTGTAAAGCAACGCTTTGGGCTGCAGAGCAAATGGATTGAAGGAAAACCCTTGGAACCGACTTTTCTGTAAGCAGAGGAACTTCTTTTTCTCCAGCTTTCCCATCTGTCCACCCATCTATCCATTCAGCCAGCCAGCCAGCCAGCCAGCCAGCCACTTACACATTCTTTCCACAGTTAATTGCTTGCTTGCTCCGTACCAGACACTTGGGCTCTGTGGTCGAAATACTGTGGTGAATAACACAGCCCCTGGCTTTGTGGAACTCAGGGTCTGGTAAGAAACGTCTCTTATTCCCTCAACATGCTGCCCATTGCCTATGACCAGGCAGTGTCCTCCACCTAGAATGGCACTCTTCCTGTTCTCTATCTAGAAAATGCTTCATCAGTCTTAAGACCTGGCGGAAACACTTCTTCCTGAAGCCATCTACCTCTCCCATGAGCAAGGATATGGAGTCATACAGACCCACAAGAGATCTCGTGGAGACAGACAGATGCACCAACATCTTTTTTCCCCTTCACTGCCCACGGGACCTTGAACAAATCGCTCAATCTCTCTAGGCCTCGGTTTCCAAAACTATAAAATGAGGAAAATAAAAATCGCTCATTTCGTCTCACAGAGTCGTTTGAGCTCTGACGTTCCGTTGATTCATCCACTCGCTGACTAAGAAGCTACTCTGGGAGCCAGGCCCTGTGTTCATGCCGGGGATCCAGATTTAGTTCGACCTTTCCCACAGCAAGCACAGAGTGGGTAACAGTCATGGAATTATTCTCACACTTGTGAGGCGTATGATGGGAGAACCAGCACGGGGTGCCATGGGAACTGGGGGACGGTGGGTTCAAACGTGAAAAATCACATGATTTAAAGTAACTAGAGCAGGGATTAACAGGTACACACGACTATATATAAAATAGATAATCAACAAGGACCTGCTGTATAGCATAGGGAACTCTACTCCATATGGTAATAGCCTATGATAAGGGAAAAGAATCTGAAAGAGAATATATCTGTATCTATATCTGTACAGATACATCTGTGCCGTATACCTGAAACTAACATGACATTGTAGATCAACTATACTTCAAAAAAATAAAAAAGTATCTAGAGCCAACGCTCCTATCATGCTATGCACTCTGCATTCTTCTAGGAGCTTTAAAGGCATTACTCAATTTCACTCTCACATTTAGTATCTCACTTTGCAGTAGATGCCTTTATTATTCCCATTACACAGATGGGGAAAACTTCAGCCCAAGATGACAGAGTTAATAAATGGTGGAAGTAGGATGTAAACCTCTCATGCCCTTTATAAACAAAGGCCGCTGGTGGGAGCGAGAGGGCATCGCGTGGGACTGGGCAGCGAGTGAGGGGCTTGGTGTGACCAGAGCAGAGGAAGGTGAAGGGAGGGGAGAGGTCCAGTCCCGGAGGTGAGGGCGTGCAGACTGCTCAGGAGTCTGCAGCCCCCAGGGAACGATGTGGGACGAGGACGGGCCTTCTAGGAACTTGGATCTTGCCTCCTTTCTTGTGCGGGACACAGCTATGCTCTTGCAAACTGGCCTCGAACAAGGCTGGCTTCAAACAATTGTCAGCGACCAGACCATATGTTGGTTTGGAGAGTCATAACAGCCCCTGGCGAGGCTTGTGTGTTCGGACCCCACACATCTGAAGAGTGTGTGGAAAGAGAGCAGCCATTCTTCTAGATGTTTCCTTATCTACTGGACTCTTGCAAATATCATTAAAAGTTGCTAAGTGACATCTTTGCTTTTTCTTTTTGTTTAGGTGACCCTAAAAACTTGAGTATTTGGCTTCATTCAGTCAACAATCGATTCAATTTGCCCTGAGCTGCTCTTTGCAGAGATTCCAAGCTGGATTAAATCAATGATCTCTTTTCTTGTCTCTCAAATTGGATTGCTTTGGGGAATTTTTCTTTGCAAAGCTTTTATTGACTTTTTCTCCAAGAAGAAGTGACACGTTGGATTCTAAATGAAATCCCCTTTTGGAAGAGCTGTGAGGTCCTCACAGTGAGTCCTCAACAACCAAGATCTTGAAGTTGAAAGAGTTTCCAGAAGCCATCCAGCCCAGTGGCTCTCAGACCTGATCCATCACCAGAATCAGGTGGGAACTTCAGAGGTAGACAGAACGATGGGCGAGCAGCAGCTGCAGAGCCAGTGGGTCAGAATCTCTGAAGGAGGGCCTGGCACTCTATTTATAAAGAACATCCTCAGTTGTTACTGTAGCAGCTTGTCTGGGGACCTCTGGAGCTTCTGGTCTACCTGACAGGACAGCCACCAATGGTTGCATCATTTCGGCTCTGCACACATCTAAGGAAGCACGTGGGGGCTGAAATCCAGCCCGAGCTCTAGAAGAAGGCTACCTTTTTCTTTGGATGACCGTCAGCTGGCGAGGGGTGCCTACAGGGCTGCATCCACGCAGAGGAAGCACCTTTTCCTAATGTGCATGAAAGCTCCCTATAGGCTAGTGAGGGCATTGCTAACTGACTCGTGATATCGCAGTTATGTTAAGGACCCTTGTAATTGATGGTCACATCAGACTGCTCCAGGGGTAGCCCCTTCCACCGTGGGCACCCTGTGGCCATTACTTCTGCCCCTTCTTCCACCTCCCTTTTACCTGCAACCACGAACCCTGTTCTGGACACCTAGAGACCCACAGAATACATCCAGTCCCTCTTTCCCAAGGGAGACTCTTAAGGATTTGAAAATAGTCAACATGTTCCTTCTGGTCTCGGTCTCTTGGTTAAAATCATGCCACACCCTTCAACTATGTCTTGAATAACCGGGCTTTGCTTTCTCTTGTCTCATTACTGGTATCCTCCACATGGAAGCGCACTTCATTCACTCATTCATTCATCCAGCCATTCATCAGTGCATACAGATGCCGGTATCCAGTGGTCATTCAACAAATATTCATTAAGTGCCTACTACATGTCCACTTCTTCTGCAGCCTTTGGGGGATGTAGAGGTAAGCAAAATAGGACATCTCTTATCTCATGGGCCTTAAAGTCTAGTGGTAGGGAAGACAAGCAATAGACAAGCAAACCAATGTGTAAGAATAATAATTTCAGACCATTTTGGGGCATCAAGCACTGTGCAAGGTATCAAGGGGTTCGGAGACAAAAGAGATAACGTTCTGCCAGTTTTTTACAGTTTAGTGGGAGATTCATTCAATCCCAGAGTTCCCATCTGGGAAGGTCAAGGCTGAAATTGAGGCTTGGAGGAGGCTGGGAGGTCTTGGGGTGGCAAAGGCCTAAGGAGGAGGAGGAGGGGTCCCCCTCGGGGATCAGGCCTCCTCAGTTACCCAGTGAGGACAGATTTTTTCCTCTTTATCTTAAATACCTCTGGTTCACTATTTTGTTTGTAAGGTCGTGTTGGATAGATTTGATTTTAGGGTCTGTGTTTTTTTAGGGGCGGATGGAGTTTTCTATGAGGAAAAAAAAAAGCGAAACATGTTGCAATTCGCATTTAAGTCTGGTGGGTCTCGGAGCCAAAATACTTTGTGCACTAACTACTAAGTTACACAGAGATGCAGGCTACTGGGCTCCTTCAATCTGCTCGGCTTGGCAGGGCCAGCTCTTGGTAACAATGACTTCCTATATACCATCCATAGTATAAAAACTGTAGCCTGTGTTTTGTCTTGCTCTGTGCCCTCTGGGGCCAATTCCAGTGCCAAGCTCCCTTTGAAGTCTCCGTGCCTGGATCAGCTTCACAGGCTCTGAAGTCAGATGAGAAATGGGCCCATTATTAATGGGGGCAAAGCATTTGCACCCTCTTCATACAGTGTGGGTGGCATTGCTCTTCCATGAGATACCCTGGGGCAGGGCGTCAGAGGGTTTGGGGCTCTAGTGCCGGGCTTGGCACTGGTTTCTTTGGGGACCCATTGGCACTGTCACTGGACAGGGAGTGCCTTCCCTGTGCTTAGCTGCTGAGCAATGAGAAGTTACTATGGACAGAAGATCAGCTTTGGGGGTCGTACATTAGGGGAGCAGATTCATTGATTGTTTATTTGATTCCAATTCATTCAAACATTGACTCAGCATCCACTCTGTTCCAGATTCTCTGTCCCTCCTCTTCTCGGGGGACAAAGATCACTAAGATGCTAGCGGAGAAGATGGCGTGCAAGCCGATCAGTACAAAGCAGAGTTATGGGCACCGTGGAAAAATCTGGGGAGGTGAGGCTGAGGCACAACGGAGAAAGCATCAATGCTCCCTGGCTGGAGGTGGTTAGAAAAGGTTTCCTGGAGGAAGTGGTGTTTGAGCTGCGTTCTCAAAGTCGGCATCAGAAGCAAACCAGTGGTAGAGGAATCTGGGTGTGTTGCATTAAGATCAGACACATGCTACTCTGTTCACAAAGCCCTAAGCAGGCTTCCTGGGTGACTTGATTCTGAACACCAGGAATGTGTGAATGACACTGCTTTCTTTCCTACGATGTCACAGAGAGGGGAGAGCGCCTGAGTTAGAGACCAGTCCTCCCTTCCCCTGTCAGGGCTTTGGTTGACTCACCTTTAACTGAGAGCTGTCATCGTGGACAATGTCAGCAGTATTTTGTCATTTGATGAGAAAAGTGACGTGGTTGATTGAGATGAAGGGCTGTGCTTCCTTCTAGGCGTCCTCTTGGCCTCCTAGGGTGGCCCCTCAAAGGAAAGCTGGGCTTTCCGAACACATCTTATCACCGTGATCAAATGAAGGGGTCTAGAGACCCCTTCTCAGCTTGGGGTCTCAGCTCCAAGCTGTCATTTCACAGCTGTGTGACCTTGGACAGGTCACTCCCTTTCTGCTTCCCTCATTTCCCCATCTGTATGAGGACTAGGTGGGACAAGATGATCTGGGGGCTCTAGCCCTCCTGGCTTTACTGTCTAAGATGGAAAGATCCCACCACACTGGCCATGTAGGCAGTTGGTTTTCAGGAAAGAAAAAGCATAGTATTTACCGAGCATTTCCTATGTCCCAGGCAAGGCGCTAAAGGCTTTCCATCCATGACTTCGTCCAGCCAGCACAGACATCTCTTAGGTAGTTATTATCATTTTCATCGTCCTAGAGATAAGAAAACAAGTCAAAAGAGATTAAAGAACGGACAGAATTTTCAGCAGTGGCGTGGGGAGCAGGAGAGTTCTCTGCCTCTCATCTGGGACCAGTTCTGTCATTCTGGTCTTTGATATCACTGACCGTCTGGCTCCCTTTTTCGGGTTATCTGTTCAGCACCATGAGCTTCCGTGCTGGCGGAGCCCTGGGCGTAGCTCCAGGGAGCCCCAGAGCCCTCCGCTGTCCACAGTACCTGCTGGTCCAGAGCCAGCCTGTGTGCACAGTCTGGCCACCCACCCTGGGAGATGCCATGGCCCCAAGTGGAGGCTGCCTCTTGCAGAAGTTGCCCAACTGGACAGACAGAAGAGGCTGTGAAGTTTCTATGGGGAATCCTGGGCTCTGAGTCAGAGAAGCCTCCAGGTCCTCACGTCGGAGAGGGGGTGGTGTCTTGTGTTGGAGAAACAGAGACCGTGGGTCCAGTCAGAACACCCTTGCAGTTAGGTTTTGGAGCAGTAAATGTTATCTAGACGTCCAAAGGGAGGAGATAGAGCTGAAGTACGAGAAAGCATAAAAGGAGCGTATATGTAGATCAACAAAAGGATTTACTGTATAGCATGAGGAACTATATTCAGTATCTTGTAATAAACTGTAATGGAATAGAATCGAAAAAGGTGTAGAGATGTATACCTATATATGTATAACCGAATCACTTTGCTGTGCACCCGAAGTTAACACAGTATTGTAAATCAACTATACTTCAAAAAAAAAAAAAAAAAAGACAAAAAGATTTTTTAAAAAAAGCGCGTGTGTGTCCTCTGGGTGTCTTCACATAGTATCAGAGTGCGTCCATATGGGCACGGAGCACACGCATGTGACCAGGTGCCGTGGGCTCTTATGTACATGCCCATGTGGAGGAAATCATGGATGTCTGCACATGTGCTTGTCTTTCCAGGGGAGTGTTCATATAAGAGAGATTTACATTTTCTATGCAGTGCGGGTTTGTGTGTAATGTGTGTGTCCTGAGAAAAATCCATCTTCAAAACCTAAGTACGGAAACAAGTCCATCATGAAATCGTTCACTATTTGGGAACAGGCATCCAGTCTATATTTATTCCTAGAATCTTCTTCAGCACCCAGGTAATAAATAGCTCTTATTTTGGCTGTCACCATAGGCACAGGATAATCTAGGCTGTCTAGAACAGGCTGTCCATTTTGGCAGTGAGGGAGGCCCTCAGTTCCAACAGAGCGAGCCCAGATGTGGACGAGGAGTGTTTCCAACCCGCTTAGAGGCAGCAGAGGGTTAGGTGCTCTCAGAGTCCGGGGACAGAGCCGGCAGCCTCGGTGCTGCAGGATCACTGGTGATGGATCTCGGTGGGCCTGGTGGGAGAGGACGTAGAGGAGGTGGAGGAACCTCGGGGTTCTGGTCCAGAAAAATCTGTGTCCAGCCCCACCGGTGACTCACAGGGCCTCATCTTCCTCCCCATGCACCAGACTTGCTGGAACGGTCTGCCTTCTCCCCGCCAGACTGAGGGTTAATGAGATCATGTCTCCTCCCGGCTTTGAGCTCCTTTGGGAAAGTGGCTGTAACAACAGAGGGTGTTATTACCACCGGGGACACCAGAAGGTCACTGGGACAGGGAGGTGAGAGCTCCAGTCTCCAGGGACTTGGGATATCCACCTGCTTTCATGTCCTCCCTCTACTCCAGGCCTCCCAGCGCCTTGAGTGAGTAGGAGGGGCCTGAGGTCTAGCTGGAGGGGCCGGGTCAGGCCAGTCCGAGGGCAACTCTGGGCTCCCTTTCTGCCTGCGGGGTGGCCCTGCATCCCTGGGGCTCTACGATTTGGAGGCCCTGTTTCTTCTGACTGTAGGTAACTCTTTCTTCTTTAGGGAGGCCTCCCTGCCAGGCGGCTGTGAGGACGTGTCAGCTGACCCCTGCCTCACATCACTTTGGAGCCTATGGCGACGGGAGGGAAACGCATGCTGGCCAGCTGCTGTGCTGGAGACAGGCGGGGTCCCTCATATTCCTGATCTGATCTGGTGAGGACGCCGCGCTCTCAGGTGGGAACTCTGGCCTCTGTGTTCTAGATGTGAACCGCGGCCTGAGCCGGGAGCCAGCTGCCCACAGGCCGTAGTTCAATTAGGCAAATCGAGCGTCACACCCAGCGCGCTCTGAGTGTGGTGGCGGCCTGCTTTCCCGCCCCCCGTGTCCGTGTTCCTGCCCATCTCCTTCACGCTCTTCTCCTTCCGCCTTCCCGAACCTTCTGCGGCCTACCGGTCATCGCAACCCAATTCACCCCTTCTTTCCTCACCACTTTCCCAGCCGGAGGGGTCCCAGAAACAAGGCAACAAACTCCCTCAACCTGACAGCGTCACGTGTGCCTGCAGTGACACATCCCTCTCCTCTCAGCCTCCCCCAGCCTGAAACGTGTCAGCATCTTCAGGGCAGAAAAAGGTGTTTCTTTTTTGTGTGTGTGTGTGATACGCGGGCCTCTCACTGTCTTGGCCCCTCCCATTGCGGAGCGCAGGCTCCGGACGCGCAGGCGCAGTGGCCACGGCTCACGGGCCCAGCCGCTCCGCGGCACGTGGGATCTTCCCGGACCGGGGCACGAACCCGCGTCCCCTGCATCGGCAGGCGGATTCTCAACCACTGCGCCACCAGGGAAGCCCAAGGTGTTTCTTTTGAAATTTTCTGTGTTTCTAATGGTTATACGGTGAAGACACTGAATCTGTTCGGTCTCTGACACTTCCCTACTGCGGGTGGAAAAGGCAGAAGGAAAACTGCTCGTCCCCAGGTGTATCCCAGAGCCTGTGGGAGGAGGGCGCAGGGTGATGGACAATAGACTTTGCTGGGCTCTTAACGGCGGGCCAGGCTCTGTTCTTGCCGAGCGGGCCTTACACCGTGTAATCCTTACAAAACCCTCAGCGGGTGAGTTCACTTATTACCGTCTCTTCGGCACTCCACTCTCCTGCTTGCTGAGGAAACATGTGATCCTTGCAACGGCTGCTGCGTAGACACACAGGAGCACAGAGATGGGAGACACTGATTGGGCTGAAGGGGGCTGGGGGAAGTCTGCAGAAGGTGGCAATGAGCTGGGTCTGGAAGCCGGAGAAGCTCGGGAAGGGCTCCGTGCGGAGCAGGAGGGAGCTGCGTGTGGGTCGGCGTCTGGCGCCCCCGAGGCCGGGCCCGCTGGACGCGCAGCGGCGTGTGGTGTTGGCAGAGGTGCCGGGGCTCGGTCGGCAGAGCCGCACCCGCCTGCCTGGGGGTTTGTACCTTGCCCATCAGGAATGAGGTGTCGGGTAAGTACAGCTGGTCCTCCTTGTTTGCAGTAGCTGTCTTCTGTAAAGTCGCCGCAAACGTGGGATTAGGGCATACGGGACCATCATTCCCAGGGGGGACACAGGAGTGGGTCCCTTTGAGCCTCTGGTCACTAGATGTTCACCAACCAATCAACACAAAACCTTGTTTTTTTTTTTTTGGTGGTATGCGGGCCTCTCACTGTTGTGGCCTCTCCCGTTGCGGAGCACAGGCTCCGGACGCGCAGGCTCCGCGGCCATGGCTCACGGGCCCAGCCGCTCCGCGGCACGTGGGATCTTCCCGGACCGGGGCACGAACCCGTGTCCCCTGCATCGGCAGGCAGATTCTCAACCACTGCGCCGCCAGGGAAGCCCAAAACCTTGTTTTTTGTATGTTTCTGTTTAAAGCCACCTTGTTTACTAGGTACCATCGATTCATTAACATGGAACTCACAGCCACCAGTGCTGTAACTCACGCCTGAAGGAAGCTCTTCTGACACAGGTATTTTCTCTGTAAGACACATCATAGGCTTCCTGCACTTAGGAACACTAGTCAGCGCGCAGCACTAAGGTGGAGGGCCATTTTAAACAGTGCCACCAGCAGCAAAAAGCATGAAAAACATGCCACCAAACAGACCGCAGACAGGACCCTTGCTGACAACACGAGAACATGGAGTCGGGCGAACCAAAGGTTTCATTTCGCTGCTCTGTGCGTGTCCACAGGTGACCGTGAAAGTGCTGTGCGTATAAATGCATCGAGTAAGTGAGTTTGCATTCACGGAATCCGTGAGTAATGAGGATCGACTGTAGTCAGCCGGGTCTCAGGAATTCTCTCACAGGATCGCAGAGGCTACTTCACGGTGGTCCTGGTCCACCTGACCTCCAAAGGTACTGGGAGTGAGAGTCTGTGATATCCTGCCCCTGGAAGCCCCCCGTGTGCCCGCAGAGGCTGCCCCAAATCAATGGACGGGATTTACACGCCAGTTTCCATCCAAAGCAGCTTGCCCTGTGCTCCGTGTTTAGATTTTCTCAGCAGCCACTAGAGGCGGCCTGGGAAAGGGTTACCCTCACTGGAAGGAATGGAGACTGAGGCTCAGGAGAAGAGAGCGGCCGCAGAGGCCACACTCCTGAGAGCGACATCAGGCTTCTTTCCGACTCATCTCCATGTCTCAAATACTTAGTCAAAGTGACGCCTTAAATGTGAAATTGTTTCCACTTGCATAGAAAGGGGGGTTCAGTAAAAATGAACTTGCAGAAAAGAAAAAAAAATAGGGGCCACAGCTCTGTGTTCTAAACTCTGATTAGCTGGGGCTCTGGGCTCCCTACACGAATAGACTAAAGCATGAGCATCTGTATTATTGTTCTTGGGGAGAGAATTTATTTGTGTCCCATAAATATCCCAGCATCAGAGCCGCGGTTACCACTAACTGCTGCTGTTTTAAATAAACTTTGGGTCAGTAGACTATCACGACCACCGAATATACCTGCTCCTACGTCTCTCTGTAGACCCGCTTCTTGATGCCCTTAAATTTTTGGAAATATTTCAAGGAATCTCTGACCTCAGCTTCTTGTACTTAAGCACAGGAGAATAAGTGATATTTTGCCTGACTCTCATTCAGTTTATAGCCAATGATTCATGGGTGGGGTTGTGCGGGGACAGGTGGAGTAACTGGGCTTGCAGCCTCATTTCTCTTTCTGGGCAGGAAGGCTGTGGGATTCCGGGTCACCTTTCACCCCAAATATGGTCTCCCCAACTCTCTGGCCTTGTTCCCTCTTCTAGAAAAGGGGGTGGGGGCGGGTGAAACACCACCCTGTTTTCCTTCCAGCACTGTCTTGAGGGTTACAGAATTGGACCCGGTATGTGACAGCATCCTGTAGGATGCAAAGTCCTGCACTATTTTGTCTGTTAAACCAAAGTTTAGTTCCTAGGTCTAGCAAAACCAAGGTTATCTTTTTGGGAAATGACAAAAGGAACAGCATCGTAGCTTAGCAAAAGCAGGTTCTGTTCTTTGATTAACAAATAAAACTGTGAACACTAATGGATTAGTTTATCAAGTGTTATCTAGACTTTATTTTAAATTGTGGTCAGTGTATAAATGTGCAGTAGATAGGGCTTTATACATAAATACACACACACTGTGCCCATATGTGAACTCATCGATGTGTGTTCTTTTTTGTATATTAAGAACAACCAACATGGAATATATACATATTAAAAAATGGCGCTTATTTTTAGGCCTGTGTAAATTCTTGATCCAAACTTTCAACTAGGTAGGCAGCTCCTGTGAACACACATGGAGTTTTAAGACAAATGTTCCTCCACACGTATGGCTTTGCATGCTCCAAAGAAAAGGCCCATTGTCTCAAGGAGGCACAGCGGGGAACCCAAAGGCAGGGAGGTCTCGCCCCAGTTTTTCCAAGGACTCGAACTCTGACCTTATGTCAGGTACTTAATTTCTCTGCCCCAAATTCCTCCCTCTGGACTTGTCCCATCGACAGAAGTGTCCATTCATCCAGATGCTTTCACCCTCTCCCAGGCCACGCAATCACGTCCAGTATTCGTCCCACACAACCCATGTACATCCTTTAAAGATGCCTGTTATCTGCAGACCTTCGGGGCGGAGAAGTTGGAAGGACAGACATCAGACCAGGAGAAAACACGCTCCCGCCTGTTTTCAATAACTCGAGGAGGAGGCTTGGTGCCGAAATGGAGGCATTTCTTCCAGCATCCTCTGCTCCAGAATGATCCCTTTTAAGAACCTGGCTAAGAAAACACGGGCAGAGGACTCTGGGAGCTTCATGCCCTCCTGGCCCTGCCATTTATCCAATTGACACTGATCAGACCCACATTGGCAAATGAAAGCCTCCTCTTTCCTTCTGTTTGTATGAGTTACTCACAGGGGCAATTTGAACGGATTGGATTTCCCCTTGGAAATGCTGGTATTTCCATGATTTGAAAAGTCTGGCTCAATTAGAATAATCTTCAGGCACTTCCTCTCCTTTTATGCAGGTAAATCATGGATAATTTAAAAGCAAAAGAACCTTCTGGACCATTGGGCCTGCCTCTTTCATCTCCTCGCCCTGGTAATTGCCCTTCCATTGTGAGACCTCCGTGGTTAGTCGGGAGCCTGATTAAGAGGTGAAGGGTTGGGCCTCGGTGAAGGGAGGGTCGAGGGCCACCACACATGGCCTCTCCTTCAAAGACACTTCCTCTGCAGCAGGTATGTTAAATACCAAACCTGAGTCGGGTTACGCTTTCAATTGATGCCATATGATCCCAAGTGCCCAGACAAAGGCAGGCCATGATTAGAAAGTTCAAGACTGAATGCTTCTGGGGGCAGGGGGTAATCAAGTGCCTGGAGATGGGGAGGGAGACGGCCGGGCGAGCTGACAGTGGTATGTGGCACCCCCCGAAACATGTTTGGAACAAGAGAAAATTGTTCTGTTACCTCGGCTGCCCACGCTTCCATCTGGCGCGTGATGAAAGCTTACCCTGCCCCACTTTCTGCAGCGCTGCGGGGATTGGCTGTACCGCACGGCGGAAGAGCCGTTTTGACTTCCAGCTTTAATTGGGCATGTTTGCATATTCTCTGCCCCATCCACCTTGGGGGGGCGGGGGATGCCTTGCTGGGATGGGTGGGGCTGAGGAGGGACCTGCGGTTCCAGCTGTGCCAGCTGCAAGAACGCTCAGAGCAGCTAGGCTACCCTGCTCCATTTCCCTGGATGGAGAAACGGAGGCCCAGGGTCACTCAATCTGGGGTATCCCGGCGGTGCTCGAACTTGGGGTCTTGGCCAGTCCTCCTCAGCACCCCAGCTGTGGGCTGTCGCAAGGTGGAGGCGAGGTCACCTGCCTCCAGCCGTAACTCCATCCTGTGGTCCTGCCCTGGCCTGCTCCGGCCTCACCAGCCCGCAGCCACCCCCGGAGGCCACGTCTGAGACTCACTGCTGAGCTGGGGCGGGGTCCCCGAAGAGCAGGCAGCCAGGTGGGAGCAGGCAAGAGTCAGTGCGACAGGCGGCGTGTTCTCAGTGCAGCCACGAGGAGCAGACACAGGGGCAGGGGATGGGGTCGGGGCTCCTGTGCCCAAGTTCCAGCTCTGTTGTGCCCTTGTTCAGATCCACTTCGGAGAAGTTTCTCTTTCCCACTCGGATCTCGTTCTTGTCCCTCTGTCACATTGTGGAGGCGGAGCTGGCGGTCGTGAGGGATTCCCACAGACGCTCAGATTCAGAGTCCCCTTTGGGTCTGTGCGATGGAACGTTCGGCTTTAGCAAGGGCTTTCAATGGTTACCCCTCATCAGAAGCCTGCAGGACATCAAGGGGCCTCTCTGGGAAGCACAGCACAGACACGCCGGAGAGGAGGATGCTGGGAGTAAGTGGGGAGCGACAGGCAGAGAGAACAGCCGCCACCAGCCTGGACCAGACCTAAGGGTCCGCAGGACTGCCCCTCGGTGGCTGCAAGGCCAGGGGAGGCCTTAAGGTGGATGAGCGCCTGGCCAGAGAATGGCAGCGATAGAAAATGGAACACAGTGGAAACAAACTCAACGCCTATTTTTATTGGACAACCTGCTAAACAGCAGTTCCTATTCGTAAACAGATGATAAGATATGCTTTCTAACACTCCTGCTTCATCTGCAAAAGCGCTGGGAATCAGGGTGATGAGTTTCTCAGCGTCTCTCGCTTGCTTTCCTTTCGGTTCCTTTACCTGTCCATAGCACAGTGGTTGCTTCGCTGGTTACATTGTAACCATCGACACATCCGCTGCGGCCGGAGGGCAGGGAATGTTTCTGGTCCCAGCCCCCCCCCCCCACCCCCCGTTTCTGCTCCCGTCTGCACAGGCTAAAGAGTTCCTCCTGCAATGTTTATTGAATGGAATTGAGTTTGTTTCCCAGGCAGGTGCAAGGGGTCCCACTTTATAGCAGACCCTGAGCAGGTCAAACACTTGCATCCTGAGTTATTTCCCATGAGATTGTAGACCTGTTTCTTCAACATCCTGCCACTTGGGTTCCTCCCTTATAAAAAGGGTGTGACCGTACCTACCAGAGCCATGGCAAGTGTTTGCAGTAATAATGGCTCACCTTCACTGGGCACTTTCTAGCTGTTAGGTGCTAGTCTAATCACTTTAGATGCAGAATTTGCTTTAATTATCACCACAATTTTACGAGTTGTTTACTATGACTACGCCTGCTTCACAGATGAGGAAACTGAGGCACAGAGGGACTGCGTGACTTGTCTGAGGCCACACAGCTAAGAAGTGGCAGAGACAGGATGCAAACCCACCAGGCAGTCTTGCGTCAGAGCCTGTGCTCGTGGTCTCTCTGTGCACTCAGCACCTCGCCGGGGCTTGGCGCAGGGTCGGCGCTGAACAGCAAATGCTGGTTCCCGGCTCTTTCTTTCTGTGGGCCACGCGGGTCCCGGCCCCACTGAGAGACGTGAGCCTCTTGTGGGGAAGGTCTGGAGAGGGCATGAGACCACCCACTAGGCAAGGAGATTGCCGCTTCCCTGTCATTCTGAGTCAGGACACTGGAAAAGTCCGCAGCATCTCAGGAAACAAACAGCCCACCTAGAATCTTACTGCCTCTGCGTCGCGATCGTCAGAGCCCTGGGGCTCCGGAGACCATCTTCAGTATCTGCTCGGTTCCTGCACGCCCCTAATTAAGTTAGAAGAAGATCCAAGCCCCTGGCTGCTCCTTTCTCCAGGAAGCCCTTGAAAAATGCAGGGAGGCAAAGAAGTTCAAGGTTTGAGTATCTGCTGCCCTTGGTTCTGCTCAGGAATTCTTGAGCTGATTACACGGCTCTCATTTCAACAACAGCAGCTTTGTGTCCCGGGCCCTGGGAAGGCTCCTCACCAGCACCGCCAGCGCCGCCACAGAGGGTCACCCCACCGGGAAAACACATCTGGACAGAAGTTATTTCCACCAGATTGAAAAATACTCCAGGGGCGACGTTTTCTTGAGGATTTCTTTTCTTTCTTCTTTTCCCTTTTTCATATGGGCTAATAGTTATGGGCAGGGCCCCCATATTCTTAGAAATCCCTGGAATGAGTCTGGGTTGCAAAAAGCCATGGGGAACGAATGTGAATGTGGTGTGTGTCTCCTCTCTGAGCTGTCGTGGCCGGTGGCATCCAAGTCGTGCTCAGAGCAGAGGACACAGGCCTCTCAGAGGTCCAGGCTGCTCTGGTTCCAGGCCCGGGAGCCCACCACGGGCCTGTCTTGCTTCTTGAGAAACCCCACCATGGGCTGGGCTGAGCCCCCCTGTGTTCCTTTGGGCCCTTGCTTCTGGGAGGAGATTTCTCAAGCACTGAATACTTCTGAGAAGTAGATTTAGACTATCTTTCTGCCCGAAGCCAGTCTGCACAATTTTTTTTCTCATTTCTCTGATTATCCCCTGTCTCTCTTACTCTCCCCAAATTCCCACATTAACGTGGTAAGGAGTCCGGAGGTGAATGTGTGACCTCTTCCTTGGGAGACGCAGTCTGACTGGGGAGCGCGAGACTCAAAGGAAAGGCACATGAAATTCAATGTGCTTGGCCTGGATGCAGGGCATATGGGGGCACAGATCCGGGGCCGCAGAATGAGGATAAGCATTTACTTTCAAACCAGCCACCACGCTGGCCCTGCTTTACCTGATTCAGCCCTCACAAGAACCCCGTGGGGGCTACTTTTAAGCAGATGAGGAAACGGAAGCTGAGAGTGGTAACTGGTCTCTGGTCTCATATTGGTAAGCGATCCAACTGGAATTCCAAGCCAGGCCTATAGGACTTCCTAACTTGTGCCAATAACACACCATGGGATGGTGTGTTATTGGCACAAGGGAAGGGATGGAAACGAGGACACGGGGCTGAGGATGGCCCTGAGTCGTGGCACTGGAGGAAAGTGACAATAGTCAATAGTCAAAGTCGATTCTTATCATTCGTGGCAAATACGTTCTATAACGTCACTGCAAACGCTGCATTAGTGAACAGAAACCCGGCTCCTGAGGAAAATAGAGGTTAGGCTCCTGTGTGAGCCTCTTCTCACATTTTTGTCAACCGGTTAAGACATAACCTTGTTTTATGTGGTTTTCTTTAAAGGCACCATGTACCATGTACTTTGTTGATTTGCTCACATTGAGCTCACGGCCAGTGGTTCTGTAACGTGAACGAAGCGTGCGTAACACACACCTCCAAGAGGCGCATCGCAGTCCCTGCACATTTAGGAACATGAGACAGCACTGCAGCATCGCGCTCGGGGCCACTTTAAACGGCGAAATCACCAATAAAAAGCACGAAAATGTGAAAAACGAGATGAAATAGACAGCAAAAAGAAACTTGTTCACAATCTGAGAGCTGAAAAAAGAAATGAGAGTGTCAGTTGCCTCCTTGACTTTTGCTGGGAACGTGAGCCCGGGGGGATCTCAGACTTTTCACCACACGGGCGTGTCCACGAATGACCCCAAGAGGCCTTGAGAATATTGATTTTGGGGGGGGGGTTGCTAATAAATTTCAGTCAGTAGGGAAATCTGCAAATACGGAGCCTACAAATAAAGAGGACTGTACTTCAATTTGTAGTGAAGGGGAACAAAAGTTGAAGGACATCGTGGAGGGGAAGCTGTTTTTTTTGAAACCGAAGTTGAAGTCTTCTGAGGGGGAGCAGGAGACCTGAGGACAGTAACCCAGTTGGAAAAGTTGCTGAGGAGGATGGGAGGGGGGGCTAGGGACAGGATTGGCAGGTCCGGCTGAGGGTCCAGCAGAGGCTGAGGATTGCCCACATTTCAGCCTGTTCCTCCAGCACCGCCCTCGGGCAACATTCCCTGAAATTGATTACTTGGAGAGAGTCACCCAAAGTTGCAAGGCTGGATTTCCTTTTAAAGATGCAGAGGCTTCTTTTTCTCCCCTTTCCTCCCATGAAACCCAGGAAAGAGAAGAGACACCAGAAAAATAAATAAAACTTTGTTTTCACTGGAACAAGAAGACAGCTATATAACCTCAAACCACAAACCATGACACATTCTAGCCAAATTCTGTGATATCTGTACCAAAACAAGGTGAAGAATCTCACATTTCTCCTCAAGCCTTGCGCATAGAACACATTTTTTCTAGAAGTAACAACCAAGGTCTTAAGAGCCTTATCCAGGGGTCCTCTGATTAGAACAACATGATCTGAGGAAGTGGGCTGGCCTCCAGAGCAGAGAACGCATCCCTTTGGAAACCTCAGGGGAGGTGGGTATGAAGAAATGAAAGACACACCAATTCCAGTCTCTTACCAGCTTCCTGGAAGAGGCAGTTGCCGGAGGCCAGAGGGCGGGAAGGTGGGTGAGAAGCAGCGCAGAGTTCCTATGTCGGAGCCTTGCTCTTCGAAGTGTGGTCACAAATCCAACGCATCAGCTTCACCTGGGAGTATGTGAGAAACACAGACACTTAAGCCATACCTTACACCTGGTGAATCAAAATCTGTACCTTAGCAAGGTCTCCAGGTGACTTCTGTACACTTTTAACTTGAGAAGGGCTGTCCTATAGGGTTTGGAGCTGAGCTGAACCAACTTCTTAAAACATCAAAATTATGGGAAAATATGTTCCTTCCTAAGATAAAGGAAATAATAGATGTAGTGAACAGACTTAGAGGTAGCGAATCTAATGCAAAATGGCTTATTGAATTAGCTCACTTCCTTGACACTTACACAAACTCTTATTCGATAAGTATCTGGCCACATTGAAAGGTAAGGGATATGAAGAAGGAACCCAACGTCCAATCTATGCATAGGTACTGCAAAGAAAAAGGAGGAAATGGACACCAACGAAGGTAGAAGGAGAACATACGTTACCTAAGCAAACAAGACTTCAAGTAGGTCTCTGAAGTTTCAAAAATATTATAGAAAACATTAATTTTATTGTTATTTTAAAAAACAACTCAAAGAAGAAATTTAAGAGTTTAAAAATGGGATGGAAATCAACAACAGAAGATTAAAAACAAGCTGGCACAGCTCAAGAAAGAAACAGAGAAAGTAAAACTCTTGCAGAGACAAAGCATTGGAAGGAACAAAAAAAATGGAATGAAAAGAATAGTAAGGCAGGGTGATCTTTCCCAAATGAGGAGAGAGCTGGCATTTTTGTGAACTGCTTTGATGACTTCAAGGGCTCTGTGACCAAGGATGCCATTTCCAACATCCAGCTCCTAACCAGAAGCTCGAACTAGCACTCAAGTGACTTAGCTTTTCAAAAAATTGGCCACTGAAGGTACTGGGGATAATTCATAAACAAAGAGACAGATGCAGTGTTTGGGGCATTTATTATATACCAGACATTTTTCTTATTTTATCTTCAAAACACAGTGTAGATGCTTTTAATAAATTAGTGACTTAAAACCCCAAAACCAATTCATGTTAATAGAGAAAAACTTGTAATGTAGAGAAAGGAAAAGGAAGGAGATTTTAAACAATCATTTCTCATCACCCAGCAATCACCACTTTGAAAATCCATTGCATGGTTCCAAAATTGTATGAAAATATGTATGTTTTTCCTCAAATGGGATTATATTACACATCCTGTTTTTAACAAGCTTTTTTTTCCTGTTAATGATATGATGACTTTTTCTCTGTCATTAAAGATTCTATCTCGTTTTAACGCTGCAGAGTATTTCATTACATTGCACTGCCTTGATTTACATGGTCTACTGTGTCCAAGGCCCAAGCTTACTAAGTGCTTAGTAAATATTTGTTGAATGACTTACTTGAAAGAATGCTGAATAGTTAGGTTGTGTTTCTAAATATTTGCTGTTACAAACAGCACTGGAGCAAACATCCTCTTAGCTAAATCATTAACATGTCCCTAACTATTTCCTTAAGATCAATCCTCAAGAGTGGAATTGTTTGGTTAAAGAGAATGACCATCTTTAAAACTTTTGGATCATCTCCAAAAAGGTTATGCCAGTTTGCATTCCCACCTACAGTACCGGACAATGCACATTTTCTTCCATCTCAGCCAATCCTTGGCATTTTTAAAAAGTCTTTTCTAATTTGATAGATCAAATATGGAGTTTCATTTTGGTATAATTTGTAATTCTTTGATACTTAGCGAAGTTGAGTATTTTTTCATGTGTTTATTGACCATTCATGTATCTTTATGAGTTTCCTTTTTATGTCTGTTGCCCATTTAAAATTTTGTTGTTGTTTGTTGTTGTTACTATTGACTAACAAGTGCTCTTTATATTAAAAATATTATTCCATGGGTACATATAAAGTTGCAAATTTGGTGTTTTCTTTTAATATCTTTATCATTTTTAAAGACTACACAGTCACTTTAATCCTCCGTTTATGTCTCTATGAATTTGTCCTCAGAAAGGCCTTCTCCACCTCCAAGGTTATAGCTCTTCAGATATGGAGGTTTTATCCCTGTTTTTCAGGTAAGGAAAAATGAGATTCATAGAGTCTTAAATTAGATAGCTCATTAGTAAGATTTCGTGTTTGACCTCAGAACTCCATGCTCTTTCTGCTAAATCAGGCTGCCTCCTTTATCCAACAATATTCTGAATTACTTGAGTCACTTCTATTGAGCAGTTGCTCTACATACATGTAGAGGCTGAGAGGTTGGTCATACTTTCAGAAGTAGATCCCCAATCAGAAAGACTAAAAGTTAATCCTGGAAAATCACACCTAATCTCCTCTACTCAGCTCTGCCATGTCAGCAGCTCCCCTGTGGAGACCCCAAGTTCTCAGAAGTCAGTACCCTTTCCTGTAAGCACGTCCTTGAAGGAGCATGGGGGCCTCTGATGGGAGTCAGAAATTTCACCTGCTGATAAATTACTCTGATAATATGGAGGCTTCAGAGTGGAAAGACAGCTACAACCTTGACCTTCAGATGCTTTGTGAGATCCTTAGCTGTTCTCCCACTACCCTCCCAGCCTCATATCCATCCACCATGCCAAGCTCCAGGTTTGGGGGAGAAGGAGCTGAAGAGGCAGGGAATGATTTCCTGCAATGCCCGAGTTCCATAAAGGACATCATTTGGCCTTTATGCTCTTTCGGGCTTGGCCACCCGGAGAGAAAATCGATAAAATGGTAAAGAAATTAGGAGAAAATGCCAAATTTGCAACTTTATATGTACACGTGGATTAATATTTTTAATATAAAGTACACTTGTAAGTCAATAGTAACAACAACAAACAGCAACGACATTTTAAATGGGCAACAGACGTAAAACTTTGTGCTTCCTGTAAAGGTCTCCCCATCATCCCTATGAACTTATATAATAAGCTCACAACAGGTACAGACTTGGAGGGAATTTTTTTCTTCCTCTTTTCATAAACTTCTTTTTGAAAAAAAATCCATAATAACTGTTGTACCTTCAGTAAACACTAAATGAATAACTGTCTTCAGGTTATTCTGATTTCTTTTTACCATATCCCTGAAAAAGTAAAGGGAGATACCATAGAGAAACTAACAACAGCCTCTCTGAACCTATGTTTCTTGAAACAGAAAATATGACTTATTTTTTGCTGTTTTTCTCTTACAAAATAAATCACTATGGCACCTTTAATAGAGATTCAGAGAATAAAGTCAACTTTTTTGACTGATTATAGATTTTGAATATTTACTCAACCCCGTGACTGTTGGGAAATGGGTGTTAGACAAGGATTCACTGTGTAATTCCAGACTTAGTTACGAGCAACTGTGGAGGTTGTCTACAGTCAGGAACCACATAAGCTCCTCCCCAAGGCACAGGGACCTCAGTCATGTGGGCTGGGGGACAGGCAGGGCCTAAGCTACGGGAGCTGGTGGAACCAGAGGTCTGAGCAGCAGTGACCTAAAAACTCTTTAACTATACATGTCACCCTGCACACATCTTTTATGAGACTGGGGGGACCCAGGGCAGCAGCGTTTATGGTCAGCCAGTGCTTGGCACCTCGATATGTTGACAGCCCATGCTGTCAGACCGGGACATCCTGGCTGGACAGGAGCCCTCAGCTTCCCCAATGCCAGTGCCCCCAGCTTGGTGGGTGCACCTACAGATGACATTCAGTGTGATGGAGCTGGCATTCTTGCTCATAGGCTACCAGTTAGGTGATGTAGCAACAGAATCAATTTTTAGATCCGCCCCTTTTATTTTTTACAATTGCACAAGTAATGTAACTTAATACAAAGTCAAAAAGAAGAAATATGAATAGAGTAAATAGAATAAAATGTGAAAGCCCAACTTCTCCCCTTTCCTCCTGCACAGAGTTTGGCATGGAGTGGAGTTCTGAGGCCACGGATGTCCCGGGGTGAGATGCAGACCCTTCCTGTTTCCATCTGTGCGGAAGAGTCCCCGGGCCAGCTGATGGAGGACTTCATGGCCTTCGATGCGATGGTGGAGGAATGGGCCCCCAGCAACTTCCTCCAAGTTTATTTCTGTTCTTCAGATAATTAGGAATCTCCGGGATGTGAGGTGATTCTGGTATTTTTAAAAGGCAAGTGAAATAAACGTCTGCACAACTCAGTGAAACTCTAAGCTCCTTTTCTCTCCACCAGCTGCACCTTGATCTGGAAAGTAGCAATGCTCTGGGAAGTGACAAAGGGACCCTCCTTTGTCTATTTCATGTCTGTGACACCGTTTCTTCCAGTCAGTTTCCACTCCTTAGGGATGTGTACATTGTTTTGTTTTTAAGCTGGCATTTGTGAAAAGTGACAGAGGTGCCAAGCCTCTTGGAAACTCATGGAAAAGCTGTTCAGAACCGAAGTAATGTTCTGCTGTGATGGAACAAAAGAAAGAAATCAAAGGACGGTGGGATCCCTGGGGCACCCGGGATTGCCCTTTGCCCTGCCTCAGTCGTAAAGACCATATTTTTGACATCCAAGCTGCCTCCACTAGTAATTTCACTGACTTTCCAGCTAGCATCTTCTCAGCTAGGCACTCCCAACTCCAGAGCTGACTTTCTACCAGTATCTGGGCAACCCTGGCATGCCTGCCTCTGAAATAAGGACTGTTGCCAACTCTACGTTTGGTTGGGATCTTGCATATGGCATGCACAGCAAGTCCCCGACAGAGCCTGTGAAGGCCGAGCTGGGCACTCCTTCCTGCTCCAGGCAGAGTTTGGTTTGGAGCAGAGCTAGTTTTCCTCCGAGATGTCTCAATCAGCAGGGCCTCCACGACTTTTTTTTTTTTTTTTTTTTTTTTAAACATCCTCTCACTGCCTATGTTCGAAGCATCAGACATGTGAGTGATTCTTTCATCCTTTCCAGGGAATTTGTGGGGAGCTGAACCAGGACGACAGGATTTGGAACCTGGGAGGAGTTTCCATTGTCTACAGTGGCCTATCACCAGTCAAATCCAGTGTGTAGGTTAATAAGGCTTAAACTTTAAAGGAAGGTTGAACATCTGATTGACAAGCTAGTGAATAAGAGTCCAGGGGGAAGTTCTGTGCTTGGAAAATTACCCATGCAGTTGAATTTCAAAGAGCGAGAGTTATCAGTTAGGCGAGAGCAGGCACCTCTGAGAGTTTAACTTGCACTGAAATACCAAATTATTCTGCTAGATCCCAGTTTCCAGTTGGCCCAAAGACTGGCAAATCAATTGCCTCAATTAATTGCTATTTATTGTTCTTGGGTCAAAGAGTGGCTAGAACCCCATCCTTAAGTCTGAATCATCTACTGTGACTGCTGAGATCATACTCTGAGGTGGCCAAAATCAGCCTGGCTGGTGCCAAAATGTTGAATGAGTGTTTTGTCCTCCGGAGGACAGGTAATGTATCGATGCCTTTTACACTGAGTACTGATACAATCTAAAATAAGATTATTTGGGGCTTTTTTATTTCAAGAAGTCCAAAATAATACTTACCATGCAGCTTGACATGCTGCAACCTTTGGGATTTGCTTTAAAAACGATCAGAAAGTTACTCAGGGGTGGTTCATCCAGGCATCCTGGGCTCATGTTCATGAAACCCTGATCCTTGGCTTCCTGGACAGCAATTCCCATGAGGATGCTTAGAATCCTCCTGTAGACAGAAGAAGAGTCCATAGCAACATCAAATAGGGATAGCTGACCTTTTTGGTTAGACAAGTTAATGATATAAAAGATATGTTTTTAAATTGAAAGAAACTTGTCCCATTCTCTAGCACAATTTTAAAAAACATTTTCTGTGAACGTGTCCAACTTTGTCCACATATATATACCTTTACAAAACTCTAACCATGGTAAAAGATGCATTTGGTGTCTTGATTTTTTTGTTCTTAATATTATACTAGAAATATTTTAATGGTGTCATAATTACTATTTTTGATGACTGCACAATATTCAAATAAACGGATGGCCATCTTCTGTTTGGGGAGCATTTAAAATTTAAATAAAATTTTTAGTAAATTTTATCTTTAATATACATTTTTAGAAAAGAAAAAGTGACATAAAGGGCATGATTATTTTGGTGACTTTTTCTACATGTTGTAATATAATTTTCTAAAACATATAATGTTATCAGAATATGAGTGCACTAGTCACACTTAACTTTACCAGCATTGGGGATTATTGAATTTTTAAAATTATACTGGAAATTTGCTAAGGGAGTAGAATCAGGTGCTCTTACCACACACACCCAAATAGTTGGTAAGTATGCCATTTGGAAATGATAACTAGCTTGACTAACCACCTTACTGTGTAATTATTTCACTATATATAAAATAGAATATATCAATATATATCACTATATAAGTGTGTATAATGTGTAATCACACTACACACTTTAAATATGTATAATTTTTATTCAAAAGTAAATAAAACATTTTAAAAAGGAAAAAAAAATTCAGGTAAAAACTCTGATTATCATTTGCTTTACAGATTTTAGCAGAAGACAGAACGCGAGAAGTAAATGCTTAACAGAAGTCACCAAACCCACCAATGAGCTGAAAACAGGCATTAGAAGAAAGAGGTGAGCAGGGATTAGGGAGTAAACTCAGGGAATTAATGGCTATTGAATTAAACAGGACGACAGTAGTTTCAGACTGAACCCCACTGCCGCTGCTCCAGCGGCGTTGGGCATAGTCAACAACTCACCCCTTCAGAGAAGCAACACCAGAGTTTGGCTTGATGAGAGGGGTTATCAGTCCAAGGTACTGGAGGTAACACCTCGACCTGTCATTTATCTATTCTCTTTAGGGAACCAGATATGGCATAGAAATGGATCCAGGTAACAAAGGTGGAAATATCATCCTTGCTCTAAAATTTTTGATGGAAGTCATCCTAACAATCAATAACACATGTCCTCTCCAAGCTCCATCGCTTCTCAGCTCTGTTACCTTGGTGAGTTATTTAACCTCTCTCTGCAACACTTTCATTCTCAGGAAAATAGGACTGAATCATCTCGACCTCCAGGAGAGGGTTTGAATCAGAAATGAGTTAAGACACATAGAGCAGAGCCTCAGGAAAATAGGACTGAATCGTCTCGACCTCCGAGAGAGGGTTTGAATCAGAAATGAGTTAAGACACGTAGAGCAGAGCCTGGCCGTCAGCAAGCACTTTTGACACATCACCACCATCATCTTCATTATACACAACTACACAAGGTATTGAACCGAATTTGCCCAGTTCTAAGTGATTTTACTTTGGCGGGGAACAAGAGTTTGAGGACCTTCTTGGGTCTTATTTTGTTCATCTGAACTAGAGACTTTGGACTTAAGAAACCCAAAGGACCCTTACAACCTGGACACGCCATGTGTTGCACCTGCCCAGCAGTGGCCGCAGCATGCATTATTTCACTGCGCTGCTGCAGTGAAATTATTCTTGGTCAGAGTGGGGATGGAGGCGAGGAGTGTGGTGAGGGTGGTCGTGAGATTTGCCCCACCTCCTGCCCTGGCACTAAATGACTGCAGGGTGTTGTCTGTCTGCCTCCTTTCTGAATGTTGGCTGCCACCTGTTGCTGGTTATGTCACCACCTCCCACCCCCCAAGACTTCCCAACTCCTTTTACTTTTGCCTTGTCTATGAACATTATGCGAATTTTAACCTCCAGTCCACTAACATTTACTAGAGACCTGGATATTATTGAGAAATCACATATAAGCTTGTTAAATGATATGTATGGGTATAAATATATATTGATTTAGTGGTGCTTTTAGATTTATGTGCTTGAAACGGGGAGCTCTCTGGATGAAGGGGGTCTTCAGCCCTGTGGAAGGTAAGGGATTGAGGGTGGAGGACTTGGTGAGAATCAAGGGTGAAGATCTACGAAGACAGGACCAAACTAGAGGCACATTCACAGCCTTGTAGAGAGTCTGTGACAAATTTAGGATCAGCAATCATGAGGAGATTGTCAGATTTTTAAATCTTTGTAACATCTTCTTATTAGTTATTTTTGTCAGTTAAGGTTTGTCCAGAGGATGTTATTCACACTCTTGCCCTCCCATGTAACATGCAAGGAAACTGACTCTTAGAGCCTTTGAGTTACTTGTCCAATAATTGCTGGAGCTAGAATGCAAACCCAGGTCTGACTGATGTTAAGCTAACAATGGTCTTTGACTATACCAGGCATCCTTTAATATTCCCCAAATGACAGTGATTCCAAACATTTGTTCTAGAGATAGTGAGAAACATGAAGTTGGTGAGATCGCTTATTCTGTAGTCATTCTTTGGAATAAATGGGTATGAATGCCAAGGATTAGGGTGGGAGAGAGTAGAGACGGCTCTTAGTGAAAGAGGAAAGAATAAGTCTACCTCCTTAGGGAAGTTGCAGTGGGGGCTGATCCACAAGAGTTTTTTGGGGGGGTGGGGGTTACCTGAACACTTTAGAGCCCTGGATTGCCAGGAGAATGCCAGCTGCTCACGAGATGTCAGGTACAGGAGTCTTGTGACCGCTGTCCATCAGGATGCTGTGTGTCCACTGCTGAATTGGTGGCTGTGCTCCACATGGGTGGCTGGCCAGGAATTTGAATGCTTGATAAGTGATGCTGATTGTATGTCCGTGGCTTTGTTTCAAAAGGCAGAAAGCTCTATGTGCACAAGTAAAATAACAGCATTCAGACTGAGCTGGTTCATTTGGAGACCCTAATCTGGCATGTAGTGCTAGGTGAGTCTGGAAGGTACGTGCTCCAAAACACCGGATGCCCGTTCAAGCCAAGAAGGGCTCTTCAAGCCCAGTGGCTTTTCTTCTTTCCTTCTTTGAATAACACAGGGCGCTTGCCCTTGAGGATCTTACACTCTCATGCAGGAGGCAGAAACAATTCTCAATGGATGTCATTAAAGCTGCAAAAACGGGGCCATCATATCCTGCGGGAGTACCAAGGAGAGGGTTCTAACCCACCTCGGGGGTGATACTGAGCCAAGTTGGGAGGTATTAATTGGTTAGATTTAGTCAGAAGCAGATAGAGGGAGGAGGGTGTCCTGACAAAAGGGAGAGTGTGGACCAAGGCACAGAGGCAACAAAGCATGAAACCTCAAGGAACTACAGAAGTTCATTATGACTGGTCCGAGGGGTTGGGTGCCATATTGGCAGGAGAAGTCATGGGTAGGACCAGACCATGGAAGGAACTGGATCCTATTCTATAGAGGATGGGGAACCAATTAAACAAGGGAGGGATGACGTCTGATTTGCTGAACAGATCACTGGAACTGCTTTTTTGGCAGATCTGTTGGAGGCAGGGAGAAGAATTTATAGAGTAGGAACATTCCAGTGTGTCTCCTGGTCTGCGGCATTCCTTAGAGTAGATTGAGGCATCTTCTGGAGGGATTACAGAGCTCAGGTAGTGAAGATATGGCCTGAAGCAACAAAATCCTTTTGTGGGACTTTATTTCTAGAACCAAGAAATCCATTTGCAATGGCCGAGCAGGCATCCTGGCAGAACAGGTGACCTCAGTGAACATCAGCACCAAGGTTTTCAGGACAGAGCTGTTGCAAAAGTTGAGTCTGATTTACAAAGAACAGTTTGTAAACTGCATGACCTCTCTGTGATAATGTCCTAAACGCCTTAGGACCTCTATAGAAAACCCAGCAGGTCAGAGGCCCAGAGACACCTGATTACACTAAGCAAGACAGGTATGTGCAAGTTTGGTTTTCCCAGGTCTTCCACATTTATCATTAGCATTCTTTTTTTGCTAAAACTGTTACCCACTTAACTGCTCCAGTGAGGTCCCAGGCTGTTGTCGGCTCTTGGGGTGCCAAGGGGCTTCGCTTCCCTCTGCAAATTGTGGGCACTCTTGTCCTGTGTTCAAACTCTATTTGCTGCATGAGGCTATGTGTCTGCACACTTTACTTCTCATTTGAAGCCCCTCAAGAGAGTCTTATCATCCTTATTTCACCCTTGAGGGAACAGATTACTCAGGTTAAATGTCAAGTTCACGGAGCTAGTGAGCTGTGGAACCAGGACCTGAGCTCAGTGTGTAAGGCTGCAGCCAGGAGGCCTCCTTCACCTGCTTACCTGGAGAGGCAGGAGTGAAGGGTCTGGGCTTGGGAGTTAGATTTTCCTGTACTGAATTCAGCCTTTGCCATGTAATGGATGTGCCCAAGACCTCATACGGAGAAGATCAAATAAAATGAAATGATGTAGGTAAAGTACTTAGCACAGGGCCTGGCCCAAATGTGTGATCAATGCATCTTGTTAGTAAGAATTGCTAACATTCCCACTCTTTTTCCAGTGATCATAATATTTCAGGTGCATCTGCCAGGGTCTTTGGAGCCTTAGGATAATTGCTTACATAGACTTAGAGAGAGAGCACTTGTCACATGCCGGATACTGTTCTAATGTATTGATTCATTTAATCCTCAGCTAGGAAGTATCCAAGTCAAATTCTATCTCAGGCGTTTAGCTCCAGAGCCAACGCTATTTACCCACCATGCTATGCTGCCTCTTCCTGCTTTTGTATTTGTGGGCAAGTTTGGAACTAGAATAAGCTTAGTGATTAGAAATCTAACTTGGACAGAGAAATCATGTGTCTCCTTAATTTGAAGTTAGCTCTGAAAGTGCTGGCCTTTTAAGGGATTGCTCTCCCAGTAAGATTTCAAGCGACACCCATTTGTTCTATACAATTAACTTTGCAGAGCATGGATAATACAGATTATTTGTAGTAATATAAACAAAAGCAAGATGTTAATTAACTAGTTACTTTTAAGAGCTGTAGTCTTTTAATGGCTTTAAACAAAACTACTGTTTGCCTTATTCTATTACCACTAATTCAAAAATTTCTAAAGAGAAACATTGAAAGGGAACGATTGCTCTGAGTTCTAGATGTCTATAAACTCACCACTGAGCTAGCGGTTCGATATCCTTATGCCATATAAACCTCACCACAAACTCATGATTGTTATTATTCCCATAGGTGAGGACAGTGAGGCTCAGAGATGTTCTGTAGCTTTTGCCCAAGTTCCCAGAGCCAGAAACAAAGAAGTGGAAGCATGGAGCCAGAATTCCATTTCTGGGAGTGTCCTTTCTACTTTACCATGTTCTAATTTGAGCAGACATAGGGCTGTTGAGAGGAAAACTAGTGGATGCTCATAGCCTGAATCCAAACTTTCCCATGTGACCCTGAGCCCATGACCAGCCATAGGCCAAAGATACCAAGGATATGCCTAAATGTGGAGTAATTCTCAAACAATTGCAGCTTGGAGTTATTTGAGGTCAGAGCAGGCAGGGTGATGGACATTCAGGTAGGTAAGGGACAGGCATGTATCTGAGGACGAAAGAGATTTAATGTCCAAAACCATTAATGGAATCAGACACCAATAATTAGACTGTTGGAATTTGAGGCCGGTTCTGAATGATCAATTGCCTTAAGCAGGAATCTCTTCCCTATACTCTGCCAGGATGGAGGCCAGTTCTCAGGGTTGGACAGGCCAGAGTCTATGAGCCCAAGTGGGGATGTAGCTGCATACGATGAGCAGAGGATGAGAAATTATAGTGAAGGTTGGTTCTGAGAGCAGGGTTGTGGGACGAGAGAGGTCAGGGTCATGGAATAAACCTCTATAACAAAGGCTTAGGGAGAAGTTAAAGTTCTAAAACAGGGCTAAGCAATACAACTTTCTGTGAGAATGGAAAGTTTTTGTATCTGTTACCCAATACGGTAGCCACCACCTACATCTGACTATGAAATACTTAATATGTGGTTTGTGTGAATTAATCACATATTTTACTGAAATTTTGGACAGCGTTTTTTACTTTACTTAATTTTAGTAATTTTAAATTTTAATTTTAATTTTAATGTGTGGCTAGTCTCTACCATATTGGATGACACCTCTCTAAAAAGAAGGTATGATGTTCCCAGAGAAACTTAAAACACTATAAATCCCTTTGTTCAGGAGCTACTCAAAAACTATAAGATAGCAGAAACACCTCTCACAGATTAGCAAAGCACTGATTGGATCGAGTGAGTTTATTTTATGATGGATGAGACAACATGAGAAAATCTGTTATGATAGTAGAAAAGATAGCTATTTATCCCAAATAAATTCTATAAAAACAGTTTTATTCCAAAGCCCTATTGGGTGATTCCATCTGCTAGGCAGGGGTTTTTGTTGTTCCTGTTTTGGGGAGGATCAGGAGGAAACTATTCCTAAGAAATATAAAGATAAATTAATGGGGCTTCCCTGGTGGCGCAGTGGTTGAGAGCCCGCCTGCGGATGCAGGGGACACGGGTTCGTGCCCCGGTCCGGGAGGATCCCACATGCCGCGGAGCGGCTGGGCCCATGAGCCATGGCCGCTGAGCCTGCGTGTCCGGAGCCTGTGCTCCGCAATGGGAGAGGCCACAGCAGTGAGAGGCCCGCGTACCACCAAAAAAAGAAAAAGAAAAAAAAAAAGATTAATTAATGTTTACTCCATTTTGCGGGAAAGTTTATCTCAAAAGAATGATTTGAGTACTGTCATCACTTTACATGAGAATACTTTGGTACATGGCTAGCTGAATTGTCAGATTGTTTTGATCATGAGTTCTAAAAGAAACAGGCAAATGCACACATATCTACCACACACTGAAAATAAATTCTGGCCAGTCCTCTGGACTTGTTCAGGGTGAGCAACCCCATTTCGACTCCATCTCCCCCGCAACACACACGTGGGAGTCAAGGTCACAGCCACCGTCTTGCCAAATGAGTCTCCTGGGTATGGCAGCGGAAGATGACCCAGTGAGGGGTGCTGGGGGCGGGGTCAGGGGGTGAGGGGTTAGGGCTTCTCTCTTCCTTCCAAGGAGGTGAGAATAGGCTTTCTTCCTTCATCAGCAACCCAGAATTCCAAAGGTTGGAGAAATGGAGGACGCTGTATGGCTTATTAGCAGCGTTTTCATAATCTCGCCTCTCCTGAAGCCCCCTCCGTCCTTGAGGCATTTGTCAATCCCCCTTAGAAGAGAAGGTTTTTCCGACCGTATAAATGGTGCAGACCTCCCCTCTCAGGAGACAGAGTCAATGACTTAATAGGCCAATGACATCTTAATTCTTTTAATGATTTTATATCCTGGGGTAACAGTGGGGAAGGCATGATTTTATTATTTATAATTATTATTACGTTATTACAATTTTCCAGTCTGACTCTTTGATGTTTACAAGTTCAGACAACATGATTTCCAAGCCAGATCTCATAACCTTGAACTACCTTTCCATTTGGCCCACATCCATCCTATTCTGTTTTAGATCTTGTTTATGTTTGGCTTAAAGGATGAATTGGCTGTGCTGTTTATTTTGCCACATGGCTTAGAGGCGTCAGGAGAAGACGGCATTTGGGATGTAGTGACACTGAAGCACAGCTACAAAGCTTGGGTGTCAATGCCTGTCAGCACATGCCTGGTGGCCGAGCCCTCGGCTCCCTTTTGAATTCTGCCTCGTTTCTACCACTAGCCTTTAAGGGTGTGAGCTGCAGACCTACAGTCTGGATCGTCTGCTCGAACTAGAAAGTCTCTGTCTTACAAGGCTGTCTGGCTTTGGTGGTCACAAATATTAGGTGTATGTGTGTGTAAGGAATCACTTGAAATAGTATGAAAGAACTATACTGGGTACAGATTGTGGAGGCTCTTGAGAGCCTGGCTAAGGGGTTTACACCTTAGAGTGTAGATCAGTGGTGCTTAAAGTGTGGTCCCTAGGACAACAGCATCAGCATGACCTGGCAATAGCTACAAATGCACATTCCCAGGCTCCATCCTAGACCTATTGTATCAGAGACTCTGGGCACGGGCTCATCAGTGTGTGTTTCTGAAACTCCTCCAGGTGAATCAGATGCATGGTCAAGTTTGAGAACCAGGGGTGTGGGGAATGGAGAGCTAATTGAGAAGTGACCTTAGGTTGTAGAGTGACCTAGAGACTGTCATACAGAGTGAAGTAAGTCAGAAGGAAGAAAACAAATATCGCATATTAACACATATATGTGGAATCTGAAAAAGTTGGTATAGACGATCTCACTTACAAAGCAGAAATAGAAACACAGACGTGGAGAAGAAATGTCTGGTTACCAAGGGGGAACGGGGTGGGGGTGAGATGAATTGGGAGATGAGGATTGACATATATGCACTATTGATACTATGTATAAAATAGATAACTAATGAGAACCTACCGTACAGCCCAGGGAACTCTACTCCGTGCTCTGTGGTGACCTAAATGGGAAGGAAATCCAAAAAAGAGGGGATATATGTCTACATATAGATGACTCAGTTTGCTGTACAGTAGAAACCAACACAACATTGTAAAGCAACTCCAGTCCAATAAAAATTAAAGAAAAAACATTTTCATAGTTGTGTTTTAGAAAGGGCTCGCCTGAAACAGGAGAGATGTTGGAGCCAGTGGAGGATAGCAAAGCAGCTTGATCGCAAAATTCTAAGCAAGGTCATGATGAGTATCTGAGCCAGGATGTGGCAAGGGGGCTAAAACACATTGGGCTCATCTGACAAATGTCAAGGAGGTAGAATTTACAGTGGGTGGCCATGGCTTAATTATTGACTGTGAGGACGAGACGTGTGGGATGTCTGCCAGCTCCTGTCTTAGGTGGTTGTTGATGCTATCTCACAAGGTAGAAAACAAGGTAAGAGCCTTTTCCCTGGAACCAAAAATAAGCCAGAGGACAAAAATTCCACATGTAGTTGAATGTGTATGATTTCGGCCACTTGGCCAGACGTCAAGAGAAAGGATTCTGTTGAAAGGCAGACAATAAAGTATCAACCACAATGTCATGAGCACAACGGGGTATATTGAAACCACATGCCTCCTGGATCTAAATGCATGTTACGATGGCTCTGTCATCACTTCTGTTGTGCACCTGTGTGTTTAGTGGTGAATGGATTGGTTGTGAAGATTCAGGCTGAGACTGAACATACAAAGGAGTGTTTGGGTAGTACACCAGTTTGGGGTACTGGTTTATGTGGAATATGGCACCCTTGCCACATCATGTCAAATCTTTCACATGGGTAACTTTGCTATATTACTAAGGATATGGTTTTGGCCATCGTCTGCCTGAATGTAGGCAGTAAGCAGTCACGTAAGAGTGGTTATTCTGTGTGGTCATGGACTTCAAACGGCAAGGGACTTCCCTGGCAGTCCAGTGGTTAAGACTCTGTGCTTCCAACGCAGGGGACATGGGTTCAATCCCTGGTCAGGGAAATAAGATCTCACATGCCATGTGGCATGACCAAAAAAAAAAAAAAAAAAAAAAAGAAAGGGGGCCAGAGCTCATCCCAGTGACAGCATTTTATTGCAGAAAGAAACCCAAACCATCAGTAATGAACCCATTTATTTCATAGATGGGTAAATTAAGGTCCAGGAGAAGAAGCGCCTTACTGAAGGCCAGGGATCCCATTCAGGGCAGAGTAGAGGATGCCTTTCTGCATTATCACTTGCTGGCAATGCTTTATATCAGCTCACATCTTACTCAGTAAGAGTGATAAAGATGAACACATTGAGTGCTTTTCTATACCAGCAGGCACAGAGCCATCCATTTCCCATGAATCATCTCATTCAGTCCCTGTATCAACGTTATACATCAGGGACTGATATTGTGCCCATTTTAGCAGATGGGAAAACAGAGGCTTAGAAAGATTGAGTTCTTGCCCAAGTTAACTCTGGCAGCTAGTAGATGTCAGAACTGGATTTTGAAGCCAGATGCATGACTCTAGAACCAGTGGTTTCCACATCGATGCTATATTGTTCCTCTTATCTGTTAACCCTTTCTGCACCCTGCCCCTGCCCCCCAGAAGAGCTGGCCTCTCCCTGCGTGTTCTAGCAGCCTCCACTCTTCCCTCTCTCACAACCTTCCCTTCTCTCTCTTAGTTGTTATCATCTGTTGTCTCACCTACACTGTCATGAAGCCTGAAACTCTCTCCTCCCACAATTGTCATGCTTGGCTGAAAGGGTGTCTCCCAGTTGATTGTAAGCTCTGAGAGGAAAGACACACCAGCCATCCTGGCCACATGCCTGGCACCTAGTAAATGCTCAGTAATTACATTTTGAGAGAATGAATGTGTAGAGGGATGAGGGCTTTTCAAGGGCAGGGACCATGTGTCCACTGTCTCTATTCCTCCTCCAAAGTCTGCCACCCTGTTGTCATGCAGCGGGAACCCTCTAAAAGGTTTTTGAAAGCACGATTCAGGAGGAGGATTCTGCCCCAGTCCCATAAGACACCCCTTTATCTTACAATAAATGTTCCCTTTTGTACAAGTCAACTTAAGCTTTCTCTCTTCTCCATATAGTACTAATTGTCTGCTGGATGTTGGCTAAAATATAAATGTATTATAAAACACTGAAAAGTACTACCATAACTTGACCAACTGAATTTTCTCTGTGCAATTATCTAAGAATTTATGGTTTTAAAGGAACTATTACACCTTATAATGCTTTAAATACAGTTCCACCTTGTGGCAATGGAGTGTTCATTTTTGTTTGTTTGTTTTTTGCGGTAGGCGTGCCTCTCACTGTTGCGGCCTCTCGCGTTGCGGAGCACAGGCTCCGGACGCGCAGGCGCAGCGGCCACGGCTCACGGGCCCAGCCGCTCCGCGGCATGTGGGATCCTCCCGGACCGGGGCACGAACCCGTGTCCCCTGCATCGGCAGGCGGACTCTCAACCACTGCGCCACCAGGGAAGCCCTCACAGGTAACTTTTTTTTTTTTTTTTTTTTGCGGTACGCGGGCCTCTCCCGTTGCGGAGCACAGGCTCCGGACGCGCAGGCTCAGCGGCCATGGCTCTCGGGCCCAGCCGCTCCGCGGCATGTGGGATCTTCCCGGACCGGGGCACGAACCCGTGTTCCCTGCACCGGCAGGCGGACTCTCAACCACTGCGCCTCCAGGGGAGCCCTCACAGGTAACTTTTTTTTTTTTTTGCGGTACGCGGGCCTCTCACTGCCGTGGCCTCTCCCGTTGCGGAGCACAGGCTCCGGACGCGCAGGCTCAGCGGCCATGGCGCACAGACCCAGCCGCTCCGCGGCATGTGGGATCTTCCCAGACCGGGGCACGAACCCGCGTCCCCCGCATCGGCAGGCGGACTCTCAACCACTGCGCCTCCAGGGGAGCCCCAATGGAGTGTTCTAAAAAAAAAAAGAAAAGAAGAAGGACTCTTCCCAGAACATAGAACTAGGATGGGTCTCAAGTGGCTTCAGGAGGAGCCTGTACCTTCAGGAACAGAAGAGGCAGTGGGCATAGAGATGAGAGTTTGGAGAATCCCAGGGACAAACTGCGGAAACCTCACAGAATTTTCCCACCTGTGGAGACTGCAGGGCCGAGGAGCATTCCTGACAGGCATGAGGGAGGAGAGACTGGGGTCTGCCTTTGCTCAGCTTCTGGCTGCCAGCCTTACATCCTCCTCAGTCACACAGCCCGGGGGTGGGTGGGCACAGCCCCTGGGCCTCAGCTCGAGGAACCTCCACAGCACCTGTACACGCGGTAGGCACCCCATAACTGTCAAGTGAGTGCATGTCAGAAACACTGCCAATCTCTGCTAACACTTACTAAGCTCTCACTGCAAACCAGTCACTGCAAGCCCTTCGCGTGGGTCACGTGTCTACAGGATAGATGGTGATGTCTCTCTTCACCCTCCGTTTATTGCGGAGGAAACCAAAGCCCCGGGGGCACAGCATTGCCTGCCTACGTGGACACGGCTCGCAGTTGGCAGAACAAAACAGGATTCGAATCAGGATCTGTCCTCTTCATCGCCGCCCTGCTCAGCCGGCTATGGGTGGAACGCTCCGGAGCACAGACCCGCGTCACGCAACGGCTCATCCCCAGGGAGCCCGTATTTCTGTCACTGCATAACTGGGACAAGGCTGGGAGCGTCACGAGCCGTGTACTGTTTATCAGCCAATTACAGCAGCGGGAGCACCGGGCCCCCGTTACCGTGACAGCGTGGACAGAAGGGCGGGAGGCTACGGATGCGGGCGGGAGGGGTAGGAAGCAGTTTTCTCCCCCTCTTGTGGGTCACCTCGTCTCTTCCTCACCTGGTGTCCCTGAAAGGTGGCCCAGAAAGTCCTGCCTCTATGAGACGTGTTCTAGATTAGATAGGGGCCCTTTGGAGATCTGGAGGATGTGTTTCCTTGGGAGAGGCGAGGGGGCCGGTGGGACTGAGTCCACAGGCCAGAGGATCATAGGGCTGGGAGTGGCCTCAGCGGGGTCCCTCTTCTGCCCTGTCACCTCTTCTCTAGGAACTGAGGCTCAGACGCCACGGGGAGCTCTTTCTGGGACCAGGAGGAGAAGCTGGGCGGGGCCTGGGCCTTGTCCACTGGCGGTGGGCTTCACCTCCTCAGTGGGCTGCCTTGCTGTGTGCTCCGAGGGAAACACTTTCAAGGCCTGGGCCTTTTGCTGGTGGAGAGGATGTTCAAAATGCAGCCCGGCTCCTGGGGGCCCTGAACGAGAATCAGGGATGGAAAAGAATCAGGCAGCCGCTCCGGTGGGAAAGCGGTGGCAAGGTCGTTCCCTGCTGGATCTGAGCTGCCGTGGAAGCCTGGCTGTCCTGACCCAGCCCTCTGGCTACCACATGGTGCCCTCCTTTGCAGCTCTGGACTTGTGTGCATGTGCACGTGTGTGCAGGTGTCTGTAGACCAGGGAATTATTTCTCTACAAATGGCCTTTGAACAGAGACAGGAAAGCTTGACAATTTTGCCAGTGTCCCTCTGCCCCGTGTAAGATGGCCTCTGCCCTTCCCGTTCTCTTCCTGCCATCGGTCCTGTGACCCCCACCCTTCCATGCCTGGGGTCCTTGGGCATATGAGCCATGTCGTAAGAGCAAGGCCTTCCAACTACAATGCACTTTGGGTGGGCGTTTCAGATCCAAGTTTGTGATACTTACCAGGAGAAGACTCCTAGAGGTGCCGTCACAAAGAGAAGGAAAATTTCTATCATGAGAACTTACTCTGCACCAAGTATTGTGCTTGTCACTTTACAGGAGGACCTTTAATTCTCAGACGTGATTTTGAGGGGGAGACATTTTTATGCCATCTTGCTGATGAAAATATTGAGGTTCAGGGACGTTGAGTGAAATAGACACATTGCACAGCTAGTAAGGGGTAGAGCCCGTGGTCTTTCTTTTGTTATGCTGTCACGACTCATGAGTCCTAGCAGGGATGCTGGGAGGGCCTGTGAGACAAGCCCCCCTGTTGCCTCTACTGTGCTCTAGGAGGGCATTATGGTCGTTTCCCAGGAGGGGACCGTGGGGTCCTTCTCCCTCGTTGGAGACTCAGTTACAAAACCTGGCTTCTCTATGTCCTGCCAATCCTTGTGTTTTATTCTCTGATCTCAGATTTGCCAAAGTGCAGACAGCACACAGAAGTGATAGACTGTGAGCCCATCTCAGCGGGCCTCAGTTTCCCCATCCGTGACATGGGATTATTCCGGAATGATATTTCAGGGTCTTTCCAGCTCTGACTTTATTTCATTTCATTGCATTTCACGTCTAGACACCCTTCCAGCTCTGAAATCTTACCGTCTCCGCAGCAGTCCTCCCTTCTGGCTGGCCTGTCTTAAGGTGTAGCGCCACCTTCTGGTGATGAGTTTACTCCCTTTTTTATCCCTCTGGCCAATGTTCTCTCTTGGTTTGGTGCCTCTCTTCTGAGCAGCTGATGACTAGGCCCGGTCCCCTGGGTATGGACATCTCTCTGCAAAGCTGCAGGCAGAGTCAGGGGTGAGTGGTGGCTGGACCCAGTCTCCTTCCCTCAGGATGGTGCTGGTGGCTTTCCCAGAGCCGAGATCACATCGGGAGCCTGGGAACTTGCCCACCGTGGCTCAGAGACCAGAGGGCCTTGGGTGGCAGCCGCTGAAAGCACATAATTCATGAGGGACCTGTTCCATCAGGAAGCAAGGGCGTGAACAGATGAAGTCCACGGCACATTTCCCTTTTTCCTTTCTTTCCTCTTTTTGTTATTTTTATTTTTGAGGCACAGAAGCAGGCTTCAGAAAAACAAATGGGTGGTCAAGTTTCAGAGGCTCTAAGAGTTTTGGATACTTTGGGGGGTTTTATTGGGGTTGCAAAAAAAGCAATAAAGAGGATGTGAGAAGGGGGTGTGTGCTTAGTGGTTTTTCTCTCTGAGGGAAATACAAAGGGTTTCTCTGACTATGTGGCCTTTGTCTCTCTGAGGCCTGTCCCCTGAGCAGATCTCGGGAGCCACCCTTGCCCACCTCACACTCAGCTGCAGGGGGCTCATTGCCCAGGACCACTGGGCTCACGGTCAGTGAGGACAGGATTTGGGCTTGTTTCTAGCTTGGAGAAATCCAACTGCCCCCAAACAGGAGAGGCCAGGGGTGGCTTTAAATTCCGGGAAGTGCACTTAGTATTTATTTGGGGATATTTGCTGAACAAACTCTGGACTGGCAGGGAGGCAACTGGATTCCAGAGTCACCAGGAACCAACGCTCTGTGGGTTCTTAAGCAAGCACTTCCCCTCTGCAGATGACAGTTTCTTCTTCTTCAAGGAGAGAGTAGGTATTGAATGTTGTCAAGAGTTACAAGCTCCATCCCATCCCATTATTCTAGGATCCTAGGGGTTAAGTGATATGGGGTTGTTTTTTTTTTTCTGACTCTGCTCTCCCCTGTAAGTCAGGTAACCCTTCTGGCTCTTACAGGGTTTATGAGTTTGAAGAGTGTCATCATAGAGCCCTTGTGCTTCCGAGTGGTGCAGGGGGGCAGGGATGTGCAGGAGCCTTACCTTACCCTCTGCTTCTGGGGTTGTTGCAATGCTGGGAGACAAAGTGGGTGCCTGGGCCTCCATCCTACTGGGGAAATTCAGGGCAGGCAGACACACCCAGCGGGTTGGATATGATCAGGTGCTGAGGCTCACTAATGGCCATAATTAAGGCTCAGATCTCAATTAAAATAAAGGAATTATCAACAATTTAAAGAGACATCTAAACAGAATTCCAGATTGTACATTATCTCCATCCAGGATATCTAAATTTTTCTTTATCTCTTTCCAGGCTGGTGGTCCGTGTTTGTTTTGTTCCACGAGGCACGTGTGTGTGCTTCTGTGCTCCCCGGGAAAGGCTGCATTGGACCAGGCCAGGAAGGTGATGCCCAGCTGCCAGGCCTCGGCCCCGTGGTAACTGGCAAGAGACTGTTGGTAAATCACTTGGGATTCTGTGGGTATGGGTGCGGTGTTCATTGAAAATATCATTCACGTCTTTTGTCAGGAGCCAGAAGCCCACAGCAGAGTACACAGATGCCTGACTTTGCTTGTCTAGCAGTGAAATTAACATCATAAAACTCAGTTAACAGAGATGCTATGGGTTTAATTAGTTCCTTAACAATTAAAGAAGAATTATGAGATCTCTGGCATCCACCTTCAAGAGCAATTTAGGCGGATTGATGTCACCATCTGACATCTCTGCCGAAATTCTGGGCTGCCAAAGTGGATTGGGGATATTGCTCATATTATGCTGCTTCCAGGCAAGTACGTACACTTTCCTGCCACCTTGAAAGGAAGCACTTCCGGGTAGCCTCCCGATGGACTCCTCCAGAGCCTGAGGCTAGGCGGGGTTGTTGGGGGTAAGTTCTGTCTTCAGGGTTCTGGGGCTTCTGCTTTGTAGTGTCTGGCCTCTCCAGTCTCTGTTCTCACAAGCCAGTGTCCTCCCCCATCACCCTTTACATCTGCGGGCATTGAGCAGATAGGGGTGTTGTAGCATCTTATTATTCTCTTAACTTCCGGTAGCTTGTGTGCGTCTTCCAAGCCTGTATTTGATGCTATCAAAGAGAATATAGCCATTAGGCTCTTTGTTTTTGGCTGGTTGATCTAGTAGTGTTTACATCCCACGGTAGGGACAGCTCCAGGAGTCTGGGAAATCTCACTCAGGAGGCTCTTTGCCTGCTTGGCCTCTGAGTCTCCTTTTATCTCTGTCATTATGAAATCTCATTCACAAAGCATCCTCTTGGCGGGACGCTATCGAAAGGACCCGGGTCTCCTGTCCCTGAATCAGGTGTCCTTTATAAGCTTGCCACTGGGGTCCTGAGACCAGCAGCCTCAGAATCATTCTGGAGCCTATTAGGAATGCAGAAACTCAGGCCCCACCCCAGACCCACTGAATCAGCATCTGCATTTGAACAGGATCTCCAGGCAGTTCGGATGTTTATGCTCGTTGGAAAAGCACTGCTTTATAACACTTTGTGACAATCTCTTTTGTTCAAGAGGGCTCCATCTGGGGACTGATCTAGCTGAGGAGGCCAGGTTCTTGTTGCGAGAACAAGGTTCTTGCACCTGCAGGTGAGGGCTGGGCAGGCCGAGCCCTGGTCTCTCAGATCCTGAGGGTCCTGCCCGCACACCCAGCTCTCTCTGGTGACGGCATTGTCCTTGAACCTTCCTTGGTGGTCTGATTTCAGCATCTTGCCAGTCCAGCGAAGGCACCATGCCACACTGACAGATGGCCCAAAGTAGGACAGACAGAAGAAATGTATGTTTATCAAATTTGGGTTGAAAGGACTGCGTTCTCCCAGCATAGGCTATCAAACAGCTGTCATTCAAGAGCATATGGCCCAGCGGTGAGAGGGCATGGACGCAGCTAATCTCTCTCTTGCAGAGATTATAGCTCCGACAAATAATAAGGGAAGAAAGTTGTGGCCGTGGCCAGAGTGCTGCCCAGGAGGAGACGGTGGAGGACCGGCCCTGCGATGAATTCCTAATGATCCAGACTCCCAGCTCCCAAAGAGATACTGGAGTAAAATAATGCTGATATGAATAATAACAATGACAGTGATAGTAATAAACCTACCATTTATCAATCACTTGCTATGTCTTAAGTGACGCGTGAGGTTATTTATTTCTACTATTTTATTTATCCTGTGCCCTGGTCCTTTCGGGGATTAACTGTCTCCAGTTAGCAGTTTAGGAAAATAGGTGTCTGAGATGCAACTGTGGGTCCCTAGATGGTGACGGTCCCTCTAGTCTCTGGGCAGGTCAGTTCTGGCCCCCATGGAAGACAGATGCTGACCGATAAAACAACGGAGGGTCTAATGCTCGTGAAGCAGACGCAAAGGAAGTGATGCCTGGGGACAGTGGCCTCCACGGGAGCATGTGTGCTTACACTTCGGAGAGTCCAGGACCGCAGAGAGTGGGACAGGCCGGCCTAGCACAGTGCGCCGTACCCTCTCCGGTACAGCTGGAGTCCGTGGGAGATGTGGTTCCTGGTGCCTTCCTCCCTGCACAAAGCTCCACATCGCTGCAGTGAGGGCTTCACGAAGCTGAGAGGTCAAGGGCATGAGGGCAGACCTATGGAGCATCTTCATAAAGCCAAGCCTTCCTCTAGACACCAGCAGGGAGCCCGGCCAGGGTCTGTGGCCCTGTTCCCCTGCAGGTAGAGAGGGCTCTGAGGCTGGAGGCACTGAGGAGAGCTGGGCTGGTTCTGACCAAGCCACAGTGAAGCAAGCCTGCATGGCAAGCCCAAGAGATCTCCAGATGGCAGGCATCTCCGAGTGGTTCTGAGTCCTTGACTGAAGCTTTTATCTTTAATGGCCATGTGTGTCTTGCTCTGTCCAGGAACAAGGCTGAAGGCTTGAAACATGGCCCCGCTGAGCAACTGGAATAGAGATTCCGGTCTGATCGGAATGAGAGAGAGAGTGCTGAATATGGTATTAGAAATTAAAGTATATTTAGTTGTGTCATGTGTTTGGAAGTAGATCATACAGGTCATTTCTTAGCCAAACTTTTGCAGTATTTTCCTGAATGACCCGGTGGAGCTCTTGTTCCCAGTAAAAGCCAGCATTTCAGTTCAGTGAATGTTCATGGAGCAGACAACCACGTGCCAGGAATCGTTCTTCTCCCGCATTGGGGAGCTCATAATCGAGAGGGACACCAGGTGAGAGATCACCCTTCCCAAAGTCTTGGCTTTGTCCTGGTTTAAATTATTATAAGAAAACCCAAAGGTCCATGATATGTACTTCCTTGTAATTTATTGGGCCATGTGGTAGGCCCCCTAAAGATGTCCACCTACTAATACCAAATCCTGCGAATATGTTACCTTACGTGGCAAAAAGAACTTTGCATATGTACTTAAGCTAAGGGTCTTCAGATGGAGAGATTATTCTGGATTATCTGAGTCATCTCAATGTTATCACAAGGGTCCTTATAAGTGGAAGAGAAAGGGAAGAAGGTCAAAGTCAGAAAAGGAAACGTGATGAGGGAACAGGAGTCAGGGTGAATGCAGGGCCATGTACCAAGTCATGGGGGAAGCTTCTAGAAGGTGGAAAAGGCAAGGAAATAGGTTTTTCTCCTGGAGCCTGCACAAGGAACATGGACCTGCTGGCACCTTGATTTTAGTCTGGTGAGACCCATTTCGGACTTCTGACCTCCAAAACCGAAATCTAATAAATTTGTGTCATTTTAGGCCACAAAGTTTGTATTAATTTGTTACAGCAGCAAAAGGAACCTACTGCAGGGCTCAGTCTGAATCCTGCACATGAGGATGGTGAGAGGGTATGTCACCAGGCTAGCGAGGGACCAGGTCAACCCCAGACATCCGAGTGCCGCTAAATGGTACAGCCCCACACGTCATCATGTATGCGGTAACACCCGCAGAGTCATTTCACTGCATTTTAAGGGGGAAAATGATACGCTCTAATGATAGTTACGAATTTGGGAGGTTGTGATGGTCTCAGATCTAGTCCTTGGGAATGTCTGGGCTCTGCTGTCCAGGTGAGTACAGGGTCCCTGGGGAACCCAGAGGAGGGCATCTCACCAATGTGGGTGAGTCAGAGAAGACCCCCCCCCGAAGGAAAGACCCCCAGTTCGGTTTTGAGGGATCACAGCCAGAAGACTGTTGGCAAAAGGACCAAGGAAATCACAGGAATAAACACACAGAGGCATGCTGGGTTCTGCATTAAGAGAACGCAAAGCACGAGGCTGGGAATCTGGAGAGGAATGCCGCTGTCCGAGCGTGGAGGATGTTTTGTGCCAGGTCAGGGATTTACCTATTTGGTCAATAATGACAAGTCATCAAAACATTTTAAATAAGAATTAGAATTATCAGTCTGTGCTTTAGAAAGTCCTATGGACCTATTGAAGTTGGATGGGAGGGCTCAGAACTGAAGTCAAATTAGAAGAATTCCAGATGAGAAGATAGCTTCCTTGGGAAAACGTTACCACTAAGATGCTCTTTTCCCTCGAGACTAGCACATTTCATAGCACCCCTCCAGAGAGCACCTTGTCTCGTATGTTTAGTTAACATGAATGGGCTTCTCCCTTAGACCCCTGACCTCTCCAGATTAATGAGGCCCACATCCTTTTCTAGTTTAGGTCGCCGGGATGGGCCCTGATGTAAGCACTCACAAACACTGCGAATGATTTAAAGAACCCCGGCCCGAGTGCATTCTGTACTGGAGGTTTAAAAGGTGCTAGAAAGTTTGTTCTGGAGCCCATGTTGTAATCTGTCCAAAATTTCCAAGTGCTAGAGTTCTGTCTAAATACTGGGAAATGGCCTGTTTTTCACAATGTACAAAATCAAGAATTCTGGAAGCTATAGTTGGCGGGGACTGGTGTTGATTTGCTGCAGAATTCTAGAACAGGTTACAAAGCAGATTGTTACTATTTTGAGAAGAGTTCAATAATTACAGGTATCCATTCATCAGTTCCTCAAGAATAAGATCTGCCTTTCTATCCCCCAAACTCTAAAGAGATTAGATCTAGGGATAAAAATCCGAAGAACCCACCTTCTTAGCTGGCAACAGCACGAACAAACAGACGAATATCTATCGTGAGCCTGTCGTGTGTTTGGGCACGGAGTAGATGCCGGTTCTGAGAGATGTCGGGAGTGGTCCGCAGAAGCCACAGCTGGCGGGAGGACTCTCAGCGGGGAAAATCTTTGCTTGCCCTCCTTGGGTACCTGAAAGATGCTGGATAATCTTGCTTTGGAAGTGAGCCCAGGAAGTCAGAGAGAAGGGAGGGCAGTGGAGAGGTTTTAAGTAGGACCTGGTGACTAGAAATGTTATAAAGATGGAGAGTATTTTAATTTGTGATCCTGTTATCACAGAATATTATGGGTCCTTTAGATGGTCCATTCACTTGTGTATTTAATGATGTGTTTCTGAGTGACTATTGTATACCAAGTACTGTGTGGAACATAGAGGCTAGAGAACAGCCTTCTCTAACAGGTGTCTCCCTGGCAACTAGTCTCAACATAGAACAAGAAACAGTGATAAACAGTAATTTTGTACCCGGCCCCTTTTCATACCAGTTAGATCGATGTTTCTAGTAGGCTCAGTGTTGCAACTTGCAAAAACATTTCTCAACAACTCTTTGATAGTATTTGGCTTTGAAAGGTATTTAATCCACTGCATTGTATTAAGATGTAGGTTTATTTTTAATTTTTTTGGTTGAAGTATAGTTGATTTACAATGTTGTGTTAGTTTCAGGTGTACAGCAAATAGATTCAGTTTTATATATATATATATATATATATATATATATAAATATATTCTTTTTCAGATTCTTTTTCCTTATAGGTTATTACAAGATATTGAGAATAGTTCCCTTTGCTATACAGTAGGTCCTTGTTGGCTAAGATGTAGTTTTAAAATATCATAGCATCGGTTACTTTTTCAGACAAATAAAGAAAATCATTAAGAAATCATCTAAAGTTACACCAAAATTCAGCCTTATAAGAAATCTTGGTATCTTATTCTCAGTATGAAGACATATACATACATACATGATATTCTGCCCCTGAAGTGATAGGTTAAAGATTTCAAAATATTGCCAAGATATAATTCACTTGAGGGAGCTATCCGAAATAACGGAAATGACCTTAATTGTACTATCTGTATTTTGAAGAACGATTTTAATCGGATCACTTATTTCGAAGCTTGAATGGGTACCCCTTTCCTACACAACCAGATTCTTATCACATATGAAAAAGCAGAATGACCAGTTTTCACTATTTCCTTAAATCCCGAATGGAGGTCAGGAGACCACTGACCTCCAGCTGTGGATAAACAATGGCTGGGTTGACAGGTGTAAACTTTTATTTTGATGCGGTCATGCCCTTTCTTGTGACACCCATGGTCAGTCCTCTGTCAGCTTGATGTCTACATCGCAGCAACAGGAGAAAACCCAAGAGGAGAAAAAAATCATTTGCCTGTAACGTGGTTTTCAGCAACAAACACAGGAAGTCACAGGGCACTGCATCTGTGTGCTGTGTGTATGCTGAGAGCTCATTCAGTACCTTCCTCTCCGTGGTGATAGTGATAATAATTGTTCTTTCGCATCGTAAGCTGCTGATACTATCTATCATGCATCAGTATTAGTCGCTAAGGTAAGTTTGCTGCTCTCTCTCTCTCAGCACGATATTTGTCATTCACTTTGTGGGTGGTTTTACAAGCTCCTTGGCAACCGTGTAATTGTACCTGTTTCTGTGCTATAAAAATTTAACTTTGAGTAATGTTCCTTTTCGTATTTAAGATTTTTTATTTTATTCTGCATTTAGTGATGCAATTCATTAATTTCCTATAGGGAAGTATTTTATTCAATTTGTTCTGAAATGTTCAGATTGGCTTAGTAGAAATATCAACAAACTTTGATCAAATCTGACTATATGACACTCTATGACTAATTTCTTATTACAGTGTGCTAGGAACTAAGGATGAATGGATTCCTTATCCCCAAACTCCAGTTTTTGAATATATCATTTTAATTATTAGCCATATTTTCTCTTTTTGGCTGCTTGAGCAAAACTCATCAGTGGCGGAATCCATGCTCCACCACATATGGAATCATGTTCCAGAGTCACGTTTACTCATTCATTTAGGATCTTGCTCTGAGTTGTAATATCTGCTATTACCATCACAACTTTTGTACCTCTGTAAACTAATTTTGCACCCTGGATTCACACTTCGGGGATTCGGAGACTAATACAATCGAACAATAACATATATACATGTCACAAAATGCACAAGAGCATGCAATGAGGTGAAGATACAGTATCTAAGATATCTTACTAACAGAATGATATCTTAGCTGAACTGACAACATAATCCTCACAGCCTATGTAAAACCTTTGAGGAGAAAGTGATTACATGAAATCACATAATTTTTTTGATTTGAAAAATCACAATCTTTTATTTCAAATTTGTGAATTGTATGTGAACATGGTTGTTTCAACAGGTTTTTCTGTTAAAACCATTACACCACCTATAGACCATTTTGGAAGCCCACTGGGAAACCTCAGGGACCTACGGACCACAACTTGGAGAAATCCTGAGTTACTCGGAACCACATTCTTCCCATGTGGCGTCGTCAAGCTCCAATGTGCAGTTCCTGGGTTTCCCCTGGCTGGCAGTGATTTCCTCCTCAACCATCTTCAGCCTTTCCATGACAAGGCTGCTGTGATGACCTTCCCCAATTCTTTGAATACATCTGGGTATTCTGTGCCTACCTTTCCTTCACATGACGTGTTTTCCCCCTTCCCAGACCCACTGCCCCACATGCGAGTATACGATGAATATATGTTTCCCATCTGGGAGGTACCCACTGCAAGGCTAAGAGCAGGACAGTCTCCAGCCTTCCTATTCACAGGGAGACTCTGGTGCCCCAGGTGCTGAAGGCCACCGGCTTTCATCACAGCCCCTTCCCCAAGGCTGATTTTAGCCCAGGGGTCTGGGCCAGAAGAAGCGCTACATGTCAGAACTTTGTGATGCACTAACGGTCCCTGTCTCTAATCCTGAGTGCTCTCTCCATCTGAGTTACATACCTGTCTCATCTGCCCCCAGGAAGGGCTCCTTCTCCAGCCCCATCCACTGCTAGGTGGCTAGCGGGTGGTCTTCTCTCCTTATGGTCATAGCCGAGGGGTCAGCCTCTGCGACTTTCATTGTCATCCATCCTGGGAGGTTCTTTGGTTCCCACATGCACACAAACCCCTCTGAGTCTATTCCATCATCTGTCCAGATATCTCTGGACAGGACCGAATTTGCACCGAGGACCTAACGTCGTCCTGAGCTCTGAGATTCCTCTCCAGCGGGTCCCCAGTGCGCACAGAATCAGGCCCAGAGTCCTCAGTGTCGCATTCCAGGCATCTACAATGGGTGGCAACTAGTCTCCTGGCATTGTGCCTCTACACTTCCCGGCACTGGGCCTGTGTCCAGCACACCCAACCTCTGATTCCTACTCGGATGTGCTGTGCTTTCAAGTCTCCAAACCTTTTTATAGGGGAATTTAGTTATTTATTTATTTAACATCTTGATTGGAGTATAATTGCTTTACGTTGTTGTGTTAACTTCTGCTGTATAACAAAGTGAATCAGCTATACGTAGACATCCCCATATCTCCTCCCTCTTGCGTCTCCCTCCCACCCTCCCTATCCCACCCCTGTAGGTGGTCACAAAGCACCGAGTTGATCTCCCTGTGCTATGCGGCTGCTTCCCACTAGCTAGCTATTTTACATTTGGTAGTGTATATCTGTCCATGCCGCTCTCTCACTTCATCTCAGCTTACTCTTTCCCCCTCCCTGTGTCTTCAAGTCCATTCCATACGTCTGCATCTTTATTCCTGTTCTGCCCCTAGGTTCTTCAGAACCTTTTTTTTTTTTTTTTTTAGATTCCATATATATGTGTTAGCACATGGTATTTGTTTTTCTCTTTCTGACTTGCTTTACTCTGTATGACAGACTCTAGGTCCATCCACCTCACTACAAATAACTCAATTTCGTTTCTTTTTATGGCTGAGTAATATTCCATTGTATATATGTGCCACATCTTCTTTATCCATTCATCTGTCGATGGACACTTAGGTTGCTTCCACGTCCTGGCTATTATAAACAGAGCTGCAATGAACATTGTGGTACTTGACTCTTTTTGAATTATGGTTTTCTCAGGGTATATGCCCAGGAGTGGGATTGCTGGGTCGTATGGTAGTTCTGTTTTTAGTTTTTGAAGGAACCTCCATACTGTTCTCCATAGTGGCTGTATCAATTTACATTTCCACCAACAGTGCAAGAGGGTTCCCTTTTCTCCACACCCTCTCCAGCATTTATTGTTTGTAGATTTTTTGATGATGGCCATTCTGATCAGTGTGAGGTGATACCTCATCGTGGTTTTGATTTGCATTTCTCAAATGGTTAGTGATGTTGAGCATCCTTTCATGTGTTTGTTGGCAATCTGTATTTCTTCTTTGGAGGAGTGCCTATTTAGATCTTCTGCCCATTTTTGCATTGGGTTGTTTGTTTTTTTTTTTTGATATTGAGCTGCATGAGCTGCTTGTATATTTTGGAGATTAATCCTTTGTCTCCAAAATCATCTGGCTCCTCCTTCTGGAATAAATGTGCCTTTGCTGGCTGTCCCAGCTAAACACCATCTTCTGCATAAGCTCTCCATAGATTCTTACCAGCCTGGGTTTTGAAGTCAGAGACTTGAGTTCAAATTCCAGACCTGCCTCTTCCTTACCTTGTGACCTTCCATTTCTCACTTAACCCTTCTGTGGTTTAACTTTCCCATCTGCAAAACAGGGCAATGCTTCCTACCGTGGAAGGAAGTTGTGAAAAATCAAGGCAATGACGTCTTCAGGTCAAGTGCTTTGCACAGATAATCTGCCTAATGCATCACCGCCCCACCCCCGCTCCTTCCTTTCTCTGATTCCTTCAAGATGTTGATTTTACTTCTGTATTGGCTCTAATTTAATTTTCTTATTGATATGCAAATTCATCTTCTGCATTAAGCTGTGAAGTCTAGAAGATCAGGAAACATTTTCTTCGTCTCCTGATTCCCCTCTGTGCCTGGTTTGCAGTCGGTGCTCAGTAAATACCTGTTTAGTGGAAGTGGAATTTCTCAAGTGATATTTTTAATATATATTATATATGTGTGTCTTTTATGAACTCACCTTGGAAAGCAATGAACGTGAATACGGAAGAGGGAGTTGCTGTTTCAGTTAAAGGCATGATATAGCTAGTATCACAAGCTCTAACTTTTTAAGTATGCATAGCACCATGCAGAGAAAGAGGAGGAAGTGAAACAGCTTCCTGCCCCACAAGAGCAAAACCAAAAATGAGGCGACAAGATGGACAGGCGTGTTGGAGGAGAAAGTGCATGCTGTTCAGAAACCTCTCACCTCAAACTGTCTCTGCAAAATATCGGCGCTGTTCTGGGCAAGGAAAAAACAAGGGTGGAAACACCACCCTTGCAAGTTGATCTCAGATATTAGGGGGTATCAAGGAACACACACACACACACACGCACACACACAGACACACACACACAACTGCTGTTCCCTCTTGCAAGATTAGTGACGCTTTGGCCCATGCCTGATTTCCCCAACCATGCTCCTATGCGACGATCCTTGGCCACACACAAGACTGTCATTGTATATTCATTCATTAGAGATAATGATTTTGAGTTTCTGTCCCCGCTGACCTGTGGACAGATGGCTAGCATGAATGCCACATTTATCTGGACACCAGCTCAGCTCCAGCAGCCCTCCGACCGGCCTGATCACCCAGTGGCCACTGCATCGCCGACCTCCTTTCTCCTCTCCTCCAGGGGGGCTGCTGACAGGGTTGTGCTGAGTGGTAAACTTATGCAGAAACGGGCCTTGTAGTCATGACCGATCTTGCTTTCTTTTCATAACCACCCGATAAATGTCAGGACCGCTTAGAGCTAATCATTTCAGATTGGAATAAAAACAATCTGAAGTTCTAAATGGTTAGAAGCCTTATTCAGTTCTGAATAACAATCACTGCCCCCCACTCTATCTGTCTCAATACATAAGTGTTCGTACAAAGCATAAAAGTCAAATGGAAGAGTTGCATTTGCAGATCATACCTGCTGAACTTTTGGGCGCATTTAAATAGCCAAGTGCAGTGATATAAAGAGGGATGGATTCTTGGCTAGAATAACTATGATGGACCCGCTTAGCGAAAAACAGGCAAACCACTAATTTGATCACATTAGACAGATTGTTTTCGGTGGTAATTACTCTCTTTTAACAAAAATTCTTTCTCTTAGCAAAAAGACATAGTAGCATCGTTTTAATGAACTATTTTCTTTATTGCCTTTGATAAGACATTTCCGTGTACCAAACTTTTAGACCCCGATTTTTGTAAATGAATAAAGTAGATCCGTTTTGATGTAACCACCAATTACAAAGCCTCTGTCAAGGCAAGTTACACTCAGGGCTTCTGACAATTGCTATTATTTCATTAATTCATCCAACAAACAGTTTCTACTTATAAAACTCTAGAGCGAGACTTGACCACCATATGTCAAGACAGTTTGCCCTCTTCCAGTTTTCCCTTTCCCTCTTCCAAGCCTGACTGTCTCTCAAGCTTCACCAGTAAGAAAAGAAGGTAGTCTGAATTCAGAAGTCCCCGTGAGAGTTTAGCATTCATTTCCTTGCATTAAACATGCTGCCAGTAATGATCTCCTCTACAATATCCGTATTTTGAAACTAGGTCCTGAACATGTTGAGAAGCTTCGTGGGATGATACCTCCCGCTTCTGTTACTCCACCTCCTGCTCCTTTTTGCCACCCCTGTGACCCCAAACGTTTGCCCCCAGCTCCATTCAACGTAAAAAAGCCCCACAGAGCACAGTGAAGCTATGGGTCCTTCCAGGCAAATGGCACACTCCTTTCGAGAACTTACACCACTGGTAGTTTTGGAAGTTCCTGGCTGGCCTACCTCCACTTTTAACTGCTCAAATTCTTTCCATGCTTTAAAGCTCATCTCAGGTACCCAACTGCCTGCGGTCTTCTCTTGGCTCTGGATCCTACCCTGCTCGCTGGCCCTGCATTTGTGCTCCTTCCATTCTTGCAAACTCTTTCCTCCCACTGTGTCTTTCTGTTATCTTGCTGCTCCGCCCTACAAGTCCACATGGGATCAAGTGCATGGATGGAACTTCACTGTTCAGTCACTGTTCTTCTGGCTTTGTATTTTTTTAATTAACATACTTAATTTTTTAAGAACGGTTTAAAGTCTACTAAAAATTTTCAAGAGTTCCCACGTACCTTGCACAGAGTTTCCTTTACCGTTAACATCTTACCATTACTGAACCAATAATATTGGTACATTATTATTAACTGAAGTCTATAATTTACTCAGACTTCTTTTGTTGTTGCCTAATGACTTTCTTTCTCCAAGAATGCCACCCAGGATACCCCATTACATTTAGTTGTCACATCTCTTCAGGCTCTTCTTGACTGTGACGGTTTCTGACTTTCCTTGTTTTTGATGATCTCGACAGTTTTGGAAGCATTGGTCAGATGTTTTGTGGAAGGTCCTTCTAGTGGGATTTGTCTGATGTTTCTTCTCATGATTGAACTACAGTCATGGGCTATGGGGAGGAAGACCACAGAGGAAAAGTACCACTTTTATCACATCGTATCAAGGGGTACATGCTATCGATATGACTTATCACTGTTGATGTTGACCTTGGTCACCTTGAGTTAGTGTTTGTCAGGTTTCTCCATTTTAAAGTTACGTTTTTCGCCACTGCCCCTTTCCATACTGTCCTCTTTGGGAAGAAGTCACTGTATGCAACCCACACCTAAGGAGCAGGGAATTATGCTTCAGCTCCTTGGGGGTAGAGGGTCTACATCAGTGATTTGTATTAATGGTTTGGATCAGTTGATTCTTCTGCACAGATTTGTTCCTCCTCCTCCTGATTTGCCATGTTCCAGGATCATTCTCAGTGTGACATCCCTGCCCGATTCAATCAGGATGCTTGGTTCCATAGAGCAGTCGGGCCTCCCTGGTCATCTCTGCCCTCCCCTTATGCTCAGTTATCCAGCTCTACAACCTCTCATGATAATTTAACATCGCTTAGGTAACAAAGCTCTTGCCTGTGCATGCAGACAAGACCCTCTATTAGCTGCCATTTCCACCTTCCCACTCTCATTTTCCCTCACTTCCCCACCCACCCACTATCTTTGATTCAGACCAAGTGAATTATCCTTCCACCCAGACCTCTACACTCTTTCAAGTCTCTAGGTCTTTCCAAATACTCTTCTTTCTGCCTGGAAAGCCCCTTCCCTCCTTGTTCACCTTTTCAGCCTTAAAGATAGCCCAGCCTTCGTATCCTCCAGGAAGTATCCTTAAACTAGTCAGAGTTGATCTCTCCTTTGTGCCATAAATCTTCTTGGTAGATTTATCTAGCACTACACTTACCAAAGTGGTATTTTAATTATTTGCTCATATGTCTGCCTCCCTTTAGGATTCTGACTTATTCATCTCTCTACCAGTGTCTAGTAGAGCATCTGACGTCTAGCATCTGGGGAATGAATGAGTGGCCGAATCATTATGTGACTTTTTCCTCATATACTTATAACTGTCCCACTAGCACAGTGACCTCCTAGAGGGCATGCATCACCACTCACTTTTCTTGGTATCCCTGCACAGTGGCTGAAGGGTCACCTACACATGGCAGGTCATGGATACGTGCTATGTGTCATCTGACTAGTGGTCAAGCAGAAGCCCTGGGGTGGCTTCCTCCCTGAAGGCGGTGATGTTTCACATGGCCCAAGAGCTGCTGCTTATAATCGAGCCATTGAAATAAGTGGCTGCTTCATCTGAAAGTTGGTTTTGGTTGCAAAAAAGCGCTGACTATCCTTTAACACTGAGACAGGAAAGAGGCAGTGCAATCAAACATAATTGGAAGATTACAGGAGCTCAAAATTACTTTATAGCAGAACATTCTCTTTCATGCTAGGCAGAGAAACCTGGGCATGGATTTTTTTTTTCATCTTTACATGAGGAAATCTCTTGAAGGTAATCAGATTTCATTGAGAAGATACAATTGCAGATTTTCCCATTAAACAAATACCTCAGCGGACATTCCAAAAGACCTTCTGCAACGCTGTCAGAAATTACAGAGGCTCCTCATCAGGAGAATTTGGATTTGTATACATCTGTGCTTGCAAGACTCTCATGCTGAACTGTACTTAGTCCTTGATTTTTTTTCCCCTACTGTCCAAGAACAAGGCATCCAGGTGTGTGGTCATGACTGGGCCAAAATAGCCCATAATAGGCCATTAGTCTTTCTAAAATGCATGGCAAACTGAGAAATACATGTTCCTGCATTTACCCAAGTGATGATATATTCTCTTAAAAATATTATATCCTCAGCACTCTCATGTGGGGCTATAAATTACTACAGCTTTTGTGGAAAGCAACTTGACAGTAAATTTTAAATGCCTTAGAAACACCCATACCCAGTAATTTTATTTCTGGGAGCATATTGTTTATTTCTTTTTAAAAAAATGTTTATTTATTTTCTTATTAGTTATCCATTTTGTACATATTCGTGTATTTATGTCAATCCCAATCTCCCAATTCATCCCACCACCACCTCCACCCCCAGCCGCTTTCCCCCCTTGGTGTCCATACGTTTTTTTCTCTACTTCTGTGTCTCAATTTCTGCTCTGCAAATCGGTTCATCTGTTCCATTTTCTAGGTTCTACATATATGCGTTAATATATGATATTTGTTTTTCTCTTTCTGACTTACTTCACTCTGTATGACAGTCTCTAGGTCCATCCACATCTCTACAAATGACCCAATTTCGTTCCTTTTTATGGCTGAGTAATATTCCATTGTATATATGTGTCACATCTTCTTTATCCATTCGTCTGTCGATGGGCATTTAGGTGGCTTCCGTGACCTGGCTATTGTAAATAGTGCTACAATTTATTCTTTTTAAAAACTTGTCATTCTGGGAAATTCCTAACCAATACAAGAATAGAAGAAAATAATGAACTCCAATGGACCCAGCCTCCAGCTTCAATAATTCTCAACTCATGGCCAGCGTTGTTTTAACTATTCCTTGCAACCCCTCCCCAGCTAGATTATTTTGAAGCAAATCCAAGGCATCAGATCACTCATATGATTTCTTCCATAATTATGTCAGCATATACCTTTAAAAGAGGTGGAGTTTAAAACGTAGGGTGGATAGCTAGTGGGAAGCTGCCGCATAGCACAGGGAGATCAGCTCGGCGCTTTGTGACCACCTAGAGGGGTGGGATAGGGAGGGTAGGAGGGAGGGAGACGCAAGAGGGAAGACATATGGGAACATATGTATAACTGATTCACTTTGTTGTAAAGCAGAAGCTAACACACCACTGTAAAGCAATTATACTCCAATAAAGATGTTAAAAAAAAAAGAGGTGGAGTTTATAAAATAGTCACGATACTATTACCATATTAAAAACAATCACAATTCCTTAATATCATCAAGTGTTTTGTCAGTGTTCAAAGCTCTCTGGTTATGTCATAAATAGTCTTTATGTTAGGTTTGTTCAATATGTATTCAAACAATATCAACACATTTCATTAGGTGGACAGGCCTCTTAAGTCTCTTAACTTTTTAGTCCTCCTTCCTTCTCTTGTTTTTCCTTGAAATCTACTGAATGGATTGTACTATAGTTTCCCACATGTTATATTTTGCTCCTGTATATCTCTGTGCTATTGTTTGACCTGTTTCTATGCCCCCCACCCCATATTACCTATACACAGGTTGTTAGGTCTGGGGACCTTTTTAGATCTAGGTTTGATTTTTCTAGAAGGATAACCTCAAAAGTCATGTTGTATACTTCTGTTGTCTCTCCTTTCATCAGGTTAAAATTGATCAGTGCATTCAGGTCATTGATGATCATTGCCGAGGTCCATTACTTTATTAAGGGTTGCATAATGGTGATAGTCTCATCTATTGTTCCTTCAAAATTTATTTGTTGGACTATTTCTTTAAAAAGAAACTTTTCTTTATCAGCCCTTTGGCTACTCTGAGGTACAGTTTGTAGAGAAAAGACAGGATAAATACTTCATCCTTTATTTACCAGCTTTCCTAATAAAGAGTTTGTTCACTTGCACCCCACAATCAAGAGTGGTTGCTAGAATAACGAGCCCCTGATGTCCTAACTCCGGGAAACTGTGAATATGCTATCTCACATGGCAGAAGGGACTTTGCATATGTGATTAAGGATCTTGAGATGGGAAGATTATTCTAAATTATTCTGCTGGGCCCAATGTAATCACAAGAGACAGTATAATAGGGAGGCAGGAGGGCCAGAGTCAGAGAAGACAACATGACAGAAACAGTGCAGGGACAGAAACCAAGGAGTGTGGGCAGGCCCTCGAAGCTGGAAAAGGCAGGAAATCAAATTTCCCTTAGCGTCTCCAGAAGGAACAGAGCCCTGAAGACTCATTTTGGACTTCTGAACTGCAGAACTGCATGGTAATAAATGTGTGGGTGTTTTTAAGATTGTGATAATTTGTTACAGCAGCAGTAGGAAACTGACACATTGACTCTTATTTTTAGTAATTTGATGTTACTATCAATATCCTTTTTGATGCTCAAAGTATCTCAATGACTCCTCTGCCTTATGGACAGAGACTCAATGATAACATCCTTGCTCTTTTCTGTATGATCAGATACCCCAGGTGTATCTTGTACATTTTCTGGCATGAGCCCTTTTTTCCAGGAATCCTGGTTCCCTTTACTGGGAAATGTTACTCATAGACCACAGTTTGGATGATCACTGCTACTGGGTCCGCCATTTTTTCCAAGACCTTTCTGCTGTGCAGAGCTTGGAAATATATCATAAAATCATACCACTACTTCAAATTCAAATTTGGAATTCCTGGATAGTTAGTTCTTTCATATTATGTTTGTATGTCTTTTTTATGCTTAAAATCCTAACAAACTTACATGACTTCTTATTTAAATGCTCTTTCTGTGACCTGTATTTCTCTTCTCTCTGTCTCTTTCTCTGTGTGTGTATATATATATATATATATATATATATGTACATATACACATATATGTGTATATAAAATAAATATAATTTTTTCCAGTATATCATATATTTGGGATAGATTCCTATAAGTAAGATTACTGGGTCAAAGGGTAAAATTACACATATATGTAATTTTTAAAGTTTGCCATCTTGTTTTCCAGAGGGGTTCTGCCACTTCCTTTCCCACGGGCAACTTCTGGAAATACACATTCCATGCAGATTCAACAACTTTTGAATTTTAGAGTTGATATATTAATGTACTTTTAATTTACACTTCTCTAATTCTAAATGAGGATGAATATTTTTTCATATGCTTAAGGGCAATACACCTTCTGTTCTTTGTGAACTCTCTGTTCATATCTAGCCAATTTTTCTATTGCCTGTTTTTTCTTCTCTATTTGTAGAAGCTTTTTATATATTAGGGATATGAACCTCTTATCTGTGGTATAAGTTTCAAATAATTTTTTCCAATTGGCATTTGTCTTTTTACCTCTTCTATTGTTTTAGCTGTGCAATCAGGTTTTTTTTTTTTTGACATTTAAAAAATATTTGTGTAGTCAGATGTATCTAGTATTTCCCTTATTGCCTCCAGATTTTGGGATATAGTTAGGAAAGTTTTTCCAATTACCAAGATATAGAGGAATTCATTTATGTTTTCTTCTAGTATTTTTGTGTTTCCATTTTATTTATTTATTTATTAAAAAGAATTTTTTTGTACATTTAAATACATTCTCAGTGTACAGTGTAAGGGGCAGATCTTATTTTATCTGTCTCCATATGGCTATTTACTTATCCCAACAATACTTATAAGTCAGTCTTTTCCCCATAAATTTAAAATGACACCTTTATCATGTATTACATTTCCATATGTAATGGGTCTGCTTCTGGATTTCTGTTCTGTTTCATTGGACTGTGTATCTAGGCATGTTTCATACTGCACTGGTTTTATTGTAGGGAATCTAGCAGTATGTTTCATATATCGTTCCTTTTTTACAGGGTTTCTTGCTGTTATTGCTTATTTGTCCTTTCAAATGAACTTTACAATCAACTTAGTTATGTCCAGGAAAAAAACAAATCTCATGTTATTTTTTGTTGACTCAAATTTAGAAATAACTTTCTTCATGTTAAAGTATATAGTATTGGGTTGGCCAATCTTATGGAAAGATCTTATGGAAAAACCTGAATGAAACTTTTGGACAACCCAATATATCTTTCATTTGTTTAAGTCAAGTTTTATATCTTTCAGAAGGTTTTTCTCATAGATTTTTCATATTTCTTAAGTTTATGCCTACATTATGTATGTAATTCTATAATTATATAATATTTATATTATAATACATATTATTTGCTATTTTAAAAGGAGTCTTCTCTTTTATTGTGTCTTAACTAGCTTTTTCTTTTAATATATGAAGTAATTAATTTTGATATATTGATTTATTAAATTCTCTCACAGTAGTTTTGAATCGATTCTTCCAGTTTTCAATGTAATTGATAAAAGTTTTGTTCATGTTATCCAATTCTTAATCTCTAATTTTTTATATTGTCTGTTTACATTTGTTGATTACTTAAACAATTGTAAAAACTAGTGGAGAGGTGGATATCATGTATTGTTTTTGAGTTTAGGGAGAAAGCCTCTAGTATTTCTGCATTTTCCCACTAAGTTAAAATGCTAGCTTTTGGGCTGAGATGTGTGTGTGTGTGTGTGTGTGTGTGTGTGTGTGTGTGTGTGTGTGTGTAATCATAATATAATCATACTCAAAATTATATTCCATCTCTTAATTTATTGAGTTATTTCCCCATGAATGAGTGACAAATTTGAGATATATAAATGGCAGATAAACATGTTGTTATTTTTTCTCCTAAGCTATATTTATATCATGAATTCCATTCATAGGTTTCTTAATATTGAGCCATCCTTGAATTCCTGGAATAAACACCACTTTTTGTATTTCATTTTTAAATTGTTTGTCAGTTTATGCTGGTGGCTTCTGTTTGGTAATGCTTTATTTGATATTCTTAAGTGAAATTGACCTCTCTTTTGTTTTGGTGCAATTTTTATGAGGTTTTGATGTCAATGTGATACTCTTGATAGAAAGGAATTAGAGAGTTTGCTTTTCTGTACTGTGAAGTCCTGCTAGTTCTATCTCTAAAATATATCTTGAATCTGTACACTTTTCTCAGTTTCTAGGGCCACTGCTCTATCTTCAGGCCAATATCATCTCTCACTTAAACTTTTGTTATCACATCCTAACAGGTTTACCTACTTTTATTCTTGTATCCTTCTAATCTATTCTGTAAACAGTAACAGCAAAGCTATGTCACTTGCCTGCTTAAAACATTTCATAGAGTCCCCTCAGCACCTAGAATAATTGTAGTGCTTTATTACGGCTTGTAGGAGAATGCATGATCTGACCCCTGCCTATATTCCCTTTCCTCATTACTTTGCACACATCTTTTAAAAAAAAAAATAAATTTATTTATTGGCTGTGTTGGGTCTTCACTGCTGCATGTGGGCTTTCTCCAGTTGTGGGAGCGGGGGCTACCTTCCATTGCGGTGCGCAGGCCCTTCATTGTGGTGGCTTCTCTTTGTTGCAGAGCACAGGCTCTAGGCACGTGGACTTCAGTAGTTGTGGCACATGGGCCTCAGTAGTCATGGCTCGCAGGCTCTAGAGCACAGGCTCAATAGTTGTGGCGCACAGGCCCAGCTTCTCCATGGCATGTGGGATCTTCCCAGACCTGGGCTCGAACCTGTGTCTCCTGCGTTGGCAGGCGGACTCCTAACCACCATGCCACCAGGGAATTCCCCTTTGCACACATCTTGTCCTTTTGGTTTGTTTGCTTTCCAGTTTCTAGGACACACTGAGATATTTGCATCAGAGATTGTTGCTCTTCTTCTACCCAAAATGAGCTTTCTTCCCATTTTTTGCATGTCTAGCAACTACTCATCCTTCAACATTCAGCCTAATGCACTCACTTTCTCAAAGGGGCCTTCCTAGACATTGATCTAAAGAAACCCCTCTTCTATTATTCTGTGGTTACTTCTGTTTTCCATGGCATGGTCATGTTTGTGCATGGAGATTAACAAACTGGTATTTATTACTTTTTTGTTTATGTTTTTGTAATCTCCCATCCTTACTAAAATATTACTTCCATGAGGTCAACTTCCAGGTTTATCATAATGGATGTTGTATTACAGAGAATAATGCCATACCTGAAATGTAATTGGTTCCCAATAATTATTTTATAAAAAGTAAATTAGTATTTGCTGTTTTAGTGTGATGAGAAATTCTTTCAGCTCAGGGATTTGGGATTGTGCATATCTGTATCCACATTGTCTAGACAATAACAAGTTCTCAGTACATGTTAACTAGATAGAGGGATTGATGGATGGAAGAATGTAACAACTAATATAAGATACAGAGATGAATTAGCTGATGAGTAAGTGAATGGATGAAAAAAAGTTTCATATTATGTTTCCTCAGCTTATTTTATTTAAATTGGTCTTAGCTCTGAAAATGGCAGAGTCACAGCAGAACTGTTGAAATCTTCTCTGGTTCAAAGAACAGCAGCAGAAAGAGGGAGGCTTGGAATGTTTGATTCTCATGGGTGCAAAACCAGCCATGGCTTCTCTTTGACCCCTTGGCCCTGTTTTGAATCCTGCTCTCTTTGAGTCAGGGTTCTGGGGCAGTGTATGTGAAGTGGGGTGTACATTAGGACACTTGACAATAGATGGCATCCGTTTTTTTGTTTTTGTTTTAAGCTTATAAAAACCTTTGCAGAAGCTTCACTCCAGTCCCCTTACAGGGCTGTTGAGTGGTTGGGTCTTTGAACACAGCAAACCAAGAGTGCACTTTCATTGAAACCAAAGTTCAAATTTTTACCTGCAATCTCAGGACCTTTTCCTCTTCTGTCACACATGCCTCTGTTATATCTATGGAGGTGCACACTGTTTTTTGTATTATTATAATGTCGATGAACAGTGACTAGTTTTTTGACCACCTGCATTGTGTTAAGTACTTATATATATTATTTATTAAAAAGAAACAAATAAAACAGCACACACACAAACCCCTGGTATCTTACAGAATATAGGAGACCCTCCCTGCCTTCATGGTCAGCTATTTGCTCTGCTCACTTCCAGGTGCCCTTTATATTTAAAATTATGTTGTAATCCTGATATCATCTTATAATACAGTGTTTTACCTTCATTATCCATGAGAAAAAATTGAGGTTCAGGGGTTCAAGGTCATGCAGCTAAAAAAGTGTGACACTGAGATTTAAGTTCAGGTCTGTCTGCTTTCAGATCTGGTATCTTCAGGTGTGGGATAGAGAGGTGTTCTTATCCTCTTCTTTTTTTCTTCAATTTTATTGAAATGTAGTTGATTTACAATGCTGTGTTAGTTTCAGGTGTACAGCAAAGTGATTCAGTTACACACACACACACACACACACACACACACACACGCACACTAGTTTAGATTGTTTTCCATTATAGGTTATTACAAGATATTGAGTATAGTTCCCTCCTCTATTCAGTAGGTCCTTGATGATTATCTATTTTATATATAGTAGCATGTATAATTTATCCCAAACTCCTAATTTATCCCTCCCTGCCTTTCTGGTAACCATAAGTTTTTTTCTATGTCTGTGAGTCTATTTCTATTTTGTAAATAAGTTCAATTGTATCTTTTTTTAGATTCCACATATAAGCGATATCATATGATATTTGTCTTTCTCTGCCTGGCTTACTTTACTTAGTATGATAATTTCTATATCCATCCATGTTGCTGCAAATGGCATTATTTCATTCTTTTTATGGCTGAGTAATATTCCATTGTATATCTATACCACATCTTCTTTATCCATTCATCTGTCAGTGGACACTTAGGTTGCTTCCACATCTGGGCTATCATAAACAGTGCTGCTATGAATATTGGGCAATGAAAAGGATTCACGTTGATTTTAGACAGTATCGTCTAGATTCATAACCCTATTCAGTACATTTTACTAAGCACCTTCTATGAACTAGCAACTGGTCCAAATCTGGAAAGATAAGTTAAACAAAATGTAAACCACAGAATGGGAAAAAGTTTGCAAACCTGTATTTGACAAAGGACTTGAATCCAGAATATATAACAAACTCTTATAATTAAAAAATAAGAGGACAAACAACTATAGACAGAAGGCTTGAAAACTTACTTCACAAAAGAAGGAAAGAAACTTCACAAAAAACAAATGCCATGATGTTCCACCTCACTAGCCATCAGGAACTTGCAAATTCAAGACAATAAGATACCACTACACATACTCTACATTGGCGAAAGTGAACAAGACTGACAATAACAACTGTTGATAAGGGTGTGGAGTAACTGGAATACTCAGACATCGCTGGTGAGAATGTAAATTATATCCACAGTGTGGAAAACATGTTAGCAGTTTTTTAAAAAAGTTAAACATATGCCATAACATCTACTCCTAGGTATTTCCCCAAGAGAAATAAAAAAGGGGTTACAAAAAGACTTATATTCAAATGTTCAAAGCAGCTTTGTTTGTAATAGCTGAAAATTGGAAACAACCCAAATGTCCATCAATGAGTGAATGAGAAACAAACTGTGTACATCTTTACAAAAGAATGCTTCTTCCACAATGACAAAGAATAAACTACTGATACACAAAACAATTTCAAAATAACATGCTGAGTAAAAACTGTCAGGCAAAAAAGTAAATGTGTTCTGGATGATGCCATTTATATAAAATTCTAGAAAATGTAAATTATTCTATGTGGTTAAAAGTGAGAAAAATCCAATCAATGGTTTTCTCGGGCCTCAGGTGAAGGAAAGGTTGGATCATTAAGAAGCAGGAGGAAATTTTGAGGGATGATGGAGATGTTCTTTGCAGGTCTAGAGCCAAAGTCATCAAACAGCCAGAGTAACTGAACTGTGCCCATTACTCATTAGACATTTATTGTACATAATTATACCTCAATACAGGAAATTAAATAAAATAAAGAGATGGGAAGGTGCAGATAGGGAGATATCTACACTGGACTACAGTTTTGAGCACATTCTGAGAACTCAGAGGAGGGAGGGGTCAAACCCAGGTCCCATTTGTGGGTCTTTTCAGCCTGGAGTCCAGGCACTAAGGAGACTTTTAAGCAGAGCCATCCTGTCCTAGATTTGAAAGTGATCATCAGCAGACAATTCTTCCTGCTTTTCCTATGTTGGATATTTCTTGCTTTTTAGAGACTATCACCTAGAACAAGAAGTAATCTTGGACCAGGAGTCATCAGACAGTGGCTCTTTCATAAGCTTTTTGCTTGATTTTACATACGATCCTTTTCTCTTGGGGTTTCATAATTTGAATCTGCAAAATGAGGGAATTGACCAGGAGCCCAAGATGATCAGAAAGGTTCTCTATAGCCTTGACATTTTAAGAAATATTTAACGTCCTTGCATTTTTTTTTAAAAGTGCCTTTTTTCAGGAACATATTTTTCAAAGATAATGAGGGAATTCAAAGTCCTCGACATGAATCGTAACACGCTCAGAACCTGCCCAAGCTTCCTCTCTCACCCCCCCTCTTGCCAGTCCCTTTTGCTCATCTCCACTGTTTTGTTCACCATTTGTACCCTGTGCTCCAGGAACAGGGAGCTCTGTGCCATTTCTGAGATGCTGCAGGCTCTTGTGGACTTCGGTGCTTTTGTATATGTTCTTCTGCTGGCTCCTGTTCTGCCGCTAAGGCTGAGAGAGGATGAGTGAATCACATGATCTCACAGATGGCAAGAGGCATCCATTCAGCAGATGTTTCCTCAGTGCCTTGTATGTGCCAGGCACTTGCTTGCATTGGGGGCACAAATGAAGAAAAACAAATTCCTTTCTGTCATGCCTCTTTCCTTCTAGTAGGAAGAGATAACCAACCATACAGATAAGTATCGTATTAAATGGTGCTATGTGCTATGAAGGGCATCAATGTAAGGTGGATAAAGCAAGTGGGGAAGGGTGTACTATGAGGCATCAGGTGATGGGAGAGGGCCTCTCTAACAGAGACCCGAGGGAAGTGAGGCAGTGAGCCATGGATATCTGAGAAAAGCTGTTCGGGGTGCAGGAAACTAGAACTACAATGTCTCTGAGGTGGGGACCTACGTTTAGTTGTCAAGATACAGCAAGGAGACCAGTGTCTCCTTGACACCGAAGCAGGTGGATGAGAGGAAGTGTGGCAGGAGGTGTAGTCAGAAAATCAGGGGGGTCAGCTCACATAAGACCTTATAGCAAAGAATCTGATTTTACTCAAAATGAAATGGAATAATGTTGGAGGATTCAGATCAGAAAATGAATGTGGTCTGACTACGTAAGTAGTGTATTACATTCTGAGGGCTGCCAAACTTGCTGGCTTAAGGAACAGAAATGTATTCTCTCACAGTTCTGGAGTCCAGAAGTCCAAAATTAAGGTGTCAGCAGGGCCACACTCCTTCTAGAGGCTCTAGGGAAGAATCTTTCCTTGCCTCTCTCAGCTCCTGGGGGCTCCAGGAGTTCTTTGGCTTGTGACCTCATCACTCTCATCTCTGCATTTGTCTTTATATCACCTCTCCTCTGTGTGTCTGTCTTCTATTCTGTGTCTTCTAAGGACATTTGTCATTGGATGTAGGGCCCGCTTGGTGAACCCAGGATAATCTCATTTTAAGCTCTTTAATTTCATCTGCAAAGACCCCTTTCCAAAATAAGGTAAACTTTACAGGGTCTGGGTATTATTAGGACATAGATATATCTTTTGGAGGGTGACCATCAAGCCACTACACATGGTAAAGAATCACATTCTCTGTTCGTGGAGAATATTTTGTAGGAAGACAAAGATGGAGGCAGGGAGACCAGATAGGATGCACATGCAGTTATCCAGGTGAGAGATGCTATGGCTTGAGCCAGGATGGTGAAGTGGAGGTGATAGAAGTAGATGCTTGTATTTCAAATATAGAGCCAAGTTCGAATGAGACTTGTGGAGGAAGGAGTGGAGACAGGGATTTCTACGAAGATGGAAGGAAATTGACATTAACAGAGATGGGAATAACTGTCAGAGGAGCATGTGTGGGGAAGTGGGCAGTAATCAAGATTTTGGTTTTGGATATAGACACATATTTTTTCCCTACTGGACATCAAGGTGGTGATGTTGAGTAAGTGTTGGATATATCAGTCTGGAGTTCACAAGAGAGGTTGTTGTTTTAGATATAAATCAGTAAATCATCAGTGGGGACAGGATGAGATCATCTGTGAAGTGAGTGTAGATGGAAAAGAGGAGGTCAGAGGAAGGAGCCGTGGAGCTCTCCAGTATCTAGCAGTCAGGAGAAAGGATGAGAAACCAGCAAAAGAGACAGAAGGAGCAGCTACTGGTTGGAGGACCAAGTGTCAGAGATTTGATCAAAATCTTTCTGAATCGAAACTTCTTTTCAACACCATATTGAGAGGAAGAACTGGGGATTGTAAATCTCTGCCTCTTGACTGGCTATCCCAGGGCAGCACAGAGCAGATGTCAGTCACGTACCATACCTGCGTTATGGTGAGAAGGATCCCAGACACGGTACCACGTAGGCTGGATCCTCTCCAGTGGTGACACCCAAAGTGCCTGGTGGAACTGGGTGGAAAGAGGGCAGCAAATAAGGTAGGACCTTGACTTTTCTCCACCAGCTGAAGAGGTCCTATGTCTCAGGTTGGCATTTTAGGAAGCCCGCAGGCATCTTGAGCAGTCCCAGGCAGAAAGGTTGAAAAGAAAGCCAGTTAGGCAGGGGAGATGGTTGTCTGGTATGTGGGGTGGGAAGAAATGAAAGGCAGAAGAGATGGGACAATAAAGGGGACAAGGTGTGGTCGTGGTGAAAAGAAGGTCAGGGCTCAGGGGTGTGGAGGAGGACTGGAGCAGAGAGCTGCCTGCGTGACCTGGGCATGGGGTGGTGCAGCATAGCCGGGACACAGACTCTTCCTCTAGCCTAGGTTCCACACCTTTCTGCACTTCAGTTTTCCCATCCGTAAGTGGGGATGGACCCTGTTCTCCTCATACCTTTGTGAGGAGGATCAGGCAAGATTATACAAGTGAAATATCTTGCAAATGACAAGCACTGTGACCGGGAAAAGGGTTTGTTTGGAAGGAGAGGTCAACAGCAGTAGCTTGGAAAATGATAATCTGCCATTGCGAGAATGCTACATCCATCTAATTTTGTACAACAGACATATACAGAGTTTCTAACCTGTGCCGAGCTCTGTATCCAGCTTCAGAGGAATACAAAAGCACCAGCCAAGATCCTCCCTCTCAAGGGCTCCTTGACCAAGCATGGTGGTATGTGGGGGAAGCCAGCTCAGCCTATACATGGTGAGTGTCTTCAATCTTTCTGATACTTCTTGAGGGCTTTCTATGTCAGTGGTCATCCAATCGTTGTAGGCTCAGAGGATACAGCAGTGAATAGCATAGTTATCTGCATATTCCAGGCTGTGGGAGGATATCTTTATAGAGGTGGAGGAAACTGAGGTTTGGAAGTTCAGTTGTTTGGGAATCACTCACCTGGGAGTTTAGAGAATGCAAAATATGGGCCATTTCCTAGACCGACTCTGTCAGAATCTGCAGTCCAACACAATCTCCAGGTGATTCATGGGCACATTAATATTGCAGATGCATTGACGCTATTGACAATTTGGACTGGATAATTCTTTGTTTTGGGGAGATACCCTGTGCCTTGTAGAATGTCTAGTGGCATCCCTGGCCTTGCCCACTATGTCCCAGTAGCACTCCCTCCACAGTTGTGAAAGCCAAACATGTCTCCAGACATCCTCTAAATGTCCCCTGGGAGGCAAAATCACCCCACCATTGAGACCACTGGACTAGAGTATAGCTCCTTAAAATGTGGTTCTAGATCGACAGCATTAGTAGCACCTGGAAACTTGTTAGGAATGCAGATTCTTAGACTTCACCCCAGGCCCACTGAATCCGAAACTCGGTGGGTGGGGCTGAGCGACCTGTGTTTTGGCAGATCCTCTAAGTGATTTTGATGAATGCTGAAATGTGTTGGAACAGTGGTTCTCATCCCCGGAGGCACAAAAGTTCTGAAAACTAAGTAATGTCCAGGACCCACCCCCAAGCAATTTCATCAGATCTCTAGGAGTAAGTGACCCAGATGATTCAAACGCACAGCTCAACTGAGAACCAATCAAGAGAAATGCAGGAGGAAGGATTTGCTCAAGCTCTCAGAGGAAGCCAATAAGAAAAGGTCAGGACTCAAGTCTCCAAACTCCCTGGTCCAGGGACCTTTCCTTGAGGAAGATGACAAGGTGACAGCCAGCCTCTTGAACTGGCTCCTGAGGAATTCCACACCCACAGGGCATGTTCAGACCCATCTTTGATCAGGTGTCTCAGTGAGTGCAAAACACTCTCATCTCTGAGATGTTTTGTGACACAAGTTGCCCGGTGGCCTTTGCAGAAGGAATTCACTGTGTTCATAGCTTTCTGGACACCAGCTAAGAATTCTGAGCCCAGATTGTCCTCTCTCTGCCTGCTGTCCCCACCCCTAACACCCTGTGGTCAGAATGTTTGCTGACTTCTTTCCACAGGGCTCCCTAGGTGATGTTTTCCTATCAGGAAACACCAGAAACGTCAACACTCATATAAAAACGTTTGTCACAGGTGATAACCCACATAACCACTCAAGTACCACAGGACAAAAATAGGCAGAAGGGGCTTTGGAAATTCTTTAGGGGAAGATAGGCAGTACGTGGGCTTCACACTCTTTCCTCAGCATCTTCACACACTGTTAAAAACAAGCTCAGAAAATGGCTCCTGGTGAAGCCAGACACTGTCCATGGAGGGCTCTCACGTCTTGTCATGACCTGAGTCAGAACAGCTCCTGGCCCACTCACGTCCCCCACCTTAGAAGTCATCACGACAATTCTATGGAGAGGGATTCAGCTCCACTTTGCTGCTGTGGAAGCTGAGGCTCAGAACGGCTTTACTGAGTGCTGACTGCTGAGGCTTTGTGCCAGCACTGGGATCGAGGTGGTTGGGCCACCCTTCACAGGGCCTATAGTTGAACGCAAAGGTCAACAGATAAGCAATGTGTCGTGGGTTTGTGCCAGGTATTTACTTTGGACTCTCAGCCAAAACTGTTCCATAATCTGCTCTGTGGTGCTGTGGCTGGGAGTCTGTGGACCACGTTTCCCAGACACCCTTGCCAGCTGGCTTCCTATTAGGTTCTGGCAACAGGCAAGGCCAATGATGTCCCCCTGAAGACAGGAATCTCTGGGCAAACTCAGTGTCAATCCTTAAAAACCTTTTCAGCCTTTCATCACCTGTGTAACAAATCCCCTGGATTAAATCCCCTCTGTTTGGAATAACCTATCATGGTTCCAGGTCCTGGCTGCACCCGGACTGATTCAAGGAAGCTTAACTCAGGGAAGGCCTTGAAAGTGGCAAAGCAGAGAAGGGGAGAATGAATACAAGGTAGGGGGGTGAAGAGAGGAAGGACGAGTATGTCAGAAGATGGAAAAGCATGTGCAAAGGCCCTGGAGCGCCAGAGACCTTGAGACAAGACCGACACAGCTGGAGTGAGCGTGGAGCCTGATGAGGCTAGAGGAGCTGCTGAGGCCATATTGTGAAGGTCTTGCAGGCAGGGCGCAGGCTTCTCCCAGGGGTTGCCATGGTGTGAACCCCCTCTCCTCCAGGGATGTCATGTGGTGTCCTGGCTTGTAGGCCATGTAAAAGGTGTTGGGTATTATCTCAGGGATAATGGAGAATCATTAAAGGATTTTAAGCAGCCAAGGTACATAATGTGATTTGTATTTGGCTATTTTATTGGGGTGTGGAGAATTCACTGGAGAGAGGCCAAGTGGAAATAAGAAACCAGTTAGGAGGTGGTTGCAGCAGTTTTTCTAGGAAGAAAAAAGAGAGAGGAATGCGCCTTTGTGTGAGGTCATCCACTTTGCGACCTGGAGTTGGTCATCCTGTCTTTCTGGTCAACCATCTATAAAATGAGGAGGTTAGACCAGAGCAAGGATTCCTCAGCTGGGGTATGAGCCCTCGAAAAGGGTCCATGGATGGGTGTCGGGGGTTGCAGAGCCTCTGAGACTATTCACAAATGGTTGGACGTATGTTCACATATACCTTTGTCCCACATGGCAAAGGGACCCCGGCTTTCACCGTGTTCTCTGAGATGTGAAGAATCCCAGAGTTTAAAACCACTATCCGGGGGCTTCCCTGGTGGCGCAGTGGTTGAGAGTCCGCCTGCCGATGCAGGTGATATGGGTTCGTGCCCCGGTCCGGGAGGATCCCACATGCCGCGGAGCGGCTGGGCCTGTGAGCCATGGCCGCTGAGCCTGCGCGTCCAGAGCCTGTGCTCCGCAACGGGAGAGGCCACAACAGTGAGAGGCCCGCGTAACGCAAAAAAAAAAAAAAAAAATTAAAACCACTATCTGGACCATCTCGAAATGCACTTGCAACTGAACTTGCCAATGATTTGATGTTCCTGTGCCTCTCCAGGGAGTCATAAATCCTTAGAATTTTCCCGCTGGCTGTGAAAAGTGAATGAGGAAGAGGAGGGTGTCCTGACACAATCCCGGAGGCAGACAGCTACTCCCCCGGAGCTGCTCCAAGCACAGGTGCGGAGAAAATGCCGGAGGATGGAGGACACCATTCTGCTGGAGCATCGCAACAACCAGAGGTGACAGATGCGGACACAGCCATTGACACTGCTTTGTCAACTGTGCAAAGGCTCCCCGAGGCCACCACCTCACCCTGCTGTCCTGCGAGAGAGCGGGAGGTCAGCTTAAGGGCCAGGGAGCTCCCGCTGTTCGCTTTCCTCAGCCACTCTTCGCCCGTGGCTAATCCTCAGCCCTGGCCTGTGATCTCTCTATTGACCCATTCTACCTCCCCTCTCCTCCGACACAACTATGATCTCTCTGGAAAAACAAAATCTAAAATCAGACTCATCCTAGGTCTGATGAATTGAGGTCACTGGGTCCCATTTCCAAAGGGAAATGTAGCTTCCTGCTGCAGCGACACTGGAAATTTCGTTCCTCTTTGTGAAAGTAGGTCAGGCGTTTTCGGGGCTGGGGTCTTTTCGTGGCGCCCCGAAGTCCCAGCAGGCAGGGCAGCAGCTGGCTCCTCTGCTTATGTACCCACCCATCCTGCCCGGCCAGCCTGCAGGCTGCATCCTTCAACCCGGGGTGATGGCGGAGAATACAAATGCCTTTCCTATGACTCCCACATGCCCCATCTTGCTGGGATTTTTCAAATTTCTTTGTGGAGAGCCGAAAAGACAACAGATTTATGGTGGACCTGGAGAGCAACAATCCAAGGATTGCGTTTTTCCTGCTTTCAGTCTGTAATTTATTTTTAAATGACCTTTTTGTTATTTATGGGTCTCGGTGACTCTGATGATCAGGGTGAACTGCGTCTTATCAGACTAGCAAAACTAACCGGATTAAAGGGAAACCCACACATTTCATCCAAAGGGGGACTCAGGGGGCTGCTTAGCAGTGCAGCTGGAAGGGGACATCTCCTTTGGTCCTTGAACAGCAACGTGGCTCGAGGAAAGCATTTGGGCCTCAGAGTCAAGACCCCAGTAAGTACCCTCAGCTGGCTTTCTGCCTTCTAAAGTGGGGCTTAACACACCCCCGGCAGCTTTTACAGCGACGATTAGGGGGAGACCGTATAAAACATTTGGCGCTTCTGTACTCAGTAAATGCCACCTATGTGATTATTATTACCTTCCTTACCTTGCTCTCAGCTCCCCTCTGGGAACACACAACTCAGAGCGCAGGGTGTAAAGATGATCATCTTTATAACGAGGTTTTAACACTTTCAAAATATAAATTCAAACAACAAGCCCGTTTGGAATCCCAGACTCTGATGTTCAAGTAACATCCGAAAGTAACGAGGCGAGCATGGCGGTTTATTTCTCTCAACGAAATGAAGAGCCGCTTCTGCTCCAGAATAATTACAGTTGAGCGGGGCCTTTTCTGAGACTGATGATTTTCACAAGTACACAACTGTCTATTGTTCTCCTGTAGCTCGTTACCATGGCGATCTAATTAAAGCAGCATCCAATGCTGCCAGCCCATAGGTAGGGGCCGTGTGTGCAGCTCCTAGTCACGGGGTGGGGTGGGGGCGGTGCGTGGCCTGCCCCTCCCAAGGCCCTTCCCCAAATTCTGAAATGAGGGCTGGTTGTCCGGGATCTGACCCAGAAAAATGTCTTCGTTTTCTGAAACGAGCTGGGAATTAAATGCCACTCTCTCCGTGTCGTCTGATGGGAAGGTGATGAGCTAGGTACTGCAGGCTTGCTTTGTGACCTTGGGCAAGTTGCTTAATCTGTTTCACGCTCAGGTTCCCCATGTATAACCGGGATGACAATACCTTCTTTGAAGAGAAAAGATAAGGTCTGTGAAAGGGCCATGAACAAAGATGCAAGGTACGGACTCCCACCCCTACCCTTCTGCTGTGTCTCTTCCCAATGGCAGGAACACGGTGGTGTCAGGGCAAGAACACAAGTCTAGCAGACCCAGGTCCACATCATGGCCCAAGGAAGTGGGCGAAGACCTCTCAAGTTTGTCATCTAGCCTGTGAAATACGGGCAATGGTAGCCAGCTCACGTGGTTATGGCAATGCAATGAGATTGTGTCAAGTGTCTGGCACCTGCCTGGCCTTCCCTAGGTCCTCGACAAATGCCAGGCCATTGGAAGGACAGTTCAGTGCAGGAGCCAGTGGCCACCATGACGGGAAGAGGCATGCCATGTAGTGGTTAAGAGCAGGGGCTGTTAACCCATGGAGGAATTATATAGGGTTCAAATCCTCCTGGGCAAGTCGCTGAATTTCTTTATACCTCCAGTCTTGTCTGTAAGATGGGAATAATAATTGACGGGGCTGGGCCTACAGGAACGACAAGAATAGTACATACTTAGAGGATACTTGCCCCTGAATCAGAGGTTAATTATCTTCCTCCTGCTCTATCGGTGTCCAGAATACCCTAAGCCTCCTCGCCCTTTGAGTTCCATCGTGATCACGTTCCCATTTAATGGGCTCCTTCTAGGTGCCAACACCACGTGTGTCATCTTCAATCCTAACATCATCCCATGATGTGAGTACCGTTGTTACTCCACTTTTTAGAAGGATAGGCACGTGCAGAGAGCTCAGGGGACGCGCCAAACGTACACTGCTTATAGGTGATGGAATTGGAAGTTGAGCGGAGATAGACACCCCAAACGTATGCTTTTTTTAAAACCAGTGTTCTTTACTGCCACACACTGGCTTGTCAATGAAAATCTGTGAAGTAGGCACTAGTATCCCCACTTAAGGAGATGAGTGGACAGGTCAGGCCTGTAAAACAGCCCCTGTTTTACACAGGGCCCAATGGCTAGTCAACAGTAGGGACAGGACTTCAGCGTTGCTCTGCCCCCAAATTCAAGGGCACGTGCTCTCCTATCTTACTGCCGTCCACCAGCCCTGTCGATCACTGTTGATACTGGCAAACTACATCAGCCACCTGCCCTTGTCTTCCCCCTTGCCTGTCCTCCCGGCCTTACTGAGCAGTCGTGTGAGTCAGGCAGGGTAGCATGGACATGTGCTACTGATTATTAACAGGCTTCATCAAAGGCCCAGTCCCTCTCATTGTAGCTAGAAAAGCTTGTCCACCCACCACAGCGCTAGTTTCCTTTCTATGAAGATTGGAGAGCAAAAACATTTCAAAAGCTACCAGTTCAATGAATCCGGCCATGGCCATAACCAAAGTGCACCTCTGGAGAGCCGGATGGTCACCGACGGCCCAGCACACATGCGCTTTATGAATCTACAGTTCTTTTCCCAAGATGTTGGCTACTTTCCCTCAATTCTCGATGCCCTGTGTCCTGCCCAGTCAATCCAAGGGACAAGGCTATGGCTCCACCTGGCATATTTCCAACTGGTCTCTGGTAAGCCCGTGAGCCCACCCACAGGCCCCTAGTACCCCTCGGGCCAGGATAAGCTCATGGCCCCAGAGTGCAGCTCCAATGAGGAAGGTTATGTTCTGCACATCTAATTGCTCACTGAAGCCTGGTGGTCCTATATCCCCTGAATCTCAGGAAACTTTCCTTTCTTTCTATCCCGTCTCCTCTGCCCTCAACTAAGACTCATCACCGTCCCTCTGGGATGTTACAGTTGTCTTGTAACTAATCTCCTTTCCTCCATCAGCTGTAACGTCAAGCCATCCTATACGTGGTCACCGAAGGGATCTCCCTAAGGCAGATGGCTCTTTATTACCGTACTTGACGTCCTTTAAGAGCTCCCTGTTGCCCACAGCATAGGGTTAAATCTCCTTAGGCTGGCATACAAAATCTCTGTCACGGGGTCCCTATTTTCCTCAATCTGCCATTCTGTAACTTCTGAATAGTATCAAGTGCCCTGTGGCCACCAAACCCTTTCTCACCTCCATACGTTCGCTGATGCTGTCTACTTTGCCTATGATGTCCTCCCAAGCTCTTTTTTTTTTTTTTTTTTCGGTATGCGGGCCTCTCACTGTTGTGGCCTCTCCCGTTGCGGAGCACAGGCTCCGGACGCACAGGCCTAGCGGCCATGGCTCACGGGCTTAGTTGCTCCGCGGCATGTGGGATCTTCCCGGACCAGGGCACGAACCCGTGTCCCCTGCATCGGCAGGCGGATTCTCAACCACTGCGCCACCAGGGAAGCCCCCTCCCAAGCTCTTCACACCACCACTTCTATTTAGTCTCTAATGCATAGCTCCGATATCACCTCCAATGGATGTTGACCTCATGGTCACCCAAGTTCACAAACCCACTTCTACGCTTCCATATACCTGTGGGCCTCTTACACAGCACACGTCATTTTATGCCCTAATGATCTGATTTCTCATTTTCCTCCTCCTGCAGACAGTGGACTACTTCTTCTTCTTCTTTTTTTAAATAAATTTATTTATTTTAGTTTTGGCCGCGTTGGGTCTTTGTTGCTGAGTGTGGGCTTTCTCTAGTTGTGGTGAGCGGGGGCTACTCTTCATTGCAGTGCATGAGCTTCTCATTGCGGTGGCTTCTCTTGTTGTGGAGCACGGGCTCTGGGCCCACGGGCTTCAGTAGTTGTGACACGCGAGCTCTGTAGTTGTGGCTCACGGGCTCTAGCACGGGCTCAGCAGTTGTGGCTCGTGGACTTTAGAGCGCAGGCTCAGCAGCAGTTGTGGCGCACAGGCTTAGTTGCTCCACGGCATGTGGGATCTTCCCAGACCAGGGCTCGAACCCGTGTTCCCTGCATTGGGAGGCAGATTCTTAACCACTGTGCCACCAGGGAAGCCCCAGACAATGGACTTCTGAGAGTAGGCACTATACCTTGTTTGTTTTTGTTGTTCTAAGTCTCACTCTATTATTGGCTCAGAGTAGACACTCAGTAGAAGTCTGTTGGACTGAGCCAAGATTGAGTTGGCTCAGGGAAAAAGGAACAGCTGGAAGTCTGGGGAAAAGATCCTTATCGTTTCAGGCTCAACTATGTGTTTCATCGATCTTGCGTATAAAACCGATAAAGGAGTTCACACATCTCTGCTCCCAGAAGGCTGGTGTTTGACAAAATAGCAGTGCGTGTGTGTGTGTGCGCGCGCACATGTGTGACTTTCATCATCCAAACCTCATCCAACCAAGTATGGGCTGAGTCTTGCAAAATTTGCATTACGTGCATTAAATGCATGTACCAGGGCCAGAAGCATATTCTTCAATGCTTCCATACTTACCAGAGGAATGACGAAAGGAAGAGACAGCTTTCCCCAGCGTAGCAGGTTTGGAGCTCAACTCAACAAAATCTACATATAATGAGGTGCTACTTTGAGCCAGGCACCAGGGAAGGTCCTGGGGAGGCAGGAGTGAGTCAGCCTGGTCTCTGTCCATAAAAGTTCACGGTTTAGGAACCAGTTTAGAAGATGGTGTAGATAATTATAATGCGGATATACTTCATTTTATTCTGTTTTGCAGATATTGAGGTTTTGTTCTGTTGTTTTTTGTTTTTGTTTCTTGGTGTTTCTTTTTCTTTTTTTTTTTTTTTTTTTTTTTACAAATTGAAGGTCTGTGGCAGCCCCACATCGAGCAAGTCTGTTGGTGCCATTTTTCCAAAGGCATTTGCTCTCTTCGTGTGTCTGTGTCACATTTTCGTAATTCTCATAATATTTCAAACTTTTTACTTTTATTATATTTGTATGGGGATCTATGATCAGTGATCTCTGATGTTGTCATTGTAACTGCAGATGTGGTGGAAATAGCAAGACAACTAGAATTAGAATTGGAGCCTGAAGATGTGACTGAAGTCCTGCATCTCATGCTAAAACTTGAACTGATGAGGAGTTGCTTCTTATCGATGAGCAATGAAAGTGGTTTCTTGAGATGGAATCTGCTCCTGGTGAAGATGCTGTGAAGGTTGTTGCAATGACAACAAAAGACTGAGAATATTGTGTAAACTCAGTTGATAAAGCAGCAACAGGGTTTGAGAGGATTGACTCCAATCTTGAAAGAAGCTCTACTGTGGATAAAGTGCTATCAAACAGCATTACATGCTACGGAAAAATCATTCATGAAAGGAAAAGTCAATCGAGGTGACAGACTTCACTGCTGTCTTTAAGAAATTGCTCCAGGGCTTCCCTGGTGGCGCAGTGGTTGAGAATCCGCCTGCCGATGCTGGGGACGTGGGTTCGTGCCCCGGTCCGGGAAGACCCTACGTGCCGCGGAGCGGCTGGGCCCGTGAGCCATGGCCGCTGAGCCTGTGCGTCCGGAGCCTGTGCTCCGCAACAGGAGAGGCCACAACAGTGAGAGGTCCGTGTACTGCAAAAAAAAAAAAAAAAAAAAAAAAAGAAATTGCTCCAGGCGCCAACCTGATCAGCCAGCAGCCATCAACAATGAGACAGGACCCTCCACCAGCACAAAGATTAGGCTCAGATGATTGTTAGCATTTTTCAGCAGTAGAGTATTGCTAGTTAAGGTACGTACATTGCTTTTTTTGACATTATGCTATTGCACACTTAATAGACTACAGTGTAGTGTAAACATACATTTTATATGCATCGAGAAGCCAAAAAATTTGTGTGACTTGCTTAACTGTGCTGTTTGCCCCATTGCTATGGTCTGGATCTGAACTTGCAATATCTCCAAGGTCTGCCTGTACTTGGCATTGGTGCTATGATCAAGGAAAATCCGAGAGGCGGCAGGAAGCCTCCAAGTCAGACTGTGTGGTCTAGAGGAGGGGCTCCTGCACTCATTTTCAAAGGGCTGCTAGAATCAGGCTGTACGCTGTAGGCCATGCTGACGCTTTGAGAGGCCACAGACAGCCCAGGCTGCCCCGTGCATTCAGAGAGGGGCTCACGCCTTCCAGTGGCCTCTGAATTTCCCTAAGAGCCTGGTCTCCAGGCCACTTTCTGCAGCACGTCACTGGTGATGCTAATCCAGGAATCACCCTTCGAGGCATGCTCTGTGGATCATTGCTTTTAAAGCAAATGGAAGCATTTTGCAGACGTAGCTTGTGGAATAGAATGATGATGGGGGCTTCCCCGGAGGCGCAGTGGTTGAGAGCCCGCCTGCCGATGCAGGGGACGCGGGTTCGAGCCCTGGTCTGGGAAGATCCCACATGCCGCGGAGCGGCTGGGCCCGTGAGCCATGGCCACTGAGCCTGCGCGTCTGGAGCCTGTGCTCCGCAACAAGAGAGGCCGCGACAGTGAGAGGCCCGCGTACCGCGATGAAGAGTGGCCCCCGCTTGCCGCAACTAGAGAAAGCCCTCACGCAGAAACGAGGACCCAACGCAGCCAAAAATAAAATAAATAATAGAATAATGACGGGGTCTACCCTGGGCTTCCAATGTACACTTTGTCATACATGAGCTGGTCCAACTTTGATTAAGTCTCCCTCGCCTCTCTGAGCCTCAGTTTCCCCATATGCATAGCAGAGTCCGACTTCTATAGCCTTTGGGGATACTTGATGAGAATCTTCTTTCTGCAAGAAAGCTCTCTTGCTGGGCTGGCCATCAAACCCCAGCTTGGGAGGAGAGGGCAGCCTGGGATTTCGGACACTGGGTCTGAGGACGGGGGTGGAAGTGGTCACACCTGGATTTCCCGAGCTGGGCAGGCAGTGCTGCAGCTTGGTGGGAGCCATCGCCTTGTGGACAGTTGCTCAGACACAAAGCCTCGGAATTACCCTGTAATGCACACAGGTCATGAAGCAATAAAACGCCTTTTAAAATGTCATCTGCTGAACCACAGATTCCAACTAATAAATCCCCGTGACCTGGAGGTACCTGGAGGTCACACACTGGCAGTATGGCTCCTGGAGCTGCCCCGCTCCCTGGAAGATGAGCCCGCGTTATGAGCTCGCTGTTGATGGTTGCCATAGAGGCCAGCACATCCTCACTGGGTGTGGGGCGTGGGGAGAGGAGCAGAGAGACTCAGCAACATCTCGTAATTAGTCTAACATCCCAGTGAATCGCCTGTTTGCGCCCACAGTTTGGGAAAAACTGGGAGCTGCCACTGTCGCTCTGTAATCTGTGGAACGGTGTGATTGTCATCTGGGCTGGGAGACCAGGAGACGGGGCTGGCTCAGTTCTCGGGGAGTGAGGGCAAGGAAGAGAAAAAGAGATAACAACAGAAAGCAGCAGGGAGCAGACCAACACAGAGCGGTACCTCTGACTTGCCTGGAACGCAGCTAAGTCAGTTCACCGTTTACCTCGCCTCACCGGCCAAGAGCTCTTCAAGCGGTCACCAGAGCACCCTTTGCCAGATGATGGGTGTGAGTGCGGACGAGCTCATTTCACTTTCCCAGGGCTGTCCTGAGAAGAGGGAGCGCTGGGACTCCAGTCCAGCTCTTTCCAGCTCTTTCCTTAGCTCTGCTACTCCCTTCCTATAGTCCCTGCCGGGGCATGAGCCGTTTCTCTCATGCTTAGAAGAGCCCTCTCACGCAGGGAAGGGGCAGGTCACGCCTCCCATTTCACAGATGAAGAAGTGGAGGTCTGGCCAGGTGAAGGGGATCACGTAAGGCTCGGTGTAGAGGGGATGCCGTGAAGCAGCCTTGGAGACGGGACGGGCTTCGGGTACGCTTAGAAGGGAGGGTGAGGGTGTTACAAGCAGGCAGGGCAGTGACATAGGCGTGGGCAGCAGACGCCTGAGGTGTGCCGGGACCAGAGACGGAGCTCTTTGGGCTGGAACCCATGGTTTCCGTGGTCCCATGGGGCACTCGGGCCTGGAGTACTGCACCGAGAATCTCAGGGTCTCATAAAGTCACCTTCGTGGGGCGCTCCCAGATGCACCCCTAAGAAACAGGTGTTTCCTCCGCCTCCTCATGACGAGGGTTGGGCCACCGTCTGCTCACAGCTTCTCTCTCTGCAGAGAGACACTTCCCTTGCTGGGCCATGTGGCCAGGTCTCATTGCCCACCCGTAGCAGCTCATTCCTTCCTCTGTGTCTTAAGACACCCTCTTCCTCTTACCCTTCCTTCTTCGCATGGCTGGGCGAATCCTGCCTCACCTTCAGGGCCTAATCGAAGCCCCAACGCCTCCAGGAAGTCCATCGGGCTTGCCAAATCTCTGAGACCTCCGCACAATCAATGGCCATATCCAAACAGCCTCTTCTCTTTTTCCAATAGGTACTGAGGCTCATAATAAGAGCATATACCAATTTACATATGACATATAATTTGTACAGAAAATGCTTTCTTCTCTTATGACTTCACACCATTCTTATTTTCTAAATGTGAAATCTCTGCTATATCCACGCACAGAACGCAAGGCCTGGATCTGTGGATGATGCTTTGAAGACCAGAAAAAAGGAGAAGGAAAGCTGACCACATTTCTTGGCTTGGTGGCTTGATATCATTGCAATGCGCTTTATGTCAACTGCAGAAAGTTATGGAATTGGTCCTTCCCTTGGTGTCTGTTGTTCCAGTCTAATGGGGCCTCAGAGATGGAAGCTGTAGCTTATTCAAGCAATCCTGGCTTCATGGAATTCTGGAAAACTGCCAGGATTGGCGTACCTAATACAGGAAAACATTCACGGCGTGTCCTCTTCTGTTTTCTGTTCCCTTGTGATCATTGCCACTTCAGTTAGACCTACAGCCCTTTGGGGGCTGGAATGTCAACCTGCGCAGGACCTGTCTCCCCCGTGGGCCCCGGAATCCTGAAGCGGTTCACACTCCATATACTCTGGTTGGAGTTCTCTTTCACCGCTGCTGCAGAAGGGGGCAGAGACAAATGATTGCAGTGGCCCTTGCTAGTGGAAGTGACTAAGGTGTAGGCATGCATTGCAATTTGTATGTAAATATCTGTGGCTTAAAGCTGACTTTGCCACAGGGAGATATTGATGGAGCCTTAAAAATAATGACCCAGCTCGTCAATGGTGAATTATAGCACAGATCCTGGAGATGTCCTGAGGACCTTTTTCCGCTCAAAGCACAAGTTAAAAATGGGCATGGTTGATTAGCTAGATTCGGCTCTCAGCTTCTGCTCTAGGAGGTGGAAACATAGGTGATATTCCCTCAGTCTCCCGTCTGTGACTTTGAGGCCTTGAGATCATCGGGCACAGGAGGTGTGATGCCAGACAGAGCATCAGGTTTTAGTTTAGAAGTAAAATAATATTTGAGTGGAAAGAATCCAAGATTTGGAGCCAGAAAGACCTATTTCTTAGACTGAGGGTTGACCATGGGAAGGTCACTAACCTTTGTCATCTCAGCTTCCTCACCTGGAAAATGGAGATTAAAATGCCCACCACTCAGGGTTGGGTGAAGATGAACACAGAGAGCTTTGGAAAAATGCTCCTTGCAAACAGCAGGTGCTTATACATGTTAGTCCACACTCCAAAGCCACCACCATCACCAACACATACATAATATCATTTCCAGGATTTTGTGGATCCCTCAAATATTTATAAAGACAGACTCTGGATTCTAAATACATCACTAGCTGTCTCTTCTTAGAACTGGATGATTAATGGCATAGTTGCAGGATTTTAAGGAGCTGATGGAGTTCAATGTGGAAGAGACTCAAAGTAAGGCCCACCTCCTTCAGGAAGTTTCTCTTACTGGTCCAACCCACCCCGAGCTCTCCCCATCTCCGTTTCCTTATCTGTTTGTATTGCTTTTGTGTTTTCAGCAAGACCACAGATTTCAAGAATCTGGATTTGATGTTAGAAGATCTAGGTTCTAGAGATTTCTTCTCAGATAAGTCACTGGAGCTCCCTTAGCCTCAGTATCCACATCCATAAAATGGGCACAAAAATACTTACTTCTTTGCTTTCTTGTAAGGATCAAAAATGATCATAGGTTTATTGCAAAAGTCCAACTTATGGGTTTCGTAGTTCTTCCCGAAGTGACTTAGCATGACTCTCAAAGCTCTTCCCACAAGAGCCCTGCCCTGGCTCTACAGCCTCCTCTCTGTCTTTTATCCAACGTTCTAGACAAATCGCACTACCCCACTGTCCTCTAAACGTCTCTCTTTCATTTCAGACTCCTCTTCTGTGAGGTTGTTGGTCCTTTCTGTACCATGTGCCGCCCCCCATTTTACTACACTTCACATGGACTTGGAACCTGCTCAATCCATCCTCAGTGTAGAAGGTCATCTTTATTCCTCTGTCACCAGAGACCTCTCTCTTTGTGGACCCCACCAGGCATTTCTCATCCTGCAGTGAAGTGGGGGTGGAGTGGAGGATGTTATGAAGAAGAGCAACCTCATTGGGCATAAGAGGTGATAGATAATAAGAACCCCTCACTAAGTACTAACTATGTCTTAGTTACATAGTTAGTAATAGGTGCTTTATAAACATTTACGTATACTGCGAAAACCTGCATTTGCCAAAGAGGAAGCAGAAGCTTAAAGTCAAAGTAACTCCCCTGTATACAGATGGTGGAAGGATGGAGCCAGGCTTTGAATCCAGGTTCGTCTGTCTCCTACTCTTCGTTCAACTGCGTGAAGCAGGACAGAGTTGGTTGAGTGGACATTACAAAGAGGCATCCTCTAACTCGACAGAAGGATGCTCTTCCTAACCTTGAGAGCTGCTCACCGAGGAATGGATGTAGCCTTTTAGGGTGGAGAGTTGCCTGACACAGGAATTCACAGGCAGGAGCTGAAAATGGCCAGAGCTTCTGTAGAGGAGATTTGGGTCTCTTGCAAGCAAAGTGAAATGAAATAGAAAAAGAAGCTCTCTTTTCTCCTCTGGTTCTGACTGTTTACACAGTTGAATTCTCTCTCTGATTGATGACAAGAGCCAGCCGGCCCCGTGCTGAGAATCTCCCCCTGCCCTCATTCCGCCTCGTGTCTCCACAACGAACCACTGAAGATGACGGAGGGGCCCCTGATGTGGGTGTGTTCCCGGCCACCTCGCCACCATGATCGCAGGTCTGGGGGCTCCAGAAAAAGCTGCTGCGAAACCAATAGGCCTGGCGCTCCCTGCACCCAAGCCTAGGACACCCACCCGAGTGGGACCCAGGGCCCAGCCTGCCTGAGTGCTTCGTCTCCAGAAGGGTCCTCACAAGGCGGGCCCCACCAGGGGAGGCTCCAGCGGGGGCCTGATTGCAGGACAAACACGGCGCATATTGAAACACTCTGGCAGTTTCCCGCTGCCCCAGTCGCAGCCTGACCCTGGTGACCTCCAACATCTTATTAAAGCCCCCAGAGCCCCACGTCTCTGCGACGGAGAGAAGGAAGCAACTCCTGGATGCATTCTCTTCCCTAATTCATTCAAGTGAGCCAGGCTGAGTGGGCCCTGGGCCTTTGATGTTAAAGGCCCCTAATTGGAAGGAAGTGAAGTGTTAGCCTGTCAGCCTTTCAGCCGCTCATCAAATACTTTAAGAGGTATCCGCACGGCACGGTTCTCACACTGGTGCTGAGAAAGCCCGGAGCGGACTGCTTTTGGGTAAAACGTTCAAGCTTTGCATCTGTCTAACAGAAAGTTCCGCACAGATGTCACGGCTCCCCTCCGCCCCGCCGCCGCGCCTCTGCCTCCGCTCTGGGGGGCTCCGCTGGCGCGCCCGCGATCGGGCCCACCCTGCCGGCCCCGAGCCCACGGGGAGGAAGGTGTGGCGGGAGCCAATCACTGGCCCCGGACGCGGGCCTGCGAGAGCTCCTGGCTGGGGCCTCCCTCCGCGGAGCCCCTTTGATCTCCCTGTTTGGAATTGTGTCACTGCCCGGGAATGTTGCTCCCCTACCCCCCATCTCCGAATCCCAGAGTCAGAAGAGACTCCGAGTAACCCTTTAGTCTCACCTCCTCGCGTTGTAGCCCGAGTCCAAGCCCAGAAAAGGAGAGTGAGCGGCCCGATGTCATTCGGGGAGCTGGCGGCAGAGTTGGGCTCGTAACCCAGGGCGTCGTGTGCTCCTGGGACAGTCAGATGTGACCCAGGTCTCTGCGCTTCTCTTCAAGAAAATGAGGCAATAAATAGCACAGCTGAATTTAAGGAAATGAATTTATTTCTAACGGAGTAACTATGCCTAGAGTCGGAAACCTCGATGAAGCCGTCCCAGTGGGCAGACGCTGGGGGCCTGAGGGTGAAAGGGACCCAAGAGGTTCGTGCCCCTAATCGTGAGACAGCACGTGCGCGGAGAGGCCCCAGGCCCTGTGGCTACACCAGAGAGGAGAAAGGGGGAAGGAGAGAAGAGAGACGGAGAAGGAGAGAGAGTGCTGTCTGCAGACAGAGAGCTTGTGATCGGGAACGGGCCACGTGGCAGGGCTGGAGGGGGCGGGCGCTTGGATACATGGGCGCCGAAGAGCAGGGCGTGCCTGGATCTGGCAACTGGAAGCAGTTCCGTCCCTCCGCGCTGCAGAAGGTGGGGGTGCGAGTGGTGAGGGGGATCCCACCATCCGTGAGGCGCTGACCACTGAGGACTTTGCAGAGCCCTCAGACCAGAGTGCACGTGCAAAAGGAGGGGCTGCCAGGCCCACTGTGGATCGGAGGTGGGGTGCTCTTGTGTATTGGTTTTATGAATACCGTAAGTTTCTAACATTCTTTGTGGTCGATGGAGAGAACAGCAAAATTCCTGCCTCATGGGGCCCTGGAGGGCCCCTATAAGGGCCACTGTTATGCGGTAGAAATACCTAACGAATACCAAATAGATATCAATTCCCAACCCTTGTCTGACTCTCTGTAGTTACATTTTAGACACTGGGCACTGGTGAGACCCTCGTCAGAAATCGAACCCATTTTCTCTCTGGCATCCATCACGGAGAAAGGGAAGAGTTGCTATTCTTTGCTTGAAGAGTGGGAATTGAAGTGGAAAACCAGCGTCGTTGTTGCGGCAGGGAACTTCTCTGACGGAGGCTGAGCACGCCTGCCCGGGCCCACCTGCCCGAAGGTGGTTTCCGTTTCAGACGCCGTCCCTGCCGGCCTTCACCAGGGCGGGCCACCCACTGCTCTTGGGGCACAGGTAGTCAGTCATGCACCTGACCCCATTCCAGCCTCGAGTAGGGTAATAAGCTGACACGAAAATAGACTGAACTCTATGTCAAGTCACACCAGGAAGCCCTTCGAATCAACTCACCTCTTTGGAAAACCCGGGCCTTGAGAGTGACCTAAGTTCAGCTAGAGTTTTTGAAATCTCAACAGACTAAGGGTTTGAGAAGGAGCCAGAGAAGGTGAAGTGTCCTTTGGGAGAGAGCCCCAGGAAGGCAGCATGGGGGGGGTATCTGACCGGGGAGTCGTAGATCCCAAACCAGTCCAGGAGATCTTGCAATCTGATCTATGTTCAACTTTGGTAATTCCATGACATCTCCGTGAAGAAATTCCTAGAGCAAAGCTCTGGTTAGTGAAGATTGTCTGGGCATAGACAGGTTTGGAGAAGGCCTAGCACAGAGGCCAGAACCCTGGTTGTGGACTCCGGGGCCCGGGCTAGTGTCCTAACATACCAAATATGAATTTCTAAATTTCTGAAACCCTTTGAGCATTTAGAAAATGATGCCATTAGAACAGATTAGCTTTAAGATCTGTTCCAGAATGAATGTCTTATGATATTATGAGAGTACCAGAACACATGGAATAGCTTAATTATCATTACTAAATATAATAGTCTCCAGGTTGCCAAGTATTTGAATAAAAACAGAAAGAAAAGACTTCATCGCCGGAGCCTGTTTTTATAAAGTTCCATGTCATTTTCAGATTATTCAGTTTCATCAGAATAGGCCATGTCGGTATAGCCTAACCTCTCTGTGAGTTCCTGCTAACTTGGCCTAATCATCATTTTCCCAGGTGAGGAAATCGAGGCCGGGGAGGAAGGCGCTCAGCTCCCAATCTCACAGCCGGGCACTGCAGAGCTGCGGATCAGACAGCAGACCCCCATGCCGCGCTGACGGACCCATCCCCCCACACCTTGACTAAAGCCAGGTGGGTGTTTTTATGTGGGAGCTAAAGACGGTTGCCTTCTCTCCCATATCAGACTGAATTTTTCACGTTTCATCTGGCAGTTTGCATGGTATCAGTAAAGCTACGAGTTACTCTTTTCTTCAAGGTGGCACAGGGTACCTGCAAGGAGGGCGGGATCCTTTTCTTGGATCCAGTCCAGTTCTGATTCCATGGCGATACTTTAATCACAAGGAGTCAATTTATCAGCAGCTCCTGCGATTTTAATCAAGTTGCATTTTTGTGCTAAGGCAAAACCAAACAAATTTGAAAATGAAAAAAGAGCCATTTCCAATCAACCTGACCCCCCTTTCAAGCGTGTTAGCTGGGAATCTTCTTGGGCCCTTCTCTAACTGTCTAATTAATGCAATATTAAATTGACACCAAGCAAATGGGAGCCGAATTGTGTGCTAACAGTTTGGGCAAACTGAGAAGAATGTAATTTCTGTGAGGAAGCCAGATGGGAGGGGAGAACAGAAAGGGGTGCGTGCGTGCTAATTTGCAGTTTGATGGACTCTCTCTGTAAAAATAAACACTTTTGTAGGAGTCTAAGGAAAGCAAATGTCATCCGTTTCATATCACACAATGCCTACTGGTAGATACTGAAAACGTGCTCATTTCCAAGCGCATTTTGCAATAGGAGTCATGTCTAATTAAGGCAGAGAAGTTTGCCTCTTTATAAGATCACTGCAATGTTCGCTGTTAGAGGCAAAGAGAGGAGCTGAACGAAGAGATGTACGCAGCGTGGTGCTGGGTGTAGATGCTCCGAGTTTGTTCTGGAACTGGCCAGAGGCCCGGGAGACTGAGCGGTGAGCCGACTTACCACGTTTGCAGATGCAACCTGCCCACTGGAGATATCATCCAGGAAGGGAGCCTTGTTCGGGCTGGCCTCCTCCATCAGGTTTAAAGCCCAGTCTGACGGAGAGGGAAGATTTGTTGCACTCTATCCCTGGACGCCCAGTTGAGGCTTTGGTGGAATCAAGAGCCATAGCCCAGGGGCCATGAGTACGTAGCACCGCAAGTGCACATCCCTATCAAAGGCAGACCCCCTTCAAGAAAGGACCTGTTGCCCCAGCCATCGGGAGTGAGGTCAGCAGCCACGGCAGCCACAGGGAGCTGTCTCGTGCAAGGCCACACCTTCTGGGGGCTGCCTGTATCAGCTGATTGGCCAAGCAAGAGGAGCATGGAGGCCCAGCCGTGTCCCTGCCATGTGGGACCTCTGAGGGACGGTCCTCTCTCTAGAGGTCCCCTACTGGATGGTGGAGGCTTTGCCTAGCCTGCATCACAGCTCAGCTTCTCTCTCCACCCAGTCTTGCAGCCTCTCTTTCCCTTCACAGGCATCCATCCCTAATAGACATTTTGCCAGACTCCCTCTCACCTCTCACCATCCTCTTCTGGCCGCTGAGCCTGCGTGTCCGGAGCCTGCGCTCCGCAATGGGAGAGGCCACAACAGTGAGAGGCCCGCCTAACACACACACACACACACACAAAACCTGGCAAAACAGGAATTATTAGAAAACATACAGGCATCTAGTGATTAGAGGAGAGTGGACCCTAAATTGAAACCAGGAGACAAAACCACTGTGGACTTTTTCTGCAAACCACAGGGTAGGATGCAATTTCAACTGAACTGAAATGAGCAAGACTTAAGAATGGAGGAAGATTAAAGATAACTCATTTAGGGACGTTCCAATGATCCTGATTTGATACTTGATGGTCCATTAGAATTCTTGGAAAGTAGAAAAGGAGAAATGCATTGTTGCCAATTTCCAAAGGGTCATCAGGCAGACACCCTCTGGCCTGCCTTCCTGGTGGCCATTCTGTGCCTGGATCTCAATTTTCTCAAGGACCCTCCTTAGAATCACAGAACACTAGAAAGAGACAAGATTTCAAGACACTCCCATGCCACAGATGAGAAAAGTGAAATCTAAAGGGGGTGGGACTTGCCTGATCCCACACCACTAACTCCCTGGTACCACATGGGGAGCAGGCTTTCTGTCTTTTAACCCATATTTTTCCTTCAGAGCTAAGTTGACTTGCAATACTTACGTTTAGGATTTTTTAGAAGCCAAGAAAAGAGAATCCCATTACATCCCTAAGCCTTCTCTGGAGTCACAACACGTCATCCAAAAGCTTGGGCCTTGTTGAGCTCATGGAATGTGTCTGTGGTCTATCACACACTCCCCACCCTTGTAGACCACACCAAGCCTTGTTTGAGAAAGAGCTCCAAATACAGAGGACATGTGTAGACTACGACTCAATCCATTTTGAATATTGATGAAACAAGTCTGGTTGGTTATCTGGGGAAAACACAGGAGGGAAGAGAAGAGAGTCCCTCTGTCTATACAAGGGCGAACAGGGGCAGGTGGAGTGGAATAGGAGATCAGTGACGGCTTAACCTGTTCTCCTGTCTACTTTCCCAATCTCCTGCAGACAACTCTGGTCTCCCCTTGCCACTGAGCTATGAAGAGGCTGGAGTAGCAGCAGTTTCCCATTTAGAGTGGTGTCTATTTTAAATTCTTAATTGATGTTGCTTACTGAGTTAAGGAAATTTCCTTCTGTTCCTAATTTACTAAGAGACTTATCATGAATGGGTGGTGAATGTTACCAAATGTTTTTCTGCATCTATCAAAATGGTCATATAGAGCTTTCCTCTTTTGTTCAGTTTTAATCAATGAATGTGATGAATTATATTTATAGATTTTCTAATATTAAACCATCCTTGCATGCCTGGGAAAAATTCAATTTAGTTGTGTATGAAAATTATATTTCCTAATACTTCATTTGGTAGTTTTGATTGTGTACTCATGAATGACATGGTCCTGTAATACTCCTGCCTTATAGCATGCTCCTTTCGGTATTAGGGTTATATTGGCTTTATAGAATAAATAGGGTCATTTGGGGCATATTCTCTCCTTTTCTGCTGCCTAAAAAAAATAATATATTCCTTGAAAGTTAGATAGTACTTGCCTATAAAATCATCTGGCATGATGTTTTCTTTCCGGGAAAATTTTAATTGCTGTATCAATTAATTAAATAGTTGTGAGACTATTCAACTTATTTTTAAAATTTAGTTCTGATACGTTATATTTTTCTAAGTATTTATGTACTTCACCTAAGTTTTCAAAGTTACAGGCAAATAATTATTATAGTATTTTCCCATCCTTTCTAAACTTTTCTTTATCTGTGTTTATGGCCCAAATTTTGTCACACTTTTCATTTATTATTTAATTTTTACCTTCTCTTGATCAATCTTGCCAGAGGTTTGATTATCTTGTTTTTTTTCCCAACTTTTGACTTTATTAATTTTTATGCTGCATGTTTGTATTTTATTTTGTTGATTTCTGCTATTAATCTTATTATTTCCTCCTGCTTTCCATGGTTTTATTTTTCTCATTTCTTAAGGTAGACACTTAGCTCCTTAATTTTGAGGCTTTCTTTCTTTTTGATATTATTTATGGCTTCTATTAGAAAGTATGTTACCACATTTCACACAAGTTTTGATATATTCTGTTTTCCTTATCATTGAGTTCTAAATATTTAAAATATTAATTATGATTTCTTCTTTAACATGTAAGGTTTTTTTAGCATTCATATTAAAATTTCCAAATGAAATTTTAAGACATTTTTAAACTTATAATTTAATTATTTTGTGCTCAAAGCTCATAGCCTGTACAATTCTTTTTGAAATTTAATTTATCAAGGCTTCATTTTTGCTCTTAATACTTAATCAATTTTTCTAAATGACATATGTATAGTTTTAAAAAGTATCTTCTCTAATTATTGGAAGAACTCTGTACTTGCTCACTGGTCAAGATTCTTAACTAAGTTTTTCAGATCTTATATATTATTCTTTCCAATTATTTTCTACTTGTATTATCAATAATCAAGAGGAATGTGTTGAAATCTTCAAATAGGATGGGTGATTTTTCTATTTATTTTGATATAATTTGCTCCACATAGGTTGTGGCTTTTATTAAGTTCAAAAAAAATTTAAAGTTTCTATGATTTCTAAAGTAACTTACATTTTTATCATAACTGACCCTCTCTCTTTTATTAATGTATCTAAACCAGCTTTCTCTTACTTAACATTTGTCATATTTTCCCCATCATTTTACTCTTAACCTTGTATTTTAAATGTGTCTGTTGTAAACAGCATATACATGGATTAATAAAATCTAATCTAATTTTGTCTTTTCATTGATGAATTTCATCCACTTATTTTTACTTGAAGTACACATATACATGAGCTAGTTTCTGGTATTTTAGTAGATTATTTCTGCATATCCCATGATTTATTTAAAAAATTCTTTATTATATTTAAAAAATTGGTACCCACATCAACTTACATAAGGTAAGAACTTAGCCTCTCACATTCCTTAGCTCTCCATCCATACCCACCATACTAATATTGTCTAAATTTTAAAACTCTGGATAAACTATGGATTATTATAGTTACATTTCTCTTTTTCTTTAGTCCTAACTTATTTTTTAGACAACCACAAAATTTTACAAAAGTATTTGATCCCTTTTCAATGTGTGCCTTTGTGAGGAAAAATCTCTGAAACATTGTGTGCCAGGGAATATTTTTATCATGCCTTCATATATGAATGGCAGAAATTATATTTTGGATTCGAAGTTATTTTTCTTCAATACTCAGTGTTACTTCATTACCTTCTAGCATCATTGCTGCTGCTGGAAAATCAAATGTCATCTGATTCTTGTTCCTTCATATAGGATCTGTATTTTTCCTTGGGAAGTTTTAGAATTTTCTCTTTTAATTTCATTATGATATACCCAGGTATAATCCCCACCCCTCACCTCTCCTCTTTCAATCTGAAATCTTTCAGATTTTTTTTCTAATTCTGAGAAATGTACCTTCACTACTTTTTAAAATATTTCTTTTTGATGGCTTGAGTCTCCATTGGGCAAAACATGCTTTTCTAAGCAGGATCAGGAAAATGGGGATGAACTCACTGAAAATAAGCCTGAGTGGTGCCTATGCTAATAACTTAAGATTTAGATAATTGAGACTCTTCTTCTCCCACCTTGGAAACACATTGGCTGTGAGTACCTGTACTACTAAATGGCCCTACTTAAACGTCTTAACTTCATTTCTGTCCTTTTAGTTTTCCTGTCTCAGCCCTTCTGGCCAACGTCTTGCTTCTAATGTTCTGTTTCTCCTTGGAGGATCTTGTGTGTATAAAGTGTATGTAAAGAAGGTACTGAAAGGCTCCATGTGAGAATCTGGAGTATTTCCAATAAATAATGAGTGTGGATTTAATGAAAATTTTTGCTTGCTCAGAGACTCTCTTGCTTCTTCCTGGCATAATAAATAAAGAACTTAATTTGTGCATTTCAGTAAAGGAAAATGAATTTTAAAACTCTCTTAAATTTGCATATAGGATCATCATCAGTGTGGATTGTTGCAAAGTCATGGAACATTGATACAGCCTTGGACTGGGAATCAGATAATAGAGAATACCTGGGTGGGGGAGCGGGGTGGTTACTAAGTGACCCCCAGGGCCTTTCTAATGCTGATTTTATAAGCCCATGAGATCAATTTGACTTTCAATTCTGACTTCCCCATTATGTCATCATGTGAGTCTGTGCAAGGTCTCTCCTTCTCCATCCATATAGGGGAATTATTTTGAAAACCTCTGTGGTCGTTTCCAGCTCTGAAAAACAAATTTTCCCAGTTGGAAGAAAGTTGAAATCTCTTGTAGTTCTATATTACTATGGTTTGGCAGAACATTAGCGATAAGCTACAAAGAAATTCAGAGCCAGAGCAATTACCATCTGCCCCAAGTTGTATGTTCTGGTACTGAATTACCTTGGCTCTCCAGGGGTGTCAAACATGATCTTGTTGCAATGACTATACAACTGAGTCTTTAGAATTAAATGTAAAACACACAATAACATCTGCTGACTTTATGCTAACCGTCACACCAAGATATATAGTAAAGTGGTAAAATATATAAACTTTAAATTTTAGTGAATATTATTAAAAATTTACAGGCCTATCTGATGGCAGCAAATTTTAAAAATTACTTATTCATTTATTTTATAAATCAGAAATCATATTGAACCCACTGAATTTTCCATCAGGAGTTAGTTTTTATAATACAAAAGTTGTACAGGAAAAATGTTCAGGATTATGAAGATCATTATTAATTTGTAGATAACTATGAGAAATACTGTTTAATACTGTCAAGTAAAGTTTTCACATTTTCTAGATCAAAGTTTTTCTCTGATCATACTTCAGTGTAAGAAAAATTCCTCAGTCCAGTGAAATTTCCTGGTGAGTTGAAAACTGACTATGAAATACAACCTGTTAAAAACAGCTGCGAAAAACAATTCCTCCTGGTTTAAAAAATAGTTTAATGTGTGCATTTCAGTAAAAGAAAATAGTATTTTTTTTAAACTTTCAGTTTAGATACAGAGATCATCATATGTGTGGAACTTTGAGGAGGAATGAATATTTATTGATAGAACTTTGATAGAAAGGAAAAACATATTTCTTCAAGCATTAGAAAGACAGATGTGGAAGAAGGAAAGATCAGGGACACTTAACTGACAAATCACAAGACATTTTCGTAGGTTACAATGTAAACTTTCTGGTCAGCATGGTTTGGGCCAGCTTGCATAATCCACACTTGATGGTGCCACAGGGAATGCTTGTGATACACAAACTGGAAGAGACTCCAAGGCTGAGGCTAGCTCTAGGAAGATCTGGGCCGCCACAGGGTGCACATAACTCTCCCAAAGTCTTTGGCATTTTTGTCGCCCCCTTTTTGACTTCATATGTATTTATAAACAGCGAGTTGTCTTCAGTGCTTCTCAAAGGAAACGTTGTTGGCATTTTGTAAAGGCAATTCTTCCATATGCTGGACTGGTCTGTGTATTGCAAGATGTTTCTTATCTCTAGCTCCCTGTCGGCAAAATGCTAGCAACCCTACCCCAGTTATTATGGCAGCTAAAAATAATTCGGTGCTATTGGAATGCCCCCTGAGGGCAGTACTGCCTCTGGTTGATTACCACTGGCACCTGATGATCTCTGAAGTCTATTTCATCTCAGAGAAATGTGATTCTTCTCTATGTGTTATTTTCACTGTATGGAAGAATACACTGGAGAAAAAGAACCCATTATATTTTGGAAGGCTTCTGAAGTACCATCCATTTTTCATGACTTGGATCCACTATCACTGCCAGCTGGAAGATTTCTTTGATCTTGCCAAACATAGGTGATTTCTCCTCTGGGCTACACTAGACCCAGCTAATTCCTCTGTTATAGCAGTTGCCATATTGCTATCATTACCTGAATTTGTCCTCCCCTGTGAACCCTGGTTGTGAGCTCTTTGAGAACACTGACTGTGCCTTATTTATTCTCTATCTCCAGTAAACAACATAACTCTGGCATATCCCAGGCACTCTATAAAATGTTGCCAAATGAATAAATGGATGAGAGAATAGCTAAGTTGAATCCATTGCATTTTCACGTGAACGCTTTCTCTCCAAAGGGATTTTAATTATATTTTCAGTTTAATGAAAAGAAATGGAGAGCTAAGAGATTAAGTCAGATTGATAATAATAATAAAATAACAAAATAAAAAACATTAAGAGTAAGTCAGAATCATAATTATAAATATCATTTCCTAAGATCTTCCTATGTTCCAGACACTTTATTTTAAGTTTAACATGTTTAAGCACTTTATTTACCTTATTTCATTTAATTTCCACATCAGGGTTGGAACTAGGGTAAAGCAAATGAGGTACCTAAGTCTTTGCTTATTTTTCTGTGGAGTTTTTTGTATATTTACACTTTGATTTTTAGAACTTCTTTATTGTAAATAATGCTGCTATGAACATAGTAGTGCAGATATCTCTTTGAGCTAGTGATTTCATTTCTTTGGATAAATATATTCAAAATGAGATTGCTGGATCATATGATAGTTCTATTTTCAATTATTTTTAGCAACTCCATACTGTGTTCCATAGTGGCTGCACCAACTTATATTCCCACCCAAAATACACAGAGGTTTGTTTTTCTCTGTAGTTTTGTCAATACTTGTTAACTTGTCTGGTTTAGTTAATAGCCATTATAAACTGGTGTGAGGTGACATTTCACTGTGGTTTTGATTTGCATTTCCTTGATGATTAGTGATGTTGAGCATCCTTTCATGTACCTATTGGCCATCTGTGTGTCTTCTTTGGAGAGATGTCTATTCAGGTCCTCTGCCCATTTTCAAATGTATTATTTGTGTTTTTTTGGTATTGAGTTGTATGAGTTCCTTGTATATCAGATATATGACTTGCACATATTTTCTTAGGTTGCACTTTCATTTTGTCGATTTTTTCTTTTGTTGTGCAGAAGCTCTTTCGTTTGATGTTTTACTTGTTTATTTTTGTTTTTGTTCCTTTTGGTGTCATAACCAAAAAAATCTTTGCCAAGACCAATGTCAAGGAGCTTTTTCTCTATGTTTTCCTTTAGGAACTTTATGGTGTTAGATATCACATTTAAGTCTTTAATCTACTTTTGAGTTAATTTTTGTAAGTGATATGAAATAGGGGTCCAATTTCATTCCTTTGTGTGTGGATATCCAGTTTTCCCAACACTACTTATTAAAAAGGTTATCTTTTCCCCACTGAGTATTCTTAACTTCCTTATCAAATATTAGTTGACTCTGTATACATGGGTTTATTTCTGGGCTCTTGATTCTGTTCCATTGGTCCATGTGTTTATTTTTATTCCTGTACCATACTGTTTTTATTACTATAGTTTTGTAATATAGTTTGAAATCAGGACGTGTAAAGCCTCCAGCTTGTTCTTCTTTTTCATTGTCACTTTGGTTATTCAGGGTCTTTAGTGGTGTCATCTAAATTTTAGGACTGTTTTTTCATTTTTTGTGAAAATACTATGGGAATTTTGACAGGAATTGCATTGAATCTATATATGGCTTCAGATGATATGGACATTTTTAACAATATTAATTCTTCCAGCCCATGAACACAGATATATTTCCACTTATTTGTGTCTTCTGCAATTTCTTTCATCAAAGTCAGTTTACAGGTCTTTCACCAGTGTGAGTTAAATTTATTCCTAAATATTTTATTGTTTTAATGCTATTGCAAATGAAATTGTTTGCTTTTTTTCTTAAGATAGTTGACTATTAATGTATAGATATGCAATTTATTTTTGTGTGTTGATTTTGTATTCTGATTTTTTGTATTTCTGATTTTTTGTATTCTGAAATTTTACTGAATTTATTAATGCTAACAGATTTTTGGTGGAGTCATCAGGGTTTTCTATATATAAGATCATGTCATTTATGAATAGAGACAATTTTACTTCTTCTTTTCCAGCATGCATGCCTTTTATTTCTTTTTCTTGACTATTGCTCTGGCTAGAAGTTCCAGTGTTATATTGAATAGGAATGGTGAGAATTTCCTTGTCTTGTTCCTGATCTTAGAGAATGAGCTTTTAACCTTTCATCATTGAGTATGATGTTAGCTGTCATATATGGCCTTTATTATGTTGAGGTAAGTTCCTTTTGTGTCCAATATGTTGAGAGTTTTTAATCATGAAAGGGTGTTGTTTTTTGTCAGATGCTTTTTCTGTATCTATTGAGAAGATTATATGCTTTTTATCTTTCATTCTATTAATATGGTGTGTCACATTTATTGGATTTTGTGTGTTGAACCATCCTTGCATGCCAGGGATAAATCCCATTTGATCATGGTATATGATACTTTTAACAGATGTACTGCTGAATTTGATTTGCTACTATTTTACTGAGAATTTTTGCATTTATATTTTAATAGAAATGTTGGTCTTTAGTTTTCTTCTCTTGTAGTGCCCTTATCTGGCTTTGGTATTAAAGTAACGCTGTTTTTGTAAAAGGAGTTTGGGAATGTTCCCTCCTCTTCAATTTTTTGCAAGTCTTAGAAAGACTGGCATTCCTTTTTAATGTTTAGTAGAATTAACTATCTGGTCCTGGGCTTTTATTTGTTGGGAGGTGTTTGATTAGTGATTGAATCTCCTTTGTCATTATTGATCTATTCAGATTTTCTATTTCTTCATGATTCAGTCTTTGTAAGTAGTATGTTTCTAACAATTTATACATTTCTTTTATGCTGTCCAATTTTTTGGTGTATAATTGTTCATAGTAGTCTCTTATGATTCTTTGTGTTTCCTTAGTGTCAATTGTAACATCTCTTGTTTCATTTGTAACTTTATTTATTTGGGTCCTCTCTCTTTTTTTCTTGTTTAGTCTAGCTAAAAGTTTGTTAGTTTTGTTTATCTTTTCAAGAAAACTGCCTCTTAACTTTCATTGATCTTTTCTATTGTCTTTCTCATCTCTATTTCATTTGTTTCTGCTCTGGTCTTTGTTATTTCCTTTCTTCTACTAACTGTGGTCTTTGTGCTTCTTTTTCTCATTCCTTGAGGTGTAATGTTATGTTGTTTATTTGAGATCTTTCTTTTTTCTTAATGTAGGCATTTATCACTTAAAAAATTCCCTCTTAGCACTACTTTTGTTGCATTCCATAATTGTTGGTATGCTGTAAAAGCATTTTAAGATTTTTTTAAAATTTCCCCATGACTTTTTTTTTGGACCTATAAATTGTTCAGGAATATGTTGTTTAATCTCCACATATTTGTGAATTTTCCACTTTTCCACTTGTAATTGATTTCTAGTTTCATATCATTGTGGTCAGAAAAGATTCTTGATATAATTTTAATATTAAATTTCTTAAGACTTGTTTTATGGCCAAACATATCTATCCTGAAGAATGTTCCCCGTATGCTTGAGAAGACTGTCTTCTGCTGCTGTTAGATGGAATATTCCATATATGTCTATTAGGTTCATTTAGTCTAATATGTAGCTTAAGTCCAAAATTTCCTTGGTGATTTTCTGACTAGATGATCTATCTATTGTTGAAAGTGGGGTATGGAAATCTCCTACTATTATTATATTGCTGTCTATTTCTCCCTTTGAATCTGTTAATATTTGCTTTATATGTTTAGGTTCTCCAGTGTAGAGTGGGAATTTTTAAGGTTGTATGCCTTCTCTTTTTTTTGTGTGTGTGGTACATGGGCCTCTTACTGCAGTGGCTTCTCCCGTTGCGGAGCACAGGCTCCGGACGCGCAGGTTCAGCGGCCATGGCTCACGGACCCAGCTGCTCTCTGGCATGTGGGATCTTCCCGGACCGGGGCACGAACCCATGTCCCCTGCATCGGCAGGCGGACTCTCAACCACTGCACCACCAGGGAAGCCCTGTATGCCTTATCTTGATACTGCAAAGCCTGGCTGGGTACTGACAGCCTCCTGTTTGCTTTCCTCAGGGCAGTGCTGAATGCCCAAATTTGAGCACTTTCTCCCAATTCTACAGAGTTGGGTTGGCTTTCTGTGTATGCTCACTAGCCATCTGCAAAGATTCACTCTCTCCATCATCCAGTGCATGCACAGGGAGCTGGCCATCGGGTGAGGGTCCACCAATTATTGGGGGTGACTGTTGGTCAATTGGGGGAATCCAGAAATGAGGCAGCACCTCATGGGTGGGCTTTCTGGTGGAGTCTGTGAAGCAGTTAGTTGGTCTTTGCCCCTCTGATGCCCTCTGAGAGTCCTGGCTGCTATCCTCCCAGATGCTTCCTGCCCCCAGTCATGCAGCACACCTCAGTATTCTGGGTGGGGTAAGAAAGACGTGGTCACTTTGGTGACATCCCACATAGCTGGGGAAGCTGGACGATCACTCACACACTCTCACTTTCCCCTGTGGGAGAAATCATGGGCCAACAAGGTCTCTCTTGGCACTGAGCTGTGCTACCTTAAGGGAGGGGTGATTCAGCTGAAGGGAAACTGTTTCTCTTTTCCTCTTCAATGTGTCAAATCTCAGGGTATTTTTTGTTTTTCTCCTCCAGTCGTGTGCTGGAACTTCTCTACTGGACTCCTGGACTTCCACTAATGCACTCTCATCCGTGAGTGGTTGTCTAAATTACTATTACTTGAAGGTGGGGGGAAGACAATAGAAAACTCTTATTTTGCCATTTGATGATTTCATCCCAAAAATGTTTTAAAAGAAGATTTCTGTAAACAGAATTTTTACATTTCAGTGTAGTCAAAATGATCTATCTTATTTTGTAGTTAACATTGTATTATCTTGTTTAAGAAATTCTTATCTATGCAAAGGTCAGCTATGTTTTCTCTTATATCTTCTTCCAAAAATTGTCCAATTTTGTTGTTGACACTTGGGTCCAAAAGGAGTTGATATTTTTATATGGTGTGAAGTAGCAATCCATTTAATTTTTCTGTGTAGAAAATAATTTTTCATACCCATTTTCCCTCCTTTCCACTCTGATCTTCCATGCTTTCTTCGTCATATGTGAAAAATAAGTTTATCTCCCTTATGGACCTTATTTTCTATATAAACTTTAGAGTTATGATGATGAAATGCTAGTAGCTGGTGCAAAAGGGGTATTTACAATTACTAAGAATCAATCAAACATTGTATTGGGAAACTTACATGCATTTTATCCTTTAATCTTGGCAATATTCTCTGATTTATACATCATTATTCAAACAGCACATATGAGGAAACTAAAGTTCAGGAAGATGGTGTGACTTACTTAACCTCAATCAGCTTGGAAGTGGTGGAGGCAAGAATATGAATCCAAATTCTGTGTTCTTTCTCTTATGCTATATTGTTTTCCTAAATCACCCAAATTAAATTAATTCACAACTTTAGGAACTGGAGTTGGAGTAATAGCAATGTAAGAATAATTATATAATTTAATTTAGGCTTTTCTTCTAGTTGGAAGACAGACTTTGGAACACAGAGTGAACATGAAATATGCAAGCATTGTTTTTGGCATTCAGATAATGGGCTTTGGACCACAGATTCATTCTGCCATGTACCAACTGGTGGGGTTGGGTCACATATTACCAAGTCTCATTCTCACTGACTGAGAGAGTGAGTAAGGTGGAGCCTATGGCAACACGCTGGAATAAAACAGCAGAATCCAGAAAGACTGCAATTTTGTTCTGGTGCTGGCATTCACTTGTTGTATATACTTGCAAAATTACTTTCCTTCTCTGAGCCTTAGGTTCTACAACTGCAAACTAGGGAAAATAAATACCACCTTGTATGGCTGTTGTCAGAATGGGAAATATCTATTAAATATCTAGCATAGTGATCAGCACATGTCAGGCAATTCATAGATAATGGCTATTTTCCTCCCCTTGTCTGCACCTAACCTACTTCTCACTTCTACTAATATCCCCCAAATACTCTTCCCTGTGGGGACATTTGTTTTGCTAGGAGGGAACTTCAGCTCTCTTGTGAACCCAAACAGTAAGAAAAGACCTTATCACTCTGGCCATGAAAAAAGATCAAATCTTTATGTCATCCCTTGCAGGACAGGGAGAACTTGCAGTTTCTCAGTATGGTCCTTAGCTGTATCATGTTTGCTTTCACTCCTTCAATCTTGCCTATTTCAAAGGAAGATTAAGTTATGAAATGTCAGAGAGGAAGGAGGATATCTGGGGGTCCACTAACTCAGCCCACTTATTGTGCTGAGTAGAAGACCCAGAGAGGAGTCTAGGTGTCACGCAGGGCCACACGGTGACCTGCGGTGGACCTCTTACCTACCCAGCTGCTACTGCTTCCATAAGCCATCCTGCAACACCCTACTGAAAATTTGACAATCACCTCTTGTTAAGAATCAGCTACTCCTACTCACTTGCTTCTGGATACTACCTTGTCTTTTCGCTTCAAGTAAAATGGTTACATAAAGATTCAACAGACTTAGAACAATAACTGCATGCCCTAAATAATAGTCAATATATGCAGAGCACTTACCATGGATCAGTGCTATTTAAGTGCTATATAAGTCTTAACTCATTTAATCCTCACAACAGTACTCTGAAGTAGGTACTTTATCTTTCCTATTTTGCAGATGAGGAAACTGAGGCATTGAGCTATTATACAAGTTACCTGAAGTTACTTGCTTCCTGAGTTTACTTTTTTTTTTTTTTTTTTTTTTTTTGTGCTAGGCAGGCCTCTCACTGTTGTGGCCTCTCCCGCCGCGGAGCACAGGCTCCGGACGCGCAGGCTCAGCGGCCATGGCTCACGGGCCCAGCCGCTCCGCGGCACGTGGGATCTTCCCGGACCGGGGCACGAACCCGCGTCTCCTGCATCGGCAGGCGGATTCTCAACCACTACGCCACCAGGGGAGCCCCTGAGTTTACATTTTTAACCATTGAGATACACTGTCTTATATGTTTTGATGCAAAAGAACAGATACCATAATGACAAAAAGGAGCCCAAGAAATTTACTGCCCCCAAAAGAAAAATTAGGTTTTAGATAGCTAGGAAACTCTCAAGGGTTAGATTCTAGACATATAACATCCCTGTGCTTACTTTTAATTTTTCTCCCTGGACTTATTTCTCTGGGTGGGAGTTCCCAAGCAAATAGCTCAAATACCACAATGGACTGTTATTCAAAGAAGTTTAGGCAGTACTTTCTGGTAAATTTGATGATGAAAACAGTATTAAAAATGTGTTTGAAATGTCAAGAATACAAGCTCTAGGAAATATCCAATCACAGAAATTAAATATCAGAAATATGCTAAGATAATTTCATTAATAAACAAATATGCATATAACTAAATAGAATTCACATATACACTCTAACTGTATATAGTGTGAGTAAGACTTCCTCATTATCAAATCAGAATACACTATCTCAGTCTCGCAGTGCTGTGGTTTCAAAGGGAAGCAGCAGTCTTTACAATAGTAATGATCATTTATAAAATTAGTTGTTGAACACCCTTCCCTAATTAATGTAACATCTATCCTTACCCATTGCTTCAATCGGTCTTTCACTATTTTTTAAGTATTTATTAGAAACTGCCAACTCTACCATTCTAATAAATTACAAAGTGAGATTAAACATTTTGTAATAGATGTAAAATTTCATGAAGTTCATGAAAGTAAAATTAGACATTACTTGGATCATATACAAAGTTATTGACAAACTGCTTTTGGCAGAGACTGTCCAGTTGAAACATAGAAGAGAAATAAGAAGAGGTTAACGGCCAGGTAGGTGTTTAGAGGAGACTGACTTAAACATCAAAGTCCCTTGTAGAAATAATGAAGTCCTTGACTTTTTTTAATTCGTTGCTAAAAATACATGATCTTTATTATGGTATGGTGAAATCTAAATGTGGATTGAAAAATGTTACAGTAAACCTTTACACAATTTTGCCTAGAAAGAACAATGTCTCCTCAAATTCTAAGATTTATCTCAATTTTGGAATTATAACTTTTTGTTAAACATAAAATTTAAAACTTATTCTATGTTTTTTTCATTTTAAAAACAATTTGCAGCCAAAACTTAACTTCTCCCTGATATACACAATAAATGACGTGCCCAGGTTAAGTTTAAATTACTTAAGTTTTATCTGTTCATGAACCCATTATTCTTATGGTTAATGAGTTCCCCTTGTATTTAAATGTAAGCATAAACAGACTATATAAGTTATACTTGGACAAGAATTCTTAACAAAGAGAAGAATGCAGCTATCGATTCAATTAATAAAGAAGTACTTCTTAATAGTCCACAATGCCATGATCAGAAACTGAATCATCTGATTGTATTTAGAGGGTTTCTAGAGAGAACATAACTCTTCAGTAACTTCCCTGATCAGTGTACAGATGAAAAATAAGAAATAGGGACTTCCCTAGTGGTGTAGTGGTTAAGAATCCGCCTGCCAACACAGGGGACACAGATTCGAGCCCTGGTCTGGGAAGATCCCTCATGCTGCAGAACAACTAAGCCCGTGTGCCACAACTACTGAAGCCTGTGCACCTAGAGCCTGTGCTCTGCAACAAGAGAAGCCACCGCAATGAGAAGCCCACACACTGCAACTAGAGAAAGCCGCGCACAGCAACGAAGACCCAACACAACCAAAAATAAATAAATTTTAAAAAAGAAAAATAAGAAATAAGCAAAAATGTCTCAGGTCATGCCAAACAAACAATAGCAGCCCTCGGTTGTGTATATGTCTTAGTTCAGGCTTCTATAACCAAGTGCCACAAACTGGGTGGCATATAAACAACAAACTTTTAAGAGCAGTGATGGTGGAGTCTTTATTTTCCTGGGAAGGGGCAGTTAATGAAGTTTGACAGTAATGATTATCTTGGCGGCAGTGAAATTCAAGTGAATGTACTTTCTTCCATAAGACTGGAAGCCAGTGCCCCAGTAAAGAACATTCTACCATTTGGGCAGTCTTCCCAACAGGGAGATGGCACATTTACTAAGTGATATGTCTCACTTTCTTTGTCATTCAGACCATGCCAATCTGTTTCTTTCTTTTCCTTTTCCCTCTTTCCTTCCTTCCTGATTTTACTGGAAATTTTACCAAAGTTTCATCATTCAAGATGATGCTGTTCTAGTTTTTCATAAGACTCAGGCAAAGAAGTTCTATTTCATTGCTTGTTTGTGTAGAGATTTTTTTTTAGCATTAATAATTATAAAATTTTGTCAAAAATTTATTTCCTGCAAGTACTAAGATGTTTGTATATCTTGTAACCCATTATGAATTTAACTAATAGATTTTATGATATTTAACCATCTTTATATTCCCAAGGTAAACTGATTTACTCTGATTTAGTTTTTAGTTTTGAAAAATACATTATTGGATCCAGTTTGCTAACACTTGGGTTTTTACATCCATATTTTACTAATGATATTAGCATATAATCTTATTTTCTCACAACGTACTTGTCCAGTCTTTGGACAAAAGTAAGCCAATTTCATAAAATGAGTCATGAAGCTTCCCCTGTCTTTTGAGTGGATGTTGAATTTTCTCAAATGACTTACTTCTTGTATATTGAGATGACTTCCTGGCTCTTCTGTTCTAGTCTGTTGGTATATATGGTGGATCACACTGATTGGTTTTCAAATGTCGAGCCAGCCTTGTATTCCCAGGATAAGCCTCAGTTGGTTATAATGTATTCTCTTTATTATACATTGTTGGATGCAATTTGTTGAAATTTTGCTAAGAAGTTTTGCTTCTTTATTCATGATTCAAGATTAACAGGTGATTTTCTTTTCTTATAATGTCTTTGAATTGGAGAGCTTTCCCTACTTTATATTTTTTTGGCAGACTTTTACAAAGTTGTTTTTATTAATTTGAATATATTTGATAGAATTCACCAGTGAAGCCATCTGGGCATGAAGTTATCTTTGTGGAAATTTTAAAGTATGAAATAATTTTCTTTAGTAGATACATGGTTATTCAGATTATACACTTCTTCTTGAGTGCATTTTGGTAGTGTATGTCTTTCAAAATTTCTTACATTTCATCGAAGTTGTCAGGGTTTTGATATAAATTTCTTCATAACATTTCCTTATTATTCCTTTTATATATGTAGAATTTACAGTGATTTCACATTTCTCCTTTCTGATAGTATTTGTAACTTGTGTCTTCTCTCTTTTTTCCACCGTCAGTCTGTCTAGAGCTTTATCAATTTTATTGAACTTCTCAAGAATTAGCTTTTGGTTCACCAACTTTCTCTAGTTTCTCTGATTTTAAAGACAATATCTGATTGGTCTAGTAGTAAAAGAGATAAGATATGTGTAAAACAGAACAGTTTCTGGCACATTGGGAGCCATTCAATGAAAGATAGGTATAATGCTATTCCTTTATAATTGTTGTCATTTTTCATGGCATTAATTTTCCTCATTGCAAATTCATCTTGTGTGTGAATTTCATTTTTTCTTTTCTCTGTGGTGTCTTGCAGTTTTGTAGTGCTCTCTCCCTGGTACACTAGTGTTCCTTGTTTAGAATTAGGTCATATATTAATGACTTGGATTTTCATTCCACAAAGATACTATAAATCACTTTTCAGAAACAATGGGCAGCTAGGTCCATGTCCTGGTCAAGCAGATATCTCTGCTCCCTCTGAATTCCTTGGTAACAGTTTATTATTAGCTGTAGTTTGGGGTAGGGTTTGTGGCTCTTTGCACTCCTTATTCCCAGGCAGTGAATTTTTTTCATTTCAAGTTTTTTTCATATAAGTAATCATCCTTAGCACAACTTTTTGGATGGGGTTACAGAGATGGGAACCATTTATTTATACTGTGCTGTGAATGGCATCTCTAGGAGCTGGACATTCTACTACTTACCTAACCACACATGGTAGTCCTGCTTGTTCTAGACTTTCACATTTACCCTGAATGCCAATAGTTTGGCTTTTTCTGTATGTAGAAACAGAAGGTTCTGGAGCTCGATCAGATTATGTTTCATCTCTTTAGTGATGTATTTCCACCACTTGTGACTCATGGAGTTGATAGTATTGCCTTTAAGCATGACAACTCTTTGATATATTTAAAATCATTGATCTACTGTGCTATGTGTCTGGAGTGCAAGAGTGGGATGAGGTGGCTTATCTGGAAACTCAAGGCGCCATCTTGACTGGAAGCCAGCATTAATTTTAATAGTAAACCTTTTGTAACAACCTAAATACCCAAGATAATCAGCATGGTTAAATAAATTATATTATTTTCATAGTATGGATTTCATGCAGCCTTTCAAAGTTATATTTCTGAATTAAGTTTCATAACATTTGAAAATTCTAATGTTATAATGTTAACTGGAAAAATAAGATTTTTACATTATGTACATAGTTTAATATCAACTAAGTAAAAATAAGCATACAAAAAGACTGAAGGCACTAAGGCAAAACAATAACTACTGTTCTCTGGATGGTGTTTCTATGGGTTGTTAATTGCTAAACAAATTATGAACCCGGGTCCCCTGCATCGGCAGGTGGACTCTCAACCACTGCGCCACCAGGGAAGCCCCCCCCCCCCAGCTGCAAAAGAGCAATAACCATCCTGGCTTTGAAGGGTCGCTATGAGGTTCGGTCATGGTCATCTATGTAAAGCTCTTTGTCCATAGCAGTTAATTAATGAGAAAGTTCTTTCCTTCCAGCCCGCAATATAAATCGAGGTAGGTTTATGGAGTAAGTCCAAAGTGAGTTCCCTCAACAGAGTCTTTGCTACCGCTGAAGGGTTTCCAGCCAGAATTCCAGAGTGGTTTTATCTAGCTGAGCAGACACTCTTCTTGTTAATGTTGCCTCCTTTGAGGATGTTACACCTCAGAGAATTCAAGAGCTTGGGCTGTGTGTTGCTCTGCCCTAAGGTACTTTCCTCAGGACTACGCAGGCACCTTTTTTATTTCTCAGACACCTCTGCCACTTCCTTTCATCTCAGGGCCCAGTAGAAGAGAGTTTGATTGGACCTGTCAGCATCTCTAAGGAGGCCACTTGAAAGTCATTTGAAGAATTCCCACACCCAAGAGCATCTCGGAGCAGCTGGGAAGATCCAGGCAGGCCATAAGCCTCATGGCCATGTCTTGCCCCAGACTGCTTGCTCTTTAATGAAAAAGGGCCTGGTCTGTGTGGAATTGTCCTTATATGGAATTTTCCTTATATGATTTAGTGGTTTTGCAACTCATCACAGTAGTAGAAAATTCCACATGGAATAATCAGACAGGAGGTTCTTTTTCTGCACAGAACATTATCATCATTAGCTATAATATTGATAAATATAGAATATGTAGAAACTAATATCAAGTATCAAATTCCCAGGGAATGTGTGCTGCGGGGACTCTGCTAGATGTATTACCTACCTGATACCGAACCTTCTATGAGATACATATCACTACTCTGCAAGGTAGGAATTACAGTCTCCAGGGGCTTCCCTGGTGGCACGGTGGTTAAGAATCCACCTGCCAATGCAGGAGACACGGTTTCAAGCTCTGGTCTGGGAAGACCCCACACGCCGCGGAGCAACTAAGCCCATGAGCCACAACTACTGAGCCTGCACTCTAGAGCCTGTGAGCCACAACTACTGAGCCCATGTGTCACAACTACTGAAGCCCCTGTGCTCCCAACAAGAGAAGCCACCACAATGAGAAGCCTGCGCACCACAATGAAGAGTAACCACCGCTCGCCACCACCAGAGAAAAGCCCGAGTGCAGCAACGAAGACCCAACGCAGCCAAAAAAATAAAATAAATGAAATAAAATAAATTTATTTTTAAAAAAATTACAGTCTCTATCTACAGATGGAGAAGCTGAGGTTCACACAGGAGCCTGGATTAAAATTTAGGTCTATTTTACTTCAAATTCCGTGCTCCTGAAGAATGAATCTAAGTGCCTTTCAATAAACATAAAGATAGTTTGATAGAGGAGAAATATAATCAGTCTCTGATATTAAGGACCAAGATATGGGGGGGGGGAAAAGCCAGTTTCTCTGGGCTAATGTTTGAGTTAAAAGGTTCTTGCTGGTATGAGCCACAGTTAAACCGGTACCAATTAGAGTCAAGTGTAATGAAAAATAAATACAACTGAGCTGTTAGACCGGCTGCTATGGTCCAGCATCTGTCAGCACTTCTATTATACATTGAGTTTTTTCAAGGAATTATAAAGGCAGTAAAAATGTGTGCTATGGTGGAACTTGGCAGAAAGAAAGTTTCCATTTAAAGAGCTTTTCAAATATATTTTCTAAAGTTTTAAAAAATTAGGTTTGACACTTTAGTCATGAAGTTAGCAACCTTTTAAATATCCAACACATTTTAATCAACTGCTGGAGTGCAAAAGTACTCAGCACCAGGACACATGCCTCCATGGCGGTTCCCTCAACCTCCATCAGGGGCTTCTGCCTTGGTGTTTTCACCCTGACAGTGTTCTGTTGGTCTCTGCAGCAGCCAGAAATACTAGCTGCAGCCAACGTGTTCCAGGAGATGAAAGAGGAGGCTGTGAGGACCCAGCAAAAACCCTGGTTCCTAACGTTAGCGAGAGGTTATTTTCGACGGCCTAAGATGTTCATCAGAAACCCCATCTAGGGCTTCCCTGGTGGCGCAGTGGTTGAGAATCCGCCTGCGGATGCAGGGGATACGGGTTCGTGTCCCGGTCCGGGAAGATCCCACATGCCGCAGAGCAGCTGGGCCCGTGAGCCATGGCCGCTGAGCCTGCGCGTCCGGAGCCTGTGCTCCGCAAAGGGAGAGACCACGAGGCCCTCATACCAGAAAAAAAAAAAAAAAAAAAAAAAAGAAACCCCATCTAGACCAGAACTCATCTTTGTTGAAATGATCCCGGGCTGGAGGCTGAAAAGCATGTTGGTGAGGGTATGGAAAAGAGGCTGGAGTTGAGGACATGGCTTAAGAAAAAGTAGGTGCTTATGTAGTCTGGTTGCAGTAAAAGGTGAGTCAGAAGGTCTTGTTCTGATTTTAAATCAATTAGAAGCTCTCTAGACTTGAAGACAGAAGATCATGGTGGTTTGGTGTGAATATAAGTGTTCCCCCAAAATTCTTACATTGAACTCCTAACCCCAAAAAGTGGTATTAGTAGGTGGGAACTTGGAAGGTGATCAGGTCATGGAGGTGGAGCCCTTATGAATGGGATTAGTGCCCTTCTTAGAGACTCCACAGAGCTCCCTAGCTCCTTCCACCCTGTGAGGATGTGACAGAAGTCTGCAACCCAGAAGGAGGCTCTCAGCTGACCATGCTGGCACCCTGATCTCAGACTTCCAACCTCCAGACTGTGAGAATTAAATTTCTGTTGTTTGCAAGCCACTCAGTCTGTGGTATTCAGTTACAACCCGAATGGACTAAGACACGTGTGGTGGCCTCTAGCTCTGCCACCACCCTATCTTATGACAATGTGCATGTTGCCTAATCATTCTGACTCTTAGTTAATGTAATTCTGAATGGAAGCTATAATCTTTCTATAAATCTCAGATTTGTGGCATAAGGAGATAGTGGGTATAGAATTACTCTGTAAACTTTAAAGAGCTATGAAGATATAATGAATGATAATCATAATGAAGCATTTTTTATCTTTTCATAAGGATATTTTCCTAATAGCCAGACACTGTGAAGAGAAGGAACATGGGTAAAACATGTTTTCTGTACCTAAAACCCTAAACAACAGTTGGACCAAAGAACATATTGACAAAAGCCCACAACGAAGGCAGAAGGGGTAAAGCCAGGCCACAATGGGCCAAAAACAAGCACCCTGATCCCAGATTTCACCAGGAAAGTTCTGGGAAAAGAATTAACATTAAATGCCACCCAGGAGCCTCACTTGTCCACAATTCAACCATTGCCCATCAATATAGCCATGCACGATCTTGGTGTTTCCTGTCACAAGTTCACAACTAGTTCTGGAGTCAGGACTCAGGTTATGCTTCTGCATAAGCCAGATCAGGACAGACTCATGGAAGCTGTGTCTTCAGATTTGACTCAAACACAGGGTCTCTCTGTGGAGCTTATTAAAACACAGAGACTCTGGCCCTCCCACTCCGTAGGCAACAGCCCTGGAGTCTGACTTTCTAAGAAACTCTCCAGAACGTTTTGTTCGAAGTGGGCCGCACAGGCACACTTTGAGAATCACTGAGTTTAGACTTCTCTGAAATGGCCACATGCACCCAAATGTCAGAGCTAGAGACCTCTAGTATAACTTCCTCAGTTTACTGCTGAGAAAATCTGCAACAGGGAGCAATCGGCGTTCACTGGGTACACAGTATGTGTCAGTGCTCTGCTGGCATCAACCTCGGGGGTCTCACTTAGTCCTCAAGGTATGTCTGAATCCTCCCACTGAAGGCATTTCGACTTATCCCAGCTTGGAATCAATGCATTAACCTGCCTCCCTGCTCTAACACCTGCTGGCTAAAGTAATAACAAGTTAAAAACAAGGAACCCGGAGCCACTGCCCATTCTGTGTTCTGTTATGGTGGAGCTGTAAGAGCCACCTGCCAATCATTTAACTTTGGGGATGGCTTCCTCTCCCATCCCTCAGGGAGTACTTTAACACCTACCTCTCTCTTCAAGCTCCTTATATTACTCCAGGCTTTCGTGCTCAAAAAATTCCTGCTCTATTTCTTTTTTTTAAAAATAAACTTATTTGTTTTATTTATTTATTTTTGGCTGCTTTGGGTCTTTGTTGTTGCGCACGGGCTTTCTCTAGTTGTGGTGAGCTGGGGCTACTCTTTGTTGCAGTGCACGGGCTTTTCATTGCGATGGCTTCTCTTGTTGCGGAGCATGGGCTCTAGGTTCATGGGCTTCAGTAGTTGTGGCTCGTGGGCTCTAGAGCACAGGCTCAGTAGTTGTGGCACACAGGCTGAGTTGCTCCGCAGCATGTGGGACCTTCCAGGACCAGGGTTCAAACCTGTGTCTCCTGCATTGGTGGACGGATTCTCAGCCACTGCGCCACCAGGGAAGCCCTCCTGCTCTATTTCTATTCTTCATTCCATTTCTTCCTTAAGAAAATTGCCAGCATAAGTCACAGTCTCCCTCAACTTCCATCCCTCAGCCCCAGATTTGTCTACACCCATCTCCTCTCCAAGTCCTTTTCTCTGTCTCTGAGAATGGGACCCCTTTTATACTGTATAAGGACATTTTCTCCCTCTAAGCCTTTGACTTGTGTCTTCCCACCATATTGGTTTGTTAACTTCCCATCACTCCCATCTGTGTCTGCAATCATCTTTCTGTCTCTCTCTCAGATTCTAAACAGATTCGAGTCTCTTCTGTACTATATCCCCTTCTATTCACTGGGCAATCTTGCTTCTTCCCCTCTCATCCAAACTTCTAGAAAGAACTTTCTGTTCTCTCTCCATTCTTGCCTCTCATTCACTACTCAACCCATTTCAATCTCGCTTCTAGTCACTTTCCTTCAGCAAACTTCATTTTACTAAGGTTACCAGTGATACGCTTTTGGCCAAATCCCATGGATATTTTCCAACCGTCCTTCACAGGAGGAGATATTAATATTTAATATTAAATAATAAAATTTAATAATTTTATTATTAATAATAATAAAACAGAGATATTAATATTTATCTCACAAGGTTGTTTTAAGAATTAGTGTATAAGTGTATAGGAACTGCTTGATAAAAGGCCTGGCGCAGAATAAGCATTTAATTAATGGCTCCCTTTCCCTTTCTCTTCCTGGAGTCGATCTTTGGCCCCTTTCTTATCTCACTCTTTCTGCTTCCCCTGGTGACCTCCGACATACCCAACCTTTCAGTTGCCATCTACTTGCCAACAAATTTCACATTTTTCTTGAACTCAGACCTGCCCTGAGCCAGGGAACAAGTCTTCCTGTACTGTAGACCTGGCACATCAGAAACGCTCACAACCTGGCCGGCCTCACTGAAGACTCAGCCAGCTCCTCAATCTGTAGTAAATCCTGGGGCACAGAAGCCTTGACTCCAACAGGAAAGCACGTGTGTGTGTGTGTGTGTGTGTGTGTGTGTGTGTGTGCGCGTGCGTGTAAGGGGAAGCTCTAGGCTCTGCTGCCTTCTGTTGGAGATGGAGCACATTTGGCAAAGTGGGACCCTGGTCACAACTGCCAGATGGCACGTAGCCACCTGGAGAGAATGGAAAGACTGGAGTAGAGGGCGCTGAGGGGGAGTCTAAGCCAGCACCAGGCAAAGGTGATCAAGAGAACTTTCCCAATGACATGGAGAGCCTTGGACCCTATCTGTCAGACATGATCACAGAGACAAAATGGAAGTTCAAAGCCTGAGAGACTAAGTGAAAGCTTTGTCCAAGTTCAATTCACAATGCAGATATCTTCTATGCTTAGCCTTTAACTTCCCATAAATGTTGGCACCGGAAAATGCCACCTCCCCAAATCTGACGAAGCACAAACATGTCAGCGCTTGGATTCTGGATTTAGACACAGATCCAGGTTCAAATTTTGGCTCTCACTGTGATCACTGAATGACTTTGGTTAAATTACTTAACTTCTCTGAGCCTCTGTCGTCTGTCGCACGATTGGCAACACTTGCCCCGAAGGGCTTACCATTCATGAATTCAACCTTTATTGAGAGCCTAGGATGTGCCCAGATGACTCAGATGTGTCCTTGCTCTCATGGTCCTCAGAGGACAGAAGAGGACAGTGACACAGGCAAGAGACAGGGGCCTGGTTGGCTCCAATGTATGTGTGAGAGGAAGAGGTCAAGGATTATGCCCAGGCTACCGGCTTTAGCCAGTAGATGATGATAGGATAACTCAGGGAGAGAACCCGGCTTGGCGTGGGGGTTCTGTAAGCTCAGTTCTGACCATAGGATGTGAGCAGCCTGGGTGGTATCCAAGTAGAGATGCTGGGTAGGCAAGCAGGACAATGTACCCAAACTCCCAGGAGAAACTCTGCAGCTAGAAACAAATATTTTCAGTCTTCAGCACGAAGATGATCCGTGGTGCTCCGAAACAGATGAAAATGCTCAGAAAGAGCAAACTCAAAAAGGTGACATGAGGGCTTCCCTGGTGGCGCAGTGGTTGAGAATCCGCCTGCCGATGCAGGAGACACGGGTTCGTGCCCTGGTCCGGGAAGATCCCGCATGCTGTGGAGCGGCTGGGCCCGTGAGCCATGGCCGCTAGGCCTGCGCATCCGGAGCCTGTGCTCCGCAACGGGAGAGGCCACAACAGTGAGAGGCCCGCATACTGCAAAAATAAAAAAAAATTTAAAAAAAAAGGTGACATGAATCACCAAAACACAGCTGTTTAAACAAGGGCAAAAGGAGGAGGAGTTGCGAGAAGGGTCATCACACACGTTGGAGACCGGGAACTGCAGAGCATGGGAATATAGGAACAGAAGTGAGAGGGTCAAGAGCTTTGAACACATTCATGGAAGAGAAGATGATGAAACGTATCCAATGGACACAACAAAAAAGTTCCTGGTGAGTCTGGCAGGAGCTGATTCAAAGAAGCAATAAGGCTGAAAGGCCTGGCCTTAGCCAAGAGAGCACAACATCTTCTAATAGGACCTGAGGGAGACTGGAAGGACTAGAGAGGTAGATAAGCTGGTAGGTAATCTGGCAAGACATCGTAGGATTTTCTTTCAGGTGGTTTCTAATGTGTGTCTGAGACGATGGGTGACCTTTGCAAATAGCCAGGGCGAGCTTGTGAAGGGGTAGGTCAGGGGAAGTAAGGGGCATTTAACATGGGCTCTGGAGACGGCCATGAGCCAGGCGCACCAGAAGTGTGGAAGGATTTCAGGTAGCATCTCAGATCTGGAAAAGGAGGGAGATTACAGCTGGCCGTGAGGGCAACCTGCATTTTCTTCGCTCGGGCAATGCATCCTGGGTATGGGTGCCAAGACTATGGCTGGCAGCCTGGATCCCTGCTTTCGACGTTTCCAGATGAGTCTGAAGAGAGAACAACTGAAGTCAGACAAGCTTACGGGTAAGGGAAAATGAAAGGGGCTAAGAAATAAGAGGCCTCAGTGAAGCCAGATGAGTGGACTGGTGAAGTAGGGGGAGACACCGAGAAAGAGCTGGAAGGATTTAGGAGATAGTGGTCAGAGACGGCCATGTGCTTTCCTGGTTTCAGAGCTGGTGCAGTTCCAGGTAATGGGGAGTTTCCGGGTGACTTGGTGAGAGTGGATGGCTGAATTGGGGTAGAAGGAAAGGTGGCAGGAAACGAGCTGGTCACGGAAACAGAAGATCACTTGTAGCTGAGGTCATTCAGGGTAAGGGCTGCACTTGGGATGGAGAGAAACGCTGAGATTTGGGAGTCAAGATCTATGGGGGGAGGAGTTTGTTTAGGAGGCTGAACAGCTGGTTCGGGAGAAGATATTTATCACCCCGGTATGGGACGAAGGGGTCTGCATGCCCATGTGTATGTCATGGGGACTCTGACTCAGCCCTTTGGTACCTTGGTTGTGAGCCACTCCTCGCGTTCCTCGCAGGGCTGGATGAACCAGATTCTTGGCTGAGTCCCTGTTTGCTGATCACATCACGTGCTCTCCAGGCACAGCTCGTGAAGCCTTCAGTCCATCCACCAAGGGAGCCCTCAGCAGAGTCCTGGCCGTGTGGTTGGGAACCTCGGTCCCCAGGTCAGCCAGGGCAGAGGAGCGCCCTCACTTGCCAAACGCTACTTCTTGGCCTTCAAGGGAGGTTTAGTTAGACACAGAACGAGCCTGGTCACTGAAAACTGTTTGGGACTTGCTCCTGGAGACACTGGGGCAGCAGAGAATGCGATGGAGCGTGTTAAGGCTTTCAGAAGGAGTTTCAGTGGCTGGCCCACCCTGGAAGTCCATCCCAGGTATGGCACCCCCCGTGCACAGACCCCGGGTCTAAGCCTGGTGGTAGGTGGATGCTGACAGTGGCCTCAGTCGCTCACAGATGGGGCTTGGTTTAAAGTTCAAGTGATAACTGGGTGGTGATTGTTTGTCTCTGACCAACACTCGGCACAAAAAAAGGTGGCACTTTTTTCTGAAAGGCAGCAAATGTGGACAAATATTAGCTCTTGGAAATAAAGGGGGAAGTTATTCATTCACTCGGCAGCATTTTCCAAGCCATCAATCTTCCGGGGATTTCTATTGCTTTAATCATCAAGGTTGTTTATTTGGAGCAGTTTCTGAGAGAATAAAAGTACCTTTGGCCTTTATCTGCTGTCATCAAAGCATCCATTAGGGGGCTGGAGCCCTGTGGGGAGGCTCAAGGGATTATTCAGAGAGGTTTTCTGCAACGCACAGGAATTCTGCTTTTTCTCCTCCCCGTGTGGCAGTCGAGGTGAAACTGTAATCTGAAAGGTTGGGTTTATCGTCAGGTTTAGATGATCTGAACAGGATTTTGTTCAAGGCAGACCTACAGATAAAAGCATCGTAAGGGGCCTGGAACAAAGGCCTGTCTGCCTGGAGAAACCGTGGTTTCTGCCAGACCCCGGGCGCTGGTGCTCTACCCAGCACGGGGTAGAAGCGCCCCAGCTGCCTGTGAAATCACGGGGTGTCTCCTCCTGAGCCGAGGGACCCTGGGGGGAAGCGGGCCAGGGGCTGACTATTGTCCACCCTGCCGGAAGGTGACTGTCCTCTCCACTGGGGAAGCCGGGAGTGTAGGAGAAAGACCTGAGAGTGTGTGGACCCGTGAGTAAGTGCGCGCGCACACACACACACACACACACACACACACACACACACACACACTCCCCCCAACATACATGCGTGCATACACACACCTCACACCACACACAAACCCCACAGATATGTACGTGCACCCCCCCATATACGCACATCAATACACACCACATGCACACACACCCCCACACACCCTCATACACACACACTCCCCTCAACATACATGCGTGCATACACACACCTCACACCACACACAAACCCCACAGATATGTACGTGCACCCCCCATATACGCACATCAATACACACCACATGCACACAGCCTCACACACACACTCCCTGCCATACACGCACACATACCCACACCATACAAGCACACGTGCATGCTCGCACACACACACACCCCATAGGTGTACATACGCACCCACCACATGCACGCACACACCACATGTGTGTGACATAGCCTCACTGCTTGGAGCCCTAACTGCAGAGTCCTCCCGGGCCTCGGCCTCAGACCCTTCCAGTGCCTGCTCTGCCTGGAGCGCCCACCTCCCCCACTGTGCTCTCTTTCACCGCTTTTTCCTCCTCCATCTTCCAGGGCAAACCTCACCTTGCAGGCCTCTTAGCCCAGCACTCCTGTCAGATATGGACCGCTCAGGATGACACCAGGACCCCCTTTCTGGGAATGTCTCTGCTCTCCCTGGCCCTGCTCCCCTAGACGGCTGGCTCTGGCTTGCTGGGGAGCGAGGGCTGGGAAACCTCTGCCTACTGGACAATGCAGGGTGGACGCTGGGTTGCTCATCTTGGACAGGTGAGGACGGCTCCCTGTAACTTCCTCCCGAGCTGGTCTCGCCGCATTTTGCTGTGTCAGCTGTGGCTCATGGAAAAGCCAGGTCAGTGGTAATCTGCATGGGAGCACATGCATACACATACATACACACACACACACACCATAGAGATGCACGCACCTGCACACACACACAAGCCACACATATGCACACATACACCACACCAGATACACACACAACATAGAGACACACACACACAGCACACCAGATATGCACTCAGTATAGAGATACACACACAACATAGAGATACACACAACTTACACACATGCACCACAGAAACATCTACATACACATATACAATATCTTAGAGACACTCATTCATCCATCCATCCATACACACACAGTCCAGAGACATTTACACATGCATATACACATGCCACACAGACATTCACACACTCACGTACCACAGAGAATAACACACACTCATACCATATGGATATCTACCCATAGACACACCACTGGGGCACAACAAAGATATTTGCACACATATCTCAGAGACATCTACACACACCAAGCACAACACAGGGACGTGCACACACACAGACACCAGTACTATTTGTTACAAAGAGAGGAAACACCCAGCACCGGACTGTGCACATAAATGTGGATACACAGACACACACGATAATTTGCACACTTCCCCCAGGGTTCTCATGAGTAGAGACATCACAGGCTCTTACTGGCACACAGATATGTAAACTCGCATAGAGCCCCCAAGCCGGCTTATGTCAGAAGCATTTCTGGAATGGCCCAGACCTGGAAGAGAGAAGGGCAGGTCTGCACCCGCTGGGCTCAGCAGGAGAGGCAGACGGTGTCAGAGCAGGAGCTCTCCAGACCCTGGAGGTCACAGAATAGAAGGGCAGCAACCCCAGATGGGAAAGCAAACTCCCCTCCTGTGAAGGGCGAGGATGCTGAGGCCAGAGAGGGAGGAGGGCCATGCCCTGCAGCGTGGGCCTTCGCTCAGGCCCTCTGGCTGCCCTTCTCTGGGACCTAGAGCAAGAAGCCCCCTGTTGTGAACCTCGGAGTTCCAATCTGTAAAATGGAGCTAATGTGAAAAACAAACAGAGGATAGGGGGTAGGGGTAATTGAGAACATCAAAGCTGTGAGGTGATCACTGCTACCTTTGTTCTTTTCACGGCTGCTTCTTGGCTGTTCTGGCATGAGCAGGTCCAGCCCTCTGGCCTCCTCTTTTTTCCGCAGGGACATAACTTTTTTCAACAGTCTTTTCAGGACACTTTATTTTCATTTTCCAGATTCGTCGGGGTCCCTGAGTAAGGGGTGGGGTGAAGGGTGGGGAAACGGGGCATTGTGGGCAGGGTGGGAGGTTTGGGAGGCCAGGCTCTGAGTGCACAGAGGGTGCTGGCGGGGGCTGGCAGCTGGCGAGATGCCTGCACCAGCATGGAACTGACTCTTCCCACAGCGCCTTGCTCAGCACATGTGTGCGGTAAAGGTCTGCTGAATCGGTTAGCTGAATTGCATTTCCTGCTTCAGTTCCTGGCTGCAAATTCTGTGGGCAAAGGAAGAGCCACAAGAAAGTTGGAGTTAATGCCGTATGTCACAGGAGAGACGTGCCAGGAAAGGGCTACGGAGTTCCAAGGAAGGGAAGTCACATCTATGAAAAAGTATTCTGAAATAATTTGCCCTTGGGATGAGTCTTGAAGGATGAGTGGGGTAGCTTGCTTGCTGTCTCCCACCCCGTGAAGTTGTGGCTACTCCATTTTGGGACCTGCAGTGACTGCATGCGGAGTCCCAGAGGGCAGCCCATGGATCTGCATGGACTCTCTCCATTTTCCCTCAGCAAGTAGGCTCACAGTGGGCTGGATGCTTCGACTTAGGGTCGTTTTATCTCTAAGTAGAGTAGGGAGCCGTCTCTTGGAAGCCCACACCAGTCAGTACACAGCATCATGATGGCCCTCACCATGCTCTAGCAGTGCCCATTCATCTACTTCTGTGACTGTCTTTCCCTCAAGATTGTGAGCTCCCTTGGCCAGCCATCAGTCATCTTCATTTCCCATCGTGCCTGGCCTGCAGGAGGCAGTAGATCTCCAGAGAGGACTTGCTAAGGATTGAAGGAGGGGATAGGACGTGGTGGGCTAGCTGGAGGCTGGTGGCTCAGAGCTCCTAGATGGCCAGTGACTGTTTTCAGATCCCCTATTCCCACCCTCAGCTGTTTCTGTGGCGGGGACTGAGACCTCTGTGTGGAAGTTAGTTGAGGAAGTAGAATTTTGGAAAGCAGCCTTTCATATCCAGATGTGCACACCATTAGCAACAGAGAAGGTTTGCTCTTTTTATTTTGGTGAGAGTTGAAAGCAGATATCTAAAAATAGAGCTCAGTCTCACAGCAAAATCTGGCCACTTGGAAAATGTGTTCTAGTGGGTTTTTTTTGGTTGTTATTTAAGAAGATTTTCCTAAACAAAGTGTATTATGACTATAAGAAGATTTAATTATTACTTTTTTATTTTCTTCCCACCTCATTCTCATGCTTTCCTGGATGTTGGGGGTTGCTCCCGAAATGACTGAAGTCAGCAGTTTCACAAGCTGAGTGTGTTCAATGTGCTCCTAACACATCAAGTCTGATGCAGCCCCTGAAAGTATGAGGGCATGTGCCCCAGTTATCGCTGTCCTCCTGTGGGCAGACAGACGGCCTTGGGGACACAGACCAGGCCATGATGGGCAACAGGGGAACAGCAGCCATTATTTTGCCTTCAGTTTATGATTGGGGTGTAGTGGAGGACGGGGCGCAAGGCTCTGGTGTTAGGTAAATCTCAGATCAAATCCTCACTGCATGGCAGACCAGCTGTGTTCTTCCCTGAACCTACTTCATAATCTGTAAGATGGGATATCTAGTAGCTAAATGGGCATGATCATAGTGAGGTGTAAAGATATAATGTCTTTCACTGATGAAAGAAATTGAAAATGATACAAACAAATGGAAAGATATACTGTGTTCTTGGATTGGAAGAATCAGTATTGTCAGAATGATTATATTACCCAAGGCAATCTACAGATTCAATGCAATTCCTATCAAATCACCAATTGCATTTTTCACAGACCTAGAACAAAGAATTTTAAAATTTGTATGGAAACACAAAAGACCCAGAATAGCCAAAGCAATCTTGAGAAAGAAAAACAAAGCTGGAGGAATCAGGTTCCCTGACCTCAGACTATACTACAAAGCTACAGTAATCAAAACAGTATGGTACTGGCACAAAATATAGATCTATACAAATATAGATCAAGGGAACGAGATAGAAAACCCAGAAATAAACCCACGCACATATGGTCAATTAATCTATGACAAAGGAGTCAAGAATATACAATAGAGAAAAGACAGACTCTTCAATAGTGGTGCTGGGAAAACTGGACAGCTACATGTGACTAGATACTATAAAACTCCTAGAGGAAAACATAGGCAGAATACTCTGACATAAATTGCAACAATATCTTTTGGGATCTGTCTCCTAGAGTAACGGAAATAAAAACAAAAATAAACAATTGGGACCTAATTAAACTTAAAACCTTTCACACAGCAAAAGAAACCATAAACAAAATAAGAAGGCAACGTACAGAATGGGAGAAAATATTTGCCAATGATGCCACTGACAAGGGATTAATGTCTAAAATATACAAACAGCTCATACAGCTCAATATTAAAAAAACAAACAACCCAATTGAAAAATGGGCAGAAGACCTAAAAAGGCATTTCTCCGAAGAAGACATACAGATGGCCAAAAGGCACATGAAAATATACTCAGCATTGCTAAGTATTAGAGAAATGCAGATCAAAACTACAATGAGGTATCACCTCACACCAGTCAGAATGGCCATCATCAAAAAGTCTACAAATAATAAATGCTGGAGAGGATGTGGAGAAAAACAAACCCTCCTACACTGTTGGTGGGAATGTAAATTTGTACAGCCACTATGGAGAACAGTGTGGAGGTTCCTTAAAAAATAAAAACAGAGCTACCATATGATCCTGCAATTCCACTCCTGGGCATATATCTGGAGAAAAACAATTTGAAAAGATACAGGCACCCCAATGTTCACACCAGCACTATTACAATAGCCAAGATATGGAAGCAATCTAAGTGGCCATCAACAGATGGGTGGATAAAGAAGATGTGGTATATTTATACAATGGAATATTTCTCAGCCATAAGAAGAATGAAATAATGCCACTTTCAGTAACATTGATGGACTTAAAGATTATCATACAAAGTGAAGTAAGTCAGACAGAGAAAGCCAAATATCATATGATATGACTTATATGTGGAATCTCAAAAGATGATACAAATGAACTTATCTACAAAACAGAAATAGACTCACAGTTGTAGAAAACAAACTTATGGTTACCAAAGGGGAGGGGGGGAGAGGGATAAATTAGAAGTTTGAGATTAAAATGTATACACTACTATATGTAAAATAGATAAACAACAAAAACCTACTGTATAGCACAGGGAACTGTATTCAATATCTTGTAATAATCTATAATGGAAGAGAATGTAAAGAAGAATGAATATATATCTGTATAACTGAATCACTTTACTGTACAATTGAAACCAACACAACACATAAATCAACTATGTTTCAATAAAATTTAAAAAAAGAAAAAAGATATAATGTCTTTATACTTACATAAAAGACAACATTGTTCTTGGCATATAGCAGATGTTGAATTGTAGCTGTTATTACTATTATTACTATTATTTTATTTGGGTGAACAGTAAGTCTTAGAAATTCACATGACATTTGGCTTCCAGGACTTGTAAAAAATGAAAATATCATTTTAAGAAGGAAATTGCTATTTTATCTCCATTAAAGTCACCACAGACTTTTATTGTTTCTTAAAAGGATTACATTCACGTTATAATGATCTGTTTTATAATTTTTAAAAACAAATACACCAATTAGATCAATTTCAAAATTTAAGCCAGATGTAACTTTTCAGATTCTAATTAGACATAAGGTTATTGGTCTGTGTTTATGCACAGAGGTGTGAGTATTTATATGTAACCGGATATAATATACATCTATCTATAAATATGTATAACACAGCTATTTATGACCTGATAATCATACTAGCAACTATAGATACTGGACTAGACTTAGCTAGTGGTTTTACCCACTTGCTTTGTATGCCAACTTACTGTCTGATACCAATCGGATTTAATATAATACAAAATCTTATATAGAGACATTGATAAATATGCACATAATATACAGGTCTATGTGGTTCTAAAATATGAATATGTGTTTATTCCAGGTGTCCAATTAGTTTCAGGTGCCCGTGTCTTAGGAGAGCCCACTGTGGGAAACACAAACGAAAATACTTGCCCTGATTGCAATACTGGGTGCCGAGCAAACCTGGACCACACGTAGCGACAGTGGCGTGGAACCCCGGAGAGAAACTCAAATGAAGATGCCAGAGGGCCAGAGGCCTAAACTGTGTCTCAGGCATTTGATCCAAAGCAGGGCTGTGGTTTGTCAGAGCATGACTAGGCACTGTAACCTTGAGAGTGAGAATCACTTGACCCCGTAGGACCACTGGCAAGCCACTCAGTGTGGCTGGGAAGTTAATTCGACTTAAAATCTCTCTTTCTGTAATTCCTGCCCATTTCCTTTTCTTCTCTCCTCCTGGAGCCTAGAAGAGTAGGTCATGGCCTTTCTTATACTTCGGCTCAGCCCAGCAGAAGCCATAAAGATAAACGCCAGTTCTTCAAAGCTGGCCAGATCCCCGATAATTTCACAGAGGATTTTCCCAGCACTTTAGGGAAGAGGGCTGGGGACGCTGCTCTGCTGATCCAGCTGGGGGCCATTGCAAGGACTGGACGTGGCTGAGACGATGGCTTTGCGGGATGAAAAGGCACTTCAGAGTGACACCTTTGCTGGGGTCCCTCAGGGAGGCTCTGGGAGACACAGCCTAGGCTGAGATGTTTAGGGCGTGAGTCAATGGAGCTGTTTTCTGGGAAGCAAACTGCGCTGAAGAAAGTCTGTTTTAGGTGGCCTGAGGAAATTTTCCTTTTGGTTTGCAATGATAAGGGTGGGGTGGGGGGTTAGAATCTAATATATACCTGAGAACTCACTTGGAAGAAATTTCAGCGCACTGGCACTTATGATAACAGACTACACATTACATATGCATATATACGTATATATCTACATATCTAACATGTAAGACAAATAACGAATTTCTATCTTGAGCACCTACAATGTTCTAGGCCTTTTAATGTTTGTTATCTAATTGAATCTTCACAAAAATCATCAAATCAATAGTAGATCCATTTTACAGGTGTGGGAACTGCAGATTTGAGAGTTTAACTTGCCAAATGCAAAGCTAGGTTTCAGCCCTGTGCCTTCCCCCTTGAATTCCCACTGTTTCTACCATGGCAATCGGTAAATATACGACTTCAGTTGTGGACAGACTGAGTTTAAAATTATGGACCACTGCCACATTCCTGCTAGTGTTGTTCTGAATTATTTGCTTTTAATTAAACCTGTATCAAATTATGAAAATGTATGTGCTTTATGTGGAAACAGGAAGATTTCGAGGATATTGCTCTTCTCCAAAAGCTGCCTAATTCTGCTTGCTAATATTTAGAGCTTTCTATATACCAGTGTGTATTATAATCGTAACAATATAATGATGTATTCAACCTATGTTTATTGTGTGCCTACTATGAGCAGTCACAGGGAACACGGCAGTGAAGTAATTTACAAATGTCCCTGTCTTCCTGTAGCTGACAATGAGTGATTGGGATGGCCCTCTTTCCCTGAGGATGTTTTGTTTGTAGGGGGAGAGAACTCAGCTTGACTTCACTTGGACAGACACTCATGTTGTCTCACCTATTTAGGCAAAGAGAAGCGGTGGCCTGTCCTCAGGGACCTCTGAAGTTAGGGACTCAGGCCCTGCCCAGTCAGACTGCACTTTCTTCCCCTCTCACCTTGGCCTCCCTTGATGAATGGGCTCCCATCTGCTTAGACTGACCTTCTCCCTTTTGCTAACATCATGCCAACTGGTCCTCCTAAGCCTCACATTACTCAGTGTTATTGTCAGAAAGGGAATGAGTTCGTCTGTCTGTCTGCCTGTCTCTCATCTCAGTTTTAAAATCCTGGGGAAGGGCACTGATTGGTCCAGTTTGGGTCACATGTCCATCCCTGTGTCTGTCCAAGGTGGAAAATGAAGATGAATCTGTAAGAAGATGGAGAAGGACCACTCAGGGTGGGAGAGCAGCATTTCCCAGGAGGGGACCGTGATGGCTGAACAATACATGTCTACTACAAATGGTCATTCCTTTAATACTCTATCACATACAATGGGCTATTATGGATGTTACCCTACTCAAACTAACCCCTTCAGCTTTGCGGGACAGAAATGATTATCCTCACTTGACAGATGAGGAAACTGATGTCAAAGAGGCAAAGCTGGGCCAGAGGTCACACAGCTAAGTAGCGGAGTCAGAATTCAAATGCTGATTTTCTTGATTCAAATTTCACATCATGAAAAGGGACTGAAAATCCTTCTGAATTTCCAGAGACCGATTCAATCATGCTTTGTATAATTTTAGGGCTACATGTTTTCTTGTGTGTAGATGCCTTGAACACTGGTAATTCCAATACAGCTTTCGTAACCGCTCTCAACTGACAAATTTATTGGGTCAGTAAGAAACCCTGTTCCCCAGCCAAGCTAAGAGAGTTGATATTTTGTAATTGCGTGGTAATTTTAGGTGGTATGTGGCAAAGAGCATTAACTGGATTTTTCTAAACCATCCACTTTATCACTGTGGGAAATCCTCCAACATCCATCATGGCTGTATGTCAAAGCTTTTTGTTTGTTTGTTTGTTTTCTTACTGCATCTCTTCTAAAGCGAAGGGGAGAGTCGGGATTCCAGTAACATTTATTCCCTCAGCCATCTATTCATTGATCCACTCATCCATCCAAACACCCCTAGACACGTCCATCCATTATGACATCTATGCATTCAAAAGTTTATTTACCACATGTTTTATGCCAGCCATGGAGCCAACTGATGAATGGAATAGAGATAATAGAACACAAACCCTTTCTTCACAGTGCTCTCAGTCAAGTTGGGCGACATCAACTACTAACAAATAGCTGTTATACCAGAGGCTACTAACAAATAACTCTCGTACCAGAGGCTACTCTCATACCAAGGCCACCTAGAATTCTGAGAGTGAGTAAATAAATGTATAGTGGGTAGCAGAATGTTCCCAGGACAACAGCACTGTTACTTGACTATGCTTTCATGTGTCATTAATACATTAAAGAAAAAGGGCCATGGTTATAGAAAAGCAAGGTTAGGATAGACAAACATTAGAATCCATCTCACCCTGGTATGCATCTGGGCCTTCAATGATTGATTCCTTCTAGAGGCTGCCCTTCTCAGGACAGGCATACTTTTACCTCCTCAAGTTCAGGGGCAATAGCCTCCTCAGGTCATTCTACTTCTCTTGAGTATAAGCTGACCAAACAACATGTGTGGAAATAATTTTAATTCTAAAGTACCGGAATTCCAGGATGAGGCAGAGGGTGGGATATTGCAAATAGAGTTTTCAAGCACTTTCGCACCCGTACCTGGATATTCTCAACTATCAATGGATACGTTAATGTTCTAATTTATTCATCCATCTTTTGTACTTCTGGTTAATTTGACTCTGTCACTAAGTTTCCAGGTTCAAGATTAAGAACCCAAAAGATCAGGACCAAAACTCTGGGACAAAAACATTCAGTTGAAGTACTGTCCTTAAGGACTCATGCTGGGAACAAGGTAGCCCATCTAGAAAGCGTTTCATTTGCATCACACCCTCATCTTCATTTCCAGCCCCATGTACCTTCTCCCCTGATTCCATCAAATTATGGCGGATGCCAGGGTGGATGAAATAATTCAGGCAAGTGGAGCAGGAGGTGCACACTCTTGACGAGATTAAAATAGATTGTAGATGGGAAGCGGAATTTGAGCTGAGCCTTGAATGTGACTATGATTTTGACAGGCAGGGAATGTAGGCTACTGCACTCCAGACTAGGGGAAGCACGTGAACCACTGCATGGAGGTCAAGGGCAAGGCATATTTGGAGAAATGTGCATGGGAAGGAAGTAGAAGCTTGGAGAGTTAGCAGATAAGAATGGAAATGTGGACTGGCTCCATATTGTGGAAATTTGCAAAGCCTCATTAAGGAATTTTCTCTTTTCTCTTGGGGAAGTAGAGGTATTAAGCAGAGAGAATGATGTGATCAGATTTACATTTTTGCATGATCACCCCGGAAGCAGTAGGAAAAATGCACTGGAGCCCGGAGGCAGAGAGTACAGTTGAGGTCTGTTGCATTGGTCCAGGATGATCAGTTTCTAATCGTTGGGGCAGACAATTAAAATTTCCAGGGTCTCTGTGATGTTCTTTGCATATGAGGTCAGGTTTGCTTCTGAATCGTTAGAAGTATGTCCACACTCATAAACTACTTTGTGTGTTTTGATTTATTTAACCAGTTCTGCAAATCAAAACGAAAATGCCAGGAAGCTGTTTCACATGTGTATGCAAACCTATGAGAAACTAAACTTGGCTCACAAATATTTACTGAGAGCAGATTTCCCACACAGCATACTGCCAGACTCCTGTGGATGATAAAGAAAAAGCATAGGCTATGGGTTTGTTTCTCCTTTAGATTACATCTCATTTTATGGATGGGAGAAAGCCAGGGCTGATCCGAATCGCAGGGCACTTGTCTCCCTGCTGGCCTCTGGACTGATTGACAGCGCCTTTGGCCTGCAAAAAACTGGGAATCCTGTGGTTGGGTCTGAGGGGGGGGAGAGGTGGGGAAAGGGGGCTTCTGGGAGCAAGAATCCTGGGGGGGATGAGATTCTTTGGTAGACCTGGGATTCACTCCTGAGACAGATTTTTTTTTTTTTTTTTTTTTTTTCCGGCATGCGGGCCTCTCACTGTTGTGGCCTCTCCCGTTGCGGAGCACAGGCTCCGGACGCACAGGCTCAGCGGCCATGGCTCACGGGCCCAGTCGCTCCGCGGCATGTGGGATCCTCCCGGACCAGGGCACGAACCCGTGTCTCCTGCATCGGCAGGCGGACTCTCAACCACTGCGCCACCAGGGAAGCCCCTGAGACAGATATTTTGTAGAATCAGCGTCTGGGTTCTGATATTCTGCTGGGAGCCACATCTCAGTGGAACATTCCAGAACTGCTGGGGCACAGACACATGTCTATTTATGACTGATTGGATCACAGCCACACAGAGATGATGCTGTCACAATCAGATGCCAGGCGATTCTTCTGCTGGAGGTAGAAGGGGTCACTCATGGGGCACGGCAGGCTGCCCAGCCTTGGCCAGAGTTGGGTGGGACCCACCACTGACTTGTACTGGAACAGTAACTGATTACCAGGGTCCTAGAGGCTTTACAATCCTCCTAGGCATTTTCTCTTTCCTGAAACCTGAACAGACAGAAGTTCTAGGTGGGCCTTACTTGAAGCTGCTCTCAGGCAGTGACAAGCTGTGCATCCTAAGTTCTGTGAGATGTGTTGAGAAGAGAAGCCGTAGGTCTAGAGGTGGGAGGTGTGGGTGAACTGCTGGCCTCATCCTCATTTCATTTCACCTGGAGAAATCCTGGGGACAATGACAAACGTTTGAGCAGCATTTGTCTTATAAGACACTTTCAATGAAGTCTCACAATTTTCTAGACGAGGGAACTGAGCCTCAGAGAGGCCACTGCACTGCCTCCAAAGACTGCTGGGTGCTGGCAGAGCTGGGGCCACAACCCGAGCCTTCCACCTGCAATTTTCATGTCCTTTCTGCCAAAATAGAAAAGTCCCTCAGCCTGGAAAAAAGTCCCTTAAGCCTGGAAAAAAAAAATCTCAGTGTTAGGATTTGTAAACTAAAGACAATAACAGGGGCTTCCCTGGTGGCGCAGTGGTTGAGAGTCCGCCTGCCGATGCAGGGGACGTGGGTTCGTGCCCCGATCCGGGAGGATCCCACGTGCCGCGGAGCGGCTGGGCTTGTGAGCCGTGGCCGCTGAGCCTGCGCATCCGGAGCCTGTGCTCCGCAACGGGAGAGGCCATAATAGTGAGAGGCCCGTGTACCTCAAAAAAAAGACAATAACAGAGTCAATGCTTGTATGAGTTTGCTAAGGCTGCGACAGCAGAGTACCACAGGCTTCCTTAAAGAACAGAATTTTATTTTCTCACAGTTCTGGAGACTGGAAGTCCAAGATCCAGGTGTTGGCAGGGTTGGTTTCTTCCGAGGCCTCTCTCCTTGGCTTGTAGATGGCCATCGTCTCCCTGTGTCTTCACATGGTTTTCCCTCTGTGTGTGTTTGCATCCTAATCTCCTTTTCTTATAAGAACACCAATCGTATTGGATTAGGGTCCACCCTAATGCCTTCATTTTAACTTAATTACCTCTTTAGAGACCCTATCTCCAAATATCGTCACATCTGAGGTAGCAGGGGTTAGGGCTTCAACATGTGAATCGGGGAGGGACCCGATTCAGCCCATAACAATGGTTAACAAGCATTTATGTTATTAAAAATATCTATTGGGCTTCCCTGGTGGCGCAGTGGTTGAGAGTCTGCCTGCCGATGCAGGGGACACGGGTTCGAGCCCTGGTCTGGGAGGATCCCACGTGCCGCGGAGCAACTGGGCCCGTGAGCCACAACTACTGAGCCTGCGCGTCTGGAGCCTGTGCTCCGCAACGAGAGAGGCCGTGACAGTGAGAGGCCCGTGCACCGCGATGAAGAGTGGTCCCCACTCGCCGCAACTAGAGAAAGCCCTCGCACAGAAACGAAGACCCAACGCAGCCAAAATTAAATAAATAAAATTAAAAAAAAAATCTATTAAACACAGTTAACGGAGTTTTGTGAGGCTTAGTGGAGACAACCCATTCATCTACCCCACTGCAGAATGCTCACCGAATCCCTCTACTTTAGCTATTTCGGAGGACTCAGATACAGTCCAGCATTAAGCATCTTCAGCAGCGGGGCGTGGTAGTTATTATTATTTCCATCTCACAGAGGAGGAGCAGAGGCTCAGGGGGGGACACGAAGCTATTCCCAAAGTTGCACACATAGACAATAGTGGAGTGGGGATTCGAACTCGCGTCTTTGCTGCCAACCTCGTTCTCAGCAAAAAAGCAAGTGCAGATGGCTCGGATTTAATGGCAAGTGTATTCTGTTCCGTTCCCACTCGCCCAGCTTTCACTTGCACTGAAATTATTAAACTGACAAGGGGGTGGAGTGGGCGCAATGCAGATACTATTGCTTTCAGAGAATGAGGCTCCGCTGGGCGACCCTTTTTTACTGTCTCAGCCGGGGAAGGAGCCCCTAGCCAGAGGGAATCAAATACTTTTCAAATGTCTCATTAAAATAAAAAGGTGATTCTTGCATTGGTACCATGATAAAGACTACAAAGGAGCAACATGAAAACTCCCTGGTTTTCCCTCTGCTGAATAGGCCTCGGCTCCAGCCGCAGAATGAATTAGCGGCCACCCCATTATCTGTAAGCCTCAGAGAGTGCAACCCAGCCTTTGATCTGCCAGTGTCAAGGAAACTGATAAAAACTCGTTCTGTTTCTAAGCTTTCCAGGCCTGAAATTCTCTTTTCCCTTCAGCACGCTGTAAATGACCCTCTGAAGTGGCTGGGCATTCTTTCACAGCCTTGTGTCTAATCTATTCCTAACCACGGTTATCAATTATTATACCAGCTGGAATTTCTGAGGGCCAGGAGGCTGTCAGGAGCTCTAATTGTGGTTCAGGGATAAAAGCAAAAACACACAAATTTTAACCAATCATAATTAACTTATTCTCCAAGTGCAAGAAAAAAAGAAAAAGAAACCCTCCAAAACAAAACAACACAAAACCAAGGCTTCTGAATCCCTCTCAGCTAATCACTCTTGAAAGCAACCATGGAGGGGGAGAGGGGTGCTTTTATGGCGATGGTTGCTCCTGATTGGCCTGTGGCGCCAGGTTCCCCAGGAAGGAGCGGGGCCAACTGGCAACCAGAGAAGTTCTCAAATCATTGGGGCTTTTTTTCCCCCTTAATCTTAAAAAAAAAAAACCCTCATTTTTCAAAGTAGCGTGATGTTTTCCAAGCTTCTGACAGAGCTTTGAATAAAGAGGCATCGATTTCTCATTGAACCCAAACAACGGATTGAGTGGTCCAAAATATTTCATTAAAAAGAAGTTCAGCGGCAGCTATCACATTAATAAAGGAGGCGCGTGTGACCTGGAAGGGGGCCTGAGAGATCTGATCTCCGGGCGCAAGGTCAGGCAGCAGGATGAGCTGGGAAAAGCCTTAGCACACGGCCTGGCACTTAGTAGGTGCTCAAGAGGCTAGCTCCCATCCCTGCCCTGCTTCTCTTCTTAGACTGGCCAACAGCCAAATGTCTTGAAGGCATCTGGCTAGTGGCAAAGGCATCTGAATGAAGGGCCCATGATGTCATGGAAAAAGCATGGCTTTGGAGTGTGACAGGTCCCAGTGTGTAAACCTCTCTGAGACTCAGTGTCCTTTTCTTACAATGGCAGTAACATGCCCTGTTGGTAGAGTTGCTATGCGGGTGAAGAACAAACCTCCTAGGGAAGTGCCTGACACACAGTAGGTGCTAAAGAAATGTTTGCTGTGGCTCCTGAGGGTGCTTTTGAGATGTGGTCTCCATAAATGTCAGTTCCGGCAAAGGGCCGCAAAGATCACCTCCACCCTCCATCCTGTTACTTAGCATTTGCCCAGAATCATTTTACAACCCTTGTTAGACCAGTGGATCTGAGGAAGGGTGAGAGCCTTCCAGCAGCAAGAGGCTGAGCATGTACATCAAAAAGAAGAGATATCACAGGACTCTTTCCAGGACAAAGGAGACAAGGCGCTGATGAAACGATTCAGCAATATCGTTATTTCCACAGAGCCTATCTGACTCCAGAAAGTGACATTTGTATTTTGGTCATTGGAGTTTAGCCCTGCAAAAGCAACTTAACAAGATCTCCCCAGTGTGTGTTAGGCTATGCTGGAGGCTCAAGAGTCCACCTTTATTGGTGACATTTGTTGATATAGCTGCAGCCCAGAAGTTTGAAACTTATTTAATAAAAGATGTGAAAGTGTTTTCTCAGTAGTTCTTGTTCACAGAAGCAGACATAAACATGTCCTATTTTTTTTTGCACAAAGAAACGTTTCCTTGAAGTATTTACATACATGATAGGAGACAGTATTTGGAGACATGCTCCTCAGCGAGTCTAAGCTGGAGAATGGTGGCTCAGGCGGGATCATTATTATTAGCCATCCCGAGAATCGAACTCTGAAGCTGTAATGGCTTAACACAATAAGGGTTATTTCTCACTCAGGGGACATCACATGAGGGTGGACATCCAGCTTGCATCTTGTGGCCATGCTATTGGGACCATTACATTCAGGGTTTTTACAACCTGGGAAGACAGGGACAGAGAAGCAAATGAATTCAAAACAGCTGCATCCCAGAGTGATATAAATTATAGCTTCTACTCATTCCGACCAGAGCTGTTACTATGGCCTCATTCTAAGTGCAAGGGAATCTGGGAAATGTAGGGAACTACATGAAATATTTGCTGAGTGGAAAGTGTCTCTGCTATAGGGAACATCGGAGATGGTGCTTTGGCTGTGTACCCATGACGTAGTGGGTGTTCCCAGGAGGGGAGGGGGATGAAATGAGGTGGTTGGGATATAGGTTCCTGGATAGAGTAGCCCAGGGCATGAGGTTGGTCGCCCCCAGGAAGAGTGTGTAGTCTCCAAAGAGCAGGGGAACCTTAGCCTGGGGCGGTACTAATGGGCTGGTACTGGGGGCTGGGAGATGCATGGGATTTTCAGCATCAGGTGAGGATTTCTGTGTTAAAAATAGATCAGAAAGTTTCATCGGTGTTCCTGAAAGGGCCTCTGGAGAAGGGGCTGTCAGGACTTTGATTAGGGGAGATGCCCCCTGCTGACTAGCCTGAGGCTCAGAGCTGGGATTCAGCTGCAGGTAGAAGCTGGTGAGAAGTAACACCACCTAGTTGGAAGGCTGGGTGGGTAGATGGGTTTCAGCGGGGTGAGATAGGGAGGCTATGGCCTTGGGTCAAAGCAGGTGCTGTGGTGATAAAGTTCACCCCAGTGGATGTCGGCTACAGGAGCAGCGGGATATTTCCAGACTCTGCTTGAGAGGGGTTTGGGGAGAAACACCAAAAAGCCATCAAGGTCAGGATGGGCTGAGCCTCTAGGAGGCAGATATTTACGCTAATTGCTAAAAGGGCCTGGGGCAGCCTGGAACTGATAAGATATATAATTTACTCCTATACAGTGAAACCTGAACTGATAGTAATTCCTACCATTTTATTTTAATACAGTCATTTTTGTTCAGCTTCTCTTTTTCAAAGATAAAAATCTAGAGGATGAAGGAGATTCTACAAAGGACACGATGAAAGTCTGGTAGAGAAGATGCTAACGATAATAGTGATTCTGGCAAATGTAGTGTTTTTCATTTTTACCCATGAGCTAATTTGTTCTTCACCAAGCGTCTGCTAGGTATGCAGGGATTGTTTTTTCCCGTTGTATAATATTAAGGAGGAAGCTGGGATCTTTCAGGAAAGCCTAAGTGATTAGTTCACAAAAGAGCAGCTAATATGACACAGGGCTGCTATGCAAATCCAAACCTCCTGATTCTTGCTCTGGCAAACAATGCTGCCTCTCAGCAGGAAGGAAGCAGTGCCTGGGAGAGCTGCGGGGGCAGTGGTGGCCACTCCTCCTCTTCCATCTCCTCCATCATTATCATCACCACCATCAGCACCACCACCACCAGCACCACCACCGTCAATCATTATATTTATCCTAAGGATGACCCCACTGCCCAGCCATAACCAACATCTCTCCTCTCAGTTTTGTCTCCGGTGGTACTGAGTTTGTACAAGTTCATGCACAAATTCTCACCCACTTCCTAGCCAACACTTTTATTCAACAATGAAAGGTAATGATGCAGTGTCAAAAAGGATCTGTATTATTTCATTTTGTTTGGATCTCCCCTTGGGGCTCTCTCACGGGGCAGCAGAGGGGACTTAATTTTACCTGAGAAACAAGGGGAAAATGAGTTTGGGAGGACCAGAATTAGTCATTTGCTCTACCAGTGAAGAACCACTGAGCATCTACAATACCAGGTGCTGGCCCGACACTGGATGGTGGGGTAATAGAAGTGAATATGTTTCATTCCCTGCTGTCAGGGTCTACAGTCTAGTTAACGCTACACTTCACTGAATCTCTGTAGAAGTGAATTCTTGGTTTTGATTTCAATTTTCAAATTTAGGAAGCCTGCTATTTCAGTGTGAACTCCATCTTCTAACTCATCACCAGTTTGAATTTAGATGTAGACAACAGATATGAATATACTGTGCCGTGAGTATAGCCTAGAGAAAGGGTCAGCAAATAGGGCCCATACCAAACCATCTGTATTTGGAAAAAAGTCGTATTGGAACATAGCCACGCCCACTTATTTACATATTGTCTCTGGCCACTGTAGCTGCTGGATCAGCAGAGTTGAGTAGTTCCAACAGAAAACATATGGCCCACAAATCCTAAACTAGTTTCTATCCTGCCCAGTGGAGAAAAAGTGTCCTTACATTTGCCCTAAGTTCCGTTTTGCAACCTTGTCTTATGGATGAACTATTGTGTCCCATCTGAAGCCATGCCCTCCACTATGCACCAGATCCCACCTCTACTGGATCATTCCATCAGGGTACAAACATGCTGTTATTCCTCCCACCTTAGAAAACAAAACCTAGCAAAACCTTCTCCCAGTCCCACCAGTTACTGCCCATTTCTGTGTACTTCTTTGCAGGGCAACTTTTCAAAAGCATTGCCAACTCTAATTCAGCTTCAGTCATTCTTCCTTAAACTTATTCTAACACCCAAACTGTTCTTGTTCAGGTCACCAGTGATGTCCAGTTTGCCACCAATGATCAGTTCTTGGTCGTCATCTTCCTTGACCTCCCAGCAGAATATGATACATTCAATCGTCTCCTCTTTTTAACTCATTTTCTTCACTCGACTTCTGGAACATGGTGCTTTCACATCTTCCCTCCTACTTCACCTGCTGCTGCCTCTCAGCCTCTTCTGATTCCTTTGCTTCTCTCACAGTCTTACCATTGCAAGCTCAGTCCTTGATCATCTTCTGTTCTCTTTCCACAAACTCCTTTGATACTCTTAGTTAATCTCATGGCTTGAAATACAATCTCTATGTCAAAGAATCTCAGATTTTTTTCTTCATCCCAGACCTTTCTCTTGTCTTCAAGACTTGTACTTCACCATCTACTCAACAACTGTGCATGACTCAATTAGGCATCTCAAAATCAATATAAGCGGGGCTTCCCTGGTGGCGCAGTGGTTGAGAGTCCGCCTGCTGATGCGGGGGACGCGGGTTCGTGCCCCGGTCCGGGAGGATCCCACGTGCCGCGGAGCGGCTGGGCCCGTGAGCCATGGCCGCTGAGCCTGCGCGTCCGGAGCCTGTGCTCCGCAACGGGAGAGGCCACAGCAGTGAGAGGCCCACGTACCACAAAAAAAAAAAAAAAAAAAAAAAAAAAAAAAAAAAAAAAAATCAATATAAGCAAAATGGAAGCTTAAGTAACACCTCCTCTCACTCCCACAGGAGTTGAGACACTACCACCCTCCCAGTTGCTTAAGCCTCAGACTTTAGAGACCTCCGTGACCCTTCTTTCATAGTTTCTATCCCGTCCATTGGGAGAGCATGTCAGTTCTACCACTCACCCCCTTCACTGCTCCTAGTCGGACTCCAGGCATTGTATGTCCTCTAGATTACTCCGTTAGTTTCCTAACCCATCTCTCTGCCCCTACTTTTGCCTCCCTACCATGTCTTCGTTCTATTCTTGAGAGAGTAGTCAGTACTCAGCCAGTCAGATTATAGTCTTCATTAGTCCTCTCCAGTAGCTCCCAATTTCACTCAGAGTAAAACAAAGTCCTTAAAAATTTCTGTAGGACCCCATGTGATCTGTTCCTACACAACTTAGCCCGGCTGCTCTGACCCCATCTCTTATTCCTCTGCGCCCCTCAAACTCTGTTCTAGCCACACCACTCTTCTTTAATGCCTTGAATATGACAGCCATCCTGATACACAGGACTATTGCACTGGCTGTCTCCTCTGCCTAGAGCTCTCTTCCCTTAAATACGCATCTTTGCTCATATATCACCTGCTCATTGAGGTCTACTCCAACTACAATTATTCAAAATTGCAAATTGCCCCCTCCAGCACTTTTTCCTCTGTTGTTTTTTTTTTTATAGCACTTTTCTTTTTCTTATATACTATATTCTTTGCTTACTTGTTATGTATACCGTTGACTGTCCGTTTCCCTCTACTGGGATGGAAGGTCTGCTAGGAGAGGAATTAGCATCTCTTCCTTTCACTGATTTATCCTATGTGCCATGAACACAGCCTGGCTCAGTACAGACACTCAATAAATATTTGTCCAAGTAATAAATCATTAACTACGAGGTAGCGATCGATTCAGATGATTAATAATGTTCTCAACTCTTAAAAAGGAGACACTGGCAGCAAGAGATAGACTTGGGAAACTGTCAGGAAGAGGCAGCCTCAGAACAACCCAGGATGTTTTGGCTTCCGTGCCGCTGACCAGCGGTCAGAGGTTCACAGGGCATGTGGCTGAGTGGGGCTCCTTGCATGAAAGGCCTGCACGTCCCAGATAAGGGGGTATCATGTGCAGTGGCACTGGCTATAATGAGCACAGGGCTATTTTTACATAATAGAGGGGAAGATAATCCTACAGACGTGATGTAAAGGTCCGAAACATGTACCATCTCAGGGAGGCTGGCAAGTTATGCTGTTTATCCCAGGGACACCTCATTCCCAGACAATGTTTGGAAGCCCGAGGAAGGAATTTTTAAGTTGTTTCTGTCCAGGAAATGTTCCCTTGCACTCTCACTGTGTCCCATGACCTACGAGTGGATTTAAAAGCTCTCCTAGAGTGAAAAAAAATACAGATTTGGAGTCAGGAGAAAGAATTCTGAATTATGTCTTTATTACTTGTTAAGACTTCCAGTTTGGGCAAATTACTTCACCTCTCAGAACCTTGATTTCCTTTTCTGTACAGTGGGGCTACTTTTTCAAGATTGAGCTTAGGAGCGAATGAAACCACACACGTGCATGCTTTTTATCAATTTAAAGACCAGTCGAAAGTAGATCCGTGATTATGCATAAAAACAGAGAATAAGTGAATCGCTCATGCACATTTGGAAATATTATTTAATTAGTAAACTCCAAAACAACTACTGGCCACTTTTATAATAAACCCAACATGTGTTCAGCACTGTGAGGGTTTGAAGGTCTGAAGCAAGGTCATTACCCTTGAGGGGTGACCAGTCTTGTTGTGCAAAGGTGTAGACATAGAACAAGGCCAGACCGTGGTACTGAGGTTCCTAAGCCCATCTGTGTTGTCTCCCCATCTGACTCAGATCAACTGATATGTACTGACTCATTGTCACATTCCAGGCCTTCTCAGATCAATTACTTCATGAGCTACTATAACTGAGGAAGTATTTATAGATCTAGTTTGCAGATGAGGAACTGTAGTCTCTGATAGGTAAGGTGATTTCGCCAATACTCTGTAATTAGCAGGTGGCAGAACGAAGCTTTGAATTTTTCTGATTTCAAGTCTTGTGATTCTTCCACAGTCCACTGATGCCGCATACGGCACACATCCTCTATACCCGCAGGAATGCAGTATCTTAAAGGAGGACTGTAAAATCCCACACAGGCATACACACCTATTTCTATGAAGATAATGTCTGTTGTCATGGACTGAATGTCTGTGTCCCTCAGACATTCATAGGTTGAAATCCCAATCCCCAGTGTAATGGTAGTAGGAGGTGGGGCTTTGGGGAGGTAATTAGGTCATCATAGTGGGGCCCTCAGGAGTGGGATTAGTGCCCTTAGAAAAGGAACCCCAGAGAGCTCTCTGCTCTCTGTCATACAAGGATCTGATAAGAAAATGGCCATTTGTAACCCAAAAGAGGGTCCTCAATGGAACCGACCTGCTGACACCTTGATCTCAGACTTCCAGCCTTCAGAACTGTGAGAAATAAATGTCTGTTATTTAAAGCCACCCAGTTTGGGGTACTTTGTGACAGCAACCATGAGGCAGAGGAAACAGGGAAGTCTCTCAATGTCATTTGGGGCCATTTCAAGTTGGTCACCTCACTCATTTCATAAAGGACAGCAACTTTTGTTCGGAAGTCAAGATCTTTTGGCAGGAAACGTGTTCGCTAGGGTGTGTGATTATCCTCATGCACTCACAGCCACGCACATGCACGCATGTGAAATGGTTCATGTCTCATGTCACCTTGTGAAGTATGGATGCGTTCAAGCAGGAGACAAGGGACAACGGTGTAGACCAAGCTCTGCCACCGAGAAGTGTGATGCCCACCGTCAGTCACTCTTCTCACCCGTAAATTGAAATAAGTAGTTTGTGGACTTCCGGAGGGGAGGGCTGTGTCTCCCTCCTGCTCTCCCTGGCTGTCTCCTCTGCCTAGAGCTCTCTTTTCTTCTCCACTGCTCCCTGCCTGGCCCTCCTCTTTCTGTCATCTTTCCACAAAGCAGGGCTGCACACTGACATGCTGCAAGCACGGTGTTAAAACACAGTTAACGACAAAACAGACACGCTTGCTCTGCTCAAGGAGCTTATAGCTGAAGACGAATAAGGACAAAGAAGGAGCAGTAAGGAAATTCCCTGGCAGCGCAGTGGTTAAGACTCCATGTTTCCACTGCCCGGGGCACGGGATCCATCCCTGGTCAGAGAACAAAGATCCTGCAAGTCACGCAGGGCAGCCAATTTAAAAAAAAAAAAAAAAAAAAAAAAAAAAGAACAAGTGGTAACAAAGTGTGATACTTACTCTGACCTGGAGAAACCCACACACTTCCGGTTACTGCCGGGATTGGGGGATGGTTTTATTCATCTTTGTATTTCTAGTGCTTCACAAGGGGCCTGGCATCTAGTAGGTGTTTAGTAAACCGTGTCTGGACTGACAGTGCAAACAAAAGAATGGAAGAATAAGGATGTTGAATTCAAAGAACTCTGGGTTCTTCTAACTCTTTGATCTTAAATTTATGGGAAGAAGGTGCTGCAGGTTAATACTTCTTACAGTCTTTACATTTCCACTTTTATCTTCCGTGGATTTATTTATTCATTCAACAAACATCTGTAAATATTTGTGCCCAGGCACTGTGCTAGCCATTGGTAAATAGCATTAACAGCAGAATCAAAGTTCCTGGCCTCAAGGAGCTTACATTCCAGAATCAGAATGAGAAACAGACCATAAACAAGCATGCATAGCTCGCAATATAAATTCAGGTACTGACAAGTTCATGTAAGATGTCAGAGGGCGTTGGAGATTCTTTTTCAGGAAAGGCTGTAGGGGAAACCTGTATAAGAAGCGAACATTTGAGTGGAGATCTGAATAAAGTGGTTATTTTATAAAAAATAAGCTCTTTGAACCATGAGTCATTATGAGCCCAATGCCGGCTCTTCGATTTTGTGAATAGTCTGTACCCAAGGATGAAATGATCTTCACAGCAGCCCTGCCGTGGTGGACATGTCGTCTTGGCTTGATGAGTGATCACAACATTTCAGCGTGTTGTGCTGTCAGACATTTAAAATGAAGCGGGTTCACCTTTTACTGAGCTCAAATGCGTCTTGCCTTCATTTCCGCTCATGGGAACTAGTTTTGCTTTCAGTGAACAGACTGATGGCTGTTCATCAACATCTTTATTCTCCTCTGCGTGGACCACAGCTGGACTCCGTTTCCTGTCCCCTTTGCAGGTGGGAACATGTGCCTGAGTGACAGCTGGGGCAATGTGGGCAAATGGCCGTGTGTCCCTGCTGGGCCTGTGGCCCCCGCAATCCGTTGGCTTGAGCCCCTTACTGCCAGCTAAACACAGATGATGAGGAGCCTCTGGGGATGGCAGAGCAACAATTTGGAAGGAGTTCTGGACCCCAGGATGACCAAGTGAAAGAGAGAAACCCCATGCACTTATTCACTTTCCCAGGACTGCCTACATGAGCTAGAAACAGCTTTTCGCTTTGTTGAGCCAATATCTACTAGGGCTTAATTCTATGGCTGTGTTGAGCTAACCCATGTTTGGGTTTAATATTATAGCAGCGAATCTAGTTCTCATGACGAATACACCCTGGAACAGAAGAATATAGCTCCCGGGCAAGCCGCTCGCTTTCAGCACCTCTGTACCATACCTCATTGATTCTATTTGCACACGTGTCCTAATATCTACCATTGATTCATTTAAAACCCATAGGGTGTCAAAAGACAAAATGAGGGAAAATACAAGCATATGGACAATCCTTTATAAATCTGTATTTACAACTTAGAGTACATCAGCTGGCACACGAGGGTAGTATAGTAGGTGGTCAACAAATGTTGGTCCAATGAACGAATAACAGTACTCTCATGGGCTTTATCCACCAAGCTGGTAGAGAGGGGTGTTCTTTGGCAGGTCTCTTACCTGTGAGCACTTAGGGGTCAGTGTCTGTGGATGACGCATGCACCACAGAGAGACCTTGAACATGACCTAAAGCCAAAGGAACACATTATTTTACTTCTGGCTAAACAAAAACAAGAGAATAGTAGCTAAAAATTGCTTTCCCCACCTGTTTTATTTTCATAGAGATCTAAATGATAAAATTTGGATTATGCTTCCTTTAAAAAAGGATTTTGTAGCTAGAACTGCCAAATCCCTACTGGACCTAGAGTCCTAGCACAGCCCATCTGTTTCAGCCTGGAAAATTGGGTGTTGCCTTCCTTCTGAAGGGACTGGTTGTGCAGACTTGACTCTGATGTGAAGAACATGCTCTTATTTTCAGAATGTTTCAAACCCTTACTACTAACACCAGATACAGAGCTATACTCTTTATACACACTCATTCAGCAAATAAACCGCCATCTTCAATCTCTGAGCCAGGCATCAGGGAAGAAGCAGGCCTCATGGCCCTGGGGGTGTTTAAGCAAAGCTGGGCAGCCATGAGCCTGGTGCTTCTGGTCGTTCTTTCTCTTTTTTTATAAATTGTTTCTGGGCATCGACTGAGCCCCAGTTATAGTTGAAGCTCTACTGTGGAGGGCTATAAGTGTGATGATTCTTAACTTATTTGTTACTTATATCCAACCCCTTTCCAAAAGCTCTGTGGTACAAATTTGCAAATAATAGAACAAGATAAAAAGTGAAGCACCATTAAAGGTACATGTTTGCTAACACAATAAACCTTGCAAAATTAGAATAGAAATGCTAATATCCACTTGCATATTCTAAAGTCCTGCATTTATGCTGAGTTGCAGTTTAGACCCTGAATTTCCCAGCAGCCAGTGGAGGGGAAAGTATGATCAGTCACACAATTCAATCCCACCTGATGAACGTACATCAGTTGCTCAGGAAAAGCACTAGAAATGAGAAGAGGAGAAATTTCTCCTGGGGGAACGATTCACTGTGTTGTTCTGAACCAAAACCACCATCATGTTTTTACAATAAGTGTAATAGAAAGAGTGTAGAATCACTTGGTTTTGGCCACTGTTATAACGCCAAAGCGCTCTTCACAGGATTGGTGAGAATGAGGGCCGACATGATACTATCCAGGAGCACAGCTTTTGAATGGTCAGATGTGATCAAAGTTTTAATGGAATAGGGACTCATTTTCACAACCAAGTCTATATATTTATTTTCCACAAGTGAGAGGTTGATAAGTCCTGGAGAAGAGAGATTTTGCGGTTACCGTCTGCTTCCTGATTTGAAGAATCTTAGAGCATAATAGTTACATAGTCAGTCTCCTGCTTTTCGTCCCTTCCCAGACTCAAGTCCCAGGTTTCTAGAGATTTCAGTCTTTCTCATTTTCCCTCATCAATACCTACTCGTTGGCGAGCATCTTTTGGTTATATGAGAAGCAATCTCTGTGTCCCACCCCTACCCCCCGCTTAAGGGGGGGCAGTCATGGCTCTAGAAATTATTTTAAAACTTCTGCTTCAAAATGTCACCCAACAGTACCTCACTTAGGCTCTCAAAATCTCACCTTAAGAAGACAGTGGTCATGGCAGCACCATTTACAATAACCAAGACATGGAAGCAACCAAAGTGTCCATCAACAAATGAATGGATAAAGAAGATGTGGTATACAGCCATAAAAAAGAATGAAATAATGTCATTTGCAGCAACATGGATGGACCTAGAGATTATCATATTAGTGAAGTAAGTCAGACAGAGAAAGACAAATATCAAATATCATATGATATCACTTTTATGTGAAATCTAAAATAAGATATAAATGAACTTCTTTACAAAACAGAAGTAGACTCACGATGGTTACCAGAGGGGATTAGCAGGGTGGGAGGGGCAGAGGAGATAAGTTAGGAGTTTGGGATTAACATATACACACTACTAAGTCTAAAATAGATAAACAACAAGGACCTCCTGTATAGCACAGGGAACTGTATTCAATGTCTTGTAATAACCTATAATGGAAAAGAATCTGAAAAAGAAAATATGTTGATATATGTATGAATATGAATTGCTTTGCTGTATATCTGATGCTAGCACAACACTGTGAATTAAGTATACTTCTTCAATTAAAAAAAAGACAGTGGAACTCCTGTGAGACTCTGAGAAGAAATTCCATCAACCACAACACTTAGCAGATACATTGAGAATCATGATTTTTAATTGGCAGATGTTGCCCCTGAAGAAGATCAATGCAGCGGTCCTGGGAGAAGATGGAGACCCACAAGGCACCTCCCCACGGGCTGGACCACGAGCATCTGAACCGTCAGCAACCACAGTTTTACACCACCATTCTTCTGATGCTCATTTTTCAGGTAACCCATTTCAAAAAAAGAGGACCTCTTTTGCAGCATTGCTGCTGTCCACTGTCCTCATCAGAGGCTTCCGTTTACTATCTGGTGAGAGATTATGATTGTCAGAAAATGAAAGACAAGTGGTAGAAGGGGATTAGAAACAGACCGCCTCCTGGGAGGTGTAGGTACCCAAAGCAAAGCATCATAAATGGGGATAGAGAAGAGACCTGGGAGAAGTGCCCTGAGAAGAAGTCCCCATATGGAGAGACAAGGAGGATTTCAGAACCGAAGAGAAGCTCCTTAACGTGAAAAAGGAAATGTAAAAATCAACCGTTTACTGCAAACATACTAAATGATGAAATGCTATGGGCATTCTTTCTAAAACCAGAAATAGAATAAAAATGCGCTCTATCACAATTATTACATAACATTTTTACAGATGTTGTGCATTGTGTTTAATCAACCTGGAGTATGACGTACCACGTATTGAGCTAAGCGCTGGGGATAAAACCGTGTGCAAAAGCAGATAAGGTACCTGGCCTCATGGAGCTTGCAGTCTATAAGGGGGATAGCTAGATATTAATTAAATAACTATATGCAATATGTAAACGTGTATGGGTGGAAAATGTCACAAAAGAGAACTCCATGGATACTTTGAGCGTATGTAATTTGAACACTGACAGAGAGAAGACTTCCCAGGGAAAGTGAGCACAGAGCACATGTGGAACAATGTTAGGAGTTTACTAAGTAAAGAAGAGTCCATGGAAGAGTGAGTGGAGATGACATAGTATAGGAGGGGCCAAAGGTCAGTGGAGCTGGAGTTTGAGAGGTGGGAAGTAGTGTGATAGATCCAGGTGGCGTGGTCATTTCATGTTGAAAAGATAGTCCAAGGTGTAGTACTGGGAGTAGACCAGACATGTTAAGGAGCTATGATCTCCATGAGGATAGGATTTGATGTGAGCTTGGACAAGAGTGATGGTGTTGATGGAGGTAGAGGTCAGTCGACAGGTTCAACCAGCACGATAGCATATGAAGCAGAATTAAGGGGAAAAGTGTTGAGAGGAAGGGGCGCCATGCTCTCATCTGCTGGCAATACAATTATTTACCTAGAAAACCAAAGATAATCGATGAAAATGCTTTTAAATTATTGAGTTCAATAAAAGGCAGACTATCTAATATTATATGAAAATTCTATATTTCATCAATAAACCTGCTATAAGAAATTAGTGTATTCATAAGCAAAATAATATAAAACACTCAATAGTAACCTAAATAAGAAATGTGGTGAGAACCAAAAAATAACGAAACTGAAAACGTTACTGACTGATATAAAAGAAGATGCGAATGAAAAAATAAATATGGTAATCCGTAACAGGAAGAGTACATTTCGTGAAGATATCAGCTCTTTGCAAACTGATTTATAGATTGAATACAATACCAATATTCCATAACGCTCTCGAAAATCTTGGTAAAATAATTTGACAGATCATCTGGCAAATAAACAGATAAATAGTTGAAATTTTTGTTGTTTCTTTTAAATTGTTGTTTTTAAGTAAAAGAATTAGAGGAATTTCGCCTCCAGATAGGAAATCTTCTGAAGCTCCTGTCATTAAAAAAATTAAACATGTGATGCTGATGCAAGACTCAACTAACATTTTAACGGGAAGGAGGAGCTATGGCCTTAAAGCAGATGGCAGCACACGATAGAAGAGCATCACATCCCCACGGGGAAGGAGTGGTATAGTTAACAAATGGTGTTGGATTTAACATCACGGTCTTAGGAAAGACTCCCATAGGAGTCTTGTTTTGAGCCATGACAGATGATAGAAACTATCACAGTAAGAAAAAAATATTTGTGAATTTTCTAAGTTTTTGAATTTTGCACTAGAGATTCAAACTCATCAAACTCTTTCAGGAGCTGTTATCCCTAATGAACTTTAAGTCTTACTCCAGCAGTTTTCTTTGCAAATAGAAGGTAAGAAATCTTAGCGCTAATACAAAGGTTTTGTAATATTTCTTTTCAGCTGTAGGTGTTACCCAATTTGGTTATAAAGTGTGATGAATCTATACATTGAATACGTACTTTATCTCCACAGGGTCCCCCAATATTTTTGTCCAGTATGTTCTTAATTGTTTTTTATTTTTTAGATTTTTTTTCAAGTGGTCCCTTGAACAACTGGTTCAGAAGTATTCTGGGACATACACATATTTGGGGATCTTTAGTGTATTTAAATATTAATCCATATGGGAAGAAGCACTAATATATTTTCTCTCTTGTCTCTCTGCTTGCAGTGACTAATTCACTCCCGTAAAACATTTGGAGTAATATAGCTAAAGGGAAACATCTAAAGTTTATGCATATTTCAGAACCTTTCTCATTTTGTTTCAATTTCCTACGAGATCTACCACTTCTAAATTTATTAAACTAAATGATTAAATGCGGAACATCAAACTGGCCTGGTGAAGGGGAAATGCAGATCAGAGCAACAACAGCTTACTTCAGGAGGCTTTTCTGAGCCTGCGTGGTCAGGCAGTCTGCGAAATGTGGTGTAGAGTCAGACATGAAGAGGGCCTCTATCTTTCTCTTAGGACTTCACAGTCTGTGAAGAACCACAGTCAAGAGAAGAAACACTAACACATTTTCTCCCTCCCCTCTCTGCCTGCACTTGGGACTCTAAAGAACCAGGACAATGACACATGCCAGCTTTCCATGTCATCTAAAAAACTCCAGTCTCTCTCCACAGTTAATCTCTTTTCTTAGCAAAGGCCTGGATAGCTCATTGCTTAGTATGATTCCTTTGAACGGGTTCTCCCTTTCAATTGATTTGGCTAGATCTGGCCTAGCGCATATTATCCAGGGGTCATACATGCTATAAAACCCCTGCTATTCATTGATATCTGACTATATGCCATGCACTATGTTAGAGTTTTGCATGCATTATTTGGTTCAGTTCTCACCACATTTGAGGTAGATGTCATAATTTCCAATTCACAGATTTAAGAAAAAAAATAACCAATAGTGGCTTTATCACCAGATTCACCCATTTATAATGAGGTCATTGATGCTAGCTACTTCTCTAAATAGGCAGAGATGGCAATACCTTAGAACAAATGTTCCATGCTGTGTGAGGCACATCGCTGATGTGCCTTCCTAAGATACGGAACTGTAAGGATTCCATTGGCTTAGGGGATGACTCAACAAAAGCTTCCGGGCTTGATTAAATGTATTCACTTGCAGGATGGATGCTGGAATGGGAAACACAGACACTGGTAACCCACTCACTCTCCTTAGGGCTCTCAGTGTGGTGGATGGCGACGGTGGGTGTGGGTGTAATGCACTGAAGGACGGCACAAACCATGTGAGTTCAGCGACAAACAAAGGAGCTGCCAATCGAGCAGTGGCACTGAAACTCTAAGGCAAGAAGGGCCTTGAAGAGTGAGCGCACCTATGGAGGCATCTTAGAGGAAGCGAAGTTTGCCGTGGCCCTGAAGCCTCGTTTATCTGGAGCACGACGTCCTGACTCAAGTTGGTTTTGACAGCAAAACAAGTGTCCCATATAATAAAGATGCATCAGAAGAGCAGGCTCATGGCACCTCGCTACCAGGGCTCCAGGTCTGCTTCTCTGTAGTTACTCTCAACTGTGTCCACCTCTGAGCTTTGGATAGTAGCACCATGACACAGCCGTTCTAGGAGCAAAATCCAGGTGGGACAAAAAACTCGGAGGAGGAACAAGACCTTCTTTTTCTCTGCCTCTTTCTTAGGAGCAAGGAAAACATTTCCAGAATTCCTGCAGCAAAATTTCCCTTATATAGCTCATTGACCAGAATTGCATCACATGTCTGATACTAAACCAATCACTTGGTTTAGTGAGATCACCATAGAGGGAGATTACCTTGATTGGCTTGTACCAACTAGGATTTACTCTTGGAGCTGGGGATGGGGTGGGTTTGGGAGGGGGTGACTTTCTGAAAATAATTTGGGTTCCTGTATAAAGAAGAAGGACAAGAATGACATTGTGCTATAGGCCACTGAGTATGTTATGCACATAGATTTGTTTTCTATAATAAGAATAGGGAGAGGACAGTCTAAACAGGGGCGAAAGTGAGGCTGCTCATTTGAGGAGTAATGATTAATTTGGCTGAAGCTCGAAGGTGTGAAGGGGGGCTAGATCCAGAAGAAGGTAGAGCCTGGGCTATTGGTATCCTCAACCTGTAACATTCCTCAGAACCTTGACATGAATGCCCCATGTACCCCTGAGTGTACATATTGGATGCTGATGTGTCTTTGGTTAACTGATATTCTGGCTAAAGGAGGGATGGCTGCTCTGGATGATGGAGAGTTGACAACATGGAAACAGGTCATATTGAAGAGGCTAAATAACCATCAGAGTTAAGAGATTGGGCAGCTTTTGCCTCCATTCCGATGAGCATGGAGCCCAGATGGCATCTCTGCATCTTTTCTCCCTTGAAGGGAACTGTGTGGTCATCTCCTCCGAGAGTCTGGTTGCCATGGTCTTCCCAGTTGGGGTCAATATGGTACCTTCTCAGTTAATCTTTTCTCTGAACATGGCACTGCTTTGGTCGTCCCAGGCATGAACCGGACTAGGCATCCAATGAAAGAAAGGGGGCTCTGCCACTGCCCTGTGTGTGTGTGGGGGGGGGTTGTGGTTTGGGACCATGACATGGAGAAGGGATGGGGGGCGGACTGCTTTGAGATGCTGAACTTCTGCATGATAAAAGGACAATTATGATACCAGGGAAGTTTTGATTTCTCAAAATATTTCATCTGACTCTCCTACCCACAGAGGAAAGACGGGCAAGTTTCCCCAGAGGAGTCGAAAGTCCAGAGCAGGTAGGTAAATTTTCCAAGGTCACACAGCCTGAAAATGATGAAGCTGATAGCAGAATTCAAGATCTTCGACTCTCTGCCCTGGGATCTTTAAGCAATTTCTTAGCAACAAGTTGAGGCAGGTCTGTTAGTTACCCATTGCTGCCTAACTAATTACTCCCCAATAGTGGCTTAAATAATACATATTATCTCACAGTTTCTGTAGGTCGGGAGTTCGGGAGTAGATCAGCTGAGTAGTTCTGGTCCAGCTGAGGTTGTCGTCAAGCTGTTGACTGGGACGAGTAAAGCCCAGCTTGACTGGGGTTGCAGGGATCTGTGTCTAAGCTAAAGTTGAATGACTTTTGGTAGAAGCGTCCATTCTTTGCTGGCCATTGATGGGACGTGTCAGTTTCTCACCATGTGGGCCTCTCCACAGCGCTGCTTGAGTCTCCTGATGACATGGCACCCGGCTCCACCCTGAGCAAGTGATAGGGAAGAGCAAGATGGCAGCCACAATGTCTTTTATGACCCACACTCAGAAGTCACATGCCATCATTTCTGCCACATTCAGTTCGTTAGAGGTCAGTCACTCAGGGACTTCCCTGGTGGTCCAGCGGTTAAGACTTCACCTTCTAGTGCAAGGGGTGCAGGTTCGATCCCCAGTCAGGGAGCTAAGAACCCACATGCCTCAGGGGAAAAAAAGCCAAGACATAAAACAGAAGCAATATTGTAACAAATTCAATAAAGACTTAAAAAATGGTCTACATCCAAAAACAAAATCTTAAAAAAAAAAAAAAAAGGTCAGTCACTTAGTTCAGCCTGTTCTCCAAGGGAGGGGAATTCATCTCCACCCCTTGATGGGAGGGGTATCAAAGAATTTGTGGGCATATTTCAAAACCACCACAGCAGCAAAAGTGCAGCCTGTATCCTGGCATCTGAGATGACTTCATTGTTGGCAAGCACTAAATTTGAAGGCATTAGAACACAAAGTGCAAAAATCACAGTAATGCTGGACCCAGATGACTCCGTAGGAAATATCGGGGGTGGGGAAGATGGGGATTGGACTAAAGCTCATCGATAAAAACCTCAATTGCATTGTTTCCGGAGCTCTGGATAAGTGAGGAGAGAGAGCACCTCTTGCTGGTGGTGGGGAAAGGGTGAAATCTCCTGCCCAACACTCAACCCTAGTGACACACAGTCAATGCTCACCATTATCATCCAAATGCCACTTCATTCCTATTTCTGTGGGCTGTGTGGCCACAGAGCACCTAAATCTCTGTCTCAAGGGGAGGTAGTTTCCCCATGATCAGAAAACATAGGATCTTTTCCTTGTGTTCTCCTAGCAGTTTCCAAAGCTCTGGAGAGAGGCCGGCATTCCTGGACCAGAAACGCAAGCACAGAGTGGTACCTCGCCTTCCCCCACTGCAGCCCCAGCGGGGGGGGGGCTTTCAGTCCAATGCCTTCATCCCGGGGAACCTTGAGAGAGCTGGCAAATACTCTACACAGATAAAAGATAATTGAACAAGGAGTGAGTCGTAAAAGGTGACAAAGTGCTATTTCCATAATAAGCTTATCTGAGTAAACTTTCTCAGAGCCCCTGAGTTCCCGAACAGGGTGTGGATTTGGCAATAGTAAAGAAACAGGCCACGCCAGGAATGTCTGGGGAGCTAATGAATGCCCCGGAAGTGGATGACATTCCTATCTCTGCTTTGGATCCCTGCCACCTTGACGCTCATGTCAGCCGCTGTTTAATTGGCAAACAGGGTTTCAAAGGCTTGCTGGGCCCTGCTCCCAGGGCCCTGGGGCCTGTTAATGTTTAATTGTCATGTGCACGGGCCCACTAGCTCTCGGTACATTTGGGTGTTTTATTGCACTTTGAAAAAGCAGTGTTGGGAGTCTCCCTCTTGCTCCATGGGCGTTTTTACAGTCATGCCTTGGACTCACGTGTCCCTTAACCCCAACTCTGAGTAGCAAAGCCACCGAGTTATGTAGCAGGGGTAGAGCAAGTCACCTTCAAGATGGAAATATTCCAGATTTCCTGAATTTGTCCTAAAATCGAGAAGTCTCCAGGGAACATATGGAATGATTAACAACAACAAAAAAAAGTGGGTCAGGGATTTCGGGTAGGGGAGGAGAAGGAAACGTCACAGAAGTGAAATCAGTAAATGCTAGAAATTAGATGATTCCTGCCTTGAGTGGTCTGGGTGTCTGCTGTCCTTGAAGCTGGCTGTGTCATTCAGGGCCCTGTTGGAAGTGCAAAGGTTCTGTGAGTTTTTTTTTTTTTTTCCCTATTCCTCTCTCGAAAAGGGTCTATCTGCTTTATATTGTTCATGTAATTTCAAAAGTCAAAAGAGACTGTCTTAACAAGACTATATAAGCTTCATCTAATTACAGAGGTGAGAAGAAGAAATAACAGAAGACAAATACTTTTTTTCCCTCAAACTACACGGGAATTGTGAATAAAAGCGTAGCTTCCAACTTCTTGACATTTGAAAAGCACTGCTTTGAATTGAATATGTGTGATGTCTTTGAATTTTCAACTCAGTTCAACTTAATTGAACACATCTCCATTGAGTGCTTACTAAGGGTTCATATCAAATGATTTCTTTAGTTTTGAATTAGTAGCTTTCATAGAAATTGCCTCTTTTGCTGTATTCTGGAAATGTATCAGTTTGTTGTTTTAATTATCCTTTTGCTGATTGTGAATATCTCCCTAAGGAAGGAATGTACAGAAAAATATTTAATTACACCACTTCTATCAGGATGGCAAACCGTATATTTATCTTGTTTGTTAATTACATATGTCACAGCTAAAGACCAAACATCAGTTAATGTCAACATTAGCCAGAAGGGTCTGGCTAACATCAAGAACTAGGTGAATAATAAATAAAAAACAATATAGCAAGTAGAAAGGGTAGATATCTTCTATATGTTTAGATTAAATCAAAACTCTTTGTTCTCTCTTTGTGCCCATTTCTGCTTTCTAAACAGAGTCAGATTTTCATATCCAGGATCTCTGAGAAGTCTGCTTTGCAGCAGAGTCACCGCTATGAGCAAGTTCCAGGTTGTCTAGCATGTGGTCAGTTTTCAAAGGCAATGCGGCAGACATTTAAAGTCTTTCAAAGGATTTAATCTATTTTTCTCTAGTTCTCTTGTTTGCCTTAGTCCTCGACTCTTCCCTCTTTACCGCTGACTTAGCAATTCCTTTCCTTTGCCAAGAGGTAAGCAGACAACCTCTTCCAGTCAGAGCCAGCACCTTGAAGTTCAATCACGTCCAGGGTTCCCAGACCCGAGCTCCAGCCTCCTCTGAATGTAGATTCAGGAATAACCTATTATGCACAAAGCATCAGCCCTCCAAATCCATATGCACAGTTAATTAGCTTAGAGCCCTAAAATGTTCTGTGATTTCTTTCTTAATAGAAATGAGAAGTGGTAAAGATGAGAGGCCTTTATTCATACTTTATCAGCTATTTTAGATGAAGGGGTATATTATCCTCTGGCTAGATTTACAGTAACACCCATTATGCACCTCTCTCCTATTATCACTAATGGCGGTGAATGCAAGCGCACACGAGCACAGCACTCTGCGCTTAACACGGAGGCCACTGCGGTCCTTCTGTTATTAACTGTTTCTGCTTCACATTTCTTAAATATCTGCAAAATGAAACAAAACATTGTTCAGGATTTAAAGACTATCTGGGTATATGTTTTTCAAAGGAAATTGGATTGGTACATTACAAAGGTTTGCAAATTTACTTTATGATAGCAAAGGATCATGACTGTTGCTCACCATCTGGGAAACGCTCTAAAGGGGAGAGCATGGGGCTGGGGGTGGGGGCGGGGCGAGCCATGCCGGGTTTTCTGTGTCAGCACAGTACGAAGGAATTAGTTGACTGTTTTCTTTCAGTGTTGGCAAAGCCAGGATTTATGTGTGGAAGAGACAGAAACGTGGGAAAAGAGACAATTTTTCTAATTATGGGGAAGAGGCTGGTATATATTGATCGACGCATTCATTCATGTGTTTGTCTCCCTATTCCTTTGCTCTATATATGTGTTAAACACCCACTGTGTGCCAAGCAGTGCTAGGCTATAAGGACAAAATAGTGAAGAGGGTAAACTAGGTCTTTGCCCCCTGGAAACTCACACTTTTCGGAAAGATAGAAATTAAACAATTGATTGCACAGTTAGTGCGGTTATTATTGCCGTGCACAGGGAACAATGAACATGAGTGAGGGGAGGGGAGAAGCAAGAGAGGCACCTGGAGGAATAAATGCATGAGCTTCACTCTAGACGAAGCATGAAAGTCATCATGGTATTCGGACATGGTTGAGGAAGCGCTTGCCAAGTGGAAGGGGCAACATGTTCAAAGGCCCCGGGGCAGCCAGCATTCAAATTCTGGCCCTGCCACTCAGTAAACAGTAGTAACAGTGATGGGTCTTTCTTTCTGAAACACTGTTCAGAGGGTACATTTACTTTCTTCTTTCTATTGAAAAAAGCGTGTGATAAGGGTTACCATATGCAATGAAATTTAAGCTGGACTCCAGCCAAGGAAACTCTTAGTGTTGGGTTATTAAACTAGCAGAATCCCTACTAACTCCTCCTACCCATACCCCATCCTCAGACACTCAGGACAAATCACCTTTATGTTCCTTCCACACAAGGGTCAACTTCTGGAGGATGGGCCTTGGAAGTTCTCTATACATGCGCTTCTCAAATTATCTGTGATGCAGGACCAGATTTTTAAAAATTCTATTGTGACCTGATGATGTTATAAAATATAATAAAAATAAATTACTAGGAAAATGATCATACACTTTGAGATCACAACTGTATTAATTGCCATACAATCTTCTAGATGCTTACTCTCAGTTTCTGTGCTCATCTCATTGCAGATCGATAACAGTGTGCAGCCTAGTCCTTCCCTTAAAGATCAGGACTATTCTTCATCTTCAAATCTTGTCTCATTGACCCTAGCCAGCCTATTAACCAGGAATATATCTACAACTCTTGAAATTATTGACATTTCCTGACTGGACCACCTCTTGGGCAAGAGGTTTCCCTGCATCCTTCCCCACAGCAAGAAGCAGGATTTCCTTTGATAAACTTGCATCTCTAAAACTCTAAGAGGCACTTATCTTAAGTCCTGGTATTTCCAGGGCTGGCAGGATAATCCCAGGTGTCCCTGTTTCATGCCTCTTTTTTCTCAAGACTTCAATGTTAATGTAAAGGACTAGGATTCTAAAACCAGCTGATGTGACTGGTTGGGAAATCTGGGCCGGGGCGTCTCAGCATTCACTCAGGGCTGAAGGGCCTGGGGAGTCAGCACAGGAGGCATGTTTAGGTTTGTTGTTCTATGGGTGGGCTGGAAGCCTAGACGGTGGCAGATCTCCTGCCCTGCTGGAGGATGGGGAGAAAGACAAGCCAAGGCAAGAGATTGGCTGCAAGGCAGAAAAGTCGTGGGGTCCTTGGGGGAGTTCCCTTTCGGCCAATAGGATGTGAGCTTCTGCAGTGCAAGCAGCTAGGAACCCAGCCCCTGGGGGCAGTCAGGGCGGTGGTCAGAAAGCAGCCCCAGACAACTCTGAGAGGAAGAAACCCGAGAGATGTCAACTCGACTCCCATGACCCTCTTGCTGGCTCTTCTTCCTCTATGTGTCTCTATGGGTTTGGAAGACCTTAGGGCTTAGTTGTTGCCTCTTTTAACTTCTCACTCTACACTCTTCCCCTAGATTATCATGAAACTAACCCTTAGCCCCATGTGGTAGGCTAAATAATTTTCCCCCAAAGATATCCACGTCCTAATCCCCAAAACCTCTGCAAAGGTTATTTTTCTGTGGCAGAAGGGATGCAGCTCCACCAACACCTTGATTTCAGCCTATAAGACTCATTTCCCACTTCTGGTCTTCAGGCGGTGGGGTGAATCCCTCATAGTATGTTCAACTCAGTGTGGCAACAAGGAAGGTACGGGATGGCAGCGGGGAGGTGAGGTATCTGGGACCGGACCATAAAGTCTGCGAACACCACGCTGCGGACCCCAGTTGGACCACATCCTTCCCACTGGCCTGGTAAGGCAGGGGCCTTTCTCCTCCTGCCTGGTTCACCACTCGCTCTCCTAGCCTAAAGAGATGCAGGCAATTTATTTAGCAGTGAGTAGAGAGGGTGTGAACACTGACCAAACAAGTCAGAGGCTGGCCATAAACAGCTGGCATATCCTGGGTACAGCTTAACTCAGCTTCTAGTCCAGCACATGGGGACACTTGCTCCAAGGCTATGGGGACACTAAAAAGGAACTGCAGTTTGTCGTGTCTTAAGAGTAGAAGGAGGATGGGAGTAGTCATCTCCTGGAATTACTCTTGATTATTAAAGGACTTTTGCATGAATAGATGAGAGAACATGGACCAGGCAATGATCAGACACCTGGGTTCAAAATTTGATGCTACTATTAACAGACCTTGGGATGCTGAGGAATTTGTTTTCCATTTGGAACTCCCATTCTTTATCTGTAAATGGAGTTAATCACACATGTGCTACAAGATTGTTGAGGCTCAAATGATATCAGGTATAGGAAAGTGCCTTGTTTATATGTTGCTCTTTATACTAATATATGAAAAATAAACAAAACAAAGCAAAATTAGCAAAATGCCACCAAGCAACTACTGGAAGATCTTAGTTCTAAAAGACACAGACTTTTGGGGGGGTCCACTTTAGAGACTATCCATTCCTTACTAAAGGATGATTGAAGTTCTACTCTGTACAGACTCTTGCGCTTTCCAAGAATTTTTCTGATTTACAAACTTTCAGAAAATCTGTAATTTTCCGTTTTTGCAGAAGGATATCAACAGCTCATTTCCCTGTATCAGGACCTGGGGCTCTGACTCTGGTGCCCTCGGCATTTTCTTTCTTTGCCTGTCCTACCTGAACCATTCCTGAATTCTTCCCCTAACATATTTTTCCTAAGTCCCCTTCACTGATGGTAGCAGCATGGCTTCTGCTTTGAAGATGGGCTCAGCTTGTCTGGAGAGTGTAGACCAACTAATACAGGCTTGTCTGTTGGAGGGGGACAAGTGTATTTGTGTCCTTGCCCCGCTAGGGAAGGTATTTACACTAGAGGCCTTCAAGAGTCACAGTATCTTAATCAAAATGACACCTCTTCTGTGAAGAGCCTGGATACTGGTGTAAACCAATGGAGGAGCCATTTATGGATGGAGCGGTGATAAAGGAAGATTTTTGAGTTCCATTTAATCATTGTCCTCTTCTGGAAGAGGATTGCATTTACTATCAGAAGCTTTGTATTGATTCCTCAAGCTCAGCTATCTCATTTGTAAAATGGGGAAAATAATAATAACATCCTTCTTTCAGGGATGTTATAAGGAACAGATTGAAATAATGTCCAGGAATCAACTTTGTAAGTGATGTACTCCAGTGTATTAGTCAGCTAAGACTTCATAACAACATACCACAGGCTGGGTGGCTTAAATAACAAAAATTTATTTTCTCACAGTCCTGGAGGCTGGACATCCAAGATCAAGGTGTCAGCAGAGTTGGTTTCTGGTGAAGCCTCTCTCCTTGGCTTGCAGGGAGTCACCTTCTTGCTGCATCCTCACATGGCCTTTCTGTGTGCACACAACCCTGGTGTCTTTTCTTCTTATAGGGACACTAATCCTCATGGTTTAGGGCCCCATCCTTATAATCTCATCGAACCTTAATTACCTCCTAAAATCTATCTCTAAATACAGTCAGAAGGTGTTACAGCTTCAATATATGAATTTGGAGTGGGACACAATTCACTCCATAATACCCAGTATTCATGCAAAACAATATTATTATAATGAACAGTGTTCACCTTGGAAACAAACATAAGTTGGCCATGAAGTGTTTCAAAATTGGACTCTGGAAAATGAGTCATTAGTAGTAATATTTCCAAAGTAAAATTAGAACATGTCCTTTCACTTCTCTTTACCCAGACACATTCCAGCTATACTCTCGGGCCTCAGGAACCCATATCAGACTGGATTTCTTCATAAAAACTGCTCCTTGAAGATCTCTGCAGTCACTGAATGGTGAATTATTTCTCCAGGGAGAGATCCGGTTCTGGTCTAAGATTTGAGCTTTCCTGGTTTCTGGGGCAAGACCCCAGATCTGGGCCCTGGACCTCCCAGGGCTTCTTCCCATCAACTTGTTACTTGGAGCTCTGCCTTTGGAATATAACAGTTTATACATTCAGGTCAGCATAACCAACCACTGAGAACAGTCCTATCTATTTACCTGAAATCTTGCCCAGTGTTGAAAGGCCCATACAAAAAGACATTCTTTTGAATGGCATTTTACTCAAAATGCCATTTTGAGTAATTTCTTTTAAGAGCTATTTCATCCAGGTGTTCACATAGCCATGGACCATAGAAAAGATGGCAGACTTTTGCGGATGGGAGAAAACATGGCGAGAACATGAAAAAAAAATCATTTTTCTTACTCAGCCTGGGCATGAACAGGAAATGAGTCAGAGGCTCCTGTGAAGCAACCAGCAGCAGGAATGGACCCAGAATGACTATTTTTAAGAATAGCTCTTGATTGAACTACACTTTGTGTTATTTCAATGCTTCTGTTTCTAAAATATCTCCAACAAGAAATAAAGTTTATAGACTGGAAAAGGGACAAATGACTTCTCATATCTGCTTGGGGTTGCTTAGCCTGTGTCATGGGGCAAACTGGATTTGGGACCTGAAGGAGAGAGGCCAACTATTCCAACCTGAACTCGAAGTCAGTGGGGACTGGAGCTGGAAACAACTGAGTGTGTCCTATGCTGGGGTGCGGGGGCAGGGAGAAGTGGGGCGGTATTCTATTTTAAATTTGCATCTTTTTTTCTTCTAAGTTATTGTTACCATTTTTCCATTTTGTTCTTGTAGATATAGTCTTTCATTTACTTGAAAACAATCACAGCACAGCAGTGCTAGGCACTGTGAATGCAGAGACCAATGTTAGGTTTTAAGGAAATTTGGAGGAGGACACACAACTTCTGGGTGGGTACCAGGTATGGTTTATTCAGCTGCTTAAACATATCACCAAGGACTCAGCTCTCCTCCATCCTACCAACGACCCTTGGTTCCAACTTGAAGCCCTTGTTACGTTAAAATGATTACCAGGACTCAAGGGGGCTACTCACTGTCTTGTCCACACCCATGCAAAAGACAGAAAGCTTCTCCTCCAACCATAAAAACTCTATGGAGCCAGCTTAGATGCACAATCTTGGTCCTGTAATTATTGTCAGTGAAATGCCATCCTGTGATGGATGTGAGGCTGGGCTCCTGATCTGAGCTCTTGAAGGGGTCAGAGGTGCTCACAAAGATTGGCTTAGACTAACCAGAATTCTAAGATGAGCATGAAACCACATTGCTGGTCTGTGGTAGGAAGATGGAATGGTGCTTTGGAGGCAACCCAGAATAGACTAGAACTAATTCTTCCTGTTCTTTAATTAATTTTACTTGAAATTGGCATGCTCATAGTTCAACAAAAATCAAATAGTGCTAACATATTTATGGTGATAAAACAAATAGCAATCCTCCCTTCCCTCACCCTGGTCTCAGCCTCATAGGCAATCATTGCAAGTCTTTTAGTTGTTTCTCTTTGGATATAGTGCTGTGTCTTGTCTCAAATAACACAACATTTTTTTTTTCCTGATGAACATGTTTAAACATTATCTATTACATTTCTCTACTAGCAAGAGAGGATTTATCACCTTATCCCTCCCCTCCCCCACTACCCATACATAGTTTTTCTCTCTCTAGTCCAGCGGTCAAGGGTCTCCACGTTAATACTGTGGGCCTAATCCAGCCAATAGCTTGTTTTTCCATGGTCTCTGAAATAAGAATGGCTTTCACATTTTTAAAGAGTTGCAAATATGCTAAAGAGATTGTGTGCGGCCCACAAAACCCAAAATATCTTGTCCTTTATAGAAAAAGTTTGCTACTGTACAGCACAGGGAACTCTACTCAATACCCTGTATGGGAAAAGAATTTGAAAAAGAATAGATATATGTATATGTATAACTGAATCACTTTGCCGTACACCTGAAATTAACACAACACTGTAAATCCGCTATACTCCAATATACAATTTTAAAAAAGAAAAGGTTTGCTAAATCCTGCTCTATTAAAATGTTAGCAAAATCAGCAATAACTTTTTACATTGTTCTGATTAAGTAATTATTGCTTATTATGGGCCCAAATAATGTACTATGATAATATTCCATTACTTACACATTTTTAAAAGCTGGTGTTACTAATTGCACTGTTTTCTCACCTGTTCATTTTTTTAAATCTGTCCTCCATCTTTGCCAGACTCTATACAATGTATCACCCGTCTATCGACCTCACTTTTAAAATCCCAAGAAGATCATGTGTTACGAGCTGGATGTTTTTGCTCCCCCAAATCCCTATGCTGAAGCCCTAATCCCCAATATGATAGTATTTAACAGTGGGGCTTTGGGGGGGGTAATTAGGTCATGAAGGCAGAACCTTCACGAATGGGATTGGTGCTGTTAAAAGAACAGACAGAGAGAGAGAATCTTCCTTCTCTGTGCAACTTTTTATTTCAATTTTTAAGTTTGTTGAAATCTATTATTTGCTTAATATTTCTTCTCCCATTCTCTTGTTATTGTGGATTTATACTTGTTTTTTTACCTTAATTATCATTTCAGCTGGAGAGTAAATCAAAACGTATGGTCAATATATCATGCTTAAGTGTGTGTCCAGGTAACTCTAACATAGCTAGGATGTTGTATATGAGAAAAGACGTGACGGGTTCATGCTATGAAAGATCCAGGGATTTTCCTTTGGTTGACAATCATGGAAGATTTCATGGGAAAAGGGATACTTGAGCTCAGATTGAAGGACTGATATTAATTGGACAGGTGCACACAGGACACGGGAAAGCAATTCAGGCGGTGGAAAGAGCAGGAGAAGAGGTGCGTCGGGTGGGAAAGTATGGGGCACTCAGAATAGCATTCCCAAACCATTGTCTGATTTGTCGGGAACCTTAGCCTTAGCTGCTCAAACCAGAAAGGGACAGGGCAGAAATGAAGGATAAGACGGGAAGAAAAAAAGCCTTTTGAATGGCAGGAAGGAAAAGAGGTGGCTTTTGTTTCAAGGAAGATGAATCTATAGGTCTAAAGATTGAGTTGGTAAGGAACAGTTCATAGTAGAGATGTTCAGAAATGATGGTGTCTGAAATATTGTGATTTATAAGAAATGTATACTTGGTCATTCAGATGACCAAATATATATTTCTCCTATATTGATATATTTGGTCTTCATCCATAGTACCTGGTTCACAGTTTCCAAGACCTTTGAAATTTCCTGAGTGATAAGAACATCTTTTGGTATAATATTGTTCTCTCGTCCTCAGTCCTTGAAATTGTTTCAGAGCCTTAAAGGTGAAGTAGGTGTCTTGTTATTCATAACAAGCCCTTTTCCAATGCAAGAGGGTTTATGTTAATGAGGTGACTTGTGGAAAGCACCTAAGGTTGGAGACTAGTTGCCAGGGGAACCAGCCTTAAATGGAGGGCTGGAACTTTTAGGCTTACCCTCTGATCTCTGGGGAGAGGGGAGGAGGTGGAGATTGAATTCAATCATCAATGGCCAATGATTTAATCAATAATGTCTGTGTAATGAAGCCTCCATAAAAACCCCAAAAGACAGGTTTCAGAGAGTTTCTGGGTTGGTGAACACAAGGGGATTTGGAGAGGGTGGAACATTCAAAGAGGGTATGGAAGCTCTGTTCCCTTTTCCCATACATTGACTTCTATATGTCTTCCTGAGTTATATTCTTTTATAATAAACCAGTAAACTAGTAAGTAAAATGTTTCTCTGGGTTCTATGAGCTGCTCTAGCAAATTAATCCAACCCAAGGAGGGGTTAGTGGAATCCTCCAATCCATAGCTGGTAGGTCCAAAGCACAGTTGATAACCTGAGGCGGGGACTTGTGTCTGAAGTTGGGGAGGGGGAATCTTGCAGGACTGAGCCCCTCATCTGTGGGATATGATGCTATCTCCAGGTAGCTAGTGTCAGAATTGCGTTGAATTGTAGGACACCCAGCTGGTGTCCCAAGCATTGCTTGGTAGTATGTGTGGGAAAAAAAAAAATCACTTCACCCATTGTAATTGGTGAGCATAACTTTCAATGTCTCAACATTTTCTCCAACGATTGAGTCGTTATTACGTTCTGGTTCTGTGCTAGAGGATAAATATGTATAAGACTTGGTTCCTGCACTCACAGAACTCAGAGCCTGGGAGAGGTGGCTTGATGAATAGTCAAACAAACATTACAAATATGAAGATGATTGTGACACAGACAGTCCTCTGGAGGAGCAAAGTTCGGGGGCTACGAATCCCAGATGAGAGACACTTGGCTCGGGAAGTTGGAGAAAACTTCCTATTGAAAGGGTAGGGACCTCTCAGTGGATTCAACTCTTCAGTTAGTTGGATAAAATGGTTGCCCTTGGGTTCCCTGGAGTCTTACATAAGCTGGACAAGCCCATTTTTCTTCGTCAAGGGACCAGCCTGGGGTAACCTTCCAGTCTGGACTCTGCCCTCTGACCCCATTTAGTTTATCTGTGCATGCGAGGATGAACTGTATTCCCCAGGTGTGGGGCTCAAGAGTAACATACAAACCAGCACTTTCCAAGCCTCATTATGTGCCCCAAATTGTGCTGTTTCTCAAGCATTTATTTCATGAAATGCTCATTATAATTTTAGGAGCCAGCCAGATCTTAATATTGTTTCTACTTTATTAACGAAGAAACCTGGAGTTAGAGGAATGAAGTATCTTGTCAAAATATCTGCCGTGAGTGATGGGGCCAGAGATTGAACCACGGTCTGTTTGAATCATAAGATTATACTCTCAACCTCTAAGATAATGTCGTGTCCCATTTTCAGGGGAGTGGTGGCATGCTGGATGCCCTGAACACAAGAGAGGAGGGGTCTGGGTTCATACAGGGCAACCTCTAGTCACAAGGCTTCAGGCAAATGTCACCAAAAAGAACAAGGATTTCACTCAAAGTCTTTTCCCAGAGAACAGAGCGTGAAAGGGCAATAGAGAAATTTGGACTTTCTCCCTTCTGCCCAAAGATCTGAGTTGGTTAAGGAAATGGAGAGAATGAGAGGAGCCACTGCCCCCTGGAGCTTTTTAGTCCCGTCCTGAAGCTGATTCAAACGGTAAGCGTTCCAGACAGAGGCCACAAACCACAGAGCTGAGGCCCCACTGGTCTCCCTGCTTTTCCCCCATAAGACAGACAGATCCTGTGGCCTCAGAAAGAGTTATGGGCTTTGGCATCCTGTAGTGCAGGGGACAGGCATCTCCCCTCAGTCAACTGCCCTCGACTTGCTGAAAACATGATTCATGATTCATGAGAACTATGGCTTTCTTCAGAGGGGCGCTTTGGCTTTGCTTTGGGCCCGGGGATCAACTGGCCACAGTCAACTCCCCTGAAGAAGTGGTTTCCCCACCACATAACTCTTTTTTTCTGAGGACAATGGCTTTTTTCAGTGTGGCAAAGGGGGAAGTTTAACCAAAGGAAAGACTGAGCCCACATTGATAAAGCACCCAGGTTATCAAGGGCCTGCCAGGCACCTCACCTCGCGGTGACCTCAGGAACTCCCTTCGTAAGGTTTCCCAACTGCGCTTCAGCGTGGAAGTGTCACCCCAAACCACTCTCCGGCCTTTCTCCCTGCCCCACATAATCATGTTTAGCAAGGCTCATAATTATACATGATACATACACATATAAGACGGTCCCCTTTCTGGGGACAGCCTTGTGTGGCATCGCAGAAGCCAGCAAGACTCAGAGTAGCTGTGGGTGTCGATTATCGAATGCCTACTATGTGCCAAAGAACTGTCCTAAACGCTTGCATTTGCTCCCCTATTTAATCGCCACCCAACTAACTCCACCAGGAGAGTAGTAGCTGTCTATTTCTTAGAAGCGGGTTCAACGAGTTAAGCACATTTCTTAAGGTAACTTGGATTGTTACAGAGCAGGATTTAAACCACGACTGTCTGATGCAAAGGAATATACTTAGACCGTCCCCCAAATGTGTCTGTCTATTTTAATATGTGAACCAGGCCTCCGAGGAAGGAAAATAGAAACCACATATGTTTTTGTATAGAATGCCGACAAATTTGCAGTTTCCTCTAAACCAAAAGGATAAAGGTTTTCAGATTAAGAAGCAGAGATGCCCACATTTTGGAGCTCCAAGTGGGGAGCCTGGCACACCGAGGTGACACCTTCACTTGCAAGGAGACCTTTCAGGTGTGGAGGCGGAATAATGTGGCATAGAAAGAATATCCTTTTTTCCCAAACTAAGGGGAAAAGTGACCTGAGGCTGACCCTCCAGCCCCTCTTTCTTCCCAACCAATCGAGGCGGGTCCAGGGAGGCTCCCCATACCAGGACACCGTGTTGCCCCTCCCAGGTCGGTGTTCTCCTGGTCCTTCTAGAGTGAGATTGTCGTGCACCCTGAGAACAGCAGGACCAGGACGGCCCCGCAGCTCACCTCGTTCGCCTTCTTGCTGTTGCCTCGGCCTGCTCCTACCGTAACTACTTCATAGCAAAAGAGGATACTTGCCCATATAAGCATATTATTTTGTATTAATTCTATTAGACAAATTAACTAGACGAATATTTATTTGCGGTCCTATGTAGTAGGCACCCGTGGAGATTGCACAAAATTGTCTTTAAGAATATGGAAAGTTATTAGAACACCTATTTTTTTCCCTCTTGAAATTTTTTATCTGATATGTGGTTTATAATACATATGACAAATTAACAAGATAGATATGAGTCTTAATTAAGAAAAGAAGATATACAGTTCTATAAATGTATATGTGAATATACAGGCACCTAATCAAAAAGGTTTTTAAACCGATAAAAGCATATTATCATAAAAGCTTTGAGACAACTATAATCTAATGGGTGAGACAGATGTGACCAGAAAGCATTGCAAAGGACCGCTGCAAAGATTAAAACACTATATTTGTGCCTGGCCCTGGGGCAGGGGTAAAAAGGATGCAAAAGAAAATATATTATTATTGTAGCAGTAGTAGTAGCATTAGATGAACAAATTCATTGTTTAGACATTTAAATTGTCATTAGATATTATTACTGATAATTATTGAGCTGTTAGTAGTAGCACCGTTTAGATAAATGTATTTGAATTGTCAGAGTTCTAGCCTCCTTCCTCTTTTTACAGGATTTTGGAATACCTGAGAAGTTGCATCTAGAACACTATTTCTAATGATAGAATTATTCTGTACAGCGAAGATCTGACAATGCTGGGACGCTTCCCACATTCTCCCAACAAAGTCTCTCTACGCTGCCCACAGTCTAGGGTCTGAGAAGGGAGGGATAGGTGTGGGGTGCGGTCCAGACCTCACGCTCCTCCCCCTGCGGTGTGCTCCCCTTTCCTCTTACCCTTCATTCAGAGAATCGATACCTTGTCCGTCCTCTTCTTGGGGTCAGCCTAGGCTTCTCCTGCTCCCCCGTCTCCACTTTCCACACATCTGCAGATCATCAAAGGGTCCCCCGGAGTCTACCTCCTAAGTATTCTGTCTGGTGCCTCCTCTGCTCTGCTGCTCTGACCTCACTTCAGTCCACCATGATTTATTGCCTAGAGTACCATGAAAGCTTCCTAACCTTTCTCCCTGCTTCCAGACTCACCTCTTCTATTCAATCTCTATTCTACAGAGTAAACTTTCTAAAGCACAGATGTGATCCAGTCACTCCTGTTGTTGAAATATCCCTCATCAGCGCCTCATTCCCTAACTGGGTAATTCATACCTTCCACAGCCTGGCCCTAAGCCTGAGTTCCCATCGCCGCCTGCCATGGGGCCTACCTTCCAGCTGTACACTGTGCCATTGACTTGTTTCTAAACCTTTCTTCAAAATGCCCCATGCACTCTTCCCTGTCCTTCTCTAATGCATAATCCTTCTTGTCCTACAAAGTCTTGTTCCATGTTATCTTTGTAACCATAGGAAGAACTGAACACATCCTTTTCTGTGAGCATAAGGTACCATAGCTGTTATCAATCTGTTGTTGCTATATATTTACATATCTATCTCTCCCATTAAACTAAAAGCTCCTTGAGGATCAGGGACCATGTCCTATGATTACACTTTCTACCCCAGCAGCTCGAGACAGTTCTGAGTACCCCAAAAACTCAGCCAAATTCCTTCCTCCGCTGCAGGTCAAGACACATGAGCCATGGCATTCCCCTCACTGGGAAGTTTAAAGACACTCAGACAAGTTAAGGGCTATTATTGGATCCAAACATGTCTGGCTTACTGCCAACATAGTTCCATTAAGGGTTGAGAAATGCTCATTGTTTTAGAATCTGGAAACAAGCCCTCCTAGATGAAGCATCTAAATGCCTGTCAAAGTAGCACTCCAGGGAACCACTACCACTTATTCACAATTGGGCTGAAAGATAAACACCTATATTCCATACTTAACCTCAACCCTCTCTCAGTGGTTCAGAGAGCCCCAGATATATGTGGGAATAGCAAACACTGTTGGAATCAACTGATACATATATAAAAGAGAAATGGATTTCAGAGATTTCCCACATTCTGTGGATCCAAGAGCAAAGCTATTTGTTGTGAAACCCAAAAGGTATTTGGGTGGAGGCAGTTAGAGAGAAACTGTCTGTGATTTAGGTGCAGCCATTGGGCATCACCAGGATAAGGTGTTGAAGGTGGTTTTCCCACCCCAGCTGGCTCCTTCTATCTCTCTTTAGATTCTCTTGTGTACTCTTTCTTCCTTCCTCATAGTCACTCAACCCTTGGAGCCATGTCCACTCCTCTACATTGGTTTTTATCATTAACTCCAGACCGTGGGAGAGAGATGGAGCTAGAGGTGGAAGAAGCTAAGGCCATGAAAGGGGAGCCCACTTAGCTGACTAAGTCTCAGGCTTAGACTCAATTGTAAGGCTTTCAGAAACTTTACTAGCTAGGACAAAGGATTGACCAAAGCTCTGATAAGTCAGCCCCAGGTGCTGCCAAAGACACATCTCTTTGGCCCTAGCTATAACTCAGTGGATGGGAGAACCCTGCATAATTCCTTCCCTCTGACCAGATCTTTGTGGCCTCATGCATGGGCTGGAGAGACTATGTTTGTCTTCTAAAGGTAATAAGCTGTCTGCAGCTGGTAGGAATGTTGGCTGAGCCCTGGTAACTGGTTGGCCGTATTGAGAGCGAGAAAAGAACCTCGGTTAGATTTAGGACTTCTTTGTATGGTTGTGTATATTGTGCTCTGCTCAACTTTAGGAGATGCCCTTTGCATAAATGCTCTATGACCATAATCACATAAACTCTATTGTAAGTGGAAGCCCTAGAGTTGAGCAGTGCACGAGCTACATAACAGTGAGGAGTAGCCCTGCCCAGGGAGAACCTCAGATATGCCAGAGCAACCCTGGACCTCCTGCAGTGTAACTCCCTTGGTTTATTTGGATGAGCTTAATTTCTGGTTGGAAAGGATACACATTATCTCTGGGGACGTTCTCTTCTAAACTGAAAACTGGGACCCATGTTTGACAAAAGACTTTTCCTGGGAGACCCCCAAAACTGACATTACTGGTGTGCATAACAATATCCAAACTAACAGGACAATTTAAAGAAAGTTGTTGCTGCATTGGAATTTTGGGGGGAGCACGGACTAGGAATAGTTATTATTCAGTATTGTGGAAGCTAATTGAGAGCAAGGATCCACGACTGCATGAAATGTGTGAGTACAGGGATATCACAAAGCAGACCTCCACCCTCTACCAGGCTGGGCTGAGTTACTGATCTTGCCCCTGGGTCTAAGGAAAGCCACCAGCAAGCTGAGCAGAGGAAGTGGCTCTCCTTTTGACTCGCACATCCCAGCCCCAATATGCCCATAATGGAGTATGTTCTTTTGGCCTGGCTGTGACTCAGGTCCCTGCCCAGGTCCTTTTTCTCTGCCCACCTGAATCTCTGCCTTTTCTTTTCTCAGTCTGAACAACCTCTGTGTGATCTCATCTTTTCTCATGGCTTCAATTACAGGACATAAACGAATGATTTCCACGGGTGGTCTTTTCTCCAGCCCAGGTTTCTCCTCTGAGATCCAGAACCACACCTCCAAACATCGAACGGACAGCTCTAATCGAATGTGCCATACTCAAGCCTCATTCCCCCAATTTATCAAGAGAAATTGATGTCTTGTTTTCCACCCATCTGCGAACGTTTGGTTCTCAGCTTGGAGATGGACTGGTGAAAGAGACATGATTCACATTGATCTTTAACATTCCCAATACTCCGCATTTTACAGAGAGGAAAAAATGAGACCTGAGGTTGACTGAGACCAGAAGGTAAGAGTCTCATATAAGGCCATTTATATAAAGTAATATAGTTGTGATCTAAACCTACATTTTTATGAAGTCCAAACCTATGAATTTTTAGCACTAGATTCTTGGAGAAGGTAGACTTAAGTTAGAATAAGTCATTTAATCATATTGGCATTTAACAGAAGGACATTCACGGGGAGCTTTGGAGTCGTGGGGGATGAAAGACAGGTTTAAATAGTAGTTGAAATAATCATCATTACCACGGCCCTCTGGGCTTGGGGTAAGAGTTACCGCATCTAACCACCAACTCCAGCCAAGCAGCCTCCAGAATTTTGGTCTCAAGTGTGTAAAAATAGGCCTCCACAACAGCAAAAGTTTTCTCCCACCAATACTTAAGATTTACGGCCAATAGAAATGTCAAAGAATGTGTTGTCTTAGGGAAATTGCATTTATTTATGATAAACCCAAGGTTTGCAGGAGGATATTTTAAAAAGACTCAAGACGTATCTGTTTTGTACTTCAAAAGCCATGTGGTCCTGGGTCCAGCAGTCCAAGTGGTTATTATGGTCCCTTGTGGGAGAAGGCGGGTGAGACTGGAATGTGCCCAGTAAACATGAAACCCCGTCTGCAGAGCTCCACTTGTTCCTGCCGCTTGGTGAGGCTAATTGGAGGAGAGCAACCTTTTTTAGAAAGGAAAGAAATTTCTGGATTTGAAGCAGATGTCTGGACCTTGCCGAATCTACAATGCAGGCTTTTAAAGGAAATACTGCAATAATTAGGAGTCCGGTTTGAAGTCAGTGTATTGCTGTTAGAATTAAGGATGTTTATAACTGGGGGAAGGTTCTCTTTAAAAACCCAATTCTGATTCCAATTTGCTAGCAAATTGCATCCTGGCCTCATGGAAAGAGTGATCAGAGGACCTGTTTCATAGATCAGGGTCCTCACTGTTGGATGCAGTGGAGGATATTCACTGCTGTTTATGAAATGTAAATAGGAATTCTCATGCATCATCCAGAATTCATTTGTCGAGTTTTAGAACTCAAAAAGATAGTTGGAGATTTGGGACCAAACAGAATGTTTTCTCAGTTGATTTTTTAAAAAAAGAAATAGAAGATGAAAAAAAAAAAAAAAAACAACAAACCCAAAAACCAAACAGAAAAGAAGACTTGGCTTTCCTTGTGTGGTCCCTGGAATGGGAAATCTAGTATTTGCTAAAATTACCACAGTTTCTCAGATATTGGTTAGTCATGAAACACCATATTATACTCAATTTCAGGTTATTCAAGGACAAGAAATTAGACAATGTATGGATTGAATTTCCCTGTAGTCATGGATAATTCTTAAGTATCAGGAAAAAAATAGTTTGACTTGCATATGCCAGAAAGGGAAAAAAAGAGTCTTAAATTTATCAATCAGTCCAGAATAAGACCTTAAGTAGGAAACGCTGTAGTGAAGGAAAATTGGAGTTCAGCATATCTGAGTGCAAATCCGGTTTCTCTTACTTAGTAATTTTGTGACCACCTATTTTTCAAAACTTGATTCCTCAACTGTATTAGGGATAATAATATCTACCTTTCATTGTTATTTTGAGAAATGATTTTAATAGCATGTGTAAAGCACTTATCATGGCCTAGGCACACTGTGGGTACCTAAAAAATAGCAACCCTACACTCTCCCAACACACACACAAACCCAACACACATTGCGTTATCTGCAAGGCTCTGGTTCTGTATTCACATATCAGTAGGTCAGTGTCATTGCTGGAACAATATAGCGTATAGCAATTCAGAGGGGAAAGGAAGGAGACTATGCTAGAGACAAATAAACGTTCCCCAGTGTCCCTTCTGTTCATAACAAAACCCCAAGTTCCAGTTGGGCTCAGCATTGTTCAGCTAGAGGCTCATTTCCCCACTTCTCATACGGTGAAGTATGCCATGTGACTGGATTCTGTCCAAAGAGTCGTGGGAGGAAGAGATGACGTGTGTGTAGCTTCTACATCACGCCACTTGCCCTGCACCTCTTCTTTCTCGTCTCCCGTGGGTAAGAAGGTATACACAATGCTAGTGAGTAAACTTTACTGTGTAAACCAAGGCAACACCTCAATGGAGGATGGGACGCCAACATGGAAAGAGCCTGGGTCGCTGGGTGACTTTGTGTTTCCTATGCCTCTGGGACCATCTACCACTTCAGACTTTTACATGCAAGAAAAAGAATAAAGCTATTTTACTTCGGTCATTTTTATTTTGCTCATTGTTAACGCACTTACATTTATATCCCATTACAGAAACTTCTCTTTATTGTGTTCTAAAACACAGATTAGATCATGTCAGTCCCTGGATCCAGAAACTTCTCTAGCTGCCCATTGTTCATCAATGAATTGCGCTTAGGGTGCCCTACGTGTGACTGGTGGCAGAATCAAGGATGGCCCAGCTCTGCGGCAGAGAGGAGACCAGCCTAGCTGCAGTGGTGGGTGGATGCTGCTGAACAAAGGAAGACTGAGACCACCTTTGAGGGGCTTTATGGGATTACAAAGAAACTTCAGATTGTTAGGTTTAGGAAGCAATTCTCAGGATTTTCATCTGGCCTGGCTGAATACAAAATCATTCTGTCTGATTTAGCTATTCGTAGGCTTTGATTTTTCAGAGGTCCCTTTTGAGTATGCAAACAAACAAGGAATAGGCACTGGGCGTATTCTTTAAGCCCCGCCTCAAATTCCACCTGATTGGTTTTTTTTTTCTTCTTCTTATTGAGATATAATTGACATATAGCACTGTATAAATTTAAGGTGTACAGTGTAATGATTTGACTTACATCATGAAATGGTTACCACAATACGTTTAGTGAACATTCATCATCTCATATAGATGCAAAGTTAAAGGGGGAAAATATTTTTTTTCTTGTGTTGAGAACTCTAGGATTTACTCTCTCAATACATAACATACGGCAGTGTCAATCACATATATCATGCTGTACCTTACTTAGTACTTATTTATGTTATCGCTGGAAGTTTATACCTTCTGACCACCTTCATCTAATTCTCTCTCCTCCTACCTCCCACTTCTGACCACCTGGTTCTTCAAGGCTTCCCTCACTACCCTGAGTTATCTCAGCCAGGTTCAACTGTGAGTTCCCCAGCGTTTCACAACATTTAATTACTACTCGTTCACTAACTTAGAGTTCATTAATTTAACAGAGTCTTATTGAGCACTTACTAGGTGCCTGGTCTGTGCTAGATACTGAGCATAAAGATATATGTAAAAATTAACCCTTACTGTCATGCAGTTTGCAATCCAGAATCTTTTAATACTCATTGCCTATGACTGTGCCTCCCCTCCACCACAGGTCTTTGGAAAGTGCTGTAAATGCGAGACAGTCTTTGTCTCTAGGAAGCTGTGATCCACAGTTATTATTAAATACAGTCCTCGGTTAGTTCTGCCTTGTAATTACATGTAGTTGCGTTGTATGCTTGGCCCTATCACTAGAGGGTGAATTCTTTGCTAGTGGAAACTGTGTTGAATTTATCTCTAGTTATCTCCCTCTTCACGGCAAATATTTCTTGCCTAGTGCATAGTAAATATTCTACAAATGTGTGTTGAAATTAAATCCACTCAATGAAAGATATTCCTTCAAAATTAGGCATCTCCAGTCTATTAAACCAAAGGTACATGAGGAGCCATTTTTAATTTCTCACTCATTGAGCACCATTAAACTAATTATCACCAAGGGGATAATTTTAAAACAGAAAACAATCCTATCTGCTTCAACGCTCTTCCTCACTTTTCCTTTGCTAATGGTAAGAGATGGTGATAATTCATTTTTCTCATTGTTTTCCAGAAACACTTTCTTTTGTAACTGGTAAAGCTCAAGTGGTTTTTGTATTTCATTTATGAGGTAGGAACTGTGTAAGTGGTTTTTACACTTCACATATAAAGTAGCAACTGAGGTACATGTGTAAAAGTTATTCTGAACTAATTTTTCATGACAATCTCAATTTTCAGTACCAAAATTCTCACTCACATAAAAGGGAAAAAAATTCATGTCTAAAGACGTTTCTTTAATCTTAACTCATTTTGTTTAGAAGAGGATGAAATTAGTTTAGAAAACATGTTCTTAAAATGCATTCTCATATTCTAACAAAATACCAACTATAATAATATATTAATTTTTTCAACAACGTTAATCAAATTTAATTTATAGTGACATATTTAGGCCAGAGCAACACTGCCTTTAAGATATACCGATTTGTCTAAACTCCTAACCAATAAAGAGAAGGTTGAAGAACTAATCTTAAAGGTTGAGTGCAAGGAAACCCTTAAGCTATCCAGCAGAGGCCCAAAGAAATGTCCTAAAGAAAGCATCGATAGAAACATTTTTGCCTAATATTAGCCTCAGTTAAGCATGGCACCTCTAGCAATTACCCAAAATATGGAAACCAATGAACTAATGTAGGTTTTATTGGTGATTTTAAAAGAAAATGCAGGGTTTATTTCAGTTGGAAGGGAGAAAAAAGTCAAAATAACTGTCTCATTAGAGAAATACTCAATGGTCTTCTTTAACTCAAGATATTTCTTCTGTGTAGGCATTAAAAGGACCTCTTAAATGGCCTCCCTACCTCTGAATCCCCTACACACAATCCCTCCTGAACATTGAGGCCAGAATGAGCTGTCTAAATTGAAAATTTGACCCTGTCACTCTTCTACTTAAAATCCTTTCAAACTCTCCATCACTTTCAGGTTTCACAAGATGGTGTGCACCAGTGGTTCCCAAGCATGGGCCCAGGGACCAGTTGCTGGTCCATATTGCGGTGTTTTCATTGGTCCATAGCTAAATGAGACGAAAGAAGGGTAACGTGGCAAATAAAGCTAAATTAATTAAAACTTATTCAACGTACTAAAGTCAGTGTTCTTTATTCTAAGGTAATATCTGTCTGACTTTTTTGAAACTCCTTATTTCACAAGATAATGGTTACTGGTAGTCTTTTTTTTTTTTTTTTTTAATGCTCTCATTTGGTAAATTTAAAATTTGGCTTGGCCAAGGCTCTGTGAGCTTTTTGCTACCTGAGCCTCCAGCGCCCTCCCACTGGCCACGCAGACCTTTCTGAGTCTCTGCCATGTCCTCAGTCAGACCCGTGGTCGGGGGTGTGCACCACTAACATCCATTCCAAAGTCACACACACAGGCCCGCTGGCTCTCATCTCAGCTTCCATGTTGCACGGGAACGAAGGCCGTCTCGGGAAAACGGGGACCCTTCTCTGCCTGACTGTGGCCATTTGTCCTTGCAACTGGGCTGGGGTCACTCTGTCTGTGAACGGAGGCAGAAGACAGGGAAAGAGGCAGCAGGGAAAGAGCCCTTTTGCTCATTATCTTCCTTAACTATTTTAATGACCACTTTAGGGATATACTTTTATATTCTACCCACCTTTACAGATTAGGAAATGGGGATATAGAACTGTCCGCTCTGCCCTAACAGTACTATTGCTAGGAAGGGGAAGAGAGGAGATCTGAACATAAATAATCAAACTCTTGTCCATTCATGCCTTTATCCCCAGTGCCTAGCCAAGTTCTGGCACACTGGGATCAATAGATAGATGTCTTAAGTAAGTCAATGAATGATTTTTCATTTTTTTATCATTTAAGATATATACTTTAATATTTTTTTCTGACAATAACTATACTTGCATGTTGTATGAAATTCACTTATGTATTAAAAAGAAAGTGATCTGAAATCCTTCCGCTAAGAAGTAACCTTTTTAACATTTTGCTGACCATCAATGTATACATTCACGGTAAATATACACTCTCCCCATAAAAATGTCATATAAATGGAATATGAAACAGGTTTTCCATAATCTACTTTTTCACTCAACAATATCTCATGGATAATTTTTCCAACCAAAAAATATAGATCTGAACATTGTAATATTTAAAAAATTCAGGTTATTGTGTCATTTGAACGTACCATCGTTTAACTAACCATTCCTTTAACAGCATCCGACAAAAAACTGATACATTGTTTTCTTCATTTTCATTTAGTACAAAAATGTTTTACAATTTCTGTTTCAGTTTTCTTTTTAAAACAGAGGTTATTTAGGTTATTTTCTAATTTTAAATTTGTAACTATTTTGGTGGTTTTTCCAGATACGATTTTGTTACTGAATTCTAGTCTAACTCTGCTGTGATCAGAAAGCATATGTTGTATGATTTCAATTTGTTTAAATATTTTGAGGATGTCTTATGACCCAGAATATGATGTGCCTTGGTGGATGTTTTATGTACACTTGAACTTAACTTGTATTCTGCTACTTTTGAATTATGTGTTCCATATACATCAACTTAGTCAAGTTGGTTTAGGTGTGGATCAATTCTGCTCTGTTTTTACTTATTTTTCCATTTATTGTATCAATTACTGAGAGAGAAGTGTTGAGATATCCAAGTATAATTGTGGATTTGTATATTTCTTCTTGCAGTTCTGCCAGTTATAGCTTAATACTTTTTGAAACTCTGTTATTTGGTTTACACAAATTTAGGACTGTCATATACTCCTGATTAATTTATTATCTTTATGGAAGTCCCTCTTTATCTATGATAATATTTTTTATTTTGAAATTACTTTGACATCAATATAGATGCGCCATCTTCCTATGAATTAGTGCTTGTGGGGTATATCTTTTTCTACTCTTTTTTTTTCTATTCTTTACTTGTAATGTATCTATATCTTTACATTAATAGTGGGTTTCTTGTGGGAAGCATATCCTTGAATCTGTTGGGTCTTACTTTTTTCAGCCAATCTAATATCTCTGCATCTTAATTAGACTGTTAAATAATTTCATTTGATATAGTTATTGATATAGTTAAGTTTAAACCTATTAGCTTGTTATCAACTTTCTATTTATCTGTTTTTGGACTTTTTCCCTCTTCACCAGTTTTTTTGTGTGTGATTAATTGTATATAATTTAGGATTTTACTTTATTTATGATTCGTTTTATTTTTAATTACTTGCATTTCCCCTTTAGTCTCTGTACTATTATCATACAGTTTTATGTGTTATAAGCCTATAACATAGTTATTACTTTTTATGTTAAACAACTCTTTAAGTTAAGAAAACGAAAAAAGGAAGAGAATATCTTTTAAATGTACCTACATATTCAGCATTTCCAGTGGTCTTCATTTCTTTATACAGATCCAAATTTCCATCTCATATCATTTTTGTCTGCCTAAAGAATTTCCTGTAACATTTTTTTAATAGCACACATCTGATGCAAGTGGATTCCTTCAGCTTTTCTTTGGAAAGTCTTTATTCCACCTTTATTTTTTTAATTTATTTGGCAATAAATTCTAGATTTACACTTCTTTCAGTATTAAAAAAATTCTTATTATCTTCTATTTTCCATAGCTTCTGTGATAAATCTGCTGTGATTTGTTTGTTCCTCTGCTTACTGTGGATTTTTTTTCCTATCTGCTACAAAAAGTTTTATCACTGGTCTTCAGAAATTTCACTATTCTGTGCTTTGGGGTGGTTTTCTTTGTTTCTTCTGTTTAGATTCATCAAGGTTTTTGGATCTGTGTATTTATAGTTTCCATCACATTTGAGAAAATTCTTCAGCCATCATTCCCCCCATAGCTGTCTCATCTCCCCTGGGACTTGATATTGTTTCACAGACACTGGTCTGAATTAATTAATTAATTAATTAAATTTGTTTTCTTTCTGTGTTTCATTTTGGTTCATTTCTATTGCTATGCTTCCATGTTCATTGATGATTTCTTCTGCATGTCTAATGTGCTGCCAGTTCCTTTCGGTGGATTTTTCTGTTGGATAATGCAGTTTTTCATCTCTTAAAGTTCCATTTGGGTCTTTTATATCTTCCATTTAACGTCTCATCATGTTCACCTTTACATTGTTGAGTTACCAAAGTGTATTTATAATAGCTGTTTCAGTGTCCTGTCTGGTAATATCGTCATATCTGTCATTTTAGTGTCTGTTTCTATTGACTGATTTTTCTTATGGCTGTGGATCATATTTTCCAGCTTCTTTGTTTGCCTGTTGATTTTTATTGGATGCTCTACACTGTGCATTGTACACTGTTGGATTTTGGATTTGTTGTAATCCTTTAACTAGCAGGGAACTTTTTTTTCTTGCATGCAGTTAAGTTACTTTGCATCAGTCTGAACCTCTATAGGATTGCTTTTAAATTTTCACAGGGAAAACCTACAGCAACTTTTAGTCTAGGGCTAATTTAGTCCCATTACGAAGTCAATACCTTGTGGGTGACTATACCCATTGTTAGCAGTCTTATGAGCTCCCAGAATGGTTCCGCCTACTGCTTTTTGTTGCCCCTCTCTCTCCTCACCTGCTCATCTCATGGAGTTTTCCTCATGCATGTAGACCTCACTAGTTAGTCAAAGATTTGAGGGGGCCTCTCTGCAAATCTCTAGAGCTCTCTTTGCAGCTTCCTCCTTTTCAGCATTCTGCCCTGCAAATTCTAGTCCTGCATATTTGCTTTCTGGAACTCTGATGGCTGCCTTCAACTCAGTTTGGTTTGGGTTCTTCCCTGTGTCCTGGAAACTGCTTCTAGGCAGCTAACTGGACAACTGTGGGGTTCATCTCCTTTGTTTCTCTTCTCTCAGGGATAACAGGCCTGCTCTGCTTGTCCTGTTTCTGAAAACAGTTGTTTCATGTATTTGCCTGGTTTTCTAACTGCTTATGGTAGAAGAACAATTCCCATAGCAGTGAATCCTTCATGGTCAGAAGAAGATGTTGGCATCGATATTTTATAAAGTTCTCTGGGTTATTCCACTGTGTAGCCAGAGTTGAGAACCAATGCTTTAGACACTCATCAATATCAGTTTTGTTTATCTTTTAAACCCTTGTCATTTCTTTAGAAGAAAAGTGATACACATATTTTTTTGCAGTTTAATTATTTGTGAGGTTGAATAGCTTTTCATATTTACTGGCTATTTGCATTTTTTAATAGATGAACTTGGTGATTTTTTAACCTGTTTTGTTATTGTTGTTGCTGGTGTTGAGAGATTTGCTTTTTCCTTACAGGTTTGTATTTATATTGTTTGCCATTTGTATTGCAAATGTTTTTCCAGCTGATTATGAGTGTTTTCACCTTGTTTATGGTGGTTGTGATGTGGAGGAAGGCAAGGGGGAAGTCATAGATATGCCATGAAGATGCTTCTAATTTTATATGTAACCCACGTACCAGTGGTTTCCATTATGATTTCTGACTTTCATCCCATCGTGTGAGAGACGCTGTTCCCTGACGTAGTAGATGGATTTATTTATTTTCAACAGCTTTCTTTAGGAACATCCATTTCAGGACACACTCTAAGCCTCCTGGTTAGTGGTACTTTCCTTTTTGGCTAACAGACTCTCAGGAATCTGATAGAATATAACGGATCCTATGACCTCAGAAAACTGCATGTGTATACCTATGCTCCAAGTTTGCATATAATTCCAGATCTTGGATCCCCGGTGAGTGACCCCAACCCTAGGCTGACTGTGAGAGAAGAATCCTTCAGTGACGTCTTTGAGTGTGGGAATCAAAAAGGTCGTCACAGGCTTCCTGGTAGTCACCTGGGAAGTGGCATTGCTGCAGGAGGGGCTGTTGCCGGGGGCATTTCTTCTCACTGGATCCCCTCCCACCATCAGAGAGGGCTACTTTCGTTTTCAGTGAAGTGCATAGTGGGATGGACAAAGGTCTGAGTTAGGAATTAACAAAAGACTGAGGTTATCTGGAGGTCAATGGGATCCTGATCCCTGCAGGTCAGCCCAGGTTTTGTCCTGCAGATGAGCTCAGTTCTCTGTCGGGTCCTCATCTGAAGCTTTCAGACGCCCAGGCATCTTGGAGTTCCCATGAGTTTTCCAACTGACTTGATTTTCTTACCTTGCTTCCTTCCTTCAGGTGACACGGGAAGGCCAGAGGAGCTGCAGTGGCAGTAATATCCTTCCCCCAGCTGGGACGGGACTGTGGTAAAGTTTGCTACTGTAGTAATTACATTGCAATGCAGAGATATACGGACCAACACATTACACACCTCAAACTTACACAATATTTTATGCCAATTATATCTCAGTTTTAAAAAAGGAGTTTTTCCCCTAGAGAGAAAGCCTCTGGGCTATTTAAAAATGATCAGTTTTCCCCTCCCCCTGCCAGAGCCAGAGGGGATCTTTCTTGGCTTTTCACTGTGAGAACCTGGTAGGGTTCCCAGAAGTAAACCCCCTCTATGTCCCACAATGCAACTCTGCCTGACAGTTGCCTGAAGACCATCGAGCCATCAGATATGTCTTCCTGCTGAAGAGATTGAACTTCCTGGTTCCTTGACTCCCCACTGGGATCAGTCTTTTCTGGAATTTAAGGGGAAAGGTGGCAGTGGAGAGAAATGAGATTTGATGGGAAGATGGGGTCCAGGCCAGGAAAAGGACTTTGCACTCTCTTCAGTGCCCATTCTCTAGGTAGTGGGGAACCACCTAGGAAAAGATGGGAAAAAAAGGAAGGAGATTTTCAGATTTGCATGTTCAGAAGGTCATTCCATGCAGGTGTGTTTGAGGGGAAGGAGTTACAGTCTGTTGCAGTCATTGAGGCCGTAGCTCCAGAGCCCCTAAACTTCTTCCCAGAATTGCTTCTTGGAGCATCCGCTTAGCATGGCTGGTCCCTCTCTTCCTCCAAGGAGGTGATGAAGGATGACACAAAGGTGCCTTCAGAGCTCCCTTTATCCACCATCAGGCACAAGCATCAACGTGTTTGTGAATAATTGCTGAGCACAGTCTAGTCAGATGCTAATCACTCCAGGAAACACTTGTTTGAAGCTCTTAACATGGGAACAGTCCTGTTGCACTATGAGAGACTGGCGAAATTTAAAAAGAATCTGGTTTCTATGACTAACTTGAATGTGCCAATTAAGCTAACTAGTAGCAGCTTACGCAACTGTTCTGCATCTTGGGAGTCTCCACACACAAATGGCCTCAGAGGAGTAAGAGTTTACACAGCACAGGCTCGGGTAACATTAGGCTAGCTGGGTACCCAAGCCAGATGTCCCAGCCTCACAGTCCTCAGAACACTAAGAACCTGCCCACCATGGTCTGGACCAGTTCCCGGCCTTCAGGAAGGGGCCACTGCCATTTAGCTAATGAAGTCACTGCATCACTGAGACATCAGGCAAACAGACCCAAGTCCCTTAGAGCCAAACATTTCAATTATTTTACAGACCTTTAACGATAAAGGATGAAAATATCAACCACACTTTAAGGTAAGCCTTTATTCTATTTCCTTTGATGTCTCTGAATTGATATTAAAAGATGAATGGTTAAAATATCTGCAGCAATTGGATAAAGATTTGGAAGGTTGGGAGAAAGACAAGAAGGTAAAGAAGCTGAGAATTCCTCTTCTACTGGGGCTCCTCTTGCCAAGCTCAGTGCCCAATAGGCAAAGTCACCAGATAAAGGGTTTTAAAAGTTAATTGATATTTGCTACATCAGGTCTGTACAGATGTCCTTGGCATCCATGGGGGATTGGTTTCAGGAAACCTCCCCCCAACAGACACCAAAACCTGCAGATGCTCAAGTCCCTTACATAAAATGGCATAGTTTTTGCCTAGAAACTACACATCCTCCCACGTACTTTAAATCATCTCTAGATTACTTATAATAGCTAATACAAAGTAAAAATGCTATGTAAATAGTTGCCAGCCTGTGGCAAATTCAAGTTGTGCTTTTGGAACTTTCTGGAATTTTTTTTTCTGCTTTTTTTTTTTTTTTTTTTTTTTTTTGTGGTACGCGGGCCTCTCACTGCTGTGGCCTCTCCCACTGCGGAGCATAGGCTCCGGACGTGCAGGCTCAGTGGCCACGGCTCACGGGCCCAGCCGCTCTGTAGCATGTGGGATCCTCCCAGACCGGGGCACGAACTCGTGTCCCCTGCATCGGCAGGCGGACTCTCAACCACTGCGCCACTAGGGAAGCCCTTTCTGAATATTTTTGATCAGCATGTCATGACTCCAAGTCTCCCTTGACTCCATGGGTGCAGAACCCTCAAATATGGAGGGCCTACTGTCCCTCAAATAGGCTTTGGCCATTATTTCTCATGGTCTCAACCATAATCAGTTATTTATGAAGATATGTTCATATTAATAGTCAAAACAACATTTTTATTTCTCCCAGTACTCTCAACCCCAAATTAAGCTCAAGCTCAGTATGCTATACTCCTTGGTTCGTGGCAGCACAGACTGAAACGCTTTCCTTTCTTCATAGAACAGAATATGCATGTCCTCCTGACTCCAGTGGGTATAAAAGATTCTCAGAGTCCTTTACAAATCATTTACACATGTTCATGATGACCATTCTTAGAATTGCTTTGGAATTTGGAACTTCCATGAGACACAGTGTTGATTTCCTCAAAAGTTATTTTCATTCATTAGGGGGGCGCTTTCACCCACCTAGGCTTTTCCATCCTGCAAAGGACCTTCCTTTTCATAGACTCTTAGTTCAGAACCTTCTAACAACTGGTGACGTGGGAAGACAGTTCAGATTTTGAGTCAGATGAACGTGGGTTTGAGTCCAAGCTCTACCACCACTTGATTGCAGGAAATTGAGCAAATCACTTCTCTCTGTGTTTCAGTGTTCTTTTTCATCAAATGGAGGTGCAGTCAAGGGTCATTGTGAGAACCAAAAGAAGAAACAAAGAAAAACTGTGAAATCCTTTTATAAACCTTAAAGCCCTATATAAATGTAAAAGATTACCTTATTTCTACATGATATAGAGATTTTTATCTGAAGCCAATCTGTCCCCAATTCTATAATACTACATTACTGCAGAGCTCAAAAAGAAAATGCCTAAAGAGAGACAAAGAAGGACAGAGAGCACTCAAAATTGACAGAGTATTAAATGGAATATTCACGTGATACAATGGCCTACACATTTATTACCTGTGGCATCCTTACTGGTGACATATTACTGAACCTAAAGTCTTTGTATAGCCTCAAATCTATAACTGACAGAGTTCCAATGTCACATGGTGAAGGCGTGGTAGCTAAAACGGAGACCTCGTGGTTCCCAGTCTCTCTTCCCGTATCTCTGTGCCTGTCCAAGTACATCCTTTAGAGTCTGTAACAGGAATGACATGGTACCACTTCTGAAGGTAATGAATCCCCCATATTCGGAGGTTTCAACAATCATTGATGAGCAATATAGTTTAAATAATGTCAACCTTATATTTGGGAGTTGCTGGGGGATGGTAGTGGAATCAGTGACCTGTAAGGATCTTCTGACTTTGAGCTTCTATGAACTTCTGGCCAATTCTGAGCTCACAGATCCAGTTCTCACTCCCAGTCGTCACAGTGACAAGAAGCTGGTGGAGGCACTGGCTGGGGGGAGGGCTGAGTATGGACGGTCCCTGAGCTGGTCTCACATTTGCCCAGCCTCCGCTTCCATACAACACCTTTTAGAAACTCCCCAGGCGCTGCCCTCTTTTCACAGCTGTGCACAGGGCATTCAAACAGAATGCGGGCAGCCAAAGCCACTCTCGTGAGCTGTCATAACAAATGCACCTCAAGTTTTTCCCCAGGTGAACTTAAGTCAAGGAGCAGCCAAACCAACTTCCGAGCAGGGTTTACCCAGCTTCTTCTTACAGCTTTCAGAGAGAGGCGGCTCTTCCAGAGACAAAAAAGTTTCCATTTGGAAGTAGGTCCGACTGTTAAAAGTATTAACTCAACTCAACACCAGTACCTTGCCGCAAGACGCTAAGAGTGAATTAAGCAGTTTCACCTCCAAGTGCAATGGTAGTGGCTGGCGCGGGTATGCACGCAGAAAGGGCAGTGCTGAAAGCTGTGCTCTGGGACTCCCTTCGGCAACTCTGTGTCAGTGTCTGTGTAAAAAAAAAGCAGGGGAAGATATATGATTTTAGTCTGGAGGCTTGGGCCATGTAGGAAGAGCAGCTACCTGAATTTCTTTCTCTGACTCCGTCTCCTCCTGCCTTACTTCTGTGCACTGAGGACTCACCAGATACTGTACTAGCTATGAAAGGGATGATAAATAAGATGCGATTCCCGCCCTTGAGGAGTTCACACTGTAGTGTGGGAAGCAGACGTACGAGAAAGAGCTGTGATGTTCTGTGATGGGCGCTATGCTCTGAGTCCACGTCACATGCCTCACTTCTGAATGCGGTTATTGAGGAAAGTTGCAAAGATAAAGTGACATTTGGGATGGACCTTGGAAATAATGTGGGACCCTAGGAGTTGATGCGGGTACAGAAGGAATTACATGCACAGGCTCGGCAGAGGGTGACCTGGTCCAAGACCTGGATCCGCCACCACACGGAAATACGATCTTGAGAAGGATTATTTCTCCTCCCTGGGCCTCAGTTTCTCCATTCATAAGGGAAGGGGTTGTCTAAATGATATTGAAAGACTTTGTGTTGATATTTTAAAACATGACGATTATAAGCAAAGGCGAAGAAAATTAATTTGAAAGAGTGTAAAAACATACTAATCCTGAGCTTGCTGGCATTCAAGACCTTGGTGCTTGTAAGCAAAGAAAAGAAGAAAAAATTTGAAACGGTTAAAGGAAAAGCACAGTAGGGCTTGTTAGTGTACAGGGTAAAGAACCATGACAGGTGCTGTGTCCGTAACATTTTACCCAGCGGTTACAATGGCACTTGTGTCAACCAAGGTGCAAGACCACAGAAGGACAAGTTGTACGTTAAAGACAGTAGATGGACCAGGATAACCTTCTCTGCAGAAACATGGAGCCATGAGGAGAAAATTCCAGGAGAGAATCAGCTTGTCTCACTGAGGTGTCCACCCTTATTTCTCCTCCAAATATGCCCTTTCCCAGACCCTTTCATCTCGAAAACAAGCCTCTATTATGCTGAAACCACAGGGACCTTGAGGGGAGTTCCATGGGATGCACTCCAGCAGGAAGACTTTACTTGCATGTAGAGGAGGCCAAGCAAAGACACAGAATCAGGACCTGGGGTCCATCAACACGGAGAAGAGATGCCTCGAGGGAACATGTCACCGCCTATAAACCTCCATAGAAGGAGGAGATTTGTTCTGTGTGCCTCTCTGGGACAGGGCCAGGGCTGATGGATGGATGGAAGTTACACTGGGACAGATTTACATCCGACGTGAGGAAGACATTTTTGATGGCAAAAGCCATTCAAATGTCAGCGGGCTACCTTATGAGAATGAGTGCCCCCAGCCACTGAGTGTGCATGAGGCTGGCTGGCCAGCCTCCTCCTGCATTTATTTAACAGGAGTGAGTTGTTCATTACACGACATTTACTGAGTGAGGAGTCTGTGCTTGCACTATGCTTGACGACGGCAATTCAGAGACAAATGAACTGAGCTCCCTACCTTTTTGGAATGTGTGGCCCAGCCAAGCGGTTGTGACATTGGCAGGGATGTTTGTAGAGGGGACTGAGTATTATTGGTTGGGGAAAGCAGGTTGTCCTCAATGACCATTATAGGTGCTTTCTGTATTTAAAAATCCTCTATTTTCCAATTCTACTTTTTTTTTTTTTTTTCCAGTTCAAAGCCCAATTCATCTATGCCTTTTTCATGCTTTTGGAAGACCAGATAGAGACAGAGAGTAGGGGGACCCTAGGCAGGGGCAGGTCAGATGGCCTTTATCCTCTTGTTCTGTATCACAGCTCTTGCCTTCGGTAGATCTAAGCAGAACCTGGGATTTAGATAGTGATCTTAAATGCAGAGGGCATTCTTGGTGCAAACGACGACGGTGTGAGAGAAGACAGGATCAAGGAGAAGTGAGGAGAGCAGCCTGTCTCAGGGGAGAGCTTGTGTGGAAGGTAAAGTTTTCTGGGGCTGGGGCCAGGCTGGGGGAGAGTCTGCATTTCTACCACCCAACTCATTTGTTTAGCTGGAGTTTTGGAAAACAACACACTTCATCTTGCCACTGTGGATACATTCTTCTAAGGTCATCTGTAAACACAACTCAGAGTTATTGTGGGAATAGCTAATATACTGTAGATCATGGTAATTATCTAATAAGCCAACTAATAATTATACATCATAAGAATGTCCTAAAACTTAGTAATTAGATGGTGATGAACAGTATGATTTGGGGACACTTTTAATGGTTGATAAACAGAGAGATTTGCTTACCAGAATGAACATGCAGACATGTGCACACACACAGTTTACCTAATGAAGTCAGTCTATGCTCATGCCCTGGGGGGTTATTGTAAGCACTTGTCACCCCACTTGTAACCCAGCTGCAGGGGCAGGCGAGGGCTTCTGGGTACAATGCCCGACTGAGAAAAGTATTGCCAAGGGGACACTGCTGGAACCAATGCCACCTGCTGGGGGACGCATTTGGCTGGATGTGGACGCAGCTAAAACGTAAGCCTGCTGCTGCATGTCATCAACAGACGCGGAGCAGAACACCTCCTGCCAATCACAGAGGTCACAGTCTTCTCCTTCAGGATTTCAAAAGGGAGAAGCAGGGCTTCCCTGGTGGCGCAGTGGTTGAGAATCCGCCTGCCGATGCAGGGGACACGGGTTCGTGCCCCGGTCCGGGAAGATCCCACATGCCGCGGAGCGGCTGGGCCCGTGAGCCATGGCTGCTGAGCCTGCGCGTCCGGAGCCTGTGCTCCGCAACGGGAGAGGCCACAACAGTGAGACCTGCGTACCACAAAAAAAAAAAAAAAAAAAAAAGGGAGAAGCAGCCTATTTCTCACTTTAGAAGGAGACGGTTAACCTGAAACCAGAAGTGTAAACAAACTTCCAGGGAAATGCAAGTCCATGACTCTAGAGAGCCCCAGAGGCCACCTAAGTCAAAGGAACAAGTGACAGAGACCATCGGCGGGACATAAAAGACAGAAAGAGCCAGGGAGGTGGAGAGCAAATGGAGGGACACTTCTGCTCAATGCCAAGGGCTCTCTGGGACTTGGGCTAACTAGTTTTCTCTAAAAGGCCAGGGGAAGAAAGTAGGATGGCAGCTTCCTACTGATTTTCTTAGGTGGCAAACCTACATTTTAAAACTGAGGAAAGGGACTTCCCTGGTGGCGCAGTGGTTAAGACTCCGCTGCCGACGCAGGGGACACGGGTTCGAGCCCTGGTCCGGGAAGATCCCGCGTGCTGTGGAGCGGCTGGGCCTGTGCACCACAACTACTGAGCCTGCGCTCCAGAGGCCGCGAGCCACAACTGTTGAGGCCCGCGTGCCTGGGGCCCGTGCTCCGCAACAGGAGAAGCCACCGCGTTGAGAAGCCCGCGCACCACAGCGAAGAGTAGCCCCCGCTCGCCGCAACTACGCAGCCAAACATAAATAAATAACTAATAAAGATTAAAAATAAAATTGAGGGGAAACTTCAGAATGTATTAATTTATGCAGATCTGTTGTTGAATATATATATCAGTTGTACTTCTGTAAATGGAACCATATTTTTGACATATTAAAGAACTTGAAATATATAGTTTAAAATTTTATAATGCAGATAACTGTTAATAAAGATGTGTGTATATATAAGTGTATATGTACATATGTCATAAAATATGTTATATTATGTAGATGTTATATGTATATAATGTAATATAATGTGTGTATATATACATAAGTGTGTGTTTATATAAATATATATACACACACACACACATATATAAATATATAAAATATCATATGTTCCAGGGAGGTCTGTCCTTGATAATATTGAGTATAATGTCTTTTCCTTTTTCTGATGCCAGGAAACCGAAACGGCTTACATTACAGCCAGGCTGTCACGGCTGACCAGCATGAGGCAAAGAATTAAGAAATTCAATAGAAACGGGATACCCTAATCTAGGTGATCAAATCCCTGGAGGGATTTCTCTAAAACACACACTTCCAAGGTATTTTTTCCCAGTTATGTGTGTCACACTGATTTTGTGAATAAAACAAGAAACTTGTCTCTTAGATCTGTATCCCACTCTATAAAACCTCTTCCAGCTCTCCTCCCCGATGCTTAACACCAGTTCTGAGACGTAAGCAGGCCAAGCGAACGATCCCACTTCACAGATGAGGAACTTGAGCCTCCGAACGCTGAGCTGACTGGGAAAGTGTCAGAGAGCCAGCACGCAGAGCTCACCTAGAGCTGGTCCCACGCTCTGTCCCGTAGGGCTTTCCTTTCCCTCTGAGGCCCGCGGCGTCACAGAACTGGAAACACCTCAGCACAGGGAGCTGAGGACTGACTTCATCGCTCTGATCTGTCACAAACCCACAGCTCGACCTCAGGAAAGCCGTGTCTCCTTCTCCGTCTCTGCATTCCCAGTGGGTTGCAATGTGAGTTCCTCATTAGTGACTCTGCTTCCAAGCCCGCTTCAGAGCCATCGTGTGGGCACGCTGCCGGAACAGCCTTTCCATAACCCACATCTCTGCACCTGCCTGCCTAACGCACTTCAATGGCTTCCCGTCCCCCAGCAAAGATAAAGGCCACACTTATTAGTCTGATTTATAAGGTCCTCTGTGACTAGCCCTTGCCTATGTCTCCAGCCTCATTGCTTGTTCCTCCTTCCTCCGTGCTCTACGCCACAGACGTATCAGCGTGGATGGTGCCCAGATGCTTCTTCTCCCCGCCTGTATTACCTCTTCTCAGGCCCCTTTCACCCATCTGACTTCTACTCTAAGACCCATGTCGTGAATCTCTTTCCCTAAGAAACCATCTACGATCCCCGCATGCACACCCTTCCTAAGCAGCGGTTTCCATCACTGTTTTCCCTCTGGGGTCCTGTAATCTGTGAATATCATTGTTGCATCTTGCTTTATAAAAAAATAACTTATTTTCAGGGTTGCTCCTCCATTTACTATGAGGTTTTAGTTTATTTGTTTTAAGATTATATCTGAGTCATCTTTTAATCCATAACATCTAGCATTTTATCCAGCACACAGATGTCAAAGAAGTGTTTGCTGCAGACATGAATGAATGAAAGAATGAATGAAAGAAAATGGATTAGAGTATCTCTGGAACTTTCTGCTTAGGATATTTCAGATGTCTGATCCACGTGCATGCGCAGAACATGTTGCCAGCACAGATTTTCTTCCTCCTTATGGAGACTTTATTGCTTTTCAGAGTGAGCTCCATTCTAAGGAGCCTCCAGAAGGGCTGGGAGCTGGACGCCTTGCACTAGCGCCCACAGGAACAAGGAGCTGGGCAAGAGCCATTGCGGTTGGTGCGGCTAATCCTGGTGGACAGCTCTGCCTGCAGTGACAACGAGGCCACCCAGGCTGCCGTCTGATGTGGCCAGGGCCAGCTCGAGCATGGGTGGTTAGTGTCTCTGGTTGACTGAGGTGTGGGTGTGTGGGAATTTGCTCTTCGCCCACACAGCCCGGGATGCCCAGTCTCGCCCGGGGGGAGACTAGGGAGAAGATAAGCCCACTCCTCCTGGCAGTCGGGACAGTTTAGGGCCTTTCTAGGTTTTCCAGGACCTCAGAGGCACAGCCAGAAGTTGACTTGAGAACTGAAGGGAAATGGGAAAATCTTTGTTTTGGAGAACAGGCAAGCAGGCTAGTGGTGTCCTTTCCTCCAAAATCCTCACTTATAGGTGAGAAAACTGATCATTGAGATGGGAGGCATCTTACGGTCACTCAGCCAGGGAGCTTCTGGGCATTTGAGTTTGCATTGCAAAGAGAAAGGGAGCCACGTGCTGAGTTCACCAGCCTGATCTGGGGAGTTCACACCATCACATGAACACGTGCTCGCAGCCCTCCCCTCCTTCACTCCTCCTCCACACTTTCCCAAACTACCCATCACGTTACCTCGTTGACTGAGCACCTAACTTACATATGCATAGATTCATGTCACACATGTCACATACATCTAGAGGTGAGCTAGTGCAGAAGTTAGGAGCACAGATGATGAAGCCACACTGCCCAGCGTGGGGTACTTCTCAGCTCTACCTCTCACCAGCTCTGTGACCTTGGATGACTCAGCCATTTCATGTCTCAGTTTCCTAAATGTTTTAATTGGGTAATAATAATACCCACCTCGTACCATGCTATGCTAGCTATGGCTATCTTGAAAACCCACCATGTGCCAGTTTCTTTACATCCATGCCCAGCTAATTCCAAGCCACACACTGCAAAGCATGCTGTATTATGATTCTTATTTTACACAGAGGGATACCAGCTCAGCCTGTGAGGAGTGGGGTGCAGTCTCCATCTCAGGTCAATCTGACCTCAAATCCAAAGCTCCTTCCCTTATGCCTAGGGTCATGACGTATCCCTGTTTCCCTGGAAAGTTCTAATTAAAACATATTGTCTAGGAGTAATTATTAATAGTGCCTCTCTCACTTTCAAAAGTGTCCTGGTTTGAACGATAAATTATATGGTTGTCCTACTTGCTCTATATTTCCCCTCTGAGAAGGGGACTCTGCCTTTCTATAAAAGGCATATTTACCTTGACAATTCTGTCTGGAGTGACATAGGTGGCCAGGCAATCTGCCGTGGCTTGGTAAATAACTTGGGCGTCTTGGTTTACTAACAGAATAGGGGGCTGGTTAGAAGAAAACATAGGAAGCAATTGAGTCTCCATTTTTTCATTTTTGCAAGTTTAACCAAAATACATCTGTCATCACCTGGCCTTTTCACAAATTTTTCTGGAACTTGGAGACCTGTTTTGTTGTGGTCACTGGGTTATCTACCCTTAAATGGGATGTTCTGTCTCTGTGATGTTTCATAGGTCATGTAATAGAGACTGGATAGAAGTTCAGGCTGCTGAGTTCAGAAAACTTTTCTATAGACCTTTACTTATTTTCATGTCTGAGTTCAGAGCTCTAATCCTTTAATATCATTTCTCCTTCCGTATACAAAATGTTGATATTGACTACAGAAATAAACAAAATAATAACAAAAGAATCACCATAAAAACCAGAAAACAAAACCCCAAAGCAACAAAAAACAGGCAAAAACAAAGTCTGTCCTGTTTTGAGGTCAACAATGGAAAATCATTCTTGGAAGAGAAAGTACATGGGTTCAGAAAATGCTCAAGGGAAAACAGCTGGGATCCCACTAATGGTGATGACTTTGATGTCACCACATTATTTCACCTAGATTTGCACTTGCTCAGAACCCAAGGAAAGGAGAGTCTTACTCATTCCTCCCCCACAGTCAAACAGAACAGGGGCCCAGCAGTCAACAGTTCTTGACCTATGACCTTGGACAAATCAGTCTCCATCTCTCTGCCTCAGTAGCTACTCTGTAAATTAGAAAGGGGTAATTTCCAAGAGTCCTTGATGCTCTAAATCACCATGATTCTAATCCTTATACGACTTCCGACCGTTTATTTGGCCAAATCACTGTTCAGGGTAATGGCCATGGAAATCTGTCAAGATAAACAGGAGAATGACTAGGTTATGGTGCTTATTGCAGTCAGCCTTGAAATTCTTCATCTTTCATTTTCATGTTCTTTGAGCTCTTTGAAGAACTGTGTAACTTTCACCCTAGTATCTCTAATGCCTGGCAAAGAACATATTCAATAATAATTTGTTGACCAAATGAATGAATAAATAAATTTTTGTCATCCCATGGAAATCTGAAACCATGCTCTAAATTAAATGATGCATATGAAACAATATTTGTCATCACAAATCCTTTTGTAGAATTAGGCAGGAAAAAGAAAAGAAACATTAGCATGTCTGTATTAAGGATTGGGCTTTATTTTAATAAGTGTTAAAAAAAATCTAACTTGCTTATGCAGTATATACTCTATGGTTCAGGTAGGAAACCTAGTCAGTTGGCTCCTTTGGCCTAATCAGGGCTCAGCTAAGATACGAGCCTGGTGCTAAGGAGGAAATACATACAAAAATCCCTCCTCTCCTGCCAGCGATGAGAACTGTTGTCTGAAAAACACCAAGGCTGAAACTCCTTAGTTGGCAAGAAGAATAAAGGTCTTACTGAAAATAAGGTGTGGTGGGAAAAGTAGTTGAAATAGTGCTGAAAGCAGATGTTAACACAGTGAATAAAACCTTACGTGGCTTGAACCTACCATTACCAACTGAAATTGCACTTTTCGTCTCCCTTTAAAAGTTTTTGCATGTCTTGGCAAAAACGCATTGGCAATCACCTGGCCTTTTCACAAATTATTGTGGAATTTACAAACTTGTTTTGTGGCAGTTATCAGGCCATCTGCCCTTAAATGGGATAGTCTCTCTGCAATATTTCATAGGTCAAAGAGCAAGAGTGGTAAGAAATAATTTCCATCATGTTCTCTTGCTTAAGAGGACTAAATAGGATCTCAAGGATTCAAAAAAAAAAAAATGTCATGAGCTTGAACACTTTGAGGTACGATTGTAAACTAGTATCAGTGCTAATCCTTAAATTGGCGGGAGTCTAAGAGAGCTTCTGATGCAGGTGACACCTGAATTAAGTCAGCTGCCCTCTCCTCCCATCTCTTTCTCTCTACCTTCCCCCTGACAACTCCCCAACATTGTCAGGAGGGCTGGGCAACCATCATGGTCCTATGGGGTGAGGCAAGTAGCAGGGGCATTCCTACCACAGTTGCAGAAGGGAGGTGTTTGGGGGTGAGCAAGTTGAGATCTGTGCATAATTAAACTGGAGAAAAGGTCCAAGTGGGTTGTCAAGACAAGGAGGGCCCGAGGCGTATGGGAGGAATCAGATCACAGAGATAAGGTGTGGGAGAGACAGTGAGAATGAGCTAAAGCCATAGTAGGAAGGAACAGGTGGAGGCTCTCTGGGTGATTGTCAAAGACAGGGCTGTACACTGGAGCAGGGCTGGGCTTTTCCATGTGCCTTGTGAGAGGCTATTTGGTGGGTTAGAGCCATTCGAAGGGCTTAGGGTGAAACCCATCTACTGTCTTCTTCCCTCAGCTCCTCTTGGCCTCTTACTTTTACTTCCCTACTTCTCCTGAACCTTCCCTTCCCATACTGCATCCTCTGCCCACTAGAACCTTTGATCTAATTTAGATTTTCTAGTGTAACACATCTGATTGTCTTAACTGGGCAAGGGCTCAGAATCAGGGCATTCGTGTGTGTGAGGGATGTGGGTGAGTGGGGGGCGGGGAAAATCATCCGCAGCTCGGGCTGATTTCCAAAGGAGCTCTTCTCCCTGGATCCCTAAGGCCTATGCTGAACATCTCCAGTCCCTGAGGTTTCTAAACATCCTTACTGGTGACCTTCTTCCAGAGATGCAGTGTGATGTTGAAGAAAGAGCATCGAACATCAAGCCCAGGTCTCAAGTTGGACTTGGTTTCAAGTCCAAAGTTCTGCCCACAACACAACACTTGAAATCTTGCCTAGGCGCACAGGCTGACACTCCCAGACACTCCAGGAGAAACGGAAAATGGAGAGTCCCTTTCTTTAAGTAGGATACAGTATAATAAAGCAGATGGTACTAACACCCAGTGCAATGAAGAACAACACAAACATGATACAAAACTCGCAAGGTGACTGGAGTGTGGTCTGGCCTATAGATGCTGGGGAAATCCAGAGGGTTAGAGCTGGAGGAGATCTTCTTTGGAGCCAGGACCCAGACCTCAGGAGAGTTCCACATGCAAATGATGAAGATAATAATAAAACAATAAGTATAATGACAGTAATATAACGATTATTTTGAGTGCCTATTGTACATTAGGATAGTATACTAGGTGCTTTGTTTTGAATTGCTTTCTATTAATCTTCACGCAAATCCACAAGGTATAAATTTTTAGCTCTATTTTATAGATGAGGATGTTGAAACTCAGATTAAGCTCAGATTCTACTAGTACGAAATGGAGCAGGGGTTATGTTATGTCCCAAATCTGCCTGTTGATCCTCGTGATGCGTCTTCCTTTGTATTACAGTGTCTCAAATCAGCAATGCAATCTTAGTCCACACTCTTTGATTGAGTAACTTGAAAGCAAGTCAGTCCTTCCATGGGGCCAGCCCTCCCCCTGAATTTCAAGTTATTTGCCTTGCTTCCTCACTTCATTTGTAAAGGCAGGGCCGCAAAGCATCCCACAAATAGGATCCTTTACCAGAAAGTAAACTGGAGACAGGAGACTGGAATTTTTTTGTATGTCTTATTTCCAATTCCTTCACTGGGCTCAAAATAACCTACTAAACCATGCGGTCAAAATAATTTGACAGAAATATTTCTCATTTTAATTCCCATTCTAAATCTTTCATCATTCTTACCGACATGTTTATTTAAGAATCTAAGTTTAATTACGAAGTGACACACTATTAATCCCATTTGTTTTTGTAAAGGAAAGCACTTCTTCGACTGGAACATAAGCCTCTCATGCTCAGTGGTCTGCTGCCTTCACTTCAGCTGCTTAGGACTGGTCTGCTCCAGCGAGAGCATCTCCACCTGCTGGCAGGTGCACCCCTGAGCCAGCCTTGGGGGACCACCACATCCGACCTCGTTCAGCTTCCTGGGGCAAGGGCAGGCTTTGGGAAGACTGCTTTTGAAGACAGTGACATCAAAATACGAAAGCCATGGGGACAGTGTGTACTGTGTGTGCCTCCAGAGGTAGAGAATTCATGGTGTGTAATATAAGGGTGTGTGTGTGTGTGTGTGTGTGTGTGTGTGTGTGTGTGTGTGAGAGAGAGAGAGAGAGAGAGAGAGAGAGAGAGAGAAAGAGAGAGAGAGACAAAGAGAGAGGGAGAGAAGGAAAACCACTTTTCGTGAGCCCCAGCTGTCTACTTTTGCAGAAGCACCAGGACATATCTCTTAGGTCTCGTCAGACCAAGCTGTAGCCTTACAATTCCTGAACCGATCAGTAGAATTACTTTAACAAAGCAGACCCGCTCCTGGAATTGGGAGTGTGGTCAGCTTTCTTTGAAGTGAAGAAGTGGATGGGGAACTTGTGAATATCTGAATAAAAGTCAGGGATGCAGGGAGAAATGGATTCTGGGTAGACCACTAAAAATGTCCACTGCACAGTTGCAGGGTTGAGGATTGATTTTATTCTGGGAGATGCCAGGTTCGTTTGGGCCTTGAAAGACCACCTGGGCCAGAGGCTACATGTATGAGGGCTGTGGTGGATTCCAGAGGCAGAGGCAGAGTAGCTGAGAACGAAAGCTGGGAGCCCGGGAGAGAAGGAGGCGGGTGACGCAAGTCTGGACGAACTGCCTTGTCAAAGGATCAGAGCTCCTCCGCGAGACCCTCTGCCAAAGCTCTGGCAGCGCGTGCAGGGACCCAGGTGAAAGACAGGTGTGGGTGGAAACTGAAAGAGACCCCTTGTTGATTTCCCGCGGAAAATCACCCGTTTGCAATGACCTGGTTCTGCAAATTTTCCACGCGTCCTCCTCATCAACTCCAGACTCACGGGAAAGATAATGGTTGTGAAATTTGGGGCTCATGCAGGTAACTCAAGTTCAACATGAGAGGTTATGCAGTACTGTTTGGCGCCCAAACCACCATTCTGGACTCCTTCCTCCCCTTTGCCCTGCGCTCAGGCATGCCTCTCGTCCTGCCGTTCTGTCTGTATCGTCTCACAACCGACCTCATAACTACTTCTGCTACCGCCCTAGATACAACCGCGCCCCCTTCCCCAACACCTCCAACATCTGCCTTCGGTTTTTCCCTCCAGTTCCTCCTGATTGTTACAATCAGCTAGGTTTCCTTAAAACAAAGCTCTTACCTTTCATTCCCCCGCTCAAACACTTTCAGTGGGCGCTCATTACCGACAGCATACAAATTCTCATCCTGTATGCCCACAGTCTGGCCAAACCCAAGAGAGCTCTAAGTACTGGTCAGCAGTTCAGCAAACATGCCTTGCTCCGCACCAGGCATTGGCCAAGGTGTAGGAACTGCTGAGCATGATTTTTCGACACTCTCCTTCTTATCATCTATATTTCAAAGCAAATCTTTTCTATCCATCAAAACTTGTGGACTAGGGACTCTCTTTTTTTTTTTTTTTGGTGGTACACGGGCCTCTCACTGCTGTGGCCTCTCCCCCTGCGGAGCACAGGCTCCGGACGCGCAGGCTCAGCGGCCATGGCTCACGGGCCCAGCCGCTCCGCAGCACGTGGGATCCTCCCGGACCGGGGCACGAACCCGAGTCCCCTGCATCGGCAGGCGGACTCCCAACCACTGCGCCACCAGGGAAGCCCTCTCACAGTATTTTTATTCCTTTTTTTTTTGCCCATTGTAGATTTGAAACTCATAATACTACCAGCTTGAAACAACAGCTGTTCATATTTTGGTCTGTGTCCTTTAAGCCTTTTATCCTAACGGATATCAATAATTCAGAAATTGCAGAGAAAATAAATATTTTTTATGTTGCTTTCTTTAGTTGATTTTGTACCATAATTTTCCTGCCAGCAATGTATTCCAGGAATATTTTATTCATTGTCCTTTTGCTACCATAAACAACAAGGTAATGAATATCTTTGTGTACAAAGCCTTTCTTACATTTGTAGTTGTTTCCTAAAGATATTATTCCAGAATTGCAGTTGGTAGGGCAAAAGGGTATACACACTTTATGATCCTAAATTCCTACCTCAGCTTGGCTTTTAAATACACAGTTAAAGGGAAGGTCATGAGCAAAAGTGACGACTTAGCAGAGATCTGAGGGGGAGTCTTCAAATTCCACTATCTCAGCCTAATTTATTTCATGACTATGTTAATGTTTGCCTTTGCCTTCTTCTCAATTTCAAGAAAAAACATAAAACACTGAAATTGGATTCAGAGCCAACCTCTCCCTCTCATTTATAAAGTCTGCTTTCTTGATGGGAGACGGTGAGAACTTTAAGTCTCTCTCTGAAAAAACATGCAGTGAAATTGGAGATGGTGGGACCCTAGACCCAGAGTCATCTTTGAATGGATGTGTATTTCCCAGTGCTTTAGGAAGATGGAAAACCCTAACAAAATAAAGTCAAGACCAATCCCACATAGTTCAGTCTCTTAGCAAAAAGAACCTTATTTCTCTGTTACTGGGGCAGCCACGCACAGATGCAAAACACAGACAGACTATCCCTGCCCTGCGTTATAAATTAGTTATTTCTGTTGAAGGTCATTTTGCTTCGGAAGAAAAAAAAAAAAAGACTGGTACTTGGCAGGGAGGCTGCAGAAACTGATGCATCTCTGCCAAGGACCTTCGACATGGATGGCCCGGGAGATCTTCCACGCCACCCCAGAGCAGGTCATGGCCCTGGTTACTGAGGGAGGAAGAGGAGGAAGATACGAGTTGGAATAAAATGTAAGAGACAAGGTTGTCCTCTAAGTCCTCAGAGTTCTAAAATTAGACCCCTCCTAAATAAATTTTCAAGATTAATAAAAAGTAACTGGACCCCTAAGGTAGTGTATCTTCGTCTACCTACACAGTTCTCCTCGCAAGAGTCTCTTTATTCTACAAGTGGGCTGTTTGAAGGGGAGAATCAGCCCCACCCTGGGTTCATGGAAGGAGGGGGCAGATTGGTAACCTCTTGCAGACTGAGCGTCTTCAGTCTAACTAAGTAGGAGGCGGGGGAGGAGAGAGCCCTCTGGGAAGTAAGGGTCTGGAGACAGTGATGATCCTTTCATCCTGTCCGAAGTCTCCAGGAAGGCCATGCAGGAGTCTCCTCGTTCTGGTCTAGTGTTTGACTCTGATATGCTTTTACCCACCACACCGTCCATAGCCCCATAGACGCCACAAATCCAACATGTTCAAAGCTGAACTTTTCTCCTAGGATGTCTTCTCCTCTTGTTCTATATCTCAGCCAATGGCTTTATGGAGTGCTTCTTTATTCAGCCCAGAAACCCGGGCGGCTGCCTCTGCTTACGCCGTGCGGCTTGTCAGTTCTCTCTTCCCAACCTTGATGTCTTCTCCCAACTTCCGGTCACCCAGCTCTGGTCTGCGTGATTCCTTGTTTATACTTTTGTAAATGTTCTCTAGTTGGTTTCCCTTCTCCAGTCTCTCTCCGAACTCCCCTGCCCATTCTCTGCCCTGCCCTCACTCTCCGTTCCATTAACGGATCTCCCTAAAACAATTTCATCAAGGTACTCCTGTGCTTCAACTATTTCAGAGGTTTCCCACTGTTTTCAGAAGGAAGATCAAGCCTCTTAGCACAGCAAGCAAAGCCCTTCCTTGGTACCTCAATTCTTCCACATTCCGTCTCAAATTCTATACTTTGCGCATAATATATTCTCCAAATGTGTCAGGCTCTTTCAAGCCTCCATCCCTTGAAAGAGCTACTGCTTCTGACTGGAATGCCCTTCTTCCAGACTTTTTGACTTTACTAAGTTCACTGCCAGACTCATCTAAAAGGTCAAGGAAGTGCTCTCTCTGACCCTAAGGCAACCTAGACATAGCCCTATCATAGCATCTGTCAACATGTATTGTAATGATTGACCTCTCAGCTTGTCTTTCTCACTAAAGTGTGAACTCCTTGAGGCCGGGGACTGTCTCTTCCACATCTGCATAACCTAAGAGCATTAAATGGTAGTAGGCATGTAATACATATTTAGTAAATTGAACAGAAGAATGAAAAGATAAACAATGGAAAAGAATTCTGTGCCGTGGGCTGGCTCTTTGGCTAAACCATTCTACATGTGCCTCAGGTTCTCTGTATGAGAACACGCTACCTCCTTTTTTAATAGCTATTCAAAAGCTGAGAATAGTATGTGTGTAGGTATGTGTATGAGTATGTGTGTGCACATGTGTGTATGAGTGTGTGCACACATGCATCTGTGTAACTGGATGTCCTAGTCTGGGCTGATTATGGGCATTATCTTTTGGGAGATGATAGTCCTATGGTAGGGGGTTAGAAAGTAGAAGTGAATGTTCCATAACAAATGTGACACTTCCTATGGAATAAGACCAAATTCAAATACAGTAGATTCAGAAAGAAGAATTTTGGTTTGTAACTTGAGTCCATTGATGAACATCATCCTGATGTAGGAAGTGGTACAAATGTTCTATAGAACAGGTCTTGCCTCTTATGTGAATTAATTATTCAGGCTCCCAGGACGACTTTTCCAATACTGTATATTTTTAACAATTCAATTAGTGATTCCCAAGTGAAGCATTCTAATTGATTATTTTCCAGTCTCTGTTGGTGATAAAGATAATGGATGTTTTTGTGGAGTAAATTGGCTTCCTCGCTTAATATCTGTTTCTTGATGTCATTGCCCAGCAAATAAATGGTGAAGCATATTGCTATAAATAGCATGATGGCTGGCAGAGGAAAAAAAAAATATAGCTGTGTTTCCTGACAGTGCAAATTTCACACTGTTTTAATTACCACAAACGTTCACTCCTATCTCAGAGAGCTGGGCAGGAAACTGGGAATAACTGAAAATTTGTAGACATGGCCTAAATGACAAGCCTGGGATGAGACTCACACTGGCATGGCCAGTGTCCCCATGACATCCTCGGAGAACTTCAAGTCTAGGAGGTGAGTTAGACCCTTTGGGAACCCACCACATGAAACCTGGAAATGTGTCCTGCTCTTTGTGCTGTTGAGACACCCGTCTCCCTAAAATAAAGAGTCTGGATTTCCAAAAAACAAAATAAGAGACAGAATGCTGGAATTTTGCTATTCAGGCAAACACCTACACACTTTCACAGTCCACATAATAGGCGGTGGCAGAGAAATAGCAGGGATAAGGTTCCCTGAAGGCATTCTTTGGATGCTAGACTTTCTGTCTACCTCGACTGAGTATGAAGGCCTTTTCTCCCACGTGGCCTGCATGTCTTCCCATTCTCATGTCCTCAACCATCACCTGTCTTCCCTCTGACTTTTCCCACCCTGCCCTATTAACTGGAACCACCTCTCCTCTTCCCTGAATTCTGGACAGTTCCCGGCTCTACTGAAATCCCACTTCAACAAGAGAATGGTGTTAACAATGCATTTGCTCCAGTGCTAGAGATCCTCTTCGTGGGCCTTTAGTCAATTTTGAATTTGGGGGGAGAAATCTCTGGCTCGAGCCCAGAAACCTCTACAATACTTTGTAGTAATGGAAAAAGCATGTACTGGCACAGGCGTTTACAATTTATGCCAACCTCTCTTACATTTTTTTCCCACGTGAGGGTAAATCTCATTGGATTTGAAACTGGATACAACAGTATCTTATAATTACTCAGAGGAGTTTCAAGGCTTAAGTAGGTGGAAGAAAAGGAAAATTTTTCACTTCCCATAGTGATAAAGATGTAATTTCTTACAGAGGGTAGGAGGTAGGTTCACGAGGCTTAGAAAAGACCCAGGAGGGGTTGGCAGAGACCCAAGGACCCAGCCAGTGCTGCTGCTCTGTGCAGTACGGGGCAGTGGCCCTTTTCACCCATCATAGAATAACCATTCGATGAATATTAATTGATTGATTAGATGAACGGACAAACGAAATAAATAACGCAAAAGGGCACAGCATGGATTACAAAACAACGTTACTCCAAGTTTAATGGGAAGTAAGTTTAGTAAAAGCCATCGATGTGGCCTGGAAACCAAAGTCCAAACCATGATACCATGTTTCAGAACCAGAGAAGTCTCCACGCAAAGGAAACTGCTGGGTAGTCTTACACACTTCTGTGGTCAGTAAGAAGACTGTATATCATGGTTTGCATGTTGTAAAAAACATGTTCTAAAAGGTCCAAGAGATAAACCCCAAGACCACATTGGTGGAAATACAGTCAAACAGACGTCAACTTGATACAAAGAATCGCACGCAAATGGAAGCTCAGTGGTCAAAGAGGTGGACTGTGCTAGTTATCAAATTGCTTCTTCGTTCCAAATTCCCTCTTTTGGCCCATTCTTGGAAAAATGGAGCCGAGCTGTTTAAAGTTTGTTCTTTTGCTAACTAACTAGCGAAGGAAATGGGTGTTAAGCTTTGTCATTACGGAACAGTGGAGAGACACTGTGGGAAGAAAGGCTCTGCTTCTGGGGTCCAATGTGCTTGCTCCGCCATCCCTCGCAGAGCCTGTGATCAGGCTTCTGTGCGTATGCAGCTTCCCCGGCACTGAAATCCTGAAGCATGGTAGCTTCCTTAGCGTCGTCCTGAGGTTCTTGCAACACATGCACGGATTTGGTGGTGCACTAGTGGTTGGCATCCCGCGGCACTGCCAGCCTTGGGCGGTTTTATAGCCAAGTGCCTCTAGTGAAACATCTCCCCAGGAATAGTTTTCCCTGGCTCCCTAGAGGGCAGATTTCCAGCAAGTTTCCCTAGTATGGCACCATGGCAGCTTCTCATCCACCCGGCGAGCCCTGGACTCTACAGTAAGGTCTGGACCTTGGCCTTGGGGAACCTATGCCTTATATGTTCTCAGTCCAAGGCAGAGAGTCCGCTTCCTATATTTGCTATTCCTTTCATCTTTGGTGTGCTCTTCACTTTTTACCAGACAATCTCTTACTACCACAATCCTCTGTTATAGTTAATAATTCTTTATATGAGACCGTCTCTGTTCAAATTACTATGTGGTTTTGCTTTCCTTACTGGGTCCTAATCAATACACCTAGCAATTGCGTGGAGTCCTGAGAAATGGGTAGAATTTAGGTAAGCATAGAGGAAGGAGAATGAATATTTGAGGCAGAATGAAGGCAACAAGGTCCATATCTTTCATGTTTATACTATTTTAAAAGAATGAAAGAACCAGCAGTAAATACATTTAATCTAATTATAAATTCCTTGAGGCAAAGACTATGTCTTATTTTTCCTCAAGTCCTCTAATATAATGCTTGATGAAAGAATAGAATCTTCTGGACATTGACTGTCCAATCCATTTAACCATAACTGAGACCCGGGAAGAAAGACCAGTCCTCATTGCAGTGCTTCACAAAAAACCCCCAGTAATATTAATAATAAAAATAATAATGTTAGAAAAAAATATTGAGTAATACCATGTACCAGGCTTCGTACAAATGAGCTCATAAGTAAAGACCCTCAAAGTCTTTACAAGATAAATATTATTATTATATCTGAAACACAGAGAGGTTATGTAGCTTGTTCAAATTCACCTAACTAATAAGTGGCCAAGTCAGCATTTGAACCAAACCAGTCCGGCTCCAGATACCCTCCCCTAAATCACCATACGCTACCACTTCCCAACTGTGCGTGGAATTGTGATTATATACCCCAGTGATAATGATCTTTCCTTTCAATATTCCAGGGGAACAAAAGATGGGGGTCTTTTTTATACATTAAAGACAGGAACTTTTTCTTTGTAAATCAAGATTTCTTCCATTGAGGGTTAGGAAAAGGAAAGATTTCAGAACTTTACTGCTTGAAATGTTGAATATTAAAATGTTCCATATATTAATTGGTACACTTTCTTATAAAGAGTTGTATGCCCTGGGCTTCTTCTCTCTAGGATAATTACCTTTTCACCCTTATCTTTAAGGACTTGTGGTTTTGAGTGTTTGGGTTCCATGACAGAGATTCAGAGCGCAGTAGGCAGACCTCTTCTTGAAACTGGCTCCCTGAAATGCCCTCTTATTACATTCAAGACCTGCTCTGATTTCTTCACTACCTGATGAAGTAGTTGGAAAGCCACACTGGCCCACATCCAAGTTTTCCATTTCTACATGATGTGCTTTAATTCTGGAATATTTGGAGTCCAGAACCCCTCTTCTCCTCCATGGATATTAATGTCCCTCAGGATAACACTTAGGCTAAAAACACTTTTGAATTGCTTTGACCTATAAAATCCTACATGTAATGTGTCTTCTACCTGGAATGTGTCTCTTCCTTTTTCTCATCCTGTAAGACTACTCAAGTAAGATGCCCTTTGTGATGTCTTTCCCAGCCCCTCCGAAGAATTAGAGTTCTGTTCTGTGCTCCCCAGAACACCTGGCTACCATGTCTCTGTTAGGCCTTGGTATATTACCCTGAGATGGACACATATCTGCCTCTCTTCCAAACTGGAAGCTCATGGAAGGCAGAAGCCTATTGCATACCCATATTTGTTTTCCCACAGCCTGACATAATCACTAGGACTCAGTAGGTGTTCAATAAACATGTGTTGCTGACATAAATATATGAATAAGTGAATGGATTGGGGACTTTCCCAATCCATACAGTATTTATGGACTTGGGCAAATCATGTCACCTCCTTTAAAATGAGTCAGTGTGATTAGATGATGCCAAAGTTTCCTTCAAATTCTGGTTTCTTAGGGGTATGAAATTCAGTAACCATTTTTATATTTTTCCCTGAAGTTACTAAGAAACTTTTACAAATCCAAAGTTTTTTCTTTTTTAAAAAATTCGAAACATTTTAAACAACCGTATCTCCAAAGACCTCACGTAGAAGAAGAGCTCTGCTCATCTCCACTTCAGAAGATCCATGGGCTCAAATGCTAATACAAGCCCCCTGTCTATAAGCAAAAGATACTACTGTATAGGATAAGAGGAAAGTCACATGAACTATTGAAGCTTCTTCTGGAGTATCAACTTCATCAACCACTGCTCTGGAAGTTCTGACACCAATCTGTTAACACAAAGTCAGGGATGAAATTGGGACCTTGGGCACAACTGGAATAACATCTCTGAAGATTTTCTATCTGTGAGGGAAGATCACCATTTTGGTTCATTCCTTAATTTGAGACCTGGACTGCATTCTTTGCTTTCTTTCTTCTTTCTTTCTTCCTTCCTTCCGTCCTTCCTTCTGTCCTTTCTTTCTTTCTCTCTCTCTTTCTTTTTTTTTTTTTTGCATTATTTTAATTTTAACCTCACTGAACTATGAAATAATCCATTACCGGGAAGCACAGTCTTTCTCTGCCCTTGATCAAGGAGTTAAACGTACAGTTCACATTACAATTCCATTATCCAGGAGGGGATTCTGCTCTTGAATTAGGGCCTGTGGTAACAGTTAGTCTCTCCTCTCCTTTCCAGATGCCAGGCATTGTACAACTTCCAATTATTGGATGACCAAAGCCAAGGGAGGCAACGCCCCCATCTGGCCAGACGGAAGAAACAAGATGAAAATAATGATGAAGAAACCAGAGTGTATTTACTGACTTCCCTCTAGAGATGAAGAAAGAGGCTTACAGAAGTTAAGTAGCCAGCCCAAAGTTATAAAGCTAATGTCTAATTCTAAAGTCTGTATTTTCCTGTGAGTGTGAGTGTCCGTGTGTTTGTGTGTGTGTATGTGTGTGTGTGCCTGTGTGCATGTGTGTGTAGCAGAGGTGGGCGGTATGGATGAAACACAGACTACATTTAAAATTACAGCGTCCTAGATAGTTCTCTATTCCAGGTCATTCATTTCAAAGAAGAAAATTAAGGTGAAACATGCGGAGCTCAGAGTCATAAACCAAGGTGGCAGTAGAGGCATGGTTAGAATCTAAGGTTCTTTAGTCTCAGCACTTTGGTCTGTGCAGAGAACCCCACTCCACACAGCTGGGGAAAGAGTACATGACGAAGCTGCAGTCACACTTACCAACTGTTTGACCAACTTATCATCAGTATTTTATCATGAAGGAAAATCAGACTTGGAGAAGATAATAACTACATCGTATTCAATTTATGATGAGGAAGCTGAGATGATGTGTGTCATGCCTATACCTCAGGGACTCAATAAATGTTATGTCCCTCCTGAAATGGGCTACTTAAGTTTTTAATATAATTATTATCAAGACAAAATTAATTCACAGACATAGCAAAAATTTTTGAAGAGGTGTATAAAATTTATGGAAGGAAAAAGTAATTCTCTCCCCAAGTTCTTTCCCCAGAGGTAATCATTTTTAACCTATTCTGATTTCTGTCATTCTTGGGGTTAGTGCCATAATTCTAAATATTGTGGTTATGGTTCTATTCATTTGTTTATCCACTTGCTTATTTTAAATGATAAACTTCTATTTCTTATTCCACCAACTATTGGCAGAGTCTTTTCTATCATGTGATAAGATGAGAAATTGTCACTCTCTGTCCCTCATTCATTTCCAAGGTCCAATACAGCAGCTCTGTAGTGACTTTTACACTGTTGAAGTTCACAAAACAGTTACATTCTATCTGTATCATGATTAAGTCTTTTGTTGTTTATCTATAGTTGATGCTGTACATGGAAACATACAGACTTTTAAATATTTGATCATATACTGTTAGACCAACTAGTGTGTCTGGATCAGCAAAGAAAGAAAGTAGAATTCCTTTTCACTATTATATGAGTAAAAGAGATCCAAGCAATATATTCAGGGTGATTCCTTTTTCTTTTGCTTCATTAAATACTCCAAATCATCCCATATTTTAGTGTGCTTTATGTTTGATTCTTAAATTTGTAGTATAGTTTTATATTTCTCTTGGTGTTCCTAATTGCTTTTTTCTTAATTATCAAAGAAATATATGCTTTCTTTACAATATCTGTAACGATATCCATATTTTTAATCAATCATATTAATTGTCTAATAATCTCATTTGGACTGATTGCTTTCCCAACCTGTTGCTTTGCAGTTTGACTGGGATTTCTTTTTTTTTTTTTTTTCATTTACTCTTGAACTAGTTTCACTGTTTTTTGAATCTCATGTCTTCCTTTTTAATGTCTATGTATTTATTATATTGCGGCATTATAGCCTCAAGTATTTTACCTCCAGAAATAGTGGAAGAAAAGTAACTTTCTGAGCTCTTGTATAAGTGAAAATGCCTTTATTCCATAATGTTTAAGAAATTTTCTATTTGTATTATTGTTGCAGATGACAAGTCTGTTGACAATCTGAATATCTTTTTTCTGTTTAAAATTTTCAGTTTTTTTTTGTTTAGTTTTCTGTCTCTCAGAGCACCTAAGACTGTCTTCTTTTCTCAACAAATGGAACTTTCACAAGGATACGTGCCTCAAAATGCGAATTGTGTTTCATTCATTCTGTTTCTTAACTTTTAGTGGTTCCTGCCATTTAAGTATTGGTGGTCTTCAGTCCTGGAAATTTTTATTCTGTTATTTAGTCGGTAATTTTCCTTTTTGATTTTCTCTTTTCTTTTATTCTGGAGTATCTGTTAGTTGGATTATGAATATCCTGAATTGATCTTCCTTATCTTTTAATTTTTCTCTTTCACTTACTTAAAAATTTTTTTTCTTCTTTCTGAGAGATATCCCTGATTTTATTTTTCATACTTGCTATTGAGTTTTTGGCCAATCATGATTTTTAATAGATTTCAAATGATTTTATCTTACTTTCCAAGCATTCTTTTAATGATTCCCATTTCAAAAATAATTTTAATATTACCTAAACTCTCTCTAACAATCATCATTATACTTTTCCATTCTCTTTTGTTCCCTGGTTTAATTCCATTTCTTCTTTAGGAGATGAGCTATTCTCATTTATCTTTCTTTTTCTCTCCTGTCAAATGTAGGGCAGATCTTAGGTGCCCATTCACATTTATGAATGAAGAGCTGCTTGACTAGTATGAAAAGCTGTCATGAGTTTCTTCCATTACAGTGTTGATTTGTTTGCCCAGCAAGCCTTTCTCCTGAATGAGGAGACCGATGGTGTGTACATGTTTGTGTTGAACAGAATGGTTTAGATTGGATCTGGTGAACAGACTGCCTTGCCTGTGCTTTCTACCCGCCACCAACCTGTCAGAAAGAAGGGTGCCACTCTGAGGTCAGCTCTAACACTGGCACCTAAGACTTTTCCCCCAGCAAGTGTTCAATTGCTGGAGGATGGAGTGTTCTCTGCCTAAAGCCAAGTAGCTGCAAGTTGCTCTGTTTAGAGAGAAAAGATTGAACAGTTCAAATATTTCATGAAGGGTTTTTTAAAATTAAATAGCATAGATACTACTCCTTAATTTTTGGCTTTCCATAGCTACAGACTTCAAATTTGGAACCTATTTAGAATTTTAAAAATTAAAACAGCTCCACCTCTGCAGCAACCTTATCCTCTTCTGTTCTGGCCATCCGCTTTCTCTATTTTGGGTAAGCTATTCATTTGATTTAATCTACATGTCATCTTTCAAAAATTTGTTAAAGTTCTTGGTATACTAGAGTCCCTATCTTTGTTCTCTACATTTCTATGATTTTATTTTCTGCTGTTTATTTTTTCTTTTATTTCAGTGGAAATCAGTAAAGAAGAGGAGGTAAATACATATGTTCAGGTCTTCATCATGAACCAGAAACCCCCAACTATTTTTTAAAAATCCTGTAAGCTTTTGAAGGGATTATGTACAGTTTTTGGCATTTTCTCAGAGCCTTCTAATTGGTTTATCATGAGGAAAGAAAATCTTTGAATATGGGTTATGTTATTTAATTCCAAGGTAGTACTGTACTTGGATAAGACCTAAAATGTCTTATCCAAAACCATTTATGAGTATGGACTACTGACACCAATTAAAACCTGTTATTTTAAAAAATAGAAAATAAGACCTAGAAAACAGAGAAAGCAGCATAGGTAAATAGAATACATGGATTCAGTTACACACACACACACACACACACACACACACACACACACTGTTCTCTCCCCTTGGAGTATGGGACCCTCTAACTACTGCACATAACTTCAAACCCATTTCTTTGGCTGTACAAATTTGTCCTCAAACCCTGCTGGCCCTGTCTTTTTGGCAAATATTAAAATGGCATTGACAATCTTCTGATCTGCCCAGTATAATCGAAAATTCAGATTAAGGAAAGATTATGCTAATGGGGGAGAAGATCATAGAGTGGGAAGGTCTCTTTGAGGATGGCTTGTTCAGCTGTCCAACTGACACAGGCTTTCTGTCTGTAATATCCTGCCTAATGGTCTTTTCTTGATCATCTCCAGTAATGAGAAACTTGTAACCTCCAGAGGCAGCATTTTTCTCTTCAGACAGTGCTGTTAAAAGGCCTTTAAACGTAACCCTGATCTGGCTTTATGTACCTCCCAGTGTGTTCACCAGCTGTGCTCTCCAAGATGTATAGCCCAAATCTAAACCACTGTCATATGGAAGAGAAGTTTGATATTTCACATGTTAACAGGACAGGTAAGAAAGAGATCCATTTAATGTCAGAGACAGTTGTCACTTCCCTATCTAAAGATGCTTGCATTCCTCAAGCGGGTCTTTACAAAGAGCGAGCCTGTTAAGTAAAAGCTTTAAAAATAATTCCATTACCCACTTTACAAAGACAGAGTGACAGCCGATCATTAGAAGAAGAAAGTCTTCACGGATGATGCACAATTTGCAAAAGATGTGATTTCATCCCTTAGAAAAGATGTACAATAACTTCCCACCAAGATAAGTTGTGTTTGCTTGCATTTCATATCATTCCTATGGCTTCGGTTTATAGATGAGATTCATTGCAAGCCCCCCTCAAACTGTTAACGGTCTATGGATACAAAGAATTTGGTTGTCTGGAAATGCCTGAAACTTCAGCCACCTCTAATTGCCTGTAAAGAGACAACCAGAAATTTCAGAAGCATGGGTAGCCCACACTGCGGCTCCGGCACAAACGCACCCTGGAGGCTGTGTGTCCATCCGCGTGGTCCACTCTTGCCCCCATGGATAAATCTGAAATGCATAAGCAAGGTCCAGAGACCACAGACGCCTGTAGTCATCACCTCCAATTCCCTTATCATATAGATAAAGATGCTTGAGGCCCAGGAGCAGAAATTAGAAGCCCGGAGCCATTCAGGAGGTCAGGGGCAGAGAAAATACTAGAATCAGAAGCTTTGGTTCCCTGACCCAGATATTTCTTTCTCTATTCTTTACTTTTCTGTTATGGGCTGCGGTTCTTTATGTCCTGGCCCCATCCCCCATCTGACGCCCTCTTCTGGAGCTCTCCACCCCCCACCCTTGTTCATTCTGTTCTGACACGCTGCAGACATCTAACTGTTCCTGAAACACAGCAAGCAGGCTCCCTTCTCAGGGCATTTGCACCTCCCATAGGTCTGCCAGGCACGCTCCTCTCCCTCGTAGCTGCATGAACCATGCCCTCACTTCACTTAGGTGTCCGTCCACATGCCCTCAGGGAGGCCTTTCCTGGTCATTTTATCTAAAATAAGACTCCCTATCACTCTCTCATTTTCCTGATTCATTTTTCCTCACAGCATTTACCAATATCCTGACATATTAGATTTCAAAATATGCATATTAGGTATGTATGAATATATGTATGTTTCTTCCCAATAAATGTAAGTTCCGTGAAGATGAGGACTTTGTGTGTCCACGACTATACGCCCAGCATCTAGTGCGTGCCAAGAAGTATTTCTGCAGGCCTGATTAAATAACCCCTTTGAAAGCGTTCGATGCAGTTTAAGATGGGAATCAATTGAGAGTTCAAAAGGCACAACACACCCCTCTACCACTGGGAACTCAACTCAGAACCTCATCCTACAAAAGACACCATGGTGTCTTTAACTCTGGTCTCCATTTCCAATCCCTAGTTCAACTCAAATATTCACTGAGCACCATACACTCAATAAATGTTTGTTAAATTAAGGAATGAATACAAGCACTGATTTAAAAGGCATATTTTTGTAGTAGGATAAACATAGGAGACCTAGAAGGTTGGTCCTTGCTCAACCAACAGCTGTATTAGTTTAGGCAAGTTTCCTAGGCAATTTCCATCTTCAATTCATCACCAAATAATCAATAAAGAGGGTAAAACAGGTTGGTTCTAAGACACCTTCCAACTCTGACATTCTAAAATATCATAAAATATTCTCTTAGGTTATTTTCTTCTTGCAACTTGCTAGCTGCAAGTTAATCGATTTTAGTAATAACTCTGTATTTACAGGCCGTTAGGCAATTGGTTCTTTACCACAGCGATGGCCAAGGTCCTTTCAAGTAGCCAGCACGCCAAGCCACAGTTAGGCTCCATTTATCCACAGGTCCATTTCCCAGCAATCTGACTCTTTCAGGACCTTTTGATCCTGAACTCATCAAGAGTCCCCGGGTACCCACATGAGTTGGCAGAAAGCCTCACCATTAAAGATTATATGCATTGCTTCTCATGTCCTCTTTCAAAGGCTTACAGAGTCTAGATTCTTGTTTTCCATCAATGACCCAAGGGTGTTAGTTCCTCCTCTGGAAATTGTCTTCCCTGTCCATTCTTGCTGATGGACCCCTATGCGTTCTTCAAGCTTATCTCAAATTTTCACTGCTCTAAGAAGCTACTACAGCCTCCTGTTGCCCACAGAGTTTAATGTTCTACCTTCCACGCTGCCGCGCTAACACGTGTATAGCTTCATAACAGCTTTGGCCATTTTGTGTTATCGTTATGCTTGTTGAGAGTTTGAGCTTGTCGAGGTCAGTATAATATTTTTATTTACCCTGTTCCCGAGGATGGAGTCTGGCATGGAGTAGGTGTGCAGATAGTGTTTTCTGGAGACTTCTAGTGATCTCGTTTCCTGGACCTTAGTAAAAGAAACCCAATAGCCCAAAAAGGAAAGGTTATAGAAGGCATTCAGGAGAGATAGATACATGATCCCTAAGCAGAATAACTGGTGACATTGCATGACACTGAGGGAAGAGACAGGAAGATCTAAAACCAGAGATAGAGCTGCGATACTGCTCCTGACGCTAATGGGTCTTTAGAATGACATCGCTGAGTGACTTTGAAATGACAGAGTTCTGTATGGCAGATGGGAATTCAGAATTTCTGGAAATGTCAAACACTTTTCAGAAAGATGTCTCTTGACAAGAGCTTACTCTGCTTGTTTGGCATTTGACAGGCTCAACTTTGGTTATCTGGAAAAGACCAAGATGCCAGAGGAATGGGACTTTATCAAGTCATAAACCAACAAGATTTGATTAAATGGTAGCATGTGCTCAGCATTGTACATGTGTCCAATAAAGTGCCAAAGACTGGACTCTCAAAGAAGTGAAGAGACCAGACTGGCCAAGACTGTGAGGGTTTTAGGTTCTTAGTGGAGGAGGAAAGGTCAGGGATCATGGTAACCTGGAAGACATGGGGACGGGATGGGGACTTAGCCCAACCCGTACAGACAGGGAAGGTTGGATATTAGGAAAGAGGAAGAAGAGGTGCTCTAGCTGATGGAGACCATTCAAGCAAAGGCCCTGGGGCAGGCCTGACAAGAGAAAGTGAGATTGGGTGGTTCAATATAATAGCAGTTAGGACAATGTCTTGCAAAGTATGACCAATTATGGGGACTGTTGTCAGTTGGCCACAAGTACTTGGATCCAGAAACAAGGTGCTGATACATGAGTAAGGAAATTATCTAATCTAGTGGCTACTGCATAGTCAAGTCACAAATAACTTGATGGCTTTGGTGTGGGTGAAGGGCCCAGTTTCTGGAATCCTTCCAGTGAGCATCTATGTTACTCAGAGTAAAATATGCTGCCTCTAAAAAGACCCTCAAGGCCATGTATGATGTGGGCCCTGTCTCCTTCTACTCTCCCCTCTGCTTAGACTCCAGCCACACTGACCTCCACACAACCAAGTACCCTGCTACCTCAGGACCTTTGCAAGTGCATTTTCTTCTACCTGGAATTCTTCTCTCCAAGACACCCACAAAATTGGTTTCCTTTTTTCTTTCTAATCTTGTTCAAATGTTACCTCATCAGAGACCACGCTCTTGTGAAACAGCTCCTCCATGGAATGCTCTGTCTTACGCTGACTCATTTTTTTTCCTGGTGCTTATCATCAGCTGATACTTTGTATATGTATTTGTTTATCTCTTTACTGTCTTTCCGTATCCCCTAGCCTCAAGAATGTTTACATGCAGAGATTCTTTTTTTTACTATCCTATTCCCAATATTTAGAACAGTCCCTAGCACATATAAGCACTTAGTAATTGTTTGCTGAATGAATGAATTGTGAAGCTATAGGAAGCTTCAGGAATTATGTCCAAAGTTAGGTCATATTTTTCCAAATGATTTCCAAAATTATCAGTAGATTCTCTGAAAGACCTACTACCAATAATTTTAAAAAACTATATAGAACCCAAGTAGACATCAGGAGACCTGCGATCTTATCATAGCTGTGGGATTTCACCTAGATGAGGCTCAGTTTCTTCATCTATAAAATGGACATAAAAATATCTGTCTCATTTCTACTACATTTGCAAAAGCCAAAGTTGTTGAGGCCTCCCCTGTGCCTATTGCTGTGGTCCAATAATAACCAAGACAGCCAGTCCTCCAGCCTCAAGAAATCTGCAGTTCAATGAAACAATGAATGGGGGAGTGGTGGTAAATTTCATCACCTGTGAGTTGCTAATGAGACCCAGTGTGAACATTCCTGCTGGAGGCCCCTCAGCTATAAAGAGGGTCTCCACAAAGAGACCTTCGTGTCCATCCCTGCCCTACCTCCCCAGAATCTAGTGGATGTTTTCAGGGCCCCCAATAAAACGAAGCAGGTCTTTTCCACAGTTGTCCAGCATTTAGCTGAACCTTTGTAAAGAGTGTTTACACGCCTACGAAACACACATGGCAGTTTGTCCACCTATCTTATAGGGTTGCTATAATAATCAAATGAGATAACGTCTGTACAGGGCTTAGTACAGAATCAGAAATACGATTATTAGTGTTAGCAGAAACTTGCTAAACTTTTATTAATGCCGAAGATGGTATATAAGCGGTAATAGAAAGAACCTGGAGGGATAGATAGGAGGAAAAGGTCAGAAGGAGAGAATAAAAAATATATCATTTATTTCATCTACAAAGTTATATCTGTTTTGCAAATTTAATTGGTCAGGTGTTTTCTGAATGTAGCATTTGGAAATCATCGAGAGGCTGTATGAGACACAGGCACTGACCTTGAGCTAGGCAGTAGGAAGGCTAACTCAGATAAGGTAGATGAGAACAGGGCTCGCTGAAGCTGAAGACAGGGCCGCTAAGCAAGAGTTGTCTGTAGTAGTTCGGGTGAGAAATTGTATGGAACTAAACAAAGATGGTCACAGCAGGACGGCACAGGAGAAAACGCAAGGCACATTGAGAAGGAAAATACGATAGGGGTTGAGGGACATGCTTTCATTACTTATGATTTCATTTGTTCAGTTCCTTTTGCTGAGCTCTCCCTGCCAAGCTCTGCAGCGTTTACTGGAAATACAAAGATACAAGCATCGGGATAAGCTGCATTTGTTTTGTCCTCCCAGGAGCCAGACATAGTATTAAGAAGTCTACATACCCCATGGCATTTAATGTTCAAAAGGTCCCTGTAAATAGGTATCGCCATTCCCCGCTCTATAGTTACAGAAATCCGAGACCAGAGACAGAGGGTAAACGACTTGATCAAGCCACACAGCTAGGCTGAGCTGGGGTTAAAATGCAGGCGTGTGGATCCTAAGCCTGGCTCTTTCATCCCTGCTGCAGAGATGACGAGGGCGTAGTTCGTGTCACTGCAGGGATCAGAGTCTAGTGAGGGTTAGGTGGAGGACAGATAGGATGGAAGGTCGTAACAGGGGCACGCCCAGAGCCTCAAGAAATGGAACAAAGAGTCAGAGGAGAAGGAAAATCCCAAGATGTTTAAACTGCTGACTCTGAAGATAGTTTCTTGCCACCAAGAGTGTGAGGAAGACACAGAGGCAAGTTGGAAAAACCTCTGGGCTGTGCCTGCAAAGGCTGGGGTGGAGGTCCTGCTTCCACCACGACCTTGAGCAATTGACTTTCTCTCTGTGGGTCTGGGTTTTCTCACTGGCCAGGAGTTTTGGACTAAGTGTTCTTCAAAGTCTCTTCCATCTCCACGTTGGTGGCGGAGAGACAGGAGTCCAGCGGGCTGATTAACAATGAAAAGACAATGGTGGCAGGAGGACTCAGTTGACCCTTTTTTGGTCTTTTTTCTCGCCTCCATGAGCTATTCCTTCCACTGCTTCCCAGTTCATCCCCTAAAGTGTGAGACACAGAATCAGAAGGTTAGGGACCTGGATGTCTGTGAGGAATCTCAGGGGGGAACCAGGTGGGGATCCTAGACCAGGTCTTTTCTCTCTGGAGCCCGTGATCTCATTCCCATTTCCCTGGAGTGTGCGGAACAGAATGCCCCATTCACTTTATGGGAATAGAGAGAGGCACAGTTGTAGAAGAGAGAATGTCCACGGCCTGGCCCTCGGCTCCCAGCACTGGGTTGGGGAACGGAGGAGCCAGGAGATGGGCCTGGAGTGGAAATGGACCTGGAAAAAGCGCACCCTTCTCGGAGCTAGCTGTGCCTTCCGGCCATCGCCCCATGTGGGTGAATGGGAAAAAAGCTGAAGAGCCTGCCATAGCCAGAGGCTCAGCTATTCTACACGTCTGGGGAAAAGCAAAATTGGGGCAGAGAGTGGACCTTAGGCAGGACTTTCAGAAGGTTTGGTGCCCACGCTGATAGTTTCTGTTGGTACAATGTCTGTTCAGTTGAAACGGAACCTCTCCATAAACTCTGTTTCCTCCTACCCACTTCCCCTATCTCTCTTTTCTTCTACATTACAGAACAATTTTTAAAAAGTACATTTTTTACCCAATTTCTGATGGAAATACATTAGATTCTTGACAGTGGTGTGCTCAAGTCAGCTCATAAGCTGATGGTTCAATTTTTTAAAAAAATTTTCAAGTTGGTTTTGCTAAACACAGCCATTATTAAAAATTAAATTATAGAACTTACAATTAAATAAATTATAGTGAAAACAACAGTAATAAATACTCAAAATTATCACTTCCTAATTATTTTACTACATTTTATCTTTATCTATGCTCTTGAGGTTACTTCCTTTCCATCATATCTGCGCAGTGAAAATCCTATACAATGGTGTGTAAATATTTTTGTAATTCCGTATTCAATGAGCTTATCGTGGTAGCTAGAAAGTGGTCATGGTTGGTCGTATTCACACCATGGAAATCTGCAAATATCACAAATCAGGGCTTGATTTATTAATTTGATTGCCTCGACAGAAGAGAGTGACGGATAAAATGTTAATAATGTAACTTAACCTAAAATTTTGCCCTGTCTGTAGCCATTACATTGTGAATAACATACAAATATTGAAGAATGCTATTTTAGTTTCCAAAAACAATTGTCTGAATCAGCAAAGAAGTTGCTCATGTCATTGACGAGAGAGATTCCAACACGCACCTTCATTATTTCACTTTCATCTTCCTTGTTAACGAAAATGAAAATATCAGCTAACATTCATGTCTCAACTACATGCATTGTTCATCCATAGCGTCATAGGTTGGCAAGAGGTGCGAGAGTTTGGCAAAAATCAATGAAGAGTTCTGTGAGAATCAATTCGCTGTATGGAATTTACAATAAAGAATGTATTTATATTTTATTATCATTTGTGAATTGTGTCCTACACATACTTTAAATTAGTAAACTTTATAATCAACTATGTACAAATATATATGCAACATATGTATTATATATGTTCTCAATATATACTTTTCCTCTCAGAGAGCTGGTTGGTAAATAGTCACCAGCATACTATTGGCTCTTGGGGTCATCACTTGACTGACAGGAAAATGGAGGTTTGTATTAAATGTCACTGTTTGTGACATTGGGTACAGACAGCATTGGGCCCAGAGTAGATACTTTGGTTAAGTGACTTGGAGACTACATCAAGATTCCATAATGTTATTAGATCATATTAAAGTACTCTATCATTTTTATCTACCATGTTTTCTACTGACTTCCTAACACAGTCATTCGCTCCTTATCTCCAAATAAAAATTTCTGACAGTAGTCTTTGACACTGAGGACTCCCAGCAGGATAGAAACATGGCATGTGTTTGGAGCCAGGGGTGGAGCTCAGAAAGAGGGAGCAGGCTAGGAGCACTCTCCCTTGAGAACTTGGTGTCCCTGGAGTGAGATTCCACACGAGAACAAACGCTGGACATTTTTAAAAGGCTAGCCTCCTGGCAACCCACTGACACAAATCTATTTTACCTTTACCTGCATATACACTAAGCGCTCTATAAATGCAGAGTCCACAATGAGTTAACACAAGACATATCAATCAAAAGTAGCTATTGTTTATTAAAAGCATGCTCTACGTCTTACTCAGTGCTTGGTGCTTTATAGCCATTAACTTTCACCTTTAAACAGCTCTCCACCGCCATTATTATTATCTGATTCCATTTTACAGGTAAGTAAGCTGAGGGTCGAGGATGCTAGATAACTTTTAACTAATATTTGGCAGATCCATTATTAGCTGGTCTTTGTTTACTGGCCTCTCTGACTCCAGGACCCGTCTTCTTGCCTCGTACCATCGTGAGGGAGATAGGGAGGTGAGAGCTGGTGCACAAGGAGGGAAGGGTGTGTCTGTGTACCCATGCCCTGTGGTCTGCGTATGAAGGTGAAGATTAGAGTTGGCACTGCTAGAGGCTCTTCTCGAAGCATCAGAATGACCTGAGAAGCTCTGGGAGGAACTGTTTTCCAGAAAACTTCTCTGTCTGCACAGAAACGGAAGCTCTCAGAGAAGCTCACGTGACCACGATGTGCCTGAATTTGCTGGGCTGACAAGGGAGGGTGTCCAGAGGCCTCCTAAACAACCCGCTGCAGCACTGGCTGGAAAGACTAGGGGTGCTTCCCAGTTTGTATCTTCAGTGAACTCTCTGAGGGACCAGAATAAAAATTAATAACACAAATATTTATGTGGGGTTGACCAGGTGCCAGGCGCTATTCTAAGTGCTCGACTGATATTAAACGAAGTTCATCCTCAGGACACCCTACAACATAGGTCGTTGTGACAGACTGCTGGCTCTGGTCCATTCTCCTCTACTTCCTGGGCATCAGCTAAGACTGGACTCCCAGCCTCCCCTGGGTCAGGTGTGGCATGCCTCTCAGCGCTGCTCAATGGAGTATGAGTGGAAGCGACTAGGGCCTCTTCACGGCCAGGCCATGGAGTTCCTTAGGTCCCCCCCCCTGCCCCCCCCCCAGTTCCTCCCCCTCACGGAGTCTTTGGAAACCAACCATTAGCCTGAGTCCTCTGAATTACTGGAACAGAATTCCCTGCTCATCTGAAACTTCTCTGGACTATTTTTGTGAGTGAGAAATAAACTCCTTTTACGTTGAGCTACTGCAAGTGTGAGTATGTTTGTTGCGACCACCTAGTTGACTCTAATGAAACTTCATACTATGATTGTCATCATCTCCATTTTACAGATGAGGACACTGAAGCACAGGTCACCTGCCCAAGGTCACACAACAGGTCACACATCTAGACTGTGGGACAGGTGGAATTTAAACCCAGGAGGTCTGGCTCCAGAGTTCATGCTGTCTTTCTAAATTGTTTTTTAACGTCTTTATTGGAGTATAATTGCTTTACAGTGGTGTGTTAGTGTCTGCTGTATCACAAAGTGAATCAGCTCTACATATACATATGTCCCCATATCTCCTCCCTCTTGCATCTCCCTCCCTCCCACCCTCCCTATCCCACCCCTCTAGGTGGTCACAGAGCACCGAGCTGGTCCCCCTGTGCTATGCAGCTCCTTCCCGCTAGCTGTCTATTTTACATCCCCTTATGGACTAGAAGAGAGTAGTGGTGAGAAACAGACTGTGGGGCTGGGGTGGAGGGGACACAGGCCACCAGGTGTTCCCAGGTCCTTTCTGTCCAGCTTGAATGGATGGGTAAACTGAATTGTTAGGAGAAGAGGCTTCCCCAAGGACCCTCAACAAGATTAGGATTCATGTTCCCTGATTCCCGTGTCTCTCCGCTGCACCATTCAGCCTGGCTGCTAAACCACTATCACCATATGTCACCTACAGCACTACAAAGCTGCAGGTACTCCAGCAACATAGCTTCTGGAAAGCTCCTCTTTCACAGATGGGGGAATGGAGTCGTGGGAAATGAACGAGCCTGCTCAAGGTCACCGAGTTAGAAAGTAGAGTAGACCTGAGGTTCAAATCCAGTCTGACTCGGGGCTGTTTCATTAACCAGCCCCACTTTGCCCGAGATACGTGGTATGGAGCGAAGAGCTGAGATAGCAAGCCTATAAACTTAAAGTACAATAATGCGTTGTGAAAGGGGCTTTAAATCCAAGCTCAGTGGCCCTCCTTTAAGGGCTAATAACCACGTGCACAGCTGCCGTGCGGCTTCCGGGCGCTCCCAGCCGCTTTCTCCGCCCTAGAGTCCGTCCTGCCCTCTCACAACCCTCTAGAGCCCTGTTTGGCGAGTCCGCGGGCCTCTCCTGGGGCAGGGCTGTCTCACTCATCAGGGAGGTCCCGGAACCCAGCGCTGCTTGTGGGCGTGGGCAGGAGAGCGGGTAAGGTTTGCTGACTGCAGACTCGAACGAGGGGTGGGGGGTGGGGGAGGGACACCCGTGCCCCCATTTCGCAGATGAGGACACTTAAGCTCATGGCGTTGAAGGGATGTGCCCAGGCCCTATGGCTGTCATGTCCTTTGAAGTCCAGAATCTGTGGCTCAAGCATTAATGAACGGGTGGCAGCCGGAGGCATGCAGGGAAGGCGAGTGGCACGAGGGGGGTGCTTTCCAAAACGCAGCCACCGCCAGGGCCTTGCATGAAGGAGGGGCTCATGTCAGTGCTCTCCAAAGACGCCCTGGCCAGCTCAATTCACCTGCCTCCCTGCAGGGGCGGGTGACAGGCGGGCGGGGGCTGGGGGTGGGGACTGGAGCAGCCCCGATTTCCCACCCCCACCCCCGTCCCCAGCCCCGCCCGCTCCGGGCTTGAGTCGCGCCTCCCTCTTCGAGGAAGCCGGAGCTCCGCATTGCAGGGGTCCCTGTGGGCCCCGGGTCGCCGCGCCCCCGCCGGCTCTTCCTTTGTCCCGGCGCGTCTGCGGCAGCGGCTGAGCTTGCCTGCAGGCAGGGCGGCCGCGCGCTGCCCGGTGCACCAGCACCATCTAGGGGCGATCGGGGTCGCACGGGCGGCGCCCGGAAAGGGGGAAGAGCGCTCCGCCGGCGGCCGTGGGTCACCGCGCGCCTCGGGCAAGTCGCTGCTCCAGCGAGGCCTCAGTTCCCCTAATTGGGGTAGAGGTGATCATCAGGCCCACCCCTTTGGGCTCGCCTAAAGGCGTGAAGCCATTTCACTCCCCTGATCGCGTTTGATCATATCCCCACAGCCACTGTCAGGCAAGGAGGGAAGCTGAGGCTCCGAGAGGCTGAGTAACCGGAGCCGAACCAAGAATCAAAGCCGGTCTCATTGAGCCCCAGATGTGTGCACTGACCTCCTCCACTGCACTGCAGGGCGCGGGGGCCGTTTCCCCTGATATCCGCGGCTACGGGAAAGCTTCTCTTGCTCATTCCTTGTCTCCTGCCAGCTACTTCCTGTGTGATCTTGGCCAAGCCACATGACCTCTCTGGCCTGTGTGGTAACCTTCTCCCCAAAGCTTCCTGGAGCCCATCCCGTCTTCCTGAGGCCACGGCCCACCATGCCTGGCTCCTCTGCCATCCCTGTATACCTTATTCTCAGAGGTGTCCTGACTATAGCCTGTGGCTGACAAAAGCAGGTGCGGGACTTATGAAGAGGATTTTGACGCCTCTCCTGCAAGGGCAGGTTTGTTCTGATGTGCAGTGTAGCCCAGGCCTCCCTGGGAACTACCGGACTCTGTCATTTCTACAGGGTCCCCAGCTCCCGTCAGCTCTGAACAATCCCTGTCACTTCAGGTGACCAGAGAGTGCATCTCTTACAACTCAAGAGCCTGACATGTACCTCGCGGTGAGGTGTCCTCTCTCAGAGCCGTGGCCTGGGGGTGAGGCCTGTTCTCCAGCCACTGGGACCTCTGGAAGTCCTGGACTGTTCATTTTCTGCCCTGCCTTCCCCACTCCTGCCCCAGCACAATGCTGACAATGAGAGAGGAGTTTTCTAGAAACACCATTGACATGATAGCACTTTACCCCTTCCTGCCACCTACAGTCACTCCAGGGCCTTCTTGCCGCGGATGTTGGCTGAGGATCTGCTGTGTGCCAGGCACGCTGCCAGACCCAGTTGACACACTGGCAAAGTCCCCCGACACATCTGTCCAGGCAGATTCATGAACCCCATGACACATGTGACTGGTAGGAACTATTTCATCAGTTTAGGAGTGGATACAGTCACATATTTCTCATTTTTCCAGTTAATCTCCCAAGTCCATTTGCCCAATTTAGTGGGAAGGACTCTATTTCCCTCTCAAGGCCAATGCCTACCCCATCTCCAGTTGTCCACCAGCGTATCAAGGACCTTTAGGTCTTAGGCCGGGGGATCAGTCCTGCTTCCAAATGTCAGTAAGAGAGAGTTGGAGTTAAGTCCATACCATAGTGGACCTCAGCAGAAAACTGGTCCTTGACAGACTGATGAGTCGCTGTCTACTGTTTCTACGGTGCCCTTCCCATCTGCATCCTGCCCCAGCCCAGTGCTCGCAAGGTTACAGCCTTTACAGTTTCTACTCACATTCTCAGTCATGGTGATGAAATGCCACTTTCTGGGCCACCAAAGCCGGGTCTGTAGGGGCTCCCATCCATCCTCAGCCACATGCAGTGCAAGGTCCCGCCTTTTCCTCGCAAGGCACCTAGCTTGAGTCTGGTCCCTCTGGACCCCTCTGCCCTCTTGACAGTGGATAGAGGTAGGTGTGACCTCATTCTTCCAGAGATGATCCAGTAACAGAAAATCTCCAAAGAAGGGTTAAGAGCCCAGACTTTTTCTTTCTAGAAAGTTCCTCGGTCCCTGTGAAAATTTGCGCACTGCTTTCCCATTGATTCACTTTACTAACCAGTTTTTGAAACACCGGCTTTGTTAAACAAGGCCAGAAAAAGTCCCATAACTCCCTTCTCCTCGCAGAGCAGTGGAGGTCAACTTATTTTCTTACCTAACCAAAGGCAGCTGCTTCACTGACTGAGCAGGGAAGATCTGCCAGGCCATATAAATGAGATGACCTGCCACTCCTCTCACCACCATAAACAAACAAACGTACAAATAATGAGCTCAGCTTCTCCAGACACCCTGCCACGGCACACGGGGAAGCTGCAAGGCCACCAGGCTGAATATTTTGCATGAGGTCACATAGCTAGTGGGAGAGCTTGCATTCCAATCCATGTCTGCCTGTCCCTAAAACCTGGATTTCTTCCATTATTATTCTTTCCGGTGAGGGTATTTAGCCATCTCAAAGGTGACTCACACTTACAGCCTATCGGATAGCTGGTATTTTTATTGCTAATACTATTTAAAGGACAGATCCCTGTCCTACCCCATTTCTCCCAAACTCTAGTAAAAGTACGTTGGAACCACCGGGACTTCTTTTTTCTCTCTGATCCCCAAGCAAAGTCTGTGGTCTCTGATTGACATCACATCACACTGGCTGATCAGATAGACCAAAACGGTGCCCTTAGTCAGACCTGCGCCAGCACCACAGGGCAGCCCAGTGAATCTGACGGGACCCTGGACCTTCCGCCTCTGTGCACTGACAGGTCCAATGGGGGAACTTGTCCAATCTCTTCTTTGGAGGATGTCCACATCACTGTGGGGCGAATGGGCAAAATGTGCTGGGTCTTGCCAAGAAGCCAAGACCCAGCAGAGACTAAGGGTCATAAACTATCAGAGCTAAATGAGTCCCCACCAGGCGCTTGGATCGCTCAATCCGCTCTACAGTTTAAAAGACTGGGGCCTGGGGAGGGGAGATGATTTCCTGTGGCCACACAGAGGTGTTGGTGGACCTAGGATTGGCACAAAGAGATGACATGTATCATAGAGCTTCTTTGATTCAGCATCACTCTCTCCAGATGTTGTCTTTTAAAGATATTATCACTGAAAAGCACATAGGGTACAAATTAATTTTACTAACTTGTGAATGAAGCGCTGGGCCCCAGGTAGGTGAAATGTCTTGCTCAGCCTCACTTGGCTGGTAACGGAGGGCAGAGATGGGTCTCAGATCTTGTAACAGGGAGGTGTCCATTCCTGTGGCTTCTCCTGGCCAGGAGTGAAGCACTCAGAAGGTTGTTAACCTTGCAGGCGAGGCTGCTTTCCAGCTCTTTCTTTGCGGAGGGAAAAGAGTGATATTTTGGTGCCATTTCAAAGGACACAAGACTTCTGGGAACTGGCTCAGCAAGAACCCAACTTTCCCCACTGCCCTTACCCACTTGCCTTTGACTACAGATTGCGACAAGGGGGAAAGGACTTGGGGTTGGTGTCATAAAGACTGAAATGAAAACCCCGGCTCTACTTCTCACCACTCCAGTGATCTTAGCCACCCTTCTTCGAACCAGAGCGTCATTTCCGGTTCCCGGAAGCTAACAAATGTCTTTGTTTCTTGACCTTTGCTGCTTGATGTTAGTTGCATTGTTCATGTCTGTGTGCTGAAATTTCAGTATCTGTATCTAGGCCTGGGCTTTGTTCCGAACCCCCAAGGGGCCTTCCTCTGGAAGCTTTGGGCCCAGCAGGCACAGAACCCCGGTTGGCATTGTTCTGTCTGAGTTTCACTGAACATAGGAGTCTCTTAGCCCTGGTTGCCAATGACTGGACCAGGCCTTTGTTGATTTCCAGATCAAAAGAGGCATATCAGCTGTTCCCTGTAAGATAACCCTTTTGGTCCAAACTTAAGATGGCTGCTCGGCAATAAAAGCTACCACCTTGTCCATGGCTGCAGTTGCTGCCATTGACCTTTGGGGCCTTCTAGACTCTGACCTTCCTGCAGACTATACCCAGGTGGGGTGAGGGCAGCCACAGGTTGCTCACTCGGTGCTAGGTCCCCCATCCCTCCAAACATCTTTTCAAAAATCTGTTTTGCAGACCTTCATCAGTACAAGGGTTGAGCTTATGCATTAGCCAGACAATAAAGAGATTTAAGGCAAATTAGAAGGAAGAACTATACTTTAGCTTGCAGAAAGTAGAGTGAGCCAAAGAAGTTAATGAGAACTAGTGATTATTCATAAATGAACTGTATTGTACACAATTTTTTTAACCTTGCACTTTAAAGTATCTTCAGGCATGAGGCTTTCAAAATGTTATATGTAGCTAACTAAAAATATTCCACTTTTTTTAAAAGAAAAAACAAGTGTAAATTCTTTTTTTTTTAACATCTTTATTGGAGTATAATCGCTTTACAATGGTGTGTTACTTTCTACTCTATAACAAAGTGAATCAGCTATATGTATACATATATCCCCATATCTCCTCCCTCTTGTGTCTCCCTCCCTCCCTCCCTATCCCACCCCTCTAGGTGGTCACAAAGCACCGAGCTGATCTCCCTGTGCTATGCGGCTGCTTCCCACTAGCTAGCTATTTTACATTTGGTAGTGTATACATGTCCATGACACTCTCTCACTTCATCCCAGCTTACCCTTCCCCCTCCCCGTGTCCTCAAGTCCATTCTCTACGTCTGTCTGCATCTTTATTGCTGTCCTGCCCCTAGGTTCTTCAGAACCTTTTTTTTTTTTTAGATTCCATATATATGTGTTAGCATACGGTATTTGTTTTTCTCCTTCTGACTTACTTCTTGTTCTGACCTAAATCTCAAATTAAAGCACGAACCTTGTCGTTTATAAGACATATCAGGCAATTAAGGTTCATGGTTGCCTCTTCATATTGAGCCTGCCAAGATAAGCACCTAAGTTAATTACAGAAATGTCACTAGTTTGTTTATTAAACATCTTCAAATATGATTTTTTAATGGGGATGAAAAGCAGATTCAACTGTGTATGAAATACACTAGGCAGGGCCTGTCCCAGGCTGGGTATCCGGAATCAGAGAAGAATAATTGAGCCTATATTCATGTTTCCCTGGGGAAGGGTCATCCTTCCTTAATTCAGGTAAAAAGTGTGATGTCTTGATCCTAGGTTGTGAGTATGAGAAAGTGTTGGCTGAGCCCTGGTCCCTCTTGGGCACGGCAGGATGTGTGAGCCACAGAGGGACATGTGCCCGTCATCTTTGTCCCTCTATTGATTGTCCAGAAGTGAGTTTCACGAAGACAGAATGTCTCCTGTAAACACATCATTATCCCTGATCAAGGAGGTGTAAACAGAACCTGGCCTGGGAAGCAGGCCCTTTGTCTCTCCCTACCACAGACATGAAAATGCCTGGGCTCCAGGGATTTGCCAGAGTCTGGAGTCAGTCAGGAAACTTCCCGGAGCATAGGGGGAAGACCCAGAAACCAGACATGCCGAGAGCTCCGACAGTATCTTCAACAACAGATCTTATTCCAAAAGTTGGAAAGATGGAATTAAAGCATGAATAGGTGGCCCTTATCAAAAAACTTCAAATAATCTTAAATGCTTAAAATGATGATATAGGAGGAATGGAAATATATCACAGGAGCATTTGCTATAAGAATACTTTGAATGATAGGAACTAGAGTGGGATTCCATTTACCTGATCTTACTAAAATCACCATTTATCTCTCAGTGTCCTCAAAAAAATCATTAGAACTTCTTGATTCTTCATTTATAATATGTAATCCATCTACTTTGTATTTATAATATATACTCTATAAACTTTGGTTAATTTGTTTTGTTTTTTTTTTTTCGATGAAGGTAAAGCTGCTTATACAACTATAAAGTGCCAGGTAAGTATAAGGGGTTATATTTATACAATGTCTAGCACATCAGCCCTTAATAGGTGGTTGCTCTTATAATTGTTATTATAATGATCATGATCTCCATCATTCGCACCATTTAATTACCTCTGTGTAAAGTGAAGGGTGTAAGTATGTTTTAATTAATAATGTAATAATGGATACCTCTTATTGATTGTAAACGATGTGCCAAGTCCTACACTAGGTGCTTTGCATACAAATGAACATTTTAGTTATTGCAGAGACCCGGAGACAACGGCAATTAGCATCATTTTACTGAGGCTTGGGGAAGTCAGGCATCTTGTAGACAGTCTACAGGGTCTATCTGGAGGAGCACTGGTTCAAAGCCAGATCTGACTGACTCCACACACGTTACTTTTCTTGCCATCTCGTGCTCCCTGTTTTGAAGAGATGGACAACGCATTTTAGAATTATTTCAGGTTGGTTTTTTTCCCCCTCTAAATATATGTCAACTGTAAAATCACCTAAGATATAGGCTGATCCTCCTTTCTGAAAAACAATGCAAGCCTAGAGAAGTCCCTTGGAAGGTGAAGATCACTCTCCCCATTTCATCAACCTCATCCTGATTGCTGCTATTCTCATAGGCACGGACTCCAGCTTTGTTCCATTAGCGCCTCCTACGCACCATCCCTGCTATTTGTGAGCATTTTACATTGTAAACCTGCCTTCCCACCCTAGATCAGCCCACTGATTGCCTGAAAGCGGTCCTGTGGCTCTAGTATCTCCCTGCGGTCATAATTAGCCAGGACCACAGGTGGGATAGAGCAGAGATGCTTCCTGTGTCCTGCACTTTCTCCCCAAACCCACGGAGTGGCTGCATATCAGTTACGCTCGGCAAAGTGCTCTTTAGATACACTTGATCGCCTCCAGTAACAAGAAGCTCACTACCTTCCAAGGAAGCCCATCCAATTATTGCAAAGCTCTGGTGATTTGGAGATTGGATATAGGCATTTCTTCTTCTTTTTAAATTGCTATATAATGGACATACAACATTGTGTTAGTTTTAGGTGTGCAACAGAATGATTCAACACAGGACACAGGCATTTGTATAAAAAAATAAAGGAACACAAATTGGTACACACTTTCTAGGTACAATTTATCAATAGGTATCAAGAGCTTTAAAATTGTTCTTTCTTTTCAGTCTGCTGATTCTAATTCAATCAGCTAATTTTCTTCCTCGAAATTCACGTTACCAAAAGAAACCAAGATGGTGGAAGAACTATTGTAGTTGTAGATGTCAGCATTACATTATTTATAATAGTGTAATGAATACATGCAATAATTAAGGATCTCAGTGATGTTAACTCTTACTCAGACAGCATGGCGTGTAGATCCTGAAAGATGACTTACGAGAGGAATGGTTCTTCACCATAATTCCTCACTAGAATGTTCCAGACCAATTAAATGAGAAACTTCAGGAATAAATCCAGGCATTAGTCTTTTTTTCTTAAGTTGCCTTAGTGATTCTCATTGTGTAGCCAAGGTTAAGAGCCATTCTGCTAGAAGTTATATAGTCATCAAAATGGTTTGTTAAAGTCGCTAAAGCTTCTACTCTTCAGAAAGGGAAGCGGGTGAGAAAGCAGGCCACCCGCTTTCTACTGATGTGATAGGGAATCACTGTTTGGCCCTGGTACCCCAGGGGCTAAGGGGTTCAGCACTTGGACCTTCCCATCGCATCACACTCACATCCAACCATCCAAGGGCCCTCATGAGCCTCATCCAGATGAGTCTGCAGCCCTGCGGGGAGGTCCAGACAATTTTGAAGAGAGAAGGCTCCGATGTGACAGGCGGGCTGGGTCTCTTTAACTTGGTTTACCATCATGATCATGAATACGTTGCTTCGAAACTCTGGGTTTCCATTTCTTTTGTCAAATGAAGATAATGACTCCTGCCTTACAGGGAGCTGTGAAGCTTGAAGCAGAGAGTGGGGGTGGGGCCAGTCTATGCTCTGGACCAGATGAAGTAGCCACACCGCCAGAAGTCAGCTGTGTGGCGGAGGAGAGAGAGAGTGCTTCACATGCACCCGAGCGTGGGAAGCAGACAGGACAGACTGAGCTCACCTGGGGGACTTGACTGCGATCAGCCCCTCCCCGCCTCCCCCGTCGCCTGCGAGACCCCTGTGCCTGCCCATCTCCCCCGGGAAACTGACCAGTGGTGGTTTCGGTACTAGTCAGCCGTCCTTCCCGGTCCTTCACTGCCATCTGCGTTCCTTAGAGGTACTGGCCTCTCTTTTAAATGACATCCAGGGGACCAACATTCCCACTTATATCCCTTCTGGTGATTTCTTTTGCACAAGTTGGAAAAAGCATCAAAAGAAAAGAAAAGAAAAAGAAATCCACCAATCAAACAGCTCTTCCTTTCTCTTCAAAAATAGCTCTTCTGGTCCCATGCCACAGGTAGGGGTGTAATTCACAGCTTCTGTTCTTTTAGCGTCTATTTCCCTCAAAGTGGCGGGTTAAGGCCAGTGTGAGATATCTGGAAGGATTTCTCTGAGAACCGGTATTTAGATCCTCCAGATCTGGTTCATTTGTTTGTTGTTTGTTTACTCATTCATTCATTTATTGAGAGTAAAAAAATGTTACCATACCTTGCAGAGGGCAGCCTTCTTGGACAGACACTTTCCTGAAGTCAGAGGCCAGGCAGTTGGGAAGTAGAGAGCAACATACATCCAGGATCTGACCTCCATTCCTCAGCACTGCCACCACACTTCCCCTGGTCCCAGACACGGCCACCTCTTCTTGGGGTGACCGTGGTAGCCTGCTAACTCCTCTCTCCATTCTCGCCTTTTCTCCTGCCCTCCTCGTGGGCCAGTCTCAAAACAAGTCAGAGCGCCCTTTTTTGGTAATCATTTTTGAAAATTGAAGTGTAGTTAACTTACAATGCTGTTAGTTTCAGAACGCTCTTTTGGAAACGCAATTTAAAGTACGTCGCTTCTCTGCTCAGAAGTCTACAGCGACTCACCATTTGACTCAGAGTGGAAGCCCAAATCCTTACTCTGACCTGGCAGGTCACTGGATCTTGCCCTGCCCCGGCACGGCTCTTAGCTTTCTGGCCACTATCCTCATATGCTCACCCACTCCAGCCACGTGGCCCCTCGCTCACCCTCCATCACCTCGGTTCTAAGTCTCAGGGTGCTGTGCACCGCCACCCCTTCACTCTTTTCTTGCAATCCCAGTTCAGTGCCCTTGACGTGCAGTCTATTTCAGAATGCTGAGTTCCCTGCAGCCTCAGCACAGGAGACAGCAGGGCGGTCTGGAGTTTGGACATGTTCAGAAACACTAGTCTCTTCATTAAGGATTTCCTCGTCTGCTTCTACCTGAAGCCAAACATCTGGATGGAATATGCAAAAGCCAGACCACATGTCTGAGGGTTCTTCACATGCTAACAGAACACAGACCATCTGGGGACTGTTGCTGTTTCACTCTTTACCCTTGTTAAGGTTCAGTTACTTTAAGTTCAACAAATGTTTGTTTACTCCAGCTTTTTGCTTTTTTTTTTTTTTTTTTTAATCTTTTCAATAGAGAGATGAACAAGTCCCACCATGAAGGAACTGGTAAGCTAGAGGAAAGGCTGACAGGTCACAGGTAATTCCACCCAATTCTACCCAGTGCCACGTGAAGGCCCCAGATCTGGATCCAGTGGCTGCTTCATGGAGGGAAGCCCGAAAGACGAATCAGAGGCCATCAGGGAGCTGGAACCTTGGAAGCTGTAGTCGGTCAAGGCAATGAAACGGACCCCAAAGCTCAGTTGCTGCCTCTGTACGATGAGGGGAACACCTTTGGGTTGTCCAAGGCCGGAGTGGACAGTAAGGAAAAGAATTTGAGGTCATGGTATAGGGGGCACTGCTGTCCTTATCAGCAAACAGGGGAGATGTGCATGTAATTTAAAAATTCTCTGACTTTAAAAGTACAGTTTAACCCATGGGCTAATCAAACAGAGGGGTGTTATCACTTTTGAAAGTAGATCCTCCCTTGCTCTCTTTACCGGGTAAACATTTACTCATCACTTAAGACGCAGCGTAATTGCCCTCACCCTCCTGGAGAAGCCTTCTCAGCTGTGAGTACGCTGCCCATTTCTGTCTGTCTGTGGCCGCCTCTCACCAGGCTAAGCCCTGCCCTACTTCTGACTCCACCATGTTCTCACTGTTTACGTCTGGGACCTGACACAGAGCAGGCGGAAGGGAATGCACGCCCCCCTCCCTGGACACTTTAGGGCTGAGCATCTTTCGCCCTCCAGTATGGCACCTTCTCCAGACACTCTCCAGGGAGCAAGTCCTGAAGGGATGATGGGGAAGGGACAGAGGACCCTGCCTGGCTGAGAGGGGAGATATAGGAAGACAGGGACAGTGCCCGGGGGCACACAGTGTCAAGCCCCTGGGCTTTCTCTCAGCACAGAGGACGTTTTTGGACATGCGCCGCTCTGCCGTGGGTAGATATGGGGCATCTCGGGTGCTCCTTCCTTTGTTTTCCAAGCCTTCCATGATACGTGCACTATTTTTTTAACTGTTTATTTTATATTGGAGTATGGTTGATTAACAATGCACTATTTATGATGATAGTTTTAAAAGACACTAGACAAAATTATGATGCTCCCAGACACATAGATTATTGCTCTTTGGTCTTGCAGGAAACCTTTCTCCCTAGTATCAGAGTCTCTATTCCTGAGAAGGCAGTAGAATAACCAATTTCCTATAAGGTTGCTTTGCACAGGAAAAAGAACTTGATTGAAAACCAAAGCAGATGATTCTATCTCCCATCCGCTCTGAGCAGGCTTTTCTTCCTGGTCCTTTGGAATCTTCGGCCAGGATGGCTGCTTGATAGCAAGGGTCCGTCTCTATGCTGGGAGGAATGGCGAAAGGCAAGTTCCTATGCTGATGCTGGATCTTTTCCTACCCCAAATATTGCCATGTAACATCTCAGAAAGTTGCTCCTCTTGTTCTGTCTAGATTCAGAGACTGGTTTCAGCTGCTGATGTGGTGCTTCTACTGTCTGTCCAGTCTGGATGCTGAGTGTGGTCAAACCCAGCTGTGTCGATGGGTCAAGTCTGCTCAGCCACAGGGAAGGGGGTGATTGGACCAATCTGTCACTTCAGTGCTTTTCCCTGAGCGCATTCTATGCACTGAGGCTTGTGCTTAGGAGCCTGGTGGAAACAGAGAGGGACACGACTGAGTCCCTCCCCACGGGAGCTGGGGGTGACAGAAATAACACAACTCAGGCTGAACATGTGCAAAAGCAAGATGCATTTGTTTTGCCTACAAACTCACTCCTATTTTGTAAATGATCCTGCCCCGACCCACTCACTCACTCATACCAGAGACCTGACGCTCATCCTGGATTTTCCCCTCTCTCTTCCCCCCACAAAATGATCCTAAATTCTCTAGATTCTTTTTCTGTTCCTCCTTTTCCATCTCATGAGCTCTGCCTCCATCCAGCCATTTCTTTGATCTCCCTGAATCTCCCATGCCATCCCTTCTAGGCGACAGCTCATGAAAATTTCCTTTTAAAAATTTGCCAGTGACTTTCCACATCCTTCTGGGTCAAGCCTGTCCAGGCATCTGAAAACCAGGTGACCTCCACGATGGGAGGTCCATGGGAGATTTCCCATCTCATTTCTCCCTCTTCTCTTTTGGGAGTCAAAGCAGGTGCTTTACACCCTCCAGGATTGAGTTCCCTTTCCCAATGCCTCCCCCTTTCTTTGGTGACTTTCATCCTGTCTAGAATGTATCACTTTTTGTCCAAATACTACCTAGCTCAAATGCCGCTTCCTACACGAAGCCTTCTCTGATCTTCCAATACAAGGGCATCTTTCTCTCCTCCAGATCTCTTGAAGACGTTGAAACCAAGCAGGACCCTGTGAGGCCCTCCCAGGTACGAGAGCCTTTCTGTGTCCCCTGTTTCTTAATTACAGGCTAAAGGTTTCAGCCTCCTAGACCTTCCCTGAGTTCCAAAGAGCAGAATCAAACAGCTGCTAATCAGGGAAGGGAGGGAACACAGAAACAAAGGAGGAATAATTAAGAAACTATAGTGCAGCGGTTAAAGCAGGATCCTGGTTTCTTCTCAGGGAATATACATAATACCTTTGAGTTCTTCTGCGGGAGCTAAGGCCCCCCCACCCAGGCGGAGGAGGGCAGCTTCAGGGGGAGCACAGGATCCCTGGAGCACAGGATCCCTGGAGCCCCGCCCTGTTACCTCACCGCCAACCAGTCAGAAGAAAGTCACACATCCTGCAGCCCTCACCCCAAATTTTGCCTACAAAAACTTCTCCCTGAAAACCATCGGAGAGTTGGTTTTTTTTCTTCGAGCACGTGCCACCCCTTCTCCTTGCTTGGTCCCGCAATAACCCTTCCTCTGCTCCAGACTCTGACGTTTCAGTTTGTTGGCCTCACTGTGTGTCAGGGACACAAACTTACGTTTGGTGACAACCGTTTGCAGGAGCATTGTAACTAGAGCAGAAGCTTGAGATAAACCGAGCTTGGGCTGGAAATTTGATTAAGCCACCGAATAAGCAGGTGCTCTTAGGGAGTTAACCTCTCTAAGCCTCAGTGTTTTCCTCCAGGAAATGGAGAATCCTCATGCTTCCTACCTGTGTTGTGAGGGTGAGAGATGATATATGCAAAACACCTAGTGCAATGTCCATTAGTCGGGGGTTGATAAAGGGTGGGTATTGTCATGATTATTCGAGGCCATAATTATGCACTCACTCTCTTTAAGTTATGTGCGTATTGGCCAAGGCTCCTGCCTGAGACCTGAGTGCTTCTCAAGGGGTGAGGGGTGGCCGTCCCAGGGCCTGCCTGGTGGGTGATGAACTGCTGGGGACATGGGGGGGGTTCTGCTCTGGGGCTGCTGAAGGCACAGGGCAGTCGCAGAGAACAGCAGGCTCAGGGCTCACGCTCTCAAAAGCCTGAGGCCCCAGAAGGACCAGCTTGTTTCATTAAAACAAAGAGAAGGGTTTCCTTGAAAATCTCACTTCTTCCCAGATTTCCCTCTCGGCTGCTTCTGTGGTCACACATGTTTCCGATGAATCCACATTCAAGTGAATTTCGGTCGACAAATAACTCGATACAGCTCTTTGGTGGGAGAGAATTCCTTCGGGATGAGGTCATGGTTTGGCTACAGTAAAATTAAAAATAACCCAGAACCCCCCGCCGCCCGGGCTGGCATCAACCCAGGACAGTGCATTTGGGAACCATTATCGGGTTTATCGGGGTAACGTATCTCAGAAAACCTGCTTCTGTTTATAGACCATTTTATTATTCCGTTTTGACATTTCCCTTTTTTCTTCCACCTTTTTCCCCCTTAAGCAAATATCTATTAGACTGAGTTGAAATGTGAGCCAACCAAACATACTCTTTTTCAACTTCAGGCTAAAGCAGGTCTGACTAGAAGCAGAAATGCTTAAATGAAAAGTTATGATTTACTTTCTTTCTAAAGGGAAACAGTGTCAGAAAGAGAATTTTATGTGACAAGGGAAGCTTCGGAGCACAGAACGACAGCTGGCAGCTGACACAGGCCTTGCCTGGGAAAGGAGTGATACTTAGAAGGCTGGACGTGACCCCACCCGGCACCTCCCACCCCCAGGCAAACCGGGAACCATGCACGGGCAGAACCTCAGTTACTTCCAAAATGGCAAAGCTCCCAGATTGGATCGTAGGCCTAACGATGGTCAGATCAGGAAGAGAACTTCGCAATAACACAGCAGTCTGTGTCCCCATTATCTTACCCTTGGATAAACTGAGGCCCACAAGGTGGCAGTGACTTGCCCAAGGTAACTCCACTGAGGTATGGTGTTCACGGGGTTGGGTCTTAGGCCAGAGCTCAGATGGCATGAGCTTGAGGACCAGCTCTGCCCCGTGATCTTTGGCAAGAGACTTGCCTTTATTGTGCCTCCAGTCTATTGACTGACTGTAAAATGGGCTAACAATTTCTGTCTTGTTTGTATCATACCGCTATGGAAGATCCAAAGAAGACCCAGCTAGCATAGCAAATATTTACCGATTGCGTTCTATGTGCCCTGCACCGTCCTAAGCCTTCACAAAACCCACTTACCACTCACAGCAATCCCACCAGTTAGACGCCAGAGTGGCGCCCATCCTGGGGATGAGGGAGCTGAGTGAGACTCAGAGAAGTTCCGTTACGTGACCAAGGTTACGTCGTCGGAGGATGATAGAGGCTTGATTCGAACCTAGAGCGTCCCACACCAGGGCCTGTGCTCTTGACTCCAACCAATTGGCCTCTGGAACCTATTAACTCAGAGCCCAGATGCAAAGGGGAAATGCCAGGATTCCTGCCTCCTGCTTTGGGTCCTTTACCAGGACCCTGAACTGCCCCAACTTCTGGAGGGGGAGATGGTGGTCAGGCTCCTTTCCTACCCTTTCTCTCAGGCCTGGAGCAACAGATTAAATGATGACATGGAAAGATGTTTTGAATTCTCTCTGCATGCATCTGAGTACAGACCTGAAAGGAATGTGTGCTGGTGAGGGTTGGGAGTTCGAGAGGCGGGCCTTTCCTGAAGGAGGGGCCCCCCACCCCGTGGTTGCTGAATCGGGGCTCTGCCCTTGTGTTTGCTCCCCTCCCCTCCTCCTCTTTCATTTCGATTTATTGCTCCCAGGCCTGACTACCTCCTGGCTTGCCTCTTCACAAGTCCCTGGATTCTTGGATGATCTGATGACCTGGCCCCCAGCTTCCTCTTTAATCTCCACCTTCCTCTCCCTTTCGCCTTCTGTGTGTGTGTGTGAGCGCGTGTGTGTGTGCGTGTGACCAGTTCTTGAATGCATCAAGCTCTCCCTCCACCTAGGGGCTGTTACGTCTGCCCAGAATGTCCAACACCCCACACTTCACCCTTCCGATCCTGGTCCAAATAGCTTTCCTCAGACACAACTTCCTCGGTCCTCAGTCTTCATGAATCTCCCCCAACATCTCCGTACTTCTCTCATAGAGACATTTCTTTTCCTTTGTGCCCTTCTTGGCCTTTGCACTCATACATGTATTTAAAAAATCTATCTCTTTATTTAGACCAGGGATCTACAAACTCTCTATTACTGTCATAAACTTTTAATTACAACCCACATGGCCTACGAGTTAAAAACAAGATTTTTACATTGTAAATGGCTATGTAAGCACCTACACAGTATCTTTGATGTTGCTTCTTCACCTTGCAAAACCTGAAATATTTTTATTTGTATTTATCTTTTAAGATGAGGCTTGCTAACCTGTTCTAGACTGTGAGCCCATTACAGCAGAGACTGGATGTCTACTCTGCATATCCAGTACCTGACCCAGTGCCTGGCAGGTAGTCGATGTTCAATAAATATTGGTGCCCTGAAATTACCAATGGATTCTTCCTTCCTTCTAGCTCCCCCCAGGGGGAGGCAAGGAGTTCAGTAGGAAGAATTCATGCTGCATCCAAAATCTCATTTGAACTCCAAATTTGAACTCTGCTGTTTACTAGCTGTGGGACTCTGGGCACGTCAATGTCTTTGAACCTCAAACCTATTATCCTTTAAGTGAAGTTAGTAATTGGAAGGATGCAATAAGGTGATAAATATAAAGATTACTTAGCAAAATGGAAAGACCATACAAAATATTAATGACTGTCATAATAATTTATGTTATTGTGCCAAATGCCAATTGATCACCTCTCAGCTCCCGAGCACCTTTCAGTGCTTGCTCTGTGATAATGGAGAAGGACCCTGTAAATATTTTCTCTTTGCCAGTTCACACCGCATTTGGTTCTCTCAGTACAGGGCGCTCAAGAGACACATCAGAAGGAAGGGGCCCCTCCTCTTGCTTCTGGTGTGATGCTTCTTGCTCCTGTCATCTGCTGCCAGCACCACATTTGGGGACATTGACCAGTGCTCACCCCCAGCACGTTTTGGTTGTACCTCTATGGACAGTTTCCCTTTGATTTTCAGTGGTAGCTCTGTGGGCAGTCCAGCGGCCAGCTTCCCAGCCTGGCCGGCACACAGTACCTTTCCAGCTTGCCGGTCATGGCTGTGGGTCCCCACCCATCTGTTTCAACCTACCTGTTCCTGGACGGGGTATTTCCTTTTGGCCACTTTCAGCTGACGTTCCCTACTCACCAGCCTCAGCCTAGTGTCTGTGGACCAGCGTTGACTTGGGGTAACGCGGTGAACTTCCCTGCCATCCAGCAGAGTATAAACGGCCCCCTCCCCAGTGAGGTGAACCCCACCCTTGGAGAGGGCCTTTGCCTCCCAAGTTTCTTCCTTCCTTAGGTGCTCTCCATCAACCTTAGGGAATTATTTAGAGTACTCTTTACTCCTTTCTAGATTAAGTATAAATGTTATAGTTAATAATTCCTTGTATTTTTTCTGTTCAAATAACTGTATGCCATCTATCTCCTGATTCAACCTTGACTGAGGCAGAATTGTTATCGGGAATGGTCTCAGGAGATAGACCCACAAAGTTGGGATTCAGGGATTGGCTTGCCTGGGTCTTTGAACTTGAGGGTAGTGCTATTTTTTTGCCAATAGGAAATGAGGTGCTAGCAGTCCGTGGCATGCGATGGCATCACCCTTAGTCCAGCTGTCGCCTGTGGTTGGATGTGATGAACTGCCATCGGAAGACATGCCTCGGAAGCCCCTGGCCTTTGCGGCAGTAATGATGACAACAGGAACTGTGGTGTGGGAGGCTTCTTCAGAGTGCGCTTGAGCAATTACAGAAAGGAAGTGACAAACTCTAGTCCTTTAACTGTCAGCTCAAATCACAGGTTGAGGAGCAGAGAGCTTCCAAGACGGTCCTAAAATATGTTCTCATTGATTATAGCTTCAGGGCTGATATTGTGGAAAAAATCAACAAAGTTTCTTATGCAAGTTGAATTCATATAACAGTTGAATTCAGGGTCTTGCCAACTTTCTAATGCGAAAGTGAGGACACTTATTAGGAAAGATTAGGAGACTAAAACTAGGATTGAGAACATCTGGTTGGCCGCAGGTGAAACTGACAATCTTAAGCCTCCAAATCACTCTGGATTTCCCTTGGCACTGAAATTAGCTTGTTCTCCTGTACACTGAAGTTAGACTCACATTCCTGTACCTGAAAACCTCATTATTTAATTTTACCTGGGGTAGATGACTTACTAGTGGACGATCAATCTCTTTACAGTCTACCACAATCGCCCTCTGTTGCCAACAGACCCATAGTTAGAGTCACATCTTTTTATGCTCCAGAGATAAGTACATATTAAGGCCCAGGTGGAAACAGCTTACACCCAGAAGAATGGAAATTGTGCTACTATATTGGCAGAGACTTGGGGAACGTGAGTAGGAATGGATTTTATGGGTGTTCAGCCAGGGAGGGTAGACTATGACAAAAGATTGGACCAAATTCATTGGTATTACTAGAAGTTCCACATAGCATGTTAACTCCTGCATCCAGGGGTGGCTCTAACAGCTTACCTGGGAGCTGTGAGCCGGCAGGGGAGGTGGGGTTTGTACAGTGAAGAGATACAGAGAATTTCTGGTCTCATCTCCACCCTCCAAAAGTCCATGACTCGGCCAGGGAAAAAAACCACATAGATCCATGTGAAAACGAATCAAAAATAATCTCTCAGGAAGGCAGCCACCTTGAAACAGCAGGAAAATAAGCAGCATAAACAGTCAGAACTATGGTGCTCGGGGAAGAGAAACTCTTACAGGCTGGAGGACTGTTCCATGGAAGGAAGGAAAGGGCTTTTTTGGGAGCTGGAGATGCCTAGGTTTGAGGAGGCCAGGAGAATAGTGGTAAGTGAGAGGGAGAGGCAGGTTTTTAGATCAAGACCGAAAGTGTGACGACAGACCAGGGCTCATGAGCTCTGTGTGGAGTTCAATAAATATCCCACAGATGCTTAGGGCAACTCAAGGCCCCAACAGGGCACTGACTCCTAATGTGTAAAGCACACCCTGTGAGCCCAGCATCTCCAACCTGTGCCCAGGGCCGTAATACCTCCTTTCCAGATCCTAACACGTTAGGCATGAACTTTACACTTTCCTCCCAGAGCCCAGACATCCGGGCGTTTACTATCATCGGCGTCTGGATCCAAGAGCATTCGGGCTCCAAAGAGGAGGAATCACCACAGCTGTGTGTTAACCTCCTTGTTGATTCTAGTTTCTTGTCTGAGGAATAGACCTCTTTCCTGAGGTGGCTGGATGGAAAGTCTGCTCTTTTCAGGAGAGATGCTGCTCCTGCCTGAGAAGTGTGGCCACAGCACTCATAGCAATGCCTGACAATCACAGTCATTGGATTTTGACAAGATACAGCAGACCTCTCAGAAGAGGTCACCCAGGTATCATCGGCGCGGAAAAAAAATCAGTGGACTTTCTTCATTCTGCCTTTTGGACACTGATGTTCACCGTATTGTCTTGCTTTCGCCTTGTGGGCATTTGTCATGGTTGGTGAGTCGAAAATGTCGCTAAAGGAAGTATAACCCTCCCAGGGCAAGGTGCACGGCAAAGAGGAGGATATGCGTTGTATCTGGCTCCAGATTGGGGTGTGTTAAAACCTGTTACCGTCTGATGCTGGATCTTCTCTCTGGAAGCTGAGCTGCTCTCCAGCTGGAGAGAGTCGAATCAGCGCAATGGGAGAGTGACTCAGTGGGAGGGCAGGTGGGGTCAGAAAGTCTAGCTGGCCTTCCCCACAAGGAGATTCTCCTGCCATCCTTGTCTTGGACGATCTGATTTATATCTTTGATATTGAAGGAAGTTCCTGATACAGGCATGTTGTGCTGGAGACAGCAGAAAACAGGCAGGGATCCCGCCTCCACCAGTTGGTTGGCCACCATCACAAACTGAAGGAGAAAGACCAGGAGGTGAAGGAGCTGGTCAACAGGGTGCATGGAGGAGAGCCGAAGAAATGGGGGGAAGAAGAGAAATGTAGAAAGGGCTTAGTCAGTGTCTCCGGACCTCTGGGAGCTGGGGGTAAATGCACTTTGTTTGGTTTCAGTTTCTACCCATTCCATTCCTTCCAGAGGGATGTAATGGAGAGTAAATAAATGTTTGAATAATGAATGAAGATGCAAAAAGTAGATCCAGAATCAGGTGAATGTAAGGTAAAACCAATATATATTTTAGCTGAATATAAAGAATGCATTAAAAATCAATGTCAAATAGCTAACTGAGCAGTGTTCCTTTGGAGGTATAAGCTCCTCACCACTGGGGTGTGCAGGCACCAGCCGAACGGCCCTTTCCTAGGAGTGCCGTGAAAAGGCACTCTGCATGGCATGGCACCCAGGAACACAGGCCAAGCTGTCGCCCCGGATTTATGCTGGTCAAGCTGTGAGATACACAGGTGAGGCGGTCACTTGGGGTTGCCAGACTCCACAGGCCACAGCAGGGAAAGGAGGGCTTCCCTTGTTCATGGATCCATTGCTACATTCATGGATGTTAACAACCCTGATTGATCAGTATCTCAAGCTTTTCTCTTAAGTAAAGCACAGACCTGTAAAAAGAAACAAGAGAAGACACAGAAAGCTGGGTGACTGCCACGAGGCTAAATTGGATATGCCATGAGTAATCAAATAAAGATGACATAGTCCTTATTATCTGCAAATTCTAACTCGATCATTAGAAATATTTAATTGCAGCTATAAAAGTTGTCAGCAAAATGGCCTACCCTAATGTGAACATACAAAGAGTAGACAATGAAATCTTCATTCGTTAATTAAAATTTCTTAATTTAATGAAGTGTCATCCTGATAGATTAAGTTAAATAAATACGGTTTGCTCTGTAGTTTACAAATGAAACCCTGAAAATAAAAATGGTTCAAAAGAATAACATTCTGTCTGTGTTCTGCTCATTCACTCATTCCATGCCCTCACTATAGTTACTGCAACACACAAGCTGTCAAACGTCGCAGCCGGAAGGACCCGTGGCAATGCGTGAGACTCAGCAAACATTTCTACATGCACAGATGATTATCAGTGCTCAACCATGGCTCGTTCAGAGGAAGAAACACTGGGGACAAAAGCACTTGCACTTTATTAAGGGTAAAACATTTCATCTGCAAGGATCTGGCTTTAATGGCAGCATTACAGTCATTCTCTCTCCTCGCTGGGGGAACTGCTCAGTGTAGATGCCAGTGACTGTTAACTTGAACATGGGGTGAAAGAATGAGGACGACTGGATGTCTGTCTCTCCCACGACCGCATGGCACTCATTCCTCACAGATCTCAAAGTGAGTTTAGAAACTTCATGAACTGATAAAAGTCCCAGCACAGGGCTTGCTGCAGGCAAATGCAATAACATCGGCCCTGGTGAAAAGGTGGACCAACCCCAAGAGCCCAGCAGGTGGCATTATTCCGACCTTAGGACATGGGCTGTGTTAACCAGCTGGTGTGTCCAGATCCACTCGGTAAAGGATTCCCTTTCCCCTCCCATCACACCTCTACTTTGACCGAATGATAGTCATGCATACCACCTGAGCTGAAATCAATCCTGGATCTAGATCTAGTCTTCAGAGACTGACTGACATCATCATTTCTCAACCCTCCAGTCATATCCCCTCGCCACCTCACGAAGCTGCGTCTTCCCTAGCTCTGAAACATATCAGTCCCTGGATTGTGGAGTCTCCAAGGCCCAAGATCCAACTTTGACTTTACTTAGGAACATAGCAACTGGCAAAAGCTAGCATGTAGAGAAGAACCCCACAAGGTGATGAGAGCCACGCATGCTGATGGAGAAGAAGTGTGACCCAATCCCTCACTTCTCATCCATACCATGGGGATTTATCACTGAGCCTGGCTTACTGCAGGACACTTCCACCTTTAAACCTTCATACATATTAGCTGTGCAGACACCCATGTGCAAAACATTGCCCACGTTTCCAGGCCCAGTTTATGGATCACAGGCGCTCGGGAGATGGCCCTGATAACCCCATCTTCACATCATCTATATTCGCATCCTTTAGGGAGTCAGAACCATTGAGCTCCTGGGAAGCTTCCACAACCTCTGAACCAGTAGTTTTCCAAGTGCGAAGTTCGGTGTCTTTGTTCTTCAGTGCTCCACAGAGATCAGGCAGAGATCATACCTGCCCAGGTGGGTGTCCTGACCCATCACCCCCACCGTGTCAACAAGCGCGACTTATGCTTGTTCACCGGCTGGGATTCTAGTTAAGTTTTTATTTGAACAAAGGGGATTTTAGGCAAAAATATGGAAATCCAAAGGTCTAAATCAGTGTTTCTTAAAATAAATCACATAGATGCATACGGAAAATGAAGATTTCTTGGCTCCTTGCAAAGAAATTCTGATTCAGTAGGTCTGAAATAGAAGCCAGAAAACTGCTTTGCAGAAAATTGTCAAGGAGGTTTTGACACCGACGTTTCAAGGACTGGGGAACGTGCAAGCCCTCTTCCATAGAACTTTCGGCCATGTAATTCCTCTTCAATAGAACTGTCTGCCATGATGGAAATGCTCTCTCTCTCTCTGTGTGTCACTACAGGAGTCATTATATGTGGCTACCGAGCATTTGAAATGCGGCTAGTAAGACTGAGGAACTAAATTTTAAAATTCACTTAATTTTACCTAATTTAAATTTAAGTAGTTACACGTGGTTAGCGCTACCACCTGGATGGTACAATACCGATGTTCTCCCTGTGAAAAAGTCTGCCCTGTAACATCCTTAACGGTTAGACATACATTTCTTTTTTTTTTTTCAAAGACCTCTTTGCCTAGGAAGAAACATTTTCGGGTTGGGTTGCATTAATTAATTTGCTTATCTCCTATTTAATATGTATCTGGAATATATGGATAAACAAATTAGGGTCTCTTTCTTCAAAAAGCTCAGAATCTAGTGAGGAGGATTTTAGTCAGGGAAATCAGCAAGTCTAGTCACGTCAAAAGAAGTAAAGAGATTCCGACCTTGGCAGACTGATTTTAATTCATTCTGAGTCCTTCAGTTTCTAACATCCAGGAGGGCTTTATATCAGGTAAGTTTCTGCTGCAATAGTTGGAGCCACTATGGAACTCCAGCAATCACCTGCAGATAGGGAGGACCACGGCGATTAAAGGCATAGGCTCTGGAATGAGACAGCTTGGGTCCTAATCTTCCATCTGACCATTATTAGCTGTGTGTCCTTGGGAAACTTATCCAACCTCTCTGTGCCTCGGGTTTCTCATCTGTAAAATGGGGATAGTACTATCACCTACCCTCAGCTATTGCTGTGAAGAGTAATTGGCATAAAGTATGCTAAGTGCTGAACCCACTGCCTATACATACACACAGTGAGAGCCCGTAATCGGGCAAGTTTCTATAGCACAGTGATTGACAGCATGAACTCTGGAACTCGGCTGCCTGGTTTAGAATCCCAGACCTGCCACTTACAGCTCTGCGAACCTGGAGCATTCGCTTTGCTTCTTTGTGCCTCAATTTTCTCCTCTGTAAAAATGGGATTTATTAAATGGTAGGGATCGTGTAGAGAGGTTAATATGCATAATTAACTTACGGTGTCGCTCCTGGTACCATGCATAAGCATTTATATTTATTTGTACCCTTACTACTAATTGTTGGTTCTCTCCCTTCGGTCTATATTTTCCAAGTCAGCCTCCCACACATGAGTCAGAATAATCTCTGAAAGGCAGAAATTTGACCGTGTCATGTTTCGGTTTAAAGTCTTTCCATATCTTCCTATCACCCTCATAGCCTTTCACTTTCTTGTTTGGCCTCACCTCTCGTTGAGGCCTCACCTCCCAACTTTTATCTCCCACCTCCAGGAAAAACAAAACCCATATGCTCCATCCATATAAAGCCCCTGATGGTGTTATGGCCTCTTGCCTTTGCACGTGATGCTATTTCTATCTGAAACAGTTGCCCTCTATCCCTTGCCCCTCTGGGGGGTATCAAAGCTCTTCTAGTCTTCAAAGCTCAGCTGCCTCTGCCAAGATAACCTCCTTGACTCCCCCCCAACCAGGCTAGGTTAGGTTTCCCATGTCCTTCCCGTCACGTGACTTTGTGTTTATCTCTATCATAATACTTATCGAATTGAATCATATTTATGTCCCCCCAATAGAATGTGAATTCTCTGACTTTCATAACCATAGCATTGGCAATTAGCACATGGGTTTTATACTCAGTGTAAGTAAGTCAGTTAAATGAGAAAAAAAAAAGGGGGGGGCACCGAGTTCTGGGCAAGAAATAAAGGATATTTTCATAGAGAACTTCCTCCTTTTAATCCCTGGGTCAGTGATCTTCACTTATCACCACAAGAATTCAGAGATGCTAATTTGACACCCCTTTGAAAAAACTGTACATGTGAAACTATAATTCCACAGGTACAGTCTAGTTATCTTGAGGTTTCAAAATGAGCTAATAACAGGTAGTTTAAATCAACATACCATGCATGGCTGCTTCTCAAACAGCCCAACTCTGTCTAAGGCTAGAAGGGGACATTTATTAAAAACACTGGCAAAGTCTGTCAGAGTGAGACCTTTCATATCCATAATTCCTACCATCTGTAACATCTTATGTTACATAAGATTCCAAATTACCAGTAGCAGTGTTAATCCATCATCTGTCCTAAATATTTTTAGATGTTCTTTATATATTCTACTTAGCTACCCTTTCTGTTTTTATAAATGTATGTGCTTTACTTGCCACAATTAATTTTATGCTGACTTTATCATATCATGGGACAATCCAAAATCCTTTGGGATGATTTTTCAGAAGTAGTATAAGGTATAAAAACAAGTTATATTGAAACCAAAGAAAAAATTCCAAGTCTCTTAATTAAAAAGAGGCATTCAAATTTTCTCCTCCCACCATAAAGTATGATAAATATAATTTCCTACAGGGCTATTATTTCTATCTAGATAAGAAGTTACTCTATAAAATGTGTGTTATTATTTGTAATAAAAGGAAAAAATACACTTCTAGTAAATTATTAATGCTAATCATTTCAGATTGCATCTATTCTATCTGTTCTTAATCTGCATGAGAGAGTTATTTACTCTTCAAGTTACACTTTGACATAAAGAAACTCTTAGTCAAATAAATGTGAGCTACTATTTACCACCTGATAAATAAGAAGGTTCTACACCTCTGCATCCCTATGTCTTTTGTAACGGTAATACAATCTCATATTCTTGAATAGAGTTATCTGCCTTGTGAAGTCCTGAGCTACTCTTTGATACAAACTTAGAAGCAAAGGCTGGAAATTATACCCCAAAGGGCCTTACAAAAATAAAACCTTATCATTGGCACACTTTACAAATGGATGGAGATGATTTTGTGTGTAACATACAAGATGGGTTCCCACACCAGATCCCCTAGGCCTATCCAAGCTGTCAGGGGTCAGTGGCCTGCCAGAGGTGGGACTATCTCTCTCCACTTTTCTGTTTCCTGGCTTTCTCTGCAATGAAGGAAGGTTGCTCAGTCCATTCACAAGTGCAGCCCAGGGGCCTGGCAAACGGTGCCTGGATGCTCCAGCATCCAGTCTTCAAGGAGATGATATTTAGGAGTTTCTGTACAGTTCCTTAGAGAGTTTTCAGAAGGACTGGGCCCTACTTGTCCTCAGAAGTAACTTGCTCAACAGTACATCTGTTATTAGGCTCTCCTCCTGCCCAGTCTCTTTCTCTCTGCTCTCCTGCCCCTGCTCCCCGGCTCCATCTCCTAAATAAACTACCTGTGACTAAGTCCTAGCATTGGGCTCTGCTTCTGGGGGAACTCAAACTAAGATATCAGGCTACAAAGAAAACCTTGATTAATTCCAAAATGATAGCAATGGTGTAGGTCACACATTCTGATCATGATACAATAATACTAACATTAATGACAACAGTTGGAGTACAAACCCCAACAAAATCCTTAACTCTTTAGATATTTAAAATTACTCCTAAGTTATGCATAAATGGAAGAAAAATTACACTCAGAGTATAAAATAACCTAGCAAAAATGATAATGAGGTGAGGCTAAAGGTATTATCATAGAAAAATGCATTTCCTGGGCTTCCCTGGTGGCACAGTGGTTGGGAGTCCGCCTGCTGATGCAGGGGACGCGGGTTCGTGCCCTGGTCCGGGAAGATCCCACGTGCCGCGGAGCGGCTGCGCGCGTGAGCCATGGCCGCTGAGCCTGCGCGTCCGGAGCCTGTGCTCCGCAACGGGAGAGGCCACAGCAGTGAGAGGCCCGCGTACAGCAAAAAAAGAAAAATGCATTTCCTAAAAGAGTTTTTTCATGAACAGAGAAGAAAAAACAAACAGTAAATATTCCACATAAGACATTATAAAAATAAGAAAGGTAAAAAATAAAATAAGGAACTTTAACAAAGTGGGAAATAATGAAGATAAAAAATTACTACAATAGACAGTAAATACGACTAACGATTTGTCACTAGGTGCAAGGCCCTTTGTCACATTTTTATAATTAACATAATTTCACAGATGATAAAATTGAGGCACAAATAAAGTTGCCCAAGATTATACATTTAGTAAGTTATGTGACCTGAATGAAAACCTAGCCTGCTGTTGGGACTTTGAGTGCCTTCTCTCTCTTAAATCATGAACTGCTATTCAATAGCTACTTCTTACAACATACACATACATGTTTGCATACATGTATATACAAACATGAACCAACCGATAAATCATGTATTTGTCTAGTCAACGTAAAAAAAAAGAAACACAAATTCAAAAATGTTAATTCTAAGGAAGTAGATGTAACCACAGGTAAAGAGAAAATAATAAAATAATGAATAATTTCTAAAAGGTTTTGCTAAACATTTTTAAATGTGGATAAAATGTACCATTTTCTATGAAAATGCAAACTACTTATATCAAAAGAAATGTATAGACTACATGAACAAACCTCACAAATATGGAAAAATTCAACACTGTTTACTGAGAACACCTGCCTAAAAATGTCAGTTCAGATGGTTTCTTAAGTGACCAGTGACTAGTGTCAGATCTTCAAATGGTACATAATTATTATTCTTTTTTTTGTGTGTGTGTGATATGCGGGCCTCTCACTGTTGTGGCCTCTCCCGTTGCGAAGCACAGGCTCCGGACGCGCAGGCTCAGCGGCCATGGCTCACGGGCCCACCCGCTCCGCGGCACGTGGTATCTTCCCGGACCGGGTCACGAACCCGTGTCCCCTGCATCGGCAGGCGGATTCTCAACCACTGCGCCACCAGGGAAGCCCAATTATTATTCTTTTCATTACAGAGTTGATTGAAAAAAAAAAAAAGATTCTTTTAAAGAAGTCTCAGATGTGGATTACTATCTCTATGACATATTTGGGCAAGAGAAAAAATGAGACCTAACACAGCTGTTCAGCACTAATCTGTCTGGTACTACCTAAATCTGAGAATGGTATAATGGAGATGGGAACACGGTAACATGCAGGAAAGAGTAACTAACTTCGCTTGGCTAAAGCACGGAAAGAGTCAAGGAGGAAGAACCATTTGAGCAACGTCTTAAAGGATGAACAGGATTTCACAAGACAAATTAGGGGAAGTAGAATTTCAGGCAGAAGGAACGGTGTTATTAGCCATGTTATAGATATGAAGAAAATAGATGTTTTTATAGCATGGAAAAATGGGATGCATGTTTGATAGAAGGTAGGTGAGATGGGAAAATTAAGTTGTTAGGTTTGATTAAGCAGTGTTTCTGAAGAATGCTAACGTCCATGAGAACTCATAGATGTTCTGTGAAATATGAATTCTGTAGACAAATACATTTGAGAATTGCTACATATCATATGCTCTACCCTCCTGTGGAGATTTACAATGAATAAAAAATTCTAGTAGAAAAAAGAATAAGTAAATAAAATAATCTGTTTAACCTGTTTCACAAATACTTGAAAATTGATTTTCTTTTCATGGAACACCAATTAACATCTCCGAGACTACACTTCAGGGAACTTGCTAAAGGCGATAGTATGGTACAGCATTGTCAAACATATGTCACAGAAAGATGTGTTAGCTGTATGCAGAATGGATTAGAGGAGGGAGAAAGTAAAGGCTGAGTGACCTTCTAAAGAAGAGATGGTAAAGCTTGGAGTAAATAAAGCAAAATGAACTGAGGAGAATTTGACAGATTTTGAGAGCTCTTTAAAAAGGATATGTGTTAGGTCTTAATATTCAGCTGGAGGAATAAAGGTAAAGAAGAGGAGAGATTTATTTTTATGAGTTTGGTTTGAATTTTAAAATATTGTGAATATGAAAACGCAGGATGATATATGGGCCTTGCCAATATACTTCCTGCCCATCTGATGTGATACTCAGAAGTCCCAATACAAAGAAAAATGCTTTTCCAGCTACCGTGAAACTTTAATTTTATGAGGAACATATTGTCTTGATAACCAGAGTTCTAGAGACAAAGTTGAACCAACGAATAGGACTTATGGATTCCAGGGTACATGGCGGTGGACGGTCAGGGCGACAGGCAACCTCCCCCCATTGCTGTCCAAGGTGCTGAATTGATTGGTCAAGTTATTGGAAATTGCTTCACTTGAGTTTCTGCCTCTGCCTCAAGGTCAACTCTCTGATGGAGTAGCAGCCTAGCACCAGACCAAGCAAAACCTCATCCACCTAGCATGTCTGCCCTTTCCAGAACTAGCTGACTCTGACTTTTGATCAAGACAACAGCTTGATTTCTCAGCTGGACTCCTGGCAGATCTGCTGCAAGCTGCAAACTCTCTGTGTCCACAGAGGTTAAAAATACCCTGACAGGTAGGTAAACATTTCCTCCACGAATAAAGTTGACCAGTCAGAGGAGCTGGTAGTTTGTGGCTGTGGATGGCTGTGAGCTGTAGAAATTAATTAACAGGGTCTCATTTCAGCACACTCAACTTTCAGGACCCTGAAATTTTCTCTTTGCAGGCAGCTTCTATTGGCCACTGGCCTATGTTGAGCTTGACACTCTGTAGGTCACATTTTCTGCCCACAGGAACTTACAAATCTAATGGACAAACCAAACATAGAATTTAAAGTACTGTGCAGTGGCCTATATTTAACATCAAATAAATTAAATGCATTAAAAGCCCAAAGGAGAGGATTAGTATGGACTGGGTTAGTTAGGTAAAGCTTCATGGAGGAAGTGGATCATCAAGTTTACTTGAAGCCCAAGTAAACTTCAGATAGACAGTGAGGAAGAGGGTGTGCATTAAAGACAGCATCACGGGGTTGGAAATGCCCATGGAACATTTTGGAGATAGTAAATACTCACCTGGTTCAGCCTAGAGCTCCCTATCCTTTCACCCTCCCCACCCATATTCACATGTAACACCACCATCTTTATAACTTCTCCCCATAGTGACAGCATTATTTCTATCTCACAAAAGGAATAAAAAAATCCTTTCAAATCTATTGAAATTTGGAGGGAGATAATTTTATAGCCTCCTCCAAGTACTTTTGATATTTTCTAGAGACAAGCTTCTTCAAGGTGTAAGAGGCCTTTTAGAACGACCAGTCCTCAAGTCACAACATTGAAGACTTTAGCTCTTGGGTGGCTTAGGAATGTTAATAAAACATAGCTTCTGACTTGGGAAAAAGCCTGTTATGGGGCAAACAAGGACAATTTAAAATGAACAGAAAGTGCAGGCAGAGAGAAAGAGGAATCTGGAAATGTGCAATTTGATAGTGAAAACTGGAAGATCTTATAGAGAAAAGACTATCTTGAGTTTACAAGAACTTGCAGCCTAAAAGACACTTTCTAAACTAAATTCTGGGACATCAGGGAAGAGCTAGAGTAATAAAAATACAGTCCCAGGAACTTGATGTGACCAGGGCAGAAATATTCTCTTCTTTGTGGAGTTTGACCTGTGAGCTGGAGTGGACAGAATGGCCGAGACCTTTCTATTTACTGAGCAAGAGGTACATGTAGGATGTACTCAGCCAGGGTGGAGGTTACTAGTAGCGACCAGGATTTTGGTGTTGGATAGATTAATGTGCTTAATGAATATGAATAGTTTAAATAAATTAATCAACATTATACAGTATTATTTAATTGGTCATTTACATTGTGATGACTAATTATCCTACACACCTTTCGAACAGCAAACATCTAGAAATTCTGTCTGCTTACTGATAACTTAAAGCATGAAATCAGGTGTGACTACAGATTGCAAATATTCACCAGGTTTCAGGAACGTGCCATCTGGGCTCTTCTTTACCATCCTTCCAAGAGAACTCTGATTAACAACCAAATTTCTGGTTGGTATGAAGGATATTCAGTTCCTCCCCAGCTGTGCTCCTCTTGACAATTATACTTATGCTTACTCATTTCTTTTTCACGTCTTTTGACTCTCATCACTTATTTAATTAGGGTCTCTCTCTCCCCTTCTTCTTTCTCTCTCTCAAAGGCCCTTCATTTTCTCTTTCCAACTTTCATCCGTTTATAATTTGTCTGTGTCAATTTACAGAAAATTTACCATTCCTATTCTTTTCCCTTTGTGTTTTGTATATGGAGTCATGGAAGGTCTCTACTGGGAACTCTAACCGACTGACAGCGCACACAATTAGGTCTTAGGTGATTAGCTTAAAAGGTTCAGGGATTAAAGGTAATGCTCCAGACAAGTTTCAGTGTTTAATAGTTAAGTGAATTGCTTTAGAGTTTACGTTGCCTGAAAAATGAACTTTTGTGGAATAGGCTATTTGCTAATTTTGCCAAAACCATAAAGTGGTACTGGACTCAAGAGAAAAAATAAAAGAGCAAATAAATGCTCTTTTATTTCTTAGCATCCTTGAATAAGTAGGTCTCATGCAACTCTAGATCGTATCTCCGTATTTTATGCCTTTTAAAAAAATAATGGGGGTCTTTGCTGATATGAATAAATACAGCTGGTACCAAGACTAGTTCATTTTGGGTATTTCAGACTTTGGGTATATGAAGTAATCGAGGCATAGAGAGGTGAAGGGCGGTTGGTGTGATTTCCTGGTCTGCAGAGCAGGTGTTTAGCAAATATCTATGTTTAGCAAGTATCTGTAATCATGTGCTTATTACCCACTTAACCTTGAACATCATATAAAAGAGGTGTATTTTTAAATATATGTACCAAACTTTAATTTTCATTTCACACTCAAAACTTCTGTACAAAAAGAGGCAAAGCAGGCAAAAAAAATTACAGGGACTTCAGCAAACAATATACAACAACTTTTAAACAGCTTTGTGTATGCAACAGCCTTTATAGATGTAGTGGGGAAATTGGGTTCCAAAGTTTTTGTTTCTTTAAGATAAAATTCCAATGTTTATTATTAACATCTAGGAAAGTTTGTATCTGTCTGGGATACAAGATTGAATGGGAAGTTTCTGATGTCTACTGCACCATTAGATTCCAAGATTGAGAGAGCTTCACTTTTCTTTTGAGAAAGCATGAAATTACTGTTATTTAAATGTGATGATGTATTAAAAACCTCAGTTTACCCTTAATAACTTGATATAGTGGTGCTGGCGAGGAGCAAACACCGAAGAAGCATGATATTAACTAATAGTTAAAGGATAGTATACAGGATGTTCTTTCTGGTTGTTAATTAAATACTCCAGCCCCAATGGGTCACCACAATTCAAAACATTCATTGTCACTTTGTTTTACTAATTCCTAGTGGCACATAAAAGGTTTCCAAGGACAAAGTTATAATGCCAAAGTAGCAGTGCATCTGAGAAATGTAATTTTCACCTTGTTGCTTGCCCCAAAATAAATATCTGAGTAATGGAAAACACTTTTATTTGAAAACTATGAGACATCAAATATGAAATATAGTTAACATTGACATGGATACTGTGGCCAGCACTTTCCCCTGAACCACTCACAGGCTGTGGACACATGTGCATGTAGCACAAAAAGCTGTGATTTTTCAAGGATGTCTGATGCCTGGAGGACAGTCTGTTAAAATAATTTGTCTCCCACAATAGCTCCGGAGTGGACCCAAGGCCCATCACCCGTTAGTGATCACAGACATTCGGTTAACCGTCCTCCTGATACTCAGAGGAAATAGTTCAGGTCCTGGGCTTTTGAGAATCCACGTACTAGTGAATCTTGGCTTTGAAACAAGGTGGCTTGGCTAAATCGGGGCAGGCGGGCAGCCTCTCCCATATGTTTGGTCCCATTTGATAGAAAGTCTAATTAAAAATTATAAACGTGCTCAACTATTTCCTCTGCAAGTCCTTTCCCCTCTCCAAGACTTAATCTCCTTCCCTGATATGGGAGGAAAGTAAACCCAGTGACGATAAACATTGAGTGCATCTATATTTCTAGTCTTGACAGTTGTTTCCCAAAGATAACATGGGGCTGCCAAGTAAAAGAACATTTCTTAAGCTGAACATTTAATGGATTTGTTTACCCAGTATTATCCTAATTTCTGGCTTCCTCTAGGGTTTTAGAATGCCTAGGTTTGGAAAGGTCTTGAAAGCCACCTAGTGCATTTCTGTTCTGATGAGAGAACGCTCATCCAAGCAGCTGTACTTGTTCAGCTTGAAAAGCTCCAAGGAAAAGGGCCTTTCCTCTCCTTGTTGACTGACATTTAGATACAGACTGGGTAATCTGTTCTGTCACTTGAATGGATTTCTTTGTTAAAAATAAACAAAACCAAAGTATGTCTCTCCTCTTCTTGGAGGACTCAAGGGAATGCCAGCTGCCCACCAAAGTCAGGAAAGTAATGGTGTGACAGCTCATTTCTTGGGACATTGTGAATGACACCAAACCCTGATATCACCAAACCCAACTTTGGGAATTGCCATCCCCTGGGCAACTCTTTCCTTCCATCAGAAATAGGCAAGCCATTACATGGTTCAGGCTGAGGGTTTATTTAAAAGCGTCCAGTATCACCCCCATAATATGTATGCATAGGCCACGTGGTGAAAAAGAAAGGGCATGGAGTCAGGAATGAGGCGTCCTGGGTTCTAGTCCTACATGGGGGTGATCCTGTCAGACTTCATCCTCTGTCTCATTTTTCCCCTGGAGACCAGAATAGAAGATTTCCAAGATTCCATTCTAAGCTCTGTCTGCAGACACAATGACCCTGTCATACCGCTAAGCATCAAGGCAAGGTGGGGTGATGCTTACCGGACTCTACTTACAAAGGGAGGATGTGAGAGTCAGTCTTTTTATTGGCTCATAGTCTTGGAGGACTACTGGAGATTATCTGTTTTATTTGCCCGTTTTATAGATGAGGAAAGTTAAGACGCAGAGAACTTAAGTGAATTTCCCAAGATCACTCTGTGACTCAACAGGGCTAGGACTTAATCCAGGGACTCAAGCCAGCATTCATACATTGCAACAAGCTAGCAGTTGGGTCATGAAGGAGCTGCCATGTAAATACTAGCTAACCAGAAAACGAAAATCTCCCCTCTAAGTTCCTCTAGTTTTCTGGTAACTAATTAAGTGTCTAGGTCTCTGCTGCCACATGGATGGTCCCCAGAGGACGGGGCTCCTATTAGGAGGGGCTGGGTACCCAGAGCTCCACGGACAACAGGCATGTTAGCAACCTTACCCACAATTTTAGCCAGAGCTCCGTCTCCCTGTCCCTGGAGACAGAGGGTTGAAGCAGAGAGATGACTGTCCTGTTACCTGGGTGCCCTTCCTCCCCACCTGTGCCCCACTTCCAGGACAGCCACCAACCCAGCCACAACAGCACATCTATCTATTCTTGCTTCCCTCCCATGAACGGATGCAAACACATTGATTTTTTCCTCTTGCAAAATGGAAAGGGACCATTAGAGGGGATAAATCAAAACAGGAAGAGAGTATGCTGATAAATAAAATACGTGCAACAAAAAAGTTGCACGTGTGCTGCGCTGTCTGAGGAAAGAGAGGGGATATGCTGAATTCCAAGCACTTGGCTTTGTGTCTCCACGTGCATTTTCCTTTTCTGGGATCCCTCTCTCTCTGTCAGGATAACAGTTGTGTTTCTTGTAGTTGAGCTGACCCAGGCAATTAAATACTTCATGTTTCTATAGCTATACTTCCCAGAGAGATTACCCATCTAGAATTAAAACATGACCACAGGCTATTAGGAATTTCTGATTGTTTAAGGTGTAAGGAACTCCAGTAGCAAAGATCAATGTCTCCCAAATTCTCCTTTTGGAGAAGGGGTTTTCGTTTCAGACATCGAAGATAAGGCTCTCCAGTCAATTTATGCTCTGCTGGGTTGAGTCAGTCAGGATACAAATAAAGGTCCATATATTTCAGGGGCGAGAAGGAAATGGTTATGTAAATACACGAGTATTAACATCAATCTGTATTAAATTATGTAAACATATACATCTTCTGAGGTCAGTTCAAAGATCCTCTTCACTGAGCAAAGCTTTACTGAAGCATTGCTCGAATCTGTTTGGAAGTCGATTCATCATTCAAGTGTTTTGTAGTGAACCTGGATGGAGAGAAAACGATGGCGGTCAGTGTGCAAACAGCACTCCGAGAAAGCTTCGATCGTGACCCTCCAGCTCACCTTTACCTTGGGACACATAACCGATATTTAGACATCAAACTTGGCATTGGTTCTTTAGACAAAGAGCCACACACACTTCAATGCTTAGAGTAGGCTCAGATTTAATATTTGATCCTTCCCTCCAAAGGGGTTTTATGTTATGGTTATTAAACAAGTCGATCTTCCACCTAATCAAATAATTTCACGGAGGAGACACAAGCAATCTCATTTTCCAGGGAGGCAGACTTCACGTGCTTGAGTGCAGGATCTTGGCCATCTAGGGCACCCCTGCTGAGTCACAAATATTAAAATATGGGTTTGCATATTACAACATTACCCAACACTTTTAAACTGTTAGGCTTTTCTACTTTTATGAGAATGCTTGTCCTCATTGCCACCACAAGGGGGCACGAAGGCAGGTCCATATACTGAAGAAAAGTGGTGTAATTTGTCTCCTCACGTTAACTGGTGTAGAAGTAGTTCATGAAAAGAGAGGAAAAGAGAAGTCACATGTAATAAAATCTTGACCGCGTCCCAAGCGCTCCATGGAAGTTTTTCACTCAAACTAACTCTTTGTAGGACAGGTTATTGCCTCCATTTTACAGACGGGCAAACTGAGATTTAGAGACGTTAAAAGACCCATTCCAGATGACAAATAGAACGATGTATGATTTGTAAACAATTTGTGATTTCTGATTTGGATCCAGGTCTGCCTGCCTCAAAAACCTGTGTTCTCTGACTTGCTCACGGTGTCTACAGGAGACACCAAATGCCGAGAGCCGGATGGAACTCACAGCCTACCGCAGTGCCCTGCTCTCGAAGCTCTGCTAGACTGAATGATGCTGGAAAGCAAAACAAACAAACAAACAACAGAAGCCAAACTCTTCTTGCTGAGGGTGGAAAGCCAGCCTTTTGTGAAATGGGCACCAGTGGAGAAAACCTTGGTTTGTCCACAGAATCTGGAAGGCTCTTGGGTTAAAGCTACATCTGTTCTGAAGAATTAGCAGCTTCATGAAAAAGGATTAGCCTCAGTGTACAATTATTCATTTCACGTGCATCTCAGTTTCTTCATTTATTAGATGGAGTAATAGATCTTATCACTCTGACTTGTGATGGTTAAACGAGAGCATGAAACATATGTGTTGTACGTGCGGGGAGAATCACCGCTCCATCTCACTTACACTTATTGAACATTTACTACATGCATGAGGTTGAGAGGGACTGAGGGAAATCAAAGATGAAGGAGACAGCAGGGACCATAAACTTTCCAGACTGCAATCCCGACTGGCATGCGTCAACAAACTCCCGCGGATACGTCACAGCTGAGAAACAAGAATACCTCCCCTGAAGTGGATTAAGTGCACGTGTCCTTGGGAAGCGAGCAGGTGCTTGGGCGTGCCGCGTTCGCAGCCAGGAGACGTCAGGAGCCCTAGCCAACTACAAGGGCATCCAGGCAGGGCAGAGCAGGGTTCTTGGCTTTGGCAGCTGCACGTATGACTCACCCAGGGACCCTCAGAGCAAACCCACGGACACACAGTGGATGCCGGAGGCCCTCCCCCAGCGATTCGAACTCATTTGGCCTGCATTGGACCCCGAGCATCAGTGCTTTCGGAAGCTACCCACATAATTCTCCTGTGCAGCCAGGTTTGGGAAGCACAGGTGCAGGGGGAAGTGAGACCGGGGAAGCTGCTGCTTCTACAGGTCCCCACCAACCGCAAAGCATTGTGGCTGGGGAGTTAGGCCTTTGACCTGTGGGGTCACCCAGGCCTGGGTTTAGATCCGGCTCAGCCATCTGCTGTGTGACTTTTGCCCAGTGAGTTGACTTCTCTAAATTTCAGTTTCTTCCATCTGTAAAAAGGGGATGATAGAAATGGGCCTGACCTCAACAGGCAGTTGGGAAGATGACACGTACTAACAGATGCAAAGGCGTTAAGCCTGGTGTTCCAGCCCTCGGACCCAAACAGCATCTACACTTGCAATGGTTCAGAAGGGCTGGCTGCCCCACAGGGCTGAGGCTCACCTGAGGGCGTTCAGCAGCCCCTCCACACTGTCTGGGGCCTGTTCCTTCAACACCTTTATACAGCCTTTCATCTAGAGGAAAGCACAAGAGTTTGTTAATACCCCAGTAATTCCATCACAGCATCTGTCCATAACAACAGCTGTTCATAATAATATCACATTATTTCTTCCCACAGAGATCAAACTCAGAAATGTCCAACACACCTTCCTACCCCTCAGGCCAGTGAGTTGTTTCTCTGGGCTTCTAGAAGGTTCTGTGCCAGTTTTCATATTATACTGCAATCGAACATTTTATGTGTCTGACTTTTGGGGACAAAGACCTGAGACTTTGATTTTCTTGTCTTGGACTCCAGAGCCAAGGGGAGAGCTCCTCCTCTAGCCTGTGCTCAGTTGAGACTGACTGAATGGATTGCAAACCTGATCATTTTATGTCATCTCTCGGCCCAGAATGCTTTTCCTCCTTCAGCTGTTTGACTGGTAAACTCAACAACTTAACAAATTTTTTCTTTTCTTTTTTTTTTTTTTGCGAAGGAAGAATCTTTCTGGAAAGAACACCACACCATCACTCATTTTAAGCTCAGATGTTCTTGCACTGACTTGGGTATCCTGTACTCAGGGCCTCTTTTATAAAGGCCACTTATAAAAATGTTCTTGTACGTTGACAGTTTTTTCCCAAAGGCCTGATAAACCCTGTTGGATTGATGGGGGCAGCCAGAAGCCCAGGGTTGAGAATCATTTGGGGGCATGTTTAGGCTCATCCCAAAAGGATGTTGTGGTCAATCAGAGATGCCTGTCATGGGTGCAGGATGGGATCAAGCTCACAATGAAGAGATTTGGTCCCTCTCCCCAAAGAGCTCATAGTCTAGTGGGAGAAGAGAGACAAATAGCTCATTATCATCCTGTGATACGTGTTCTTGTAAAAAGTGCCCAAGGAGGGCTTCCCTGATGGCGCAGTGGTTGAGAATCCGCCTGCCGATGCAGGGGACGCGGGTTCGTGCCCCGGTCCGGGAAGATCCCACGTGCCGCGGAGCGGCTGGGCCCGTGAGCCGTGGCGGCTGAGCCTGCGTGTCCGGAGCCTGTGCTCCGCAATGGGAGAGGCCACAACGGCGAGAGGCCCGCGTACTGCAAAAAAAAAAAAAAGTGCCCAAGGAGGAACGGGGACACAGATGAGAGAGGAGGCAGAAGAGCAGTGGACACCCGTTGGGCATTCCGAGTTCTATTTCAGGCTGATGAAAGCCTTGAGTGTGAAGAACAGGATGCAGTCAGAGGTGTAGCCAGGGCCAGATTCAATGTGGGTTTACCAGCACGTTCGGGAGTTGGGGGCCTGTACCCGTGGAAAACACCCTTGATAGGTGTTAATCTAGTCATGTGATTCATACTGAAAGGGATTGGATGGGAGGAAGCACGACTGGGGCCAGAGGGCCAGAGGGTGAGGGTGTGAGAGCAGCAATGGGCACGGAGGCCCCGGGCAAGACGGCAGGATGAACCGAGGCTCAGTTCACAGGGCTCGGTGACTGAGAAGGCGTGGAGGCGAAGAGGGAAGAAGACAGTTCTTAGGTTCTGAGGGACAATCCCAGGTTTCTGGCTTTGAGACTGAGTTGGCGGAAGGTGAAATACCTGTGACAGGAACCCAGGAGGAGGAGGAGCAGGTCTGTGGGGGAAAGGATGACCTTTGATTTGAGGCCGGCCATGCCTCAGGTGTCCAAAGGAGGGGGTGTCTGGAATACTGGGTGAGGTTTGGGCTGGGGACCACGGTGTAGGAGAGATTCTGTATTGGATCATTCCATACAGTTCTAAGGAAATCAGCTGAAAATGTCGTCTCACTCCAGCCTGCTTTCCTGGCACCCGCGAATAGCATCCGTTCTCTAAGTGACGCGTATCCCTCTGGGCCTCGATGACTTTGCTCTGATGATTCCTCCGCCTGGAGTACTCTTTCTTCTCTCTGTGCATTCGGTAAAATCCTCAAGATCCACCTGAAGCGTCACCATCTGTCTCTGCCTCTATGCGCAATGAGTTTCTCCCTCACCTGGGTTTCTAGAGCTCAGTACCTCCATCTTGGACTACAGAACACATTTTTTGTAAGCGCAGGTAACAGGATCTATTTCAATATTTGCTTTTGCACAGCTGATGAGGATACGCTAAGGATTTATAAAACAGTGCAAGTAGCTGCTGGCTTAGAAGCAGACTGGTATCTGGAAAGAAACCCTTATGTCATCAAAGAGAAATGGCCCATCATGTACTGTTGTGCTCCGTAAACCTGAAACTTTCCTAGAGACACATACAAACTTCTATGAACAAGCCTGCTAAGTGAGACATACATGAACAAATGGACTTCATCAAGACTGGGTAGGGATAGATCTAATCTTATACAACGTTTATAGCCTCAGCAGAAACACTCAGTAAATAACAAGCAAGGACAAGCTTTTTAAAGGTTAGGGCTACAAGACATAATGGTACCCAGTGTATTTTTAATTATTGACTCTGTGACAAGTTAAAAAGACTGTGGTAAATGAGAATGTCCTATGGGTACTAGGTAATAAATCCAATCCATATTCAAATGATATACATGGGTTATTAATAGAGCTATTTATACATAATCTATAGCATAAAAATGTTAAAGCCTCACAAAGAATACAGTAAAAATATTTATTGGTATGAAAAAACTTCCATAATATACTGTTATGCAAATTAAATACGTTTTAAAATAGAAATTATGGCAGGGTGCTAATCTGTTAAGTATATACACACATACACACAAACATCTATACGAAATGAAGGGACATATATATGTGATATATTGACGGTGGTCATCTGTCCACGGTGAGGTTACCACTGATAAATTTAATTTTCTGTATTTTGGGTTTGTTTGGTTTTTTTTGGCTGCCCCCTGCAGCACGCGGGGACTTAGTTCCCGGAACAGGGATCGAACTCGCTCCCCCTGCAGTAGAAGCATGGAGTCTTAACCACCGGGGCACCAGGGAAGTCCCAATTTTTCATATTTTGATTTCCTGTATTTTCCCAAAACTTTTATATAAGTATTTATTTTCTTGATAAATAGAAATAATTACATTCAAAATAATGAAGACTCTATGAAGAACCATGGCTAGCTATGCTAGAGAGCCAAAACCTCAAAATGAGTAATCCAAGTTGCATTATTAATTGATACATTTTCTTACAATCTTTAGATTCATGGCCCCTCTGGGCACACGGACCTGCTGTCTGCACAGAACTCGAGCATCAGAGATGCTGTTCTGTACGGATGAACGAGCTTAGAGCATGCGCGCCCCGACTTAGCCACGTCAGAATAAGTTGGTACCAAGAGGTCCTATTCCGTAGTTAAAAGACTTTAAATTAATACAGGGATACACGACTGGGTGCCATTGCGGGCAAACACGGGGCTGAGAGGAGCCTGTTTTATCCCACAATCAACAAGAAATCACCTGCACACCACAATCATTTGTTTTCCAATCATATCCATTCATTCAGCAAAATCTATACGGAGTATCTAGTGAACGCCGTGCTCTATGTACCGAGGACACTGCCAGGCAATGAAGCAGACATTAGGTATCTAGATCTTGGTCTCTGCCCTTGTCAACAAACTCGGAGTCCATGAGGGAGTCAGAAAATCCAAAATGGTAGGCGCTCTGGCCCCGGAGGAGAAGCAAGGCTCTACTCCATGCAGGGCACAGGAGATGTGCTCCAAATGAGGTGACATGTGAGCAGTGTCTTAAAAGAATTCCCCCCATCAGAGTAGAGGGAGGGCGCTCTGGGCAGAGAAAAGGGCTCAAGCATATTCCAAGGACAAGAAAAGGCACGGGAATCAGGTAGAACCACCTGCAGGGATGGTGAGAGAGGAAGTTGGAACGTTGTTTGGGATTTGACCGCAGTGCCTTGTAATCTAGGATGAGACACATATAACGTATAAAAATATATATTTGCATGGCACCCTGGGTAAGCTGAAGGGGCAGCTTGCAGCTAAGGGACTGTTTACCTCTCAGCTCCTCTACAGGCTGAGGGAATCGGCACCTCCACACTCCTGCTGTGCCTTTGAGGTTGGACGTGTTTGCTGCAAGCATATGAACAGGACTGGACTTCTTGCTAGGAGGAGAGCTGCCGCGACGGGGCTTGCATCTGGGAGAGTTCACTCCCGGGACGGGGGGTAGGGGGCGTGGAGGGGAGGGAGAGAGGGAAGCAAGGTCTGTTTGACGACATTTATGAGCTCTTATTGGGAAGTCACAGTTCGTAACTATTCTTACATCGATCTTGGATGTCTTGCAGAAAGCTCCCACGGGGTGGACGTGGTCGTAGAGGATGATGACCCCCACCATCACCCTCATGCAGAACATCAGTGTTTCTTCGCTTGTAAACCTACTCCTGTACTCCCTGGAAGAGAGGACAAGTGGCAGAGATATTACCTCCGTGACAGAGCACGTTCATCTCTGGCTCCACAAATGGCTACTTCAGCCTCCTCCAATCCTCCCTGGAGAACAATTCCAGACCTGCAGAACCAGGTTAATAAGCTCTTAAAGAAACCAGCGATGGTAATTCTCCTTGAATCTCTCTGACCATTGTGAAAACAAGGTAAATTAGAGGGCAGTAAATTCTCTTCTGCCCTCAGCGAGCCAGATCGTCAAGTACATAAGTCCCCCTCCCATCAATCTTGAATATTTTATAGCAGGTCTCTCTGGCTGTCCTAGATTATAGAGAATAATGGCTTCATTATGGAGAAAACGAATCAAGTTCATTTCTGTAGAGCGGCTACCGTGTCTCCAGTCTGGGTAACTTCCTTTGTTAAGATACAGGCTGCAGATTGAATTACACTGGCAAAGGTACCTACCAGAAATTACATACCATTCATCGGGCTGACGGTATTTGTGGAGTTTGAATTTTCTTCACCTACCTTGACAGGGTCGCTGATGATTCAGATAATTCAAGCCAATTCTAGAGGCTTTCTTAACATCTACTTCATTACGGTTTGTCCCCACAATAAAGATGACTACTATTTCCATCTTGGAATAAATCTTAACTTAAATATAGGTGAACTAATGGAAATTAACACCATCTTACATCTGAACAGAGCATCAAATTTTATAAGGCACTCTTGATCTTGAGGCCTTTGGCCCTCCCGAACTCTCTGCATCATAGATGGTATTATGGGAACCTCATTAGATGAGGAAACCAAGGTCCAGGCAGGTCAGACCACTTGTTTATGGGCACAAAAGGGGCTACAGACAGACGTGGAATAGTGGAACCCTGACATTGGAGTGTAGGTTTTCTCATGACCATACTGCCTCATCCTCAACAACCTCGACCATTTTTTAAATCTAGCAAGTAATTTACGCGCAAGGAAACTGCTGCATGCACGAGAGAGAGAGAGAGAGAGAGAGAGAGAGAGAGAGAGAGAGAGAGAGAGAGAGATCTTCATGATCATTTTTGCAATAGCCTTACCACTTCCACTCTTGGTTCTAAACCTTCTCTCAAATCTTTCCTCCAATATATTTATAACACATACCCAGTCGTTTAACCCAATGTTCCACTTGATCCTTATACGACTTCTCCCGCATCTTTGATTTGACTTTCGATCCTGCCATTTAACAAGCTATGCAATCTTTGGGAAGAAGTCAGTTAATCAATTTAGGCCTCATCTCCCTCAGCTCTAAAGTGGGGATGCTACACCTCTCACCCAGAATTCTTTATGAAATTAATTCAGTTAACATGTAAGTCAATGTTAATAGGCTGACCCAAATGTCAGATGTTGTCACCACCGTCACCATCATCACAGAGACAGGTGAACTCCTGACCAGGAATACACCTCTGATTTAACTTACGGAGTTTCCAGCATGACTTTACAAACGCTTGTCATCGTACTGAGGCAGTCTGTGGTATTCTCTATTGGCAGCGTTTTGTTCTAAATGGGAGACACAAAAGGGTATCAGCCCTGTTAGCAGCTTTTACATGCACTCGGGCAAAAGGCACCTCGCTGCTCGCCGTCACTTACTTCGGAGACAAAGTGCATGGTGGCGTTGCTGAGGGTCTTCAACATCGGCGTGGCTTCTGCATAGAAGAGGGACATTCTGTTGGCCATCTCATTGTTGACTTCGTTCTCAATGTCTAGCTGATGAAAAGAAGACGAGAGGAGGCGGTTGATAAAGAGAGGGTCAACATCTCAAAACAGTGTCCTCTGGAAACGGAATTACAGACAAAGGCTCAGTCTTCTCCCCGTGCCCCGCCCCGACGACGCCTGGACCATGGGTGTGTCAGCCTGGGAGCTCCGGGGACTCACGTGCATGTTGTTGATGCGGTTACGACTGATGGTCCTTCTGTAGTAGCTGAAGTCATTCTGAATAGCCGGGTTCCTCATCTGAAATTCAGAAGGGAGGAAAGCAGGCCACCTCTCAGCATCAGGTGCGGGATATGCATCAGAAGCCCGGACACTAGACTCTGCACAGATACCACGACTTCTCTTTGTTACCCAAGAGTCAAAGCAACTTCCGGTTAAAAATAAATACTCAAAGCTTCACTGTTTAAAAATATGCCCTGGTTTTACCCTAGGCTAGATTTCAGGGAAAGTATACTTGTTCCCAAGGAGGAAGAGACGTTTGAAATGTTTTTTTCCGGTTGCATTTGGCAGATTTTGAATTTCCACGAGGAAACCACCATCTTAAATCACTTGGACCACAAGGAGTTCAAATTCTCACCACATGACACGTCTCTCTAGGGAAGGAGCTACCGCTCACTCATCTCTCTCCCCGCAAGCTGCACAACACTGCAGGCACCTGGACACCTAGGTACTCAGTAGGACTTCGTTATATTGTCCGAGCACGCGCGGCCTAACCTTCAGCTCATCAAATCGAAGGGTGAAATGCAGAATTTCCGCAAACTCCTTTGCCAGGGCCTGCTCCCGTTCCAGGTGTTGCGTCGGTGTGTAGGGGGGACAGGTCAGAGATTCCAGTAAACTCTGAAGAGCTTTTTCTGAAAGTCAAAGGGATACAGACATATTTGAGGTGGCCCACAGAGACCTTTTCAAAGAGCACAATTTGCGGGCCCAGTTGACATTCTCAGAGATAACCTGCTTGAGTCTTTCCACTCCACCTTTTGCCCCAGAACTGCGTGAAATGTGACGTGTGTGGGTGAGGAGGAAAAGGAACCCCCCAGGGCTCCGCCTCCACTGGAGAAGAGCCCCGTGGCCACACAGTCTTGTACATGTCTCCCAGAGCTCAGCTGGACCCTCACGTGTTCTCTCATCCCAATTCCTCACACTGTTAGAAAACCACAAGCAGGTGATTTTGGATCATGTGCATGAGATATAACCATTCACCATCCAGGATGGGATGAGATATATAACCATTCACCATCCAGGATGGGATGAGGTGGGCCTGAAGGCATGGGTTAAATCACCTGCTTTGCAGGGAGAGACTTCTGGTCTATTCCAGCTCTTCTCTGCATTTACACTCTCCTCAAATCCCAGGAATATCTTTCTACAAACCCACTGCCATATCTACCTCCACTATTGTCCTGAAAAGAGTCTCATGACTCCCACGTCTCTGTTTCTAAAACTTCCTTCCAGTTTTTCCTCCATGTATGTCTCCTAGCACTGAGTCATTTAACCACTTTTCTAGAGCAGGGCTAGGAAAACTATGGCCCACAGGCTAAATCTGGCCCACAGGCAATTTCTGCAAATAAAGTTTTATCAAAACACAGACATGCTTTATTTTCATTCCCCTAGGGATTGACTATGGCTACTTTTGTGCCACAATGGCAGGGTTGAGTGGTTGCAACGAAAATAGGTTGGCCCACAAGCCTGAAATATTTGTTATCTGGCTCTTTACAGAAGAGTTCACCAGCGCCTGCTCTATCATCCCTGTAGAGTCCTTTTACAGTTTCTTTCCAAGGACACTCCTAGCATTTTCTGTCTGTGGGAACAAACTGTCTTCTGGGGCAGCTCGCTTGACCTTGGACTGCTCTGATAGGCGGATTTTTCCTGTCTGCTGAGTTGAAAGTTGGCTCCTTAGGATTTCAGTTCGTTGGGTCTAGACACACACTTGGAGGAAACAGAGAAATCGATGCCTCTTCAACCTGAGTGTTTTCAGAAGCTCTCTCTTCTTGAAAAACTGGTTCAGTTCATTGAACGATTTCCTTTGAGTCTTAGCTTCAAGTTCTCTCCACATCATGGCTATTATTCCCCCAGCGTACTTCAGGTTCTCTGTTTAACTCTTAAAATGTGGCACTCACTTATGGCAAAAGTAGAGTAAAACATGACCACACGCTTCCTCGTTCTAGATGTATTATATTAACCAGGGAAACCTCAGACAGCTTTACTGTTCGGGGAGGGGTTGTATCATATCGGTGGTCACATAGAGCCTACCGTCAACCAGACTTGATTTTCTTCTTGCTTCTGCAAAGCCATCCTGTGCCTGCACAGATTTTTTTAAGCTTAAGGATAGAATGTTATGTTTGTCTTTCTCGTATTTTACTATATTAAACTTAACACATGATTCCAGCCAACCAACTTCTTTTTGGGTTAGCAGGTAACCTGTATTTTCTCTGTCCTTCGGAAATGCGATCAGACAAGGTAAACCTGTTAAGAGTCAGACTTAGCTGAGACCAAAACCAAAGGGACACCCGCTAGTAAAGACACTCTAAATGCACCAATAAATGCAGGGGAAGAAACTCTGAGGTGGATCGACAGAAATGGACATGGCAGGTGTTTTTGTACGAGTGGCCTCTGACGATAAACAGCGACGGACGTGGGGTAGTTTCCGACGCCCTGAACCTTTCCTGCTACTTTCTCAAACGCCGGAACAGAATTTCACACGTAAGACATGAAAACCGTAAACACATACTCACCTAGCCTGATAGAAAACTCATAAAATCTCTTTAGCCTCACGACCAAAGGACACACTGCATTCCAAGCTTTTTCTTGAAGCTGAATGTCATTGGGATTTTGAATGGCCTGCCAAAACATTATGGAATTGTCTGTTTAAAAAGAAGCAGTAAGCTCCCGATCAAGATGACTTAAGATTGAGAAAGAATTTGAGTTAAAAAGATACAATTCCTGCTGTACTTTGCTAATGTGTATTTCCTCAATGGACATCAGTTCACTGGAGTTTCGTCCAAGATGCTCAATTAGGATGGCGATTTTAGCACTTGAACATAATGTAAATGGCTCGACAATTAGACACTACGTCATCTTACTTGTTTCTCTCATCTTCAATGCAAAAAAACCGCATGTCTAATTGGAAGCAATTCAGTCCTCCTCCGTCACCATTTGATTCTTCTAAAGCAGAGCTAGTGCCCATTGGGAAGTGCAGATTCTGCGGACACTTTCCTTTCACTATAATATGTATTACATTCCTGCCAGTCTGCGATGGTACCGAAATTAGCTAAATTAAACGGTGACCCCTACGTAGAAAAATAACCTCTTAATAGGCTGTTAGTTTCTTCGAAACGCTGTTTTGTCTGGGTTTCAGCAGCTTGAGGATTATGACGCTAGCAGTGTTTTTGTTGTTGTTGTTTTTTTTTTTTTTTTTTTTCAGAAAATGGTGGTGGTGGTATGTGTGTGTGTACTGATGCTTCCACAAAACTAATTATTTCAAACAAAAGGAGTGTGAAGTTTCTTGCCTTGAAGGCATTATGGAGTCTCAGAAGCCACACCGAAGATTTTCTTTTTTTGTTTGGTTTGTTGTTTTGCTTTCCCTGCATTTATTTTAAAAATCTCACATGTCATTTCAAGATGACAGACAAGCAGACTACTTAAAACGAGATCTTTTATGACTCTCGTTTGTGATACTAGTAGAACCTGCCAAAGTTATTACAAATTTTTGTAAAGTTCATCTAAACCCAGACTACGACTCATATTTCAATTGTGGTTCGTAGATTTCATATGTATGTTTCCCTTATATGAAGTAACATACTGACAAATTATTGTTTAAATGTGAGTCCTGCAATATCAAATGTATGTTGAAGAAGAGAATGGCTAACACTTTACACAGTCTACAGCATTGTGTGCTCAGATCAGCGTACTAGAATAAAAAGGACCATTCATACATTTTTTAAGGACACATTACGCTCCTTGTTCTTCCTAGTACGCTAGGAAACACTAGGGCTATTACTTAATCTTGCTCTGTGTGTGCGTGCATGGGTTTCCTTTCTCCACCAAGGGTGCTGTCAGCTCAGTATTATTATTGGCATACGTCTCGGATCTCTGGCCCCGCGCCCTTGTAAGCCTGCAGGTCTGCAAGGATGCTCTCGGAATCCTGGAGGACGGCGCTGATCTGGTTCCATATTTCCCTCTCTCCTTCTGTGGGCTGGGCATCTAAGCAGATGGGAAACCAAAAGACACAGAGGGCTTGTGTTATAAACAGCCTGAGAAGTGGCTCGGCATTCAGTCCTACCTGCTAGACAATCCTATTTTAACTCCTGCAGGCTTAGTATTTACTCTTCAACGTAACAAGGTGCTAAGAAAGGAAAACTAACAGAAATTCTGCCCATTACTCAGTTCAAAATAGTCATCAGTATTTCACACACATTAAGCAAAGCGTGTTGGAATCACTGCAGGCACTCCTTTATTTGTATAGGTCACATTTTTTTTTGCATACCTACTACGTGCCAAGTGGTACGGTGGGTGATAGGAAGAATAAACGTTATCTTTTGGGATCCACTTTGAATAGAAGCTATTGAATATTTCTGTTATGATTCAAAGTCTGTGAATCTGAGTATAGATAGGGAAATAGTCTCCCTTATATTTCCATACTACAAAAGCTTAAAATATTAGATAGTGAATCCTTCAGAGCCATGACAGAGATGTATCTTTCTGGAACACAATGATTTGTAGAAAGCCTTGGGGTTTCTCTTTGAACATGAACTCAAGAAGTGCCAGGAGTTCATTTTAAAGGCTCCTGTACTGTTCATCTTTGGTATTAACCATGAAATTTATCCACAAAAATAAGTAACACATTTAAGCTTAAATAATGAAGAACGTATTCAAACAGCCACAGAAACATCCCCTTAGCCCCGCAGTGAATTCCTACTTGTTTACATTCCTGGAGCCAATGTTTGCTCTTGTCTGCAGGAGTATTTTGTCGGGGGCTAGTGGGTAGAAGTTGAATGGTGGTAAAGATTGGGTTTTATTTATCTCACAATGCCTATAAAATAGGTTTCTTGCCCAGGCTAGTGAGGAAATTAACCTCCATCTAAAATGAAGGCACTGCTAACAGAGAAGGCGGATAGATGTCATCTCCTAAAAATCTGTTTTCAAAGATCCAAGTCCTAAGGCTCTGAATTCTCCCAGCGGACCTCACTAATGAAAGGTGGGATGGAGTCATACCTGGTCTAACATTACCCAGATCAAATCCCAGTTTTGACTAATCTTGGTGGGGGTTTTGGAAAAACAGAATTCACAAAATCGGTGGTTTTGAAGTGAGGCCTTGACCGTACCAAGTGGGTCTTCAGAAAGGCTGAGTATCAGAGTAGAAGTGGGCCGGATGTGGTTGCTCCTGCTTCAGTCACCATCTGCTGGACCTATACTAATGCAAGGCCAGACCTCCGAGAAGTGATGCCCGTGGAGATTTTTAGATCATTTTATTTCTCAGATCCTGCTAAGGCCTAAGAAATTGGTGGAGTTACCTGGGAAATGAAGGGTGGAATTCACCAGTGTATAGTGATTCTCCTTAAAAGAAGAGAAGTCATAGGCCCTCAGAGATTACTCAGAAACCCTGCAACCTGTTCCTTCTACAAATGAGAAGGATTTCAACTAGCGGATGAGGAGGGACTAAAGCACATGTGCACCCAGGGTGCAGAGAAGGGAGAGATGAGTGTGATCTGGGAGAAGCGGAATGTGCTCCGTGTAAGGGCTGGGACTGGAGCTGGCTGGCTGGTAGCCCCAAGGGAGGGCATCCATGAAGAGCAGGAGGAAGGCTTGGCAGGTGGCCAAAGAATGGCTGGACTTGAAAGAGGAAAGGGACCCGCCAGGTTGCATTGTTGAATCCAGCCTGGGAAGCAGAGGAGAGAAAGAAACATGTTCCTCCTTCATCCTTTGCTACCCTTCTCCTGATTCCCCCAAACACTTGGTAAGTTGTCTCAGGTAAAACGTTTGTCACAATACACTATATATTTCATCCTTTCCTGTTTTCCCAAACTTTTCCCAAAGCAATATGGCATCTTAAACAGAAACCTAAAACCCACAAGCTAGAAAGCCTGTACCTGAGGAACACGTTTCAATGAACAGAATTCCAGGGTAAGGCTGGCAATTCCCAAGTAAGAAGAAAGTCAGGGAAGAAAACATATGACAAAAATGCAAAGATCCTAGAGGACAAAAAATCAAATACTCTTGACTCAAATCCTTTCCCCTTTGGATGAATGTATCGAAAACTCACAAGCTAAACACAAAGACAATTTCCTATGGAGATTTATATTTGAGAAGGAAAAGAAAAAGAGAGTCTGGGACCAAGATTCTGAGAGGTAAGTCTATTTGAATATAAATACAAAGAAGTATGGGAGAGGAGGGCACTTGGAGAACAGAAAAGGCTCCTAATCTTGGCTGTCACATGACTCCATCTTAGCAAGTCACCACTTGATAAGTTTTAAACAAAACAAAATGAAAGCTAAGGGATCTAGAAGAGGAGCACTGGAAAAACAAAAACAAAAAGCCCCCATTCTTTTGATGGTTACTGAAACCCCAAAGGAGAAAGATTTCAAACTCAGTTTTTAAAAACAGAGGCCTTTCTGAAGTGCTTCCAAAGTAAGACAGTTTCCAGTAGAGTGGCCTAAAAGTGGTACTGGCCACAGATAGGCAAGCATCTCTCCGTCCCAGGCGAAGTGACACTTTCTAATACAAATTCACACTGACGTTGATGTGACCACACATTGCTGGATGGGTGACATGGAGGGTGACTCTACTTCTCTCCCAGAGGTGGCAGAGTTGGGGGCTCTGGTGAATCACTTCCGGCCTGCAGTAACTCCCTCCCGCTAGCCAGCGTGATCTGTGAAACAGGACCCTCAGACCCTCCCTCTCTGGGAAAACATTTCTTTTGGCAGATATTCTAGTGTCCTATTGGAAATGTTTCTCATGTGGCCCCGCTCGACAGGGATGGGGTGGGGAGGGGTGGGAGAAATCCAAGCCATCATTCCTTCTTTGGGAATGATTCTGACTTAGAAATGCGTTGGCTCATCTTCTTCCATAATCTGTTAGGCTTATATTGCAAGCCCTAGTTTTTTCCTCTCTCCTCTGTCATGGAACTGAAGTCACATTTCCTTCCAGCTAATAATTAAGCCCTTGGTGCCAGCACCACAGTCCCTGTCTTCTGGGCCAGGCAGCTGTTAAGAGTCTCAGGGGACTCAAATCACAAGTGGCATCAACTTCTGAGGTAGAGCGTATCAACTGGAAGAAGCTCTGATCTGTATGTCTTCTTCTTTTTTCAAATGGGAAAAGGACTGGGTGACCCTAAGTGACATTTGGTATTGGCCCAAATCCCTCAGTTCACGATTTATCCCCCTTGGATCCCCCAGCTAAATGTTCAGACACTGAGGACTAATTAGTGAGAACCTGATGTTTTAGCCTGTAAGACTCAGGCCTTATTTGTTTCATTTGATATGGTATCTCCAGGACCTAACACAGTGCCTGGCACGCAGTAGATGCTGGTAGAAAAATGTGCTGAATAGTTGAAACATGTGATTTAAATAAGTTTCTCACATTGTTTTGTGATGGTTTTTCTGCTTGTCTTTGAATTCTGAGCTCTCTGGAGACAGGGTCTGTATTCTTGTCCTTAGCGCCCCCATATGCCCCATCCATTGGAGACACTCACTAACATGTCATGACTCAACGAATAGATGAGGAAATTGACCAGGTGACAGAGAACGTGGGCTGTGGGAAGCAGCAAGAGAAATGAAGATCCTATTGCTTCTAGATCCTCTCTTCTGTCTTGTCTCTCTCTTTACCAGTGTTGCATGTCTCTCTATTACCGTGAAGGTAATATGCATTCACCTACGATCAGATTGGCTACTCACATCTTCATTAACATTGTGTTTCTAAATCTTCCGTCATTTATCTGCAGCGTCAACGGTTTCCTCAGTGTGGTTAACACATTAATAGACTATTTGATGAGTGAAAAACTGCATTTAATGTTTATTCTCCCAATTCTAAGGCTGTTATCGTTTTGGAGTAGTCCTTTGAGAGGCTTTGGGGTCTATACTTTTGTCATTCTCCAGATTCAGATTCAGTTGGTTACCATGTTTTTAAAATGTACTGTGTCTTCGGACGTCAAAGAGAGACATCTTGAAAAAGACCTTGAAGAATTAGTGATTGGAAAGGTTACTATATTTAGCCTGTCAGCAACCTCTTAAAGCATTTGCTGAGTGAACAGGAACTCTGAATTATGGGTTTTGTTTTTCTATTTTTAACACAAAGATTGACCTTTAGTCAAAGGTATACACACACACACACACACACGCACACACACAAATGCACACCAATAATATTAATGATGGAAATGGGTCGTTATTTCCAGTTGCAGTCAGTGAATAATTCGGTGATATTTTTTCTAAGAATCACATTCTAACTTTCTAATCATCACCAGTTATTTCATCAAAATTAAGGAGGATGGTTACAGAAAGCTGGGCTGCTCCTGTCTAACGATGAAGCTGTTAAAAACCCCTGTGATTTACACAGGCAATTTCAGAAACCAACACTTCTGGGAGCCCTGGAACAAGCCTATCCAAGCTTTTCCCCGGGTGATGATTTAAACCCCCTATTCCGGACTTGCTGTTGTAGAAAGTATGAAAATGTATCATGTGCACTGCGACCTTGAACACATATATTTATTGTCAAGAACTTGCTGAATTCCAAGTGCCTAGAATTTTTAATGGAAAAGTACCACCTTATCAATTAAGAAAGTTAAACAGTATTCATTCTGTTTACAGGGGATCTATTTATCCTCCTTTGGCTCAATTTGCTAGTGACAGTGGATATTCACTGTCAGCATTTTGGAGTCACCAGGGTCAGGGAGAGGTTTCACAGTGGAAGATTGTGGTATTTACTGAAAGCAGAATGCTTGGCATTCCACTGTGCTGATGGAGAGGAAGGTGGCCACGGGCTTTGTTTGTCAGGAACGAACATCTTTGGTGAACATACCCCAGGGCAAGGCAGCAGGGTTCAATCCAGAGCAGCGCTGTCAAATCAAAGGGTTCTTATCTCTGTGAATCAGCCAAGGGCCAGCCCTGTCTCTACAAGCACAGGGAACCCACACACCTTTTCCTAACAACCTATTCAGTACTGTGTGGAAAAGCTGACAGAGAATCAAACAAATGAACCAAAGATAATGTGAGAAGAAGACACAATTTATTTGGAGATGTCTTTGGCTTCGAAGGAAGCCCTGGCATTTCATCCATAGGATACATCCCTATCTCTGTACCCCACTGGTTGTTGTATACACACAGAAGAAAGGTACAGCAGAAAGAATTTGCCAAAAAGCCATAAATTAAATCTACGGCTCTTCTTCCCCACCCACTTCCTCACTTCTCCACACCTCACCCTTTCAGGATGAACTAAGAAACATAACTATCTAATATTAAAATTGGGGGATGTAAAATGGAAATGATTTATAGCACAATACTAACTGCTTACAGAAACAACGTAAAATTATGAAGGTCCATTGGAAGATGAAAGTAAGTGTGACTGGTTGACGTATTTATTGGTACAGGAGCATCAGTCATCATATGCCAGAGCCCCTTCCCAAGGAACAATCAGATGAGGGACTGCAAAGAACAGGGAGGGTTAAGATACTCGAAGGCTTGTTTATTTCATCCACATGCTGTGAGATCCCTGTGATGTCCTGGCGGGAGAGGGAGTTCCAAGGATGTAGTTTTGGAGACCCAGATCCTACAACCAGTTTTACCACTCACTAAACATGAGACCTCAGGGAAAGCCTATTAATCTCTCTGGGTCTCATATTAATTCTTGGTAAAGGGGGGGAAGCTAACAAGAGCCCCGTCTCCTCCCTGTATGTTCCTGTGGGGTCTATGACCTGTAGGGTCATAATGAGGACGTGACAGATGAAAAGTGCTTAAAAAGCAAAAGTGTTAGAAACTGAAAGAATCTTTGTGAATGAATCCCTACGATGGCATAAACAAATTCCTTCCCAGGTCTGTTCTGTTCTTTTGCTTTTTGTTTGTGTTGTTTCATTTGTAAAGTGACCAAAAACATTCTTTATTTTCCTCCTTTACTCATCTAAGATTATCTAGCCTCCTGTGAACAACCTCAGCAGATGTGAGGGTACCAGAGAGGGAGAGATGAAAGAAGAGATCAGTAGCGGCAGGAAGTGGCCTGAGTCAACAAAGAAAGCCCAGATGATCTCCTACTCTGACAGCGCCCCCTCCCTTGCTTTAAAGACCAGGAGACTGTAGTCCTCTAACAGGTCAAAATATTCAGAGCCTTTCTGAGAGGACAGTGGTTTGGAAGCTTTAGAATTTCCCTCTTAACCTCATCTCCTCTTCCCCATCAACCACCATTATTGGTTTTGGCATTCCTATTATGCTCATAAAGGTTGGTTTTTCTTATAAGAAAATCATTTTTCAGTTGCTATATTCTAAGAAACACATCTTCGGCCCAGCCTAGAACCTGTACTTCTTTTGGCCAACCCATCACTCGCTCTCTGTTCTACCTATTACAGACTTCTCTGCTACCTGCCCTACTGTCTCTTCAATGTGTTTGCATCTGATCTCCCCAATAAAGTTATATACTCCTTGAAAAATAGTTCATGTTCTTCTAGTGTTCCTATATTTACGTGCTCTATGTCTTTCCCCCCATGCCTCTCTGCTCCACTAAGACACCACCCCCACTTCTGCTGGTCCTTCCTAATGCTAGGATGCAGGAGATGCTCTGCAGGTAATTACTGAATTAGCGTCAGTGAAGAAATCAAAATTCCTAAGCTTATACTTCATGCCCAGGTCTATGCCAGATACTGAATAAGTCACGTATGATATATGCACAAGATGCCATCCAAATCCTTTCCATGGGGAAATGAAAAAATACCAAAGAGACCTAGTTATGGCAGAAGGAATGGAGAACACTGGAATAAGAAAATGTGTGAGAAAATATAAAAGATCTATTAAGATTACAAATACAAACACATACACGTTTAAGAGACTATTGCAAGTTTAAAGTTCAAAAAAGATATTGTAATGAGGAGTTTATAACATGTGTACATAGAAGCAAAGCATATAGCAAGAGCACAAAGGGTGGAAGGGTGGTGATTGGATGTGTACTGTGATAAGTTTCTTAGATTCTTCATGAAGTAAAGAATACATTTTGAAGACAGATGGCAAAAAGTTAAAGATGTATATAATAATCTCTGAAGTAAGCACCAAGAAGCATAACTAAAAAGTCAACATAAAAGACAAAAGAGAATACTAAAATTATTTGATTTAATCGAAAGGCAGGAAAACATTGAGAAACAAATGGAACAAATGGAAACAACACCACTCAAATACAAACAGTAATTAAATGTACGTACAGTAATTAAATGTAAATGGGCTAAACATGCCAATAAAAAGGTAAATATTATCAGCTTGGCTGAAAATAATTGGGCCAACTATGTGTTGTTTATGAGAAACACGCTATAAAGATAAAGGCAGACAAAATAGGGAAATATATACCATTGCAAACACTAAGCATAAGAAAGTTGTTATGGTCAAAATATGGCATGCTTAAAGGTATATTTAACAAAAGATATGTGGGATCTCTAAAAACTATAAAACACTGCTGAATGAAATTAAAGAATATCTAAACAAATAGACCATATTCATAGGTGGGAAGAATCAATACTACCTAGATGTCAATTCTCTTCAAATAGATCCCTAGATTTTATGTTATTATATTAATATCCCAGCAAGATTTTCTGTAGACATTAAAGGCTTATAAAAGATAAATAAAATTATTTAGAAAAGTAAAGGAGCTAGAATACTCAAAACATCTTGAGAAAGAACAAAGTTGAAGGACTTACTCTTCCTGACTTTAAGACTTATTAGATGTTAACGGTCTGGTATTAATTGGTGAAAGGGATCAATAAAGCAACGAGAGAGAATAAAAGGTCCAGAAGTAGCCTGATATATATTATAGTTAACTAAATTACGATAAGGGCATTAAAGCAATCTCCCTGTGCTAGAATAATTTTATATCACATGAAAAAAAATAAACCCAACACCTCTCTCATAACATAACAAAAATTAGTTCAGGATTGATCATTGACCTAAATATAAAGCTTAAAATTCTAAAACTTTCATAAGGAAATGTAGTAGGATATCTTTATGACCGTGGAATAGGCATGATTTCTTAAAGAAGATACAGCATGAACTTAGTAAAAAAGGAAAAAAATGATAAAATAACACTTCATCAAAATGTAAAACTTCTGTTCATGGAAAGAAAAAAGTAGTGGGATGAAAAAACAACAATAAAAACATGTTAAGTGATTGTGTAGAAATGTGACCATAAACTGAAAAACCCGCTGCGAAGGTCAAAAAATTTAAATCAGATCTACACAGCTGGAAAACCTAAGGACAGATGTGTCTAATTTTGTATTATATTTTGACCCAACCTAATTATATCTATTTGACCCGGTTCAATTATATTCCATCAGTGACTTCAAAAAGAATATTCAACACTCAAAGTACAGGTGCCAAATGCCTTTGAGCTGTTGCCGTATACTGTTCAGCCTTCCTTCCTCCTTCTACTTCTTTCTCCTTAACTCTTTTGTAATCCAGCCGCTGTACTCAAAGTAATAAATCCCGAATCTGTTGGGCAGTTAACTGCCCAATCTGTCATCCCCTTTTCAAGCTTTATCCTTCTTGACCACTCTTAGCATTTGAATCCATTTACACTCCCTCCTACTTGAATGTCTGTGTCTCCTGGCTGCCTGATCTAGCCTGTTCTATTCTGTTTCTTCACAAGGCCAGCATCTGTTACTCAGGCTCATTCATTGTCCAACAGTCCAGGCTCAATGCGAGCTGAGTGCTGGGTCGCCAAACTGGGTGGGGCCCAAGCCCTGTCATCAGGAATCTCAACTGAGTAAGATGAGGTTCCTCCTCAGTGTGGCCTTTCTCTCCTGGATCCTCTAACTACTCAACCTCCCTTTAAGTATAAGCACACCTGAAGTTCCCATCCCCTCAAGCTCTTGCCTGCTCTAGTTTCCCCTCAGGGATTTCAACCATTCTCTTTGGAAAAGTCTTCTAGATCTGTAGAAAAAACACTCATTGTTTTAAGTCCATTCCAAATGCCACCTTTGCAAGAAGACTTCTCCAATTCCTTCTGTAGTCATCCATTTCCTGAAACTTGATGTATGCTTTCTCCCTCTACTCCCAGGCCACACCGTGCCTCTCCTAAGCCCCTTATTTTACTTTGTCTTGAACTGTGTGCCTGTATTGTCCTCCACACCTGCCTGGGGCTTCATTAGGCAAAGGCTGCTCTTGTTGAGCTCTGTCTCCCTGATGGCACCCTGGCTTACACGAAGGCTCATAACCATTCTCAATATACTGTTACCGTATTGACCTGAAATCTATATACTCAAGGAAAAATCATGACCACAGCCCATCTTCCCCACCCTTCCAGTCCATCATCCTTTTTTCTTGAAAGCCAACGTTAGGAAATATGATTTGCAGGATCAAGAAACCAATTTTTTTTTTTCATGAGACATCTTAGTTTGTAGATGATTAAGACTTCCCTCTCTAATCAGGAACAGAATGATGGCTGCAGCACTTCCTGGAAGCTGTCTGTGATGAGCACTTAAGGGAATCAAAGCAGAGGGAGGAAGAAAGCCAAAGACATCTGTGTTCCCATCTCAGTTCCCCAATCATTCCCTGTGTGACTTCAGCCCAGTGATTTATCTTCTCAGTCTCAGTGAAATAATGTTACTCTTCTTGGTATTGAGGGGGAAATAAACAAGATTTTATATATTTCTATAAATGTATAGTTTTATATTTTCCTTAAATACTATAGTTCTAGTCCTAGTAGTGAGCCACCAGACATGGAAATCCATTCCACACTTCCCCCTCTTGGAGAAATTATAGTATATCTACAAATGGAATTTTGGTACCATAAGCTGTTATCAAAATTCAAGATATTTAAATGTTCTCTTCAGCCACCATGACCTTACCGTAAATAACATATTAAGAAAATGCCCAAAGTATAAGACTGAGCAGATCAGGGTCCTTGGGTTGTAGCAGAGAGGAAGTGAGGCCCCTTTGCTATGGTGGTGGGGAAGGGATCCCCTGAGATGTCGCCTCAGAACACTGCTGCTCCAGAGAACATCAGTTGAAAACTACTGCTTTAAATTCCTGTAGATTTACTTTTATCACTTTAAAGGATTTTGATATTAGACTTGACAAAGGACTCAACCCTATTCTATGTGGAAGCATGGAAAGCCAAAATTCAAGAACAGCGAAATAGGCAAAAGGGGTCACTCTGGTAGCCGTTGTGAGAAGCAGGCACACATGCATGTGGACTTCAGAGCTTCCAAAAAAGAGCAGGCATGTAACTCCCCTAGGTGTTTATATGTCCCTGAAGTTGTGAGTGAATGGGGTGTTTTACCACCATTTGGGCCTCTGTGCAAGCTGAATGAAACAGGGTAAAGTGCGTATGACAAGAAGTGGAAGGGGTCAATTAAAAATGCAAGTAGTAAAATTAGGGTGTTGGAATAATAGGTGATTTATTTTGTAACAATTCTTTAAAGTTATTAATAAATCTTCCTGTAACAACAACAACAAAGATATGTATATTACAGAGGAGTAGCAGAAGTCACACAAGTAAAAAAAGCCCATTCTTTTTGAAGTATCAAATCAATCTGGCTCTTGAGCTCCCAGCTGCACCTCTTACCAAACCCAACCAAACCCAGCCAAACCCAACCAAATCCAACTAAACCCAACCAAGCCCAACCAAACCCAACCACACCCAGTCAAATCCAGCCAAACCCAGCCAAATATCAAGAACAACAGCAAACCAAGTTAAATCAGAAGTGAGATCTCTTTCGTTGAATATTATCTACAGTAAAAATCCTTTTCAGAATGCAAGAGCTTTGGGAACACTTTTTCTTTTCAGGTAGGTATTTGAGACGTACCAAAGATTTTAAAAAGATACATCCAAGGAGCTTTCATCATTTGGTTTGCTGTATCTTAGAAGGGTCTTCTAGCATTTACTTAGAAAATCTCTGTTAGAAGGTTTAATGTATATGTAAGGAAGTTCCAACTTATTTTCAATATAAATAAAATACTCGAAATATTACAGTTTAAAGCAGATTAAAGTTCGTAACAGATGACTACTGGACAAAGGACATTTAACTATGCTTAGCATTGTGGAACTGCGATTCAAAAAGAGGAGAACACAAGAGTGAGTGTAGAAATGTGAGCCTAGTTGATTAAACATGAATGTGTCATTCGTATATAAATACATTCAATCAAAAAATAAACAAGATAAGAAAGAATCTCTATGTATTTAGTCATGATTCATAAGCCATTTTGCCTTAGGAAAAAATTTAAAGTTTTTGATAAAAGAAAAATAAACTTTCAAATGAAAGTTATATCTTAAACTCCGGAAACAGTTTTGTATTATCAAATAATATAAAAGAACAGATAGAGATGACTCAAAAATACAAAATCTGTAAGCCTCATTTCTTGTATATATCACTTTTTCTTTCATGTCTAGTGATATCTGTTCTATATTAATCTGTGTCAATTACTATGTATACTATTTTTCTTTGGAATATGACATAAAAAATCTTGAAAATTATTAGGAAAATACACGTTGATGACTTATGTCAGGCCTACAATAACTGATTGCTTCTAAAATCAAAGAAAAGCCTGGGCATATTAAAAAGATATTCTTTGGGGTGTTTTTAAAAATGTATGAAAAGAAAGAAGGAAATGATCTTGGAAGACTCAGAGAAATGCAGAGTGACATTTGGATGTGGTTTAAGTATCACACACAATCTTTATCTTATAACTTCCCTCTCAACAAGCTATAAAGAAAGTGAAAAAGTTTTCATCATAATCTTTTAATTTGGGGAACTTACTTTCAAAATCCAGGAAAAAATGTGGGTAGTTTTCAATTTCCCTGGTAAGGACTTTGAGCAGGTTTCCCATCCCAGCAGACCTAAGAGAGGCAACACAAAACCAAATACCGTTAGCAGTACGAAAAACAAGCTTCTTAAGAGATTGCATATTTTTTAATAACTTGCATAAATACCACTGAACCCCTATAACTACATCAGAAGGCCCAACAGAAAGTATCTTTATACCAGGTGATGAGTGATAACTTGGCAACTATTTTTTATTCAAAGTATTAGGTATTTTAGTCATAGGAGGCGGAGTTTAGGTATATTCTACAAATTGCTTCCCTTTCCCCTTCACTAATCCCCTGAATCCTTATGGCTAATATTTCAGCTTCGCTTTGTTTCTGTTCCATTGATGTGGGAACCTACCGTGTCAATGGACGAGCAGAAAAGGGAGGGCATTCTAAGAATAACTATCCAAAAAGGTAAGTTTCTTCAAGCTCCTGAGGAAAAGAGTTTAGAAAACAGATTTACACTCCCAGGAACCCCTCTTAGCCTGTACAGGAGGTCATGTTTCCCAGGCAAGTCAGAGCCTCTTGCAATTTGACATTTCAATGGTAATGAAATTAGGTACTTCATGAAGTGTAGAAACTGCAAAGGTATAACAACCAAACAGTTTTGTCGATGAAACTACAGCCTGAGGCTTTTGCAAGGGTGAATCAAGTCTACAGAGAAATACAAATTGGTTACATATCTGCAATCCCAACCTGAAAAAATAGGGAAAATGTAGTTATTATTTAAGTAAATAGCAAAATTTCTACTGCTCTCAGCTCTAGACATTAAACCATCTTCTTCAGGAGGCCACTGTCCATTCATTTATTCTACACATATTTACGGAGCTGTGATTTGATGCTGGGTGCTGTGCTCTTTGGAAGGCATTTTTCTAACTCATGATTCAGACACTTCCGTTTGTGAAGGATCAACTTGAAAAATCACTGGACCAGTAAAAGGGAACTGCAGGGATGTAATTTTCTATCCACATGGCTTCTGGCAGTATTTATGTTGCTACAGGCATTTAAAAAGATATGCCACTCTAAGAAAGAAGTGATGAAAGAGGAATATACGAAAAGGATGATGTAGTGCATGAAAATACATAACAAGCCATTCCCTTAAGTGCAGAAGGTGGTATAATCTAGTTTCCATAATCCCCCCTTCTGAGAAAATAACTCATACACTTGCAGACATTCACGGTATAAGTCACTAAAGTGAAGCTAGAAAAGAGTCCGCTTAGGGAGGGCTGTTTGCAATCCTAGCTCTGTTTCCTGTTAGCTCTGTTATCCAAGGCAAGATACTTTACTCTCTAAGCCTCAGTTTTCTCATCTGTAAAAATAATTTTTGAAATGTATCTATTTCATCAATCATGAATATTAATGAATACAAATATAAAGTGTTAAGCACCGTACTTATAGGAAGTGCTCAGGGCACATTATATGATAATTACCACCGACATCATCATGATAATTATCCTAACAGCCTTCAAATACTCACTTAGAATTCTCCTATGGAAAACGGATGAGGTAGGTTGTATGTGGCTCTAGGGAAGAGAACCAGAACCCATGAGGAAATAAAGAGGAAGATCTTCATTCGGTGTCGTGAAAAAATTTCTAACCATTAGGGTTGTCGGCATATTGGGCGATTTGCCCTGTGAAATAGTGTCTCCTGTCACTGGTGGTGTTTAAGTAGAAATATGGTATATTACTCCTGAAAAATATTATAAAAATGAGTTGGGCAAAAGGTTGGAATAGATATCTCTTAGACCTTGCCCACCTTGAAATATATGAATGTTTGGGCATCTATGACATGCACACACCTACACACACACACACACACACACACACACACACACACACACACACACACACTAGGAGGCAAACACCATGCTTCTCTCTTCCAAAAGGATTGCCCCTATTCTTTCTGTCAGTTTCTTCCTCCCTTGCCTTTATGCACATTTTCTTTTAAGGTATTTTTGAGCAAAGCCCTGTATGAGACAGGTTCTGCCAGATTAAAACTCAGAACTGGTATAGCCCATCCCTGCTGCTGAGCAACACTCACAAATCCTCCTGGGTCTCTAGGAAATAATCTGTTTCCAATTTAATGAACAATTCCAACTCAGACCCGGAGGCACTTCTTGTATGAAGATGATTCTACCGTTTAGTAGCAGCCCTGACTTTCATATAAAACGCCTTGATGGAAGTTAAATATTCTTAATTTCCCTAGCTTTGTGCTATTAACATGTCACAAGAGACCTGAATGGATTTAGCTTCCTCCTAAAAGTCTGACTTGTGTAGGATTTTACTGTCAGAGTGCCTGGGTGGGAAATACATTAAGCCTTTAAAATTAGTAACCGATTGAAATAAACACACATGGAAATACATCCAAATGCTAGCTGGCTGCAGAGCTCTATCTGTTCAAAACATTACTTAAGCTGATTAACTAATACAGTCCAATATTTTGAAGCATGATTCTAACAACAACTCAGGTCAACTAACTGGAAATATTCTAGATGTTTCACATCCCAAACAGGAACTGTCTGGAACAATAATTGATAATTATGGGATATGATGTAGTATTAGGGGTCAAGTCCAGTCCTATGGAACCTAGAAAACATGCATTTCAATACAAGCTCCTTGTATAAACACAGAAATAGTTCATCTCCTTCGTGGAAAAAAAAAGAAAAATGATGCTTATCGCTCCCCTCCAATGGGACCAGAATTCATGGAAGTATATTCTGGTTCAAGGTCTGCAAAGTGAGTTAGCATCACACAGATGGGCACTGGGTAGAGACCATGGTTGTTTTTTACTAGGCCTCGGGCTCCACTTGGGAAGACTCTTACCCAAAGAGCTTCTACTGCATCCCCAGCTCCATTCTTCATGACAGAGCCTCTCCAATCTTTTCAAACAGCTCCCAAGTGCATACAAAATACATTTCTGTGAACCGTGTTATTAAATGAGATGGCTTAGTTAATCACTGTGAGGATTATTTTTTCATATTTGATTTGTTCAATAAACGCATTTAAGATAAGTGATTATACACTATTAGAAAATGCAAATGCTTACATAATGAAAGTGAGGGGAAGAGGAAAATAAAAGGAGAGTAGTAAGATGAAGGTAGAGAGGCAAGTAGTACATGAACTATATAGGTCATCCAGGCAATAAGATCTTCACATTTGTTGGAGATCAATTAGGATCTAAGCTTCCGAGTGCCAAAGCAAAGGGGAAAAAAAAGTCTCTTTCAAGATTTGGTGTTGAGAAAATAAAGACAAACAGGTTACACTGGAGAAGTACAGCTTTTAAAAAAAAAGAAAAAGAAAAAGAGGGCTCCCCTGGTGGCGCAGTGGTTGAGAATCCGCCTGCCGATGCAGGGGACACGGGTTCGTGCCCCGGTCCGGGAAGATCCCACGTGCCGCGGAGCGGCTGGGCCCGTGAGCCATGGCCGCTGAGCCTGCGCGTCCGGAGCCTGTGCTCCGCAACGGGAGAAGCCACAACAGTGAGAGGCCCGCGTACCGAAAAAAAAAGAAAAAAAAAAAAAAAAAAGAAAAAAAGAAAAAGAAATAGTGATCATGGCTAAGAGAGAGTTGAGACAAAGAGAAATCTCCTGCAGCTGAGAGCAGACTGACACTGATGCCTCAGGATGCGCAGCCTTAGCGCTCCCACGGGCACAGCGGTGTTTTCACGGCCACAAGGCGGGGAGAGAAGCCTGGCTGGCGGTCCGAGGCTGTCTGTAGGGAAGCCGGGGACTCTGGTTTCCATGTTCTGCCTGGTAGCTCCATGCCTACACTCCTAATGTGACCTGCTGCTGGGTCAGACCCAAGGAACTTGCCAGATCCTTGCCAGTCTCCAGTATGGATTGGGAGCTCGTATCAGAGACAATAAGGCAATCCAGCAGGTGATGATTCTAGGCAGTTTCTACAGGTAAAGAAGCTGCTTATTATGTTCAAGGGATGGGAAAGGTCTCCCCAATAATAAAGGAGGAGATGGAGAACGAATATGAAGGGAGAGAGAAGTACAGCAAAAAATACAGATGTGAAAGTACTAAAATACTAGGAATAGAATTCATAAAGGAGGTTGTCAAGGAGGGTTCCAGGCCTAAGGGAGCTCAAGCAATAATTTATAAAGCATGCTTATTATTTGAAACTAGTACACTGTCTATATTATAAAGTTTTGGCTTATTTTAACACACACACACACACACACACACACACACACACACACACACACACACACAATGTCTCCCGTGACATCTTCAGAGATCATCTTAAAGTGAAACCACCCTGGGACACGACACAGCTTGCAGTGGTGCCCGTGAGTGTTGTAGGATCTGAATTCACTCCCTCCAGGAGGGTCTGATAGGGGCAGAGCAAGGGAAGATCACGAGATTCAGTCTCTCAGATGAAGACAGAGGGAAGGAGACGCCAGTTGGGTAAGTGTTCACGCGGTGATGGGCCTTGCAAACATTCTTTCCGGCTCTTACTTGGGATGTTTCCTGCTTTGGAGACTGGCATTGGAAGGCGGTCCTCTTTCCATCTGTGGCCACTCTAGATGGCCTTTTGCTCTTAGAGACACCTGGCTTCCTCCATGACCGGGTTCTCCAGGACTGTCCCTGCTCTACCAAAGTGAAGGGGTGTGGGCGTCTGGAATGACGGCTTTGGCTATTTGCTGGGCTTGTTCTCCCAGAGCACTGTACGTTGGGACTTACTGATGAAGATTAAGACACAGTCTTGAGGATCTGTAGCACAGAGTAGGCTAAAATTAAAATGTGGCCTACTGATATTATCAGAAGATGCATAGTGTAAGTGGTAAATGATGAGCTCCTAGAGAAGAGTTTGAAAAAGCCGCACAAATATGAAGCATGGTCTCACTCCCCCTTTATGCTAGAGCAAGTCACTGTAGCTCTGAGTCTTGGTTCTTCACCTACAACAACAATAGTATAATAATCTCTTCTACATGAGATTTTTGCAAAGACTATTGAAATGAGTGTAAAACCCCTGTGTAAAATACTATAAAATACTGCGCAAATATTAGCTGTAATTATTCAACATTACAACTCGTTTCATGGTTTAAGTTATTCATGGAATCAAAGAAGTATTACAGGCTTCCCTGGTGGCGCAGTGGTTGAGAATCTGCCTGCCAATGCAGGGGACACGGGTTCATGCCCTGGTCTGGGAAGATTCTACATGCCACAGAGCAACTAGGCCCGTGAGCCACAACTACTGAGCCTGAGCGTCTGGAGCCTGTGCTCCGCAACAAGAGAGGCCACAACAGTGAGAGGCCCGCGCACCGCGATGAAGAGTGGCCCCCACTTGCCGCAACTAGAGAAAGCCCTTGCACAGAAACGAAGACCCAACACAGCCAAAAATAAATATAAAAATAAATAAATAAATTTAAAAAAAAAACCAAAAAAAACAAAGAAGTATTACATCTCCAGAATCATATAAGTTGCATGTTTATTGATATTTCAGGTTTGGTCTCCTAAAATCCATGACTCTTTATGTAAACTGCCTTAACGTCAAGCTATAATCAGGTAAATATTTAAAGATATTAATAGCTAGCACTGCAAGAGATTTTCCTACAGGCCAAAGACTGTATTTTAGATACCTTTTCTTACTTTATCTTCAAACTATATCTAAGAGGAAGATACGTTTTTTAGGGATTAGAAAACTTAAATGTATTAAAATTAAATACAGAAGCAGATTTTAAAAATAAAAATCTTTCCTTTTTTTTTGCGGTACGCGGGCCTCCACTGCTGTGGCCTCTCCCGTTGCGGAGCACAGGCTCCGGACGCGCAGGCTCAGTAGTTGTGGCTCACGGGCCCAGCCGCTCCGCGGCATGTGGAATCTTCCCAGACCAGGGCATGAACCCCTGTCCCCTGCACTGGCAGGCGGACTCTCAACCACTGCGCCACCAGGGAAGGCCCTAAAAATATAAATCTTTATGAAAGAAAACTAAATTTTCAAGAGAACAATATTTATATAAGTGTGTGACAGTTAGAGGCTGGGGTCTTCAGATAACCCTACATAAGTTAATTCCCATTTCCAACACAAAAATCCCAAGCAGAAACAAATGCTTTTGAAAATAGCAGTAAGGCGATCACCCTTTTAATAAATACTCAAAAAATCATCAAAAACTTCAATTTTTAACCAAACGGTTGTGTCTATGTTTACCCCTTTTCATACATAGAGCACCAAGTCCAAGGAAAACACAAATATCTAATGAAGAAAACCTTGACAGAGGGACCCATGAAATATCTCTACTGAAAAGCAATGAAAGGCCAAAGGGCAAAGGGGCAACACAGATTTTCCAACAGTCAAAAGAGGGGGTCGGTCAGGCTCACTGCCCACTCAGGTCCCAGGAGAACCTGGTTTATCTTCCTCAACACCGAGTCTCTTGGTGACAGTGATCTATCTAAATAAAAGGAAAAATCAAACTCCTATCCTCCCTAAAGGGAATCTGGTAACAGTGTGATGGGAAGTTTCTTCTTTTCCCTTTGGTTTTCTAATAAAAACACCACCTTGAATAGCTGCCCTGGAGGAAGTAGTCCGTCACTGGTTGAATGCCCTGAATACCTGCGGCCTGTGGGAGTGGGGTTTTCAATGACAGAAGCCATGGCCATGGCCGCAGTGCTCAAGTGATACACATGCTATTTAGGGAGACAGCACAAGTTCAAATTAAGAATGTAATCCACCTGGAAGCACATAACAAGCTTCTGATAAGTGGTAAGGGCTCAAAAATGTTAACTGAATGGGAAAGTAGTAGTATGTACCTGTTACACAGTAAGTACCAACCAGAGTGATGATGATGATATATGAGAGGGCCAAGAACGTGCACATTTTATTGAGGGTCTACTGTGTGCCTGGCACTGTGCTTGGAGCTTTCACACACTTAAGTTCACTCAAACCTTACAGCAACCCTTCAGGTAGCTATAATTCTCTTCATGTATTGGAAGAAGAAGAAATTTAGTTGGTTAAGCATCTTTCTGAAGACTACAGGAAAATAAAAGATAGAGCTTGAGCATCTAGGAATTCAAAGTCCATGCTCTTTTCCCCACAGGAGGAGACGTGGGATTCCAGACCCCTAGGAGGCCCCTGTGTGGGGACTCTGAGAGTCCGTGGTCTGTGGGAAGTGCATGCTAGATAATGTATTATTGTAGGTATATGCTCCTTTCTCTGGGGAGAGAGTCTATAGTTTCTGTTGGATTCCAAAGCGGCCGGCTCTACACTAGTAGTCCCCCAAGGCATGTACAATGAAAGACATATTTCTCTAGGAATTTAGAGAAGACAGAAAACCATGTGGGGTGGAATCTTCCAGAAAAATTAGCGTCATAGAAGAAGTGAACTCCACCCAGGCATGAAGGACCCTAGGAATCTGTATTGGCAGAGAGGACGCCTCCAGCTGGGGGATCTAGAGTGAGAAGGGAACAAAAGACACTAGTTGGGTGACCGGTAAAGCCTTCCCAATACAGAAGGCTTATTCCTCAAGGCTCACGTACAGCAATACAATTTTGAAATGGATCCTTTCACATTTTTTTCCAAATTGTCTAGAAGGAGGGCGTTTCTCTAGTCACTGTAGGAGTGTTAATAGTGCCTTTAAAGACTGCCCGCATGTCCCTGCCAAGGGAGGCTCTCACCTCCCAGGGGTGACGATTTGGGATGTATACATGGTATTTTCTATGACTACTTTCTTGGCTCTGAGCTCAAAACCACTTCCATGGGAGCTGGCTCTAAGGCTGCTCAGGAGAAAATGATGACCTTCCTAAAGAAATTGTGCTCTGCTAACATTTCAGTTCCAAAAAAGAGAAGGGGATAAAAGCGCGCGCGCACACACACGCACACACACACACACGCACACACACACACACACACACACACACACAGACATACACTTGTTTTTTTCCTATTTAGAACTTGGTTCTTGTTTGGAAGAAAAAAAATAATAAGATTAGTTGTATTCCCAGAGTGTAAAACCAAATAAAATCAACTAGAAGTGACTTTGAAAAGATGTGGCCATAGTTGGTGAGGAAATTTATTTGCTTACTATAAGTAAGACATAACAAAGGACTCAAGCCCAGGGTGTGGGCATTGTGAATTCTGACCTTTGCCTGTGTACAAGATTTCCATGTCCAATTTTCACGATTAGAGAACAAGCACTTAGAAAATTTCTTTTGTAGCTATAACTATCGGAAAGGAGACTTTCTAAGCCAATACCACATGTTATCAATACAGAACAGAAAGGGAGAAAAAATAGAACAGCAGCCCTACATGGTTCTATTTGCTAATATTTTTCTTAAGGTCTAAGATGATAAATACTCAATGCCCTTACCAGAAGGGATGGGTTTTCTTAGCACTCTGAATGAGACAATACCTTTCAGAATCTAAAATGTTTAGCATCCCTGGTACAAAGACCTTAGAAATCAAAGACTTAGATTTTTTTAATCTATAACTCCATATTTTGGGGATTAAGGAGTCCTGGTTGAGCCTAATATTTTTTCTGCAACATAATTAGCCCCAGACCAATCATGAATACAACAATGATGTCTATTTCTATAACATCACATCTTTGTCAAAGATGTGTCTGGCCTCATTTAACCTCAAGGAGCCAGAAGGAAGGTGTCCTGGATGTCAATCACTTGCTCTGTCCATTAACATGAAACGTAAATGGGACAAATACATTTTTTTTAAGGGTTGGGGCTTCCCTGGTGGCACAGTGGTTGAGAATCTGCCTGCCAATGCAGGGGACATGGGTTTGATCCCTGGTCTGGGAAGATCCCACATGCCGCTGAGCAACTAAGCCTGTGTGCCACAACTACTGAGCCTGCGCTCTAGAGCCCGCGAGCCACAACTACTGAAGCCTGCGTGCCTAGAGCCCATGCTTCGCAACAAGAGAAGCCACCGCAATGAGAAGCCTGCGCACCACAAGGAAGAGTAGCTAGCCCCCGCTCGCCACAACTAGAGAAATACGGCGCCCAGCAATGAAGACCCAAGGCAGCCAAAAATAAATAAATAAAATACATAAATTTAAAAAAAAAAATAAGGTGCATATGGTAATTCTATTTTTAGTTTTTTAAGGACCTTCCATACTGTTCTCCATAGTGGCTGTATCAATTTACATTCCCACCAACAGTGCAGGAGGGTTCCCTTTTCTCCACACCCTCTCCAGCATTTGTTGTTTGTAGCTTTTCTGATGATGCCCATTCTCACTGGTGTGAGGTGATACCTCATAGTAGTTTTGATTTGCATTTCTCTAATGATTAGTGATGTTGAGCATCTTTTCATGTGCCTCTTGGCTACCTGTATGTCTTCCTTGGTGAAATGTCTATTTAGGTCTTCCACCCATTTTTTAACTGGATTGTTTGTTTTTTTGATATTGAGCGCCATGAGCTGTTTATATATTTTGGAGATTAATCCTTTGTCTGTTGTTCATTGGCAAATATTTTCTCCCATTCTGAGGGTTGTTTTTTTGTCTTGTTTATGGTTTCCTTTGCTGTGCAAAAGCTTTTAAGTTTAATTAAGTCCCATTTGTTTATTTTTGTTTTATTTCTGTTACTCTAGGAAGTGGGTCAAAAAAGATCTTGCTGTGGTTTATGTCAAAGAGTGATTTTCCTACGTTTTCCTCTAAAAATGTTATAGTGTCTGGTCTTACATTTAAGTCTTTAATTCATTTGGAGTTTATTTTTATGTACGGTGTTAGGTAGTGCTCTAATTTCATTCCTTTACATGTAGCTGTCCAGTTTTCCTAGCAATCCCACTACTGGGCATATACCCTGAGAAAACCATAGTTCAGAAAGAGACATGCACCACAATGTTCATTTCAGCTCTATTTACAGTAGCCAGGACATGGAACCAACCTAAATGTCCATCGACAGGTGAGTGGATAAAGAAGCTGTGGCACATATATACAATGGAATATTACTCAGCCATATAAAGAAATGAAATTGAGATATTTGTAGTGAGGTGGATGGACTTAGAGTCTGTCATACAGAATGAAGTAACTCAGAAAGAGAAAAACAAATACCGTATGCTAATGCATATATATGGAATCTAAAAAAAACATGGTACTGATGAACCTAGTTGCAGGGCAGTAATAAAGAGGTAGACATAAAGAAGGGACTTGATGACATGGGGCGGGAGGGTGAAGGTGGGGCGAAGTGGGAGTAGCATTGACGTATACACACTACCAAATGTAAAATAGTTGGCTGGTGGGAAGCAGCAGCAGAGCACAGGGAGATGGGCTCGGTGCTTTGCAATGACCTAGAGGGATGGGATATAGAGGATGGGAGGGAGGCTCAAGAAGGAGGTGATATGGGGATATATGTATGCATATAGCTGATTTGCTTTGTTGTGCAACAGAAACTAACACGGTATTGTGAAGCAATTATACTCCAATAAAGATTTATTAAATAATATTTTAAAAAATAAGGCACAATGTATCACTGCCAGTGGAGGGTTTCTGCCCCATGGTAGTAGGGTCTCCCTAGAACATGCTACACAGCTTGTTAAACAGGACAGCCCCACCTGTGGTTCATAACACTGTGTGCACTTGTCTCCTTCCCTACCCTAATTATCCTAATTCAGACCCTCAGCAGAGCTTGCCGGCATCCTGCAAAGAGCCCCCAAACGGATCCTCCTGATTCCAGTTTTGTCTCCTGCCCATTCGCTTCCAGCTTTCTAAACATAAATCTGACCATGTTACTTCCTTGCTCACTATGCTTCCATGGCTCTCCAGGGCCCGCAGGATGTAACGCATACCAATGTGTGCACTGGATCCAGAAAACCTGGCCTCCAACCCCTGCCCGTCTCCTCTGTCCCCTCTCTTGCTCCGCACCCCTGGGCCCTACACTCATCACGCCCTGCGCTTCTCTAAAGCAGCCTGTTCCTTGTTGCCTCAGGGCCCTTGCACATGTTGCTCCTTATGTTTACAATTATAATGACAGCTAACATTTTGTAATGATCTGCAGGCCACAGGGGTGAGAGCTTTTCATGTCTTGTCATATTTTAATTTTCACAACCACCTGATGAGGTAGGAACCCTTATTATCCCAACTTTAGAGATAAAGAAATAATCTTAGAGATTTTAAAAGTTTCTCAAGCCCACAAGTGGCAGAGCTGGGTCTGGAAGTCAAATCCATCTGACCTCTAAGCACTGGCTCTCAGCCATTGCCTCCCCAGAATCCCCTTCCAAGTATGGGTTTGGAAATCAGGGCCTTCAGAAGAACCCCCCTAAATCTTCCCTCCTCTTCGACTCTACCTCAAATAAAACAAAACCCACTCCATTGGGTGAGCTTGGCTTCTCTTTGCTCACCTAACTTGCTGTGTTTACTGGGCCACAGTGCCTACAGTGTGGACCATAATTACACACTTTCCCCCCATCTCTGAATATAAGGTCTTCTTGGGCAGGGCTGTTTTTACACCTCCTTGTATTCCCAGCACTTGGCACAGGGTCTGGTACCCAGTTAGCACTGGCTAAGAAATCCTTAAGATTGTTCTGTCCAGTGGTACCAAAGCGTCAACCAGTCCAAGGCAAAATGAGAAACTAAGGCTATGGCATGAGCCTTGCATTTCTGCTAAAGTTATGCAAACATCTCTACGCTACAGTGTTTTTTATTTATTTTACAAAAGGATAGTGATGGCTGCATCCTAAGTCCCCAAAGTTTATTTTGAAATTTTATCGTTTTATGAAATTCCAAAGTCTAGGAGTCACTAATCTCGTCAGTTACTCGGCCCAGCTTTGGGAGCAGAGCTGCTGGTCTCTGCTCTGAGGCTGGTGCCTCCAGCTGCACGCTGTGACCTGTCTCATTTAGCTTTATGATAAGTCTGATCTCCTAACTACAATGGAGCCCTGAGATTTCCCCAACAGAGTGGAGGAAAGAAGTCCAGTTCTGGCTTGAGGAGTGTTTCTGGTGACTGGATGTGATTGTAGGAGGGCTACTAAGACAATCTGTCCTTCAACCCGATCAACAAGGTTCAGATTTGGAGAAATCCTGATGGCAGCCAGGATGGCAGCTGCGGTCAGCGATGAACGAGGCTTGCAGGCTCCCCGTACCGTCCCCCAAAAGCGAAGTGACCCCTCTGGCCTGCCTCCCATGAACCATCCAGGGAGCTGTCTGAGCGGGGAGAGCACAGCCCTGATACGTCCGGTCCTCACGCGACCCACAGACACTTTCCCCTGGTAATCGTACAACCCATCATACCTCATTTATACTCCTTGATTGTTTCGAATGATAAGCAAGACCGGTTGACCATCAGCCTGTAATATATCAGATACAAAATCGGTGGCTCAAAAAAATACTTCTCAACAAAAGGATAGGTACATTCCTTAAATGACAGAAGCACCTGCTCTTCTTTGGGGGCGGGGGGCAATGCATTGATGGAACGAAGTAGCTCAGCCTATAAATGCCGGGAGCCTGAATCTGCAAAACCACGTGAGTGATGTTAGATAGTTGGGCTGGGCTGGAATTCCCTGCCCCAGCTGCTGCTTCTGCAATGAAGTCATAAGGTTCTCTGTTCGGTTGACGAATTCCAAGACGAAGGAGGGAAACTAGAGAGAGTCTATTAAGCACTTTCATCTGACAATAAAAATGAGTTAGTGGCTAAAATGTGTTTTCAAAACGTTTTAACACTACAAGTAATGGCACCCAAATGGGAGAATGCCTTGAATAGCCTCATCCATCATTGATACCACGGCGTCCCTCAAAAGGGCTGGGTGTTCCCAGTGGAACCCAAGCTGCTAGAATCGAGTTGGGAATTCTCAAAAAAATACCGAGAGACCATTACAGAGCTGAACGATTAAGGGTAGGTTTAAAACAGTCCTTTCAATATCTGAGTTCAGTTTTCTAACATAGACTATTACCTCATCATAGCTAATTTCCACATAAACATCAATATGACAGCAGCAACAAGTCCCCAAGAAATGAGAGGGAAATTAGATCCTTTTTTAGGGAATGAAAGTCAATGTGTCCCCCGCCCCCATTTCCAATCCCAGTGAATATGGAAACAATCAAACTGGGACTTTGTTGTGGACCAGCCCACTGCTGGGAAATCGTTAGTGAATTTGTTCCCTTCCACTTGTGAAATCAAGAACACGACGAGGAGGAACCTGCTTGATAAGCTTGCCCCTTCCCCAGAAGAAGGGCTGACAGTCACACACCACCCAGGCCACTTCTGCCCGATTTCAAAGGGAGAGTGACCCCTGCAGGGCAGCAGTCTTGGAAGTGCCTTCTGCTGACTGCGGAGTGTTGGGAAAGCTGTTTATTCCACCTCTCTCCGATGGCCTCGCTTCAGTCTAGAACCTGAAAGGGAACACGGAGAAGTCGCCCAAAGTTTCGGCTCTTCTGACCATCAGTGACTTAGATTAGACAGACTCTCATTTCTCTTGGATCACAGAGCTCCTTTTTGCAGAATTGATTCTCAGGTATTGCAACCGACAGAAGCCAGGCTCCTCTTGTTCTGAGCGAGGGCCTGCAGAGGAGTCTTGCCCTGCGTGCTGTTGGCCAAGCCCTCCCCCGCCGAGATGCTGGAGGGACTCCTTGCTGCCCCCTCATCTCTCTGAATGGTCGTTCTTAAGCCTCCACTTCCTCCATCTAACCTTTAAGTGTCCGTCTCCAATGTTCGTTCTTCACACCTCATCTCCCCATCCCACTCTAGCCCCCAGCTGGACCTCCTTCTTCAACTCCTGGCCGGTAACTCTAAGTGAATTCCCTGCAAGCATAGCAATTTGGGGAAGATCTTAATAGCCTTAAGTTCTGACCTTCCCAAATGTCCTCCTCCTTCTTTGTTCACAGAAAGGCATCATCGTCCCATTAAATTATAAGCCAGAGACTTGAGTGTCCCCCGAGATTTCTGCACCTGCTGCCTCCCCCGTTAGACCTGGTGTCTCACCAAACTCTACCCAGGTACCTTCCACGTCTCCCCTGGCCGTGACTTCTAAGCCCTTCTGGCCGCTGTCTCTCCCCATCATCTCCAGCCATTATCTTGGGCTCTCTCTCGCCTCCCCCAATCCAACATCAGATACCCCAAGCACCTCGGATCACACAGCAGACTCTGAGCGCACGTTACAGGAAATGTCCTGTGTAAAGTGAATGCTGGTGAATTAAATCTCTTCTATATCTGTTATCTCACAATATAACCTAAAAAAAAAAAAAATAGATAAAGAAAAAGGCTTTCCCCCAGTCCCTGCCTGGCTCTCAGACCCTGGCAGCTGTTCCTCACATATGTGCCTGAGGTCTCTCTGCCTCCAGAGTTCACTGTCAAGTGGTGAAATATGACCTCGCAGGTCAAGGCACCGGAAAGCACGGTGCCCGCGGATGGAGTACTTCTGGGAAGCAAAAGCCCCCTGAAGAACCCCACCCGCCCCAGTGCCAGGGACTGACTTGATTTGTAAGTCTAGGTTTTCAGACACTGAGTTTTCTTAAACGGAGGTCCACCCGTGCGCCAAAGGAGGCTTTGGAATTGATGGAGGTTTCAAACGTTAGGTGTATTACTTCCAAGTTCAAATTTATTTGGGGGGGGGGGGATGCCAGAATTATAGAAGTACCAAAAAGACCACCAAAAGCCATTTCACATACAGAAAACCTAAAGAATTTGAAGCCAAGGGTGGTTGGCGTGGGCCATTACATCTCAAGTGTCAAGGTCGGCCAAAGGGCGGAAAACATCCCTTGAAATCTCAGAGGCAGGAGGGGCTTTGCTTTGGTCTCCAGTTTCTGAAAGGAGCAAATGCCTTGATTTCAAAGTACGCTTAATCGCAAACCAAAGTAACACTTTAAAATAGAACCCCTAGCTTGAACCCCAAGCAAGCTCTGAAGACCTATCACTGTAAGCTGGGACAGGAAAGGCGGGGCTGGGGGGTGGGGGGTGGGTGTGAGGGTGTGGGTGTGTGTGTGGTGGGGGGTGCCGGGAGGCCGGCTCTCCTGCAGGGAGCTGCTTTCTGAGGCAACTCCCCGGCCCAGCGCGATGTGGAATTGCTGGGTGGAAGGAAAAAGGCATGTTTCAGTGTAAACGCTTCCCAAGCTGGCTATCATATTAAGATGGGTGCAATTTTCCCCGTGGTATTCAGATCCTAAAACCTGACCCAAAGCTCTCTTTCAAGTTTCAGCTCCTCTGAACGCTCTGTACTTTGGTCACCCCAGAGTATGGACAGTGCCAACAGCTCTGGCCTGGTCCTTGCTTCTGTTTTTGTGTTCAGGCGGCTCCCTTTGCTTGGAATGCCCTCCCCCTCTCCTCTGCCTCTGGATGGTCTATCTTTTCAAGGCCCAAATCAGATTGCGCTTCCTCCCAGAAACCTCCTCCCTGACCCCCAGGCTGAAATGAACAACCTCTCTTCCTTGCTGTGGATTCTTTAAAGGGCTATGTCTTCTTCATTTCCAGAATGTTACCCATTTCAACTACCCCCCCATCCCTCCCCAGCCAAGCTCCAAGCACAGGTCCGGCACGCAGCCTCTTCACTGATGGCCACTGAAACGGAATGTAAGATTCGGTAAGCAGTCACTGCATAGCAATGACAGTAAGATTGTCAACTGCAAACAAGCCGAACAGAGGAAGGGTCGTTGGGGAGAGAAATAAGTTGGAGAAAATAAACATTTCCCCAAATAGAGATATTCTGTTGTTTTATGATCACAGATGACCTTGAGAATCTGATGAATATCAGCCTTCTTAGAAAAATGCACCCATACACAGACCCACACGTGTTTGCATACAATTCCAGGAGGTACAATACACACACTGAAACCCAAGAATGGAAATCCCTCATTTATTTTAAAATCGCAAATTGAGTGTATGGACAGCCAGGCAGGATGAGGGAGGCACTTCCAAGTGTGTGGACCGTGGACCTCGCTGAAGGAGAAAAGGAGTTCTTTAGTGGCAACAGCACAGGCTGCGGAGACCTTGGGTAAGTCTTCGACTCTTCTGAATTTGAGTTTTCCTCGTCTGTGAAATGCGAATCATAATACTTCCTTAGCAGTGTCATTACTGAGCCAATAAAATAATGCAGGGAAAGCACCTAGTAGAATATCTGGCATGCAGTCAGCCTCCAGCAACAAATGCTAGTTTTCTGCACCTCCTGTCTCGCATATAAAAAACTGCAACCACAAGGCAAACAAGTCATTTCCCTTTTAGCAATAAATTCTGCACGGCCGCTTTGGAGCGAGGGAAGAAAGCGACTGAGACCACCGCCTCGGCGAAGAGGTGAAGCCGGTGCTGCGCGGCTACTGCGGGCGCGTTCGCGTGGCTATTAATCATACAAGAGCCCATTTATGACAAACACAGGTCACTCCCTTTGCATGACAAGCCCTATGGGTCCACAGAGGCCCATTATCCAAAAAAAACAGAGCATTGTGGGCGACGCGGGCGAAGCCGAGTGCACACACACAAGCGGACATTGTGAGGCTGTTTGCACAACCCCGCGGTGCTCCTCGCGGATTTCCTGCCAGGGAGACATTTCCATCTCGCGGAGGCGGCTGCAGACATTTGCTCATTCAACATGGCTTCGGGCCGCGGGCTGGGAGAGCCAGGGGCGCGGCGCCCTCTGCCGGCCGTCTCCAGACTGCAGGCGGGGCTGGGCGGAGGATAGCGCAAGCCGCCCTCAGCCTCGCAGCCTCCTCTCTCCCTCCCCTTCTAAAGGAAAGCGGTGTAACAGGCTTGAGCTCTGGGGTCTGGAAAGCCTGTAACACGTGTTGGTGCAGGTCCTTGGACGAGCCATGTCACCCCTCAGGTCTTACTTCCCTCGGTGGAGCCCCCAGCACTCACTTGTTTGCGGCAAGCCCCGAAGGACGTGACCGCTACACCGCCCGGGCCTGCCCCTCCGCCAGTGTGCAATCAATCCCTGTTATTCCCCTTCTCCACCTGTCTCCAGAAGGGTGGGGACTGTCACCTGCCCTCTGAAACTAGGAAAGGAAATCAACCAGCACCTATGGGTAACGTCTTGGCTTAAACTGTAGCCAGTGTTCAGAGCGGACGTATGCCTGTATCTTCCGGTGTCATCTCTTTTTTTTTCAAATTGTTCTCTCTTGCTTTCCAGTCTGTGTTGGCAAGGGCAGCCCCGACGTGCAGTATTTCACCAGCATCTGAAACGCCCGACCTTCAGGACAGGCTCAGCTGAGGGTGGAGGTGAGCTGGCAGAAATTCTCAGCTCAGTTGTCTTTTTCTCAGAGATAAAAGAAAGACCACCGTAATGAACTTCTTAAAGTGAGCTGCGATGTTTAGCATAGCAACAAGAACATGAACTTGGGTTTGGAGCACAGCTTAGCTATTTATTAGCTGGGTGGTCTCAATCAACCTATTTACTAACATTTACTTAACCTCCCAGAGTCTGAGTTTCAATATGAGTAAAACAGAGATGAACTCAACCTCTTCAAGGCTGGTTTGTAGAGACAATGACACAACATATGTAAGATGCACACAGAAATATACAGACATGACTTGAGGGCAGGCGGTGTTTTTTTTTAAACATATTTATTGGCGTATAATCGCTTTACAATGGTGTGTTCGTTTCTGCTTTACAACAAAGTGAATCAGCTCTACATATACATATGTTCCCATATCTCCTCCCTCTTGCGTCTCCCTCCCTCCCACCCTCCCTATCCCACCCCTCTAGGTGGTCACAAAGCACAGAGGTGATCTCCCTGTGCCACGCGGCTGCTTCCCGCTAGCTATCTACCCTACGTTTGGTAGTGTCTATAGGCCCATGCCACTCTCTCACTTTGTCCCAGCTTACCCTTCCCCCTCCCCGAGTCCCCTTTCTGACACAACTATTAATATCTATTAAATACCATCTTAGAGGATGTATGCTGATGACTTCCAAATTTATAACTGTCACCTCGATCCCCTCGCCTGAACTCCACACTCATTTCTCCCATGGACTGCTTGACTTCTAACAGACACCTCAAACTTCACATATCCAAAATTAAAGTTTTGGGTGTTTTTTTCCTAGAAATCTGCCCCTTCTTCAGTCTTTCTTCTCTCTGTAAATGGCAATTCCATGTTTCCAGACACTCAGACTAAAAACGTCAGTGTCATCCTCGGCTTTCCTTTCTCTCACACCCCATATCTAAGCTAACAAACCCTTCAGCTCTCCTTTTAGGACGCGGCTTGAATTTGATCGTTTCTCGGACATGGAGGCCTAGCCAACCCACAAGCCATCCCATCTCTTGCCAAGACTAGCATCCTGACTTCCTAAACAGATTCCCCAGTTCCCAATCACTCAGTCAATTACCTATCTGGCATCTCTAATGATGTTTTAAAAGTTTCAGCATGTCAACTCCTCTGGTTAAATCACTTCACTGGTTTCCTGTGTCACTTAGAGTAAAATACAAGATTCTTATCACAGTCAACAAGGCCCTAGGTGCTGTAACCTCAAGGTAGTTCATCTGCTACAACTCCCCTCCATCGCTGGGCTACTCATGGCTTCTGGCCTCGCCCCTTTCTTCATTCTTGAACTCATCACATGTGTTTCTGCCACAGGACCGTTGCTAGTCCTTACGCCTAGAATGCTTTCCCCCAATATATCTGCATGGTTTTTCTTTAGGCCTCTGTCCAGGGTTTACCTTTCAGTGGAGCCCAACCTAACCACCCTCTCCACCGTCATACTTCACCCTACTCCCCACTCACCGTGGGAAGTGACACACAGTAGGAACTCCATACATACAGGTGGAATGAATGAAGTCATCTGTTCATAAACATGACTCCCATGATCCCCTGGAGCTCCTCTTCCATCCAAACACCAGATTCTTCCTCCAGGCCCATGGGAGGAGAGGCTCTCAGGCCATCTGTTATTTTGGTCAGGCACTCTTATTTGGGTAAGAAAAGGGGAGAAGTAGTCCTTTCACAGGATGGGAATGTGCATAGTCAGTGAGCCTGGTCCTAATGAGGAACCATTATTTTACTTTCTATTTTAGATGAACCTCTAAAATAGAAAGTGTGTTTTGGGAGGCAAGTAGAGGGAGAGATGGTCAGGAGAATCTACTGAAGACTGATTATATAGGAACTTTGAATCCAGAAAGCAGAAGCAAGGAAACTCCAGGGCAGAAATGCAGTTCCGTGCCTTGGGCGGGTCAGACAGTTGTTGTGTAACCCCGGGGCCTGAAGGTCACAGAAGCTACCGAGACTGTAAGGCCTCTGTAATGCCACCAAATGCACGGGGAGTCACTGTCTCTTGTCCTAATCTGTTTTCAGCCACTTGTTTGCTACAAGACCTTGGGGAAGGTCATCCACCACCACCCCCCCCCCGCCGCCATCTGAGTCTCATCCTTATTATCTGTAACCCACTGGGACCGGCTAGATGACCTGGGAAAACTCCTCTTCGTTCCACCATCCTGAGGTTTTAATGTAATGAGAATGTCCAGCGATTTCCAGAAATGTATTCAGGCAACCTAAAGCCACACCAGGAGCTAAGATAATTAGAAATGGGATGAGACTTCCATTTAAGAAACAGAACTGCGCCTTGACAGCACTTCCACAGAGCACCCCTGGCTTGTTCCTTGAAGCCCTTTGGATTTCCGGCTGTTTGGGAAGGACGGTGGTGACAGATTCCCAGCACCATGCTGGCTCAATATTGGCCACTGCTGCAAGCAGGGAGTACGCCCGTTTACCTCTGTGAAAAAGCAGTCATTCAGAAATCGGGTAGAACACTTAAACTACTAAAGAGAAATTGTTCTCAAGCCCTTTTGTACTTCCGAAGCATCAAACATCATGAAATACGCAGATAGGCTAACTACCACTAATTTTCATATATTTGATAAAGCGGGTCCCAAAGTACTTGTATGAGGCAACGCTTGGGCAGCCAGCTTTCATCTATCACGTGTGCTCAAAGGTCTAATATGACGTTCTCTAATTCAGACTCTTCTCCTTTGGAATTCCAGAAGCAATTGAAAAGCCCCCGCAGTCCCAGCCCTCAGAGCCCAAATCAGACCTCACTGCAGTTACGATAATAATAAAACGGTAACATTAAGGCGCTCGGTTGGGGATAATTTGCAAACAGCAAAGCGATGTCCACTGGCTTTCAGAACAATTCCAAGCGATGGTGAAATGATGCTATCAATTCTCAAGGCTTTGGAAGTCTCCTTACTTTGCCCAGGAAACGGCAGCATTCAGTTGAAATAAGTAATAAGTTCTTTCAACATTTCTAGAAACTACCAGTAACACTGAAGACTCTGTTTAGTTGGCAAAACTCTGTTGGCTCTGCCGGGTGATGGATCCACCTACGTTTCACTTTATGTGTGATTTGATTCAGCTGATCTCTACCCTCCACCCAAATCCAACACCCCTCCTCTCCCTTGCCACTAGCTCCCAAGTTCGAACTGGCCTCTGCCTTCTCATGGCCCTAATATGTACACCCTGCGTACCCTGTATATATTTCTAACACAAATATAATATTCATACGTGTCTGCTTCCCGAACGCAGGTCTTAATCACAGGTCCGGCCTCCATACCCAGTACAGTCCTTACCAGGGTACAGGAAAGTTGGTGCATAGTCAAAGGAGTAACCGCATGAACATTTGCTCTTTTTAGAAACGTGAGCCACATGTAAGACACAGTCCCTGCACCATCCAGTGAGGGTGAGAGGCTATGTTTAAAGACAGCTGTAACGCGTGGAAGATTCTAGTGAGGACTGGTATCTGGGAAGAGGGTGGAAGAGAGGAGAGGAACCCTCCGGCTGGAAGGATGTGGGAGGGTTTCATCCAGGAGGGGGCTGTGCAGCGGGAGGGAGGCCAGGGAGAAACTGAGGCCTGGAAGGGAACGCCAGGTCCCCCACGGCCGGGCGAGATCACACTCTCGGTGGGTGGAGTTGAGAGGCCTTTGGAGGGACAGCTGTCACAGGCCTGGCCCTGAGACCTGCGGTGGGCAGATCCCAGTCTCCTGGTTATGATGAAGTGGGGGGGCCGGTTTTCCTAGGCGGCTTTTTTTTTTTTTTAAACATCTTTATTGGAGTATAATTGCTTTACAATGGTGTGTTAGTTTCTCCTTTACAACAGAGTGAATCAGTTATACATATACATATGTTCCCATATCTCCTCCCTCTGGCGTCTCCCTCCCTCCCACCCTCCCTATCCCACCCCTCTGGGTGGTCACAAAGCGCCGAGCTGATCTCCCTGTGCCATGCGGCTGCTTCCCACTAGCTAGCTATTTTACGTTTGGTCGTGTCTATATGTCCACGCCACTCTCTCACTTCGTCCCAGCTTACCCTGCCCCCTCCCCGTGTCCTCAAGTCCATGCTCTAGTAGACCTAGGGGGCTTTTAAACCCACTATAAAGGTGGTTCTCTGCCAGGCAAACTTACATCCACCACCAGCCTGGGGCCTGCCGTGTTTCCGGCGCCGGTCCTGGGGGGACGCGCTGCCCTGTGTTGCTCTCCCCACGGCCCCGGGAGCCCTCTCCCAGCACCTCCCCACGGTCCTGTCACCCCGGCTTACCTGGCTGCCTCTCCTCTTAAAGGATGAACACCCCCAGCACCAGAACTGGGACTGGATTATGTTTGAATCCAGAGTAGGCCGTTCAGGGAATATGCTTCCGAATAAATGAACAAGTGAGTGGACGAGAGATGGCGCGGATGCCAAAATCTATATCCAAGGACCTCCTGTCAGAGTGGCAAACACCAACTTAGAGCAAGAGGGAAGGAAAGAGGAGGGGCTGGCGGGAGAGGAGGAAAAAGTGAGAGAAGTGAGGGGAATGAAAGAAAGGAAGAAAGGGACGAAGGAAGAAAAGAAAGAAGAAAGAAAGGAGAGAGGGAAGGCAAATCGTTTCCCCACTTTCACATCTCGTTTGATAAAGATGTAACCAGCTTCAGGCATAGGAAGAAACAGGCTCACAGGGGTCTCATCCTATGCTTGACAATTAGAAGAAAGAAAACTTGAGTCACCAGAAAAGCAAAATACGGCCTCAACGATGCCCACATTAACTTCTGAAGAAGACATCTCCCGCCACTAGGAGTCATTTTCACAAAGGGTGGCCTCTGGAGACTTCTGAGCATCCGGAGGCTGAGCTGGGAGAAGTCCAAGGTCAGGGACAGGCGTGCAAAGGAACAGTGCCTCCTCATCAAGTGCAGGTGGAATCGCATTGCGTGGATGCTCTTTTCAATCCAAAATTCCTGCACGGTGAGGAGGCCTGTATTCTGAAGTGGTCGTCACTGTTTTCCGCCCCTCAACGCCCTGCTTCTCAAATCCTCCTTCTCAGATAAGCATGATAATAGCAGCTGCTGACCTGCACTCAATGCCATTTGAAGTGCTGCCCACAAATTATCTCATTTAATTCTCACAATAACCCTCCAACGTAGACAAGTAGTTTGGCTTTCGCGCAGGCTCAGCGGCCATGGCTCACGGGCCCAGCCGCTCCGCGGCACGTGGGATCTTCCCGGACCGGGGCACGAACCCGTGTTCCCTGCCATCGGCAGGCGGACTCTCAACCACTGCGCCACCAGGGAAGCCCCAGTTTGGCTTTAAGAGTTACTAAAGCGATATATTTCTGTAAAAACGGAGAGCTTTTCTTTGGGCAAATGTAAGAGCTTGCAGTTAAGTACTTTCTCCACTAAGGGGCGTGCTCATCTCACGTTAAAAATGCCAGACCTGGTCGGGGTAGGTACTTAGTACAAAAGCAGAAGTCGGGAAAAAGGACAAAGCAGGGCGATCAATTTCAATGCCCTGAATATATTCTTAGTAGTAAAAAGGGTTCGAATTCACAGCTGTGGTACCCAGTGCTTACTTAACACACGAACTCTCTTCGTTCCTGTTCAAGGTCATTTCAAAAGCATGGATCTTGACCACTTTGCTAGAAATGGAGCCATGACATTTGGGAAAGAAAAATTAATAGGTTCAGCCATTTGGCTTAGTAATCATCTTCCCCTAATTTCTTAAATCACGTTTTCCACCCAGGGAAACATCTGTCTGGTGGCTGAATCAACCTGACTCCAGTTGCAAAATGTAAAGAGTAAAAGAAAGAAAATGCTAAAATCTTATCCAAGCTTATCAAAATGAATTACGAGAGCTCATTTTGGTGAAATGTCCGCTTAAAATTATATTTTGGATCTGGAAAACACTCTGGAAGTGTAAATTAGGAGAGTGGGAGATCCTCCGTTAGCGATCGGTAACCCCGCCCTGTATTTATAGACAGAGAGGCGTGCAGAAATACAGCATTGCTTTCGCAGAGGGTGCTCCTGCAGGAAATTCAACATACACAGAGAAGGCAGCAGAGTCACAGTGGAACTTCCCTGTTTGGATCGATCCAGCAAGACCACAGTTAAAGCAAACAAACAACCTTACCAAGTTGATCTCCAGATTTATGCTCAAACCCAGCCGTGCTCTTGATGACTCAACCGTGCACTACACCCCGGTTTAAACTTTACCCTGCAGCCGGGATTCCCCGGCTGGTGTCTGTGGCCACAAATGACTAAATTTGAAAGCTGTGTCCTGCATCTGCTAGAGGGCTCCCAGTCCTCACAGACAGATCAAGTACTGTTTAGGCTATTTCTAAATTCCACTTGAAGACAGCAAATTGATACTCAAGCACCAGGTCTGGGACTGCTCCGCAGTTCCTAGCAGCTGAGAATCCAGCTAAACAAAGTAATCCCAGGTCATCTGATGCAGTGGAGTATGGAGTGTGGGAAACGCACTGAAGAGACAGTGGAGACACGGGCTCCCCTTTCACTTACCAGCCTACGGCCTTGGCCATGAGCTTGAGAACCCCTGCACTAGACTAAGGATGTGAAGTTCCGGTGTCAAATCCCCTTTTCTTCCGGTATCTCACAAGTAAACGGTTGTTTTAGGATTGACTGTTTTAAGATAAATGAAACTAGGGGTTCCCCTTGGACTGGTTTCATATTCATTTTGTTTTACGAGTGAGTTCATTTACTGACCCCATCTGGCACAAATCAAAGCCCCAAAAGTAAGCAGGGGTAGCACTGAGGAAGCCCTCACCAGGGACCAGGTCTTATGCCGAGTACTTGTCACGCAGGATCTGAATCCTGGGTGCCTATAAAAGCTTTCCTCCTGTCTCCCACTCTCCTGGGTTCCGTTCACTCATCTGAAAAAGGGATCAGACAGACTCAAGAGCAGGTGATCTCACAGATCCCTCTAAACAGTAAGCTTTTATGAAATTTCCAAGGCAGCAGAACTCACGATAAATCTTTGTTAAAATAGAAAACCCAGGTGTTTAAATGCAATACTTACTTAAGCTAACACACACACACACACACACACACACACAGAAAACAATCCACCCATTGTGTGCAGCAATTAATGTGACTCACTAATATTTTGTCCGTCACTGACCAGGCAGCTAGCATCTCTCAGAACCAATGCAAGCAGCTCCCGTTCGGCTCCGACCAGGACGCCCGCAGCTCAGGGCTGTCCCTGCCGGGTGTGTGACCTGGAAGACGCCCGGGGCCCACACGGCAGGCGCCCTCTTCCCACCCTCAGCCAGGGGAGCGGGTCGGCACGGTGATGCCTGAGACAGCTTCCCCTTGATTCCTCCCTTCCCGGTCACTCCATTATCACTGTGTGAGATCTTGCCCCAGAAGAACAGAGAAATCCTGAGGGCGAGGTCTGATGTCAGGGGAGAACAAGGAAGTCTTTGTCAGGCCCTGCGAGGAGGAGGCCCGGCCAGGGCTCCCAGGCCGCATACAGAGGGGCCCGCTCCATCCTGTGCGATGGGGGCCCTTTGCTGGCGCATCCTGAGCCCTCTTCCTCGACTGACACCGGAGCTGGGCCAAGTGGATGGATCTCCTCCACCTGGTGGCCCCAGGCACTTCACACCAAAAAGGCTCCAAGCAGAGCTTACCGCCCACGCCCACACCAGAAAACCACTCTCAAGAATTCCACCCTCTTTAGCTCTTCCCCCGGTCTCCCACTCAGAATGGCACCCCTCCCTCATCAGCCTTAGTCAACTCCTCCATCCTTCTCTCCACCCACTGTCCAGCCCCCGGCTCAGGCCTCCATCTCTTCCTCGCCGCCCCCTTCGCTCCAGGGCCCCCAGCTCCTCTGAGAAGCCGCCTGGCTCAGGGAACTCTCAAGCCTCTGGTCTCCCACAAGGCTTCACTTGTCCCCATGGCAAAGAAGGAGTGATGTCGCACTGTGTTTACCATGTTGCTGACTCCGGCTTTGAAACGCCATCATCTAGGACGAGTTCTGCCCCCAAGAGATGCTTCATAAACAGCCGGTAAACGATTGAACCCACGGCACAGCCCAGAGATGGAATAGAATATTCAATTCTAGAGGCTTTAGATCAAAATAAAATCGGCGAACACTCACTGAGCCCTGACTATGGGCCAGGTACCACTCTGCACCCTTACGTGCATAGAATCACATCCCTGATCAGAGCAGCCTCGTGTGGCAGGTCCCGTGGGCTCTCGTTCTGCACACGAGGACAAAGCTGGATGAGATGTCCGGTCAGCCCGAGCTCACCAGCTGGAAGTGGCAGGAGAGGGTAGCAGCCCGGGCTGCCCAGCTGCAGTCTGTGCGACTAACCACGGCGGGACACAGCATCTCACGACAACCCCAGTGAAAGCAAATCTCACCCAAAGCCCACTCTGACGTACGCCGTGCCATGTGGCCTCCCTTAAAACTAGGGACATGGGCCTTTGCAAATATCATCACATGTCCAGCTCCTTGTATCCACATTATGGTAACTGAGGAAAACTGGTAGATCGCCACTGCCCTACTCCCTTGGCTAGCAGCAGAGTCAGGGCAGAAAGAACTGACGCGTGGGGCGTGAGGGGTCCTGCGGGGCACTGACGGCCAAGCCTGCGATCACATGAATGATTCTGCAGGACTCTTCTCTCTACCAGTTTGCAGCGTGCTTCGACCCCTGGCTTCCTTCCTGCTTTCCAGGTCAGCTGCAGTCTCCCCTCCGGGGACTTACTTCCGGACTGGCAGCTTACAAGTCCCCAAGAGAGAAAGGAAGCTTGCCATCAGGGCGAGGCCCGGCACTCCGAGCTGATTCTCCTCTTTTCCAACCCTTCTCTGGGTTGGAAGACAGAGCTGCAAGGAGGCCGGAGGGCTGGAAGAGGGGACTGAACAAGAGCAGCTGCTACACCGGGGGCTCCCAGCAGAAGGCTGGGAGGATGAGGTACAGCCGAGCCATCCTTTTACTCTGTACTGGCTCAGCTGTTCTGTTTCCAGGGCTGGTGGAGGCCCGGCCGTCCATGAGGAGGTGAGGGCCTTGGTTTCTCACCTTCGAGAGTTTCCCGGTGGTGATCATGAGGATTCGAGTCCTACACTGGGGTCCCCCGGCACTACGCGGGGAGTCAGCAGGATGCAAGGACTCTCCTTGGGGACAAGTTCAGAAATGGAAGTTGGACTTGAAATCAAGCCCAACTCCCTCCTAGCGATGATGGAGAAAGGAGGGTGTGTCCAAGGTCAAAGGTGAGTCAGTGCCGGGCCTGGACTGGAACCCGGGTTAACCCTGATGTCAGTCATTCCGTCGCTGCTCCCTCCCTTCTTTCCTCCCTTTTCCCTGCCCTGCGGGCCGAGGTGTAGAGCGCTTGCCAGCACGGGAGGCATCCACGGAGGATTATCCGGACACGTGCATCCCTGACTCCTCTGGTGAGTTGCCACTGCTTCGCCCTGTTCTGCAGTTTGAAGCCCTAGTTGAGGGAGCCTTCCAAGGGCAAGTCTTAGTTGTAGAATCTCCTCCTTGGTTCACTGGAAGCTTCACCTATTTATAGATAGGGTGACGCATAGCATGGACAGTGGAGGAGGGACAGTTAGAGGAGGGTTTCGGTCCTGACCACCTAACAGCTGCGGGCCTTGGCCAAGATGCTTTGCCATTCTGAGCTGCAGCCTCCTCGTCTGCAGCCGACACCGAGACTCGCTCCTGCTGCGCTTGGGAATGTCCAATGCCATGACCTTTAGAGACTCTGGCACATCTGGGGACGTGTGCAGGTCAGCAAGGTCAGTCCTAAACCGCACGTCCATCTCCAACCAGCAAGTGTGACTGGAGGTCACGGGCACCAGACGCTGTGCTAGGTTAGAATAGATTCTATATAATATAAATGTGCATATACACGTATATATGCACTTACATATATATCATGCACATATACACGTGAGAATGTGCATATACATAACACACACATAGATAGATAGATAGACAGGTAGATACACCTATATATATTTTTTCTAAGAGGAAGGTAGAAGGACAGATACAGTTTTAAAAATCTCTTGCAGTTTTCACTGTGAAGAAGCAGACCCAGGCCTCTGTAAAGTTGAATTTTGCTGCCAGACAGCTATGCCGTTCAATCGGCGTTTCTGGATGATGGAAATGGATTCCTCCTTCTCCTCTTCCTACTTCTTTTCTGGCCCCCCAACCCTTATCCTATTCTGCTCACTAACACCTCCATAGCGTCAGAGAAGAGATGAACTCAAATTAGTCCATTTGATTATTTTCAGTCAACGTTGGGAACGAGATGGGAGGATGGGGACGATCGGATTTTTAAAAGCAGAGCTGAGGCATTTTCTGTGGCTGACAGTGCCTCTGGCTATTTCCTCCTCACCACCCTCACAGAGAACTGAGTTTATGGGAGTGTTGTTCTGCGCTCTCTCCCAGACCCCAACTCCTACTCATCCTTTAGTGCCCAGCTCACATGGCCCCTGTTGGAAGCCTTCCCTGGCTTGCCTGGGCAGAGGGCAGGCTCCCTCTCTGCACCCACATCACTGCGTTCATGCCGGGGCTCTTGCCCGCCACCTGCTCCCATGGCTGTTGCTTCCTCTGCGTCACGAGCTTATGAACTCCTCGAGGGGCTGACTGGGCTTGATTTGTCTTGATGCTTCCAGGCCTGGCACAGTGTCTGGGGCATGGTGAGGGCTCAGGTATTATCTGTTTAATGAATGTGCACATTTTTAAAGAGAACACTCTTGTTTTAGTGTTCAACAGAGAGAGGGTTCCAGAAATGGGTATTTGTTTTCTGACCAGAAAAAAACAGATCAAGATCTAAATGCCATCATTTCTACTAGAATAGCATGGACTGTTGCCAGCCACTTTCTCTCATCAGAAAAAAGGCTCCTGTTCTAACCATTCACCAGCAATTTGTGCAACAAGATGCATGAGAAGTGCTGTCAGCACTTACCACTCCCTAGGGCCCTGGGGGTGGAAAGGCCATGTATCTACCCTCACAGCCTCCCATTCGGCTGATCTGTATGAACCCATTTTACAGCTGAGGAAACTGTTATCTTATACTATTACAAGGAGTAGATATAAAATATGCACTTTAGAGAACAGGGGGTCAGATGACATTCGGCCCTTTGCTTTGTAGGACCTGCAACTTTATCAGGCCGTTCGTCTGCTCAAAGCTCTGTGACCAGCTCTCCGCTGTCCTCAGAATGGACTCAACCCTCTCAGCTCGACATTCAAGGTCCCTGGTTAATCCTCTCAGCCTCTGTCTCTGAGTGAGTCCCTCTCTCTCAGACTCACCTCAGCTCACCTGCACAGCCACGGCGAGTGACAGTGCCACAGCCCCTCCAAGAGGCAGCCCTCGTGTATGCTTCCCCTCTACCTGGAGACCTTCCCTGAACTTTCTCACCCTCCCCGATATTCACCTAGCAGACCACCCCTCATCTCTAGGACAGAGTGGAGACAGCGTGTCCCCAGGAAGCTTCCCGGCTCTGCCCCTCACTCTGCTTACATGCTTCCAAGGACGGGGAGCTCACTACCTCAAGCGCCCCACCTCTTGGTCCCTTCACACCCACTCTGATCAGAACACTGATAACTGGGGTGCTGTCTAGTCACTAGCAGGCCTCCTAGTGAAACCATAAACAACTTGAGGGCAGGAGCTGAATCTCAGCGTCCTTTTCCCCGGTGTCTAGCACTGGCGCTGACACAGAATAGGCACTCACGTGTTTGCTGAATGGATTGGTCCTCCCTCTACCCAGAAGGCCAGACTTGGCAATAGTCTGGGTGGGTGAATTCCAAGAGAACTGGTACCAGTGACCCGTGGGAGGTCCCAGGGGAAATTCCTACTCTAGCAAATTGGTACCACGATGACCCAATCAGGACAACTGCTCACTCGGACCGGATTTATCGATGCATCTTCTCCAAGCAGCCTTGAACCAGTGCCGGGCCACGGGCTCCTAGGACAGGGTGGCCAAGTCTCATTTACCTCCAGAGTGTCAGGACCTAATATCCAACACGGGTTTGGGAGTGAATGGCAAATACTCTACTGGGCAAGGACATCCATCTTTATTTCTATTTCAGGATGTTTTAGGGGATGAAGCCTTTAAGATTCTCTGGGGAAGAGCGAGGAGGGGTACAGGGTTCTCTGGAAAAGCCAACCAGACACAAACGCCCAGGTCTTCACGGTGGCTCATGAGGCCTGCACCCTCTGGCCACTCCTCTCTGTCCTCACGTCCTTCCACTGTCCCTCGTTCCTTCTGTTCCAATCCTATGGGCCATCTGCAGTTCCTTGAAGCCCAAGAACATCCCCACCTGAGAGCCTTTGTTCCCTTTTTCCTTCGAGCCTCCCTCCCTCACTTTGTTCGGGTCCTGCTCCAATGACACCTAATCAGGGGGGCCTTCCCTGGTATCCTGCCTAAAACAGCAGCGCCTGTGCCCCCAACTTCCTCTCACTCTGACTTGGCTTTATTATTATCATTATTTTTTTTTCATAAAAAAATTTTTTAAATTTTTTCCGTAACACTTAATACCACCTGGTATAATATATGCTTATTTATTTATTGACACTCCCCTGATCCCACTAGAATGCAAGCTTGAAGAGAACAGGAATTTTGTTTGTTTTTCTGTTTTGTTTTGTTTTGTGCAGATCCCTAACACCAAGAATACCCCTGCTGCGTAGGACATGCTCCATACATATTTGTGGAATGCACGGATGGCTGGATACATGAATGCCCCACAAGAGCTAACGGTCCACAGTCAAGGAAGGAAGCCAGTGCTGTGGGCCTGGACGAACAAGTGCTTGAAACTTAACCGTCTCGCTGAGGGGCCAGGACACCTGCTCCCGAATCGGCTGACTCCAACTGTGAGGATATTCCTTTGGGTCTTGGAAGTATGCTGCTTTGAAGTGAAAAAGCTGCTGGGGGTGAGTAAGTCTTCAGCTACTATCCGATGGGACAAAGGATGGACTCAACAGGCCGGGAGGGTGGTGAGACCTAAAGTTGGATGCAATAGGTCAAACCTTCAAATGGCCAAACCACAGAGGGCGGTCTGGCCAAGGCGAGGTGAGGGCGGGCCGCTACTGAAGAGGAACTCTGAAATCAAGATTAACAGCTCTTCCCTTCCTTAACTGTGTGTGTCGACAAGATCTGTCCCTGGACTTTAGGCACAGGTTCAAATGCAACCCAATGAGGGCTCAAAGCGGTACTGAAATACCTCTGATTAAGCTGACATTTTTTGAGTTTCATTATAAGCAAGAAACTATGCTAATGCATTATCGCCTCCTTTGAGCCTCACCACAAGCCTACCACACAGGGAGGACTGTCCCCATCTTACGGATGGAGAAACAGAAGCTCAGGAATTTACAACGATCTAGGCAAAATCACTCAACCAATAAATAGCAGAACTGAGATTTGAAGTCAAGTCTGTCTGATTTCAAAAGCTCTTCTCCTTCCTCTGAAGTACGCTACAGCTCAGGGACCCCTCTGGGGAAAGAAACCATAAGAGGAAGAAAGGAAGGGAGCACAAGATAAATCTGTTCCCCTCAAGAATGAGAATCTGGTATAAGGACCAAGTCTGGGATAAAATAATCCCAGGAACTCAGAACTGGAAAATACCTGATAAATCACCTGGTCTTACCTTCTCAGCTTTATGAAATGCTTCTGGTTTTAGTTTTGAGGGAAAATCAGGATATCTAAATGCAAAAGAAGAGCTTTAAGAGAGGACAGCAGAAGGTAACAGCAGCAACCGCTGAAAGAGTAACAGGTGTGAGATCATCTCAGTGTACTGTCACTTCCTTCATGACTCTTGACCTTGGATGTGCGGGTGCCCTGGGCCAGCTTAAAGGAGATGTGCTAATACAACAAGGTCCAAGGGGCTGAAATCAGCAGACCTTGAGTCATTGGAGAGGGATGTCAGCCCGTGTCAGGTCCAAGTTCAATGATGAAGTTCAAGTGGGTGTGGCCCTCTCCTTCCAGATAAGAAGAAAAGTGCCCATAACTGGGAGAAGGTGAAAGAGGGAGAAAACCGACGCGCTGGTGGTGAGGGAAGAGGGCAAAGGGGAGTGGAGATCTGAGGCTGGTGCACCGCACTGCCGAATTTACCTCTAAATTCAGCTGCATTTACCTCTAAAAATGTTATAGCAAGTGAGATGCCAGCCAGACTTCCGGCATGGGACCTAAATTCCATGCCAGGTGGGCTACTTCTCTCCCTGCTGGTCTCAATCCGGATGGCCAGAAAGAAGCCCTCAAATGCATTCTGCAGGGACAAAGTGACCTCCAGCAACAACTCTAATCTGCTCTCCCCCTGCAGGTAGTTCCAAGTGACTCTGTTTCCTGCCTAAACACTAAAAAGACTCGAGATAGCAACAGCTCCCACTCAGAAAGCAGTTATAGAACCCAGGGACATTTAAGCACTTCAAAATTACAGCTACTTTGAAATGCACATCAATTCTTCATTATGTCCTTTTTTTTTTTTTTTTTTCCCCTTGTACAGGTATGCGGTGTTAGGAAGCATGGCTTCCAATCAGAGGTGACAGATCTGGTGTACTTCCAGGTATCCTGTAAGCCTACATATCGCAGATTCTCTGCACTACAACGGTGCTGCTGGCTATAAGCAAAGACAGTTGATTCTTACCTGGAGATCTCCCTTGTGGCTCAGATTCACCAATCCAGGCTGACAGAACGAACCAGATGAGCAGCTGTTTGGCCAAGACAAGTCTGGCTCCCTAAATCAGGGCTGTGGTCCCCGAGAGTCCTGTGGTTTCTCTGTCCTTGGTGAGTGACAACCTGCAGAAAGGGAATGCAAGTCACGTTACTAGGAGAGGCCGTTTCCTCTTCTCCTCTCATCATAATACATTCTTTTTTTTTTTTTTTTTTTTTTTTTGCGGTATGCGGGCCTCTCACTGTTGTGGCCTCTCCCATTGCGGAGCACAGGCTCCGGACGTGCAGGCCTAGCGGCCATGGCTCACGGGCTTAGTTGCTCCGCGGCACGTGGGATCTTCCCGGACCAGGGCACGAACCCGTGTCTCCTGCATCGGCAGGCGGATTCTCAACCACTGCGCCACCAGGGAAGCCCCATAATACATTCTTTTAAGGAGAGCACAGAGAGTCCCAGAATCACAGATTACTAGGGCTGGAAGAAATGCAATAACCTTGTCTAATGCTTCTGTAGTTGGCGAAACTGAGGCTCAGAGAAGAAAAGAGCTTCATTCAAGGGTTTAGCCGCTCGGGATGAGATTCCAGATTAGAATGTGTCTCTGACTCTCTGGTCTCTGGAATTTTTTAAAAAAGCAGCCACATGATTGGGCTGACTTCTCAAACAACTGGTCACTGACCCTGAATAGAAGTCTTTTCTTTTATTTAACAGATTTTTAAAATGAGAGGTGGCACTTCTTTCCACATTGCTGTTTTTGTAGTTTTACCCCTGGGAGCTCACTGAGTAAAACAGTCCACCTCAGGCATGGGGTTGGGAGAATTCTCCTTTTTTCTCATTAGAAGAATACCGTTACGGAATAGTGGGACCTGTGGGCACAGCAGTGGGTGGACTTGGTATGTTAATGATAGATGTATATGCACCCAGCCTCTAGGTCTCCTGCTCTCTCTCTGTCTCTGTCTCTATCTCTCTCTTTCTGTCTGTCTGTCTCTCTCTCCATGTTTCAGGAAAACACAGGAACAGACATGGATTTTCCTGCCATGAGTATCATTTATTATGCAATTTTTCTTTCTTTTTTTTTTTTATTAAAGTCTAGTTGATTTACAATGTTGTATTACTTTCTGGTGTGCAGCAAAGTGATTCAGTTACACACACACACACACACACACACACACACACATATATGTTCTTTTTCAGATTCTTTTCCATTATGGTTTATTACAGGATATTGAATATAGTTCCCTGTCCTACACAATAGGACCTTGTCATTATGCGATTTTTCTGAACACCGAACATTTGAACAGCCACTCCTCTGGGCGAAAATCCAAAACCAAAGAAGGGATCTCACATTTGTTAAGCAAATAATACCTAATAGGCACATCAGGTGAATCTTACATTTTCCTAATTTGTCCTCAAAAATTCTGCTAAAGGTACCAGGAACTCCATTTTTCCAAAGGGTTAGGGAAGTGAGCTAGAGAGAACTGGGATGCCCTGAAGAGTCATAAAGAGAATTCGGTGCAGAACCAGGCATGAACTCATATCTAACTCCCAAATCGATGTTTTCTCCATCTAAACTGGACTAGAGCTATTAGGCCAAAACGCTAGGAGTTGTCGTATCTTTCCAGTGTGTTAGCTAGAAGGCAGGAGAAAGTTCTCTGGCAGCTGTTAGCGTTGCAAGGATGTGAAGGGTTATTCTCGTTAGATTCTCATTCAGACAGCAGGCTTTAAAGGCCCTGGCTTCCTGTACGCTGCCAGCCAGGGCTCATGTGCCCCAGAAAAGCCAGGCCGGCCCTGGCTCTGAGCAACCAGAGGGCCCGTCAGGAAATCGTGATGATCAACGCTCGGCCTCTGTTCGTTCCTGTTCTGGGACAGGGCTGGAGAGATAGGGCGGGGATGGAGAAAGAGGAAGAGAAAACAGGAAGTTGGGGGGAAGGGAAGGAAATGATAGAGAAAACACAGCGACTTTAGCCTGACGAGAAAGTGATTTCTGAGCCCTGCATTTTGGGAAACGGGGTCACAGTGGTAGTGGCGGAGAGGAGTTTGTTTCCTCTGAATTTGGGGGTGTGCCTGTGAATTCCCATCAGAGCACAGCCCGAGGAGAAGGGTGCCTGCCACAGGTGCTGTTTCCCAGGGGCACCTGAGTGTAGACACTGGAGAAGGTGAATTTCTAAAGAAGGATCGCCAGGTGAGACCACCTCTCTGACCTCTTGGCTGCAGCTGAGGCCAGATGAGTCATAGAAGGATCTGGAAACAAGAAAAGCTTTCGAGGTGATCAGGCATCAGGGGCGCTATCCCAGCCCCACGGCTTGCCTTCTCAAATGCCCTCAAAATTATAACCCATTTTCAGTGTTTTTGATGAGGATTTGATTCCCCCAGCGGGCCAGGAAGGATCCCGCTTTCTTCTACCGCAAAACTAAGAGCGTCAAGCCAGCAGAACGCTGAGTCTCCCCCAGACCATGACTCTAATAAGATACGTCCAGAATCTTTCCCGACCGTTTTGTCCACTCTCCTTAATTACAGACACTACAGAAGTTCCCCACCCAGTTCCCAGTGGGCATCGTGCAGGCTGGCAGTCACCCGGTAAGTTGAACAACCACACAAACAGACAAGCCTAATGATAATCCAATCACACTGTAACACCAATGCTAATAATACTCCACAGATTCCCGACGGGTACTAGAAGATGGGCAGGGAGCACAGGGCCCCCTCACAGGCAAGCCCTCAGATACCAATTCCACGCAGTCCAGTGGTTCCCCAAACTGGTCGTGCAACTGGAGAAGCTAAAAAGAAAAAAGTACCGTCCCAACCTGGTGCAGGGGCCAAGCTTCTGGAGAGTTTTATGTCACCAACGGGCTCTGGTCCACGGGCCAGCATTTAGATACTTTGGATCCTAACCCAGCCCTCACCAGGCCCTACCTCCTCCCTTCTTAACTGATTCAATCACGAAGACCCTACCATGGAGGAGCTCCCTCCAGGGATCTGTCCTTGCCTCTCTCAACTACTCCCCCCACCATCCCAAGAAACACAGGGCAATAAAAAGTAAGCCTATCTTTGAGAGGATCCCAAGCTTTTTGAAGAGATGGCTGGTGGTTTCCTGCCTGAGTCACTCACAGGCCAGAGGCCCCTCAGGGAGGACCGACATGGAGTAGGGAAAGACACTTACAACCCCTGTCTAGGTCCCCACCAGAAGCCCAACCTCACGCAACATCCACACGTCCGCTTCTGTCCCCAGTGGTTATGAATGACCAGAGCTGCTGCCAGCGCCCCTCTGCTCCGTGAAGGAGACTGACACCACCTGGGACCAGCAGGAGGTGGCACTTCGGCACCCCTGGCAGCCAGCAAAACCTTTCAGTGTCTTGTCTTCTTTGGTCATTTTAAGAGAGGGACAAAGCATGGGGTCATTAGCACATTTTAAAAATGGGGAAGCTGAAATCTAGAGACATAAAATGACTTCTCCCAGGTCACACAACAGAACCAAAGCTAGAACAGCCATCTGCTGACCTCCACTCCAGTGACCTGTGACCTTTTCGCTACCTCCTGTGCTCCCCTTACCGCCCCCCCCCCCCCGCCCCCATTCATGGGAGGGGCTGACAGCAGCTGTGTGTCTTCCGCTTTTGCATGGTTCTGGAAGTGACAGGACTGGGCGGGGGGCAAACTGAGAGAAGGCGATGCAAACAGATGGTGAGGGGACTGGAGGGCCTGGAACACCACCCCCCTGCCCTCCAGGCTGCGCAGACACGGGGAGTCTAAAGGCCGGGTGGGTGCCTGCTTGTTCAAGCTCCAAGGTAACCAGCAGCGCAGCCTATCCCGAGTCAGGGAACCTCGTTACGGCCTCTCCCCAGCACCGGGATCCCTAGCCAGCGAGAATTACAAACAGGTAGGTTTTTTGTTTGGTTGGTTTTGAATATTTTTATTGGAGTATAATTGCTTTACAATGGTGTGTTCGTTTCTGCTTCATAACAAAGTGAATCAGCTGTACATATACATACATCCCCATAACTCCTCCCTCTTGCGACTCCCTCCCACCCTCCCTATCCCACCCCTCTAGGTGGTCACAAAGCACCGAGCTGATTTTCCAGTGCTATGCGGCTGCTTCCCACTAGCTATCTATTTTACATTTGGCAGGGTATATATGTCCATGCCACTCTCTCTCTTCGTCCCAGCTTACCCTTCCCCCTCCCCGTGTCCTCAAGTCCATTCTCTACATCTGCAACTTTATTCCTGTCCTTCCCCAAGGATCTTCAGAACCATCTTTTTTTCTTTTTTTAGATTCCATATATCTGTGTTAACATACGGTATTTGTTTTTCTCCTTCTGACTTACTTCACTCTATATGACAGTCTCTAGGTCCATCCACCTCACTACAAATAACTCAATCTCGTTTCTTTTTATGGCTGAGTAATATTCCATTGTATAGATGTGTCACATTTTCTTTATCCATTCATCTGTCGATGGACACTTAGGTTGCCTCCATGTCCTGGCTATTGTAAATAGAGCCGCAATGAACATTGTGGTACATGAATCTTCTTGAATTATGCTTTTCTCAGGGTATATGTCCAGTAGTGGGATTGCTGGGTCGTATGGTAGTTCTATTTTTAGTTTTTTAAGGAACCTCCATACTGTTCTCATTGGTGGCTGTATCATTTTACATTCCCACCAACAGGGAAAGAGGGTTCCCTTTTCTCCACACCCTCTCCAGCATTTATTGTTTCTAGATTTTTTGATGATGGCGCCTGTCTGACCGGGGTGAGGTGATACCTCATTGTAGTTTTGATTTGCATTTCTCTAATGATTAGTGACGTTGAGCATCCTTTCATGTGTTTGTTGGTAATCTCTATATCTTCTTTGGAGAACTGTCTATTTAGGTCTTCTGCCCATTTTTGGATTAGGTTGTCTGTTTTTTTGATATTGAGCTGCATGAGTTCCTTGTAAATTTTGGAGATTAATCCTCTGTCAGTTGCTTCACTTGCAAATATTTTCTCCCATTCTGAGGGTTGTCTTTTGGTCTTGTTTATGGTTTCCTTTGCTGTGCAAAACCTTTTCAGTTTCATTAGGTCCAATTTGTTTATTTTATTTTTTTAAATTTCCATTTCTCTAGGAGGTGGGTCAAAAAGGATCTTGCTGTGATTTATGTCATAGACTGTTCTGCCTATGTTCTCTCCTCTAAGAGTTTTATAGTGTTTGGCCTTACATTTAGGTCTTTAATCCATTTTAGTTTATTTTTGTGTATGGTGTCAGGGAGTGTTCTAATTTCATTCTTTTACATGTAGCTGTTCAGTTTTCCCAGCACCACTTATTGAAGAGGCTGCCTTTTCTCCATTGTATATTCTTGCCTCCTTTATCAAAAATAAGGTGGTCATATGTGCATGGGTTTATCTCTAGGCTTCCTATCCTGTTCCACTGATCTATATTTGGTTTTGTGCCAGTACCATACTGTCTTGATTACTGTAGCTTTGTAGTATAGCCTGAAGTCTGGTAGCCTGATTCCTCCAGCTCTGTTTTTCTTTCTCAAGATTGATTTGGCTATTCGGGGTCTTGTGTGTTTCCATATAAATTGTGAAATTTTTTCTTCTAGTTTTGTGAAAAATGCCATTGGTAGTTTAATAGGGATTGCATTGAATCTGTAGATTGCTTTGGGTAGTATAGTCATTTTCACAACGTTGATTCTTCCCATCCAAGAACATGGTATATCTCTCCATCTGTTTGTATCATCTTTAATTTCTTTTATCAGTATCTTCTAGTTTTCTGCATACAGGTCTATTGTCTCCTTAGGTAGGTTTATTCCTAGGTATTTTATTCTTTTGGTTTCAATGGTAAATGGGAGTGTTTCCTTAATTTCTCTTTCAGATTTTTCATCATTAGTGTATAGAAATGCAAGAGATTACTGTGCATTAATTTTGTATCCTGCTACTTTACCAACTTCATTGATTAGCTCTAGTAGTTTTCTGGTAGCATCTTTAGTATTCTCTATGTATAGTATCATGTCATCTGCAAACAGTGACAGCTTTACTTCTTCTTTTCTGTTTTGGATTCCTTTTATTTCTTTATCTTTTCTGATTGCTGTGGCTAAAACTTCCAAAACTATGTTGAGTAACAGTGGTGAGAGTGGACAGCCTTGTCTTGTTCCTGATCTTAGAGGAAATGGTTTCAGTTTTTCACCATTGAGAATGATGTTGGCTGTGGGTCTGTCATATATGGCCTTTATTATGTTGAGGAAAGTTCCCTCTATGCCTACTTTCTGGAGGGTTTTTATCATAAATGGGTGTTGAATTTTGTCGAAAGCTTTTTCTGCATCTTTGGAGATGATCATAGGGTTTTTCTCCTTCAATTTGTTAATATGGTTTATCACATTGATAGATTTGTGTATATTGAAGAATCCTTGCATTCATGGGATAAACCCACTTGACCATGGTGTATGATGCTTTTAATGTGCTGTTGGATTCTGTTTGCTAGTATTTTGTTGAGGATTTTCGCATCTATGTTCGTCAGTGATATTGTCCTGTAGTTTTCTTTCTTTGTGACATCTTTGTCTGGTTTTGGTATCAGGATGATGGTGGCCTCATAGAATGAGTTTGGGAGTGTTCCTCCCTCTGCTATAGTTTGGAAGAGTTTCAGAAGGATAGGTGTTAGCTCTTCTCTAAATGTTTGATAGGATTTGCCTGTGAAAGCATCTGGTTCTGGGCTTTTGTTTGTGGAAGACTTTTAATCACAGTCTCAATTGCAGTGCTTGTGATTGGTTTGTTTATATTTTCTATTTCTTCCTGGTTCAGTCTCTGAAAGTTGTGCTTTTCTAAGAATTTGTCCATTTCTTCCTGGTTGTCCATTTTATTTGCATATAGATGCTTATAATAATCTCTCATGATCCTTTGTATTTCTGCAGTGTCAGTTGCTACTTCTCCTTTTTCATTTCTAATTCTATTGATTTGAGTCTTTTCCCTTTTTTTCTTGTTGAGTCTGGCTAATGGTTTATCAATTTTGTTTATCTTCTCAAAAAACCACCTTATACTTTTATTGATCTTTGCTATCATTTCCTTCATTTCTTTTTCATTTACTTCTGATCTGATCTTTATGATTTCTTTCCTTCTGCTAACTTTGGGGTTTTTTCGTTCTTCTTTCTCTAATTGCTTTAGGTATAAGGTTAGGTTGCTTATTTGAGATGTTTCTTGTTTCTTGAGGTAGGACTGTATTGCTATAAACTTCCCTTTTAGAACTGCTTTTGCTGCATCCCATAGGTTTTGGGTCATCGTATTTTCATTGTCATTTGTTTCTAGGTATTTTTTGATTTCCCCTTTGATTTCTTCAGTGATCTCTTGGTTATTTAGTAGTGTATTGTTTAGCCTCCATGTGTTTGTATTTTTTACAGATTTTTTTCCTGTAATTCATATCTAGTCTCATAGCATCGTGGTCGGAACAGATACTTGATACAATTTCAATTTTCTTAAATTTACCAAGGCTTGATTTGTGACCCAAGATATGATCTCTCCTGGAGAATGTTCCATGAGCACTTGAGAAGAAAGTGTATTCTGTTGTTTTTGGATGGAATGTCCTATAAATGTCAATTAAGTCCATCTTGTTTAATGTATCATTTAAAGCCTGAGTTTCCTTATTTACTTTCATTTTGGATGATCTATCCATTGGTGAAAGTGGGGTGTTAAAGTCCCCTACTATGATTGTGTTACTGTCGAGTCCCCCTTTTATGGCTGTTAATTTGCGTTATGTATTGAGGTGCTCCTCTGTTGGGTGCATAAATATTTACAATTGTTATATCTTCTTCTTGGATTGATCCCTTGATCATAATGTAGTGTCCTTCTTTGTCTCTTTAATAGTCTTTATTTTAAAGTCTATTTTGTCTGATATGAGAATTGCTACTCCAGCTTTCTTCTGATTTCCATTTGCATGGAATGTATTTTTCCATCCCCTCTCTTTCAGTCTGTATGAGTCCCTAGGTCTCAAGTGGGTCTCTTGTAGACAGCATATTTATGGGTCTTCTTTTTGTATCCATTCAGCCAGTCTGACTTTTGGTTGGAGCATTTAATCCATTTACATTTAAGGTAGTTATCGATATGTATGTTCCTGTAACCATTTTCTTAATTGTTTTGAGTTTGTTATTGTAGGCCTTTTCCTTCTCTTGTGTTTCCTGTAGCTGCTGTTGTAAAGCTGGTTTCATGGTGCTGAATTCTCTTAACTTTTGCTTGTCTGTAAAGGTTTTAATTTCTCCATCAAATCTGAATGAGATCCTTGCTGGGTAAAGTAATCTTGGTTGTAGGTTTTTCCCTTTCATCACTTTAAATATATCCTGCCACTCCCTTCTGTCTTGCAGAATTTCTGCTGAAAGATCAGCTGTTAACATTATGGGATTCCCTTGTATGTTATTTTTTTTTCCCTTGCTGCTTTTAATATTTTTTCTTTGTATTTAATTTTTGATAGTCTGATTAATATGTGTCTTGGTGTGTTTCTCCTTGGATTTATCCTGTATGGGACTCTCTGTGCTTTCTGGACTTGATTATTTCCTTTCCCATATTAGGGAAATTTTCAACTATAATCTCTTCAAATATTTTCTCAGTCCCTTTCTTTTTCTATTCTTCTTCTAGGACCCTTATAATTCAAATGTTGGTGCATTTAATGTTGTTCCAGAGGTCTACAAGACGGTCCTCATTTCTTTTCATTCTCTTTTCTTTATTCTGCTCTGCAGTAATTATTTCCACTATTTTATCTTCCAGGTCACTTATTCGTTCTTTAGCTATTGATTCCTTTTAAAGAACTTTTAATTTCATTTATTGTGTTGTTCATCATTGTTTGTTTGCTCTTTATTTCTTCTAGGTCCTTGTTAAACGTTTCTTGTATTTTCTCCATTCTATTTCCAAGATTTTGGATCATCTTTACTATCATTACTCTGAATTCTTTTTCAGGCAGACTGCCTATTTCCTCTTCATTTGTTTGGTCTAGTGGGTTTTTACCTTGCTCCTTCATCTGCTGTGTATTTCTCTGTCTTCTCATTTTGCTTAACTTATTGTTTGGGGTCTTCTCTTTGCAGGCTGCAGGTTCATAGTTCCCATTGTTTTTGGTGTCTGCCCCCAGTGGCTAAGGTTGTTTCAGTGGGTTGTGTAGGCTTCCTGGTGGAGGGGACTGGTGCCTGTGTTCTGTTGGATGAAGCTGTATCTTGTCTTTCTGGTGGGCAGGACCGCGTCCTGTGGTGTGTTTCGGGGTGTCTGTGGCCTTATCATGATTTTAGGCAGCCTCTCTGCTAATGGGTGGGGTTGTGTTCCTGTCTTGCTAGTTGTTTGGCATGGGGTGTCCAGCACTGTAGCTTGCTGGTCGTTGAGTGGAGCTGGATCTTAGCATTGAGATGGAGATCTCTGGGAAAGCTTTCGCTGTTTGATATTACATGGGGCCGGGAGGTCTCTGGTGGACCAATGTCCTAACCTCGGCTCTCCCACCTCAGAGGCACAGGCCTGATACCCGGCTGGAGCACCATGACCCTGTCAGCAACATGGCTCAGAAGAAAAGGGAGCAAACAAGAAAGAATGAACAAATGAAAGAAAGAAAGAAAGAAAGAGAGAGAGAGAGAGAGAAAAGAAAAGAAAATTTTAAAGTTGTTAAAATAAAAAGATTTTTTAAATTATTAAAAATTAAAAAATTTAAAAGTAATAAAAAGCACAGAAAGAAGAGAGCAACCAAACCAAAAAACAAATCCATCAATGATAACAAGCACTAAAAACTATACTAAAAAAAAAAAAAGGGACAGACAGAACCTTAGGACAAACGGTAAAAGCAAAGCTATACAGACAAAATCACACAAAGAAGCATATGCATTCACACTCACAAAAAGAGAAAAAGGAAAAAAAAATATATATATCTTTTGGGAGGTCTGAAGTCTTCTGCCAGCACTCAATAGGTGTTCTGTAGGAGTTGTTCCACATATAGATGTATTTCTGATGTATTTGTGGGGAGGAAGGTGATCTCCGCGTCTCACTCCTCCACCATCTTGAAGGTCTCTCCCAAACGGGTAGGTTTTTAGATAACAAATATGACTCCTGTTCCTTAGGGACCTGTGGTGCATCAGGCGTCATTTAATGCTGGACACCTGGTGACTCCCTGAAAACCTCTCAGCAGCCACACTAGATAGATAGGCGTTATTCTTGCCCACTTTTACAGACGAGGAAACTGAGGCACTTGCCCAGGGGATCTGGCTTTTGAGTGGCAGAGCCAAGATTTGAATTCCTGCAATCTGGCTCCAATTCCTGTTCTTAACCACTATGTGGTTAATACTCCATCTCAAAGCAGTTACATTCAAAAAAAAAAAGAAAGAAAAAAAGGAATGAAAGGGAGAGAGGCATGCAGGACAGTCAATTAGTAGAAAGAAACAGGGATAAAGGAAGGACACTAGGAACAGATAACACCTTCATTCCAAAAAGGCAGAGGAAAGGAGGAAACTCTCCAGGAGGGAAATATTGATTGAAAGGTGCTGATCAGGCAGGACCGGGATTCTGGTCCCCAGCCCTTTTTGGGTGGCAGCCCCCCGGTGTCAGCCAGCACCAGTAAATGACTTCCTGGCCTTGGTGCTGACACAGCACCACTCGTGGGAGGGCTAAGTGGAGCGGGCCGGGGAGGGGATGGAGGGAGGGCCCAAGATGGGAGAGTCATCAGGGTGGGTGGAAGGGATGATGTTTTGGGAACCCAGCTCCCATGTCACAGAGGGTGGGACCCACTGGGCCGGGGGGCTAGCGAGACTCTGCTGAGGGTCCCCACCTCAAACGGTGAGAGCACACACTCCCAGGGCCAGCCGGTTCTGGGGAATGCTGGGTGAGTTCAGCCTCACGAAGACCCACAGAGCAGGACAGGACAGGGATCGTCCCTCACCATTTCACAGACGGGGAGACTAGAGCCGCGATAATAATAGTCATGACGTCATCGTCATCATTGTCACCATCGTCGTCGCCATGGCAGCCGCCACTTGTGGGAGCCTGTCATGCATCAGGAAATGAACTGGATGCTTTACATGGGTTACTCAGTAAACATCAACTCTGTGAGGGCCGTAACATCATTCCTAATTTATAGCTGAGATAAGCTAAATAATACCCTAAAGGTCAAAAAGCTAGTTGGCTAGGAGGAAGGATTTGAACTGCTGACATTTTGGCCCATGGTGTCACCTCTAAGCCACATGTGCCGTGAAGTGGTGACAGGCTCTGCCCATGACTGATGGCGCGAACCCACAGCCAACTTTTGCGCTGTTCAAGCACATAGGTACAGGTCTTTACACTTAAATATATTATCCACTCTCCAACTGTACTAAGCGCACATACATGGTTACATACAATTAAGGTGACCGTGTGATTTATCACCCAAATCTGGGTACTTCTGAGAGTGAAAAGGGTCTATTAATAATGCAGCTGGGACAAGGCATAAACCAGGCCTGTCCCAGGCACACGAGGACACATGGTCATTCTGCTATGTAGGTCATCCTACAGTCCCGGGGTTAGTTCATTTACATCTCGCTGTGCTGATGGGAAAATCTCCTGAACGATCCCCTGTTTTCAATCCACCCAAACACTCCTTGGCAACAATTCACTCACCCTCTGCTCACCAGAAAGTCTTCTAAGCCCACTGGGCTGGCAGGCCTTACGAAAGTTGATCATAAAGCGGGCATGCTATGATTCGGGAAGCAAGGGTGTGACTAGCTTGGCAATATATTTTGAAAGGACTGCTGGGTGTCCTGTGCCCGTGCGCCCAGAACGTGAATGTGCAGCTGTTCTGATAATCAGCCAGTCCGCCAAACCCGAGGGCCTGGTGGCTCCCCCATCTCCTGTGGCCTAAGGTAATGGGACGGGCAACCAGTGTGAGCTGAGCTGCCCAGCCCTCTGGAGAAACTGTCGTCCACTGACAGGACGCAAGACCCCGCTTCCTCGGGGGGCGGCGCACGGCTGGGACGGGGGGCCTGTCTCCATTCCCGGCAGGCACTCACCTCCCCAACCCCCGGAGGGTGTGGGGCTGTAGCCCTCTGGCCAGGGATCTCCCCTTTGATCCCACAGGCCAGGGGAGGATGGAGGCTGCACTGAAAGCTTGCTTTTCGTTTCTTAAGAATCTGCCTTCTTAAGAATCTCTGGTCGAGAGGAGAAAGAATCTGCTGTTCTTCTGAAACCAGGAAATCAATCTTGAATCAAACTCACACATCAATACAAGTAAAGTGAAATGCTAACGAGAAAGCAACAGGCATTAGTCCACTCTCCGGAGAGGTGTTTCCTGCATTTATTTAATCGGGGGCATCCCAGGACTTCTGGGCCTGCGATTTTCTGACGGCTCAGGGAAGCTTCGTCATGCTGGGGAGCCCAGAGACCCCTGAAGGGGCTCAGGGCTCTGACCCTGCAATAACGCAGCCAGCCAGCCTCTTTACTCGTTTTGCATAGAAGTTTTTGCCGGTGATAGTTTCTGGTAATGAGGAAGACCTTTTATTTTTTCCAAATCAGGCCACATTCACAGGTTGTTGGGGGTTAGGGCATGGACTTATCTTTTTGGGGACCACTAGTCAACCCACTACTGCTGTCATTATTATTGTTATTACTATTATTACTATTATTATGAATGCTATTCGGGGGACACCTGAAACCTGGGGGTGGTAAGGCACCGCCACCCAGCAAGTAGGTGGAAAAGCCAGGACTAGAACATACGTCTCCCAACTGACTCCTGTTTCTTCTTCCTCAGCATGTGGCCTCTCACGCTAGGGGCCCAGGGTGCGAAGCCCACAATGCAGCAGGAAGCAGCCTGCAGACAGACAGTGACTGAGCCTGGGCTCAGGCAGCCCTAGATTGTCAGGGGGCAACAGAGAACGCGGGTGATGGGGCCATCACAACTACAGGAGCGTCGCTTCTCTGGAGGGCAAAGGGCACAACTTGACAGGTTTGCGTGCGTGACCATCACCGGTGACACAAGCCTGGACGCCTTGATGTAGCACGAATGCTTTACGGTGGGTCAAGAAAACCTTGGTGTATATGCTGAACTTGGCCTTGGCTGGGCTGTGTGACCTTTAGTCCCTCGCTACTTCTCTCTGAGCTTCAGATGCAAAGTCCTCTCAATGCAGACTTACAGCCATAGGCACCAGCAAGCCTCTTTGGGCTACTCTGAAGATCAAACGAGCCTTTGCTTCTAAAGTACCATAGCTATGTATGTTCATGCGCGTTCTCTCTGCCAGTGGATGGAAAGGTCCTTAAGAGGAGGGGCCCACGTCTTACTGATTTGCACAAGCTATTGTAATAGGCTCGAAGCCCTCCACAAATGACAAATACTGACGGTTGAATTCGTACGAGTCAGCTTCCCTGAGGGCAGCGAATGGCTCAGTGAGGCTGGGGAGGGAGGAAGAGGCAGCAGAGATACAGCAGAAATAGGCTGGTGTCAGGCTATGGCGGACTTTACCTGCGCCCATGCTTTTTGTGACGTCAGACAGCAAGCTAGGCTATCAGATGCTTTGGTAAGTGTCAGTAGGAGGATGGGGCTGTGGAAAGAGCCTGGGGCCTCGTGCCCAACAGTCGTGAACTGTAAGTTCTTGGAGCCTTGGCTGCCCCGTCTCTACAATGGGAACGATCACTCCCTCTCAGGCATCTGGGTCACCCAAGATTAAAAGGGACCAGTGCAGTACCTGGCACCTAACTGAACTTCAGCAAATACGACTGGCCCCCAAATAAGTGGGACAAAACTGACCTGGGCTGTCAGAGTCAGTGATTGTTATGGAAGTTCAAGGTCAGTGCTGCCTGGAAGGAACTGAGAAACGGCACCACGGCCAGATTGCACTGCGCACGGCCTGAGGCGGGCTGGCTGGAAGGATTTGTTGCCCAAGTTCCCAACGACTCTGGTGCGCTCCAGCGCCTCGTGCAAATAGCGGCAGCACTCGTGCACCCCAAAGCCACGAGGGTCTCACATGGCAAACACCACCCAAGGACCACAAACCACCTGTGAACTCCCAGCAGCCCCTGGCCATCGGCTTGTGCTGGGTGTTAAGTGGCCTGTGCTGGGTGTTAAGTGCCCTGTGCTGGGTGTTAAGTGGCTTGTGTTGGGTGTTAAGTGGCTTGTGCTGGGTGTTAAGTGGCTTGTGCTGGGTGTTAAGTGGCTTGTGCTGGGTGTTAAATGGCCTGTGTTGGGTGTTAAGTGGCCTGTGCTGGGTGTTAAGTGGCCTGTGCTGGGTGTTAAGTGCCCTGTGCTGGGTGTTAAGTGGCTTGTGCTGGGTGTTAAGTGGCTTGAGTTGGGTGTTAAGTGCCCTGTGCTGGGTGTTAAGTGGCCTGTGCTGGGTGTTAAGTGGCCTGTGTTGGGTGTTAAGTGGCCTGTGCTGGGTGTTAAGTGGCCTGTGCTGGGTGTTAAGTGGCCTGTGTTGGGTGTTAAGTGGCCTGCGCTGGGTGTTAAGTGGCCTGCGCTGGGTGTTAAGTGGCCTGTGCTGGGTGTTAAGTGCCCTGTGCTGGGTGTTAAGTGGCCTGTGCTGGGTGTTAAGTGGCTTGTGTTGGGTGTTAAGTGGCTTGTGCTGGGTGTTAAGTGGCCTGTGCTGGGTGTTAAGTGGCTTGTGTTGGGTGTTAAGTGGCCTGTGCTGGGTGTTAAGTGGCCTGTGTTGGGTGTTAAGTGGCCTGCGCTGGGTGTTAAGTGGCCTGCGCTGGGTGTTAAGTGGCCTGTGCTGGGTGTTAAGTGCCCTGTGCTGGGTGTTAAGTGGCCTGTGCTGGGTGTTAAGTGGCTTGTGTTGGGTGTTAAGTGGCTTGTGCTGGGTGTTAAGTGGCCTGTGCTGGGTGTTAAGTGGCTTGTGTTGGGTGTTCAGTGGCCTGTGCTGGGTGTTAAGTGGCTTGTGTTGGGTGTTAAGTGGCTTGTGCTGGGTGTTAAGTGGCCTGTGCTGGGTGTTAAGTGGCCTGTGCTGGGTGTTAAGTGGCCTGTGCTGGGTGTTAAGTGGCTTGTGTTGGGTGTTAAGTGGCTTGTGCTGGGTGTTAAGTGGCCTGTGCTGGGTGTTCTAGAGACCCTGCTCATGCCACAGGGCTCGGTGGGAGGTGAGGCACTGGGGGTCAAGAAGCAGGAGATCTGGGCTCCAGTTTCTGCTCTGACCCTAAATCCCTCTCAGACCCGGGACACATCACTCACCACCACCTGTATCATGAATGAAATGGTCTTTGGAACTTAGGGCTCTCAAGGTCTAGAACAGCCCTTCAGTGGAGTGTTTCTGGAAGAGCTTAGCCTGTGATATATACACTGCCCTCTGAGAGAGTGATTTTCTGACAAGCCAGACCTCTGCTAAAAGCACCGTGCAAGTGGAGGCCCTCCTGCAGACACGCCAGGTCAAATCTAGCAGGTTCTGTGCTCACGCCACCGATTCCTGCTGTGCAGCCTCGGGTGAGTCACTTTACCCCTCTGAGCCTCAGAGATAATGCTATTTAGCTCATACCACTTCCCAGCAAACTCTGTTTTCTAAAACATCACAGAAAGTACAAATCTCATTTCTCTCGGACGCGACAAGGCTAGTCGGCCTTTACCTTCCGGGACAGAGCCGGACACGCCTTCACAAAGCAGTGATGGGAGAAACAAGCGCCTTCCATTATTCTCAGTAAGAGGAGAGGGGCCCAGTCAACGTGGGGAAGAGCAACTGAGAACTACCTGCGGTGACAGCTGGGAGCCGGCTTATCTGCACTGATGACAGGACGAGCGAGGGTCACTGTGGCCCAGGCAGACAAACACTGGGGACCCTCAGACAATAGCACAGCTGCTCGGTTCCCGGGCCCCCTGCTGCGAGGCAAATTAGGAGTCATTTGATCAACATTCATCGTCAAGATGCAAAGGGATTCTGCCTTTTCCAGTGGCACAGGGAGGCAGGGGGCAAACGCACACGCACCCCCCCATCAGGGTCCTGGGGTCCCTATACCTTGCGATGGGGAAAAGAGAAGTGGGAACTGCGGACAGAAAAAAGCCTGGGATGAGATCCTCATAGAAACCGACTACAGACGAATGCACTTTCTCTGTGAGACCCACTAATATCTAACAAAACCCATATTCCTAAGCCTAGTGTTCAGGTCTCTCCACAAACATGTCCATACTGATTGAGAATCATCCTTATGTAAGCTCTCAATTTAAGCCCAGTGTGACTGACTGCAGCTTTGTGTTTTCTTGCCCTGTTCCGCAGCCTAGACTTACCCCTTCATATACCTCCATCCTTCCTACGATCCATCCAGGCAGCAGCGGCCTCATCTCCTCCATGAAATCTTCTCTGATACTCTGCTGATACCCAGTCCACACTGATCTCTCTTTGGTCTGAGCTCTCAAAGCACTTTCTGTCTGCACCGCTCAGCATTTAGGGCCAGTGGGTTGCTTCATCACTTTTTGACTGGACTCTTACATCCTCCTCCTAACTGGTTTCATCCTGCCTGGACTCTGTCCCCATGCTCTGCAGGAAGAGCTCTCTAAAGCACATCTGATGGTGTGTCTTCCCTGCTTAAAACTCTGCAAGCACTTCCCACCACTTCTAAGGTCAAATCCAAATGCCACAGCATACTCCCAGCCCTCCCCCGAGGCTGCCCACACTCAAGTCACACCAAAGTACTCCTGAGGTTATATGACGAGGTGGTACCAAAAGTGGGACAAGAACTCGGCTGAGGGTTCTTCCCACAGGCCCAGGTTCTCCCAGGTCAAATGCTGGACCGCAGAGAAGATGCCTAGGAGCAAATGGCATTGAACCATGGCCAGGGTGAAAGAAATCAAGACCAACTAAGTCCTTAGCCTTGATAAGCTTACAGTATTCCGGCAGTCAGCCAATCCACCAACCAACCAACCAAGTGGGAGAGTAGGTACCCGAGACGCAGACATAAGATAGTTCATTTGTTCTTTACAACAACAGCGACGAGGAAATTTTCAAAGCTGTGGAAACTGAGGCTTACAGAAGTCACAGCTCCTATCTGGACTAAAACGTCAGCCAAGATCTGACTTTGATGTTCCAGAATGGTATATCCCATAGCCCAGTGGCTATTACGACATTGTACCCCTAAGCACCTTACACTCAACATGTCTGATACCGGACAACAGCACTTAGCTCCTAAGAGTTCATTCTGTCCAGGCGACCCTACTGATGAGCTCCTGCAACTCCTTAGATGGAAAGATTGTGAGAACGGGATGTTCATTTAACAGAAGAGGGAGAAAATTCCACCCTAACTGTTCTCTACTTATCCAAAGATGTGATCAAAAACCCTGACCTGGCTAATACTTCCTCCATCACACTTCCTAGTAATAATTGTGTGTGTTTATGGGGGAAGGGGTACAAGAACAAGGTCCAGAAGAGAGCAGGACTAATATTTGGACAGAAGCACGCATGGAACCAATGGGAGCCTGGAGCCAGCTGGCACCAGCCCACCAGAGCCAATTATACGTATGTCTTCCCAACTTCATATTCAGTGAGGTCTTGTAAGCAGAAACCAGCCACGTGGGAATGTTTACACCATGGAAATTGGCAAACTCTCCTAGTCAGGTTTGTTTTGTTTATGTTTTTCCCAGAGAATCAGTTATTAAACATTTACCAGCCACCACTCAATGGATCCATGAGAAGTCACTGAGTTGGGATGATGGGGGATTTAAACTGTAGCCATAGCTGTGCCCCCAACTCACTGTTTGACTTGGGCAAGTATCTTCCCTTCCTGGCCCTCAATGACCTTAACTGTAAAAGGGGAGCAAAAAAATCCTTGCTTTCCTGACACACAACTTTATAAAGTAGGACAGTGGACCTAAGGGCATTTTGGTAAATGTAAAGCTATGAGGACATATTTGGCAATGTCTGCAGACATTTTTGGTTGTCACAACTGGAGTGTGTGTGGTGCTACTAGCATCTCATGTGTAGAGGCCCGGGATGCTGCTAAACGTCCTACAATGCACAGGAGAAGCCCCACAACAAAGACTTATTTTGCCCCAAATGTCAGCAGTGCCAAGGTTGAGAAGTCCTGATCCAAAGATATTCAAACATGGTGGCCCGTTCAAGTTCCCTGAACACATCAGCATCCAGGAGAAAAATAAAGGCAACTTGGGTCAATTCGCAGGAACCTTGGACGGTCAGCGGGTGCAGAACACTGTGATATGTGCTGCAGGGCGACAGCACAAGGATACAACAGAGTTCCTGCACCAACACAGCGCCTGGCACACAGTAGGTGCTCAAAGATGGTTTGTGGGAAAAGCAATGAGTCTAGCTGGAACCGCAGTGTACCCTCTCTAGCAGATCCACACTCCAGCGAGGGCACACTCCCCCCGACAGTGACTCCAGGTAGAAGAAACTGACAAGAGGGATTTCACCTCCTCTGGGAGGGAGATGTGAAGAAATGGTGTGAAATCCCAGCCCTGGGGACCCGGGTCAGACAAATAATCACTAGCCTGGCAATCACAGCAGCAGTGGTCAGAAGAGCAATTTTATTTAAGTCACTTTCTAATATGAATTGAAACATCTTGAAAGGTGAGGTTTTCAAACCCTCTCTGGGGAGTCAATTGTTAAAAACACACAGCAGGCAGTCTTGCTTTCCACACATTCAGAAACCACTTTTTTTTTTTTTTTAGACAATCCTTTTCTCCCTGTACCACTTGGGACTGCAAATGCATTTAGCACAAACCACCCGAAGTGGAAACGGTGTCGCGGTTAAGAAAACACTCCAGGCGCTGCCGCGACCGTGGGGAACCAGGTTGGCACGGCCCAGACACGAGGAAAAAGCGATGACACGCCGCCCGCCGACTGTCCCCACGCCTCTGGGGCCTGGAGTCGGCAGGGCTGTGGGGCGAAACTTCGCCACAAGCCTTTCCTGGAAGACCCCCCTCCCCCCCCCCCGTGAGACTCTCAGCCCCCCGGCCCTGCGCTGGACTGGGAGAGGCAGTCCGTTTCTCAGGGAGTAGATGACAGGACAGGACCTCCCTCCGTGTCTCCCTGACCATAAAGCATCTGACTCACAAAGCCCTTTAGTTTAAAGCCCAAGGGTTCAGAGCTCATTCCAGATGTAGCAGAAGCCAGCAGCTTCTCTGGCACCATGGCAACACAGTCAACTACAAATCAGCCGCTCAGGATGGTAGAGCTGGAAGCCACCTGAGTACCTGCCTCTCCTCCCCTGCTCCACTTTAGGGATGTGGGCCCCTGGGCCAGGGGAGGGGCCGGCTGCCCAGACCTGCTGTGGAGTTTCTCACCGACCCTTAGTCGGGGGTAGTTTTCTGGGTGCTCTGTGAGTCTTTTTTGCTCAGGTCTCTGAACCCTAAACCTTAAAGCTTATTTGCAGCTCAGGAATAAGCTACTTACAATCCAGGTAGGACCTGGGGTCACAGGATGGAAGTAAGACAGCTTCAGGGCAAGAAATTTCAAAAGGAACGACTTGGTGAGAACTTGGCCCCTTCCATCCTCATCTCTCATTCATTCTTCATGTCCATGACCCGGAAACATGGGTCTTATTCTGCCCACAGTGGAGAGAAGGGGACCCAGGCTAAGAGAAGTAAAGAAAGTGCTGGAGCCCAAGCAGCTAGTGAATCGCTTTAAGGATTCTGATGCTCTTGCCTTAAACGAATTCTTTTCTTTTTCATTATAAAGTCCTAATATTGAAAGCAACAATACGATAACTTCTTCAGGAACGGCAAAATCATTTTGCTACATTATTTATATATATATATAATTATTATGTTTTAATAATAATAATACATAATATAAATATATTATATTATATTTTATAATAATTATTAATAATCTCCAGGATTATTGGACGGCAAGCTTGACTTCTTCTCACACTAAAATGGTCAGTGTTTCTAGATGTGGCGTCAAGGGCCTGGGTCAGTGGAGGTGATAAATAAGACGGCCATCGTGACCTCACCTTGGGGTCTGAATGCAGCCACACACCTGAATGACACACAGGACAGTTATAAAACCCTACCTGGTGGGTTGAACCCTTGTTTGGGGTGCATCCAGACAGACGGACAGCAATAAGGAGGAAGGATCCCGCTGAGGCCCCCCCCTGCAGCCTACCACTAGCTTCCTGCGTTTCTTCCATTTCGGGGACGAAGATTCTGAGAATACAGTGAGGCAGCTCCCTTGTGTTTTCTGGTCGCTCATGAGCGACCAGAAAACATAAACACATGAAAGAACAATTAGAATACAGTTTGGCGGTTGCTGTAACGGGAAGCGTAGGCTGAGGTGGAAGCACCAACGACGGGCGTCTAACTCCACCCACGTGGCGGGCATCTGGTCCGTTAAGGCTTCGTGGAGGGGTCAATGTCTGAGCTAAGTCTGGAATCCACACAGGACTTAGCCAGGCCAACGGGGGGTATGAGAGGGAGAGTGGGGAAGGAGGGCGGAGGTCACAAGGCAATAAAAATGGACGGGAGTGATGGCGTTCCTGATGTAAGGAACTATGTTAGTTGGGTATGGCCGGACTGTGAGAACATGATGGGTCCGGTGGGAGGGAAGCCTGGACTGAACCTGGAGGCCGGGGCTGAGCTGGACCACAGGCGGCCAGCAAAGCCTCGTAAACGAATCCATCCTCCAAACGGGAGCTGGATCACAGTGTTTACCTGTCACTATTTGGCAGGGACCCGGTGATGTTGTCAGGTTTATATCTCATGTCATATCTGTGTGTGTGTGTGTGTGTGTGTGTGTGTGTGTGTGTGTGTGTGTGTGTGTGTATACATACTATTCCATCCTGGCTGTCAATCATTTTATCTCTAAAATGGGGAAAACATGATGTGCTCTATATCCCAAAAGCGTTATACGAATGAGATATTTAATAAGAAGTTTATTAAAGATTAAAAAAAGATGAGAAGCCTATATGAAGAATGATCGCTGGCTTCTCTCATGGCACTCTAATATGAAAATATGCACCCCAGAAGAATGAACTGGGAGGAGATCATGGCACACAGAGCAGAGGAGATCACTTCCTGCAGCCGGAGGTATTCTCATCTCGAAGGCCCTGCCCCATGCCGCATCCAGGGGGCAGCTTGCACTGGGTGCCTGTGTTCAGGACTCACTTTCCGATTCGCAGGACAGATATAAGGAGGCAAAACACTAAACACCAAACACCCACCTTTCTTATTTATCCAGTTAATGTTCCCATTTTGAGATTAAATAATTATTTTCACAAAGCCCTGCTTGAATCCTCGAGAATACATAGGTGGGTAGAGCATATTTTCGATTCAGATGAAATGGCAAGTCCTTGCCATAAAAGGTGGGCAGAGAACTGCCCGGTTGATTTGTTTCTCTTCTCCATCAGCCCTGGCTCTTGGGATGTCTGACTGCTGCTGAAATCAGGCAAGACAAAACCAAAGCAGACTGCCTGCCCCAGTACCTGGAGCCAGGGCCAGTGCTTAGGGGGATAAAAGCTTCCTTCAGAGGGGAGTTGTTTCCAACCGGTCCACAATTACCTTTATTAGCATAACGTCGTGTCCTGCGCTTTGTAAAAACACTTTCTTTTTCCATCTCAGGAAGAATGCAGGAAGAGAAATTGCTGCTACTGGGGGAAAAAAAGTCTATAAAATTTAAACCGTGGGGCATTTGTTCAAGACTCCTGGGTAATGATGTCTCTTGATATATAATTCATGATAACCTTAAAGCTTGGCCTACTTCTGACACAGAGATCATATATTTTGGAGAAGTCAGGTGGGGGGCAGGGAGAAAGAGAAAAATCACTTTTAAATGGTTCTGCTGTGCTTCGCCTTTTGAGTAAAGCCAGACCATATTTTGGACGACTCTTTTCTACCATAAGGGCTTCCCTTAAAGAGCTTTTTTTTTTTTTTTCCTCTTAAATAGAAGAAGCAGCATATCATCCAGTTTCAGTTTTATCTTCTGTAACACTAGATAAAGATGAGGCTGAATCCATCTGTTAACACATACAGACAGGCTGCAAACTGTGTGAAAGAGCGCACACACACACACACACACACAATCCTTGCAAAAAGGGAGAAAAAATCCATACTTTAAAAAAATTTATCATCAGCAATGCTACCCAATGCCGACTAGATAGCAGCACTTTTATCCTTTTATGGGCAGATTCAGGAGGAAGCCAGCCTCGCCACAAAGGCTGCTCCCTGTACGCTGCCACATGAATTGGGATCCTGGGACTGGCTGGGGGCCAGGCCCTCCCCCTATAGCCTGGGGTTCCAACTCATCGCCCTGGGCACCATTACCTGCCATGTCTCAGTGCACTCGAGCTGATGCTAAAAGAATCGCAGGGCAGAGGGGGGGTTTCCACCCTCTGGTGCAAAGGCCATGCTCCCGTGGCTGGATTTTCTGGGGAAAAGGAGCAGGCGGGCTACCTGGACCCCATCTGGTCACTTGGCATTTCCTAGGGCACTGCTGGTGAGGGTGGCACTGTGGATTTACCCTCTCTAGGCTTTTCGTTTTCAATCTTTATTTATTTTTTGGTTGCGCCGCACCGTATGTGGGGATCTTAGTTCCCAGACCCGGGGTCGAACCGGCGCCTGTCCCCTGCAGTGGGAGCACAGAGTGCTTAACCACTGGACCGCCACGGAAGCCCCACCCGCTCGAGGCTCGGAAAACTGCTTCTGGTCGACAATTCCCGAAAACGCTGTATGCAACTGATCAGATCCGATGCAACAGATCAGAGACTGGAGGTCGGAGGTGACCTGGATGGGCCCTCACCAGAGCTGGCATTGCTCATATGTCCACAATTACCTCTTTCAAGTGGGCACCGTGCAGTGGAGAGTCCTGAAATGCACAGAGCTCTTTTGTCTCTTAAACGCAGAAACCGTGTGAATCACAGAGTTCCCAAAATAAGCAAGCTTCATTTCATTAATGAGGTGGCGCTTGAGCTTCATTTCACAGCTCGGAAGAGGATGGGGGTGGAGGTGATAAGCACAAGTCATCGCCTAGGCCACTGCACTTGAAGAGGCTGACGTGGTCTCTAGGGCGGGCCCAGAGCCCAAGCTACAGTCCCTGCACCCTGCAGTCTCCAACGCTAGGTCCTGGGGATTCCGCTTCTGTGGTGTCTCACATCGCCCCCTGCCCCCTCCTCTCACTGCTGCTGCCCTAAGTTACGTGCTTATTATCTTTCTCCTGGATGGTTTTGCACGTGCAGCCAGATGACTCTTCCTGAAGCAGCACAGCTATCATTGCATCACTCCGTGGCTCAAAAACCTTTAATGAGTTCTCCATTGACTAAGAAACAAAGCCCAGCTTCTAACTTTTAAGGCCTTCTTCAGTAGGTCCCGGCCAAAATTCTAGCCTCCCCTTCTTTTTCTCCTTCCCATACCCTACCCTCCAGCTCAGTGTCACCCTTCCAGCTGTCTCACCTGCATGCCCTTGCTCTTATATTGCCCTCTGTCTAAAATAGTTTTCTCTCTACTCCATCTCCTGAATCCTATTCATCCTTCAAGACCAAATTCAAAGGCTCCTTCCATCATGGTCTCAAACTTGACCCCCAGGGAAAATTTCTCTGTCTTCTGACCTCCCACAATTTTACCATCTCAATCGCATTCTTTTGCCAAGAAAACAGATTCTGTGTGTGTTGCTTTACTCCTTAGGCTGTAAGATGAGGGTAGAGGACTGCTCGATTGACTTAGCAGGTTTACCCTATCTCCATCGGTCCTGGCACATAGGAGGTGCTCATTTATGTTAAATAAGTGACTCACACTTGGTGAGGAAGGCTGCAAGATTGCAGACGTGCGGCTCTTTTGTGGGAGCACAGCTATCTAGAGCGATCAAATGAGTGCTCTGTAGACGCGCATCATTAAAGGACCCTAAGGTATGCAGGGGGGGCAGGCTGGGTGGGCTGGGGTCAGAGGTGGATGATGTTAATGACCTCCATCATGATAAATCCAATGGTCAATTCTCAGTCTGCGTCTTTACTAGACCATCAGCAATTCTGCACAATTGAGTCCACATCCCTTCTAGAAAGTCTTAGGAGAGCACAGTCTCTTATTTTTTCCTCCTAGTTAATGTCTGCTCCCTCCCAGTCTCCTTAGCTGGTTCCTTTTCTTTTTTTCCAAAACTCTTGACATCGGCATTCCTTAGGGCTCAGATCTTCAGTCTCTCTCTTCCCTATCAGGACTTACACCTTTGGGGATCTCACCCAGTTTCATGGCTGTAATATCACCTATACGTTGATAAATCTCAAATGCCTATTTCCAGCTTTGAACTCTCCCTTGCTTGTACTAATCACAGCCTGCTCAAAATCCACACTTGGAGCTGAACTCAGACTTCAAGTGGCCCCGAACTGAACTCCTCCCTCGTCTCTGCTCCCAAACCTACTTCATCCACAGTCAGCTAATGACAATTCCATCCTTCCAGTTTCTTAGCACCAAATATTGAGTCATCTTAGCCTCCTCTTTATTTCACATCCCACATCAAACCCTTCAGGAAATTCTTTTGGCCTTACCCTTAAAATATATCCAGCACACATCCAAATGTATCCCCTTACTCTGCTTCATTTTGTCCCATGCTCTTTTGACCTTCCAATGAACTAGAAAGCAATAAACATTATTTTATTACCTTTGCCTGAGTTACAATAACTTTATTATCTGCTTTTTCTCACTAATGTCTCATATGCCCAGTGCCTAGAGCAATGCATGGCACAGAGGAGGCATTCAACAAATATTTGTCAAATGCATGAACGAATGGCTTTAGCTGATGACCTCTGAACCGTAGCTTAAACAATAAGCAGCATTTAGCCTCAAAGAAAGGCAACCACAGCTGAAAGGCATCTGTAGGTAGGGGGGCTGGAGGAGCAAGGCCCTCGAGATACATAGAACCGTCTTCAGCCTCTTCAGATGCAACGGTGTCGCGAAAGCCTGCCTGCAGGATACAAAACCATGAAAGAAGCCGGACCTGAGCAGTTTCCAGCTTGTCTGTACCAGCCAAGAACGTTTTCAAGGGACTTCAATGGACAGCTATGTTTGTTTTTTTGTGTGTGTGAAAAAGACATACAATCAAAATGGAAATGAAAGACACAAAAGTCGGTAAATAATTGTGTGGAAACACCCCCTGTACAATTTTATTTACATTACACATTATTTCGCACCTTTTTCTCCCCCTAAAATATTACAAGGACATTAGTCCTGGTTCTATCCATTTTCACCCGTAATTAGACATCCTGTAAGTACATGTTCAGGGCCAGGCCCATGTCAATCCTCCTTCCTGTCATACCCCCTGTGCCCACCCAGGCATAGTGAGGGCTTTAAAATTATTTGTTCAATGAATGAAGACACCAATAAATGCCTTCTGACTCTCTCCTGCCAGGACCAGTTCCACGATATAAGAATATATTCTGAGAAAGAATGGAACACGCCTTGAGACTGGTCCTCAAGGCAGAAAATACATCAGCCCTCACTTCCGCCCGGCGCCTTACCCAGTGCCTGGTTTCTAGCAGACATTCGAGAAGGATTCAGTGCCTAGAAGTCAAGTTCATCTACAGTAAGTCCTCTACACATGAACCTTCTGGTTTTAAACTTTCAAAGATGCGAATGTGCGTTCACATGTCCAATCACGTAAGTACATCCTCTACAAGTGGTTCTGCTTTTGTGTACTTTCCTGTACAGTACTGTATAGAGTTCAGTAGTACAGTATCTTTATTTCAAGCCCAGGATGTCTGGAAACAAGCATAATAGCAGCAGTGATGTAGCTGGTACTACTGTACTTTCCAAGGTACTACACTGTAAGATTAAAACTGTTGTCTTTATTTTTTGTGTTTGTTTGTTTTTATGTATTGTGTGAAAAGTGTTATAAACCTATTACAGTACAGTACTCTGTAGCCGATTGTGTGAGTTGGGTACCTAGGCTAACTTCGTTGGACTTACGAACAAACTGGACTTACGAGCGTGCTCTCAGAACGGAACTCCTTTGCATGTAGGGGACTTACTGTACATGCAGACCTGGAAGTGGGAAAGGGCGCTAATGTACATCCATCTTCTTGACCCTGCGCTAGCATCTCAGCATCTCTACTCTGTTGCTGGGATTTGATCCAGGGTGGAGAGCTGGTGTGACGCACTTGGGCGTGGTGTCCACCCTGCCATCCAGGGAGGTTATGGCTGGAATCAGAAAGGCTCTACTCCACAATGAGTCCTTTTGGTGGACGGGCTGAGTCACAGAAGCCTCAGTGTTTGCATCTGTAAAAAGGGAATGATCACACCAGAGGGTCACGCGAGGACTGCTAAGCCCCTTGGAGGACTGACCTCACTGAGCTGTAGCCTTGGATGACCATTTCCTCTCCAGGGGCTCCCTGCCATGTCCCCCACGGAGATGGGGCTTTTCGTGCTCTTCAACATGCCTCTGTCCAGCAGATGCTGTGGCTTAACTCCTGTTGTCCAACAGAAGCTTCCTCTAGGCAAGTTCTCTTCGCAGATGTTTGTGAAGACACTTGCCATTACCAAACTCAGAAGCATGATTAGGGGCTTCTGGGCTCTGAACAGAGTCAGGAATTAATGGGGCTGAAGAAGTGACTTCCTCGGAGACCACACGGAAGATGGATCCGGCATCACTGTGCAAAGCTTTCTGCTACCTTTGGGGGGTCTTTAACATGGAAGGCGGTCAATGATTGCCACGGGAAATAAGGGGAAAGTAGAGCAGAAAAATAAAGCAGGATGTTCACAGCCCTGCTGCCCGTAAACACACACACACACACACACACACACACACACACACACACACACAGAGCCACTGAGCCTCCTGGAGGTCGCAGCTGATCAGATTCACCTCATCTATCAAAGAAACTGATTATCAAGGAAACTGATTAACAGCAAAATGAAAAAGTATAATTTCCCGTTTTCATTGTGGTAGAAATCAAGGGAGAAAGACCTGGGTCAGAACTTTCTTTCATCTGAAAGTCATATTTCAACGGAACTTGCAAATGTTCTGGGGACCACTGGCAGGAGGGTGGAACAGAGCACATTCACGAGAACGAACATTCCTTTCATCTGTTCTCCAATACGAGGGTACTCTTACGGCCACTAGGAAAAATCACACAAGCCTTATGCCCGGCATTTATGAGCCTCTAAACGAATGAACTTCCCTCTTCTTGGCTTGTATATCTTATTCAACAAACATTAGCTGAGGTGAGCAAGGACGTGTCCTGGGGGGTGCAAAGGGTGTGGGATTTGGAGCCCTGGGGCCTTGGCTTCAACTTAAACAGTCCTCTCTTGGTGTCTCAGTTTCTTCATATAGTAAAATGAAGCTAAGCGCCACCCCCATGTCACATGACTGCTAACATTTAAACGAGCTCCTGTCTTACAGACCTAGCACAGCATCTGATAGGTAACAGGCCCTGGAGCCAACACTGAATCTGAATCGAATGCGTGTTAAGTAAATGCTACCCTGTTCCTTGAAGCACATGTGCTTCTGACTTCAAAGTGGTCACCTCATTGGAAAGGGAGATTGGAATACACGCACCGACAACTCTAACGGAAGAGAGAAACCAGTGAAAGCTCTCAGACATCACAAAGAAAATGCTCTGGGGCTTCCCTGGTGGCGCAGTGGTTGAGAGTCCGCCTGCCGATGCAGGGGACGCGGGTTCGTGCCCCGGTCCGGGAAGATCCCACATGCCGCGGAGCGGCTGGGCCCGTGAGCCATGGCCGCTGAGCCTGCGCGTCCGGAGCGCCTGTGCTCCGCAACGGGAGACGCCGCGACAGTGAGAGGCCCGCGTACCGCAAAAAAAAAAAAAAAAAAGAAAATGCTCTGGAGGGTCAGAGAAGGCAGAGATTATGTACAGCCAGGGACATTCGGGAATGCTTTCTGGAAGAACGGATACTCGACGGAAGAGGATGTCACAGTTTATTTTAAAAGATAAGGATGGAGGATGGTTTATTTATACTTTAATACATAGAAAAGTCCAAGCCATTATGCTTGGTTATTTGGAGGGTATAAGAAAAGAAAGAGACCATGACAAAACCCCTGTCCCTAGATGATCAATAACCCAGTTGGGAAGAAGTCGTGTATATACACATACACACGTACACAAGTCAGCTGTCCCTGACAATTAGTAACAAGTGGCTGATGGATAATTCAGAGATCTGCAGTGACTGAAATGGCAAGGCAGGCCATGGAGTGCAGTCACTAGTGTGCGAGAAGGTCTCAAGCAGTGACCGGGGAGCTCTGGTTCCTCCCTTACTGGGTGCCAGTATTCCCACCTGCAAAACAGATCCAACCATGTGGCAAACACGTGCTAATTTATTTCCTTAGTCTAGGGGGGCAGCTGATGGGGTCAGGGTGGCCAGGCCACGCCCCTGGGGCCACAAGCAGCTTCATCCATTTCCTCTGTGGGCTGTACAAATATTACCATTTCCCATGTGGCTATGAAACAGAACTCTTTGAAAATCCCTAGTCTAGATGATGTCAAAGAATCCTGCTTGTTTGGTCAACCTATCAAGCAGAGCTTGAGTATGGCCCTGAAAATGGAAAGGTTTTGCAATGGCTAAAAGCAAAAGCCAAGCTGGTCTAGGCAAGGGGAGCTAAGGCTCTGGGCGTAGCCCTGGCAGGCGAGCTCTGGCCTCCCTGCAAGACCAAAGAAGGCACATAAAGTGCTGAAGCTTCCTCATTGTAATGTTCCGTTTTCTTTAATTGGTTTTACATTTTAAAAAATGGTCTCTGTGATGGTTAATATCGTGTGTCAACGTGCTGGATGACAGGGTGCCCAGATATTTGGTTCAACATTATTCTGGGTGTGTCTTGGAGGACGTTTCTGGCTGAGATGAACATCTGAATCTGTAGGCTGAGTAAAGCAGATGGCCCTC